>NC_030387.2:11572500-12955000 GCF_001625215.2 Daucus carota subsp. sativus
CTGCATCTGTTGTCCATTGATGAAAGCTATGTGAACTGCATTGAAAAAGGACCTCATGTCCCCATGAAGGTCTGCACAAGTATGGGAGCTGATGGTGAAGACATGGCAGGTAAGATGATTCCAAAACCTATCCATGAATATTCTCAAGAAGATACTGAAGAAGTGCACAAGGACAAGAAAACCATGAACCTTCTGTTCAATGGTTTGGATCAAGAAATGATTGATAGTGTTATCAGCTGCACAAGTGCCAAAGAAGTTTGGGACACCATCAGGACCATCTGTGAAGGGAATGAGCAAGTAAGAGAGAACAAAATGCAGCTTCTGATTCAACAATATGAGTCATTCCATTTCAAGGCTGGTGAAAGTTTGAGTGATACTTTTAACAGATTTCAAAAACTGTTAAATGGTCTAAAACTCTTTGGAAGAGTATATCAAGTTAAGGATTCAAACTTGAAATTCTTAAGAGCTCTTCCCAAAGAATGGAAACCCATAACAGTCTCTCTTAGAAATACACAAGAATTTAAAGACTATACTATAGAGAGACTGTATGGAACCTTAAAGACTTATGAGCTTGAAATGGAGCAAGATGAAGAGATTGAGAAAAGCCAAAAGAAAGGGCATTCATCTGTGGCTCTAGTTGCATCTCTAGAGGATACTGTCAAGGACAAGGGAAAGTCTCAAGTTGAAGAAACTGAGAAGTTGGTCAAAGAGGAAAGCTCAGAGTCAAGCAAAGGAAAAAGAAAAGAGAAAGATGTAGCTGATTCTGGTGAAGAAAGTGATGGAATTGATGAGCATCTAGCCTTCCTGTCAAGAAGATTCTCCAAACTGAAATTCAAAAAGAATTTTAATTCTGCAAAATCATTTAAAGGCAATCCCAAGTCTGATAGAAGCATGGTAGACAGATCAAAATTCAAGTGCTTCAATTGTGGGAATGCAGGTCACTTTGCTAATGAGTGCAGAAAGCCTAAAGTTGAGAAGAAGTCAAGTGAAAACATTGACTACAAAAAGAAATATTATGAACTTCTCAAACAAAAGGAAAGGGCATTCATCACAAAGGATGATTGGGCAGCTGGAGATGATTCTGATGAAGAGGAGGAGTTTGTCAATCTAGCTCTAATGGCCAACTCCACAGATCAAGAAGAAAACACTGGAAGCAGTAGTCAGGTATTCACTACAAATCTAGTTGAGTTAACTAAAGATGAATGCAATGCTACCATTAATGAAATGTCTACAGAATTGTATCATTTGCATGTTTCTTTAAAATCTCTCACTAAGGAAAACAGTAGAATTAAGGAAGCTAACACCTTTCTTAGTTATAGAAACAATGCCTTAGAAGCTCAATTTATTGAGTTTGAGAAGCTGAAAATTGAGTGTCAGACAGCCAAGGATGATCTCTTGGTTGTTCTGAAAAGAGAAGAGATCATAAGAAAGCAGCTTGATAAGGAGCAAGAGATTATTGCCAAATGGAAATCTGGAAGAGATGCTTCCACCAATATCATTAACATGCAAGGTAGAGAGACTTTTGTAGAGAATGAATGGAAGAGGAATAAGAAAGTGCTTGAGATATCTGAGAACAGTTCAAGTGATGAGAACACTGATGATGATCATCAGTTGAAAAGCAAAGTCTCAACTGATGAGAGTCATCAGTTGAACAAAAACTCATCAGTTGACAAGAATGTTCTCAAGAAGCTTAACAAGAAATATGGTCCTGTTAAAAAGAATTTTGTTAAAGGTGAGAATAGTTCTTCTGAGACCAGTGATAGTGTTAATAACACTCTTAATTCCAGTAACAAGAACAAGAAGAAGTTGGATACTAGTGAGCATAAATCTGAGGAGACTAAAAAGAAGAAAGGAAATAGAAATGGCAAAATAGGAGTTAACAAGCACACCAATTACACTCCCAATGCTAGTGCTCTTAGGAAAACCTGCAGTAAGTGTGGTAGTGTAAATTATTTATCTGCTAATTGTAAAACTGTGATTGCTCCTAATTTATCTTTGCCTATTCCTATGACATCTGTTCCTCACATGAATTTATCTGCTATGAATATGATGCCTGGTTTATTGCCTCACAATCCTTATTCTCAGCCTAACATGCCATATATGTTCAATCCTTATTTTAATGCCTTTAACATGCCTCAATTTCATTCAAATTTGCATGGAATGAACAATGTATGCATGCCTCAAAGGCCTGTGTTTGAAAACAGAGTTGATATTCCAATTTCTCAACCAAAACCAAAGATTGAACCAATTCAATCCAAGGAAAAAGTTGAGAAAGTGGAAAAGGCTGCTAAGACTAACAAATCTGGACCCAAAGCAATTTGGGTACCAAAATCAACTTGATCTGTTTATGAAATGTGTGCAGGGAAACCACAAGAAGAATTTGTGGTACTTGGATAGTGGATGCTCCAGGCACATGACTGGTGATTCTTCCCTGCTCACAAAGTTTGTGGAGAAAGCTGGCCCTAGCATTACCTTTGGAGATGACAACAAAGGATATACTATGGGATATGGCTTGATTGCAAAAGAAAATGTCATCATTGATGAAGTTGCATTGGTGTCTGGTCTTAAGCACAACTTGCTGAGCATCAGTCAACTCTGTGATAAAGGTTACAAGGTTAATTTCACCACTGCAGCCTGTGTTGTCACCAAAGGAAATGACAACAATGTGGTTTTAATTGGACAAAGGAAAGGAAATGTGTATGTAGCTGACTTCAATTCTGTAAAGTCTGAATCTATCACTTGCCTTCTCAGTAAAGCAAGCTCAGATGACAGTTGGCTATGGCATAAGAGATTGTCTCATCTAAATTTCAAAACCTTGAATGAGTTAGTAAAGAAGGACTTGGTAAGAGGTCTACCTAAGCTGGAATTCTCCAAAGATGGACTATGTGGAGCTTGTCAGCTAGGAAAGCAAAAGAGAAGCTCTTTCAAAAGCAAATCTCTTTCATCAATTGTGAAGCCCCTTCAGCTCTTGCATATGGATTTATTTGGACCAGTCAACATAATGTCCATTTCAAAGAAGAAATATTGCTTAGTGATTGTTGATGATTTTTCAAAATTCACTTGGAATTTCTTCCTGCATTCTAAGGATAAAGCTGGGAAAATCATCATCAATCATATCAAGGCATTAAACAACAATCCAGATGTCAAAGTTGGAAGGATAAGAAGTGACAATGGAACAGAATTCAAGAACTCTGTGATGAAAGAATTTTGTGAAGAAGAGGGAATTATTCATGAGTTCTCTGCACCAAGAACTCCACAACAAAATGGTGTTGTTGAAAGGAAGAATAGAACTCTTATTGAGGCTGCAAGAACCATGATTAATGAAGCTCAACTTCCAACCTATTTTTGGGCTGAAGCTGTGAATACTGCTTGTTTTACTCAAAACATTTCACTAATTACCAAACCTCATAATCTAACTCCCTTCCAACTCTTCAAAGGAAAGAAGCCAACAATTAGCTTTCTTCATGTATTTGGATGCAAGTGTTATGTTCTAAGAAATCAAGGTGAAAATCTTGGAAAATTTGAGGCCAAGGCAGATGAAGCTATTTTTGTTGGATACTCTGATGAAAAATCATTTAGAGTATATAATCTGAGAACCAACATTGTTATGGAATCAATCCATGTAGTTTTTGATGATAAGAAGATTCAAGGATTCTCAGATGAAGGATTTCATGATAATCTCAGATTTGAGAATGAAGGTGAAGGTGATCTGTATGATAGTGATGATGATTGTGATGACATTATTCAGAATGTTGGAATTAATCCTGGAATTAATATTCCAACTGATGACTCTCTTGTGCAAGAAACAACTGCTATTGGAAATTCAACTGAAGCATCAGTTGAAACTACATTGGAGGGATCAGTTGAAACACCTCAAGGATCATCAGTTGAAAGAATGTCTCAAAATTTCAATCAGTCTAGAAATAATGAGATGTCAGATTTAGGGGGAGCTTTCCAACATGGAAACCTGAACTTCAATAATGAAGCCACATCATCAAGGCAATCACTTCCACCACAAAGAAAGTGGACAATGGATCATCCTTTTGAGCTAATTATTGGAGATGCAAATGCATCTGTACAAACAAGAAGAGCAACTCAAGATGAGTGTTTGTATAGTGCATTCCTTTCACAGGATGAACCTAAAGTCATAGAAGATGCTCTCAAAGATGCTGATTGGGTTCTTGCTATGCAAGAAGAATTAAATCAATTTGAGAGAAACAATGTATGGAAGCTGGTACCCAAACCTAAAAACAGAACAATTGTAGGAACAAGGTGGGTATTCAGAAACAAGGTGGATGAGAATGGAGTTGTCACCAGAAACAAGGCAAGGCTTGTTGCTAAAGGATACTCTCAATCTGAAGGAATTGATTTTGATGAGACCTTTGCACCAGTTGCAAGACTGGAAGCAATAAGAATCTTCCTGGCCTATGCTGCTCATGCAAACTTTAAAGTTTATCAAATGGATGTCAAGAGTGCTTTTCTAAATGGTGAACTGGAAGAGGAGGTATATGTCAGTCAGCCTCCTGGTTTTGAAGATCCAGAATTTCCAGAGTATGTTTACTTTTTACTAAAAGCACTCTATGGACTAAAGCAAGCACCAAGGGCATGGTATGACACTCTGTCTCAATTCTTGTTAGATAATCATTTTTCCAGAGGAACTGTGGATAAAACACTATTTTACAGAAATGTAAATGGTGCCTTTATTTTGGTTCAAATTTATGTAGATGATATAATTTTTGGTTCTACAGATGAGAAACTTTGCAAGAAGTTTGCTAATCTAATGAAAAGTCAGTATGAAATGAGCATGATGGGAGAGCTCACCTACTTTCTTGGTTTACAAGTTAAACAAGTAAAGGAAGGTATATTCATAAATCAAACTAAGTACATCTATGATCTACTTAAAAAGTTTGATTTATTGGATTGCAAAGAAGCTAAGACTCCCATGCCAACAGCCACCAAATTAGAGTTAAGCCCTAATGAGAAATCTGTGGACATCTCTAATTATAGAGGCATGGTTGGTTCTCTTTTATATCTGACAGCTAGTAGACCAGATATTATGTTTTCTACATGCCTCTGTGCTAGATTTCAATCTGATCCTAAAGAATCACATCTTATTGCTATAAAAAGCATATTCAGATATCTTAAGGGAACACCAAATCTTGGTATTTGGTACCCTAAAGACTCTGGATTTGATCTAATTGGATATTCGGATGCTGATTTTGCAGGATGCAAAATTGATAGAAAAAGTACAACAGGCACCTGTCAATTTCTTGGTGACAGACTGATTTCTTGGTTTAGCAAAAAGCAAAATTCTGTATCAACCTCTACAGCTGAGGCTGAGTACATTGCAGTTGGAAGCTGTTGTGCACAATTATTGTGGATGAGAAATCAATTACTTGATTATGGATTAAATCTCTCAAAAATCCCAATATTTTGTGACAACACCAGTGCTATTGCTATAACTGAAAATCCAGTACAACACTCAAGAACCAAGCACATTGACATCAAATACCACTTCATAAGAGAACATGTGATGGCTGGTACTATTGAAATGCATTTTGTTCCAAGTGAAGAACAGATTGCAGATATTTTCACAAAGCCTCTTGATGAATCCACATTCACAAGGTTGGTAAGTAAATTAGGTATGTTAAATTTCTCCTAATTTAGAGTGAATTTTTCTGTAATTTGGCAGCCAGAATTTGATTAATTTTGATTTATCAAAATTGAATTAGTTATAATTCTGGATAAAGTCTATAATATTTCAACTGATGAACTAGTGAAATTGTTTCAACTGATGTTTGAAACAATATCCTCTTGTTTTGTTGTTCATTCAACTGATGACATCAGTTGAAAACGCTTTCAACTGATCTTCATCAGTTGAATAGGAAGTTTAAAGAGGCGCTTATTTCATCCGTTGAAAGCATTATCAGATCTGAGCTGTTGAAATTTCTTTTGTCTCTCTCCTACTTTATACACACGATCGTGTGTGTAATTTTTGTAGAGTTCAATAAGAGTAATTTCTTCTCAACGGTAATTTCTCAGCCAATCACAGCAATTTTCTGAGAAAGTATTTAAGTGTTTTAATTTATTTTCATTTCTTTTCATCTCACTCTTTCGAATTCTTCAAGCTCTTTTCTCTCTCTGTGCAAAAGCAAGCTCTAATTTTTCTTCAAGCTTTCTCTGTAACTGCAATGGCGCCAATGAAGAAATATACTGCACCTAGTGGGTTCATCTATGAGAAGAACAACTTCGCATCATTTGTAGACACTAAGGCAGTAGAGGAAAAGGAGTATCACAAGATGATGGAGTTCATCAAATCAAGCCAGCTCTCTCATGCTATGCTTGAAGCTCCCACCATCTACCATGAAATAGTGGAGGAGATGTGGACCTCTGCAGAGTTTAATAGTGAGAATGAAACTCTAACCTTCTCTATTAATAATGAAACTCATTCTGTCAATGCTGATGTTATGAAAGCATGCTTTAAGATTCCTGAAGATACTGTCTTATCTTTGCCTAGTGATATTCAGTTGGTTAATTTACTTTATGCCATGAATTATGTTTTGCCAACTGATGCCTTAGGTAAAATATAAAGAAGGGGTCTTAGGAGAGAATGGAGTTATTTGTGTGATGCATTTATTAAGGCATTCTCTGGTAAAATTAGTAATTTTAATGCTCTTACTTCCCAGATTTTACAAATGCTTTACATGTACTTGACTAATGAATATTTCAACTTTGGTGGTTTGATGATCCAAGAAATTGGGGAGAAACTAGGTGATAAAACTGGTAGACCTAGGAATATTTATTATGTTAGATTTCTCATGATGCTAGCTAATCATCTTAATGAAAAGCTAGTTATCACTAACAAGGAAGCCAAGCTTCCCAGTTTTGTGCAGGAAAAGAGAGTCTTTAAAGACCTCTTAAGGATGAATCTATACCCCTCCTTGGAGGTGGTGTACCTGCCAATCATGGAGGCTGGAAAGGAAAAAGAGGTACATGGCTTTCCTACTACTCTTTCTCAACCCTCACCTTCTTTGCTTTCTGCCATCAGGGCTGTTGAAGAGGCCCATCAACAGTCCACACAAGTGGCAAAACCTTCTAAAACCAAATCTTCTAAACCAACCTCAGATGCCTCCCAAAAGGCATCTGTTGTAAAATCCAAGAAGAACAAACCTGAGGGGAGTGTGATTGGAGGTTGTGAGGGGGAGGGAAAGGGTGAACCTAAAAGAAGCCCTAAGGATAAGGATGGAGAGGTGAGTGTTGACCAGCCTGGCCACTCTGCAGTCTCCCAAAAGACTGTAGATGTTAATATGGAATTAAACACATCCCTAGCTGCATCCTCCCAAAAGGATGTTGCTATTGAAAATAGTCCCCAACCAGGGACACAGATAAAAAGGGGGAGGGACACCACTTCTTCACCAATCAAAGCTTATGGGAGAAAGAAGATGAGAAGTGACAAACTTAAGCACTCTGCACACACACAGGCATCCATTCTGGATTTTATGCCTGTTACTTCTCAAAGTCAGATTGATGTGACTCCAATAAATGTGGAGTCACAGCCCCCTTCTTCATCTCAACAAATCACCCATATTTATGATCTTACCATCTCTACTACTCAAACACAATCCCCAACCTCTTCTGTGGATGTGGAATTAATTCACACCACACTTGTAAATTCTCCATCTTTGGATTTCATGGAGAAGCCCCCCTCTGAGATTGATCATCATCATTTTGATGATTTGTTGGATCTTTCTCTTCCACTTCCTTCTTCTGTGACAGTGTGTTCTGTGGATTTTCCTTTAAAATCAATCACCACAGACTCAACTATCACAGCCTCTAAACCTATTTCTTCATTTTCTTCAACTGATCTCATTCATCAGTTGAATAGTGTTTGTCCTTCAACTGATCTGCTTAACAGCTCTCATCAGTTGAATGCCTCCTCTACTCATGTTTCAACTGATGTCCCTCATCAGTTGACAACTGCTGCTACTTCAATTAATTTACCTCTTTCTACAGCAGTTGATCACATGGTAGCACAAACACTTCTAGGATTGAGTGAAGTGAGCTATGGAGTGGAGAGGCAGCCTAGTGAGCTGGCAAAAGGAGAGGGTGTGGAGAGTCTGGCAATTTCTTCTGGCCAGGAAAAAGGAGAGGATAAGAGTGACCCTTTAGTAAGGGTAAGTGAGGGAGAGGTAAGTGGTGTGGTGAGCCAAGGGGAGCCCTTGATGCAAGAAAAGAGAGAAATTGAGAGAAATGCAGGTGTCAATGAAGGGTTTAGTGAACAAGATTTTCAAGCTGAATACAGATCCATATTGGATGGTGTTTCACTAGACCCTGAGACTTTTACTCATGGGATGTCTTCTATTCAAGACTTTGCCAGATTGGATAATCAAGCAGCTGAGAGGCACCTCAATCTGATTCACACTACATCTTCTATGCTTAGAGCAAAGGAGGCACTTACAGCTCTGCCTGCCAATGCTGGAGATGACTTTCAATATGATGATAGTGATGAAGACCTCAATGATGCACTTGAGGAATCTCTTGGTGATCAACTTACAACTTCTCTTCCTTCTTGGCTCTCCATGCAGTCTGCCAATGCAACTGTTGTTAGCTTGGAGCTGCAAAGGCAAGTTTCCACCATTCTTCAACCACAATCTGGAAGCTCATCCTCCCCTCCATCCATCTCTGCTACTATTGCCAGTCAGGCTCTGGACAACCTCAAGCTTCACAAATATCAATCTCTCCATTTTCAGCATGAGATAGAGCATCTAAATTCTCTCATTGCCTCTGTCAAGACTGATCTGACCAAGAAAATTGATGAAAAGCTTCCAGCTAAAGTCAAATCAGCACTTTCTGAATCTGAGCAAAAGCAACTTCAATTGGAAAAGCAAGTGGAAGTTCTAGAAGGAAATGTCCATATCTTAAATTCTAGAATGGAAGAGATGTTGCAGCATCAAAGAATTCAGACTGGACTTCTTCAACATCTTCTTCTTGCCTCTGGTGTTTCACTTCCCAGTCCATCCTCTACACTTGCTGCTAACAAAAAGGGGGAGAAAGAATTACCAACTCCTGCAGAATTGATCAGCCAAATTCCTCCTCCTTTCCACACTGAAAGGGAAAAGCAAAAGATTGAAAAGATGAAAGAATTAGACTCTATTGCAAAGAGAGTGGCTCAGTTGGGCAAGAAATCTTCTGTAAACTCACCACTCTCATCTGCAGCCACCACAGCTCAAATCTCTTTTCCAACCACAACTACAATTCTCAGGGTGATTACACCTGAGATTGTTATTCCTTCCAAGAATGAAAAGGGTGAGCCATCATTTTTGAATGAGTTCAAGGCCATTCTATTTCCAAACAATTGTGGTTACTCCAGGCCTGGAAAAGACTCAAGCTCAATCTACTTTCCACTAGCCAGGCCTGACAAAAGTGAATACAAGCTTTTGGGCCAAGAGATCAAAAGTTACAAAGACTCTACAGATATGGCTTTAAAAGCTCATTTTGCCATCATCTACAGAGAAGGCCAAAAGCTGTTTATTGGAACTGGCCATCCTCACTACTCATTTGCAAAAGCTGAAGAGGTGGCCAGAGAATGTGAAAGAAAGGAGTTTGAATCTCAACTCTCTTTGAATCAAGAAATAGAGGTTGATGAAAGGTATGCTATTGAGCTGGAAGAGGAGTTGGCAGCTGAGCTTCAAAATGAGAAAAGATTGCCTCTTGAATCTTCTCCAAAGAAAAAGAGAGTCAAATCTAAAACTAAGATGCCTGAGGCAGCCAAGAGAAGAGAGGAAGTGCCTGAAAAGCCTATCTCAAAGCCTTCTTCTTCAATCAAGGACACCACAGTGGTACATCCAGATGTCAACTTCCATGATGAGCCAATAATGCCAAAGGAGGAGCCAATTGACTTGGAAGATATCCCAATTCCAGCTTTTCTTGTTCAAGAAACTTCCAAGCCAAAGAAGAAAGTCAAGTCTGTGGCTAAGAGGATGGCTAACCCTCCTAAACCTCCAAAAGAACCTGAAAATCCTGATGACTATCTTATTATTGCTAACATTGAAGAAATCTCTGAGTTGGAGCTGGAGCTGGATGATCTTCAAGAAGTAAGAGGAATAGAAGCAACTTCAAAATTACCTGAAAGATTGGTATTCTCTTTCAAAAACAAAGGTGATGTCATCTGGCCTCTTCACAGAGTTCTAAATTCTGAGGGATTCAGCTCTTTAACAAAAATATATGGATCTATGAAGAGGACAGGAGGATTTACACCACCTGCAAAGCAAATGGTACTAAAGAGAATCCTTGAAATCAGGAAGGAATGGTCCTCAGATGCTAGCCTGCAAAGAAGGTTGAAAATCCCCTACACTGGAAAGAAAATTCACCATGAACCTACTCCAGTCATGGAATTTAGGGACAATCAAGGTGTTAGGAGATTTTTCAGACCTAAAGATCAACTCAAAGTTGCTAGCTTGAATACTCTGATGACTCTCCAATCCAAGCTCAACAGACAAGATAGTGATGAAGAATGGTTCTACAGGATCTTTCAGAAACAAATTAATATTCTTGAAGAAAAACTTAAGTCCAGAAGAAGAAGATCTTCTAGGAACAAGTAACTGCTCAGTCTAGAGGAGCATAATCATCTGTAAACTTTTCTAACTCTTGTATTTAAATTCTGCATTTTATTTTATTAATGTTTTGTTATCATCAAGTGTAGAATTTATGTCTGCATCTTCTCCAGTCATAAATTGGGGGAGATTGTTAGGAATCAATAATTTTTGATGATAACATAAACATTTTGTAACATGTCTTACTTAGAATCTTTATCAAATTTCAGTTGTAATTGTTATATTTCTTATCTTTGGGAATTATCAACGGATGGGTAGAATAGGATGGCTAATTGTAAATATCCAATGCCATGTAATTTTATCTAAGTGAAGGATATTCAACTGATGAGATGTAACTATTCAACTGATGAAGACTGGATGATGTTTCAACTGATGAAAATCAAGCATTCAACTGAAGACAAAGTATTCAACTGATGATGCTGAGAAATTCAACTGATAAGACTGGAACAGCATTCAACTGATGAAGTTTGTAATTCATTCAACTGATGAGCCCAGCACAACATTCAACTGATGAAGTCAAGAGCAGTTGAAAGTAACCAGAACTCTCAACTGATGAAGCAAAGAGCAGTTGAAAGTGACTAGAGCTTAAGTCTGACAAATCACATGGATCGAATTACACTAAAATAGACATGGAAGCCTAATTAGGAAAATAAAGAAGAAGCAGAAACATACTTATCTCATGCAGTGCAATCTGGATCAAATCAAGATGATGGTCAAAGATGAAGACATCTCAGAAAGCATGCATAAGACAAAGTTGTGCAACATTATTTTTAGATTAGAGTGCATTTTGTAATCTAGCTAAAAAGCTTTGTAAAACTTGGAGTATATAACCAAGTTAGAAGCATCAGTTGAACTTGTTCAAATTACTTGAGAGAAAAATCTGAGAGTTAGAACTTGTTTGAGTGATGAACCAGCAGCTGTGCGAATTGTAATCAATCCACAGATTCTTCTATATAAAATCTCACGGGTGGATCATTCAATCCACCCGTATTTTTAAATACTTGGTGTTTCCTGTTTTACTGTGATTAAGTGTATTGTTTCTTCAATCTTTTAATTTGTAAAAGATTGTATTCAACCCCCCCTTCTACAATCTTTCTCTTAGTTGGTGTAAAATAACATCTACTTATACTATACTATATTATATATCAACATTATTATTATTCTATTAAAACCGAAATATAAATAGTTTTATTGATCGATTGAGTTTTATCAGCTGGTCGGTATTATTTTACAGGTTTCCTTGATATATAAAATATTCTAATAAACCTTTTTATTATCAATCAGAATATTTAAAAGTTTGGTCAGTATGATCGATCTATATTTCAATTTAAATTTAAAATATAAAATATAAAATTACAAATGTTATAAACACCCATGCACGACACAGGTTATAAGCTAGAAGAGTATAACTTATGACGGAGAGTATTTAATTAATTCTCGACTATGTCTTCGAATTCCCTTTTATACAACACTATATTAATTATTAGGCAAGAAAGCGAAGATAAACTATAATATATAGAATTACAAAGTCGAGATGGTATTAATGGGATTAAGAATATTTTTAGTAGAGTAATTATTTTATGTTCTAAATTATAATTTTGAGAAATATGTTCAATTTCAATAGAGTTTTCGTCATTTTCTGTATACTTATATTATATTTGGTCAGGGAGAATGGAAGGTAGTGAAATAAAATTTTTAAAAATAAATGAAAATAGTAGAAGTATGATGAATATTTTGAGAAAAATTAAATTGAGTGAGCGCAGTTTTTTTTTTTTTTTGCTAATTAGTGAGCGCAAAATTATTATGATAAGATTTGAGAAGAAAATGAGTATTGGATAAAAAAGAGTATTCCTATTCAAGTTGGGGGTGATCTCTAGCTAGTATATGATGTAAGAGATGAAATGGATGAAGGAATAAAATTTATAAACATTTACCCATAACATAGTTCAAATTTCATCCATTTTTTCCATATTCATTCATCAAACTAAGCATAACATTAAGATCCACCCCACATCCTAAAAAAAAACCTCTCAGCCTCTTCTTCTTTTTCTAGGACGTCGTTGAGAGCTTTCATCGGATTTTACTAGTGAAAAGTTTCAAATCAATTATTTTTTTACTTCATTTTCCCCCCCAATAATACTCCTCTTCAAGTAAGGATTTTTATCTTTCGAGATTGTATTGGTTTTTTGATAAAATCTTTTTTGGGTGAGTTTTGTTCCTAATTTATTTGAGTTTTGTTTATTATTTTCTTGTGAGAGCTTGATGTGTTTGTTATGTGTTTTGGTGTATTGAATGTCCTGGACACTAGGTTTGCCATATTTGCAAGGGTTTGATAAAGAGTTATATGAGATTGCAATTACAGTCAAACTGGTTGTGATGAAACTGATACATGTATATCAACTACAACACAATTGAGTCTTCATAAAAATCAGCGATATGATTTATTTTATATTAGTTGAACTCAATTACTTTTTTAGATGTCATATGGTTTTTCATTATTGAATTAATTTCTTTTTTCAAAAAAAAATTCATATTTCATTTCTTATATATAGTTAATAATTAACTCACTCATAATTTGATTTTTAATAACTAAATATTCATTTTCCATTTTTTGTACACTCTTTTTTCACATTTTTTACAATTATCTTTATTATAATGAATTTTAAATTTAACATTATAATAATAAAAAACACAAATATGAATTATTTTTGAAATTGTCATTTAATATAAATATTCATTTTTGAAAATTGAATCATTTCTTATATATTAACCGAACCTAACTAGACATTTGTGAGATGTTTTAATATATTTACTTATTTTATAAAAAGTAGGTGAATGATGATATCATTTATAGAACGTTTTCACGAATATACGGGATGGGAATCCTTTATAAAGGTTTTTTTTTTCCGTAGGCAGGTTTCGGGATTCGAACTGACCAAGAAGATACAAGTCTCCTCTCAACCAATCCTTGCGGGCTTATAAAGTTTGAGTTCAACTGAATTGAGTACATCACATGGACTGCTTAATAATCTTAATATTTATATAAAGGAGGGTAAGAGCAAGTCCAATAGGTTACTTATCCTATTACTTATAAATAATATAAAATAATGAGTGCTAGTATCTCTTAGTGATTTAGGTAATCTATTTTTCCAATAGTAATCCCTATATTTGTTCTCTTAAGATTATTATTTTATTCATAAATATTAAATAGGTAATGGCTAGGGGTTACTTATAAATATGTAATGGCTAGGAGAATTAAATATTAAATAGGTAATGGCTAGGGGTTACTTATAAATATGTAATGGCTAGGTAAGGTTGTGCTAGTGATTTAAGATAACACTAGGATAGTGTTGGAGTGCATTTTTTTGACACATTACCTAAGAGCAAGTCCAATAGGTTACCTATATGATGTGCTAAACTCACATTTAAGTAATGTGTCAAAAAAATGCACTACAACACTATCCTAGTGTTATCCTAAATCACTAGCACAACCTTAAATCTCCTAGCCTTTACCTATTTAATATTTATGAATAAAATAATCATCCCTCTCCTTCTTTCTTGGTCTATTCTCTCCTTTTCCCCTTCCCTCTCTCAAATTTATTATTAAAATAATCTTAGGAGAACAAATATAGGAATTACTATTCGAGTTGACACTAAAAATAGATTACCTAAATCACTAAGACATACTAGCACTCATTATTTTATATTATTTATAAGTAATAGGATAAATAACCGATTGAACTTGCTTTAAATGTGAGTTTTGAACATCATATAGATAACCTATTGGACTTGTTTTTAGGAATTTGACGTGGCATGTCTTACAATTCTCCAAACCAATTCTCTCAAATTCTGAGCTCTCATATTTTTTATATTTATACAAAGAAGGGTCTTAAGAGGTTCACGTGGCATGTCTTACAATTCTCCAAACCATTTCTCTCAAATTTTGAGCTCTCATATTTTTTTTGAAATTAAAATAATGAACTAAGGTGAGTTAAGTATACCAAAAGACTAAAGTTAAATCTTATTCGTCTATTCGATATTCTATCTTACATACTCACTCCGTCCCAAAATAATTATCACATTTGTTTTTGTACCAGTCAAATTGTCTAAAATTTGACTGAAATTTATTAATATCTTATCAGTTGACAAAATAAAAAAAAATATGTCACGGGAAACAACTTTTAATCTACTTTAAGATGTAATTTTTAGTTTTTTAAAATAATAA
Source organism: Daucus carota subsp. sativus (assembly GCF_001625215.2). NCBI lineage: Eukaryota > Viridiplantae > Streptophyta > Magnoliopsida > Apiales > Apiaceae > Daucus > Daucus carota. Next base: position 11,587,339 of record NC_030387.2, read on the forward strand.
GCGAATCACTTATAATTTTTGATCAAAATTTGGTCAATTTGACCAACAAAAATAAAAATGTGATAACTATTTTAGGACGAAGGGTGTATTACTATCGCTCTGACTTTTCACATACCATTTTAGACCACGTGTATATATGTGGGCATATTTTCAGACGAGTATTATGTGTAAGTTCTGCATTCCTCTTCTTTTTATCCTTATATTGTTTTGAGAGCTTGTACTGTGGTATTTTTGCAGGTGAGATTTCTTTCTAAAGCAGCCCCAGAGCCATTCGCTCACTTGACTGGCAAGTTCAATGAATCATTGTTGGAGAGGCAGAGAGGTGACATGCGACTACAAGTCTACAACGACAAGAATCCGATCAACGATTTCTCGAAATGATCAATAGATTATCAGATATTGTGCTGTGTTTTACCCTCATATGTTATAATTTTTGGTTGATTGTAATATTGACCTGAACAGTATATAATATTGATCTGAACAGTATATAATCTGCATATTTATGTTTAGGAAGAACAGTGATGATGGATCTTGTACTAAAAACAGACTGCTCTGCATCTTCTCACCACAAACACTATCAGTGGTTGGTAAATAGTGGATGATGGAGTTTCTTCCGGCTCAAAAGTGAGGTAATCTTTAGTTGCATACTTCTACCTTGATCATTCCAATACAAACTGATTAAGATTCGTATAGCTTCGTAAATGATTTTAACATTTTTTCTCTGAAAAATTTAGTGTTCAAACTTTTATTTAGAAGAAAAAAGACTTCAAAAATAAGTTATGTAGCTGTATTTTTTGTACGTGCAATATTGTTGATAGTGAAAATAATGATAAGGGTGAGAAATTTGTTAAACGAAATAGCATGCGAAATGCAGTGCCTAGACAGTTCATTGATCTTGCAGTAGGAGGGGGGTCTAATGATGAAACAACAGATCAGGACTCAGGAGCATGCATTTTCTTTGTCAGAAGGCCATGATCCGGCTCACTCTCGGATTAGTAAATGGAAACAGGATGACTTGTATAGAGAAACTGATAGTCTAGATCATGGGTCTCAACACTGGGGAGGTTCTAACAAGGTCTCCATAGATTGAATAATTCCAAAGAAGTTAACCAGGCCGCTGAGGCTACCATTAGAAAAGCCCGAGTCTCGGTCCAGGCTAACAGAAGGCATATATTGAAGCTCTTCATGGCTGGCTGGCTAAGTTTGTGGTGCCTCAAGTTGAATTTTACTCAAAGAGAAGAGGTTCTGCCCTGCCAAATGGAACTAATGGGCCCCAGTTGCTTCTAATTTGCCAAGATTGGTTAATTCTTTTATTAAATTACCTGATAAAATGGTGGGTTATGCCATTAAAAGCTTTGCAAAGGATGTCAAGGCATTGTGCAATCAGCAAGAAGAGGAAACTTGATACTCCCTCCGTCCCATTTTAACTGCTTTTGACTTTTTTACACGTATTTTAAGATGTTAAAAAAATCACATCTAAACATAATAATTCTTTATAAAATTTATATCAAATAAAAGTTTAGAACCTAAACTTTTATTTGATATAAGAATTGAATTATTTTATTGAGTGTAGATATTATTTTTTTATATCTCAATATACGTGCTAGAGAGTCAAACATCAGTTAAAATGGGACAGAGGGAGTAGTTTATCGAAGGTGCTTGACAAAGAGATTATAACACTTCAGAAAACAGAGAAGAAGATATTGAGACCCAACCATTTTGAACACAATCCAGAGTTAGATACTGATTCTCATGTCTTACATTCCTCGGAACCAATTTTCTCAAACAATTTAAATTACCAAGATGATCAACTATTTGGAAAATTTCTTTTCAATTCACCCGGGGTTTGATATTCTACTGTAATTTTCTTGTAACAAGTTCTGTATATTGTTGGTAGTCATTCTTTTTTATTTGCATTTAGATCTGAATTCAACACCAAAAGTCTATATCCAAACGTAATACTAAATAAAATTTTCCGTGGTGTGTTTTTTTGTTTTTGTCAAATGAGATTGTATTTTCTTAGTTTTCAGATATATTTTAAATTTTGTTTGTTTGCTTTCTTTTGGAGTTTATCCTGAAAAAAAATATTTGATTTATGGGGTGTCCTCACTAATATCAATATATTTTTTTTCTTTTCAAAATTACATGAAATCTCGCCCTCATCGTCTAAAACAAAAAACTAGATTGAAATATAATTTTTGATTCACGCTTACATTTTTTATGAGTACAGTTAAACCTCTTTAGAGTAATACCCCTCCGAGCGGGGGAAAATATTACTTTACCGAATTTATTATTTTATCGATATAATAATATTTTATTACTTTATCGACAAAGTAATATTTTATTATTTTACCGAATTTCTATATGTTTACAAATTATTATTTATTATTTTTAAAAACAAGAATCAGTCACATGTAATATATTTTATTTAAAATTACTTTAATAATATTTAATCATATGCCAAAACTAAATTCATGCATGCACTAGATGATACCAATGTCATCCCAAGCGTGTCATCAAAGGAAGCACTTCAAGCAATCAACACTTTAAACAATTACTTAGTACAGCATGAGCAAAACATACCAGAAATCGTTTATGCTTTACATAAAGTCAAGGATGAGGTTAATTTTGACCTTGGTGGAAAGAAGAAACAAGCTACTATAGATTCATATTTTAAAAAATACTGAATTTTGTAATTCATATACATTATGTATATTTATAATTCATGAATTATTACTTTACATATTACTTGGGCCTTTATTGAATTTCTAAATTTTTATTATCTTATGCTTTTAGAGAAAATATTATTTTACAACACTGGCCCAAGTTGGGACCGACAAAATTTATTACTTAAGCGAGGTTATTACTTTATCGGATATTACTTAATCGAGGTTTAACTGTAACAATATTCTTTCATATTCAAATAACAAATATATATTAAAAAGTATCAAAAATTATAAATCATACAGATCTTTTAAAATATTTTATGATCTATAAATTTCTCACTCGCGCGGAGCGTGTTTTTTCCCCTAATGGTAGTAATAATTGATAATAGTAGTTTGATAATCTGCTAGACTTGGATTCCTTTTCCCATAAAAACAGCTACATATACAGTAATCTGATATACACCATCCGTCTCAATATATATGTCTCTTTTGACTTTTGACCAGTCAAATTAACTATACCTTGACTTAAATTTATAGATATTATATAATTGAATTTTTGTTAAAAAAATAGGGGAATTATCTTGTATACTGTTTTTTCAATCTTATTTTCAATAATACTACTTTCTCCAATCTTATTTTCAAAAGTACTACCTTCTCTAAAATACTTCCAAAAATACGGTGGTTGCATATGCAACCATATATGCAACTGAATTCCTGATTTCAAGTTTCAGTTTTCAAAGGTCATTTTCGACCTCATCTTTGGAATCGGTATATACTCCAAAGATGAGGTCGAAAATGACATTTGAAAACTAGAACTTGAAATCAAGCATTGTAGTTGCATATATGGTTGCATATGATTGTATTCAGTTGCTTATGGTTGCATTCAGTTGATTCTATTGTAATCTAATGGCCCCGCCAGGGGCACACCATACATCCGTTGTAACTTACAGTTTTCAGTTGCATTTAGTTGCATATGAGGTTGCATTCAGTTGATTCTATTGCAATCTAATGGCCCCGCCAGGGGCACCCATACATCAGTTGTAACCTACAGTTTTCAGTTACATTTAGTTGCATATGAGGTCGTATTTAGTTGCATATGAGGTTGCATTCAGTTGATTCTATTGCAATCTAATGGCCCCGCCAGAGGCACCCATACATCAGTTGCAACTTACAATTTTCAGTTGCATTTCCTTGCATATGAGGTTGCATATGAGGTTGCATGCAACCTCATCTGCAACAGAAAACTGTAAGTTGCACTGATGTATGGGTGCCCCTGGTGGGGCCATTAGATTACAATAGAATCAACTGAATACAACCTCATATGCAACCATATATGCAACTACAAATCCTCATTTCAAGTTCAAGTTTTCGAATGTTATTTTCGACCTCATATTTGTAATATATATATAAATATATATATATATATATATATATATTTGAAAATATTTTAGAGAAGGTAGTATTTTTGAAAATAAAATTTGAGAAGGTAGTATTTTTGAAAATAAGATTGAAAACGTGGTTATGAATAAAAAAAGCCCAAAAAAATATCATCAAAAGGTAAATTAAGTCTATTTTAATTTGTAACTTTTTATTTTATAAAATAATAAATAAATATTTTTTAATAGTTGGTCAAAAATTAGTCAATTTGACTTTTGAAAAATAAAAACGACTTAAAAATTGAGACGGAGGGAGTAACGATAAATCCCTGAAAGTTATCAACAATTATTGACCGTTAATATACGGTAACTAATCCGTTGATCAGTTTCATAATTATTGGAATCTTAACTTCCATGAAGAATTATACAAATATTGTTAGTCTACATATATATATATATATATATATAATGGGGTTGTTTAACCTGTGCCCTCAGACACATGTTAAGGTGTATTTAATATGCGTTAATGGTTGTTGACAGCTCATATGAATAATAATACTTACTGCTTCTCATCTTTTTTTTTTTTCATTTTTTTCATTTTTTCTCTTCTTCCTCACCTTTGAACACTTTCATGTTTACTTTTTTACTTTTTATTTTTTTAACAACCACATTTAATTTTATTTATTTTTATAAAAAAAGTATGTTGAATAAAATTTTATTTTAATATAATAATATATATCCAATCCTTGCATTTTTTACAAACTAGAAGAATAACATGTATGTGTATAAAAATTATAAATTACGGTTTCATCCCACAAATAATGACGAGGCCCCCCTGCATCCACACTAATTTTCTAAATAAAATTAGTCTTCTAACTAAAATCATTTAATTTGATATTTAATGATAAATTTATTATTTATTATTTATTATTTTAATAATATTAAAAATATAAATGATATAATTCTAATCATTAATATTTTTTTAATTCAATTTTTAGTTAGAAAATTAGTGTGCATGCAAGGGGGCCTCGTTATATATTATTCGTGGGATGAAATTAATTTATATTTTTTATACACATATGTTATAGAATAGAAAACAAAGGGGGTGAGCGATTCGTGCTTCGGACTGGTCTCGATGCGAGATGCCTACGTATCTTCTGTGTGAAGAAGAATCAAGTCCAAAACGTAGTTCTAGTTATGAGGGGTAGAGCCCTTTATATAGGCGCTTCGGAGTCAGAAGTCGGATGGAAGTATGATTCCGTATATCAGACTTCTTATCGAAGTATGCCTCGAAGCAAGAGATAAGATAGAGCTCTTATCCTCTTGTTGTTGACGTTTATCCGAACTTCTGAATATCTATCTGCTAGAATCAGATGTGTTATAGAATTCGGACTTGTTACTGGACCTCTGACTGGGCCTCTATTAATTAATTACGAAATTAACTAATAAATAGAGGCTCAGGCCCTATTTAACCGGGCTTTAGTATTCTTGGGCTTAAATATTACTTCTGACCCATATCATTTGCCCCCCAACTTTCGACAAGTTTTGTAGAAACTTTTCAAAAGTTGCTGAGTTCTTATTCTCTTTTAGAGCTCCTGATTCGCATATCATGCGAGAAAGCTAACTTCTGCAAATTCCCATCGTCCAAGGTCTGAAGTTCCATAAATAGCGCAAGGATCTCACCGATCTTGATTACTTTGGAACAATTCGAGAGATGACTTGAATTGACTGTAGAGTAAAGATAGCTCTGTTTCGTATCCTTCGGGATCGTACTTCATTTTCGATTGGAGTATCGGAAGACACGAGTCTTTCTTTTGACTTCTCGAGTCGTTTTCATGACACTTACGAGTCTTTTTTATTGGTATAACAAGCGTCCTTCAAAATTACGTTCGTAATGGTACTTTCGAGCACTTTCGTATTTTTCCAGGGCTTAATTCAATTAAATTGGAATTTCTGCGATTAAATTCCAATTTTCTAGAATTTTTTGAGCCTTTAAAGAATTTTCAAAATATTTTTTAAAATTAAAAACCCAATTTTACTATTTTTCCTGATTTTCCAGGAATTTTTCTTGTATTTTTCCCTATTTTTGGAATTTTTGGGGGCATTTCTTTTAAGAATTAAATAATTCTTTAATAGGAATTCATCCCTCTCCCTGAGATGCTTCCTTGGCGTGGGTACCCCCGCCAAGGAAGCACTTTAGCTTGCCACGCCTAGGAGTCATGTCTCCTGGGCGTGGTTGGTTGATGTCTTGGTTGTTCTGCCTCCTGGGCGTGGGTACCCCCGCCAAGGAGGCATTTTAGCATGCCACGCCTAGGAGTTATGTCTCCTAGGCGTGCTTGACGTAGCTTCCACTGTGACATGCTTCCTTGGCGTTGGTACACACGCCAAGGAGACACAATTGGACACCACGCCTAGGAGAGATGCCTCCTGGGCGTGGTTGATTTTAGGGCCTTCACATGGGCTTCATTTGTTAGTGCTTCCTTGGCGTGGGTACACCCGCCAAGGAGACACAATTATACACTACGCCTAGGAGAGATGCCTCCTGGACGTGTTTGACTTTAGGGCCGTCACAAGGCCTTTTTGATAATGCTTCCTTGGCGTGGGTACACCCGCCAAGGAGACACAATTGTACACCACGCCTAGGAGAGATGCCTCCTGGGCGTGTTTGACTTTAGGGCCGTCACAAGGCCTTTTTGATAATGCTTCCTTGGCGTGGGTACACCCGCCAAGGAGACACAATTGTACACCACGCCTAGGAGAGATGCCTCCTGGGCGTGGTGATTTTAGGGCCGTCACAAGGCTTTATTTGATAGTGCTCCCTTGGCGTGGGTACAATCGCCAAGGAGACACAATTATACAAACTTCATTTTTGCTAGAATTTTCATTTATTTTTCGCAATAAATAGCATTTTTTGCTCAATTAGCAAAAATGCCCTAGGCGTTGCATGCCCCGCCTAGGAGACATGGTAGGTGCCAAGCGTAGGCGACATACTTGGGAGGTCTGACGTGTTATAGGCTGTGGGCCTTAGTCTATAAACTTGTCAGGCCTATATTGTGTATTATTCCTTTATTTTTTGTGGTCATCTCCCAGAATTCTCGAGATCCTTCTGGAATGGGTTCGAATTATTCAAAATCATGGGCTTCCCGCCTGTCATACAGGTTTGTGACCGGCCCAAAGCCCATGTTACCGGTTGTAACCTGTTTATTTTAGGGTTTACCGGCAAATGAACGGGTTGATAGTTTCCTATATAATGAGTGACTTGAGATTTCATTTCTCATTTCACACAACAAAGTTTCCAAGTTCAAGTGCTAGAAATTCTCCCAAACACCTTCAAACACTCTCTAGTTCTTAGGCGAAATTTCAGGAGTATTTCCGGCAATCTTCAAAGATTTTCCAGATTCCGGCCGATCTTCAAAGTTTATCCAGTTTTCCGGGCGATCTTCAAAGCATTCCCCAGTTTTCCGGTTAATCTTTATCTCCTCCTCATCAGTTTCTGGGTTTCATACCTTCATCCGAGGAAGATCAATGGCTGATTCTGCATCATCACAGCAATCCCAGCAATCTCAACTTTCGCAACCTCCGGCCACTAGCGCTCGTGTTCGAGGTAAAAAATCCCTCGTCCATGCTAGCGTTGTTTCATTACGTGATTTACTTAGCGAGTTTGGTCAGGCTTTTCCCAACCTTCATCATCTTGAAGCATATAATCATCCGTCTAAATACAAACAAAAGGATGTAGATATCATGGCTAAGTTATTCGGGATAGAGCATCCGTATAGGGCCGTGGCTCCAGGCCCAAATGATAGGGCTTGCTACCCTAGGCCTGGGGCCATTAGGGTTTATAAAGAAATGTTTTATGCGGGCTTTAGGCTTCCCCCTCCCATGTTTGTTTATAGGCTGTTGGCCGAAGCCCGGGTGTGTCCAACCCAACTCCAGCCCAATGGCTGGAGGTTTATTTACTGTTTTTTAGTTCAGTGTAAAAAACATAACTTAGAGCCCAGTGTGGCCGTGTTTCGATATCTGTTTAAGTTTGTTAACGCACCCAACGATGAGGGCTGGGTCAAAATCCAGTATAGGACTAAGGGCCGTAGCATTTTTATATCGGACTCGGCCCCTGACTCCTTCCCTCGTTGGAAGGGTCAATGGTTTTACCTATATATGGAGGGGGCCGATTGGGCCGATTATTTTTATTCTCACTTTAGCCGGGCCGAGGATGGGACCATGAGGTCCCTTAAACTAGGGGTCGAAGAGAGAGCAGCTATAAAGATTTTGACCGAGGATTGCCTCCAACACACTTCGCTGCTTATTTCTGAGGCCTCGCTCCAAAGTCACGGGCTAAGTGATTTGGGCCCTGAGGGTAAGCCCACCATGATTTCGAATTTTGACTTGTCTCTTAACATATTTATATTTTGCGAATACTTATGACATTTGCTTATTTGTCTTTCAGCTCAAGCCGCTCTTGGGAGCATTTTCAAGAAGCGGGAAACAGCCGCTTCCAAGACGGTGGTGGCCGAGGTGCCCCGGGAAAAGAGGGCACGAAAGGAGGGGAAGTCCCCTATTATCGAGAAGGTTCCAACCTTCCTTACTCCTCGGTCCGTGCCCGTCGAGGAGGACCCAAGCCCCTATGTCGTGGAGTGGGGGCTTCTCAAAAAGGATACTGTGGTCGGAGATTCCCGGGCTGCTGCTGAGTGGTCCCGGAGCGTGATTACACCCCGGGACCGAGCCCACGTGGTGGAGTCGAGCGAGGATCTCCAGATTGAGCTTTTGGGGGCCCAAGCCGTGGCAACGGTAAGCCCATTTGTCGTATTACATTGTTTTCGAGTCTTTGCCTTAGACAAATTTCCTAACCGCCAAATTTTTGCAGGTCAATACATACCTCCAGGCGGCGGTCCACAACCTCAAAGCGGTTAGGGCCGAGAAGTCGATCGCGGAACGCGACCGCGACCGTTATTTCGATTCCTCGACTGCTAACTTTGAGCAGTTTCGGAGGGTGGAGGCCGAATTGGTGGCCGAACAGGAGAAGGTCCGCACTCTGGAGGCGGAGTTGGCCCGGGTTCGTCGGGAAGCGGTGGAGGACTTCAAAAAGTCCAAGGAGTTTGAAGATATCCTGGCGGAGGATTTTAACTCATCCTTTCCCGAGACTTTCAAGTCCTGTTGGGAAAGGATCATAGATGAGCTCGGTTCCCAAATTGAGGGAGTCACCTTGGAACGATTCCCCGTCCCGAAGCTTCCCGGGGAGGAGACCCCCTCTCCGATGGCGGTCGAGGATCTCGGGGATTCGCACCCTGTGGACTCTCAAACTTTGGAGATTCCAACCGAGACTCTCATGATCCAAGACTCCAACTTGGACGAGATGGATCTCGGGAAGGGTGGGGAGGCCCAAGACGAAGCCCGGGACGAGGCCCAGGTGAAGGAGGCCCCTGAACTCGAAGTCCAGGAGGATATTTTCGATGATGGGCTTCCTTAGATAGTTTTTATGCCCTGCGTGGCTCAACCCTTGTAATTATCTAATTATTCGAATATTTATGCCCTTCGGGGTTTTAACTTTTTTATAAGTTCCTTCGTTTCATATTTTGCATATCGTGCATTTAGTATTTTCTGCTTAGAATTTTTTAGATCAACTCTCGTAAGATCTGTTAATTCAACTTTCGAAATAGTCACGGGAACTTTAATTTTTATAAGTCAGAATTAGTTCAAAGTAATTCGTACTTAGAATTTTAAAACTCCGAATCATCTTCAATCATTTTTAATGATCGGGATAGCCCATCAGGGTCGGTTGTCTTTTATCCGTCATATTTGGAATTTATTTAGTACCTTTTCTCAGCTTCAAGCCTGTATCCTTTTTCAGGATGTTTTATTCGAAGGTAAGCACAAATAAACTCATAACACTTTAACAAAATCAAGGCTAAAATCCTCGGGACTTTTATTAACACCATAGTAAAAGAGATAAACTAAGCTTGAATTCAACTACATGGCAGTGGTCGACATGACCTTATTCCTTTGATACCTATTAACTCCTACTTTCATACGATAAGTATTAGATATAATATATCTTCAAGTTGGTTGCGTGCCAACTTCTGGGAACTTCAACTCCTTCCAGGGTTTGAAGTTTGTATGAGCCATGGCCTGTGACAGCCTTAACTTGGTAAGGGCCTTCCCAATTTGGAGCCATCTTGCCCTTGGGACCTACCCCAGAAGCCTCAATTTTTCTAAGTACCAGATCTCCTTCCCTGAAGTATCGCTCCTTAACCCGTAGGTTATAGTAATAGGAGGCTCGTTTCTGGTTTTCCACAATCTTGGCATGAGCTTCGTCACGAATCTCGTCAATCATATCAAGTGCAAGTCTCATACCTTCCTCATTGGCTTCTGGCTCATACTGCTGGACCCTGGAGGATGTATGAGTGATTTCAAGTGGCACCACTGCCTCGGCCCCATAAGCCAGCTGAAAGGGGGTGGCCCCAGTTGAAACCTTGCAAGTTGTTCGATACGCCCATAGTATAGGGAGTACCTCATCGGCCCATGATCCCTGGGCTTTCTCAACTCTTTTCTTCAGTCCATCAAGAATTATCCTATTGGCCACCTCAGCTTGTCCATTAGCTTGAGGATGGGCAACTGAAGCGAAGCGTAACTCAATCGAGTAATCCTCACAATATCCTCTAAACTCAGCATTATTGAACTGAGTCCCATTGTCGGTAACCATGACTCGAGGTATTCCGTACCTGCAGATAATGTTCTCCCACACGAATTGAGCAACTTGCTTGGTGGTTATATTGGCCAACGGCTTGGCTTCAATCCACTTGGTGAAATAATCAATCGCAACCAATAGAAACTTTCTCTGCGCGCTAGCAAGTGGAAACGGTCCAAGAATGTCCATCCCCCACATTGCGAAGGGGATAGGAGTATTGATAGATGTCAGCATCTCAGGTGGCTGTCGTACAATAGGTGCAAACCTTTGACAACGATCACACCTTTTCACATAGTCTTGAGCGTGCTTCAGTATATCTGGCCAATAGAATCCAAGGCGAGTCACTTTATGAGCCAATGCTCTTCCACCAAGGTGTTGGCCACATACCCCTTCATGAACTTCTCTAAGGGCTTCTCGAGCCTCATCCGGCCTCAAACATCTTAAATAAGGGATCACAAACGATTTTCTATATAAGATCCCCTCAATGAGTACATACTTAAGGGCCCTCACCTGTAACTTCCGTGCTTCATCAGCATTAGGCGGCAGATGACCGTTTTGTAAATACAACTTAATCTCATCCATCCAAGTGGCCCCTGTGTCAATGGGGGCAACTAACTTTGCTTCGATGCTAGGGGTTCTTAAAACCTGATAATAAACGCTTCCTGAGCATACCTCATCATCGGAGGACGCAAATTGCGATAAGGCATCAGCCTTGGTGTTCTCCTCCCTTGGCACATATTCTACCAAGCATTCTTCGAATAGTGCCATCTGGGTCTTTACAATCCTTAGATATTTCAGCATAGTCTCCTCACGGGCTTCAAACTCACCATTCACTTGGAAGACTACAAGCTTTGAGTCACCACAGACCTTCAAATTCTTTACCCTCAAGGTTCTGGCTAGACCAAGCCCAGCTATCAATGCTTCATACTCTGCTTCGTTATTGGTAGTCGGAAAGTCTAGCTTGATAGCATATTCCACTGTAAAGCCATCAGGGCTTTGGAGCACAAGTCCTGCCCCACTACCTTTTGTTTTTGAAGCCCCGTCAAAAAATAGTAGCCAATATTCTTTGGGTTTTTCTTCATTAGTAGGTTCTTCTACCTTGTCTCCTTGCCCCCCGACTTCCTGGTTGCTAATGGTGCATTCAACTAGGAAGTCAGCTAAAGCCTGAGCTTTAATCGCCGTTCGAGGTTTGTATCGGATATCAAATTCTCCAAGCTCAATGGCCCATTTGATCAATCTTCCACTAGCCTTAGGGCTATGGATAACATTTCGGAGAGGTTGGTCTGTCAGGACTTCTATCTTATGAGACTGAAAGTAAGGTCTCAACTTCCTCGAGGCCGTAATCATGGCCAAAGCAAACTTTTCGATCACAGAGTAATTGAGCTCCGCTCCATGCAGAACCTTGCTCACATAGTATACTGGTTTCTGGACTTTGGATTCCTCCCGAACCAAGACGGCGCTTAGTGCTTGTTCCGATACAGCTAGGTATACATAGAGGGTTTCGCCCTCTACGGGTTTTGATAAGAGTGGTGGCTCTGCCATATATTTCTTTAGATGTTCGAAGGCCGCTTGGCTCTCATCCGTCCATTCAAAGTTCTTAACCTTCTTTAATGCTTTGAAGAAAGGCAAGCACTTGTCTCCTGACTTGGATACAAACCTTCCCAAGGCTGCAATTCTTCCTGTTAGTTTCTGAACATCCCTTACACTCTTTGGGGGTTCCATATTTAGGATAGCTTTTATCTTGTCGGGGTTGGCTTCAATACCACGCTTTGAAACCATTAGACCTAGGAACTTCCCAGAACCGACCCCAAAGGCACACTTAGCTGGGTTTAACATCATCTTATGCGTCCTCAGGACTTCAAAGGCCTCTCTAAGGTGTTCAAGGTGATCCGCTTTGTTCAAGCTTTTCACCAACATATCGTCTACATATACCTCCATAGTCTTTCCAATTAGATGTTTAAACATCTTGTTTGCAAGGCGTTGTATGTTGCTCCTGCATTCTTAAGTCCAAAGGCCATGACCAAATAACAAAATACACCAAAGTCAGTGATAAACGATACCTTGGGTACATCGTCCTTGTCCATCCGGATCTGATTATATCCGCTGAAGCCATCCATGAAGCTCAGCATCTCATGGCCAGCGGTGGCATCTATTAATGTGTCTATCCTCGGAAGAGGGAAACAATCCTTGGGACAAGCATCATTCAGATCGGTGAAGTCTACGCACATTCTCCACTTTCCATTGGCCTTCTTGACCATAACAGGGTTGGCCAACCATTCTGGAAATTGTATTTCTTCGATAAAACCCGCTTCCAACAACTTATCGACCTCCTGTTTAATGGCTTCTTGCCTTTCAGGGGCGAAGTTCCTTTTCTTCTGCTTAATAGGTTTCCTCGCGGGGTTTACATTCAACTTATGAGTCATGAATGAGGGATCGATGCCTGGCATATCAGCCGCTGTCCAAGCGAAAACATCACGGTTGTTCCTCAAGAACCTCACAAGCTCTTGTTTCAAACTTTCCTGGAGCAATGCTCCAACATAAGTGACCTTTTCGGGTTCTTCTGTATACAATTGGATTGGAACCAAATCTTCGGCAGGCTTGCCTCTCCTTTCCTCTTCTTCTCGGACATCAAGGTCCTCTATAGGTAATACTTGCCCCCCGGCTCCTCCAGATCTTAATGCCCCAATATAACAGCTTCGGGCCATTTTCTGATCTCCTAATTCTTCTCCAATTCCGTTCCTAGTCGGGAATTTAATCTTCATGTGGTAAGTGGACGGGATTGCCTTAAAAGCGTGTATCCCGGTCCTTCCAAGGATGGCATTATAGGTAGACGAAGCTTTAACAACCAAGAAATTTATCATGCATGTGGCTTGTCTAGGTTCGGTACCCATAGTTACAGGGAGTTGGATCATGCCTTCAATCTTGGTTTCCACATTGTTGAAGCCATATATAGGCATATCCGAGGGTGTAAGTTGATTATCGGAGTATCCCATCTTTTCATAGGCATCATAGAACAAAATATCCACCGAGGCTCCATTATCAATGAGCACTCTCTTTACGGACGAGTTGCCAATCACTGGTGTAACTACTAAGGGGTCATCATGGGGGAATTTTACCTTCTCGAGGTCGACGTTATCGAATGCCATTGCATAGTCAATTTTTGCCCGCTTCGGGGGTTCTCCAACTATACTCATTACTTCCCTCGCATAAGCTTTCCGCGAATTACTTGAAGTACCAGCGGCTGTAGGTCCTCCGGAGATTACATTAATAACAGGCCCTCGAGGCTGAGTTCTTTTGTCATCGGTGTCTCTCCCACGATTATCACTGTCTCGATGATTCTTGTCTCCATCCTTGGTAAATTTGGATAACTTGCCTCTTCGGATCAAGAACTCAATTTCATCCTTTAACTGCCGGCAATCATCGGTCTTATGTCCTGTGTCTTTGTGGAATCGACAATATAAATCTTTGTTACGTTTCTCCGGATCGGTCCTTATTGGCTTCGGCCATCTAACACTTTCATCCTTCTCAATTTCCAACAGGATTTGACTCCTCGGGGCGTTAAGCCTGGCATACTCAGTAAACCTCGGCCCCAGCTTCTTTTTAGCGGGCGATTTTTCCTCATCTTCCTTCCGGGAGTACTTATTCTCAGCATTATATTCCGTGTCATTCCCACGTTTCTTGAAGTTGGTATTCGGTCCCTGATTGTTCTGGGATTTTCTCAAACTTTCCTCCGCCTTTATATACTTTCCGGCTCTCTCTTGTAGATCGTTCATATTGTCCGGAGCCCTCTTGGCTAGAGATCGACGAAAATTTTCATCAGTGGTGCCTTGTTGGAGTGCAATCATGGCTACCTTCTGATCTAGATCTGGGACCTTCAAGGCTTCTTTGGTAAAACGATTCATATACTCTCGGAGCGATTCATTCTTACCTTGATGCAAATTCATTAGAGAGGCAGAGCTCTTAGCATGTGTTTTGCTTCCAACAAATTGTCCTATGAAAGCCCTGCTCAAGTCGGTGAAACAAGAGATAGAATTGGGGGGTAGGCGACTATACCAGTGTTGAGCCATCCCACTCAAGGTTTGAGGAAAAGCGCGGCACTTGATTGCTTCGGTGACGGGTTGGAGCAAAAGAGCGTTCATGAAGGTCCGAACATGATTAGCGGGATCACCCGTACCATCATAAGCTTTAATGGTTGGGAGCTTGAATTTTCGGGAAATCCTTGCACCCATGATTTCTTGCGTAAAAGGGGGAACCGGGTTATCAGGATCGCCTGCTGGTAACAAGTGAATTTGATTCATCACGGTTTGACGAGGGGCTTCATCCCTAGATTCTGGGGGTTGCATCCTTGCCTGGTCTCTTTTTAACCGTGCGATTTCCTCTTCATGGGCCCGGATCCTTTCCTCATAAGTTATTGGCCCCCGGGGCTCGTTAGTTTCTTGCCTATGGCGGCGTCGACGGTGCCGAGTATGATCGGTTTCTCTCCTCCTTCGAGGGGGGGTGTCACGCTCTTGCTCCGACTCCGAGGAGTCGTAATCAGTTACGTGCACATAGTCATCACCCGTGCCTCCACGAGTGGTTGTCGTGACGGTTGAGTAATGCGTGCCGGCATCGGTGACGGTTGCAATTACTCGAGTCAGAGGGGGCAGCGAGCCAAAAGTCAGGGGAGTAGTAGTTTGAGCAATGGTCGTACCAAGCGGGAGGGTGGTAGTTATAGGGGTTGATTCAGTCGAGACCCCGGTGGTGGTTCGACTGCGTGGAACATGGATTTCAGAGCGTGGTCCGATTGGGTTCGTCATGGTTGTTGTTGTTTTCCCACAAACGGCGCCAAATGTTATAGAATAGAAAACAAAGGGGGTGAGCGATTCGTGCTTCGGACTGGTCTCGATGCGAGATGCCTACGTATCTTCTGTGTGAAGAAGAATCAAGTCCAAAACGTAGTTCTAGTTATGAGGGGTAGAGCCCTTTATATAGGCGCTTCGGAGTCAGAAGTCGGATGGAAGTATGATTCCGTATATCAGACTTCTTATCGAAGTATGCCTCGAAGCAAGAGATAAGATAGAGCTCTTATCCTCTTGTTGTTGACGTTTATCCGAACTTCTGAATATCTATCTGCTAGAATCAGATGTGTTATAGAATTCGGACTTGTTACTGGACCTCTGACTGGGCCTCTATTAATTAATTACGAAATTAACTAATAAATAGAGGCTCAGGCCCTATTTAACCGGGCTTTAGTATTCTTGGGCTTAAATATTACTTCTGACCCATATCAACATACATGTTACTTTTCTCGTTATAAAAAATGCAAGGATTGGGTATATATTATTATATTAAAATAAATCTTTTATTAAACATTTTTTTCATAAAAATAAATAAAATTAAATGTCGTGGTTAAAAAAATAAAAATAGAAAACTAAACATGAAAGTGTTGAAAGACGAGGAAGAAGAGAAAATTAAAAAACTGAGAAGGTGAAAGTAGTAATTGTATGAGCTGTCAATTCCACTGACATATATTAAATACACCCTTAACTTGTGCATGAGGGCACAGGTTAAACAACCCGATATATAATTCGAAGAGTAGTGCTACTCATCTCTTTTTCAAGATAATGTCTGGGATAATTAATTTTAGTTAGATGATTGATGTAACTTATCATCCATTAAATTTGAAAAAAATTTAAGAATATTTTTTAGTGCCTAGTATCTTTCTGATACTAATATTTTATCCGTAAGAATAATCCTTATAATTTAAAAGTACTATCTCGAAGTATGTATTTTAGTTTTGATTGGCTGCTCAGAATTTTTTTATCATATATAATGAGTAGTCTTGCTCAAAATTCTTTTGTAAAAACAACATTATCCTCTCTATTTTTTTACAATTTTAGATGGACAGAATGTCAAAAGAAAACTTTTATATGACCAAATTATTGGTGCCATATAATATACGTAATTTTCAGTTAATTATAGTATTCACTTTTATGGATACAGAAAAAAAATAGGCGGCTTCATGCTTGTAGTTTTCAGCTAACTAGTTGAGAAGCCGCGCGTTGCGGCGGCCCAATAAAAATTATATAAATGATTCAATATTAATATTTGTAGAATAAAATAATTATATGGCTGTCTATAAAAAGTATATTAATGTTTCAAAGTTAATATTTGTAGGATAAAATAAATTTATATTATAAAAATCTTGATGTAATACCAATATTAATATATAAAATTGCAAAATTGGATTATAATTAATGGTGAAAAAACGAAAATAAATTTATACACGTAATTAACAATTTAAAGCAAGACGAATCTTAATTTTATTTGTTTTTTTAAAGTAATCATGTTCTTACATTGTCACCTTCCTCCGATTTTTTTGGATTAATTGTGCACAAAAACATCTGACTTAAATATAACTACCCTCTTAAAAGTTGCTTGAATGGAGCAAACAGATAATGCATGAATAATTTTTTCATGTATACAAAGTAAATAATATAAAAATTAACAACAACAAAATGTCCGATGAACAAAACAAATATTATAAAAGAATAACCAACATACATACATCACTAATAGTTAATTTATTGACATCAACCATCAATATCATGTCAAGACTATATTATTTTCCCATGTTTGGATTTGTTGACTCCAATATAACGGTTTATAACTACATTTGTTTGCAACAACTTTTACTGTATTGTGTTTAGATAATCCAAAACCCTACAATCTATATGGGTATTTATAGGTGTAGAGAGACTTGTTTGCTATTCTTTCCCATAATTAAATAATCTGAACAAAATCAGATTAAAATTTTCAAGTTACTATATTTCATAAATAATCAGTATTTCCCATAATTAAATAATCTGAAAGAAAACCAGATTAAAACTTTCAAGATACTATATTCCATAAATAATCTGAAACAAAATCAGATTCTGAAACTTGCTTCTAATATACCCGAAACTAAAAAAGGTAGTTCTAATTTTTGATATTTTTCATCCAAAAATTTCAAAAAATTAGAAAAATAGAACGGAGCGATGTGAGAGGCGCTTAAATAATCTGAACAAAATCAGATTAAAATTTTCAAGTTACTATATTTCATAAATAATCAGTATTTCCCATAATTAAATAATCTGAAAGAAAACCAGATTAAAACTTTCAAGATACTATATTCCATAAATAATCTGAAACAAAATCAGATTCTGAAACTTGCTTCTAATATACCCGAAACTAAAAAAGGTAGTTCTAATTTTTGATATTTTTCATCCAAAAATTTCAAAAAATTAGAAAAATAGAACGGAGCGATGTGAGAGGCGCCACCTACACGCCCCTCGCTTCTCCTTTATATAAGTATATTGATTGTAATATCTAATTTTATGAATACTGAAAAGAGAGGCTGTGGCGAAAATATGACAATGCGCCTGTTTTGTTGCAAGCAAAGAAACAAATAAACGTTGGAAAGGAAATTAAAATTGTGATATTCGACCTAGCTCACCTCGAGAATATCTTAGAACAGATATTCATTTGTAAAATTAAAAATCATATTTGTCAAAAAAGTTGTGATATGTGAATATTGCTATGTTGTATCACCTAATGTTATTTGCAAAACGACGCGGGACAAATTTTATACCCCAGGCTTCCGGTTTTTTTACCCTTTAAAAAATTCGGAAATAAAAAAAACAAAGTGAGCATATCATAAATTGAAGAGTAGGGTGGTTTAATGCCCTGTCTTCGACAGACTACAGAGCAGATCTACCACACAATGTAATCTGCATTTTCCTGCCTTCGTATATTTTTCCAAAAAATCATAAAAATCAGAAACTGGTTTGACTCGATTTGCATTTCTTGAAATTCGAGTATTTGGCCGAGTTTTCGAGTATTCATTTTTCACATCCAAATTGTTCAGTTAGATTAGATTGCATTCTTTTTAATCCAAGTACTCGGCTGAATTTTCAGGTATTTGCTCTCAATATTTAAGTGCTCGACCGGGTATTTGGTCAAACCTGACTTGGTAGGCCTCCGGTTTCTGCAACATTGATTTTTCCTCGTCAGATTTATGGTAATTAATGCCTAGAGACCAGATGGACAAAAATGTTTAGGGATCTCCAGTAGGTAAGAGTTGAGGCATAATCTCTTCCAAGTTGTTTTGCTAAAATTGTTGTTTGGGTGCAGGAGACAGAGCATATCTAGAGTGCTAAATGATTGATGGTTCCAATCCCCCTATAAAATTCTCCCATAACTATCATCAAGGGTAATATGGTAGCACCAAATCTATACTATACTATAATAAGCCAACATGGGTATAATTTGTAGTCCAAGATTTTAGTTATATTTTTTGGTTTGGTAGTCTCCTTTTGGTACTACAAGTCTACAAATGTGGAGTTTATTAGTATTATATTGTTAAACAATTTCAAATACTAAAAACACTTCTAACAATTCACTATCATATAATATTTCATTAAAAAAATTATAATAATGTTATAAATAAAATTATAAATATACAATTTTGAATATCTTTTTTTAACAAGAACCTTCATATAACTTTTTTTAACTTTAACATATTCTATTTCAATATAAACACGAACCATTATAAGTCCAAGGTCTTACTTATATTTTTTTGTTTGGTAGTCTCCTTTTGGTACTACAAGTCTACAAATGTGGAGTCTATTAGTTTATATTGTTAAACAATTTCAAATACTAAAAACACTCATAACAATTCATTATCATATAATATTTCATTAAAAAAATTATAATAATGTTATAAATAAAATTATAAATATACAATTTTGAATATCTTTTTTTAACAAGAACCTTCATATAACTTTTTTTAACTTTAACATGTTCTATTTTAATATAAACACGAACCATTACATAAGATAATTTGTATTCCAAGGTTTTAGTTATATTTTTTGGTTTGGTACTCTCCTTTTGGTACTACAAGTCTACAAATGTGGAGTCTATTAGTATTATATTGTTAAACAATTTCAAATACTAAAAACACTCATAACAATTCATTATCATATAATATTTCATTAAAAAAATTATAATAATGTTATAAATAAAATTATAAATATACAATTTTGAATATCTTTTTTTAAGAAGAACTTTCATATAACTTTTTTTAACTTTAACATGTTCTATTTCAATATAAACACGAACCATTACATAACCCTTTCTAACTCTGATCTTAAAAGTTATTGTTGTAAAAAAAAAAATCAAGATTACAAAATTATGTTTGAATTCGATTGATTAGATGAATCTTTCAAAGGTATTACACTATCGGTTATGTTTGGAAAAGATTTGAATTTTCTAATTTTTTTTATTTTTAAATCTACGTGTATAAATTCGGATTAAATGTACTAAAATCCTGACACACACACACATATATTTATTAGGATTTGTCCATTTTCAAGTAATCGGGAGAAAATATAGTCAGTTGAATAATATAATTTAATTAAAATTCAATCCATTAATACTAAAATACTAATAAAATGAAGTTAAAATTTAAATTATAAATAATGAATTACGAATTATATACCCGCCCGTGCTCCGCACGGGTTAAAGGCTAGTATAATATAAAATATTATGTCCTAGTAATTTAGGACATACTTTACTAACTTGAACTCCAATAACGTGCCTTATTCTCACACTATGTTTAATATTTTATTGTTAAAGACTCTCTTTCATCATTAAAGCTTGTTCTAGTGATATAATGCATCACTAGGACATTGTTGAATCAAGTTTTTTATCAATTGCTCTAAATTATAATTTAGGACATGATATAAGGCATCTCTTGAACTTGCTCTGACCCATCTATCTGTTGAATCACACCTAGTGGCGTCAACCCTACACTGCAATTTGTTTCTATAGATCCATGTTTATAAGCCATTTACAAGGTCCACTGCAACTAAAAACATCAATAACAAGTTATTTCTTCGGAACAAAGCTTCCATACCTAATAAGACTAACATATTTTTATGAATAATCACTTATGCAGCAGATCATATACACATATATCTGTATACTTGTGGTTCTTTTCTTTGAAACATGTTAGCTGATTTCCCTTTCTGGATCATAAATTATTTACATTTTAAGAGGATGCAAGATGAGAATGTCATAAAAATCAAATATTCTTTCGTCCAGAATTTTTCACTCTCATCCCGTCTCAGACAGAACAATTAAATATTCTTTATCAAATTAAACTTTGAACGAGCCTACTAATTCTCTTATTCATTTATTACCAAATAAGGCCTAATTTTTTGTTAGATCCAATTAAGAATATTGAAATATTTGTTGAGATTAGCTTGAAATATAAAATCGACATGTTTATTTATTCAGATAATATAATCTTGAAGATCGGTTTGAGGATCCATGATAGGCATGGTTATATAGGTAAATATCACATTAGATTTACTCAATACAGCAGCAGTTTTGTTCAGGTGGATAACAATGTCCATCAACATATCCAAGTCCTTTGCAGAAGCCCAAACAATCTGTTATCTTATAACAACTTCCGAAACAATAAAAATAATTCTCTTTGATGCCAAACACTGTCAAAATTCAAGTTACAAATATTAGTCACATTAAAAAATTTTAATTTTTGAAGGAATACGTGTTTTGAGAAGGGATGATGCAGGAGAATTGAACTAAGTAAATTACATACCAAGCGAGGAGTAGAGCAGAGCGAATATAATTCCTATCACAAACTTTTTAGCAATGAAAGAAAAATTTCCAGTCTCCATTTCTACGATTTTATCCTTCAATTTGCAGTAATATTGGTACAAGAAAATACACTTGCTTGTTATTGTATATATAGCATGCAGTCTGATGAAGATATATAAATTGGATACTCATATTGTTATCGATTAGAATTTAAATAATAACAATTAACACCAACATTCAATTTCTCAAAAAACACCAACATTCAATTAATATCACACGTAATAAATTCTGTAACCATTATGTAACCAAGTAAAATTATAATATCTATCACACAATCAACATTTATTCGTGATATTTCTTTCTTTCTTGAAAATCTCATAAAAAAACAAGAAAATGACCGATTCATTTGAAATATTTATAATATAAAATATTAGGAAAAATAATAATCTTGATTTTAAAATTGTTTTAGTTAATATATTATTTTATCGAGAATAATAATACAATACTGATCAAAACTATATCGTAACTATTATTTTATAAATTACTATGTAACCCCAACCGTCACACAATCAATACTTTCCCGCAACATTTATCTCTTTTTTTGAAAATTTCACAAAAAGACAAAAAAATGATTGTTTCATTAAATATTTAGAATATAAAATATTACCATAATAAAAAAATAATCTTGTTTCATTTATCTCTTTTTTTATTAATATTGTAATGCGATTATTATTCTATTGATTGTTGTGCAATCCTAACAGCCACGAGCATATTTCTAATTTTGTAAAAATCTTATCTATGAAAGATATCATAGAATATCTGCAGGATATTATTATTTCATCCAGTATAACACATGTGGATCTTGTATATAAGATATTATTCATACCACAATAACAAATGATTATTTTGATGGGAAAATGGATTTTTTCATCACCCAACTTATTTTGTGTTTAGAGACTCACCACTAAACTATAATATTTTTACTAATGTAAGGTTCAGATTTTTTTTAGTCACTCACGTTAGGTTCCGATTTGATTATTAACATGATGAATTTTTTTGTAGCATTGTTATAACATCGTGGTAGTCTGATATAATATATATCTATATCTTTATATGTAGTACTCCATATATCCTCCGGGCAATTTATCTTGGAGGACGAGAGTTTGACACGTATTTTAAGACTCAGAAAGGAAGTAGTTTCATAGATTATTTTAATTTTTCTATTGAATAAAAATTTAACGTTTAAGTATTTATACACAAAAATGAAATCTCAAAATTAAGTTATGAAACTATATTTTATAAGAATTAAGAAATCAGAAAAATAGGGAAGATATATAATTAAAATTTTAAAAATTCATTAATTCACGAATTTAAAATCAATGACTTGAAACAGTATTTAGGCCGAAATCATTGAACAAAATTATTAAGCAATAAATTAAAGGGGAATTATCTTGTATATTGTTTTTTCAATCTTATTTTCAAAAATACTACCTTATCCAATCTTATTTTCAAATCTCTAAAATATTTTCAAAAATACTACCTTTTTGAAAATATTTTCCAAAAATACGGTGGTTGCATATGCAACCATATATGCAACTACAAATCATGATTTCAAGTTTCAGTTTTCAAATGTCATTTTCGACCTCATATTTGGAATCCATATATATATATATATATATATATATATATATATATATATATATATATATATATATATATATATATATCGACTCCAATGATGAGGTCGAAAATGACATTTGAAAACTGGAACTCGAAATCAGGAATTCAGTTGCATATATAGTTGCATATGGTTGTATTCAGTTGCATTCAGTTGATTCTATTGCAATCTAATGGCCCCGCCAGGGGCACACCATACATCCGTTGCAACTTACAGTTTTCAGTTGCATTTCGTTGCATATGAGGTTGCATTCAGTTGATTCTATTGCAATCTAATGGCCCCGCCAGGGGCACCCATACTTCAGTTGGAACTTACAGTTTTCAGTTGCATTTAGTTGCATATGAGGTTGCATTTAGTTGCATATGAGGTTGCATTCAGTTGATTCCATTGCAATCTAATGGCCCCGCCAGGGGCACCCATACTTCAGTTGGAACTTACAGTTTTCAGTTGCATTTAGTTGCATATGAGGTTGCATATGAGGTTGCGTACAACCTCATATGCAACGGAAAACTGTAAGTTGCAACTGATGTATGGATGCCCCTGGCGGGGCCATTAGATTACAATAGAATCAACTGAATACAATCTCATATGCAACCATATATGCAACTGAATTCCTGATTTCAAGTTCCAGTTTTCAAATGTCATTTTCGACCTCATCGTTGGAGTCGATATATATATATATATATATATATATATATATATATATATATATATATATATATATATATATATCGATTCCAAATATGAGGTCGAAAATGACATTTTGAAATCTGAAACTTGAAATCAGGATTTGTAGTTGCATATATGGTTACATATGCAACCACAGTATTTTTAAAAATATTTTAGAGAAGGTAGTATTTTTGAAAATAAGATTGGATAAGGTAGTATTTTTGGAAATAAGATTGAAAACGTAGTTATGAATAAAAAAAGCCCTAAATTAAACTAAGAGCAGTGTTTAAATTTCAGCATCAGAATTCAATAGGGAATTGTTTGAATTCCCAATTAAATTTCATATTGATGATTTAACGAATTTTGAGAATTTTAATTATATTTTTTTTCCGATTTTTCCGATTTCTTGCTTCTTATAAAATATAATACCATAACTTAGTTTGAGATTTTCTTCTTGTGTATAAAAATTTAATTTAATTCAGGAAAAAATTAAAATAATTTATGAAACTATATTTCTTAGAAGTCTTAAAATATGTGTCAAACTTTCTTCCTCCAAAATAAACTACTTAGGGGACATATGGTCTACTATAGATAAAGATATAAACATATATCAGATCATCGTAATATTGCAATATTGCAGACTACCACTATATATTAATAATACTACAAGAAAGAACATAATGTTAATAAAAATCTGAATCTAACGTTAGTGACTAAAAAAGTCCTAACATAACATTTGTGAAAAAAGGAAAAAAATATAGTTTAGTGATAAGTTTCTAAACAAACAATAAGTTGGGTGACGAAAAAATCTATTTTCCCTATTTTGACTGGATGATTTATATGTATACAGGTATCCTCCTGTTATTGTTAATGTGAGTGAAATTAATAAAATATTAATATTTAGAATTTCAAATAAAAATTTGAGAACATCTTTAAGGTATCTAGCATTTTTCTAAAAATATTGAACAAATATTATTTGATATTTTGAAAATGATTCATACAAAAGAAAATTTTGAATGAGTTGAGCCCAATTTAATTTGTAAGAACATTACGAATGAGGTTGGTTAAATTGGATATTATGTAAAATTTGTTGAATTTGTAATATATTGTACTTCGATCTATATTGGTTGATTATATTTTAAAAATAGTATATGACTAATATTTTAGGTTGTTATGAATAGAATATATCACTTTAATATGTTGATAATTGATGTCAGATCTTTTTACAAATTTCACAAAGTTTCGAAAAATACATAGAACAACACGGGGTTGGCTACATATATACACAAAGGAAATATATTATTCCAGTTGGGTTTTTTTATACGTAATCCCTATATTTTTTTATAGTATGTATTAATGATGTTTTACTAACGCTTTTACTTGTTTGGAGATGCTCTAACATTTGTCTTATCGTGGGTCTGTGACATTATTCCCACGTCATCCTATTAGAGTAAGATATATTTTGAAAAAAAAATTCAAATTAATAAAAAAAATAACGACTTTTCAATTGAAATTGATATTCCACCTATATACACTATCATTTAAACAATAATTATATTCATACTCTAATCATAATTAGAGATCAAATAATAAAACTTTAGATACTGTATTTTAAAATGAGTGATATATATATATATATATATATATATATATATATATATATATATATATATATATATATATAAAAGCTAATAATCAACTCTCATATAAATATTCAAAGAATATAATTTCATAAAAGGAAAATTATAATATCAAATTTTGGGATCAAAATAGGGGATCATCAAGCTAACCCAGAAGAAACCATTTACCTTCAAACTCACTTCACCTCCTTCACCTCATTTTATTTGTATGTTATATACACATATAAACAACAAACTATGTTTTATCTATGGGTTAATTTGTTTGGTTGTGCAAATGTTTATGCAAGTTCAAGAAGACAACAACTAGTTAAAAAAGAAAATGCTAGAGACCCAAAAAAATATTTCAAATTCTAGTTGAGAATTTTTGATTGTTTCTATTCACACTAATAATAATGTCAATCCCAATATGCACATAAATCAGTCATGCTGAGGATGATTGGATGTGGGTTTATCCTCTGTTGTTCTCGGACACTCGGGTTCGACTCTGACTCATCCCGAGAAGTATTAGAATAGATACTCATTTATAAGACATATAAGTCTGAATTGTCAAAAATAAACAATAAACAAATGTAGTCATGCAACGTTATTTGAAAAAAAAAATTGAGATAATATTTAAGATACCTAGCACTACTCGTTAAAAAATATAGGGTTGAAGACTTGATTGGGGCTCTAAAGTATAATTAGTAAAACATTTTTTTTACATATTCAATGTTCATGAATTTTTTATATTAAACACCAATATTTGACCTAGATGAATGCTATAATGGTGTTTATTACAAGTTTATGAATAATGATTGTGTTGCCTTTATAAATAATGACTTGTATGAATATTGTAACCTTTTACATGTATTGTTCGAGTACTACTGACAGCATCTTCTGTCCAGCTTACAACGGTTTCACTGACAGTAACTTTTGGTTCATTGACAGTAGTTTCAGTGACAGAGGCATTGACAGTAGCTTCTTAAGAAGCTCCTTTACATATTTCGCTTGACTAATAATAAAGATTCCATCTTCATTCTGGTAAACTTGCAATCCCAAAAAGAATGATAATTTTCCCATCATGCTCATCTCATAATTGTTTCTCATTAAATATGAGAATTTTTCATAGAGCTCTTCATTTGTTGACCCAAAAATGATGTCATCAACATAGATTTGAACCAAGATGATGTCTTTACCATGATGTTTGTAGACTAATGTCTTATCCACAACACCTCTGGCACATTTGTTTTTCAATAAAAAAGTTGACAAAGTGTCGTACCATAATCTAGGTGCTTGCTTTAAGCCATAAAGAGCTTTTGAACAGCTTGTAGACAAAATTAGCCATTTCTGAGTCTTCAAAGCCCGGAGGCTGTTCAACATACACTTCTTCTTCCAACTCTCCATTTAGAAAAGTAATTTTAACATCCATCCGGAATACTTGAAATTGCAATGAGTTACAATCCCACTTTTATCCCAAAATATAATACTGTATTTTTATCCATATAGTCTCTATCACAGATTTTTAAATGAATATCCTGCAAACTACGTGGATTATAATACTGTATTTTTATCCATATAGTCTCTATCACAGATTTTTAAATGAATATCCTGCAAACTACGTGAATGAGGTAAACCGCAATTAAGCGACATGCTCTGGTCCAGGAGGCATAATCACAAATTCTGCTTCCTTCGGGAGTCGAACCCGTGACTAAGAAGATACAAGTCCCCTCTTTTAACCCTTGCGGGCGTATTAGAACAATATTTTTATATGCTTTCTTTGAGTTTTATTTAATAGAACTTTTAAAATTCATTCATTATAAAATAAAAAAATGATGATATGTAAACACTTAAAATTAATAACATATTAACATTTTGTATTTAAATTGAATATTATCTTTCAACTTCGGATATAATATGATTTTAGAAAAAAACTATTTGATATTCGATATAAAACTACTCAAATATTAATAATTTTACGAGTAGATATAAGTGAGAAGTAGCTTATTTATAGTGTTTATATAGAAAATTTGTGAGTTAACTTCTGATTTATAAGACAAAAATCATAATTTTTTGAGTAATTTTTTATTTTTGAGATTTGATTTTATTTAAAAAGACCACTTCAAAAAATAATTTATGATATTTTATTTTAATATTGTACAAATTTACTTTAAAATTAATATATAATATTCATTATTATAGAGATAAATTTTATATTTAATAAATTATAAATATAGAAAAAGAATCCAGACAAAGCAGTAGTACAAACCATGCTTCACAAACCATCGTGTGATATAAACCGGGGGAAATGGAACCTCCAGATTTTAGCAAAAACAAATGGAACCGTATATACTTTATAAAAGCAATGGCATATGTTGTAAATACGGAAGCTATTATGAGGACATGGTCTGCTACTAGTATTCTTACCCGCTACGCTTGGAATTTTTTATTTTTTTATAATAAAATGTTTGAAGACATAAAATTATTGTTAAATCTTTTATTTGTGATGAAGGTGACATAAAATTATTGTTCCTTTTTTCCCCTCCCAAAATACAAAAAACATGGCATTAAAAAATGCAATTTTTGAGTCATAAAATTATTGTTCATTAGATGTATGCTGTTTGTTTATTTGAAGTTGCATTTGTCCATGTTAAATTTTTTAATGATTGAGTTTATATTAAATTAAAGAGGTATTGTTTTATAAGAATATAAAACAGGACATGAATAATATTCAATTTTTTGCTTATAAGTTGCATTTTTTAAATTTTAAATGTTTCAAAACAAAAACGGAACATGAATAAAATATATTTTTGTAAAAGAGGTCAGTATTACATTAATTAGCCCCATTTACTCTACTTACAACCTAATTACAGGTATGCGAATTTAAGTGTTCGAGTGGTAACAGTCCCGTTTTGAAAATCATCTCTTGCACTCTCTCTCTTAATTCTCTCATCCTCTTCCTTGTACATTTCAGTCATTCATAGGTATGTGTTGTTAGGGTTATACTGAAATATTCGTTTGAAGTATATAACAATTATTTGAGAATCTTGAATGCATGTTTTCACATTGTCTGTATATTATATATTATAGACAATCTAGTATCAAATGGGATAGCAGAAGGTTAGATTGTCGAATTTCTTATATAATATAATAAAGGTTCACAGTCGAGGTGGTGTTAGACAAACCACTGGAACAGCTGAAGTATTATTTAGAAATAGTTTATCTTGACTATTGAATAATACTTGTATACTTTGTATATATTGAACGGGATCAAAATAGTAAAATAATTGTTTCTTTAATTCTGACAATAAAGAACTAAGATTCTACGATGTTATTATTGCTTAGGTTCTTGATCCGAATATAGTGATTGACACTTGTATTTAATGCACATGCCTTGACTCATAAGTTAAGTAATTATTTTAAATTACGAATTTATGTATTGGGCAATGACATTATATACAGAGTGGGATATTAACTATAAAAGGAAACCATGTCCGAAAAATATATTCGGGTGATGATGTCCTCTTGAAAGCTCATAAAGATAATTATGCTTTAGTCCTGCATGCAAATTTGTTCTTGCATAATTATAAGGTTGAGTGGATGATCAAGGATAAAAGATATTGATTAAATTAATTGTCAGAAATTAATTTAATTATTAGACATCCGATATCTTAAACATGGGGAATTTATAAGCAATTAATATGTGAGCCGAATTAAATACTCCCTCCGTCCCGAAAAGATTGAACTGCTTTGACTTTCACGGAGATTAAGAAAAAATAGTAAAAGAAATTAAATTAGTTGAAAAGTTGGTAAAGTGGTGGGACCCATCAAAATTTTAATAATTGATGTGAGATAGAGGAGGAAAGTAGTGGGTGTAATAGTGTTTATATTATTATTAAATAGAGATAGTGGAAGAAAGTAGTGGGTGTAATAATGAAAAGTGGTGTTCAAAAATAGTAAGTTTAATAGGTTCATTCTTTTTGGGACGTCCCAAAAAGGAATAAGTGTCAATTAAAATGGGACGGAGGGAGTAATTAATTTACGGAATTAGGAAAGGTAGTGCAAATATTAATTCTTTAGTGGATTGAATTAATATTTAATGACATTGAGCGTGGCCCTGAATGTCATTGGAAGGCCTGACCTAATGGTCCATGATCCCTACTGTATCCTATATATATTCTCGTTCTCCTAAAGCTGAAAGACACACAAAAAACGAATTCACATCCTAGGGTTTGAGAGAGGCAGTCGTTTTTCTCAAGGAGCCAGCTTGGGTTTTGGGTTTTCGGAGCTTTAAGGAGAGGCACACCTTGGGAGATCGAAGGCCACACTTCGTCCAAGGAGAACCAGGGAATACAGTAGAAGACGTGGATTTGAATCGCTTGCGCCGTAACGATTAAGGTTAATATTCTTTTCGAACTTTTAATTAGTATCATAAAACGCAGGTCAAGGTCCGATTGTTCCTACATGTGTTTCGAATCCCTATTTTGTAATGCTGTTTCATAAATGTACTTGCATGTATTGTGATAGGATTCTATTTTTTTCTGAAAATTTTAGGTATGGAATCCTATGGTCTAGTTCTTCCGAAATTCGTGAAGTTCCTCACAGCTGCGGAGACCAATTCAGATGAGCTTTTGAGTATTTTGTGCATTAACTAAATCTGAGTTAGGATTTGTTCCGTTTTTGACTTGAGTTTTTTAAACAGAATGTTCCGCGGGAGATAATCAGAACCTACGGTAACCGGTTTGCACCCAGTTTGCTTTTCAAATTCCACAATGGGTATGAGATTGTTGTTCAGTTCTTAGCTGAGGAAGGGACCTTTTACGGGCTTTCAACTATGTATGACGACTTTGAGTTGGAAGGGGGTGAAATGCTCATTTTTGAGGTCAATGGCATCTTTGACTTCAATGTGTACATTATTGGGCTAGATTTGACAGAGATTGAATACCCTAATGTTGTTCACTACATGCAGAATAGCCATCCCAAAGTTGGTAAAATTCTCATGACATCTCGATTATGATTTCTCTAGCAAGTGCCACGTAATAAAGTGTAATTGTTTTTCATTTTTGTTTTTTTAGTATCTCTTAAGAATGGGGGTCTAAAGTTTGTGAATTTTGTGAAGGAGTCCAATCCCATATCTGATGAGTTGGTAAGTTAGGGTTTCCAATATGTATATTTTTGTTGGTTTCTCTTTGGTTTGTATGATTCACACAGCACTGTATTTATGTTAATTTAATTTTTAGGAGGCTCCTCGTACATTCAAGAAAGCATGTCGGTTGATTCCCGGTTATCAGACCTTTGTTTTTAGTAATGGGAAGAATATTGTTGGAGGATTTAACCATGAATCTTTTCATTCTTTCCTCATACCAACAATCTTCACCATCAAACTCTTCTGCATAGTCTGTTTACACGTAGTATATTTGTGGCAAATATATTTGGGTGAAAGTACTATTGAAACAAAAACAGGAAGATAAGTTACCATCATGCTCATAAAAATCAGATCTGTCCTCTTCGACACCACCAACACGGGCATATTCTACGATATTAGAATTTATAATCTTATATAGCCATGTCTGAAGCTATAAAAAAGAAAGCATAGAATATAGGTGCATACCAGCTTCCTCCAAGTTTTGTAGATGCTCTGGATGCACTGCAGGGTCCTCAAAATTAAGAATTTGTGGGGCATATTGAAAAGACTTCTTTGTGTGTGTCTTTTCAGCATTGGTAGAAGATGCACCAGCGGAATTAACTGAGCAAATTGTATTCAATACTGAGTTGCATAATTGCAAGAGAAGGAATCTGGGTAAATGAATGCAGCAAACAAACTTACAAACATCACACAAAGTAGACTTTGGAGTTTATTCAGCAACACCTCCACTGTATACAGGCCTCCTTGGACATTTTTGGATAACTGCAGATGGATTATCATTAGAATGAAAAAGCAAATTGATTTAAGGGTAAGATGATAGGAGTGATTATAAATAATGCTTTATGTTATCACTAGGATTAGGCTGAGAGTTCTTTCGTTTGGCCTGCGGAGGTATCTGTGTCTCCATCAGCGGTGAATTATTCACTTCCGGCTTCTTCATGTCACAATTCAGTCTGGAACGATCATTTAGAGGTGACAGTGGTTTACGCTTCATTATAGATTTCATTTGACAATGAGCGGCGACGCTCTGTTTGGCTAATGGTTGACGTATATTTGTATTTTCTTTGTCAACCAACACTGAAATCAGGTGAACGACTGAAATCACCATGACCAATACAAAAAAATTGATTTAAATTCATTGTAAAAGAATCAGCAGTACTTACCTGATTTGGGGGGAGGATTATTGTGTGTAGTTTGCATTTCACTTTTACCACCACCATGATCCCTCATCATTGAAGTTTCATAATTAACTTGAATGATGAGAGAAAAATGATGAGGGAAACAAAGAGTGAAGTTAGTAATATAACATTTAATCGAAATTTTGATGTACAACTCACAAACATCAAACAACAGAGGAGTACTGTTGTGTGAAGACTTTGCGTAGTGTAAAGCCTTTCCCTTTTTCTTTGTCTGCAAAATGTTCAATTCATCTAAATTGGAGACATTATGACACCGTGGAGGAGAATTTAGTTTACCACTACTGCAGAATTCCTTTGCTCCATCAATGTCGGTAGAAATACCTACAATATATTCCAATATGCATCACATTACATGGATGGTATTCCCAACTATTTATTGATGAAAGTGCCATGAGAATCAAATATGAATGACCTTGACATGCCGTTGAGAATATGCTGTTAGACTTATCCTGTACTTTCATCATGGAAATATCATAATTAACTGTCGACAAATAACCCAAACATAAGCACAACACATGTATGAATTATATGGAATATAATCCACAATCATATGGTTTGAAATGAAATACATGAAAGTTTAATTACATCTATTACATTGCAGGACAGAACTTATTGAGAGGATAGAATCCTCGGAAAGAGATTTGAACTTAAAACACATCTCCGAACTCTAAATAAGCAAATAAAAAAAGGCAATATATGTAAGCAGGTTGACCTAAAACAGAAGGACATAAGAATCTCCAAAATTTATATAAAACAGATCCAAATGAACATCTCCGAACTATACATAACAAAGGAAAAGACGATAAACCAAGCAGATTAACCTAGAACGAAACTGAAAAAGAAGCATGAACAAAGCAGAATAACCTAATAAAAAGGTAAAGTGGTACACAGAAGATAAGAAAGTACCTCCTCCATGTGTAAGTTCGAGCAGCAGCCCAAATCGCGTAGGAAAGATTCTCGAGGAAGACGTCCAAGCAATGCCCAGCAGCTGAATATGTTGGTAAAGAAAGAATTTCAAATTTGAAGAAAGAAGATATTTGTTTGAATATTTGAAAAAGAGATAATAGAAAGATATGGCTAGGGTTGAAACACGTGGGCTGCAGAAGTTTTGACCGTATAAAAAGTTTTTGAACAATGGCAAAATACAGCAATAACAGTACTTGTAGAGGGACAACGTGGTCTTTTAAGAGAGAAATAGGCAACATGATTTATATATGTATGTAATAGATATGGGTAGCGGTCCACAGCAACCGGTTGCTGTGGACCGCTTAACCAACAGCCTATTTCCTGGCCGTTGGATGCATATCCAGCGGCCAGGATCTTATTAAAAGTTTAATGTGTCCAGCGCTTTTTTAGCGTTGGACAGGGATTCCCACGTCCAGCGCTTACTGGACACATTAAACTTTTAATAAGATCCTGGCCGCTGGATATGCATCCAACGGCCAGGAAATGGATTGTTGGTTAACCAGTCCCTGGCAGCCGTATGCCAGGGACCTGGTCCCAATAGATATATGTAATAGAATTGATAGACTGGGGTGACTAGGGTGATGAGGGGAGCTGGACTTGCTAGCGCCAGCAATGGCTTATTGGGCACCTCAGGCGCCTGACAACAGACAAAAGGCTCCTTGTAGCCCAGAGCTAATGTTGGCCTCCTTAGGCTTCTCCATTTGAATGGTTTTTGTTTAAAAACTTGAACATTCTGAAATATTTTGACCAGCTTTCGAATTAATATTGGGCTTAAAAGTTAAAATGATGAGCTTATCATGACTTGAATTGTTGATTAAGTTAGCTTTTACTGATGAATCCAAATTAAAAGTAAAGTTAGTTACAGGACTTGAGTTTATTTGAACTTTAAGATATGGAAGAAGTCGCATGTTCAACGTTAGTAATAGTGTAACTTGTCATTCTCTGTAAATTATATCATCAAAGGATAACTGTTATTAGTGGCAGAACCAACTAGGGTCCTTACCCGAGTCCCCCTCAGCAGGCCCGGCACCAGCACCACTGCACCCAGGGACGGAGCCACACTCGGACACTGGCGTACTTGCCCCCAGTGGCTTCTCTAGCTTTTACTGTTCATTTTTTTTTTAAAATTACAGCATTGCCCCAGTGGTTGAAGCATGAGTATGTTTTTGAGTTGGTTTAGTTTTTTTTTTTTTTTGATTGCAAAAAAATTTGGCCCCCTCATTGTCGGAAACCTGGCTCCGTCCCTGACTACACCAGAGCTTCCGCATTCTCTTGATCAACTGCAGACACTGAATTGAAAACAGTTTATAAGTTATGAGTCAAACAAACACTCTTTTAAGTACTCTATGTACTCACTGTTGTGTGCATATGAAAATGAAAGTCACAAATTGTGTGTGTGCATAAATTTGGTGATGAATAACTTGTATGTACCAAGAGAGAACTCTTGTGCTCCATTTATTATTATTTTGAATAGTCACTAGTGTCATAAACCAAATTAGTTCTCAGAAACCAATATAAAAAAGCTTTTGCAAATTAGCAGACAATTATATATAGGCTCTTATTGATAAGTGAAAACTAAAGCCTTAAAAGCTACATAACTACAGCCTCAAGTGATGAAGAATTATCTGGAGCAATTGTTGGCAGAAATGGTAAAGGTGACACCTCATAGAATACATGATGTTAAATCCAATTAAGTCGTGCACTTGCATTAGCTCTGTCTTACATAGAGCTCAAAAGTATAACGTAAGTGCAGAGAAAAACGTCATGCAAGTGCAAATTTGTAGCAGCGATTCAGGTATATTGTTTAAAATAAAAATCAAACGTATTCACTTGTTTGCACTGATATATATGAGATTTGGTACATATTTGCAAGCTCAAATCTCAGGTATATTGCACTCTTGTGCTTGGAATTATGTTACTGTAGTAAGAAACTTGTACTAGTTTACACTGTATCTAATTAGTCCCTGTACTAGAACTTGCAATTTTAATTTTGGTAATAATTAGATGTTTATTCAGGCTAAGCACCGCGTCTCACAATACTACTAAGAATAATGTATATCTAGCAAGCACCCGTTCTGGTTTGTTGACAGCCGGGGCCTTTTCCAGATGGACTTCTGGGAAAATATTATGTACCTAGCTCTGGTACCCAATTGCGACAACATATATAATTGTATGATTTCAGACAAAGTAAATATCAGCAGCATCTAAGAGGGATCCAATGGATGGCTTTCAAATGTCAGATTTATGACAATCAATATTAGGAGTGATTCGGAGCTCTTGATAGTTGATCACATCATTAGCTTCATCTTCCAAATGCATGTCAGTTCACTCTCTACAGTCATACAGCTGCATAAAATTAACAATATCTCCAAGTAACAAAAGCTTGACATTGATTATATTGTATTTGATAGTACGTATAATATTATTGGTAGCTACATTAGTTAAGGCTTAATAGAGACAACAGCAGTTCTTGGCTGGTGGAAGACAAAGCCCTCCTCTGTAATGTGCGTCTTTGCAAATTTCATCACAGAAACTCGAATCCTTACATGGTATATTCACACAAAAACCAACCCTACCATCGATCATCTGTGCCACAGGCGGTGCAGCTGCTTTCTCTTCAACTGCAGACACTGAGGCCAACAATAATATAAGTGCAATCGCTATCACAAGTTTCTTAGCCATGAAAGAAGAACTCATGTACTCCATTTTGCTTCGTTGTAAAATTATCCACAAGCACATATATATATAGTGTATGACCACAGCCTTCAGTGCTCATACTCACAGCACAAGTTACGTGAATCAAAAGTACCCTAATCCTAAATCCTAGACAAGTGCCGTCTGAAACTTTGTTCAGATGGAGAGATTTGCTTTATATGCTCCGCACTTGCTTGAATTTTAAATTTTTAGTTCACTAGCTCGGCTTGATTGGTTTATATATTTCAAAATAAGAAACGGATGCATGCAACTGGAAATGAGTTGTTTAGCTAATTTTGGTTCATAGATAATTAAGTAAAAGTTTAATTTCAAATTTATTGCTCGCTGATAGGTTTATGTATTTCGAAAATAGAAAAGGATTCATACAATTAGAAATCAATTTTCTGGGCTACCTAGCTAGTACTAGTAGGCTATTTTAAAATATATATATATTTCAAATAAGATTAACTTTGATGCAACAACAGATGTTGGCTGGGGGAAGACAAAGTCCTCTTCAGCTGCAGAGACTGCATCGAAAAATAGGGGGCAGAACTAGGATTTTAGTATAACTGAGACCAAAATAATAAGATTGAGTTTGGGAACATGTACTTCGTTTCAAATTTTGGATTTCAAATGACATGATTTGAACTGTCATTTCGAATTATCAACTTTATACTAGTATTTGAATGTCCTGGATTTCAAATGAAATTCAAATTAAACTTTTTTTTGTATATCCAAACATGTCATTATCATTTGCTCAAATCCAGAATTACAAATGAAATTTAAGTTTCCAAACAGGCCATTAAAGGGGATCGATCTAAATTTCATTTCAAAATATTTACATTAGAATTAGTAACTGTCTTAGCAACTGTATAATTTACTGGCAAAGGATCTTACAGTTGTGCTTCACTTTGTTATTCTGTCAATAAGTTGAGTTGAAATCTGTTCTAAATGTTTTGTTTCCTCTTCTGATAATGGGATGGTCGGACTAGTTCAAAGGCCAAGGAAGCCCTATCAGGTCAGACCATTTTGTGTGGTGTGGTGGTGCAATGAGGTTCCAAGCACTAAACTGTTTTCTGAGAATTCAGTTCTCCCTTTTGCATCGTTTGTTCATTCTTCACTAAATGTAGCGATAGTGCAACTAGGCTGATTTGATTGATAGGAGCGTAATCGTAATCCAAGGCTGCCTGGCGGTGTCTGAAACTTGATAAAGAGATAACGACAGGGGAATCAAGTTCAATAAGCGAACTGGTTATTATTGCTCATGAATATACATGATTAAAGTTAGGATTATGCACGAGGCGGAACTTCCCAAATTCCAAAAAAGCTCCATTGGTGTTTGCTGTTATTGACCAAAATGTCAAGCTTTCCTCCAAATTCAAACAAAGAATTTAAAAATCAAGGTAAAACCTTCCTCCATCAGCTTCAGCTGTATGTTAGCAGCATTGTTGGGACCTCTAATATTCCAGGCTTGAGCGTTGCAAAGATGATTGTCAAGTGACACCCCGTTCCTAACTGCTTGGAGATACTGATGCAGCATTATCTGGGAGTTGCCTCATCCTCAGAAGCCAAACACCGTCAAAACATTGAAATGGCGCCGAAGTAAAATGAGGAGTGAATTTGTCCGTGAATCTTTATCTGCATATTTTGATACATCTCAGATTCTTAAAAGATCCGCTTTTTTCATTATGTGATCATGTTCCTATGCTCAAGCGCTTCATGGCACTATATCATAAGCATAAGCGGGTTAGCCAGAGAGCCAGATTTGCATTTACCACTGAATTCCTTAGAACTGGGGTGCCTTACATTCTCTGTGCTTCTGTTCGTGGAAAACCAGCTATGCTTTCTCGCTTTCACTAAACCAAATATTTAAGCATAATGCGGATTCTACTTTCGCCTGGGTGATTTTGTAGGTTAAAATTCAATTCATTGAATTTTCATCAAGGACCTTTTAACTGGGGTGTTGCAGACTCGTAGTTTAACCCAACCCAGAGTCATATTCTTCACAGCCTCACAGGATTAAAAGTTCCATGCTTGAGTCTTGTGACTTGTGAGATCTGTGACCCTTCAGAAATTTGTAGTTTCAGAATTTTCTTTGTTCTGACAGTACATCTATTAAAATTCTTGTTATGCAGAAGCAACTTGTTCTGCTCATAAATTATTTCACATGATACTCCAGTACTGCAAGCAAAGTTAACAGAGTTAACCATTCTGATGTACATTAAAACCTCGATAAATATATATATCCGAGGTACTACTGCATATACATCTACCTATTCAGAAGGACCCGAGCTCCCCTGTTTCGAGATCCAGAATGGTGACTTTAATTCTTCATAGTATTCATATTGAAGTGAGATTTGAAATTTATTTATTCGGAAAAAGGGAGACAGCCATATGCCTACATGATCATGAACCATCATCACAGCCACTTAATTGTTGGCCCAGAGAGCTCAACCACAGGACCTTTTATTATTTGTATATTATATTTCAAGTTCTATAAAAATTTCCCAGAATTTTGGACTTGTTTCTAGGCAGAATGTCGATATATGAGTATCCACTGGCCACTGGGAGGAATTTTTAGTCGCTACTTCTGATATACATCTGATTGCAAAAATTATTATTTTCATAGATTTTTTTAAACAAATATATTATCCTATTTTCAAAAAGAAAAACAAATATAATATCCAAAACTTTAATTTAAAATAACAATTTCTACTATACGATAAATGCTACTAAACTTGTGTGCCAAAAATAAAAAAAAAATAGAGGGAGTAATACTTTTACTTCGACCAATGTTTATTGTATTTTTAACTTTGATAATGAAATAATCTTGATTGATTAACAAAAAAAATATCCTGGAGAAGTCTGTTCATTCACGCTATCCTCATAACATGATGGTAAAGTTTGGTTTCACTATGCTTTCTTTTAAGTAAAATAATATTCTCTCTGTTGGAAAAAAGTTAAACTTAAACTTTGTCAAGCAAAACTGAATTATTTTCGGCAGAAAAAAATAACTTAAAATTGATTATTAAAAATCAATATCATCAGTATCAAAGAAGGGACAACCTTAGAAATGGCCTCACTGGCGTAAACATTCAGGAAACCAAGTAGGTCAGCAGATAAAGAAAAAGGAAAACAAAAATTGCGGAGAGACTTGCACACTTTGACAGTTTCATCAAGTTGTGAAGGAAGATAAATAAAACAAAGTGTAACCATCACAATGTCAATAACTTCAACCTAATGAGCCACCTACCCAAATTCTACTATAAGCAAATACATGGCCTACTCCCACTACATTATCCATTCATCCCTTCTCACCTTTCTCTCTAAGTCTTGAATATCTATACTAAAAACAAGGGCGAAATCGCAATCCCTGGGATCAGAACTAGCAACTAGGGGTGTAAATGAGTCGAGCCGAGCCGAACTCTAGAGTGCTCTTGTATCGTAGCACTTGTATCGTTTGTTAAAAATTTAGCGAACTCGAACTCAAACTCGAGCCTGGATCGAGCCATAAATATTGTTTGAGGATCGACTCATTAAGGAATAACTATGTTCACGAACAGCTCGCGAACATGTCTCACGAGCTTTTGCTCACGAAACGGTCATTAACTTACGCTCACGAACATGTCTTACGAATTTTTTCTCACCAACCGCTCATTAATTTTGTTCACGAGCTAGCTTATGCTCATAAATTTATTTACGAGCTTGTTTGTTATTTAATTTAATTAAAAAAAATAGATTAAAATTCTAACAATATTTTAATCTATGCTCTAACAAATCATAAATTCATAATAAACCATGTTCACGAGCTAGTACACGAACTACGCTCTCGAGCCAAGTTCACGAACTCATAATTTGAACTTGTTTGCGAACTATCGAGTCGAACTCTGCTGTGCTTAAATTCAGCTCGTTTATAAAACGAATCTTAAAATTGTGCTCATGATCGACTCGTTTATGAATCGAACCGAGCTCGAATCAAGTTTTTTCCGAACCGAACACCGAGCGGTTATCGAGCGTATCAACTCATTTACACCCCTGCTAGCAACATCGCTTACAAAGACTAGGGAAATTCATAGGATCAGAAATCGCAACATCGACAACAAAGACCCAGGAAATTCAAAATCCCTAAGATTTGAACTTCCAACACTGGGTTTCAGAACCCTGAGAATGGTTGCAGAGAGCTATTTGTTATTGATAAATATTGCATTTAAAAACAGTAAGATTGGTAATGAACTTGAAGAGACACATACAAACCAAAGAACAGAGTGGGAAATGAAAACATAATTTTCTTTTTCATTTCATTTTTAATAAATGCAGAAAATCCAAATGCAGTACAAGTGCAGCAACTACAAATCTGCTCCCATTCCCAACACTTCCTAAAAACAATTTTATTGAAACCAACATAACATGGTCTTCAAGACAGACCAATCCCTTGTTTAAACCAAGCTTCCCAACAACCACCCACAAAAATTATAGCTGATAATAATATTCTCAAAGTAAAACAGAGTATCAGAATCAAACATCGAGCCGTTAATACACAATCCTAACAGGCATTTCCTTGCTCAGTACCTGTAGTGAGCGGGCTTGTATGGACCCTCAACTGGAACACTGATGTAGTCAGCTTGGTCCTTGGAGAGCTTTGTAAGCTTGGCACCAAGCTTTCCGAGATGGAGTGCGGCAACCTTCTCGTCGAGGTGCTTGGGCAAGACATAGACCTTCTTCTCGTACTTTCCTGAGCTCTTCTCATTCCACAACTCCAGCTGGGCAATCACTTGGTTAGTGAAAGAGCAAGACATGACGAAACTGGGGTGACCAGTTGCACAACCCAAGTTCATCAAACGTCCCTCAGCCAGGATAATGATGCCTTTGCCGGTATCAGGGAACACCCACCTGTCAGTTTGGGGCTTAATGGTGATCCTCTTAACACCAGGGTATGTCTCAAGACCAAGCATGTCAATTTCATTGTCAAAGTGACCAATGTTGCAAACAATGGCATTGTTCTTCATCTTCCTCATGTCGCTGACCATGATGATGTCCTTGTTACCGGTGGTGGTAACAAAGATATCAACCTCGGACACAACATCTTCCAATGGAAGAACTTGAAGACCTTCCATGGTAGCCTGAAGAGCACAGATTGGATCAATCTCAGTAACAATCACACGTGCTCCAGCTTGCTTCATGGCAGCAGCACAACCCTTTCCAACATCTCCGTATCCAGCAATAAGTGCAACCTTGCCAGCAATCATAACATCAGTAGCCCTCATCAGACCATCAGGCAGAGAGTGACGGCATCCATACAAGTTATCAAACTGTTACACATCAACAATTAAAACCAAAAGTCAGTATATCAAATATCAATAACCGACAAGCAACTCATATTAAGTTGATCACATCAAACAGATCTTGTTTCTAAATCAAAACAGACTCTTCGTAATTTTTTATTTTTTTTTTGACAAAGACTCTTCGTAATTTAGTTCAATGACATTGGTCATCTCAATTAAGCTTGTTAACCTACAAAACATACAGGATCGATTTAACACAGATATTCCTGTTGAGATCTAAACTTAATAAGCTCAATAAACCTTATCATTAACTCACTAAACAGCATATTGAACACATTTTAGGCATTTTAAACAGCTAATTGTACTATATCAAAGACGAATCAAATAAATAATACCAGATCTAAATTCTATATACAGAACTAAACTTAAAACACAATTAAGAACATAAAATCTTCAGATCTGACAGAAATTAAGCTATAAATATACCTTGCTCTTGGTGACAGAGTCATTAACATTAATAGCAGGGAACAAAAGAGTTCCATTCTGTTGCATCTGATACAACCTCTTAACACCAGTGGTAGTCTCCTCAGACACACCAACCAATCTATCCTTCATTTTGTGGTACTTCATCGGGTCGGACTTGAGTCCGTCCCGAATAATACTCAAAACGATCTGAAACTCAGCATTGTCCGTGCTAGCCGGATCCGGAACCGCCCCGGTCTTCTTATACTCCTCTTCGGCTTTAACACCCTCATGAATCAACAAAGTAGCATCACCTCCATCATCGACAATTAGATCGGGGCCGCCGTCAGGGCCCCAATCGAGCGCACGCTCCGTGCACCACCAGTACTCCTGCAGCGTCTCGCCTTTCCAGGCGAACACTGCACAGCTGTCGCGAGCTATCGCGGCAGCTGCGTGGTCCTGAGTTGAGAAGATGTTGCACGAACACCATCTCACCTCAGCACCTAATGCCGTGAGGGTCTCAATCAAGACCCCGGTCTGAATTGTCATG
The DNA here is from genome assembly GCF_001625215.2 of Daucus carota subsp. sativus. Lineage (NCBI taxonomy): Eukaryota > Viridiplantae > Streptophyta > Magnoliopsida > Apiales > Apiaceae > Daucus > Daucus carota. The sequence continues at coordinate 11,628,966 of NC_030387.2, forward strand.
TGGAGTGAACCGGTGATTCGGGCTCCCTTGAAGGGTTGAGAGGGCCCGAACTCGGTCCTACATGACATCAGACCCGGCATTTCGACTTCGGCCAACTCTAGTTCGAGACGGCCGAAGTCAGCCAAGGACATATCCTTAACCTTGTACTCGCGACCGGCAGCGGTTTTCTCGACGGAGAGAGCCATAGAGATAGGGTTTTAGATCTGGTTTATAACTTTCGCTCTCTAAAAATGATACGTTAGAGAGAGAAAGAGGTGTAGGCACGAGGAATGGTTGAGAGGGGGAGGGGGTATAAATAAGTTTTTAGATGTGAGATGGACGGCTCAGATTGCGTTTCGGGTGGTAGAGATATTTCGATTTCACTCTCCCCCACCTACTTTCAGATCTCAAGTCACACATATGTATAGTCTAGTAATTGTATTTTATTTTTCTTCTATTTCAAATCGAAAAACAAGCCGTTGGAGTGAATATTTCTATTTCTTAATATCGTTACATTTTTACATCTTAATTTAAAGAGATTTAGTTTTATTTTATTAACATTAAATGTTTCAACCGATAATATTTATAAATAACAATACTGATATTTTATTTTTAAGTCTTTTTTATGATTAAATTAAAATATTTTTTGTAATTAAAATATTATATTAACAGAGGCATATTAATCGAAGGATCCGTAACTATGTGATCAACTTAATTTGAGGTTTTAAATACCAAAAATACAGGTGATAATGAAGCGGAGACAAATCTTCTTCTTCTTTTTACAATGGAAAGAATTAACCGTTATATCGTTAATTAGCTGTAATTCTCATCTCTTTCGGGTCCGGAGGACAAGAGAAAAAAGTAGATAAAGTGCAAAATGAAAAGAAAGTAATATTGTGTAAAATATTAAAAAATATATATATTAAAAATGGGATAATATATACTCCCTCCGTCCCACCCAATTGTTTACATTGGGTTTGGGCACGGAGGTTAAGAAATATGTATAAAGTAGTGAAAAAGAGGAAGAAAAGTGGGTGAAGTGGTGGGACCCATCGATTTTTAATATATAAAAGAGAGATAGTGGAGTAAAAGTAGTGTGAAAAGGAAGGAAAAGTGATAAAGTGGTGGGACCCATTAACTATTTTGGGAAAGTTTTGTAATGTAAAGAAATGGATGGGACGTCCAAAAGAGGTAACTGTAAAGAACCTGGTGGGACGGAGGGAGTAGCAAAACAAAGGCATTAGTGAGCGTGAGCAGAACATGTCGGTGGATCTGGGATTTGAGGAAGTACAGAGGTGGGATCAAAGATTAATAAAAATGAAAACAGGATGACTCCATCCTTCGACAATACTAGACTAACACTATTCCGTATGTCCTTTCTATTTCTTTACACATTTTTTGCGTGTCCCATCTAATTCTTTACATTTCAAAACTTATCCAAAATAGTCAATGGATCCCACCACTTCTTCACTTTTCTTTCCTTTTCATACTATTTTTACTCCACTATCTTCTTTTTATACCTTAAAAATCAATGGGTTCCACCACTTCACCCACTTTTTTTTCTCTTTTCCATTACTTATGCATATTTCTTAACTTACGTGCCCAACCCAAACGATAAGAAATGGGAGGAACGGAGGGAATACTAATTAGTACTGTAATTACTAATATTATTAATTACTAGATCGAATTTGTTTGTTTTCAATAATATTCTTCTCTCTTTTTTTTATAACAAGTGGTAAGTTCGAGATTGAAAATATACATAAAGATATTTATATTATTTTGATAATAAGAGATTAAAAATTCGACATTTAAAATATTAAAAATATAATTGAAGGTATTTATGTTTATCTAACTAGCGGAACGCAAAATATGTAATATTAAAAAGACAGAGGTTTAAGATGCAAGTGTTAGTGATTGAAACGTGCACCTACCCAGTCAAGAGACTCAAGAGTGGGGAAGAAGTGGAAATCGCACTTGAATTGACATTTTAACCCTTTTAATTTATCAAATGAAACAATGGATATAAAATGTAAACCGGAGTTGGTGAACGTTGCTGTTTGTGGAAAATAGAATTAGAGTAAATTACAGAATGTGTACGCCAAGTTTTGACAATATACGAGTTGTGTGCCTTCATTTATATATATAGTAATGTGTGTATACAGATTTTTAGATGAGCGTACAATACGTGTTCATCAAGTTTTGACAATATACGAGTTGTGTACTTCCATTTACATATATAGCAAAGCGTGTGTACAGATTTTGAGGTGAGCGTACGATACGTATGATAACGTCAAATCCCGTTCCGGTGCTTCCTCCGCCGTGTACTGGTGTCTTACGGTGTAGCTGCTGGACGGGTGTCTGCAAAACAACACCCACACTTGTGCACTCAGCATATATAAACACAAAAGCCACCAGCAGCCACCATACACCACCCTTCCACACACATAGATAACTCATTTTATAGTCTTAATCCTTCCAAAGCAACCACCACCCATGACGGAGGAAGGTCCAGACCGGGATTTGGCGTTATCAACGTATATAACCGTCAACTTTTGCTAAACTCCGTTTGTAAATAAGAGAGGCAAATGTGAGATTTCTTCTAATAGCACCACATAAAGTAAACTACCTCCCTTCTTCAGTTTGTTTTGCTGTCAATCTCCATTACACTATCTTTCTTTACTGCCTAAGTTGTTTGTTGTCTAAACATATCAATTAAAGCTTAATAAAATTTGCATATGTTGTTAGATTTTTAATGTTAGAATAAGCCTAATTAACACTAACCTTAAACCAAACTCCACACGGACCATAGATCTGCAAATGAATTAGCCGCATAAGGTCAAGCTATTAAGATATCGAAACTCAATCCCAACAAACAAGCCTTCTTTTTCTTTTCTTTTTTTTTACAACAAACAAGCCTTCTTTGAAGCTTAAATCATACAGTATTTTCATTAAATTTTGCTCAAAAGAAATATAAGGAAAGAACAAATCTTGCCAAGTGTTAATAATGGCACCACATATAATGGTTTTAAAAATTCGGTTAACACGACCGACTACTCGTTTTTAATCCCTCGTCCGATTCGAGTTCCGCGTACTCGTATTCAAAAACGATTTTGTAGAAAATCAGTCAAAACTCAGTTTGACTCCGAGTACCCTGAGTCAAACTTTAGTTTGACTTTTTTCATAAAGTTTGGAAAATAACTAAAATTATAGATGTAAAAATTATCAAAATTTATTTTTATTATAATGTGAGATAGTATCAAGATGATAATATATTTATTGTTAATGTGTTGTCAATAATATTATTTATTTATGTATTTATAAATTATTGATAATATTAAATAATTCTTATTAAAATATGACATCTTCTTATATATTAAAATTAAAACATTGTTATACTTAAGTTTCGAGTTTATAAAATTGTATTTTGTATACCAAAATTTGATTGAAAATAAATTTGGGAAATGAAAACAATATTAATATCCGATTAGCTGTCCGAGTATTCATTCCGAGTACTCTCCTATGTCCGAGTATTCATTTTTTTTCTGGAACAAAATTGAGTCGATAGGATTATCGATTTTTATAACCTTAATTATATTTTAAACTTTGCATGTATCCGACCCGCACTAAATGCGTAACGATCTTGGCACTGTAACATGTTACTCCGAAGAATTTGAGTTTAATAGCACCACATTAGTCAAAATACATTGACGAAAAAGAATAATAGAATTTGAAAAATATTTTAAATTACCTTTTAAAAGTATACAAAAAGAATGAATATTTTAATTAGTATTAAATATGATATTAATAATCTAATAATTATTTTATTAATTATTATGAAGACAAATATTATAATATAAATATTTAAAAATTTATATTTGTTCGTCGAAAGTAAGTCTAATTGAATATTTAATTGATTGAAGATTAATTCAATTAAATTTACAATAATTTGATTTTATAATTTTTAACTGTAAATATGATATTTTATGGATTAAATTTTCAAATAATATTTCAGGTAAGGAAAATTATATTGATAATATAAATTTAGAAATATAATATTATTTCCAAATTATGATTTTAAGTTTAAGGTTTCTGAATTTGGTTTTTGAAGTGGGTTTCATCGTGGGTTTTGGTTCATATCGGTGTTGTAGCGGTTATGTGGGAAACCTTCGCTTTAGTCACCAAATCATCAATCAATCAATCTATATTATTATACTATAATAAACCAACATGAGTATATTTTGTAGTCCTACTTTTTGTTCACGTTTTTTGGTTTGGTCATTTTTTTATCGTAGCTAAACTAACACCAAAAATTTGTCTCCGGTTAAAATTCATTCTCCTGGTAGATATTGGTTTTGCATACAAAAATAAATACTGCAAACTTCGTTACAGACGCTCACCTTCGCTCTCTTTGTCTCTCTCCATCTCGGCGAGCTTCATATTCTACTTTTCATTCCATCTTTCAAGAACACTGCTTAATTCTAGGTATGTTCTGTATACATGTATATGATATGAGTTCTGTATGTATTTATATGTTCTGAGTGACTGGCTTTCTTTGTTATCTATTGTTTCTTTGCTATCCATTGTTTGTTTATCTTAAATTCACTAATTTAGTTGCTCACTAGGATTGATTAATTTGATAATTTGATCTTTGTTGTGGTCATGTTCAAGTAATTCACTTTTTATATGCACAAGCCACAACACTGTTGCGCTCTTTCTTGGTTTCTAGTAGTGTGTAACTGCCTCAAAACCATGAAAAAACTGAGAATGAATGATGCAGCTAAACTGTTTGATCCGAGAGTTGTAACTATTCGCCGGCGACAACAGGTGTCGGAGAGGACAACGCACAACTCATAAGTACACACAGCTACTTGCATTTATGTATACGAGCTAAACAAAGGTATGGGATTCTCATCTATTATGTACTAATGATATATATTTCATATAATGTTGTTTTATCATAACTTGATTGCTGAATGAGTATTGATATTAGCTAATTAGTTTTTTTATTGATTGATTGATATATATTGATATAATTAATTTCTAATGATGTTGTAATTGTTGAATTAAAGTAGATGGACAAAGCAGAGCAGCTGGTGTTTTTGGACCGCGCGTCTCGTGCAACTAGAGGGAAAAGGTAGTATTGACTCTCATCATATGTTTTTCCAAATGCGGAATGTGTATTTTTTGTTATGTGAAATGATATTCTTGAATTTATCGGAATATTGCAATAAAGAAGAGTTGGAAAATGTGATAGTTCGTAGTTGTGATGGGATAGAGATTTGATTTCATGTCGTCGGTGTTGTTGCTTATATGGATGAGGAACGTGATTGGAGCGGTTTGGTATATTGTTAATATAGTTTACCTGATATAAATATTGAATGTGATGTGCATGTACTTTGTTGCTGGCTGCCCAGCCAAAAACGATTATTTCCTTATTAGAGTTGGGAACTTCAAGAGTCTTTGTATGATAATTGAAGAAACACACACTTTTTGCCTTGAAAAAGGAAGTTATATTTGTCAAGTATCAAATAAGGGTAAAGGAGTTTCCCAGGTCATGGAAAGTATAGTACTTTACCTTTTGTGCAATTACTGCCCTCCATAATCTGAACATTGTAACTAATGTATGCATATATTGTAGTATTGTACTGAGAAGGTAAATCTCATATTATGCTATTTAACTTCAAGCGGTTGTTTTTGGATACTATTTTCTCTGTTGTTTTACACCAACTATGAGAAAGATTGTAGAAGGGGGGGGGGGGGTTGAATACAATCTTTTACAAAATAAAAGATTCAAGAACAAGAACACTTAAAACAATAAACCAAAAAAACACCAAGTATTAAAAATACGGGTGGATTGAATGATCCACCCGTGAGATTTTATATTGAAGAATCTGTGGATTGATTACAATCCGCACAGCTGCAGGTTCATCACTTGAACAATTTCTAACTCTCAGATTTTCTGTCAAGTGTTCGAACACTTTCAACTGATGCTACTAACTTAATTATATACTCCAAGTTTCACAAGGCTTTTAACTAGAATACAAATTATGCACTCTAATCTAAACAATGTTGCACATCTTTGTCTTATGCATGCTTTCTGTGTTGTCTTCATCTTTGACCATCATCTTGATTTGATCCAGATTGCATTGCATGAGATAAGAATGTTTCTGGTTCGTCTTTATTGTCCTAATTAGGCTTCCATGTGTATTTTAGTGTAATTTGATCCATGTGATTTGTCAGACATAAGCTCTAGTCACTTTCAACTGCTCTTTGCTTCATCAGTTGAAAGTACCCTCATCAGTTAAACGAATTACAGACTTCATCAGTTGAAAGCTGTTCCAGTCTCATCAATTGAATTTCTCAGCATCATCAGTTGAACACTTTGTCTTCAGTTGAATGCTTGACTTTCATCAGTTGAAACATGATCCAGTCTTCATCAGTTGAATAGTTACATCTCATCAGTTGAATATCCTTCACTTAGATAAAATTACATGGCATTGAATATTTACAATTAGCCATCCTATTTTATCCATCCGTTGATAATTCTCAAGGATAAGAAATATAACAATTACAACTGAAATTTTGGTAAAGACTCTAAATAAAACATGTTACAGAGTGTTTATGCTATCATCAAAATTATTGATTCCTAACAATCTCCCCCAATTTATGACTGGAGAAGATGCAGACATAAATTCTACACTTGATGATAACAAAACACAAATAAAACAAAACACAAAATTTAAATGCCAGAGATAGAAAGTTTACAAATGATTGTGCTCCTCTAGACTGAGCAGATTACTTATTCCTAGAAGATCTTCTTCTTCTGGACTTAAGCTTTTCTTCAAGAATATCAATCTGTTTCTGGAAAATCCTGTAGAACCTATCTTGTCTGTGGAGCTTGGATTGAAGAGCCTTCAGAGTATTCAGGCTAGCAATTTTGAGTTGATCTTTAGGTCTGAAAAATATCCTAACACCTTGACTGTCCCTGAACTCCATAATTGGGGTTGGCTCATGATGAATTTTCTTTCCAGTGTAGGGGATTTTTAGCCTTCTTTGCAAACTAGCATCTGAATTCCATTCCTTACTTATCTCCAAAATTCTCTTTAGCACCATTTGCTTAGCTGGTGGTGTAAAGCCCCATGTCCACTTCATGGCAGCATAGATTTTTGTGAGAGAGCTGAAGCCTTCAGATTGCAGAACTCTATGAAGAGGCCAAGTGACATCACCCTTGCTTTTGTATGAGAAAATTAGTCTTTCAGGAAGCTTGGAGGTTGGCTCTATTCCTCTTACTTCATTTAGGTCATTCAAATCCAGTTCCAGCTCAGAAATTTCTTCAATATTAGCTATGACAAGATAGTCATCTGCATTCTCAAGTTCCTTAGGATGTTTTGGAAGATTAGCCATATACTTTGCTATTGACTTCCCTTTCTTCTTAGGTTTTGAAGTTTCTTGAACAAGGAAGGCAGGTACATGAATATGTTCAAGGTCAATTGGCTCCTCCTTAGGCATGATTGACTCATCATGGAAGTTGACATCTGGATCATAACTGTGATTTCTTTGATTGGAGAAGAAGGCTTTGATGATTGAGCATTCTTTTTAGGCACTTCTTCTCTTCTCTTAGCAGCCTCAGGCATCTTTGATCTAGCTTTGACTCTCTTCTTCTTTGGAGGATTCTCAGTTGCAATCCTATTTTCATTTTGGAGAAGTTCAGCTTCCAACTTCTCTTCCAGCTCAACTGCATACCTTTCATCAACCTCTATTTCTTGATTCATAGAGAGTTGTGATTCTAATTCTTTTCTTTCACATTCTCTGGCCACCTCCTCAGCTTTTGCAAATGAATAATGAGGATGGCCAGTTCCAATGAATAGCTTTTGGACTTCTCTGTGGATGATGGCAAAATGAGCTTTTAAAGCCTCATTTGTAGAATCTTTGTAGCTCTTGATTTTTTGGCCCAGAAGCTTGTATTGACTTTTGTCAAGCCTGGCTAGAGGGAAATAAATTGAGCTTAAATCTTTGCCAAGCCTTGAATAACCACTATTTTTTGGAAACATGATGGCCTTGAATTCATTCAAAGTTGATGGCTCACCCTTTTCTTTCTTTGAAGGTATGACAATCTCAGGTGTGATTACCATGAGAATTGTTGTTGTGGTGGGAAATGAGGTTGGAATTGTTGGCGCTGTAGATGTAGATTGTGAAGATGAAAAAGTTTTCTTGTCCAACAGTGCCAGTCTCTCTTCAATAGAGCCCAGATCTGCAAGTCTCTTCTTTTCTTTTTCAGTATAGAAGGGAGGAGGAATTCTTCTTACCAACTCTGCAGGAGAAGGCAAGGGCTCTTTCTCCCTTTTTTGTTACCATCAAGTGTAGGAGTGCTAGAGACAGAGATGCCAGATGCCATGAGAAGATGTTGAAGAAGGCTAGTTTGCACTCTATGGTGTCGAAACATCTCATGCATCCTTGAGTTGAGAATTTTGACATTGTCCTCTAGAGCCTCCACTTGCTTTTCTAATTGAGCTTGTTTCTTCTCAGAAGCAGACATTGCAGATATGACCTTAGCAGGAATCTTCTCATCAATCTGTTTGGATAGATCAGTTTTAACAGAAGTGATGACAGAGTTGATATGCTCTACTTCATGCTGAAAGTGGAGAGACTAATATTTGTGCAGTCTGAGATTATCCAGAGCCTGGCTGGCAAAAGTTGCAGTGATGGAAGAAGAGGAGCTACCAGCCTGTGAGTTGAGAATTGAAGTAGCCTGTCTTTGCAATTCCATGCTGACAGCTGTGACATTGGCTGATTGCATCGAGAGCCAAGAAGGAAGAGAAGTAGATGGCTCTGCAGGCTCTTCTTTAAGAGAATTCCCAAGAGCTTCATTGAGGTCCTCATCACTCTCATCCTCATATTGAAAATCATCACCAGCATTGGCAGGCAGAGCTGCAAGTGCCTCTTTTGCTCTGAGCATAGATGAGGTGGTGTGAATCAGATTGAGACTCCTCTCAGCCGCTTGATTGTCCACTCTTGCAAAAGCTTCAAGGGAAGGCATTCCATGAGTGAAAGTCTCAAGATCAAGTGACACACTGTCCAAAACGGCTCTATATTCAGCTTGATAATCTTGCTCACTTGATCCTTCATTGACACCTACATTTCTCTCATTATCTCTCTGTTCTTGCATCAAGGGCTCCCCTTGGCTCACCACACAACTCACCTCTCCCTCACTAGTTCCTACTAAGGAACCACTCAATTGCTCTCCTTTTTTCTGGCTGGAAGAAATAGCCAGACCCTCCACACCCTCTCCTTTTTCCAGCACGTACCCAAGGCTGCCTCTCCACTTCAGTACTCACCTCACTCAATCCTAGTAATGTTTGTGCTATGATGTGATCAACTACTGTAGAAGATGGCAAATCAGTTGAAGTACCAGTAGTTGTCAACTGATGAAGGACATCAGTTGAAACATTCATAGATGAGGCTTTCAACTGATGAAGGCTATTAAGCGCATCAGTTGAAGGACAAACACTATTCAACTGATGAGGAAGATCATTGAAGATAAAGAAGAAATAGGAAAGGAGGCTGTGATAATTGAGTCTGTGGTGATTGATTTTAAAAGAGACATCCATAGAGCTCATTAACACAGAAGAAGAAATTTGATGAGAAAGATCCAAAAAATCATCAATTTGATGATTTTTTGGATCTTTCTTGTGTTTCCAGGCCGAAGCACTACCATTATTGGTGGGTCTGCGTTGGGCAGAAAGTATAGGCTTTCCTTTGAAGAATATCTCATCTTATTCATTGATGTTGGTTCAAGCGTTGAATAGTACAAAGGTTTATCATAATGAACTAGGAATGCTTCTGGCCGATATTAAAATGTTGATGGAAAACTTTTCTGGAGCAATAATTTCCCATGTGAATCACAAGTTCAACTTAGCTGCTCACAACCTATCCAAACAGGCCCTTCAACTGGATGGTGAATTAATATAGATGGAAGAAGGCTTGTAGAACACTGAGAATCAGAGGTAAGTATTCAATAAAATGCGGCTATTGATAATAATGTTCTGCTAAAAGAAATCTGAGTAGTCGCGGCTTTGTTAAGGGTTATAATCCAAAACTAGTTAAGGAATGAGTATTGGTTCTAAAAAAGAGACAAGGAACAACAGATTACCTTCATTATACATAACTTCTAGTTTAGGATAACTAAATTAGGCAGCCTATTAGTTAGATTAAGCTCACCAGATGAATAATATATATAGTTTGGGTTGTATACAACATTTAAACATCTAGTAGTATTTTTCCTCTCTTAAGAAACACAAATAGAGATTGATAGATGGAATAACACCAGAGGTCCCGGAACCTTCCATAAGTTCTGCCACATCCAATTGAATTAGTTAATTTTATAATAATGTCACATTTTAGAAGTTTTAAGTAAAGGTGATAAGACCTACAGACTACCATCAATCTTTTGGGTTTCATGAACAGACTTAATTTAGGTTATTTAAAGAATTAAATCTACTTACCTATGCACCTACCATTAGTTAGTTTTATGCAAAAGGCTCACAATTTTCTTCCACTAGATTTGAAATTAGATATCTGAAGAATCAGCAGTACCTGGATTGAACTAGGATCCAACTATACTGACATAATAATCATAGTTAATGCCTAGAAGGTAATCCTCACTATGAAATCACTACTGACTAAGATAATGATGCAAACAAGCTAAATTTTGTTTTAACAAACCTGTCAACATCCCATTGCCTTCCATCTTAGCCAGAAGGAAAACTGCCTATGTCTAATCTTGGCAGGAGATATTTCTCTTTACTATTTTTCTTTGATTCTGATGTCTTTGTGGGTAACGACGTAGGCTGAAATACAATAGATTAATTTATCTAGAAATAGCCATAATAGGTAAGTCCAAATAAAATAGTCATAAAGATTAATGGTATATTAACAGGTACACAATTGATACCTGGTAGATAGCTTTTCATTTGCTCGTAAAAATTGTTTGACAAAATCTCGAAAGATAAACTGAATCACCAGTACTATATATATACACATAGAATCAGATTGATCCACAAATCATTAGTGACAATATCAAAACATATATAGTACAAAGCACAGAATAGTACTCCCCCTGTCGCATTGAATTGTATATAGTCTTCTTTTTGGCACGTCCCATCAATTGTATACATACCAAAAATAGTAAGTTTTTATAATATAAAAACTTAACTACAACCACTACTTTCTTCCACTAAACCCACTTTATACCTTAAATATTAGTAGGTCCCACCACTTTACTCACACTACACTCATTTTACACATTAAATATTAATCGGTCCCATCACTTCACCCACTTTTCTTACTTTTCATCACTAAATTACACTTTTTCTTAACCTCCGTGCCACTCCCCATATGTATACTACTCACCGGGACGGAGGGAGTAACAGACAATTAAGTAAGATGGTTTTATAGGCACAAGTAATGCAATTATGACTGACTTGAAAGGATCAGAGGGTTGAGGTTGACTGAAATTATGGCTTAATAGGTGGACTAGAGAGATGACAAAGCCATTAATTTAGATATACACCAAGCAGCAACTAGTTTAAGTAGAAGTAGAGTAACTAGAGCATACATACATAGGAGTAAGTTTCGTTGTAAATAATACCAATTTATAACCTAATGATAAAAGTTGTTCTTAAATTGCAATAGTAACACAAATATTTTGTTATTGATTGAGTGATTGGCTTATAGGAATAAGAATATATTTACTTTTTAGTAGGCTTGTTAATTTTTTAATTTTATTTTATATAGCATTGTTTCGTAGATTATTAGACTAAACCATAACCTTACCAACTTTCTTTAAAAATTGGTTCCATTTTTCTCCAAATGAAATGCAGTACCGGTTAAAACTCTAAAGTTACCTTGTGTCCCTATCTTCCCCTTTTAGTTTAATCTACAAAGTTGTTGTGCAATTCTTTATACATTCAAATCTTTTCTTGTAAAAGTTGTCGTCAGAATAAAACAAAAATAATTCAAAAATCCATGGTAAGTACCTAAATGTAGTGTCTTTACTTGATTATTTTTGCCAAGAACCTTCCCAACAACTCATAACCATGAATATAGAGAGTTTCAATTTCCGCTCTTCGACCACTGTAAACCATGATAGCCAAATCATCTTTATAATTATCTATTGAAAGAGTAGTAGCTTCGATTATTGTCTGCATTTACTTTCAAAGATATTAACAAGATATTAAAAGTTGGTGCATTTGGGCCTGGCAGAAATTTTTCTCAACTAGTATGATACAAAAAGTGGTGCTCAGCTAGTAGTTTAAATTGACCTGAAAATTTTGACAAGCTAAAAGTTATATTTTCCTGTATTTCACAACATGTTTAAGGCACACTATTGATTCATTCAAATAATGTATGTCTTGCATATATTCACCCAGTAGGTATATACTCCCTCCGTCCCTCTGGGATGTATACGTTTGGAATGGACACGGAGACTAAGAAAAGTGTATAAACTAGTGTAAAGTAACGAGAAAGAGAAAAAAAGTAGATAAAGCGGTGGGACCCATGCATATTTAATTGATAGATTTGAAAAAGTAGATGGAAGTAGTGGGTGGGTGAGATTTTTATATTATAAAAGTTTATTATTTTGGGAAAGTTTTGAAACGTATAGAATTGAATAGGACATCTCGAAAAGGAAAGTGTATAAAAATCAGAGGGATGGAGGGAGTACCACTTTGGGGGGAATGTACTAGGAAAATCTTTTGTATTTACTAACACAAATGTAAACTGCTTCGAAGGAGGTACACCACATTTTCAAGAATAGCCTAATATTAAATATTATTCTGCTACGCCCGGATACAAATAGTGAATATGATTCAAAGAATTAGTTTAGATAAGAGGTCTATTAGCTAATGCGCCATTATATGTATAGCTCATATGCTGAACAAGAAGGATATTATAATTTGCATCTTAATTGCATTGAAGCAATATCCTGGCACCTTAAGTCCAGGGACTTTTCCTTTATGAGATAACAAGGAGTTAAGAAGAGTTCTAAATATTATTGATTACTTGCATACCTGGCTCATATACATATCAGGAAGAAGATATAAGCAAACTAAATAATAGGACGGGAAGTTTAAACTTTTTAATTATACTTATATATTAAGATCTATTTATTTTTCCTTGTACTTTAAATTTGAATCTTAAATTTCTTTTCGAAGAGTTTACAATTGTATACACTGCTTAAAGTTTTAATACCCAAGAGTTAGGTTTTAGCATTAGTTTTGACCTTATTAGTTTTCTTTTAATTTTACAGAGATTAATTTTGTAGCGGTTTCATAAAATACACATCCAAACAAAAAATGTTCATGCTCCTTGACATTGTAGCTACTAGTGTGTATTAGATATGTGACAAGGTAGAGTCAGTTCATGAAAAACTGATAAGTGTTTTCTTTGTCTCATAATTATGATAATGAGCACTTAATAAGTTTTATTGGATCTCCTATTATAAGTAATTGTTTCTTTAGTTGGATCAAATGTGATAGTTACAATAAAACCTTTTCATATATAAGACATAACAGAGCATTTGGCTGCAATAGATATATTATGATTACGGCTATGATAGTTTCTAACCTAAGTTATTTCCTTTCGTTGGAAACTATCGAAGTGGTGCTTTGTTATTCGTGTTGGGCTCACAAGAGATTTGGTCTTCTTTCAATTCTTTGTTGCTGGGTTCTTACAATTCTTTGCTGCTGGGGCCTTTCGAAGTGTTTTTTTTCTCCTCCTTTCGTTTTGTTCCTCTCTTTCCATGGTGCCTTTCAGGATTCTTTATATTCTATTCTTTATTTTACTCTTGTTGCTTTTCTTCTTTTCCTCTTTTATCCCGCGGACTTTCCGACTCCATGTTGGGTTGTTTCAGGCCTGAAGTTTCACAACCTAAATGTCCGGAGACATCTATGCATGACTTTCGGTTAGATGGTGGACTTTAGTGTATGACATTACCCGACTTTCTTCGTTCGCGGGTATTGCTTTTCTTTCGAGTGTTTTCTTTTCGACATTGAGGGGGTTTTATCTAAATTTCCGGGGACATCTCTGCATGCCCTTCGATTAGATGAAAATAATTTTCTTGGTGGAAAGAAGTCATTCCTCTCGAATATTGTACGTCGGTACAACCCATTCACGTGAAAGCGTCTTATGACAAAAAATGGGAAATATCAGACCATAGTCACGATCTTATTCATGACACCGTCGAGAGCAATGATCAGATTATGATACCTATCATTGTTCAAGGCCCTCCAGTTCAAGACAACACTGACATTCCCCATGAGGAACCAATTGAGCATATTCAACAACCTCATGAATCACAAGAAGTGCCACTAAGGAGATCCATTAGAGAGCGAAAGAGCGCAATTCCAGATGATTATGTTGTTTTTCTACAAGAACATGAACATGGAATTGGCATTGGAGAAGATGATACCGTAAATCTTCAACAGGCCATGCGGAGTCCTCATTCTCAAAAGTGAATCGATGCCATGAATGAAGAGATGCAATCTATAAACGACAATGACGTTTGGGATCTTGTCGAGTTACCTAAAGGATCAAAGCCTGTTGGTTGCAAATGGGTTTTTAAAACCAAAAGGGATTCAAAAGGTAACATCAAAAGATATAAGGCTCGTCTAGTCGCAAAAAAATTCACTCAAAAGAAAGGTATCGACTATAATGAGACTTTCTCTCTAGTTTCCACGAAAGACTCATTTAGAATTTTTATGGCGCTTGTGGCTCATTATGACCTAGAGCTACATCAAATGGACGTAAAGACAACGTTTCTCAATGGTAAACATTCGTGAGACAATTTATATGGTGCAACCAGAAAATTTTGTCATTGGAGATCCAAAGACAAAGGTTTGCAGATTAAAGAAGTCCATTTATGGTCTCAGATAGACCTCTCGTGAATGGTATCACAAATTTCATCATGTTATCACATCGTATGGTTTTGAAGTAAACTTGTTGGAACATTGTGTATATGTAAAGCATAATGTAATATGTAATGTGATGACGATAACTCAACAGTAGAATAAGAACAGGAAACAATAACTAAGTATCGTACAGGAATCTACAGAGTTGAAGATACGATTCAAGAAGTTGAAGGCAATCAAGATATCTGAGACGTACAGCAGATCACTGATAGAAGTTCATTAAAATGTTCAAGCCTCGGTGAAGAATAAAGTCTAAGTGGTTTCTGATGTCAAGGTTGTCCAAAGATCAAGATTCTCAGTTCTGGAAGATTCAAGTACATCCTCTCTGATTATTCGTAATCAGAATCACTGAAGCAATACTCAAGTCTAGTGAGACTGATTAAGTATGTACTTAAGAAAAGAAGACGGAGAATTAATTCTGTATTAGTCGTTCGTGAACCAGACCAGTGCACAGGACGTCAGTACGTGTGAATTGAATTCGAAGAATTCAGTCAAGGATCACTTAATCAAGTCAAGGCAAAGCATCCTCCAAATTGATTAGTAAATACTTATACGTATATATGTAACACACAGATATATATATATATATATGTATAAGTGTACTAGCCCGTTCTATTTTTGGAACAAGGAAGATTTTACACTTAAACCTTTCCTTGCGCCAAAATGGAACAAGGAAGGATTTAGTACTTAAATCTTTCCTTGCGCCAAAATGGAACAAGGAAGGATTTATATTAAAAATCTCTCCTTGCGCCAAGTGCAGTGTTCCTTGCGCCAATTTCCATATTAACAATTCTTTTGAATTGTTTCAACTGGAACGAGGAAGAAATTCATGTTTAATTTCTTCCTTGCGCTGGTTGATTCTTTTAAACAATTCTTTTGAATTGTTTTGGCGCAAGTTGAAGGAGGAACGAGGAAGGATGGAACGAGGTAGCTATATTCTGATTGGTGGAGAGCTTCCTTGCGCCTAGCGCAAGCACAAGCTGAGTTTGTCCCCCAAAGTCTATAAATAGAGCTTTGTGTCCTCATTTGAGAACAACTACACACTTTGTAAAGTGCACACAATATACACATTCTCGAGAGCTAGTTAGAATATCGTTTTAGTCGAGAGTTTGTATTAGAGTGTTTGTAGTCTCTGCAGCCGACATTCGTGTTGGAGTTTGTAGCATCCGAGGATTATTTTTAATATAAGAATATTCCCCGACTTGCTGGAGTTGTTCATTTACGATTGATTTAACTGGACTTAAACAGTAATATTCCGCAATTCAATTAATCGAAGAATTTGGTATAGACGTATTCAACCCCCCCCCCCCTTCTACGTCTGATTGGACCTAACAGTATATCACAAGTTCAGTGGGAGCAAATTTATCTTTCTTCTCTTATACGTTGATGACATCTTACTTGCCACTAATTGAAAGGCATATGTTTAGCCTATTTGTAATTAAAGAGGTACCAACTCAACTCTGATAAGAAAGCAAGGTAAATAGCAAGTACTGTTGAAGGAATCCGTACGAAGAACGTCAAGTGATTTACTGAAATTATATGTCTGAAGAATTTCAGGATGCTGCTGCACACCACTGGAAGAAGTTCATTAATATGTTCAAGCCTCAGTGTACAAATAATCTTTTATAGCACGTCCAGAAGTCCAGAAGGTATAAAGTTTTAATACTTTATTTATTCAGAAGATTCCATACTATTGTTACTAATGAAGAGGAACTAGGAAGACAAAGACTCGACGAACAAGCCACGTCTCAAATGTTTATTTGATAAAGAATATTTAATTCAACTAGATACAGATGAACCAGACAGTACATTTGTGTGTCAGCTACTCAGATTAAGTGTTATGCATCAACTATAAGCGGCCGTTCAATCAAGACGAAGATGTACGATGTTCAACAAAGCCTGGACTCCCTGCTGCTGAAGGAATATAATTTTATAAATATTTATTTAATTATTTCACTTATCAAAATAATTAATTTGGTTGTATAATTTATTTATTAAATTAATTCGCCTTCAAATTAATTTAATTTATGAATTTATATAATTAATATAATTAAGTGAGTAATTACCTAATATTTATATAATTATTTAAACTGATTTTAAGGTTCAAAAGGGTCTGTATGACATTATCAAGGAATGTTATACCGTGTCCTCCTATATGGCATTGGATGACATGACTTAAAATGTCATTCTGATGGGTTTTATATGGTTTAATCAATCGGTATGAGTTTCCTTAGGAAAGTCATACCGTGTGCTTGCATATGACATCCTCTGGTATGACTTAAGAAAGTCATACCGTGTCAGTCAGTATGACATTCTTGATATGTGTGTATGACTTGTGTTGTATGACTTAGAATGTCATACCCTTTGGTGCTCTATGACTTATTAAGTCATACCACTTGATTCCTTATGACTTTGGCTAGTTAAGTCATGCTAAATGACCCTTGAAGGCCAAGGAATTAATGTCATACCGTGTATGGCAGAATGACATTCTCAAATAATATCATTCCTTCCTTCCTTTTGGCATGGCTTTGCTTTGTAATGTCATTCCTAAGCTATAAAGTCATTCCTTTCAATGTCATACCTAGTTCCAAGTGATTTGCCTATAAATATGGCTTCACTTCTTCATTTCTAAGTTGTTCAAGCATTGTAAAAGCTTTCAAGTTGTTTGTAACTTGCAATTGTTATATCGACAGTTTTGTGTGCTTTGATCACTCGGTTGTTTTAATCACTAAACTAGAATACATCCTGTCGAATTTATTCTACGAACTTTAATGGACATTAAAACGAACCATATTAATTATATAACGAATTAAAACATTGTTATATTAATTAATTAAAATCTGATTAACAAGTTTAATTCAAATCAGATTATTCCGCCGCGATTTTTAGTGACGATTGTATTCAACCCCCCCTTCTACAATCGTTTCAGGACCTAACAATTGGTATCAGAGCGGTTGATACCATTTTTCCGTATCAAATCCTATACACACTCTGTAACGTCCAAATATTTTTTATTCGAATTAATTTTATTCCAAAAATTAATTTTAATTTAAAATATTTTTCTTTCAAAAATCCAAATCTCATCCAAACACTATTCACTTCAAATTCTTAAAAATGAGTACACAAAAGATCAGTAGCATCAAAATCCCACTGTTCAGCAAGGAACACTTTAGCCTATGGAAGAGGCACATGTTATTATTCCTCCGCACCGCCAATAGAAAATATATCGGGATATTAAACAAAGGTGTTTCTACTCCGATGAAGCTAATAATAGCACACGAAGAGGATGGTGTGTTAATGCCTCATAAAACTGTTCCGAAAGAACTTTCTAAGTACACAGATGAAGAGAGTGAACGGATGAACTTAGATGACACTCTTCAACTGATTTTAGTTGAATCCCTAGATCCTGTCATGTACAATGCTGTTGTTAATTGTACGAACGCAAAGCAAATCTGGGATACACTAGAGATTATAAACGAAGGGTCAGATGAAGTCAGAGAAAATAAGAAAGAGATACTGATGGTTCAGTATGAACAGTTTGGTTCCAATCTCGGAGAAGGGATTTCAGGAGTGTTTACCTGACTTAATAATTTGATAAATAATTTAAATCTGAATGGGAAATACTATGACAGTAAAGAGGTCAACATGAAGTTTTTCTTAACACTTCCTGAACATTTGGAACACAGAATCACTGCAATCAGGGAAAGCAGAGATCTGAATGAGATTTCTCTGGAAAGACTCTACGGAGTTTTGAAAACTTAGGAACTCGAGCAAGTTCAAAGTAAGCAGAGATATGGCTAGGGTAAAACACTGAACCATTCGAGAGCTCTAGTTGTTGAGTCACCTGTACCTGAAGAAAAGAAGGATGTTGTTGTTCCTTCTAAGACTACTCAGGAATTTGTTGTACCTGAGATGGGTCAGACTGCTTCTTCCAGTGGTGATGAAGAGTTCTATACAATGGAAGAGATAGAACAGTTAGAAGATCAATCTCTATCACTGTTTGCCAAGAAATTTGGAAACATGTGATTCAGAAAGAACTCCTCCTACAAGTACAAACCTACTGCCAACAGGTTTCAAAAAGGAGGGTATTCATCTTCTACGAGCAAAAGAGGATACAAGACTGGGATGGTGGACAGAAGCAAGTTCAAATGCTTTAACTGTGGTGAACCGAGACACTTTGCAACTGAATGCAAACAACCCAATGTTCAAGGAAAGAGAAAAGATTCCTACGATGAGCTGAAGCAGAAGTATGATGCTTTAGTGAGAAAGCATCAGGGTATTTCTGGAAGTCAAAACTTCAAGAGCAAGTCTTATCTAGCAGAAGGGAAAAGCTGGGATGATACAGACAGTGATGAAGAAGAGCAGATTGAGAATGTTGCTCTAATGGCTGATGCTGGATCATCTTCACCTCCTCCTGCTGGAAGCTTTCAGGTAGATCCTACATGCCCTAAACTTTTTATGCAATTAGGACTAGAAAGAGATGATGCTATTAAAAAGTTGAAAGCTGCCAATCTTTAAATTGATACGTTAGTCTTAGATATTCATGCTTATAAGATGAATGAGATGAACGTATTGAAACCTAAAATTGAACAACTGACTATGGATTTAGGATCACAAGTTGCTAAAGTCAGAGTTCTAGAAAAAGGTGAGATTGCTTTAAGACTTCAGCTAGACGAGGAGAAAGTTAAATGTAAAGCCTTTAAGGATGCTTCTACTATAGTCAAAGAACTTAATGATAAACAAGGGATCAAGAGAACTGTTGGAATAAGTTTTGACTATAACAAATATGTAGGTAAGGCTAGTAACATTACTCCCTTTAAGAAGAGTGCTGAGGAGAGAGGGATTCCTTTTGTTTTGAAAGATTCCCCTCAACCCCTGTTCAAATCCTCAGAAGCTGAACCTCTGTTAGAAACTCCTGTTGTCATTAAATATGAACTCAAACAGGAAGACCTTAAAATGAAAGAGAGTAATGAAAAGAGAGATGAGATCCTGACATCACTGAAACCAATTAAAGTAAAAGGCAATGTTAGGTTGCCTAAAGCTGATTTAGGTGTCAACTCTGAGAGAACTAAATTCAACAAGCCTAATAATTTTGTGAATAGTAAGAACAAGAACAATAGATGTCATTCTACTGAGAACTTTAAATCTGTTAACAAGGTTAGAGTAGAATCTATTGACCTACTACTGTGACTGATATTCCTGTTGTTCCTGTTTTTGACGCATGTCATAAATTTTGTGGTGTTGATAATTGCATGACTTGTGCTTTCAATATGATGTCTACTTATTTTAGAAATTTGCATGCTAAAAATGAAAACACATCACCTAGGCAACACACAAACAATAAACATGCTAGATCAAAGACTGCTAGTCCTCCTCGTGTTAGGAAGGAGACTTATGTTCCAAAGCTAAAACCAAGGTTTATAAGGCTGTTGTTAAGGAAGTAAGTTCAGTCAAATCAGAACCAAGTATCAGTCCAAGAGGCTCTGTTGTATTACCTGATAGAAATCAATTCTTTAAGTTTGCTGGACCCAATCAAGTGTGGGTCCCAAAGAAGGTTTAATCAAGTTGTCTTTTGCAGGGTGCCAGTGGAATTGTACAAGTTACTTGGGTGCTTGACAGTGGAGCGTCAATGCACATGACTCGCAATAGATCCCTGCTGGAAGACATAAGAGAAAGAGCTGGCCCAACACTCAGTTTTGCTGATAATAGCAAAGGTCGTACTATGGGATATGGTAAGTACAAAATTGGAAGGATCATCATAGAAGATATTGCTATAGTTGAAGGACTTCAACATAATCTCTTGAGTGTCAGTCAATTTTGTGACAAGGGATATTATGTTCATTTTGAAAAGGAGATATGTATCATTAAACATATCAAGGATAAGCGTCCTTCACTATGTGGCATAAGGAAAGGCAATATATTCGTAGCTGATTTGTCTTTAGGACCAGGAAACGAAGTTCACTGTTTCTACGCCAAAGCGTCTGCTGAAGATAGTTGGTTATGGCATAGGAAGCTCTCACACCTCAACTTCAAAACCATGAACTCACTAGTCAAGAGAGATCTAGTGAGAGGTTTGCCTTCCCTGGAATTCTCAACTGATGATCTCTGTGAAGCTTGTCAGAAAGGAAAAGCGAAGAGAGCATCTCACAAAGGCAAGACCATCAATACCATTACAAGTCCATTTCACTTACTGCATATGGATTTGTTTGGCCCCGTAAATGTTGCATCAATTGATGGAGGAAGATATGCCTTAGTTATTGTGGATGACTTCTTAAAATTTACTTGGGTTTACTTCCTGGCTTCTAAGGATGAAACCCCGATGACAGTGATTGATCGTATTAAGTTAGTTGAATTAGATAAGGGTGTGCCAGTGAAAGCTGTAAGGTCAGATAATGGCACGGAATTCAAGAATCAAACTCAAATCAACTATTACTCTGAAAAGGGAATTAGAAGGCAGTATTCAGCACCAAAAACTCCACAGCAGAATGAAGTCGTCGAAAGAAAGAATCGTACACTGATTGAAGCTGCAAGGACTATGATTGCTGAATCAAAGCTTCCACTGTACTTTTGGGCTGAAGCTGTGTCTACTGCCTGCTATACCCAGAATAGAACTTTGATCAACAAGGATCATATGAAAACTCCATTTCATCTGTATAACAACAAGAAACCATATGTCAAACATCTTCATGTCTTTGGAGCCAAGTGTTATGTTCTCAAGGATGGAGAAAAGAACTTGAACAAGTTTGAGCCAAAGGCATCTGAAGCAATTTTTGGTGGTTATACAGATAATGCTTATAGAGTTTTTGTAATTGATACTCTGTCAGTGAAAGTTAGTGTCAATGTTACATTTGATGACACTAAACTACCAAGTTTACAATCTGCTAATCCATCTGAATCTCTGAAGTTTGACAACTATCCAGATTCTGATTCAGATGATGATGTGCCACCTGAGGTTGCAACAGGTGATGACAACAATGATAATGATCCAGGAAATGGTGGAGGAAATGGCAATAATGCTGGAGATTCCACTGATGCTAGTGGTGGATCATCAAGTCAACCTGGCAACAGCTCAGGGGGAGCTGGTGGATCAACTAGCCATACACATCAGCCTAATGATAATACTGCTGAATCATCAAGGACACAACTTCCAAAGGAAAGGATTTGGAGCAGAGATCATCCCTTTGATCTGATTATTGGTGATCCTGATGTTGGTGTAAGAACTAGAAGTGCTACGACAAATGAATGTTTATTCTCTGGTTTTCAATCACAATTAGAACCAAAGAAAGTGGATGAAGCACTTGCTGATCCTAAGGGTTCTTGCCATGCAAGAAGAACTTAATCAATTTGAGAGACAAGAAGTCTGGGCCCTGGTTCCAAGGCCTAAGGGTAAATCTACAATTGGAACTAGATGGGTCTACCGTAACAAGTTAGATGGTGATGGCATTGTTGTGAGAAACAAAGCCAGACTGGTCGCAAAAGGTTATTCTCAAGAAGAAGGAATTGATTACGATGAAACCTATGCTCCAGTTGCTCGTCTTGAAGCCATCAGAATATTCCTTGCATTTGCTACACACTCCAACTTCAAAGTTTATCAAATGGATGTGAAAAGTGCATTTCTGAATGGAAAGCTGGAAGAAGAAGTATATCTGGAACAACCCCCTGGCTTTGAAAATCCAGAGTTTTCTGATTTTGTATACTTCCTATTTAAAGCTGTCTATGGACTCAAGCAGTCACCAAGGATATGGTATGACACTCTCTCTGAGTTTTTAATTGAAAACAATTTCACTAGAGGTGTCATAGACAAAACTCTCTTTTATAAATTGCATGATAATAATATGATATTTGTTCAAATATATGTTGATGATATTATATTTGGTTCCACTAACGATAACTTGTGCAAGAGGTTTGCTAAGTTAATGCAGAGCAATTATGAGATGAGTATGATGAGTGAGGTATCCTACTTTCTTGGTCTTCAAGTAAGCCAAAAGGAAGATGAAATCTTTATTTGCCAGTCAAAGTATGTTAGAGATCTTCTAAGGAAGTAGAATCTAGAAGACTGTTCACCGGCAAAGACACCCATGGCCACTGCCACTAAGCTTGACCAGGATAAATCTGGTAAGAAAGTTGATATCTCAAGCTATCGAGGTATGATTGGCTCATTACTCTATCTCACTGCTAGTAGACCAAATATTATGTTTGCAACATGTTTGTGTGCTAGGTTTCAGGCTGATCCTAAAGAATCACATCTTATAGCCGTCAAAAGAATCTTTAGATATCTTAAGGGTACACCTGGTTTAGGTATTTGGTACCCTAAGAATACTGGTTTTGACTTAACCGGTTATACAGATTCTGATTATGCAAGTTGCAGGACTGATAGAAAGAGTACGTCTGGAAGCTGTCAATTTCTAGGACGTCGGTTGGTTTCTTGGTACAGCAAGAAGCAACACTCAGTGTCCACTTCTACTGCTGAAGCTGAGTACATAGCTGCTGGCAGTTGCTGTGCTCAGATTCTCTGGATCAGAAACCAACTAAATGATTATGGTATTTCTGTCGACAAAATTCCAATATTTTGTGACAACACCAGTGCCATAGCCATTTCAAACAATCCAATACAACACTCCAGAACCAAGCACATAGATATCAGGTATCATTTTATTCGAGAACATGTCATGAATGGTACTATGGTGTTACATTTCGTACCCACGACTGATCAGATTGCATACATATTCACTAAACCACTTGATGAATCCACTTTCTCTAAGTTGGTTTGTGAACTAGGGATGTTAAATATGCCTTGATTCTCTTTTTATATATTTTATATGTATTTTATATATTACTATATATTTTTTTGAATTTTCTGTGTAATTATATCTATTTTATTAGATTTTATATAATTGGTTGTAAATTATCTGATAATTTTCTGTGTAATTATGCTTGTTCATATATGTCTCTATAATTTTCTAAGTGCTGCATACTCCCCTGTAATATTCTCTGTGCATTTAGATAATTATATGTATTTATTTTGTATTTTTCAAAATTAATTAAGCATAAATATTTGATTTTAAGTTAATTCATTTTAATGAATTAAATTTAAAGTCATAAGTATTTATATTTAATTAAAGTTGAATTTTACAAAATATATGTGTAATATAGTATATATTATGTGTATTAGATTTTTGATTTTATGTGCAAAAGGTTTTACTTTTAAAATTATCAAAAATCATAATATTCATTTGTTTTTCTTTTAAAATTCTGATTTTTCAGTCGGTATGACATTTTTATAAAATGTCATACCGCTTTTAGCGTGTCTGGTAAGCCTCTACTACGCGGCATGACT
This sequence comes from Daucus carota subsp. sativus, assembly GCF_001625215.2. Classification (NCBI taxonomy): domain Eukaryota; kingdom Viridiplantae; phylum Streptophyta; class Magnoliopsida; order Apiales; family Apiaceae; genus Daucus; species Daucus carota. The sequence continues at coordinate 11,653,248 of NC_030387.2, forward strand.
TTTCTTTGAAAATTCATACCATGTTATGCATGCCCCCTTACTTCCTTCGGTATGACATTCTCTAGGAAAGTCATACCGAACGCTCAAATATGTCATATTCAAGAGCACAGTATGACATTTCCTAGAAATGTCATACCGACACCATAAGTCTATATGACTTATCTGTTTTATCACATACCTCTTCACTTCATCACATTCACGCATACATACATACCTCCATTGCTGTAGCTTCGTTTTTTTTCAAGTTTTTGGACCAAAAACTTGCTGGTTACTTTTAATCAAGCCTAAAACGCTTGCTTGTTACTGATTTTAATCACGATTTTAGTCGAATTGCTGCCGAAATTTTGAATTTTCGAAACCCTGTTCACTGAGTTCGACTGAGTCAGGGCGATTTAGACCGAGTTTGCACGAGTTATTACCGGTTCTGTGACTCTCTTGCCGTGAATTATCAGTTTTGATCAGTTTTTGGTGGATTGGATCAAAAGCTTTTAAAACCCTCTTTCTTGGCATTTCGAATTTTAGGGTTTTAAGAGTGTTTTTGGGGATTTTTGATTAGTTGAAGCTTAACACGTGTTTGGGACCTTGTTTCTGCCATTTTAAGAATTAATTAAGTTTTAATTCGATTTTACACATATAAATCGAATTATTAATTAATTAATTAATTGATATTTAATCATTAATTGAAATTTGTGAGAAATTTGAGAATTAATTGTTTATTTGAAAAATTCTCACTTAATTCAATTTTTAATTTTAAAAATGGCCGGTCGTTTCATAATTGAGGAGACGATTGTGAGAAATTTGAGAATTAATTGTTTATTTGAAAAATTCTCACTTAATTCAATTTTTAATTTTAAAAATGGCCGGTCGTTTCATAATTGAGGAGACGAATTTGAATGGTTTCTTTGACCCCGAGGCTAGTTTGGCTCGTTTTAGACCGTGGGTCCGCTTTCTGAATAGTCTGTCGCTCGTCAGCATTGCTATTACAGCTTCTGCAGAACTCCAGATTCAACCTTTACAGGATTTCTACTCGTCAGCATTGAATACTCCGTTGTTGGATAATCATCGTATGTCTGGAGAAGTACATGGTGGACGTATTCATATCAACCCTGATGATGTGAATAGAATACTTGGGTTTCTGAGGGAGAATTTTGCTGAACTACCCACCGAAGATGAACTCTCCCAATTCTTTCAGACAATCTTGTATCAGGGAGAAATCAATTTGCCTCGGATGTTGAAAGGCAATCTGAAGCCCGAGTGGGATCTTTTCTTCGACACTTTGGCTAAAGTGTTTGCTCCTACCACTCGCAAGAACTTTAATGTTATATCTTCCTTACTTCAGAAGATTGGGTTTTGTATTGCTCATAATCGACCAATCAACTTTGGTAAACTCGTACTTCATGCCATACTTACAAAGTTGGGACCACTCAAAAGCAGATCAGTAGAGCAGAATGCAAAGGTTGCAAGCTTTTATCCACGCTTTATCATGTTATTTCTGAATGATAAAATGACTGATGCTGAGAAGGAACACTACATCAATTTTCCAGTGGCACCAGTTCCTCGTGCCTGCACTAAGTTGATGACTCAGCTGGACAACAACAACAAGTTTGCAACTGTTTCTCTTATCACCACTCCTCACATGTTACAAATGGTCAATGCTCCCCTGCAGCCTTATCAACTTCAAATGGTTCCTCCTTCTCAACAACAGCAACAACAGCCGCAACAACCTCAACCCCTCCAGATTCAACAACCACAGCAACAACTACAACAACACCACCAACAGCAATCACCTCAACAATCTCAGGAAGCACAGTCATCTCACCATTCATCCAACCAATCATCATATCACTCCCCTACTCATCAATAACAACCTATCCCTTCATTTGAAGATCAACCACTAGAATATGATTTCTTCGAGAATCAACCATCTTCATCTGAACCACTCCCACACCAAACACACTCCCAAATCATACCACAAACACAATCTACCTCACAACCTCTCCACTCTGACTCTCCTATCAACCAGGAGCTGCAGTCCTTTCGTCAGGACATACATGTTGCTCAGGTACTTTCTAACTTCTCATCTAATTTTAATGTTGATACGTCAGATTATGTTTGTGACCTTGATTTTGTTTACCAGCCTGCCAGCAATGAACCTGACAACACACAGGTTCATATCCAAGCTGATGATTCTCTTCGACCAACTCTCGTTTCTCCAAACATATCAACCAACACTTCTATGCAACCTGTTCGTAAAGTTGTGAGGAAACGGAGTACGAGTAGTTTTCTGAGTCAACTCGCAGCTCTATCTCCCTCAAAGAAGCAAAGGGTGGAAGCCGTGGAGACAACTGCAGCCTCATCTGTGCCTTCCCAACAAGGCTCAGATTTTGAAATGGCAATTAAATAGTCTCTGGACCCATTCTCTCTACAGGATGAGGCCATTGAAATTGACCATCCGACCACGGTAACTTGTGCAGATTCAAGCCCTGCGCTAGCACTCACGCTAGTGCCAGCCCAAACAGATTCACAGGTTACTATGTTTACTGAGTGCACAGATTTTCAAAATCAATGTCTTATGTATGAAAACTTTTCTGATCACTCTTTCTTTTCTGATCAGGAGGAACTTGGCAGCGTGCAAGTTAATCTGCCTTCACAGGCTTCCGGAGGACAATTTGTTCCTCCACTACCTTTGAATCCATCACAGGGGACATTGGTAGTATATACAAGTACAGCAGGAAGAGTGAATCCTATGAGTGAAGAAAGGCAAACACCGAGCAATACACATGCACGTGAGGCTAGTGAAACAGCTTTGAGTGTACGTGAGGTCAGTGCACACACTGACCCTGCTCTGTTTGAGGAACAAATGGCAAAGCTAAGAACTGAGCTTGCCAGAATGATTTTTGAGAATGAGAAGCTCAAGGGTGCACAGTTGGTGACCCTGGAACAAAAAGCTGATGAAAGGCCATCCAGTTCTTACAGGGATGAGCTTAAAGTTGAAATTCATGAGTTGGCTGTTGAAATGAGATCTAATCATGAACTTTATATGGCTAAGTTTGATACAATCGACAGCAAACTAGATCAACATCTCAGGAATTCTGTTCGCAAAAATCTACACGCAAGCGCACGTGATCATAAGTAATATATTTGTTCGTTCCCACAGAGACTGGTGAATTAAGAATACGCACCTATGCAACAATGTATGAGTAATTTTCACTGCTAAGACAATTAACAAGGATGGGTCTTTTATACTAATAACTAAATTTACTAATCAAATTCAGAATATGAAAACACATGGGATTCTAACTTCATTATCGAATTCATCTAGAATTGAAATTACTGATTAACATGTGACTGTTGATCCTAATCAGACAACACGAAAGTAATACATGCCAACTCTCGTTGCACACATATCATACCAATCAAAATCCGCAATTAAGACAGAAATCTCATGGACACCAACAAAGCTCAGACCCTATATCTCTATAGCGGTAGTGTAAGCAGAGAGGTTTAATAGCAAGTCGTCTATCGTGATTACATAGGGTGATAAAAATAGTTCAAGTCTACCACAAATTATGTTTCATTCACATAATCCTATGTTTACATGGCATAGTTCTAAATTCAATCATCCACTCTCGCTTCAGAAAGAATTAACAAACAACTTAGAAGTTAGCTACGCTCCTAAGAAGAATAAGCACGGCTCATGCAAAGAAATCAACGTACGTCGCAAAATCAAGTAATTAATATTCGTTACTAGAGTACATCGATAAATCCATTAGAATCCCATGAAGGCGGTTAGTTCATAATCGAACTAATCGACATCATGGGTTCTAATGAAAACATGATAATAAACGACAAGAATTAACGGAATAAAAATGCTTGAATTAATAATAAAGATCACACGTTACAGAATTGATGTTCACGATCTCGCTCGAAACTGTCACTTCCTCGCGAAGAACGATCTAATACAAACTGATAATGTGCTTGAATGATTAAAACTAACTTACGATATTGTTCTCTACTAAACTACTTCTACAAGGCTAGGGTTTTACATACGAGAATTTAAATTACATTGACCAAGTCAACCGGGCCTCGACCGCTGCGAAAATCCGTCAAAATAGCTGTAAAAATCGGCCCGGGGTACTTCTGCTGGGCGCGGCCGTGCTAAACTAGCGCAGGCGCGCTAGTGACAGCAGAAGGTAGCGCGGGCGCGCTAACAAGTAGCGCGGGCGCGCTACTGTCTGTCTTGGCAGCTCCGTTTCTTCGTTTCTCGCTCGTTCTCGCGTGCATGTCCTTCCTCGCTTCTAGTACCACTTCCGTAGGTGATCACGGTTGCATTTAGCATATGCAACAAGCCCTTTAAACCCCTAGATAGCTCTAGTGGACGAGTGTGCTCTCGTGAGGGTTTGTAGAAGATATACCCACAAAATCCCAAGTCGCGATGAATCCACAATTCTCTATTCTTGCAAATAATGCACCAAAAACAACCTAAAATGATAGAAAATCACTTCATCACCTCAACTCGTGACCTGCACAGAAAAACAATAAAAACACATCAAAAGACACTAATCACTTAAGTACAACCAACCAATTTAAGTGGAAATGAAGGCCTATAAGTGTGTATAAATACCACTTATCACACCCCCAAACTTAAACTGATGCTTGTCCTCAAGCGTCAACGACACTATACAATAATACAATGCAATGTATGAATGCAACTACGTGATGAATGAGTAAACTATGAAGTAATCGCCTTGCCAATTATAATACCTCAGATTGTGCTAATGTTCTCGAGTTTCATCTCTCTCGCTACCAAGTCAATTACTCTTCTATTTACAAATGTGGAGTGCCAGTGTGTGCAAGCATGCTCTTTTATTGAGACAAGACAAAAACTACTACTCCCACAGAATCCCAATCAAGAATCGTAAAAGTTTAAAACTAACACCCCGTCACTCAAGTCCAACTAAAAGCCAAGGTCCCAAAGAATGTCCACACCCTTCTATTTTATTCACTATATTATTTTTTTCTTTTTATTGGTGATTAATTGCTCGGTCTAAGGTCAGAGCGCTTCGCAGTGTAAATGCGTTACGAACACCACAAGACTTCACACACCAATTATTCACTCTATTCTAGTGGTTTATTTAACTGTGCAATGGTTGAGATCCCTAAGGATTTATGCACTAGTACCCATGTAGCGAGCGTTGGGTCAACAATCCCAAACCACGAAGGGCCTTAGGTTGTTAGGCACAAAGTCCCCTCAGACTTAATTACTCGAGTACTAATGAGCTCAACCTAGTTAATTCTACCACTTATTATTTTAGTGAATTTATTTACTACTATTTTTTTTTCTTTTTCTTTTTTTTTTCTTTTTTTTTTCTTCTTCTTTTTTTTTTTTTTAGAAAGGCATATCTACTCCTCAGTTCCCCCCAAACTTAAGATTTACAGACCTAAGCTGAAGGGTGCTCAATTCAATCCTAGATTTCATGGAATTTCGTCTAAATCCTATCTCAAGAACATATGTGAATTACAATTTCCAACACAACAATTTCCAAGTACTAACCTAGCATTGCAATTGAAACTACTAATCAAGAACTACGCACATAACTCATCATAGGCAATTAACTTGGCTTAACTTCATAATTCTGGCAAATGCTCGTGATACTAACTACGACAATTACCACTAAACATGTAAAATAAAATAAAATAAAATAAATAAAAAATATGAGAAAAATAGAAAAACATGAGAAATAAAAAAAAACGTGGAACTACATGAACTAACTAACACATGCAATAATAACATAATATATGCTCTTCCTTAGATTACCACCCCCAAACTTAAAATTTTCAATGTCCCCATTGAAAGCGGTAAAAAGGCTAGAGCAAACACGTACCTAATCGGAGTCCTCCCCCTCCTCTGCCGGAGGTGAATCCGGTGGAGGATATTGCTTAGGTTTAAGAAATGGGGTATCCATTTTCTCAAACAAAATCTCGCCACCACAAATAAAATCAAGAGCATCAAATATTGTCTTTGTCCTGCAGAAAGTCTCCAAACAAACGTTAGTAAACTTAATTGTCACTTCAAGAAGTAACCATTGATCGACATTTATACTTTCAGAGAACTTTGTGATAAAACAACGAAAAAATTCACATCCATTAAAGGACCGAACTCCTTCGACTTTCACACAAGGTGGAGGCTCGGGTGGTGGTTTTTCAGAACTCTTCACTTTCACAGGAGTCATAAGAATTTCTTGGCCTTTCATGTCACTGAATAAAGAGATGAAATTGCTATCCTCTTTTTCCAAGAGTTGAAGTGTAAGAGCCTTTTGGACTGGATAACCCACCAGATTTTGTGTAAGATCATCTTGTACAATCATCATGTCAGCTTTAAAACATGTACTCTCAAGTATAGGGGTAGAGGTTGGATTGAAAGCCAAATTTTCAATATCAGAACATGGAGCAACCTTGATTGAGCTAATCCCCTTCAGGAAATGTAATTCAAGCACACCTGGTGTAGGAGAAACTACGATCAACTCGATATTGCTTTTTTCACGCACCTCATCATCGCCCACACGGTCCACAACAACTTCATCGATTTTGCCGTCAGCGACACGATCTTCCTCTTTATTAATAGGCACATCATCATCCCAGGTCGAAAAACTATCACAATCTCCATCATTTGCAAGAATGGTAGCATTTATGTCATCTTCAACTTGGGTGGCTATAAGTGGAGAAGAATCGGGTTGTTCGACAGTAAAAGAACTAGCTAACCGCTCAAGTCGAGCCTCCATCATCAGTTGTGTAGCTTTGAGTTCCTTAAGCGTCTTGTTTATGTTTACCAACATATCATATACCTCATTTGTTTGATCAGAAAGCACTTCTACAGTGGGTTGAGGAACCTGTAGCTCTTGTACTTGAGGATATTGATACTGTTGAGATTGTGGTTGCTCATATTGAGGTTGATAATAATGTTGCTCAAACTGATCATATTGTTGCATTGGAGGTTCTTCATAACATTGTTGCTGAAATTTTTGTTCTTGAAATTGATGTTGACCATGATATGGGAATTCACCAAAATTGTTGTCCATGTAAGAGAAATCTGGTTGATCCATCCATTCTTGATCACAAGAATTAGAATACTGATTGTACTCATATCCTTCTTGATAATTATATCCATGTCCCGACTGAGTATTCTGAGAGTTGAAGTGGTTATAAGAGCATTCATAACTATAGTGACCCTGGACACCACAAACTTGACAGAAGCCGTATGTTGTAGGGGCAACTTGTGACATCTCATCGACACTCATCGGATACAAGGTCGGCTCTATAGCTTTCGACGAATATGCCTCAACTATGGAAGATAGAAGTGCAAAGGTATCGACTTCTTCCATTGTAACCCTATAACAGCACAAACACAGCCAAGAACGCAGTAAAAGCTACCTCACTTGGCACTGAAGTCCCAAGGAGGCAAAGGAAACATTATAAATAACTAAACAAAAACAATAGATACAACAACAACTAAGAAAAGTGAGAAAAGAATCCGAGTCAGTGAATTTTAATGCACACTGATGACAAGTACATAAACTAATTAATTAACACCGAGTCCCCGGCAGCGGCGCCAAAAACTTGTTCGCAAAAATCTACACGCAAGCGCACGTGATCATAAGTAATATATTTGTTCGTTCCCACAGAGACTGGTGAATTAAGAATACGCACCTATGCAACAATGTATGAGTAATTTTCACTGCTAAGACAATTAACAAGGATGGGTCTTTTATACTAATAACTAAATTTACTAATCAAATTCAGAATATGAAAACACATGGGATTCTAACTTCATTATCGAATTCATCTAGAATTGAAATTACTGATTAACATGTGACTGTTGATCCTAATCAGACAACACGAAAGTAATACATGCCAACTCTCGTTGCACACATATCATACCAATCAAAATCCGCAATTAAGACAGAAATCTCATGGACACCAACAAAGCTCAGACCCTATATCTCTATAGCGGTAGTGTAAGCAGAGAGGTTTAATAGCAAGTCGTCTATCGTGATTACATAGGGTGATAAAAATAGTTCAAGTCTACCACAAATTATGTTTCATTCACATAATCCTATGTTTACATGGCATAGTTCTAAATTCAATCATCCACTCTCGCTTCAGAAAGAATTAACAAACAACTTAGAAGTTAGCTACGCTCCTAAGAAGAATAAGCACGGCTCATGCAAAGAAATCAACGTTCGTCGCAAAATCAAGTAATTAATATTCGTTACTAGACTACATCGATAAATCCATTAGAATCCCATGAAGGCGGTTAGTTCATAATCGAACTAATCGACATCATGGGTTCTAATGAAAACATGATAATAAACGACAAGAATTAACGGAATAAAAATGCTTGAATTAATAATAAAGATCACACGTTACAGAATTGATGTTCACGATCTCGCTCGAAACTGTCACTTCCTCGCGAAGAACGATCTAATACAAACTGATAATGTGCTTGAATGATTAAAACTAACTTACGATATTGTTCTCTACTAAACTACTTCTACAAGGCTAGGGTTTTACATACGAGAATTTAAATTACATTGACCAAGTCAACCGGGCCTCGACCGCTGCGAAAATCCGTCAAAATAGCTGTAAAAATCGGCCCGGGGTACTTCTGCTGGGCGCGGCCGCGCTAAACTAGCGCAGGCGCGCTAGTGATAGCAGAAGGTAGCGCGGGCGCGCTAACAAGTAGCGCGGGCGCGCTACTGTCTGTCTTGGCAGCTCCGTTTCTTCGTTTCTCGCTCGTTCTCGCGTGCATGTCCTTCCTCGCTTCTAGTACCACTTCCGTAGGTGATCACGGTTGCATTTAGCATATGCAACAAGCCCTTTAAACCCCTAGATAGCTCTAGTGGACGAGTGTGCTCTCGTGAGGGTTTGTAGAAGATATACCCACAAAATCCCAAGTCGCGATGAATCCACAATTCTCTATTCTTGCAAATAATGCACCAAAAACAACCTAAAATGATAGAAAATCACTTCATCACCTCAACTCGTGACCTGCACAGAAAAACAATAAAAACACATCAAAAGACACTAATCACTTAAGTACAACCAACCAATTTAAGTGGAAATGAAGGCCTATAAGTGTGTATAAATACCACTTATCAAATTCTAAGTCTGATGATCAACCCTCCAGAGAGGATCCCTCAACTAAGGGGGAGAATAGAGGAGACAAAGGCAACAGGGACGACAAAGGAAACAGTTCAAATCAATCCAACAAGGTAAATACCACTTCTGGGTCTGCCCCTGACAAGGAATATCAAAAGTCTAAAGGCAAAGAACCGTTACATCAGTCCGACAATGTTTTCAACTCTGATAGTTTTGATGACTATCCAAATGATATGGATGATGATGACGTCTTCGATGCTACTTACCGTCAAGCAGAAGAAGAAGGTAAATTTGATAAGAGTTACGTGTTTCAAGAAGAACCTGTTGATCTAGAGCATGAAGAGGATGTCCGGAAGTTCAAAGCTGAAAATGAAGCTAGGAAGCGTAAGCTTCGTGATTATCAAAAAATTCTAGAGGACAAGTTGATCACAGGAGAGCAAATCAAGATTGAGAAACAGAGAATCTATGATGCTGCGTGCAAGCAGAAGAATTTTGATATCAAAAGAAAGGAAGAAAAAAGCTGGGACATTGCAAGAAGGATATTCAATGGACCTCAAAGGGAATCTTTCGATGACAGGAAGTTCTTATCTCTGATCTATGATCTCCGAGAGGTAAACCCTGACGAGGATGTCTTTATGCATGCCTTCGCTTTAGAATTGTCTTATGTAACTGTGGCAGTTAAGGGATTGCTAGAAGAATGGGAGCTAATTGTTTATACACAGAGGAATGGTTCTTTCAGACTATCTGTTGAATTTCTGAAATCATTCTCTGTATCTGAGCTCTGGGTACTTCGCAACAAGGTTAAGCGTTGCTCCAACCTGAACGAACTCCTTCGAGACAAACTGCTGGATTGTGCTGTCTTCAACAGTCCTCAGGTTGTTAAGAACCCTTACTGTGTCAAGTTCGTTCACAAGGAAGTCTTCTGCACTGTCTATCTTAACGAAGAAGCCTTGCCCAAGTATCCTGCCAAGAGACTGGCTCTAGCATCCACTTTACTCAGAACCAAGGTCTTCGCTTCTAAAGCCAAGTCTGATGCTGATGATGTAATCTTATCATACTGCACCCGAAGAAATATTTCTCAATACTTTCGAAGGATGAAGGGTGTCACTAAATCTTAGCCATCAGACTTCCGCGAAGACCCTGTGGAAATGGAAGTACTACATCAACTGGCTCTGGAAAGGGAACGAAAGAAGCGTGGTGAAACCACTACATCTGAAGTGCCAACCAGGGAAGAACCATCAACTCCTATCCTTCACAATTCTGATATCGAAGAAGGAGAAGTTGATCTTTAGATTCATTAGGGATTTGTAATATATGTTCAATAAGAACATCCTTTTGTAATCTAATGTAATCTTATTGAATTCTGGTCAATGTTTAATTAAATACCAGAAACTTTTTGCTATTTACAATTCATGTTTAATCCTTTGTCTTATCAGTTAGTTAAGTTATCCTCTCGATAATTTGCATGTTATGTTAACAAACAAATAGAGGGAGATTGAAAGGCATATGTTTAGCCTATTTGTAATTAAAGAGGTACCAACTCAACTCGGATAAGAAAGCAAGGTAAATAGCAAGTACTGTTGAAGGAATCCGTACAAAGAACGTCAAGTGATTTATTGAAATTATATCTCTGAAGAATTTCAGGATGCTGCTGCACACCACAGGAAGAAGTTCATTAATATGTTCAAGCCTCAGTGTACAAATAATCTTTTATAGCACGTCCAGAAGTCCAGAAGGTATAAAATTTTAATACTTTATTTATTCAGAAGATTCCATACTATTGTTACTAATGAAGAAGAACTAGGAAGACAAAGACTCGACGAACAAGCCACGTCTCAAATGTTTATTTGATAAAGAATATTTAATTCAGCTAGATATAGATGAACCAGACAGTACCATTGTGTGTCAGCTACTCAGATTAAGTGTTCTGCATCAACTATAAGCGGCCGTTCAATCAAGACGAAGATCTACAACGTTCAACAAAGCCTGGAGTCCCTGCTGCTGAAGGAATATAATTTTACAAATATTTATTTAATTATTTCAGTTATCAAAATAATTAATTTAGTTGTATGATTTATTAATTAAATTAATTCACCTTCAAATTAATTTAATTTATGAATTTATATAATTAATATAATTAAGTGAGTAATAATCTAATATTTATATAATTATTTAAACTGATTTTAAGGTTTAAAAGGGTCGGTATGACATTATCAAGGAATGTCATACCGTTTCCTCCTATATGGCATTGGTTGACATGACTTAAAATGTCATTCTGATGGGTTTTATATGGTTTAATCAATCGGTATGAGTTTCCTTAGGAAAGTCATACCGTGTGCTTGCATATGACATCCTCTGGTATGACTTAAGAAAGTCATACCGCGTCAGTCAGTATGACATTCTTGATATGTGTGTATGACTTAGAATGTCATACCCTTTGGTGCTCTATGACTTATTAAGTCATACCACTTGATTCCTTATGACTTTGGCTAGTTAAGTCATGCCAAATGACCCTTGAAGGCCAAGGAATTAATGTCATACCATGTATGGCAGAATGACATTCTCAAATAATATCATTCCTTCCTTCCTTTTGGCATGGCTTTGCTTTGTAATGTCATTCCTAAGCTAGAAAGTCATTCCTTTCAATGTCATACCTTGTTCCAAGTGATTTGCCTATAAATATGGCTTCACTTGTTCATTTCTAAGTTGTTCAAGCATTGTAAAAGCTTTCAAGTTGTTTATAACTTGCAATTATTATATCCACAGTTTTCTGTGCTTTGATCACTGGGTTTTTTTAATCACTAAACTAGAATACATCCTGTCGAATTTATTCTACGAACTTTAGTGGACATTAAAACGAACCATATTAATTATATAATGACTTAAAACATTGTTATATTAATTAATTAAAATCTGATTAACAAGTTTAATTCAAATCAGATTATTCCGCCGTGATTTTTAGTGACGATTGTATTCAACCCCCCCTTCTACAATCGTTTCAGGACCTAACACTAATGATATAGGCTTATGGCACGATACCAAGAAATTTCTCACTAGTCAATTTGAGATGAAGGATCTTGGTAACACCTCTTTTGTATTAGGAATTCAGATACATCGAGATCGCTCTCGAGGTATTCTTGGTTGTCACAAAAGAGCTATATCGAAAAGATCCTCGAAAGGTATGGCATGAAAGATTGTGCACCAATGGATACACCCGTGTCTAAAGGAGACAAATTCAGTCTCAAACAATGTCCCAAGAATGAACTTGAGATAAAGGAAATGCAGAAGATAGCATATGCCTCGGCAGTGGGAAGTTTGATGTATGCTCAAGTTTGTACTCGTCCTGACATAGCATTCATTGTTGGAATGCTGGGAAGATATTTGAGCAATCCGGGGATAGAACAATGGAAAGCAGTAAAACGAGTCCTACGGTATTTGAAGAAAACAAAAGACTATATGCTCACATACAGGAAATCAGATCATCTTGAAATCATTGGATATTCGGATTCTGACTTTGGAGGAGGCAAAGATGAAAGAAAACCTACTTCGGGCTATGTTTATTTATTGGCTGGTGGAGCGATTTCATGGAGGTCTGCTAAACAGACGCTCATAGCTTTATCCACCATGGCTACGGAATATATAGCATGTTTTGTGGCATCAAATCAAGCATTATGGCTGTGAAATTTTGTCACTGGTTTACGTATTCTTGATGGTGTTGAAAGACCATTAAAGATATTCTGTGATAATAAATCAGCAGTGGAGTATTCTAATAACAATAGGAGCACTACTGAAGCAAAACATATAGATATCAAGTTCCTGGTTGATGGAATTTTAGTTCATTAATTGTCACTATACTTTTGTTCAATTTTCTTATTGTGGTTTAAACATTGAGTTGAGAAAATTTATATCAATCTCATTAGAGATTGAGTAAGGACTAGTTGGAAATAGGCATTATATAGATCACATTGTATGTAATTTTTATCCATACTTTGATTCATGTCGTTGAATATATTTGTGTGGTGACCACGGAAGGTTTAGTCGCGTAGAGTTAGTGAAGAATACCGTCAGAATCTCATACCTATATAGTAGATGGACCGAATTATTTTAGTAAAATCTAAGGACAATGAATAGCATAAGGTTGCGCACTATAGTTATGTATAATTGATTCCGGATTTAATATGAAGCCCAAGTGGGAGGTTGTTATTATTATTTTAATAATAATAATAATTTATTATGGGCTACATATATAAATATATTAATTATACTTTGTTATTTATTTTATTGGGTTAAATTAAGTGATCAAATAAGAAACCCAATTAGATTTTAATTATTGTGTGGGTCAAATGAGTGGATACCCAATACTAAGGCCTAATTTAATTATAATGGGAGATTAAATTGAGTGTTAGAATACGGAAGGTTATAGTCCCCGATATATCGAGCAACACACACGGTCTTTCTTCACCCATCAGAGAGGACTACTCAAGAAAACCTAAGGAGTGTTTGGTCGAGGAAGACAATAACGCTGCTTCAAAAGCAAATTTACTTAAGGTTATACAACTATCTTCACTAATGGATACAGGTATGCTTCCGCTTACAGTTTATATCTCGATAGTTGAATATGATGTTTACGGTCCTTGTCTCTATTATAGAGAATTGGTGCTTATAGAATTATAAGTTTCTAACACAAACTTCACTCGGCAATGCAAAAACGGAACTAAAAACTCAGTTTAAACTTTAAACACGCAGCAAATTACAGGCAGAAGCATTAACGAAGTGACTTAGTAACACAGAACTTGGCCCATTGACTCGAACACACAAGAAACTACCCAAAAACAACCCTGTAGACTCATAAACTCAAGCAGAACGAAACCAAGGAAGTGACTCAACTCGCGAACACCAAGTCGCACAAGAAAGAGAGCACAAACCCAACTATAGAACAAACCTAGACTCGGCGGAACTAACATGGAAAAAAAAACTAAGCAGGAACGAAACAAAGCAGAACAACACAGTAGAAAAGCTCAACAAGAAGAAATAGTGACGACTCAGGAAAAACTCGGCTGTGACTCATCCACTCAGGGGCGACTCAGTGACTCGAGCGAAAACAGAATACTGGTGTGGGTTTCATGAATAAAGCAAGTGGAACACAAAAAATAAGTTTTGTCTAGTATAAAAAAGAAACAAACAGAGGAGGGGAGAAATGGGGTTTTGTGTTTGTAAAACCGAAGCATTGAAAATAATAAACTGGGGTTGTTAAACGAGGTTTTAAGTAGCTAATTTTTTATATAATTTTTATAATTACCAATTATCAATTTAAGCAATAAAACCAAGAACAAGAAAATTTAGGGTTTTAAATATAAACCCTAACACAAATTAATTTTGTGCTAGGATTTAATTAACTAATTCAAGAAATATCACAAGATCTACACTAATTAAAGATTAGATCGCTTCTTCGTTTCCCAAAAGCTCTTAAGCATACGGTGGTATTTGGAAGAATCATGCCATTTGGAGCAAGAAAATAGAGACAAAATATAGAACAAACTAAAAGGAGCTTTGCATTAAAATGAAAGAGTGTTTTACAAGAATAAGAAGAGAGCATACAAATCAAAACTAGATCCAGACAAGAAAAGAGAGGCTACCCGAAAGTTGTGGTGAGCTAAAAATAGAAAATTCTAGGTGCTTGAAACATAATGGGGAGATGTGTATTTATAGGAGGAATTAGGGTTGAGGGGGGGGGGGGGGGGGAGGTGTAGGTGTCCCATCTAGATCGTTCCTTGAGATGTTGTGGAATATTTCCCAATAATCCTTTTCTTCCCATCTTTTTCTCCATTTTGCTTTATTCTTTTATTTCTTCAAGCATTTGCAATATTCCTAAAAAAAAGACAGATAAACAAATAAATAAGTGAGAACAAGCAATAATTAGGTACTTAAAATTTGCAAAAATATGCACTTATCAGTTATCACAACGTCACCTCCGATTTAAAAAGAAAAAGTATCTTCTCTATTTTACATAAATACGAAAGAATGGGACATAGACGTCTTATGGGATGTATCAATAAAAGGAACCAGAGAAACAAATCAAATATACAACCAGGTGACTCTAATGGGGAGGATATAAGGTTTCGAAAATGGGAGAATATGGGCATGCACACGGTTAAAAGTGCATATAAAAGACTTCAGGTTCATGGAAGGTGTGGCATGAGGATAATCGGTCTATAATGTGAAGAACACTCCGGCGTTTAAAAGATCCACCTAAGGTTTTATATCTTGTTTGGCTTGTATTATCAAATTGTTGACCCACTTAACAAATCTTTATTCAAAACACGTTCCAGTGCTGGTGTGGTGTCCAATTTGTCAAGAAGAAGTTGAAACTGTAATGCATAGTGATGGCGACGGTTTTCGTCAGCATAAGTCGTAGCAAATATGCTTTAGAATTCCATAACTAACACTAAAAGATCCTCCCTGGCGTGTCTTTTTTCCTCTCTTTTATACTATCTTGGCTTCTTATTTTTGCATGGTTCTTACGTGTCTCTCTCACAAGGAGCTTCGTGGCCTATTTATCACTAAAAGAAAAACGGGTAAAAATGACCGACCTCAAATATGACTGCTCGCGGTCATATTTAAGGTCAAATCACGAAATATACAAGTCAAAGCTAAATATGACCAAATAAATTTGACTACCATTATATATGACTGATGGTAGTCATATTAAATGACGTTCATATATATCCAGTCATATTTATAATGTGGGACCCAACAAAATTTAGGAGGCAAATTTTCCTCCAATAAAATTTATGATGACGTCACTAAATTTGACGAGAACCAGTCAATAATAAAGCCGGTCATATTTATTTTTTGAGCGGGAAATTTCCTGCAAAAAAATCAGAATGTTTTTTTTGAAGATAAATTTCAGAATGTTTGAAAGCTATGTTTGACCGGTTTCGAACATATTTATTATTCGACCAACTTTAGTCGGAAGTGGTAGTATGACCAGACGCAGTCATATTTATAAGCGTGGAAATAAGTATCAAAGTGTTGCCTTTGTGTTTTTAGTTTTCATAATTATTTATCTTGTCCCAAATGAAGTCCGTATACTTTTTTAAATAAATTTTCAATGGTCCATCCGTACGAATGTTAAATTCTTGTGATTTTAGTAATGTGAGAATTTTTTAATAAAATCAAGACTCATTTGATTGCATTTTATAATAGTCAAATTGGTAAAAACACCCAACTCGGTAGAGTAGTTTTGTCCCACATGAAGTTTGTATTATTTTAAAAAATTCATTTTCAACGATCCATCCGTTAGGATGCAAAATTCTTGTGAGTTTAAAGATGTGAGAATTTTTTTAAAAACAATCAAGACTTATTTGATGGTGTTTTATAACAGTCAAATTCGTAAAAACACCCAACTTGACGGACTAGTTTTGTTCTAAATGAAGTTTATATGTTTTTAAATTCATTTTCAACGATTCATCCGTACGGATGTAAAATTCTTGTGATTTTAGTGATGTGAGATTTTTTTTTTTTAAAATCAAGACTTATTTAATGATATTTTATAATAGTCAAATTAGTAAAAACACCCAACTCGGTGGACTAGTTTTGTCCTAAATGAAGTTTATATATTTTTTTAAATTCATTTTCAACGATCAATCCATACGGATGTTAAATTCTTGTGATTTTAGTGATGTGAGATTTTTTTTAAAGAAAATCAAGACTTATTTGATGGTGTTTTGTAACAATTAAATTGGTGAAAACCCCCAACTCCTCCAACTCGGTGTACCAGTCTTGTCCCGAACGAAGTTTGTGTTTTTTTAAAATTCATTTTTAACGATCCATCCTTATGGATGTTAAATTCTTGTGAATTTAGTGATGTGAAAATCTTTTTAAAAAATATCAAGGCTTATTTGATGATATTTAACACCCCACTCGGTGGACTAGTTTTGACCTAAATGAAGTTTATATTTTTTTAATTTCTTTTTTCAACGAACCATCCGTACGGATGTTAAATTCTTGTGATTTTAGTGATGTGGGAATGTTTTCAAAAAAATCAAGACTTATTTGATGGTGTTTTATAACAGTCAAATTGGTAGAAATCACCCAACTCAATGTACTAGCTAGTCTTGTCCCGAACATAAAATTTAGGCTTAAATATCTTCTTGTCACTGAAGTTTGTCTCTTTATACATACTAACCACGCTTGTTTAGAAATATACGGTTCAATCATCCAACTTCAAACAAATGTACCCAACTCAGTGGACTAGTTTTGTCCTAAATGAAGTTTATATTTTTTTTAATTTCTTTTTTCAACGATCCATCCATACAGATGTTAAATTCTTATGATTTTAGTGATGTAGGAATGTTTTCAAAAAAATCAAGACTTATTTGATGGTGTTTTATAACAGTCAAATTGGTGGAAATCACCCAACTTGGTGTACTAGCTAGTCTTGTCCCGAACATAAAATTTAGGCTTAAATATCTTCTTGTCACTGAAGTTTTTCTCTTTATACATACTAACCACGCTTTTTTAGTAATATACGGTTCAATCATCCAACTTCAAACAAATGTACTTCATGACCACAATTGAAATAAATAAACCAAACCGGGAAAACGTGTGCAACAAACGCTGTGACTGAGAGTGGAAGGCAGCCTGTACTCCAGACCATGCTTGTTTAGTCCTCCGCCTGACCGCCTATAGTGTTTCAAGCTTTCTTCTGCCACTCCCTCGTGTTAGCATTGAATAATCTTTTAGAACTTATAATTGATGTTCTTCCGGTGTGCAGTTTTTCATTTTTGTATACTTTTTAAAATCTGATTAATCATAATCATTTTTTATAAAAAAAACTAGTATAATAAATAAAATAAACTAAGTATTATATTATTTTAATATCTTTTGATGAATTATTTCGATTAATTTCCGAATATACTTTTAATATATTATTTATTTTAACATACTTGCTTAATGTATTGGAAACGTCCCATCTGTTTTCTTTTGTATAAATTAATAAACAATAGGTACAAAAAATATTGAGAATCTCCGCACATAAATACGATTAATCACAACATAATTTTTAAATATGATTAATCTTTTGTGATTGAAAACTGTGACATTGTTTTTTGTTAGCATTCTTGGTGAGCGTACAAAATAATACCGCATATATACATTTTAAATATTCATTCTAAAAAATGGGACATCAACCACGACACATAATATGAGCTGGATATATTATAAAAGGGTTTGTCTAGTGTGTGCCCATGAACACATGATAAGCACTAACATTTATAAAATTGGAAGATTTTGATTGGTGTGATTGTTGTAACTGCAAGGGGGTTCACCATTATTAAAGAAGGTAAGCCAATAGAAACCATCCAAATTCATAAGTTTTGGTGCTTAGTGTGTGCTCATGGGCACACCATAGAAAAACCAATTTTAAAATATGAAGCGGACTATGTTATAAATTTAAAATTTTAAAAGTAATTCTTGATTGGTATATAAGGTGATTTTAATAATTTTGAATTTATTAAAATATAGATTAGTACCCTGATTATATATTAATTATTATTTTATTATTTTAATATATTTCGAGTAGTACCCATTAATCATTTTATCATTGCCTCACTATATCGCAGATAAAGAGCAGTACTAGCATTCAGTACAGCCTCAACTTTGGTGTTTTTGAGCGAAAGAGGCAGCTTGCAAATCTTATTGGCCAGAGCATAATCTGCAAAATTAATGGAAACTTCACCAATGTGGCGCCCCCGGCCCGGGATGACCTCAGAAACCTGACCCGAGGATGCCAATCAAACTAACCAACTCAATATATGCTTACACAACCTTAACAACACTTAATAATATAAAGCTCTTACAACGTTTTCAAGTTTGAACAAAAGATTACATCATAAGTTCCTAACTTAAACACAAACACAAGCATATTATACTAGCATCTTCCTTTAGTTGCTACATGCCTCTCGTTGCCACTAAAAACCTTAGTTCATCACATTCTTATCCTTTCCAGAACATCCTTCTCCAAAATTCTTTCCTGAGGAAGTTAGTGACATAAAAGAGTGAGCTCATAAAGCTCAGTAAGCATATATCGTACGATTTAACTGAGGTTTATCCAAGAAACTAAAACAATCTTTCGATAAAATAATCATCAAAAATTTATCAATATCATCAATGGTTCATCACAGCAAAATAATTCACATAAGATTAAAACCGAGTATTCAAGCATGACTAGTTCATCAATTCGTCAAGTTGGGATCCCGGCCAGCTAAACAATCGGTTTAGCTTTACCTCCAATAAGGAAGCATCATCATCAGTTCATCAAATATCAATGCAAGAATACTCGTTTTTCATCAATAAAAAACCATTCCAAAATCAAATCATCATTTAAATATTAGAAACATCAACAGCGAATAAGTACAGTATATACTTACAGTGCACAATGTCCTAATTTATGTCTCAAGTCCAACAACTTTGTCCCCTAAAATATTCACACATTTATTATTATCAAGTCACACTTATAATAATTCTCCAACTACTACTAATCAAATCAAATAAATCAAATAAAAATAATTAAATCATAAATCATAAATAACTAATAAAACTATAAAACTATTAGAATAATAAGTCAGGAGACTTACTAGATTTAGCCAAAGAGCTTCCTATTTAGTAAGGTAGACATGGATGTGTTTATATAAGGAAAGTCCCTACTTTCCTTTTTCTCCTTCTCGATGTGGTACACTAAACGTGGTTTTAAGAAAACTTGTCGCCCTGCCTTAACTTATATTTTGTTCTTTTAATAACCAGGCAATTGGTTATATACATGAGGATGTTTCATTTTGCTCTCAATGTGGTACCAAAGTGAAGAACAAAAAAAAAAGAAAGAACAAAGCTCTTGAGGGTGCACAAGGGAAGCTGAGCCTACAACCAATTAATTCTTGTTGTACATAACCTTAGCTCCTACCATATGTTTACAATATTCTTCATTTATTTAGTCAATGTGGTTTGTGTGTTTTCTTCTCATTGTAATACACTACTCATCCCACATCGAAAAGGTATTGAAACCTTCTTGCCTTCAACATCTATATATATCCCCCAATTAGCTCACCTTTATACTTAGAAGATTTTGCAACCTTTTTATTTAAGAAGGCTTGCAACTTTTCTCATGGCTTAAACATAGCCAATTAAATATAAGTTCAAACATTTTATTTAGAAGAAAAAAAAATGTTTTCTCATAATTAAATAAATAACAAGATGAAGGATGAGTTCCAAAGTTTATGGACTTCACCAAGTCCCACATCGAGGGAATATAAGAAAGATATAAGCTCTTTCTCTATATAAGAAGGCTACTAGCCAACACTAGTATTTTATATCCAACCAAGTAAGTGATCTTGCTTGGTTTTGGGACGATTATTCGTCCCACATCGAGGAGATACACTCAAGTGATCACCTCTTTCTCTATATAACAATGCTATGAAGCCAACATTAGTATCTTATAACAAACTAAGCTAAACATGTTGTTTAGTTTTGGGGACAACTTTAGTTCTCCCACGTCGAGAAGATTTTGAATAGGTCTCCTTCCCAACTCTATATAATGCCAATAGATCTATTTGTTTAAGTAATTAAAGGGAACTCACCCTTTCTAAAAGTTGAGCATAGAACTTACAAAGTTCAATATAATTAAGACAAGTACAAATAATCTTTCACTTGACTTTACATATAGCCTAATTCAAATAACAAGTTTATGTTTCTAAACAGGGCATTAAAGTCAAAAAGTTTACTCTTCCAAGATTATTTATTTGTAAAACACTTGTCCCACATCGAGAAGATGTGAGTGCAAGTCTCATGTCTCAACTATATATTGAGATTGAGCATGAGTCTACTAACTTAAAAGTTGGGCTTGGTAACTTAACTAAGCCTACCTATCATTTGCCCCAAATAATGATTGGGTCGATATCTTCCAAAATATTATTCTCGGATTGAACACAATATTTTTAAGAAGGAAGAAAATATAATAATATTCTTTAAAATACATATAATTTATGTATTTTCAAATAAAATAAAGTCAGGGTATTACATCCTTCCCCCCTTAAAAGAATTTCGCCCTCGAAATTTAAATCATACCTGACTTATCGAATAAATGGGGATACTTTGTCCTCATCATTTCCTCGGGTTCCCAAGTTGCCTCCTCCACATTATGATTTCTCCAAATAACTTTCACTAAAGGTATGATCTTAGTTCTCAAATTCTGCTCTCGACGATCTGCTATTTCAACAAGGTGTTCTTCGTACTGCATATTTTCCTGAATTTCTATTGGTTCATAATCTATAATATGCGATGGATCTGAGACATACTTTCTCAAATATGACACGTGAAATACGTTATGAATATGTCCAAGACTTGGTGGTAGTGCTAGCTCATATGCCACTTCTCCAATTCTTCTAAGAACCTCAAATGGCCCAATATAACGAGGACTTAATTTTCCCTTCTTCCCGAATCTCATAACACCCTTCCATGGAGAAATTTTGAGAAATACAAAATCTCCCTCCTTGAACACCACATCTCGCCGATCCTTGTCTGCATAACTCTTTTGCCTACTTTGAGCCGTTAAAATCCTCTGTTGTATCAACTTTACCTTCTCCGTAGTTACACGAATCAACTCAGGCCCCAACAATCTTCTTTCTCCAACTTCATCCCAACATAACGGTGTTCTACATCGACGTCCATAAAGAGCTTCATATGGAGCCATTCCAATTGTCGCTTGATAACTATTATTATATGCAAATTCTACTAAAGGTAAGTGTTCTTCCCAACTTCCTTTAAAGTCCAATACACAAGCTCTTAACATGTCTTCTAAAATTTGAATCGTACGTTCTGATTGACCATCAGTCTGAGGGTGAAATGTCGTGCTCATACTTAGTTTTGTACCCATTTCTTCTTGAAAACTATTCCAAAATCTCGAAGTAAATCTAGGATCTCTGTCAGACACAATCGACACAGGTACTCCATGCAACCTAACTATTTCTCGTATATACAACTTTGCTAACTTCTCTAGAGGTGATGATTCTGATATAGCCAGAAAGTGCGCACTCTTTGTTAGTCTATCCACGATAACCCAGATGACATCATTTCCTCTTTGTGTCCTTGGCAATCCTAATACAAAATCCATGGTGATGTGTTCCCATTTCCATTCAGCGACAGGTAGCGATTGTAATAATCCTCCTGGCCTTTGATGCTCCGCTTTCACTTGTTGACAAACTAAACATCTTGCCACCCATTCCGCAATTTCTCTCTTCATCTTAGGCCACCAAAAATATTGCTTTAAGTCCTTATACATCTTCGTAGATCCAGGATGTACTGAAAAAGATGATGAATGTGCGTCAGACAATATTTCCTTCTTAATCTCTATATCAGATGGTACACATATTCGATCGCGAAACCTCACGATGTCGTCGTGTCCTTTCATAAAATCTTTCTTTCCCAACTCTGAATTAGAATTATTCAGAATTTCTTTTAATCGTTCATCTTGAATCTGACTTGCCTTTAACTTTTCTAAGAACATCGGTTTGACCTTAATCTGACACAGTAAGCTCTTATCCTTCTTTTGCATACCAAACCCCACTCCAAATCTTTCTTCTTGAACATCCAGTGATTCTACTACGACACTCGCACAATTCCCGACTTCCTTCCTACTTAACGCATCAGCTACAACATTCGCCTTACCAGGCTGATATAAAATTTCACAATCATAATCCTTTAACAACTCCAGCCATCTTCTCTGCCTCATATTTAAATCTTTCTGTGAAAAGAGGTACTTTAAACTTTGATGATCTGTAAAAATTTTACACTTTCCTCCATACAAGTAATGCCTCCAAATTTTAAGCGCGAAAACTACTGCAGCCAATTCTAAATCATGGGTAGGGTAATTCTTCTCATGATTTCTTAATTGTCGAGATGCATAAGCAATTACCTTATCACGTTGCATTAACAGACATCCTAATCCTTTTCTTGACGCATCACTATAAATAACAAAATCTTCAGTTCCATCTGGTAATCCAAGTACTGGAGCAGACGTTAGTCTTTTCTTTAATTCAATAAAACTTTTCTCACCAACTTATCAAATTGCTCTAGTTCCAACAAAGAGACCCTTTCTCTAATTTGAGGTTTCAGTCCCTCCTGAAATCTCTGACATTTCCTAGCTTCAGTATTAACCTGATGAGGGGCAAACCTAGAAAGCTCCAAAAACTTCGACAAATATTCTGACACAGACATTCCTTCTTGCTTCAATCCTAAAAACTTCATCTCCATCTCATTTTTCATACACGTAGGAAAATATTTATCAAAGAACAACTCCTTAAACCTCGTCCAAGTCATTGTTGAACAATCTTCCGTCTGTTTAACAGTGTCCCACCAAAATACTGCTTCCCCCCTTAAAGAGTGTGTTGCGAATTTCACTTTTTGTTCATCCAAGCATTCAGAAATTTCTATCACTTTCTCCATTTCCTTAATCCACGTATTCGCAACATGCGGATCCAAATCTCCTTTAAATATCGGGGGATCAGCATCCTTAAAGGTCTTGTAAGTACACCTTCGTTTATTCTCACCTTCTCGCTCCGGATTATTTATACGATCTTGTTCTTCCACACGATCAGTGTTTACCTTAATTGTATTCGTATTTTCTTGATCTCCCCTAATAGTCTTCAACATATTTCTCATTTCCTCCAAAACCAACACCATCTCAGGACTAATTTGAATGCTAGGCCCAGCTCCACTACTATTTTCTTCATTCATCGTTACCTAAAAATCATATAATATATATTAGAACTCTGTTCTAATCCACAAATCATACTAGCACTATAGTAAATACTAAACATATAGTTTATTCCACACATTCACAACTAAGGTCCACATATCCCTTAGACATATTCTCCTAACTTAAAAACACACCAGTCTAGAACCTTAATTCTACTTTCGCCGATACTCGAACCTATAGCTCTGATACCACCTGTGGCGCCCCCGGCCCGGGATGACCTCAGAAACCCGACCCGAGGATGCCAATCAAACTAACCAACTCAATATATGCTTACACAACCTTAACAACACTTAATAATATAAAGCTCTTACAACGTTTTCAAGTTTGAACAAAAGATTACATCATAAGTTCCTAACTTAAACACAAACACAAGCATATTATACTAGCATCTTCCTTTAGTTGCTACATGCCTCTCGTTGCCACTAAAAACCTTAGTTCATCACATTCTTATCCTTTCCAGAACATCCTTCTCCAAAATTCTTTCCTGAGGAAGTTAGTGACATAAAAGAGTGAGCTCATAAAGCTCAGTAAGCATATATCGTACGATTCAACTGAGGTTTATCCAAGAAACTAAAACAATCTTTCGATAAAATAATCATCAAAAATTTATCAATATCATCAATGGTTCATCACAGCAAAATAATTCACATAAGATTAAAACCGAGTATTCAAGCATGATTAGTTCATCAATTCGTCAAGTTGGGATCCCGGCCAGCTAAACAATCGGTTTAGCTTTACCTCCAATAAGGAAGCATCATCATCAGTTCATCAAATATCAATGCAAGAATACTCGTTTTTCATCAATAAAAAACCATTCCAAAATCAAATCATCATTTAAATATTAAAAACATCAACAGCGAATAAGTACAGTATATACTTACAGTGCACAATGTCCTAATTTATGTCTCAAGTCCAACAACTTTGTCCCCTAAAATATTCACACATTTATTATTATCAAGTCACACTTATAATAATTCTCCAACTACTACTAATCAAATCAAATAAATCAAATAAAAATAATTAAATCATAAATCATAAATAACTAATAAAACTATAAAACTATTAAAATAATAAGTCAGGAGACTTACTAGATTTAGCCAAAGAGCTTCCTATTTAGTAAGGTAGACATGGATGTGTTTATATAAGGAAAGTCCCTACTTTCCTTTTTCTCCTTCTCGATGTGGTACACTAAACGTGGTTTTAAGAAAACTTGTCGCCCTGCCTTAACTTATATTTTGTTCTTTTAATAACCAGGCAATTGGTTATATACATGAGGATGTTTCATTTTGCTCTCAATGTGGTACCAAAGTGAAGAACAAAAAGAAAAGAAAGAACAAAGCTCTTGAGGGTGCACAAGGGAAGCTGAGCCTACAACCAATTAATTCTTGTTGTACATAACCTTAGCTCCTACCATATGTTTACAATATTCTTCATTTATTTAGTCAATGTGGTTTGTGTGTTTTCTTCTCATTGTAATACACTACTCATCCCACATCGAAAAGGTATTGAAACCTTCTTGCCTTCAACATCTATATATATCCCCCAATTAGCTCACCTTTATACTTAGAAGATTTTGCAACCTTTTTATTTAAGAAGGCTTGCAACTTTTCTCATGGCTTAAACATAGCCAATTAAATATAAGTTCAAACATTTTATTTAGAAGAAAAAAAAATGTTTTCTCATAATTAAATAAATAACAAGATGAAGGATGAGTTCCAAAGTTTATGGACTTCACCAAGTCCCACATCGAGGGAATATAATAAAGATATAAGCTCTTTCTCTATATAAGAAGGCTACTAGCCAACACTAGTATTTTATATCCAACCAAGTAAGTGATCTTGCTTGGTTTTGGGACGATTATTCGTCCCACATCGAGGAGATACACTCAAGTGATCACCTCTTTCTCTATATAACAATGCTATGAAGCCTACATTAGTATCTTATAACAAACTAAGCTAAACATGTTGTTTAGTTTTGGGGACAACTTTAATTCTCCCACATCGAGAAGATTTTGAATAGGTCTCCTTCCCAACTCTATATAATGCCAATAGATCTATTTGTTTAAGTAATTAAATGGAACTCATCCTTTCTAAAAGTTGAGCATAGAACTTACAAAGTTCAATATAATTAAGACAAGTACAAATAATCTTTCACTTGACTTTACATATAGCCTAATTCAAATAACAAGTTTATGTTTCTAAACAGGGCATTAAAGTCAAAAAGTTTACTCTTCCAAGATTATTTATTTATAAAACACTTGTCCCACATCGAGAAGATGTGAGTGCAAGTCTCATGTCTCAACTATATATTGAGATTGAGCATGAGTCTACTAACTTAAAAGTTGGGCTTGGTAACTTAACTAAGCCTACCTATCATTTGCCCCAAATAATGATTGGGTCGATATCTTCCAAAATATTATTCTCGGATTGAACACAATATTTTTAAGAAGGAAGAAAATATAATAATATTCTTTAAAATACATATAATTTATGTATTTTCAAATAAAATAAAGTCAGGGTATTACAACCAAAATCTGAAATGACTAAAGAACAAACTTGAATGGTTCTGTTGTTCATCATTGTTTCGAGCTTGTTATGCACAGACCACCTTCAAATTCCAGAGAGTGTGAACCATCCTCTCACAAACTGGGGTCATCATCTTTGCCAATGACCGTGTTGTACAATTTCAGTACTTGGATGGTGAGGTTATCGAGTTTTTTAGTTTGAGGGCTGCTGTGCACAAACAAGCAAACTTGAATGGTTTATTTAAATTTAAGCCTAAAATTTATTTATAACATAAAATTTATTATATTCTACATATATTAATTTTGAATCATTAATATAATTTTTATAGGGTGCCGCAACACGCGGCTTCTTAATTAGGTAGTAATAAGTGAAAATAAAATTAAAAATATCTTTTCACATTTTCAGATCAATATTTAAACACTTACTTAAAGTATCGAAATTGTATAATAAGAATATAAGATATGATGAAATCTTTTTATGCTGATGAAATTTGATGAAAATTAGATGACCGACAAAAAACCCGCCCAATCCACACGCCCACTTACCTTCTCAGTACCCACCTTCTCGACGCTCTCCTCTACTCTCACTTTCTTTCCCTATTCTTTGTGTACACACTCATACTCACGGTACACACACTCATAGAAGTTAGGTTTCTTTCTAAGCCATTCAATTTTAGTTCTATTTTTCACTATTTTTGCTGTTAATTTGGGCTTTCTTTTTATCTCAGGTCTTCAGCCTGGTTCAATTTATTCGATTAGAATTAGGGTTTTGATTTGGGGCTTCATTCGGGTTCGATTCTTTGAGTTTAAGGTAACTGATTCTTTATATTTTCTTATATTCGCACCTCCCTTCATTTATACAACGTGTTTGATGATATGCCTGAGTGACATTATGAGCTACAATTTGCTTGAGTTTGGTTTGTGATGATCTACTGAGTTTGTGTATGGCCTGTTTTTCTTTTCGTTTTTGCCTGTGTCACTTTGTATTTAGCCGATTGGTTGTAGTTTTGAAGTTTGTTTTTGCGCTTGTGTTGCTGTGTAGATTGATGTGCAGCCCCTGTTCCGCTTTGAGTTTTTCTTTGATGTTAATAGCAATAAATTGTGAGTTGCGTCTGTTGGTTGATTTTTAGTTCCAAGTTGCTGTGTAGTTTTGAATTTACAGAGTTGCAACAGAGTTTCCTAGGCATTGAATTCTGTTTTACTGAGTTACTGGCCGAGTCACATTGCCGTGTTAGATTTTTAAGCTGTTTGTTAAATTTTTGAGCCGAGTTGTCACATTTTGTTACTTTCACTACTACAAATTCACTCATACTTTAATTTTATCATACTAGCAACTCAATTTAATTTAACATAACTTAATTAAATCCCAAATATCGACAACTATTATTATACTTAATTACTACACAGAAATGAATCACTACATTGAGTACTAGGAGCCGTCCGAAGTTCTATTAGAGTACCAAAATGCAAGAGAATCAAAAAGTATCCAAAAAAATTTCTGAGGTATCTTTGATCATGGCAAAGGCTTTAGCATCTTTCAAAAAATGATTGATTGAGAGATCACCTAGTCAGCACCTTTTGCATATCACCTGAGTCTATAAGCGTCTCATCTTTGTCTTGATTATGACCGGATCAGTCCACTCCTGCAAACAACCAGTAACTCTATTAAAAAATCTGAAAACTGAGCAAGCATCTCAAAGGATAAGTTTTACATAAACAATATTAAATGTAAGGTTCCGAGACACTACACCCACCTTTGATCAAAAGTAACTGTCAGTGAATGGTATTTATATTTTTATACTTTATGAGAAGTTTTAATGTCTCGCTAACATGAAGAAAATTCTTATATTAAATCGTATTGTTCTAATGTGACTTTCATTTATAGCGTATGCAATGTGCCAAAAGTAAGTCGGATTGTGTTTTTAAAGCTGATGGTAGTTTTGTACCTAAAGATGAGAAAAAGAAGCAAGAGCAGCCGTTGCGTGAGGAAATCAAGTTAAACTGTATATAATATCAGTGATCATTTTAGTGTGTGTAACGGTGTAGGTAGGTATATTTTTTATTAATGCAGGTTTGTAAAAGTTAGTGTAGATCGATGGAACAATAATACTAATATCAATACTCTCCTTTTTTAACTGCAACAACTGAGACTAGCGATGGTCGTGATGCATCAGAGTATCCAACATTTCAGGCAGTGTCCATTAAGAACACCGTCGAACATGAGTGTGCGCACACAATTAGCGCAAATGGGATTTAGACCCCTGGTGCAACATCAATGAACTGTTCGACTCTTCAATTTCTACAAGGATGAAGATGTCATTATTCTTGCAACGGAACTCCCCTGCTGCAGCATCAAGATTGTTTGTGCCTCCAATAGTTCCAGGACCCCGTCAACAATAAAGAATTGGTCGGAATCATGTATTTAAGCATTATAATTATACTGGTGAAAACCTTAACAAGTACTTACATAATAATTATATTTGTAAAAACCTTGACTTATGGTGAAATGTTTGTTAAACTTCAGATTGATGATTCACAACCGACCATATGATGACTGGATCATTGTAGCCCAAAACAATCTATTGGTAGGAATGTTTTTCATCAGCTTGAAAGTCTCTAATGTATTGCATGATCAGTTCTTGTGAATTAAGTAAGAATATCAATATATGATAGAATATCAAGATCATGTATATTCAATTACTTTGCTTTTGTTGCTGGGGTTACATGCACAGTGTACAACCCCAGCAATAAAAGCAAAGTAATTGACTATACATGATCTAGATATTCTATCATATATTAATATTCTTACTTAGTTCACTAGAACTGATCATGCATTACATCAAAGACTTTCAAGCTGATGAAAAACTTTCCCAGCAATAGATTGTTTTGGGCTACAATGATCCAGTCATCATATGGTCGGTTGTGTATCATCAATCTAAAGTTTCACAAACATTTCATTATAAGTCAAGGTTTTTACAAATATAATCATTATGTAAGTACTTGTTAAGGTTTTCACCAGTATAATCATAATGCTTAAATACCTGATTCCGACAAATTCTTTGTTGTTGACTGGGTCCAGGAACTATTGGAGGCACAAACAATCTTGATGCTGCAGCAGGGGAGTTCCGTTGCAACAATAATGACATCTTCATCCTTGCATAAATTGAAGAGTTAAACAGTTCATTGATGTTGCACCAGGGGTCTTATTCCCATTTGCCCTAATTGTGTGCGCACACCCATGTTCGACGGTGTTCTTAATGGACACTGCCTTAAATGCTGGATACTCTGATGCATCACGACCATCGCTAGTCTGTGACGGACCCACCATAAATAACCGACTCAAGCATGCATAATACGATATTAAATTAAACTACAGAATTATAAAGTATTAATCTACAAGTCTAAATCCACAATCCCGGAATCACCAGGAATGAGTATGAACAACATCTAAAGTTATTACAAACCAAAAATTTAAGTCTAAGTCATTACTACACCTTTTAAATCCCAAAAGTTCCAAATGATAAAATTAGGGAACTACGAGTTCCCAACCTGCTCCATCATACGGCGATACGCAATCCATGATCCTGAGGTAGACTTACGGGCGGTCTGCTTGAATCGGGCCATTCTCGGGTTTCGCTGAAGGGTTATAATATACAACAATATATATGAGCAAAAAGCTCAGCAAGTGAAAACAATCTATAATAGTTCCCAATATGCAGTATAATCAAGTGCAATAATAAAAATGGCTATCACAAGGTATAATCACAAGTAAAGGTGCAATGTGAGATAACAAGTTTATTGGAATTGGAAACACACAGCGCTACGAGCATTGAGGGGTGATCAGCCCACACCAAGATCCGAACCACATAAAGTGATTCAACCAGGGAGGATCCTCGGCACACATTGGCCATAAACAGACATCAGGCTCCCCGCTACTGATGCTGCAATAGTTGACTAGCGCCTCAGTCTTAAATAAATTGTTATCCAATTCCTTTTTAAGGTCTTTCAATTCAATTCATTTTCAAAAAGGGGTCTTGATCAAAGACAAGTCATTAAGCAAGGTGTTTTTAAAACACAAGTGATATTTCTCAAAATAGGGAATGTTATTAAGATCAGGGTTCCAAAAGAGGTAATTCAGTTTAATATGGGGTATCAACTTCTCATTATTCATCATGGGACTATTAGAGTGTATTCATGTGGGTATAAGGTGATATTATATGAAAAAGGATAATTCAAGTATTAAGGGTATTATTGGAATCCAAAGTAATGATCATATGGGACAGATAAGGTGATTCGGTTCTAAGTAAACAATAATTCGACATTCGCAAGGTATACAATTATCAAGAGTGTATAAAGGAGAGTATATAGTTCCACTTGCCTGGACTAAGCTTACTGAGCTCTTGTACAGATTCTTCTAGGGGTTCCTTGCCTGGCCTCCTACTTGCACCTATAATTAATAGTATCCTCGTCACTACAAGGCTAACTACCCTTTCGTGTATAAATATATATATATATATATATATATAAATATATACATATATATAAAATATACACTTAAACTTAATTAAAACAAGTAACATATTCATCAAGTAATGCACATAACAAGTAAAGCATGGCATTGTATTACTTAACTATTATCACTTAATAATCCTCTAATTATACCTAAGTCACTTAAGCAATTAATCACGTAACACATAAGGTCTAAGACCAACACCTCATAACTATACTCTACTGACCTCAATTTAACCAATTAATAGTAAGGCACACTTGTGCCCCACCTCCCAAGACTTACAAGTGAAGTGCAACCTAAGTGACTTATTAGTATGCTTACCTTGGCGACACTTGTGTGCCTTGGTAAAAATAATGCATCTACACTAAGTGCATTGACTTAAACTAACTTGCACTATCTAATATGACTTAAAACTAACTCATGGACTCAATATGAGGTCAAGGACTCACTGATGACACACTCAAATGCAATGCACCTTAAGTTGGTTCTAAAATGTGACTCTATGTGTGACACTTGTGTTCTTTAGTGGAAATGAGGCATCTCCACTTAAGGCATTCACTGTAAATTGACTTCTAAGGGTTGATATGATCCTAAACTGACTTTTTGAAGTGGTGTGACTCAAAGGCCTTGCCCACAAGGGCCTTTAAAACTAATGCACTCAAGTGACTATTCTGATTAGGCAGTTTGGCACCTCTTGGAGGGCCTTGGCAAAAACAGATGTTTCCACCATGTGCCTTGGTGAAATTGTGACTCCTCTGGATAACTAAGACCTAAATCTAAGCTGTGCACTTGGAATGACACTAAGGCCTTGCTCAGGCCTCCATGCCAAGTTGGCACAGAACACCTTGACTTGCTGTAGGGACTGCCCTGATCTTACCAACTTGAAACTCACTAAACTCACTCAATACACCAATCCAATGACTCAAATAGCTTCCTAAGACTTCCCTAAACTCATCTAAATCAAGGTCCCACGAGGGCCTCACCAATGACATAGCTTTAACCACTCAAGGATGCAATTGATCCTAAAGTGCCCTGTTCTGCCCTATACTCGAAAATGTGTGTGTGTGTACCTATGTAAATGATTATTTTTATGACTCTTATGGCTACTGGAGACTTGTATATACCAAGCCCCAACTCCTGGTAACTTGGGCCTATGAGGGCCTAAGCATGACATCTCCATTTCTCAAGGTTTCTATGGTGTAAAAATCTGCTTTGGTGTGTGTGTGACTCCTTCCACCTTAACTCCCTTCCAAACAACATAATCCAAGCAAATAAGCCACAAACCTACTCTACATGATACATATATCTACTGACTATCCTCACCAAGCAAGATACCACAACTTTTAACCAAATAAAATACAATGCCGAAGCAAAATAATGAGCCAAAACAGAGCAGAATTTTCAGGGTGCATACATGAGCAAAATTTCGAATATATGAACATGATACTCTCAAAATAACCACTGATTATCATTGTATACTATCATATATGTTAAGAACCAACCATATTCCACAAGAATAATAGCATGCATTGACCAAAAACCAAGTTAAAAACTCCAAATCATCACATATAGCATCCACTCGAAAGTCATGGCTTAAGATCACTAGTTTCACATATTTCTTGTACAAATCATAACATGCAAGCTCTAAAACTTTATAAAACATCTTGTAAAAGAACCAAAATCTCTTGCAACATAACAAAACTTCATACATTTCGAATTCAAGTCTCCAAAACAAACCATTCCCTTCGGCACCCTTAAGGTTCATTGCCGAGGGTGATGAAACATGTGTGTTTTGGACAAATATAGGTATAAAACCTCTCCAAAAACACATCAAGCTCATCTTTAGGAACCTCCAAAATTGTGACCCTAAGTTCACAAGAACTAAGGCCCCATTTCGGTTCCAAATTCAACATGCAACATAGGTTCTAACCTCAAAATGAAAATACAAGCTTGGATGAAGAAAGTCTTGGCCTCCAAAAGCTTGAAATGATGAAGAATGGAAGAAAATGGTGAAGAGAGGGGAGGGTTTGAGATCAGCCGAGAGGGAGAGGTGAGGGAGAGAGAAGAGAGAGATGAGAGAAGAGGGTTTTGATGTGGTAGTGGATTGTAGAAATGACTAGATTATCCCTCCTCCAAGTGTTAGTGTAAAATGCATGCAAGGGTAGATTAGACATTTGATAAATAATAAAAGTGTGATTCAAAAAGTATTAAAAGAAAGAGTTTTAATAAATAAAGTACAAATCTGTAAATCTTGAAATTAATATCACAAATAATATGGGATTTAAGAAGTTTAATAAAATAGTATTCAAAGATTTCAGACAAAGAATGAATTTAAAAGATTATATGCAATAAAGGCTCTAATATTCGCATTACACAAAATATAAAAGCACGAATATAATACACGTAATATCATGAGATATATATATATATATATATCAATTCGCTATTTTACAAGTTAAAGTTTATCGGCTACTCGCAATTCATCAAACATCACTAAATCGCATATATCTCTATTATTATCAAATCGGGTAACGACAACGATCACATTTATTAATATAAAGTTAAAACCGTCGCAACTAGTAATATCATTTAATCGCGTAGCGAGATGTATATATAAATATATACACTTAAGCTTAATTAATAACAAATCACATACTCCTCAAGTAATGCACATAACAAGTAAGGCATGGCATTTTATCAATTAGCTATTATCACTTAATAGTCTCTAATTATACCTAAGTCACTTAAGCAATTAGTCAAGTAACACATAAGGTCTAAGACCAACACTTCCTAATTACACTTTATTGACCTTAACTTAACCAAATAAGAGTAAGGCACACTTGTGCCCCACCTCACAAGACTCACCAATGAAATGCATCCTATTTGACGTACTAAAATGCTTGCCTTGGCAACACTTGTGTGCCTTGGAAAAAATGATGCTTCTATACTAAATTCATTGACCTAAACTAACTTGCACTATTTTATATGACTTAAAACTAACTCATGAACTCAATATGAGGTCAAGGCCTCACTGATGACTCACTCATATGCAATGCATTCTAACTTGGTTGTAAAATTTGACTATCTAGCTGAGTACACTGCCCTGATTTCACTCACTTGCAACTCACTTAACTAACTCAATTAACCATTCTAATGACTTGTTAAGCTTCCTAAGACTTCATTAGACTTATCTAAAGCAAGGCCCCATGAAGGCCTCACCAATTACATGGTTTTAATCACTCAAAAATGCATAACACTACAAAGTGCCCTATTCAGAGTTGCTCTCTGAAATGAGTGTGTGAATCTATCTAAATGGATGTTTTTATGACTTCTAAGGCTACTGGAGACTTGTACAAACAAAGTCCCAACTCCAGGAAACTCAGGCCTATGAGGGCTTAACCATGACACATCCAATTCTCTAGTTTTCTCTAGTGCAAAAATCTGCCATAGTGTGTGTGTGTCTCCTTCCACCTTAAATCCCTCCAAAACTCCATAAACCAATCAACCAAGCCACAAATCCTAATCTACAATAAACATACACCTACTGACCATCAACACAAGGGAGTTTATATCCATTATTCAACCAAAAATATACATAACCGAAGCAAAGCATGGCATGGCAGCAGAGCAGAATTTTATGAGCAGTTTTTAAACAAATTTCAAACCAATGCACATACATATAAGTTCGTTAAGCATTAAAACTGAGCATAATACATCATGGCACCTTCTATACTAACATTTTGTGGCAAAAACCGAAGCATGCATTGATCAAAAACCAAGTCAACAACTCCAAATCATCTCATATAGCATTCATTCGAAAGTCGTGGCATATGGTCACTAGATTCACATTCTTCTTGTACAAATCATAACATACAAGTTCTAAAACTATGTAAAACACATTTTAAGGGATCAAAACTTCTTGAACCATGAGCATAACATCATCTTATCACAAAATTATTCACAAAAAACCCACTCCATTCGGCTCCCTTAAAGGTCATGGCCGAATGGTTTGAAACCAAAACCATGGCTTGACAATGGGAGTGGATACTCCCTCAAGACCACGTTTTGTTCAAAACTTTAAGCCAACCATGAGTTTAACTTGAATCCACAAGAATCCAAGCCAAGATCTCTAGGCTCTTTGACATGCAAGTGTAAACTAGCCTCCAAAATGAAGATGCAAAGCTAGGTGATGAGGATCTTGACTTGCTTAACTTGAATTAATGAAGAAGATGAAGAAAAAATGGTGGAGAGGGAGGGGAATGGGGTTCGGCCGAGAGGAGAGGAGAGGGAGAGAGAAGAGAGAGATGAGAGGGTTTGAGTGGGTGAGTTGTGTGTGAGAAATGAGTGTGCGGTAGAGTGTTTTGACTCCTCTTTAACTTGACCAAAGTGCTAGTGGAATGTGGAAGTTACCAACTTATCATTCTTGCTATTGTTAGAGATTTTGCATGCAAGGGTAGGCTAGTCTTTTGATAATTATTAAAAGTGTGATTTAAAAAGTATTTAAAGAAAGAGTTTTAATAAATAAAGTGTAAATCTATAAATCATGAAATTAATATCACAAATAATATGAGATTTTAGAAGTTTAATAAAATAGTTTTCAAAAATTTTGGACAAAGGATGAATTTAAAAAGAATAAATACAATGAGAGCTCTTATATTCACATCACACAAAAATATATTAGCAAGAATATAATACACGAAAAATACAAGTAAGAAATGTTTCAATTCGCTATTTTACAAGTTATAATCTATCGGCTACTCGCAATTACTCAAATATCACTAATTCGTGTCAATCTCTATTATTATTAAATCAGGTAGCGACAACGAGCACAATTATTATTATTATGTCAAAACCGTTGCAACTAGAATATCACTTAATCGCGTAGCGAAATTCATTCATGAAAAACCAAATAAGTACATTCTAACTATAACCGGAAGTCACATAACGAAAAATAAGTCGATTATACAGAATTTAACAACTAAGATATGAAAATTTAATATATCACCAAAACGGAATATTGTGATATTTATAAGTCAAATATTATAGATGTTACAGAACATGTCCATAGGGATCAACCAGAGATATGATGTGGTACTGTTTGTAGATGCAGTATTATGTGTAACCACAGAAATGATTGGGGTTGGAGCGGTTATTTTTAATACAGACAAAAGGGCCCAAGCTACCCTCTCGAAACCACTGAAAGGTAGTTTATCAGTTTTCCAGGCCGAAGCACTACCATTATTGGTGGGTCTGCGTTGGGCAGAAAGTATAGGCTTTCCTTTGAAGAATATCTCATCTTATTCATTGATGTTGGTTCAAGCGTTGAATAGTACAAAGGTTTATCATAATGAACTAGGAATGCTTCTGGCCGATATTAAAATGTTGATGGAAAACTTTTCTGGAGCAATAATTTCCCATGTGAATCACAAGTTCAACTTAGCTGCTCACAACCTATCCAAACAGGCCCTTCAACTGGATGGTGAATTAATATAGATGGAAGAAGGCTTGTAGAACACTGAGAATCAGAGGTAAGTATTCAATAAAATGCGGCTATTGATAATAATGTTCTGCTAAAAGAAATCTGAGTAGTCGCGGCTTTGTTAAGGGTTATAATCCAAAACTAGTTAAGGAATGAGTATTGGTTCTAAAAAAGAGACAAGGAACAACAGATTACCTTCATTATACATAACTTCTAGTTTAGGATAACTAAATTAGGCAGCCTATTAGTTAGATTAAGCTCACCAGATGAATAATATATATAGTTTGGGTTGTATACAACATTTAAACATCTAGTAGTATTTTTTCCTCTCTTAAGAAACACAAATAGAGATTGATAGATGGAATAACACCAGAGGTCCCGGAACCTTCCATGAGTTCTG
Source organism: Daucus carota subsp. sativus (assembly GCF_001625215.2). Taxonomy (NCBI): domain Eukaryota; kingdom Viridiplantae; phylum Streptophyta; class Magnoliopsida; order Apiales; family Apiaceae; genus Daucus; species Daucus carota. The sequence goes on from NC_030387.2 coordinate 11,690,129, forward strand.
CCACATCCAATTGAATTAGTTAATTTTATAATAATGTCACATTTTAGAAGTTTTAAGTAAAGGTGATAAGACCTACAGACTACCATCAATCTTTTGGGTTTCATGAACAGACTTAATTTAGGTTATTTAAAGAATTAAATCTACTTACCTATGCACCTACCATTAGTTAGTTTTATGCAAAAGGCTCACAATTTTCTTCCACTAGATTTGAAATTAGATATCTGAAGAATCAGCAGTACCTGGATTGAACTAGGATCCAACTATACTGACATAATAATCATAGTTAATGCCTAGAAGGTAATCCTCACTATGAAATCACTACTGACTAAGATAATGATGCAAACAAGCTAAATTTTGTTTTAACAAACCTGTCAACATCCCATTGCCTTCCATCTTAGCCAGAAGGAAAATTGCCTATGTCTAATCTTGGCAGGAGATATTTCTCTTTACTATTTTTCTTTGATTCTGATGTCTTTGTGGGTAACGACGTAGGCTGAAATACAATAGATTAATTTATCTAGAAATAGCCATAATAGGTAAGTCCAAATAAAATAGTCATAAAGATTAATGGTATATTAACAGGTACACAATTGATACCTGGTAGATAGCTTTTCATTTGCTCGTAAAAATTGTTTGACAAAATCTCGAAAGATAAACTGAATCACCAGTACTATATATATACACATAGAATCAGATTGATCCACAAATCATTAGTGACAATATCAAAACATATATAGTACAAAGCACAGAATAGTACTCCCTCTGTCGCATTGAATTGTATATAGTCTTCTTTTTGGCACGTCTCATCAATTGTATACATACCAAAAATAGTAAGTTTTTATAATATAAAAACTTAACTACAACCACTACTTTCTTCCACTAAACCCACTTTATACCTTAAATATTAGTAGGTCCCACCACTTTACTCACACTACACTCATTTTACACATTAAATATTAATCGGTCCCATCACTTCACCCACTTTTCTTACTTTTCATCACTAAATTACACTTTTTCTTAACCTCCGTGCCACTCCCCATATGTATACTACTCACCGGGACGGAGGGAGTAACAGACAATTAAGTAAGATGGTTTTATAGGCACAAGTAATGCAATTATATACACGTAGTTATTTAGCTTTGGAAGGAAGTTCTTATGACTGACTTGAAAGGATCAGAGGGTTGAGGTTGACTGAAATTATGGCTTAATAGGTGGACCAGAGAGATGACAACGCCATTAATTTAGATATACACCAAGCAGCAACTAGTTTAAGTAGAAGTAGAGTAACTAGCGCATATGTTAGATATAATTGATGATTACTAATGTTCTTAAAGTTTGTTTTAGAACAGGAGTGATCAGAGTTTAAACTGGAAGCTGATCAGAGTTTGATGAAGCTGATCAGAGTTTAGTAAAGTCTGACCAGAGTTTGATAAAGTCTGATCAGAGTTTACATAGTCAAGACTCGTCAGAGTTTACACGTGGAAAGAGCTCAGAAGCGGATATACTTCAAGGAAGGATAGAAGCGGAGGAGTGATTTGCTGACTATGGAAACTAAACAGAAAACTGGAGCAATCTTTGATTGATAGAATACATAGCTGATTTATAGGATATCAAATCAGAGATTGATTTTGTAACTGTGTCTATATAAACACAGATTAGGGTTACTCTATAAGATCAGTAGAGTTATCGAGTATATTGTTAAGAACCCTAGCAGCTCTTAGTAATACAATATAAATTACTGAGAGAGTTTTTGTAACCATTCAAGCTTTGTGAATAAGAGTTTATTGTTTTCAATCTCTTATATTGTCATACTGTGTTACAGATTGTGATCACTATATCATCTTATATAGTGAGTTTATAGGACCTAACAAGTGGTATCAGAGCCAGCTCTGTTAAGATTACTACAGTGAGATCTTAATCACAATCATGTCTGAAAAATCACAAGCTTCATCCTTTAGAGTTCCAATCCTTAAGGCATCTGAATATCCAGTCTGGAAAGAGAGAATGATCATATTCTTAGACTCTGTTGATCCAGAATACCTTGACAGGATCTATGATGGACCACATATGCCCACCAAGCTCTCTGTTGGGCTTGCAGATGAACCTCAGAAGATGGTTCCAAAAGAAAAGAAAGATTATACCCCTGAGGACATCCTGTCAATTGGTAAAGACTCTAAGGTGAAACACCTTCTGCACAGTGCCCTTGATAATGCAATGTCTAATAGGGTAATTGGGTGCAAAACTGCTAAACAAATCTGGGATGCTCTGGAAACCAGATGTCAGGGAACTCAGACCATAAAGAAAAACAGAAAAACAATCCTTACACAGGAGTATGAGCACTTTGACTCCAAATCTGGTGAGTCCTTGACAGATCTGTATGACAGATTTGTCAAACTGTTGAATGACTTATCTCTAGTGAACAAGGAATATGATCTTGAAGACTCAAACCTCAAATTCCTTCTGGCTCTTCCTGAAAAATGGGATTTGAAAGTCCCTACAATAAGAGACAATCTTGATCTTGGAGAAATGTCTCTTGATGATGTTTATGGAAGACTGAAGACTCATGAACTTGAGATGGAGCAAAGGAGCAAACGTCATGGAGGAAAATCAAAGTCTGTTGCTCTAAAAGTTCAAGAGGAGGCTGCTAAAAGCAAGGGAAAAGCTCATGTCACAAAGTCTGATAGTGAGTCATCAAACTCTGATGACTCAAACTCTGATAATCCCTCAGACTCTGAAGAAAGTGATGATGAGATGATGCAGTTAGCAGCATTGATGGTGAAAAGCTTCAAGAAGTTGGCCTACAAAAAGTTCAACAAAGGCAAAAGTTTTTCAAGGAAAGACAGAAACTCTGACAGAGTTTATGATAAGAAGAACTTCAAGAAGAATGAGGGCAAGGAAGGGAAAGCTGGAAAGGCTGACAAGTATACCTGTTTCAACTGTGGTGAAAAGGGTCACTTTGCATCTGAATGCAAGAAAGCCAAGAAGGAAAAAGAAAAAGCCTTTATCACCAAGAAAGGAAACTGGACAGATACATCTGATTCAGAGGAAGAAGTCAATTATGCTCTGATGGCAAACACTGACAACAACTCTGAATCTACTGCAAAGGTACCTCATTCTACTCTTGCCTTTGATACTGAAGATATAACTGAGTTAAGATTGTTTCTTAAAACTTTGCATATCAGCTTTAGAGATCAGACTTTAGAAAACGAAAGATTAAAATCTGAAACTCTAAGTGTAAAGAAAAGGAATGATTATCTAGAAAAAGAATTAGTTCAGATGTTGGAAGTTCAGAAAGAAAGAGATGATGCTGTCATTGTCAAAGATGAATTATTAAAGAGGTATGCATCTCTTCAATCAGAACTTGCTAAGGAAAAGGAGATTATTAAGACATGGACTAATTCAGGCAAAACTACTCAGGATATCTTAGGTAGTGGAAACTGGAAGAAGGGACTAGGTTACACTGATAACTCAGAAGCTGAGTCATCAAAAACAGAGTTTGTTAAAACTCAAAAACCTAAGGTTAAACCTGTTAAATTTGTTGCTGAATCCTTTAAGTCTAAACAGAGTAGACCAAAATCAGAGATTAACAACAATTTAAAATCTGATAAGCCCAAACAGGTTAACATAGGACTGATGACTCAGAAACAGCTTAAACATAAGCTTAAAGAGATAAGGTCTGATGACAAAAACAAGGAGCCTAGGAAAAATAGAAATGGCAAGATTGGAATAGACAAGAGTAATAACTACATGCCTATTCCAAATGCACCTAGGAAGACATGCCATAACTGTGGAAATACTAATCATCTTGCTAATTTTTGCAGGAAGAACAAAGACATTAACTCCTTACCTACAAAGTCTGGAGTTAGAAAAAGTAGTATTAGATATAAACCACAAGATCCATGTTTTCATTGTGGTAGTTTATGGCATTCTATTTATACTTGCAAAGAATATCATAGTTTGTATTATGATTATTATCAATTGAAACCTTCTTTAAAGGTTAATAAAAACTCTGCAAGTACAAACTCTGTCTCTAGTACAAACTCTGATCCAAAGTCTGTTAGCTCAAACTCTGATAATGATAATTCCGCTGCAAAAGCTAACAAACTTAATAAGGCCAAGGGATCCAAGCAAGTCTGGATCTTTAAAACTAACAATTAGTGGTCTTTGTGATTGCAGGGCAACAGGAAGAATATTCTAGTCTTGGACAGTGGATGTTCAGGACACATGACTGGAAATAAGGCCCTGCTGTCAGAGTTTGTGGAGAAAGTTGGCCCAAGTGTTTCTTATGGAGATGGCAACATAGGAAGGACTCTGGGATATGGCAACATCAATCTTGGAAATTTCATCATATCTAATGTAGCTCTTGTTCAAGGGCTAAAACACAATTTACTCTCTGTCAGTCAAATCTGTGACAGAGGATATCATGTTGATTTATATGAAGAACACAGTGAGATAGTAAGCAAGTCAACAGGCAAGGTAGCAGTGATTGCTCAAAGACATGGGAATATTTATGAAATTCACTTGCCTACAAACTCTGAAGGAAAAGCAATTTGCCTATCTACAAGAATCTCTGCAGAAGAAAGTTGGAAATGGCATAAGAAGCTCTCACATCTTAATTTCAACTCTATAAATGAGCTTATAAAGAAAAAGCTTGTGAGAGGACTCCCTGAATCACTACTCACATCTGATGGATTATGTGATTCATGTCAAAAGGCCAAGCAGAGAAAGACATCCTTCAAGAGTAAGACTGAATTCTCAATAAAGAAGCCATATTATCTTCTACATGTTGATCTATTTGGACCAGTCAATGCACCATCCATTGCAAGGAAGAAATATGCTCTAGTCATTGTTGATGAGTATACCAGATATACTTGGGTATATTTTCTTCACTCTAAAGATGAAACAGCCTTGCATCTGATGGATCATGTGAAGCAACTGGATCATGGATCTGAAGACAAAGTGAAGATCATTAGAAGTGATAATGGAACTGAGTTCAGAAATTCAACAATGGAAGAGTTCTGCAAAGAAAGAGGTGTAATACAACAATTTTCTGCACCTGGTACACCACAGCAAAATGGTGTAGTTGAGAGGAAAAACAGGACTCTTATAGAAGCTGCCAGAACTATGCTTGATGAGGCTAAATTACCTACTTATTTCTGGGCAGAAGCTGTTCAAACAGCTTGTTTCACTCAAAATGCAACCTTGATTAATAAGCATGGCAAGACCCCATATGAGATGGTGAAGAAAAAGAAGCCAAATCTGAAGTACTTTCATATATTTGGGTGCAAATGCTTTGTATTGAAGACTCATCCAGAACAGCTTACCAAGTTTGATTTAAAAGCTGATAAAGGCATTTTTGTAGGTTATCCTCTGACAACAAAGGCCTTCAGAGTCTACAATCTCAGAACCAAGGTGATCATGGAATCCATACATGTGTCATTTGATGACAAGAAAATTATTGGCTTAGCAGACATGGATGATCATGAAAGATTGCATTTTGAAAATGAAGAAATATTCTCTGATTCGACAAACTCTGATGAACAGTCAAACTCTGACTGTGAACAAAATACAGCAAACTCTGATGAAAATTTACAAGTTCATGATGATGAAGCACGTGTTGAGGAGGAACATCAAAATGTTTCAGACTCTACCCAAGACTCATCAGAGAATGCTGACTCAAACTCATCAGAGAATACTGATTCAAACTCTGATAGCACAAATTTAGGGGGAGCTACAGAGAATGATCAACAGAATCAAGAGAGCATGGATCAAGGGGGAGGATCCAATGATGAAAATGGTCAACTTCCACATGCTAGGAAGTGGACAAAATCACACACACCTGATTTAATAATTGGAAATCCAGAAGCAGGTGTGCAAACAAGGACAGCTACAGCAAATGAGTGTTTACATCATTGCTTTCTGTCACAAACAGAACCTAAAAAGGTGGAGGAAGCTCTTCAAGATGCTGACTGGATTCAAGCAATGCAAGAGGAGCTAAATGAGTTTGAGAGAAACAAAGTATGGACCCTAGTACCAAGACCTAAAACCCTAGTACCAAGACCTAAAGATAGATCCATAGTTGGTACAAAATGGGTTTTCAGAAACAAAACTGACAGTGAGGGTGTCATTACAAGGAATAAAGCAAGGCTTGTGGCAAAAGGGTATTCACAACAGGAAGGTATTGATTATGATGAGACATTTGCTCCAGTTGCAAGATTGGAGGCAATTAGAATCTTTCTGGCCTATGCTGCTCACAAGAAATTCAAAGTATTCCAGATGGATGTCAAGAGTGCTTTTCTTAATGGGAAACTGGATGAAGAGGTATATGTTGAACAACCTCCAGGCTTTGTGGATCCAAAGCATCCAGACTATGTCTATAGATTGGACAAGGCACTTTATGGACTAAAGCAGGCTCCAAGGGCATGGTATGAAACTCTGGCTCAATTTCTTCTTGAAAGTGGATTTACTAGAGGTACCATAGATAAAACACTGTTTTACTTGAATCATGGTAATGATCTGCTTTTAGTTCAAATCTATGTTGATGATATCATTTTTGGCTCCACTAATGCTAAACTCTGTCAAAGATTTGCCAAGCTCATGCAATCTAGGTACCAAATGAGCATGATGGGGGAACTCAGTTATTTTCTGGGTTTACAAGTTAAACAGACTGAAGATGGGATTTTTATCAATCAAGCCAAGTATACCAGAAATCTCTTGAAGAAATTTGGTATGCAAGACAGTTCAGCTGCAACTACTCCTATGGCAACAGCAACCAAACTAGACAAAGATACTGGTGCATCAGTGGATATCACAAACTATAGAGGAATGATTGGATCTTTGCTTTATCTGACTGCAAGTAGACCAGACATCATGTATGCCACATGTCTATGTGCAAGATTTCAGGCAGATCCAAGAGAGCCTCATCTGATTGCAGTAAAGAGGATATTCAGATATCTCAAGGGAACCACATCTTTGGGATTATGGTATCCTAGAGAATCAGATTTTAGTCTAATTGGATACTCTGATGCAGATTTTGCAGGTTGCAAAATTGACAGGAAAAGCACAAGTGGGAGTTGTCAATTTCTGGGTGGAAGACTTGTTTCTTGGTACAGCAAGAAGCAGAAGTCCATTTCAACATCAACAGCAGAGTCAGAGTATATAGCTGCAGGCAGCTGCTGTGCTCAAATTCTTTGGATGAAGAATCAACTGTTGGACTATGGGTTATCCTTTTCTAAAATTCCTATTTATTGTGATAACCAAAGTGCTATTGCTATGACAGGAAACCCAGTTCAACATTCTCTGACAAAGCACATCAGTATAAGATATCATTTTATAAGGGAGCATGTGGAGGAAGGAACCATTGAACTTCACTTTGTTCCTACTGAACAGCAGCTAGCAGACATTTTCACCAAACCATTAAGTGAAACAACTTTTACTAGGCTGGTGAATGAGCTAGGCATGATATCAGGAACTGAGTAAACATAATGGTTAGATCTTTCAAATTTGAATTGTCAAATTACCATATGTTTTGCTCACAAATCTGTCATAATATACTCTGATTGTTAAACTCTGATGACATTCTCTGATGATGTACTCTGTTTGTTATACTCTGATTGCCATTCTCTGACGATATTCTCTGATGTTTGTAAACTCTGAATCTTGATAAATGATCTTATTTTTATTTCTCTGAGACACTTAACCTGTGAAGATACTATGAAGCATGATCTGAATTAGTAATCATGAATCTTAGTTAAGTTCCTTAATCTTGATCTCAATTTTGTGCTACTATTTTACACTATATGCATATTGATATCATTGAGACTCTATTACTTCACATATCTTAATTATAAGTGAGACTGATTAATTTGCATTTTCTCTCAGTAAATTAGACAGTGTTTATAAACTCTGATGCTATACACACCCCTGGAAATAAGCATGGTACTCCTTTGAGATCTTAGATGTCTATATGACAGTGACTGGGAAGACCCAAACATTTACTGGTATTAAGTAATTGCCAAGATTTTATAATCTATGGTGACCAGTCACAATCTCTGATTACTGGAGAAATACTGTTGCTAAATTATATTTAAAAGTCGTGATTCATTTACACTGAAAAGCGTCCTTGAGAAGAGAGGAAAAAAAAAAAGGGGGGGTTAGTTTATTTTATATATTTCTTCATCAGAGTATGTCTATTGTCTATGTCTTGAGAGTTTAAATAAATCATTCTTGTCTACCTTATAATTACGAAATTGTGAAATTCTTTAGTCTCTGATTTCATTTGTTAAATCACACACATTATTTCACAAGCACATTATTGAGCTATGGATTTTATAACAAACTCTGATTTATTGATGAATATTCTGAAAATTATGTCTCTATTCTGAGGTACTTAGAAATCTATTTTCTTTGATTTAAATCTCAGAGTTTAAAATTCGAGAGATTTGATCTTGATTTTTTTTAATCTTGTACATTTCAGGAGTTCAAATATTCAGAGAATGTGAAGAGAGTGTTTCAAACGGATGTATTATTAGTGGGTTTGCATGAAAAACATTTTAATAGGAGAACGTGTAATCAGCATTTATTACTGCACATGTTTTACTGCACTCATGATTACTACTCTCGTTTCTACATCCCACTAACATTCATCTACCAGTCAAAATTTGACAGGTGTCCAAGTGAACAAAGAGCCCAAGCGTGTACAGCTAAACAAAATCTGAAGAGTTTATCACATCAGATTTTATTGCTTATTATTCACTTATACACTTAATCTTTACACACACTCTCTCAACAAACTCTTACGCTCTTCTCTCAAAAATTCAAATCTTCTCCTACACACCTTCTCAAACACCTTCATTCACAAACTCTGTTCTAATGGCGACCTCAGCTTTTACTTTTGCAGGTGTTGAATTTGTTCCCAACAATCATGCTGCCATCCTTGACATCACTGATGTTCCAAGTGATTATCATCCCTTTCAGCAACTCTTAGCACAGAGTGTCCTGGCCACAGCCCTTACAGCTCATGCCAGACTCTCAGGAAGTCAAATCATTACCTTCTGGAGAACAGGGCATTATGACAATGGTGGTGAAGCTGGGTCACCATCCATTGTATTTGAATATGATGGAGCACAGTATTCTGTTACTCCAGCCACCGTCCGAGCAGCACTCAACCTGCCAGAGCATGCTGCGTACATTACAAATGGAGATGCTAATCTCAGAACAATGATGATCGATTTGGGCTACTACGATTCTCTGGATAAATTGGGTCAATTGAAGCGTCCAGGACTCAAGAAGGAGTGGAGTTTTTTCTTTGATTGCATTACCAGGGCTTTCCAGAAGAAATCTACAAACTGGGATGCTATTCCAATGGACATGCTGCAGATTGGGTATTCTCTGATCTATTCTACTAATTTCGATTTTGGTAGATTAGTGATTAGAAATATTGGTGAAAGAATGCATGAAAATCGTAAGATTATATATTTTTCACGATTTTGCCAATTGTTGTTTAATGCCACTGTTGGAGAAGTGGCTTTTGATGCTGCAGATGAGATCAAACCTTTTAAACTTCATAAAAGGGTTTTCAAAGATCTCATATCTAAAGATGAGAAGAGACCAGTTCTCAGGCCTCTACAGATTCCAGCTCCATTAAGAGCTAGGCTGAATATGCCTCAGGCACCACAACAACAGACTCAACCCCAACCACAACATCCAGTTTCACCTAAAGTCACCAGGAAACCCAGATCATCAACACCTAAACCATCCAAATCTACAAAATCTGATGCCCCTTCTACAAAGAAGACCAGAACCTCTGTTGCTACACAAGTTCTGAAGACAAAGTCTGATAAACCAGCAAACTCTGATGCTGTAAACTCTGATGCTGTACACTCTGATCCTGTAAACTCTGAAGCTGCTTCTCCTCAAAAGCAGAAAAGAAGGAGACTGGTTGCAGCCTATGATTATGATGATCTTGAACCTGCACATGCAATAAACTCTGAACCTTCTCCTGCAACAAACTCTGAAAATATACAGACCAATCCTCAAACAAAGCCAGCAAGATTAAAAAGAAGGGCTAACAAGGCTAAGAGGACAAGGGTGCCCATAACTGAGATCACAGATTTTACTGTTGAAGAAGAGCAAGCACCATCCACTACAACTCCTGATGATCTATCTCAAGCTCTGATGGTGCTTCCTCTTCAGGCTGTTCCAATCTCTGCTGCCACAGCATCCTCTACTTCATCTGAAGTAGATGAGGAAATTATATGCAAGGAGAAAGCTACAGATGAAGCTGAGACACCAGTGTCTGATTGTAACAATCCAATATCTGATCATGGACCCTCCACACCAATTCCTCATTCTCCAATGACAATTCCTGAGGGTGCCATTGTTCATGATACAGCTCCAGAAAACTACAAGTCTGATGTAGTTGATGAATCTGACAAGGTAGCATTGGAAGCCCTGCAGTCTCTTGCTAAGGCTGGTGAAGAGCCTAGCAAATCACAGTCTGAAGCTCAAGACAAATCTGCTAAAGATCCTGTTGAGAAAGTTGATAATCCTGCATCTGATAATGATGAGGATGATGAAAGTTCAGATGATGACAATGATGAAAATGATGATGAAGTCCCTCTGTCACATCTACAACAAAAATGGGAATCTACCAGCCAGTATAATGCCAGGCTACAAACTCTGGACACAAACTCTGAGCCACTTCCCAGGGATCTTCAGGTTGATCCACCAAGTGAAGTATGGGACAAACTCTGGCTGAGCCACCAACATTCTCTGGAGCCAGCAAAAGCTGAAGATTTTCTATCTATGGCAGAGAATAAAATCACAAACTCTGATGTCATGTCAAGCCTCAAGGCTACAGTTCTTTATCTAAAGACATTTCATCCTGCTCAAGCTCAGACATCTAAGTCTATAGATGGTCTTAGAACAGAGGTGGCCAGTCTCAAGGAAACTCAAACTATGGAGAAGAAAAGGACTCTACTACCTCTGAAAGATGATGTTAAGAAACTGGTGTCTGCAAATGAATCTCTGGAAAAGAGGATGACCACCATTGAGTCTACTCAAGAGAAAATGTCCAAACAGCTTGAAGCCATCCAGTCTTCACTTTCTCTGATAACTTCAATACTGATTCCTGATGAGGATGATGTCAAAAAGGGGGAGAGAGTAGCACAAGTCAAATGCAAGTCTACTTCTCAAGCTCTGAAGAGAAAGAAAAATAATGATGATGATGATGATGTGGATGACTTTACAAAGAACAAAAGATTCCAAGCTGCAACTGATGGAAGAGGTTTAAACTCTGACAGTTCAAAGTCTAAGCAAAGTTCAAAGACTGCTCCAGTTCCAACACATAATGTCACATCTGGGTCAAAGCAAAGACCAGTGGCTGGATCAGATAAACCTATGACTGATGAAGAACTTGCTAGATTAATATTTGAACAAGAGAATCCAGAAGCCAAATTGGATTTGGAGTTGATTGCTGCAGAGGAAGCTGAACTGAAGAAAGAACATGTTGAAGCTATAAACTCTGGAAAAATTCAAAAGCCTGCAAAAACAACTACCAAGCCAAAACAAAAAGGGATATTGATCAAGGAAGCTACTGTTGCTGATCAGAGTTTACCAGTCAAAAAGGTATACTCTAAAGATGAGTATACATCCAAGGGAAAAAGCAAAGTAGATGCACACCTAGAAAAAGGGTTGACTAAGAAGAAGCCTACAACCTCTGACAGAGATCAAGTTGTAAAGGAAAAGAAATCAGAAGCTGCAATCTCTGACAAAGCTCATGTTGCAGAATCACAACAACAAAAATTAACCTCTGACACAGCTCAAGTTAATAAGGAAGCAAAGAAAGACACAACCTCTGACAAAGCTCAAGCTGTGTTCAAACCAACAACTACTCCACTGGCAGGATTTGCAAAGCCAAGTCTGATGACTGAGATAAACTTTGAAAAGGGCTCAATTCAACCAATCTCTCGTCAAAAAGCAGGAAGAGATAAAGGAGGGCTAGGATCTAAATATGAGAAATTTGATCAGAGTATAGGATCAATGTCAACAGACCCCTCATCTCTCTGTGCTCCCAAGACTGGAGCATTGCAAGAAAGAATGGACAAATTAGATTCAGTCCAGCTGGTGAAGAATGACAGAGGAGATAACATACTTATCTACTTCATGTCTGATGGAACAGTGTTTAGAGTAATTGAAGCAGATCTGTATGCTAAACACTGGGAGGAATTGAGATATGTTTCACACATATTTCAAGTAAAGAACAATTCATGTCAACACATCTCCAATCTGCTCAAAGATCAAATCAGAAGAAAGATGGGTATTACAGGAAACAAAAATGCTGGACCTTTCATTCCTAAATACCTCAATCATAAAGGACAGCTGGTTGAGATGAAGAAAAATTCAGCAAAAATAGTGACAATAGCTGGAATCAGTACTCTTGCATTCAATGAAGAGTCTGATAAAGCTTACAATATCAGGCTGGATAGAGACTTGAGAAGAAACAAGATATATGATCTCAGAGCTGCAATTTACCAAACTGGAGTTTCAGATCCAGAGCTGAGAGAGATCAAGAGACAGATGATTACAGTACTTGAAGAAGCTGAAAAAAGAGAACTCCTCAGAGGATATCTAAAGACAGAAAATGGTGTCTATGAAGCTAAGGAGTAAAGTATCTGTAAGTTTTAAAAGTTTTCTGTTATATAGTTAAACTCTGTTGCATTTGACTTATCTGTTTTGACATCATCAATTATCTGTTAACTTGCACATAACATATTTATGCACAAGTTGGGGGAGATTGTTAGATATAATTGATGATTACTAATGTTCTTAAAGTTTGTTTTAGAACAGGAGTGATCAGAGTTTAAACTGGAAGCTGATCAGAGTTTGATGAAGCTGATCAGAGTTTAGTAAAGTCTGACCAGAGTTTGATAAAGTCTGATCAGAGTTTACATAGTCAAGACTCGTCAGAGTTTACACGTGTAAAGAGCTCAGAAGCGGATATACTTCAAGGAAGGATAGAAGCGGAGGAGTGATTTGCTGACTATGGAAACTAAACAGAAAACTGGAGCAATCTTTGATTGATAGAATACATAGCTGATTTATAGGATATCAAATCAGAGATTGATTTTGTAACTGTGTCTATATAAACACAGATTAGGGTTACTCTATAAGAGTAGAGTTATCGAGTATATTGTTAAGAACCCTAGCAGCTCTTAGTAATACAATATAAATTACTGAGAGAGTTTTTGTAACCATTCAAGCTTTGTGAATAAGAGTTTATTGTTTTCAATCTCTTATATTGTCATACTGTGTTACAGATTGTGATCACTATATCATCTTATATAGTGAGTTTATAGGACCTAACATCATACATACATAGGAGTAAGTTTCGTTGTAAATAATACCAATTTATAACCTAATGATAAAAGTTGTTCTTAAATTGCAATAGTAACACAAATATTTTGTTATTGATTGAGTGATTGGATTATAGGAATAAGAATATATTTACTTTTTAGTAGGCTTGTTAATTTTTTAATTTTATTTTATATAGCATTGTTTCGTAGATTATTAGACTAAACCATAACCTTACCAACTTTCTTTAAAAATTGGTTCCATTTTTCTCCAAATGAAATGCAGTACTGGTTAAAACTCTAAAGTTACCTTGTGTCCCTATCTTCCCCTTTTAGTTTAATCTACAAAGTTGTTGTGCAATTCTTTATACATTCAAATCTTTTCTTGTAAAAGTTGTCGTCAGAATAAAACAAAAATAATTCAAAAATCCATGGTAAGTACCTAAATGTAGTGTCTTTACTTGATTATTTTTGCCAAGAACCTTCCCAAGAACTCACAACCATGAATATAGAGAATTTCAATTTCCGCTCTTCGACCACTGTAAACCATGATAGCCAAATCATCTTTATAATTATCTATTGAAAGAGTAGTAAGCTTCGATTATTGTCTGCATTTACTTTCAAAGATATTAACAATATATTAAAAGTTGGTGCATTTGTGCCTGGCAGAAATTTGTCTCAACTAGTATGATACATTTTCACAACATGTTTAAGGCACACTATTGATTCATTCAAAAGATGTATGTCTTGCATATATTCACCCAGTAGGTACATACTCCCTCCGTCCCACTGGGATGTATGCGTTTGGAATGGACACGGAGACTAAGAAAAGTGTATAAACTAGTGTAAAGTAACGAGAAAGAGAAAAAAAGTAGATAAAGTGGTGGGACCCATGCATATTTAATTGATAGATTTGAAAAAGTAAATGGAAGTAGTGGGTGGGTGAGATTTTTGTATTATAAAAGTTTATTATTTTGGGAAAGTTTTGAACGTTTATAGAAATCAGACACTACGCCATATATGATCTATCGCAATGGTATGAACGCGAGTGTTGCAAAATTATGTTGCAATAGAGACACTGATCCATATCTACCGCAACGATAACCATTCATGTCAATTATATGTTGCAATAGCAAACATTATGTGTTGCAGCTTGTAATATACTTGTAAAAGTGTTAGCTTAAAGTATTATAATATTATTTTAACATTAAATAATAATTTAAATTATTTTAACAATATTTTAAAGTGATATGCAAATTAAATAAATAAGATACGCGATGATATGCAAATTTTATTCATAATAATTAAAAAAATTAAAATAGGAATTTTAAAAGTAATTAATTTTTTTAAAAGCAATGAAAAGTAAAAATAATTAAATTCCCCTTGTTTTGATATCAGAACTGATATATAAGTTTCAAAAATAAAAATATAGATATACGAATTATAAGTAGTAATAAATACATATAATGAATTTTGTTCCTAAAATAATTACATGAATTTTATTTGTTAAAATAATAAAGTATAGGTGCAGACGTGCAGTACATTATTTGACTTTATTGAACTGGGCAAATATCGAGCTCAAAGCGGGTAAAAATTAGGCTTACAGCCGCCCAAATTTTCAGCCAAGTTTGAAATTTTCACACATACACTATACACGCTCGAGTCTCCTTGAATACCCTCAACACTCACTACACTCTCTCCCTCGCTCAACTCTCTCTCCCTTCTCTACTCTCTCTCTCTTGTTAATCTCTCTGAAGCTAATCTCTCTCTGGCCACCATTTTCACTCAATCTCGCCATCACTTTTAATTAACTTGGATTTGCATTTATAGTTGGAGCACAGTTGATTTGTGGGTCGAGGTTCCAATTCTTCAATTAGGGTTTTGGCTTTTCAATCAGGGTTTTGGTTCTTCATTAAACTTCAATTAGGGTTCAATTACTTACATATAATCTCTTAAACTTCATCTGATATCTCTTTCTCTTTGATTTCAGGTGTTCTTAGTTTGGGTTTGCACTCCAAGACTTTATTATAAGGTATTTTTGAATTTAGGGCTTCATGTTATGAGTTTATTTGCATTTAGTGTTCTTTGTTTTTATGTTTATTTGGTTTATTATCTTTATCTAGTTTATTTCCTTTGATTTTTTGTTTTTTTTTTCATTTGTTTTGTGAAATTGCAATACTCTGTTTTTGTGTTAATTTTTTTGTTGCTTAAAAGTGTTCAACAACAATATTCTTCTTAATTATAAAAGATCTATCACGAGGAAGAGGTCCCTGTTTTGTATAATATCTTGTATGTCTTTTCTTTTCTGTATATTATTAAGCTACCTTGGGGCATCCTTTTTCTAGACCAGATTTCGTGCGCAATCTTTAGTAAAGAGCAAATATTCCGATTCTTTTGCATTTGTCTCAATGTCAGTGCTTTGCATATATGGATATATTTTACATGAAAATGGTGCTTTTGTTGTTGGCCTGCTTAATGTTCAAGACATGTAGTCAACTCAGTTTAGTGTGACAATAAGACTTTCTCATTTCATTATGATTCTCACATATTTTATGCTCGTCACAGTACAACACAGTTTTGTATTTGGTGTGAGTGAGCAGTAAAGAATTCTATGGAAGATGCTAGTGACTACCGGTGGTATATAACCAGGTAAAAATAATGCTCAGTTGATAATCCTTATAAGGGAGGCTCTTACTATTTCTTCCTCTTTAACATTGAGTTGTTTTAATGTACATACTAGCTGGTTGCTCAAGTGTTCTATCATTATAATGTATACATTGGATACAATATTTGTTCAATGAGGTATCTAACTAGCTTGCTGATGGCCGGGGACTATAGATTTATTCATTGCTAATTGGTTATATTCGTTGTACCTGTTATGCCTCAATCATAATGGCATAGTGACAATAAAAGGAAAACGAATTATAAATATTTCACATAGCATGCTCTAGTTATCTACAACTATTGTTTTGGACTTCTGGTTTGGCATTTATAATAAGTTGGCATATGTCTTTGAATTCATATAGTTTGTAGCATGACCTAATTGGCACAAGTCATCCTCTGCCATGTCTTATATCTTTAGTTAGTAAGAATTAATATTTCCCATGTTTCAGCCACTATACAAATATTGATCATGGACGAAGTTCTTACCCTGTTTAGTATTAATTTCATTATCTGCTGCAACTTTATTGTGTTATCTGTGCACTGCCCAACTAAGTACACATAATTTGAGTTTAAAATAAAGCATGCTTCTTTACTGGAGCTCAGCTTAGTAGTTGCATTGTATTGTTGCAGGAGAAGCTTAAGCCGTTAATGGATCAACTTAACAAAGTCAAAGACTTGACTGTTCCAGAATTTGGAAATTTCCGAACTTGAGAAGTGCGAGCAAATGCAAGAATATGTTTATATATAATAGTGTAGTGTAGTGGGATGTTTGGTTGGATTCGTTTAATACTTTGATTTGGTTGGATTTGTTAGGTAGTTTTGTTTGGTTGGATTTGTTATAAACTTTGATTTGTATGAAAGAATAGTTTAATGTTTCAGTGGATATAGTGAAATATTGCAAAGTTGTTAATTTAGTCTTGCATTAGCACATATATGTTGTAGTAGCTAATATATATATGTTTCAATTTATAACAAAAAATGTTGCAAACATGCAACTGAAAAACAGGTGTCCAAACATAGGACCCACATGTGTGACCCACGTGTGGGTCCCACTTTTTTTGAAATCAGGAGGTCTAACGTAACATAATATATTTGTTGCTATAGGGTAGTCAGATGTTGCAATATCACGTCTATTGTAACATAAAAAGCCGTGTTGCAGTAGGTTACCCAAATGTTGCAATAGAAGCCTAGGGCAACATGAAAAAATGCAACTTAAATTTTATGTTGCAATAGCCCTTTTTCGGGCTATGGCAACATATTTTGGGGTTATGGCATCATTTTTTTGATGTTGTCATAGGCCATATATGGCGTAGTGAGAGGGACGGAGGGAGTACCACTTTGGGGGGAATGTACTAGGAAAATCTTATGTATTTACTAACACAAATGTAAACTGCTTCGAAGGATGTACACCACATTTTCAAGAATAGCCTAATATTAAATATTGTTCAGCTATGCTCGGATACAAATAGTGAATATGATTCAAAGAATTAGTTTAGATAAGAGGTCGATTAGCTAATGCGCCATTATATGCATAGCTCATATGCTGAACAAAAAGGATATTATAATTTGCATCTTAATTGCATTGAAGCAATATCCTGGCACCTTAAGTCCAGGGACTTTTCCTTTATGGATAACAAGGAGTTAAGAAGAGTTCTAAATATTATTGATTACTTGCATACCTGGCTCATATACATATCAGGAAGAAGATATAAGCAAACTAAATAATAGGACGGGAAATTTAAACTTTTTAATTATACTTATATATTAAGATCTATTTATTTTTCCTTGTACTTTAAATTTGAATCTTGAATTTCTTTTCGAAGAGTTTAGAATTGTATACACTGCTTAAAGTATTAATACCCAAGAGTTAGGTTTTAGCATTAGTTCTGACCTTATTAGTTTTCTTTTAATTTTACAGAGATTAATTTTGTAGCGGTTTCATAAAATACACATCCAAACAAAAAATGTTCATGCTCCTTGACATTGTAGCTACTAGTGTGTATTAGATATGTGACAAGGTAGAGTCAGTTCATGAAAAACTGATAAGTGTTTTCTTTGTCTCATAATTATGATAATGAGCACTTAATAAGTGTTATTGGATCTCCTATTATTAGTAATTGTTTCTTTAGTTGGATCAAATGTGATAGTTACAATAAAACCTTATCATATATAAGACATAACAGAGCATTTGGCTGCAATAGATATATTATGATTACGGCTATGATAGTTTCTAACCAAAGTTATTTCTTTTCGTTGGAAACTATCAAAGTGGTGCTTTGTTATTCGTGTTGGGCTCACAAGAGATTTGGTCTTCTTTCAATTCTTTGTTGCTGGGTTCTTTCAATTCTTTGCTGTTGGGGCATTTCGAAGTGTTTTTTTCTCCTCCTTTCGTTTTGTTCCTCTCTTTCCATGGTGCCTTTCAGGATTCTTTATATTCTATTCTTTATTTTACTCTTGTTGCCTTTCTTCTTTTCCTCCTTTATCCCGCGGACTTTCCGACTCCATGTTGGGTTGTTTCAGGCTTGAAGTTTCACAATCTAAATGTCCGGAGACATCTATGCATGACTTTCGGTTAGATGGTGGACTTTAGTGTATGACATTACCCGACTTTCTTCGTTCGCGGGTATTGCTTTTCTTTTGAGTTTTTTCTTTTCGACATTGAGGGGGTTTTATCTAAATTTCCGAGGACATCTCTGCATGCCCTTCGATTAGATGAAAATAATTTTCTTGGTGGAAAGAAGTCATTCCTCTCGAATATTGTACGTCGGTACAACCCATTCACGTGAAAGTGTCTTATGACAAAAAATGGGAAATAGCAGACCATAGAGTAGATGATCATGTGATTCTGTGCTTTGATTTTTCTTTTTATTTTTCTTTATTAGAAGTCCGCTAATTTGTCAATGCAATGAAATCTTACGCCTGATTTCATGATGCAAATCATACATATGAATTCTTTTTCAAATGCTTGAAAATCAGTGATGCAATAAAATCCATGAATATTTGGATGCCTAGAGTTTTTAATTGATTTTTTAAAATATTAATTGAATACCTGCAGATTTTAAAGCATATTTTCAAATCCTAACTGAATACCTGCGGATTTTAAAGCATATTCTAAAATCCTAATTGAATGCTTGCGCATTTTAAAGCATATTTTCAAATCCCAATTGAATACCTTCGGATTTCGATAATCCAAATAAAAAATCCATTAAAATCTCAATCCAATACACCCCTCGGTTTTTGGTTACGTGATGCAAGTATCAGTCTCCCTCTTTATCACCAATACACTCACCTTGGCCCTCTGTCTTTGTCTCCATCTCGGCAATTGCTTAGTAGCTTGACATACAATACGATACAAAGAGGCACCGAAATAGCTTAAAGAGGTAAACTTAATCGACTATATATTTGTTTTTTGGTTTCTGAGTTATAATTGTTATTTTAGAAACACTTACAAGATGCTCGAATAATTGCCTATGATAAATTTTTTATGACATATTAGAGGCTTTAGATTGTAAATGTTGACAAGAGCATACTTTTCAACTTTGACATTCAACACTAAGGTGAAGAGGCGTTATTGATGATGAATTACAGAATGTAGTGTGAGAGTTAGTTCTTCTTAGCAAGTCCATGTAGAAGAGTTATCTTGCCTGTTAGACAGGCCTAGAGTAGAGTATCTTGAAATAAACATAACTGAAGCAACTTAATATTAAATATCTAGAAATTTGTTCGTGTATGTGTGTATATTCTAACTGAATATATTTAATCAATGTGATGCAAAGTTTAGTTCTGCTAGGGAAGCTATTTGATGATATAATAAAAGCAGTGCAAGAGACAAACATAAATCAAATAGGGGAAGGTCAAATAGAGTTACTAATGACATAGAGCTCCCTTTAGTCCGAAGTTGATTGCTTGAGTCTATGAGAATATGGCTATTTGTCATTTTTTATATTTAGAATCGGTTTCCTTTTCTACTACATTGAGTAAGAACAAGCTTATGATTAGTCATTGTTGTTCCCTAATATGAAAGCTGACAATGACTCTTATCAACATTGCAAAGTAATTAAGTTTTAATAATTTCTATTTTTATCTACACTACATAGACGAATCTTACTACTTCATTCCCTCAGTTCAGTTCAAGTTTTTGAGCATTTTCAAGAGATTGGGCGATGTTTAGCTAAATTAGATATGTAAGATATTGGTCATGTTTGAAAGTTAGAGATTTTGTACAAAATTTGAGATTTAAAATGTTTAAGAAGTTTGATCAGTAGAGTACGTTAATATTAGTGTTGGATAGTTTGTGGATTGAAATAGAGATTTGTAAATAAAACTAATTTTGAAAAAACTATATTAGGTAGTTCTTTGGGGTTAGAGGTTTTGGTTTGTGTAGAAAAAACTAATCAATCAGTTACTTAATAAACAATGTTACGAGATATCTGTAATCGTCGCAAAGAGCTTTAACCATGTTAATTTAATTATACAAATGTTATGCTTCCACAAGATCCTTAGCAACTGAACACACATGAAATTGAATGCTTAACCGCAGGCTGTAGATTTTTTATATCTGAGGGACTGAAAGGAAGTGTTGTGGCAAGGTCCAGGATCCTTTGCTAACTTCCTAAAGGAGTGTGGGATTGTCCCTCAGTACACTATGCCATGCAAGCCTAATATGAATGGTGTTGCTAAGAGGCGAAACCGTACTCTTAAAGATATGGTGAGAAGTATGATAAGTCATTCTTCTTTACCTGAATCACTTTGGAGAGATGCACTAATGACTGCAATTTATATCCTTAATAGACTTCCAACAAAGGCAGTGGCCGAAACCCCTTACAAACTTTAGACTGATAAAACTCCAAGTATTAGGCATTTACATGTTTGGGGTTGTCCAGCTGAGGCATGGCCATATAGACCAAATGAAAAGAAACTAGACTCAAGGACGTTCAGTTGCTATGTTGTTGGATATCCGGAGCGTACTCGCGGATTTAAATTTTATGATCCCGCTACTAGATCCTTCTTCGAGACTGATAATGCAAGATTTTTTGAGGATGCTGATTTTGGGAGGGAAGATATAGGTAGAAGTGTTGTCTTTGAGGAAGATAGTCATGATCTTATTCATGACACTGTCGAGAGCAATGATCAGATTATGATACTTATCATTGTTCAAGGCCCTCCAGTTCAAGACAACACTGACATTCCCCATGAGGAACCAATTGAGCAAATTCAACAACCTCATGAATCACAAGAAGTGCCACTAAGGAGATCCACTAGAGAGCGAAAGAGCACAATTCCAGATGATTATGATGTTTTTCTACAAGAACATGAAGATGGAATTGGCATTGGAGAAGATGATACTGTAAATCTTCAACATGCCATGTAGAGTCCTCATTCTCAAAAGTGAATCGATGCCATGAATGAAGAGATGCAATCTATGAACGACAATGATGTTTGGGATCTTGTCGAGTTACCTAAAGGATCAAAGCCTGTTGGTTGCAAATGGGTTTTTAAAACCAAAAGGGATTCAGAAGGTAACATCAAAAGATATAAGGCTCGTCTAGTCGCAAAAAAATTCACTCAAAAGAAAGGTATCGACTATAATGAGACTTTCTCTCCAGTTTCAACGAAAGACTCATTTAGAATATTTATGGCGCTTGTGGCTCATTATGACCTAGAGCTACATCAAATGGACGTAAAGACAACGTTTCTCAATGGTTAACATTCATGAGACAATTTATATGGTGCAACCAGAAAATTTTGTCATTGGAGATCCAAAGACAATGGTTTGCAGATTAAAGAAGTCCATCTATGGTCTCAAACAGGCCTCTCGTGAATGGTATCACAAATTTCATCATGTTATCACATCGTATGGTTTTGAAGTAAACTTGTTGGAACATTGTGTATATCACAAGTTCAGTGGGAGCAAATTTATCTTTCTTCTCTTATACGTTGATGACATCTTACTTGCCACTAATTGAAAGGCATATGTTTAGCCTATTTGTAATTAAAGAGGTACCAACTCAACTCTGATAAGAAAGCAAGGTAAATAGCAAGTACTATTGAAGGAATCCATACGAATAACGTCA
The DNA here is from genome assembly GCF_001625215.2 of Daucus carota subsp. sativus. NCBI lineage: Eukaryota > Viridiplantae > Streptophyta > Magnoliopsida > Apiales > Apiaceae > Daucus > Daucus carota. The sequence goes on from NC_030387.2 coordinate 11,712,219, forward strand.
AGTGATTTATTGAAATTATATGTCTGAAGAATATCAGGATGATGCTGCACACCACTGGAAGAAGTTCATTAATATGTTCAAGCCTCAGTGTACAAATAATCTTTTGTAGCACGTCCAGAAGTCCAGAAGGTATAAAGTTTTAATACTTTATTTATTCAGAAGATTCCATACTGTTGTTACTAATGAAGAAGAACTAGGAAGACAAAGACTCGACGAACAAGCCACGTCTCAAATGTTTATTTGATAAAGAATATTTAATTCAGCTAGATACAGATGAACCAGACAGTACATTTGGGTGTCAGCTACTCAGATTAAGTGTTCTGTATCAACTATAAGCGGCCGTTCAATCAAGACGAAGATCTACAACGTTCAACAAAGCCTGGAGTCCCTGCTGCTGAAGGAATATAATTTTATAAATATTTATTTAATTATTTCACTTATCAAAATAATTAAATTGGTTGTGTAATTTATTTATTAAATTAATTCACCTTCGAATTAATTTAATTTATGAATTTATATAATTAATATAATTAAGTGAGTAATTATCTAATATTTATATAATTATTTAAACTGATTTTAAGGTTTAAAAGGGTCGGTATGACATTATCAAGGAATGTCATACCGTGTCCTCCTATATGGCATTGGTTGACATGACTTAAAATGTCATTCTGGGTTTTATATGGTTTAATCAATCGGTATGAGTTTCCTTAGGAAAGTCATACCGTGTGCTTGCATATGACATTATCTGGTATGACTTAAGAAAGTCATACCGTGTCAGTCAGTATGACATTCTTGATATGTGTGTATGACTTGTGTTGTATGACTTAGAATGTCATACCCTTTGGTGCTCTATGACTTATTAAGTCATACCACTTGATTCCTTATGACTTTGGCTAGTTAAGTCATGCCAAATGACCCTTGAAGGCCAAGGAATCAATGTCATACCGTGTATGGCAGAATGACATTCTCAAATAATGTCATTCCTTCCTTCCTTTTGACATGGCTTTGCTTTGTAATGTCATTCCTAAGCTAGAAAGTCATTCCTTTCAATGTCATATCTAGTTCCAAGTGATTTGCCTATAAATATGGCTTCACTTCTTCATTTCTAAGATGTTCAAGCATTGTAAAAGCTTTCAAGTTGTTTGTAACTTGCAATTGTTATATCCACAGTTTTCTGTGCTTTGATCACTCGGTTGTTTTAATCACTAAACTAGAATACATCCTGTCGAATTTATTCTACGAAATTTAGTGGACATTAAAACGAACCATATTAATTATATAACGACTTAAAACATTGTTATATTAATTAATTAAAATCTGATTAACAAGTTTAATTCAAATCAGATTATTCCGCCACGATTTTTAGTGACGATTGTATTCAACCCCCCCCCCCTTTCATAATCGTTTCAGGACCTAACACTAATGATATAGGCTTATTGCACGATACCAAGAAATTTCTCACTAGTCAATTTGAGATGAAGGATCTTGGTAACACCTCTTTTGTATTAGGAATTTAGATACATCGAGATCGCTCTCGAGGTATTCTTGGATTGTCATAAAAGAGCTATATCGAAAAGATCCTGGAAAGGTATGGCATGAAAGATTGTGCACCATTGGATACACCCGTGTCCAAAGGAGATAAATTCAGTCTCAAACAATGTCCCAAGAATGAACTTGAGATAAAGGAAATGCAGAAGATACCATATGCCTCGGCAATGGGAAGTCTAATGTATGCTCAAGTTTGTACTCGTCCTGACATAGCATTCATTGTTGGAATATTGGGAAGATATTTGAGCAATCCGGGGATGGAACAATGGAAAGCAGTAAAACGAGTCCTACGGTATTTGAAGAAAACAAAATACTATATGCTCACAAACAAGAAATCAGATCATCTTGAAATCATTGGATATTCGGATTCTGACTTTGGAGGATGCAAAGATGAAAGAAAACCTACTTCGGGCTATGTTTATTTATTGGCTGGTGGAGCGATTTCATGGAGGTCTGCTAAACAGACGCTCATAGCTTCATCCACGATGGCTACGGAATATATAGCATGTTTTGTGGCATCAAATCAAGCATTATGGCTGTGAAATTTTATCACTGGTTTACGTATTCTTGATGGTGTTGAAAGACCATTAAAGATATTCTGTGATAATAAATCAGCAGTGCAGTATTCTAATAACAATAGGAGCACTACTGAAGCAAAACATATAGATATCAAGTTCCTGGTTGATGGAATTTTAGTTCATTAATTGTCACTATACTTTTGTTCAATTTTCTTATTGTGGTTTAATCATTGAGTTGAGAAAATTTATATCAATCTCATTAGAGATTGAGTAAGGACTAGTTGGAAATAGGCATTATATAGATCACATTGTATGTAATTTTTATGTCACTTATCCATACTTTGATTCATGTCGTTGAATATATTTGTGTGGTGACCACGGAAGGTTTAGTCGCGTAAAGTTAGTGAAGAATACCGTCAGAATCTCATACCTATATAGTAGATGGACCGAATTATTTTAGTAAAATCTAAGGACGATGAATAGGATAAGGTTGCGCACTAAAGTTATGTATAATTGATTCCGGATTTAATATGAAGCCCAAGTGGGAGGTTGTTATTATTATTTTAATAATAATAATAATTTATTATGGGCTACATATATAAATATATTAATTATATTTTTCTATTTATTTTATTGGGTTAAATTAAGTGATGAAATAAGAAACCCAATTAGATTTTAATTATTGTGTGGGTCAAATGAGTGGATACCCAATACTTAGGCCTAATTTAATTATAATGGGAGATTAAAGTGAGTGTTAGAATACGGAAGTTTATAGTCCCCGATATATCGAGCAACACACACGGTCTTTCTTCACCCATCAGAGAGGACTACTCAAGAAAACCTAAGCAGTGTTTGGTCGAGGAAGACAATAACGCTGCTTCAAAAGCAAAATTACTTAAGGTTATACAACTATCATCACTAATGGATACAGGTATGCTTCCGCTTACAGTTTATATCTCGATAGTTGAATATGATGTTTTTGGTCCTTGTCTCTATTATAGAGAATTAGTGCTTATAGAATTATAAGTTTCTAACACAAACTTCACTCGGCAATGCAAAAACGGAACTAAAAACTCAGTTTAAACTTTAAACACGCAGCAAATTACACGCAGAAGCATAAATGAAATGACTTAGTAACACAGAACTTGGCCCATTGACTCGAACACACAAGAAACTACCCAAAAACAACCCTGTAGACTCATAAACTCAAGCAGAACGAAACCAAGGAAGTGACTCAACTCGCGAACACCAAGTCGCACAAGAAAGAAAGCACAAACCCAACTATAGAACAGACCTAGACTCGACGGAACGAACATGGCAAAACAAAACTAAGCAGGAACAAAACAAAGCCGAACAACACAGTAGAAAAGCTCAATAAGAAGAAATAGTGACGACTCAGGAAAAACTCGGCTGTGACTCATCCACTCGGGGGCGACTCAGTCACTCGAGCGAAAACAGAATACTGGTGTGGGTTTCATGAATAAAGCAAGTGGAACACAGAAAATAAGTTTTGTCTAGTATAAAAAAGAAACAAACAGAGGAGGGGAGAAATGGGGTTTTGTGTTTGTAAAACCGAAGCATAGAAAATAATAAACTGGGGTTGTTAAACGAGGTTTTAAGTAGCTAATTTTTTATATAATTTTTATAATTACCAATTATCAATTTAAGCAATAAAACCAAGAACAAGAAAATTTAGGGTTTTAAATATAAACCCTAACACAAATTAATTTTGTGCTAGGATTTAATTAAATAATTCAAGAAATATCACAAGATCTACACTAATTAAAGATTAGATCGCTTCTTCGTTTCCCAAAAGCTCTTAAGCATATGGTGGTATTTGGAAAAATCATGCCATTTGGAGCAAGAAAATAGAGACAAAATATAGAACAAACTAAAAGGAGCTTTGCATTAAAATGAAAGAGTGTTTTACAAGAATGAGAAGAGAGCATACAAATCAAAACTAGATCTAGACAAGAAAAGAGAGGCTACCCCAAAGTTGTGGTGAGCTAAAAATAGAAAATTCTGGGTGCTTGAAACATAATGGGGAGATGTGTATTTATAGGGGAATTAGGGTTGAGGGGGGGGGGGGGGGGAGGTGTAGGTGTCCCATCTAGATCCTTCCTTGAGATGTTGTGGAATATTTCCCTATAATCCTTTTCTTCCCATCTTTTTCTCCATTTTGCTTTATTCTTTTATTTCTTCAAGCATTTGCAATATTCCTAAAACAAAGACGAATATACAAATAAATAAGTGAGAACAAGCAATAATTAGGTACTTAAAATTTGAAAAAATATGCACTTATCATTTATCACAACGTCACCTCCGATTTAAAAAGAAAAAGTATTTTCTCTATTTTACATAAATACGAAAGAATGGGACATAGACGTCTTATGGGATGTATCAATAAAAGGAACCAGAGAAACAAATTAAATATACAACTAGGTGACTCTAACGGGGAGGATATAAGGTTTCGAAAATGGGAGAATATGGGCATGCACACGGTTAAAAGTGCATATAAAAGACTTCAATTTCATGGAAGGTGTGGCATGAGGATAATCGGTCTATAATGTGAAGAACACTCCGGCGTTTAAAAGATCCACCTAAGGTTTTATATCTTGTTTGGCTTGTATTATCAAATTGTTGACCCACTTAACAAATCTTTATTCAAAACACGTTCCAGTGCAGGTGGGGTGTCCAATTTGTCAAGAAGAAGTTGAAACTGTAATGCATAGTGATGGCGGCAGTTTTCGTCAGCATAAGTCGTAGCAAATATGCTTTAGAATTCCATAACTAACACTAAAAGATCCTCCTTGGTGTGTCAAGACTTATTTGATGGTGTTTTATAACCGTCAAATTGGTAGAAATCACCCAACTCGGTGTACTAGCTAGTCTTGTCCCGAACATAAAATTTAGGCTTAAATATCTAATTGTCACTGAAGTTTGTCTCTTTATACATACTAACCACGCTTGTTTAGAAATATACGGTTCAATCATTCAACTTCAAACAAATGTACCCAACTCAGTGGACTAGTTTTGTCCTAAATGTATCCATCCGTACGGATGTTAAATTCTTGTGATTTTAGTGATGTAGAAATGTTTTCAAAAAAATCAACACTACACCATATTTCACCTGTTGCAACGGCTGAAAAATGTAGCCGTAGGGCCTAAAACTGTTACAATAGACCTTTTGGTAACATTTTTGCCAAAATTCAGTGTTGCATTTGCTGCCGTTGCAATAGACCCCTGTTGCAATAGATATTTGGTTTCTTGCAACATTTTTGAGGTATTGCAATAGACTTTCAATTGTAATCTGTTGTAACATTTTTGAGGTCATTGGTAACAATTTTATAGTGTTACAATAAATTTACTGTAACATTTTTTTGTAACACTATATACTTAAAAACTGTTGCATACCAATAATTTGAAATTTTGTTGTAACAGTTTTGTGCAACAATTTTAAACCAATTGCAATATTTTTTTATTTTTTTAGTAACACATTTCTGCAATGGTTTTGTGTTTTTTGCTTTTAAATTGTTGGCCTGATTTATAGTAATGCTATATAAATGCAATACTCTGAATTTTTCTTAACTTGAAAGTTGACCAAAATAGAATTCAAAGTACAAACAGAGTCATCAAGTTGAAAGATACATAGAAACAAGACTAAGGTACCAACTTATAAGCCATCCTTACAAAAATCAATCTAAAAGGATTGTTTTTAAGCCCTTCTCATCATTATCATATCGGAGATAATGATCTTTCTTCACCCGACTTTTGTATATCCAAATATAGATGATATAACCGCCACTCCTTCACACTTCTCCATCTCATGGAGGTCAGAATCATCAATATCAAATCCTGCTTGATGTCCAGGTTGAGTTTCTCTAATATATCTATTCGTGAAGACAAGTCAAATGAAGGTTAGTAGCATTAAGGAACAAAATAAAAGATATTGGCTATATTTATCAATAAGCAGTGTGAATAAAGGCCATACGTATGTCTATTATAACATAAACTTTAAAGTAGATAAGTTTGCTCTGGAAAAGGTCATACCCGCAATGTACACTCATTAATTCTCTTACATTATAGGAATCATTTCTCTGCTCCAGCGACAGATATCCATCAAATTTCGAACCTCCAAACTCAATTCTTCTTAAAAAGTCTTCATGTATATATATAAGATATCTTTTGAATTACAGGAGAAAAAGATTGGGTCGTCGGCATTCGGAAAATAACATCTTCAGTAGGAAGATAACATACTTGACATGCTGGAAAAACATATTATAAATGAAATTATAATATATGTACAAAGCCACAAACCGAAATTCGCATATCTAGAGCAAGTCAGACCATAGAAACTACAAAGGCAGATACTATTACTAATATAAATTTAATATCCAGATTTAAGCAAGCTAAACTTACGTCATGGTCCAGTCCTTTTCTTTTCAGCTGGTGGTACCCAGTAAAATGCTCAGGTTGTGGATGAACCTGTACTACATTACATTACTTAGTGAGTCTATAGAAGAATTAAAACTCCTAAACTTAATTTGATCTGCATTCAGTGAAAAATACCCAAAATGGATAAAATCTGAAGTATCATTTAGTGACATACTCGGTATATGAACACCTTCTGGGATATCTTCGCCTGGAAAGAAATTAAACCCACTAAGCAGAATTAACTAACATGTTCAACCCAAATAAGAAACTAGGATATTAAATTCATACTAGTTATGTAAAACTTATTCTAGATGCAGATTGACGATGAGGAACATGCATTTAGTAATGCTTGGAAGGACTACCGACTAGTAATTATATATTAACACCCAAAACAAAATGTTATTAACAGAAGATAACTAAAAAGCATACGACATGATAAGATATGTAACATATTTAAATCTATATTCTAATATATAAAGCTTGATTATATTTACATTGGTAACTTTAAATTCCTTAGAAAGCGTTTGGTAAATGATACAAACAAGTACAATGACTAAAAATTGAACCTTTTCCCACAAACAACACCCATCCAAACACTAACACAAAAATAGCAAACAAGAGCAGCATTCAGACTTTTTTTCGAGGGTCAAATTTAAATAACCATGTAACCATTCTCTCTTTCTCTTTATATATCTTAGGAGCCTTCCAGACAACAACTGGCGGTGCTGTATGAATTGTTCGAAACCCGTTCTGAAAATGTTATTGCGATGATCCATAACTTCCTGTAAAGAGACCTAGTGACCCTCAAGTCATAGATCTCCTTCCAATCCCTCAAACCCTTCTCATCTCCCCAATCCTATTATCCAACCCAAAATTATATCACTGATCAATGCTAAAATCCACCACAAACAAAAACCGAAGTCTCAGATTTCACTTACTAAACTCCACAAATCACTTTCCCAATGCAGACCCAAGTGCTAAAATCTCACACCCTCCAAACCCAACTACATAATCACTGCAAGAAACCTAAAATTCACAAACAAAATCACATAAACCAAAACAAACCAACTCATAATCCACAATAGTGCCTTTAATTGAAACCCCATAAAAATTATCAAAAAAGACATAACTTTACAGCATTCAACACAAATAAACAAAACCCACTTGTAAATCAAAGTTGGGTGTCAAAATTTACCTTGAAAACAGCAAACAAAACAGTAGAAATCAAATTGAGTAAGATACAGAGCAACATTAATAACTCTCCAATCGTACCCTAATAGAACAAATAAAGACACAAAATAAGAACACGAATAAGAAGAGAAAACAAGATACAAAACCCTAAAAAAGTTAAGCTCTCAACATAACAAAAATAGAACACGAAGCCCTAATCCAAATATTAATTAGGATAAAGATATGAATTTTACCTTGATTGATATTGAAGATTTGCAGCATAAGAGAGGAGAGGATTTTGAAGATGTATAGCGTGAGAGAGGAGTGGAAGGACAGTAGCGTGAGAGTGAAGGGGATTCCATTTGGGGGGGGGTTGTTTTGTGGGTTTATTTTGTGGGTTTGAATTTGTAGCCCGCCAACAAAATTAAAGAAGCCCGCCTATTTTTTTGGTTCCAATTTATAAAAATGTTGCATACTATTTTAACGTTTGATAAAGTGTTACAATTGGTATCAAAATTTTATGATCTCTGAAAAACTTATGAGGCATGCAACACTTTTCAGTTTTAGGTAATATTTTCAGAAAATATTGCAAAAGGGTAGCTATTTTTTGCCTATAGCAACATTTTTTGCAACATTATTGACTTTTGTTGTTGCAAAAGGCCAAATATGGTGTAGTGCAAGACTTATTGATGATGTTTTATAACAGTCAAATTGGTGGAAATCACCCAACTCGGTGTACTAGCTAATCTTGTCCCGAACATAAAATTTAGGCTTAAATATCTTCTTGTCACTGAAGTTTTTCTCTTTATACATACCAACCACGCTTGTTTAGTAATAAACGGTTCAATCATCCAACTTCAAACAAATGTACTTCATCATCACAATTGAAATAAATAAACCAAACCGGGAAAACGTGTGCAATAAACGCTGTGACTGAGAGTGGAAGGCAGCCTGTACTCTTGACCATGCTTGTTTACTCCTCCGCCTGACCGCCTAAAGTGTTTCAAGCTTTCTTCTGCCACTCCCTCGTGTTAGCATTGAATAATCTTTTAGAACTTATAATTGATGTTCTTCCGGTGTCCAATTTTTCATTTTTGTATACTTTTTTAAATCTGATTAATCATAATAATTTTTTTTAAAAAAACTAGTATAATAAATAAAATAAACTAAGTATTATATTATTTTAATATCTTTTGATTAATTATTTCGATTAATTTCTGAATATACTTTTAATATATTATTTATTTTAACATACTTGCTTAATGTATTGGAAACGTCCCATCTGTTTTCTTTTGTATAAATTAATAAACAATAGATACAAAAAATATTGAGAATCTCCGCACATAAATACGATTAATCACAACATAATTTTTAAATATGATTAATCTTTTGTGATTGAAAACTGTGACATTGTTTTTTGTTAGCATTCTTGGTGCGCGTACAAAATAATACCGCATATATACATTTTAAATATTCATTCTAAAAAATGGGACATCAACCACGACACATAATATGAGCTGGATATATTATAAAAGGGTTTGTCTAGTGTGTGCCCATGAACACATGATAAGCACTAACATTTATAAAATTGGAAGATTTTGATTGGTGTGATTGTTGTAACTGCAAGGGGGTTCACCATTATTAAAGAAGGTAAGCCAATAGAAACCATCCAAATTCATAAGTTTTGGTGCTTAGTGTGTGCTCATGGGCACACCATAGAAAAATCAATTTTAAAATATGAAGCGAACTATGTTATAAATTTAAAATTTTAAAAGTAATTCTTGATTGGTATATAAGGTGATTTTAATACTTTTGAATTTATTAAAATATAGATTAGTACCCTGATTAATATATTTAATATTATTTTATTATTTTAATATATTTCGAGTAGTACCCATTAATCATTTTATCATTGCCTCACTACATCGCAGATAAAGAGCAGTACTAGCATTCAGTACAGCCTCAACTTTGGTGTTTTTGAGCGAAAGAGGCAGCTTGCAAATCATATTGGCCAGAGCATAATCTGCAAAATTAATGGAAACTTCACCAAAATCTGAAATGACTAAAGAACAAACTTGAATGGTTCTGTTGTTAATCACTGTTTCGAGCTTGTTATGCTCAGACCACCTTCAAATTCCAGAGAGTGTGAACCATCCTCTCACAAACCGGGGTCATCATCTTTGCCAATGGCCGTGTTGTACAATTTCAGTACTTGGATGGTGAGGTTATGGAGTTTTTTAGTTTGAGGGCTGCTGTGTACAAACAAGCAAACTTGAATGGTTAATTTAAATTTAAGCCTAAAATTTATTTATAACATAAAATTTATTATATTCTACATATATTAATTTTGAATCATTAATATAATTTTTATAAGGCGTCGCAACACGCGGCTTCTTAATTAGTTACTAATAAGTGAAAATAAAATTAAAAATATCTTTTCACATTTTCAGATGAATATTTAAACACTTACTTAAAGTATCGAAATTGTATAATAAGAATATAAGATATGATGAAATCTTTTTATGCCGATGAAATTTGATGAAAATTAGATGACCGGCAAAAAACCCGCCCAATCCACACGCCCACTTACCTTCTCTATACCCACCTTCTCGACGCTCTCCTCTCCTCTCACTTTCTTTCCCTATTCTTTGTGTACACACTCATACTCACGGTACACACACTCATAGAAGTTAGGTTTCTTTCTAAGCCATTCAATTTTAGTTCTATTTTTCACTATTTTTGCTGTTAATTTGGGCTTTCTTTTTATCTCAGGTCTTCAGCCTGGTTCAATTTCTTCGATTAGAATTAGGGTTTTGATTTGGGGCTTCATTCGGGTTCAATTCTTTGAGTTTAAGGTAACTGATTCTTTATATTTTCTTATATTCGCACCTCCCTTCATTTATACAACGTGTTTGATGATATGCCTGAGTGACATTATGAGTTCTACAATTTGCTTGAGTTTGGTTTGTGATGATCTACTGAGTTTGTGTATGGCCTGTTTTTCTTTTCGTTTTTTGCCTGTGTCACTTTGTATTTAGCCGATTGGTTGTAGTTTTGAACTTTGTTTTTGCGCTTGTGTTGCTGTGTATATTGATGTGCAGCCCCTGTTCTGCTTTGAGTTTTGTTTTGATGTTAAAGGAATAAATTGCGAGTTGCGTCTGTTGGTTGATTTTTAGTTCCAAGGTGCTGTGTAGTTTTGAATTTACAGAGTTGCAACAGAGTTTCCTAGGCATTGAATTCTGTTTTACTGAGCTACTGGCCGAGTCACATTGCCGTGTTAGATTTTTAAGCGAATTTGTTAAATTTTTTAGCCGAGTTGTCACATTTTGTTGCTTTCACTACTACAAATTCACTCATACTTTAATTTAATCATATTAGAAACTCAATTTAATTTAACATAACTCAATTTAATCCCAAATATCGACAACTATTATTATACTTAATTACTACACAGAAATGAATCACTACATTGAGTACTAGGAGCCGTCCGAAGTTCTATTAGAGTACCAAAATGCAAGAGAATCGAAAAGTATCCAAAAAAGTTCTGAGGTATCTTTGATCATGGCAAAGGCTTTAGCATCTTTCAAAAAATGATTGATTGAGTGATCACCTAGTCAGCACCTTTTGCATATCACCTGAGTCTATAAGCGTCTCATCTTTGTCTTGATTATGACCGGATCAGTCCACTCCTGCAAACAAACAGTAACTCTATTAAAAAATCTGAAAATTGAGCAAGCATCTCAAAGGATAAGTTTTACATGAACAATATTAAATGTAAGGTTCAGAGACACTACACCCACCTATGATCAAAAGTAACTATCAGTGAATGGTATTTATATTTTTATACTTTATAAGAAGTTTTAATGTCTCGCTAACATGAAGAAAATTCTTATTTTAAATCGTATTGTTCAAATGTGACTTTCATTTATAGCGTATGCAATGTGCCAAAAATAAGTCGGATTGTGTTGTTAAAGCTGATGGTAGTTTTGTACCTAAAGATGAGAAAAAGAAGCAAGAGCAGCCGCTGCGTGAGGAAATCAAGTTAAACTGTATATAATATCAATGATCATTTTAGTGTGTGTAACGGTGTAGGTAGGTATATTTTTTATTAATGCAGGTTTGTAAAAGTTAGTGTAGATCGATGGAACGATAATACTAATATCAATACTCTCCTTTTTTAACTGCATCAACTGAGACTAGCGATGGCGGTGATGCATCAGAGTATCCAACATTTCAGGCAGTGTCCATTAAGAACACCGTCGAACATGAGTGTGCGCACACAATTAGCGCAAATGGGATTTAGTCCCCTAGTGCAACATCAATGAACTGTTTGACTCTTCAATTTCTGCAAGGATGAAGATGTCATTATTGTTGCAACGGAACTCCCCTGCTACAGCATCAAGATTGTTTGTTCCTCCAATAGTTCCTGGACCCAGTCAACAACAAAGAATTGGTCGGAATCATGTATTTAAGCATTATAATTATACTGGTGAAAACCTTAACAAGTACTTACATAATAATTATATTTGTAAAAACCTTAACTTATGGTGAAATGTTTGTTAAACTTCAGATTGATGATTCACAACCGACCGTATGATGACTGGATCATTGTAGCCCAAAACAATCTATTGGTGGGAATGTTTTTCATCAGCTTGAAAGTCTCTGATGTATTGCATGATCAGTTCTAGTGAATTAAGTAAGAATATCAATATATGATAGAATATCAAGATCATGTATAGTCGATTACTTTGCTTTTGTTGCTGGGGTTACATGCACAGTGTAGAACCCCAGCAATAAAAGCAAAGTAATTGACTATACATGATCTAGATATGCTATCATATATTCATATTCTTACTTAGTTCACTAGAATTGATAATGCATTACATCAAACACTTTCAAGCTGATGAAAAACTTTCCCAGCAATAGATTGTTTTGGGCTACAATGATCCAGTCATCATATAGTCGGTTGTGTATCAACAATCTGAAGTTTCACAAACATTTCATTATAAGTTATGGTTTTTACAAATATAATCATTATGTAAGTACTTGTTAACGTTTTCAGCAGTATAATCATAATGCTTAAATACCTGATTCCGACCAATTCTTTGTTGTTGACTGGGTCCAGGAACTATTGGAGGCACAAACAATCTTGATGCTGCAGCTGGGGAGTTCCGTTGCAACAATAATGACATCTTCATCCTTGCATAAATTGAAGAGTTAAACAGTTCATTGATGTTGCACCAGGGGTCTTAATCCCATTTGCCCTAATTGTGGGTGCACACCCATGTTCGACGGTGTTCTTAATGGACACCGCCTTAAATGCTGGATACTTTGATGCATCACGACCATCGCTAGTCTGTGACGGACCCACCATAAATAACCGACTAAAGCATGCATAATACGATATTAAATTAAACTACAGAATTATAAAGTATTAATCTACAAGTCTAAATCCACAATCCCGGAATCACCAGGAATGAGTATGAACAACATCTAAAGTTATTACAAACCAAAAATTTAAGTCTAAGTCATTACTACACCTTTTAAATCCCAAAAGTTCCGGAAGATAAAATTAGGGAACTACGAGTTCCCAACCTGCTCCATCATACGGCGATACGCAATCCCTGATCCTGAGGTAGACTTACGGGCGGTCTGCTTGAATCGGGCCATTCTCGGGTTTCACTGAAGGGTTATAATAAACAACAATATATATGAGCAAAAAGCTCAGCAAGTGAAAACCATCTATAACAGTTCACAATATGCGGTATAATCAAGTGCAATAATAACAATGGCTATCACAAGGTATAATCACAAGTAAAGGTGCGATGTGAGATAACAAGTTTATTAGAATTGGAAACACACAGCGCTACGAGCATTGAGGGATGATCAGCCCACACCAAGCTCCGAACCACATAAAGTGATTCAACCAGGGAGGATCCTCGGCACACATTGGCCATAAACAGACATCAGGCTCCCCGCTACTGATGTTGCAATAGTTGACTGGCGCCTCAGTCTTAAATAAATTATTATCCAATTCCTCTTTAAGGTCTTTCAATTCAATTCATTTTCAAAAAGGGGTCTTGATCAAAGACAAGTCATTAAGCAAGGTGTTTTTAAAACACTAGTGATATTTCTCAAAATAGGGAATGTTATTAAGATCAGGGTTCCAAAAGAGGTAATTCAGTTTAATATGGGGTATCAACTTCTCATTATTTATCATGGGACTATTAGAGTGTATTCATGTGGGTATAAGGTGATATTATATGAAAAAGGATAATTCAAGTATTAAGGGTATTATTGGAATCCAAAGTTATGATCATAAGGGACTGATAAGGTGATTCAGTTCTAAGTAAACAATAATTCGACATTCGCAAGGTATACAATTATGAAGCAAGTATAAAGGAGAGTATAGAGTTCCACTTGCCTCGACTAAGCTTACTGAGCTCTTGTACAGATGCTTCTAGGGGTTCCTTGCCTGGCCTCCTACTTGCACCTATAATTAATAGTATCCTCGTCACTACAAGGCTAACTACCCTTTCGTGTATAAATATATATATAAATATAAATAAATATATACATATATATAAAATATACACTTAAACTTAATTAAAACAAGTAACATATTCACCAATTAATGCACATAACAAGTAAAGCATGACATTTTATTACTTAACTATTATCACTTAATAATCCTCTAATTATACCTAAGTCACTTAAGCAATTAATCACGTAACACATATGGTCTAAGACCAACACCTCCTAATTTTACTCTACTGACCTCAATTTAACCAATTAATAGTAAGGCACACTTGTGCCCCACCTCCCAATACTTACAAGTGAAGTGCAACCTAAGTGACTTATTAGTATGCTTACTTTGGCGACACTTGTGTGCCTTGGTAAAAATAATGCATCTACACTAAGTGCATTGACTTAAACTAACTTGCACTATCTAATATGACTTAAAAATAACTCATGGACTCAATATGAGGTTAAGGCCTCACTGATGACACTCTCAAATGCAATGCACCCTAAGTTGGTTCTAAAATGTGACTCTATGTGTGACACTTGTACTCTTTAGTGGAAATGAGGCATCTCCACTTAAGGCATTCACTATAAATTGACTTCTAAGGATTGATATGATCCTAAACTGACTTTCTGAAGTGGTGTGACTCAAAGGCCTTGCCCACAAGGGCCTGTAAAACTAATGCACTCAAGTGACTATTCTGATTAGGCAGTTTGGCACCTCCTGGAGGGCCTTGGCAAAAACAGATGTTTCCACCATGTGCCTTGGTGAAATTGTGACTCCTCTAGATACCTAAGACCTAAATCTAAGTTGTGCACTTGGAATGACACTAAGGCCTTGCTCAGGCCTCCTTGGGCCTCCATGCCAAGTTGGCACTGAACACCTTGACTTGCTGTGGGGACTGCCCTGATCTTACCAACTTGAAACTCACTAAAATCACTCAATACACCAATCCAATGACTCAAATAGCTTCCTAAGACTTCCCTAAGCTCATCTAAATCAAGGTCCCATGAGGGCCTCACCAATGACATAGCTTTAACCACTCTTATGGCTACTAGAGACTTGTATATACCAAGTCCCAACTCCAGATAACTTGGGCCTATGAGGGCCTAAGCATGACATCTCCATTTCTCAAGGTTTCTATGGTGTAAAAATCTGCTTTGGTGTGTGTGTGACTCCTTCCACCTTAACTCCCTTTTAAGCACCATAATCCAAGCAAACAAGCCGCAAACCTACTCTACATTCAAGAAATATCACAAGATCTACACTAATTAAAGATTAGATCGCTTCTTCGTTTCCCAAAAGCTCTTAAGCATACGGTGGTATTTGGAAGAATCATGCCATTTGGAGCAAGAAAATATAGACAAAATATAGAACAAACTAAAAGGAGCTTTGCATTAAAATGAAAGAGTGTTTTACAAGAATGAGAATAGAGCATACAAATCAAAACTAGATCTAGACAAGAAAAGAGAGGCTACCCTAAAGTTGTGGTGAGCTAAAAATAGAAAATTCTAGGTGCTTGAAACATAATGGGGAGATGTGTATTTATAGGGGGAATTAGGGTTGAGGGGGGGGGGGGTGTAGGTGTCCCATCTAGATCCTTCCTTGAGATGTTGTGGAATATTTCATTATAATCCTTTTCTTCCCATCTTTTTCTCCATTTTGCTTTATTCTTTTATTTCTTCAAGCATTTGCAATATTCCTAAAAAAAGACAAATAAACAAATAAATAAGTGAGAACAAGCAATAATTAGGTACTTAAAATTTGCAAAAATATGCACTTATCAGTTATCACAACGTCACCTCCGATTTAAAAAGAAAAAGTATCTTCTCTATTTTACATAAATACGAAAGAATGGGACATAGACGTCTTATGGGATGTATCAATAAATGGGACCAGAGAAACAAATGCAATATACAACTAGGTGACTCTAATGGGGAGGATATAAGGTTTCGAAAATGGGAGAATATGGGCATGCACACGGTTAAAAGTGCATATAAAAGACTTTAAGTTCATGGAAGGTGTGGTATGAGGATAATCGGTCTATAATGTGAAGAACACTCCGACGTTTAAAAGATCCACCTAAGGTTTTATATCTTGTTTGGCTTGTATTATCAAATTGTTGACCCACTTAACAAATCTTTATTCAAAACACGTTCCAGTGCAGGTGGGGTGTCCAATTTGTCAAGAAGAAGTTGAAACTGTAATGCATAGTGATGGCGGCGGTTTTCGTCAGCATAAGTCGTAGCAAATATGCTTTAGAATTCCATAACTAACACTAAAAGATCCTCCCTGGTGTGTCTTTTTTCCTCTCTTTTATACTATCTTGGCTTCTTATTTTTGCATGGTTCTTACGTGTCTCTCTCACAAGGAGCTTCGTGGCCTATTTATCACTAAAAGAAAAACAGGTAAATATGACCGACCTCAAATATGACTGCTCGCGGTCATATTTAAGGTCAAATCACGAAATATACAACTCAAAGCTAAATATGACCAAATAATTTTTACTACCATTATATATGACTGATGGTAGTCATATTAAATGACGTTCATATATATCCAGTCATATTTATAATGTGGGACCTAACAAAATTTAGGAGGCAAATTTTCCTCCAATAAAAGTTATTCTGACGTCACTAAATTTGACGAGAATCGGTCAATAATAAAGCCGGTCATATTTATTTTTTGAGCGGGAAATTTCCTGCAAAATAAATCAGAATGTTTTTTTTTTGAAGATAAATTTCAGAATGTTTGAAAGCTATGTTTGACCGGTTTTGGTCATATTTATTATTCGACCAACTTTAGTCGGAAGTGGTAATATGACCAGACGCAGTCATATTTATAAGCGTGGAAATAAGTATCGAAGTGTTGCCTTTGTGTTTTTAGTTTTCATAATTATTTGTCTTTTCCCGAATGAAGTCCGTATATTTTTTTAAATAAATTTTCAATGGTCCATCCGTACGAATGTTAAATTCTTGTGATTTTAGTAATGTGAGAATTTTTTTAAGAAAATCAAGACTTATTTGATTGCATTTTATAATAGTCAAATTGGTAAAACCATCCAACTCAGTAGACTAGTTTTGTCCCACATGAAGTTTGTATTATTTTAAAAAATTCATTTTCAACGATCCATCCGTTAGGATGCAAAATTCTTGTGAGTTTAAAGATGTGAGAATTTTTTTCAAAACAATCAAGACTTATTTGATGGTGTTTTATAACAGTCAAATTCGTAAAAACACCCAACTTGACGGACTAGTTTTGTTCTAAATGAAGTTTATATTTTTTAAATTCATTTTCAACGATTCATCCGTACGGATGTAAAATTCTTGTGATTTTAGTGATGTGAGAATTTTTTTAAAAAATCAAGACTTATTTAATGATATTTTAAAATAGTCAAATTAGTAAAAACACCCAACTCGGTGGACTAGTTTTGTCCTAAATGAAGTTTATATATTTTTTTAAATTCATTTTCAACGATCAATCCGTACGGATGTTAAATTCTTGTGATTTTAGTGATGTGAGATTTTTTTTTCAAGAAAATCAAGACTTATTTGATGGTGTTTTGTAACAATTAAATTGGTGAAAACCCCCAACTCCCCCAACTCGGTGTACCAGTCTTGTCCCGAACGAAGTTTGTGTTTTTTTATAATTCATTTTCAACGATCCATCCTTACGGATGTTAAATTCTTGTGAATTTAGTGATGTGAAAATCTTTTTTAAAAATATCAAGTCTTATTTGATGATATTTATAAAAGTGAAATTAGTAAAAACACCCCACTCGGTGGACTAGTTTTGTCCTAAATGAAGTTTATATTTTTTTTTTAATTTTTTTTTCAACGATCCATCCGTACGGATGTTAAATTCTTGTGATTTTAGTGATGTGGGAATGTTTTCAAAAAAAATCAAGACTTATTTGATGGTGTTTTATAACAGTCAAATTGGTAGAAATCACCCAACTCGGTGTACTAGCTAGCCTTGTCCCGAACATAAAATTTAGGCTTAAATATCCTATTGTCACTAAAGTTTGTCTCTTTATACATACTAACCACGCTTGTTTAGAAATATACGGTTCAATCATTCAACTTCAAACAAATGTACCCAACTCAGTGGACTAGTTTTGTCCAAAATGAAGTTTATACTTTTTTTAATTTCTTTATTCAACGATCCATCCGTACGGATGTTAAATTCTTGTGATTTTAGTGATGTAGGAATGTTTTCAAAAAAATCAAGACTTATTTGATGGTGTTTTATAACAGTCAAATTGGTGGAAATCACCCAACTCGGTGTCTAGCTAGTCTTGTCCCGAACATAAAATTTAGGCTTAAATATCTTCTTGTCACTGAAGTTTTTCTCTTTATACATACCAACCACGCTTGTTTAGTGATATACGGTTCAATCATCCAACTTCAAACAAATGTACTTCATGATCACAATTGAAATAAATAAACCAAACCGGGAAAACGTGTGCAACAAACGCTGTGACTGAGAGTGGAAGGCAGCCTGTACTCCTGACCATGCTTGTTTACTCCTCCGCCTGACCGCCTATAGTGTTTCAAGCTTTCTTCTGCCACTCCCTCGTGTTAGCATTGAATAATCTTTTAGAACTTATAATTGATGTTCTTCTGGTGTCCAGTTTTTCATATTTGTATACTTTTTTAAATCTGATTAATCATAATAATTTTTTTTAAAAAAAACTAGTATAATAAATAAAATAAACTAAGTATTATATTATTTTAATATCTTTTGATTAATTATTTTGATTAATTTCCGAATATACTTTTAATATATTATTTATTTTAACATACTTGCTTAATGTATTGGAAACGTCCCATCTGTTTTCTTTTGTATAAATTAATAAACAATAGATACAAAATATATTGAGAATCTCCGCACATAAATACGATTAATCACAGCATAATTTTTAAATATGATTAATCTTTTGTGATTGAAAACTGTGACATTGTTTTTTGTTAGCATTCTTGGTGAGCGTACAAAATAATACCGCATATATACATTTTAAATATTCATTCTAAAAAATGGGACATCAACCACGACACATAATATGAGCTGAATATATTATAAAAGGGTTTGTCTAGTGTGTGCCCATGAACACATGATAAGCACTAGCATTTATAAAATTGGAAGATTTTGATTGGTGTGATTGTTGTAACTGCAAGGGGGTTCACCATTGTTAAAGAAGGTAAGCCAATAGAAACCATCCAAATTCATAAGTTTTGGTTGGTGTGATTGTTATAGGGCGTCATAACCATTATTAATATAATTTTTATAGGGCGTCGCAACACGCGGCTTCTTAATTAGTTACTAATAAGTGAAAATAAAATTAAAAATATCTTTTCACATTTTCAGATGAATATTTAAACACTTACTTAAAGTATCGAAATTGTATAATAAGAATATAAGATATGATGAAATCTTTTTATGCCGATGAAATTTGATGAAAATTAGATGACCGGCAAAAAACCCGCCCAATCCACACGCCCACTTACCTTCTCTGTACCCACCTTCTCGACGCTCTCCTCTCCTCTCACTTTCTTTCCCTATTCTTTGTGTACACACTCATACTCACGGTACACACACTCATAGAAGTTAGGTTTCTTTCTAAGCCATTCAATTTTAGTTCTATTTTTCACTATTTTTGCTGTTAATTTGGGCTTTCTTTTTATCTCAGGTCTTCAGCCTGGTTCAATAATTTCTTCAATTAGAATTAGGGTTTTGATTTGGGGCTTCATTCGGGTTCAATTCTTTGAGTTTAAGGTAACTGATTCTTTATATTTTCTTATATTCGCACCTCCCTTCATTTATACAACGTGTTTGATGATATGCCTGAGTGACATTATGAGTTCTACAATTTGCTTGAGTTTGGTTTGTGATGATCTACTGAGTTTGTGTATGGCCTGTTTTTCTTTTCGTTTTTTGCCTGTGTCACTTTGTATTTAGCCGATTGGTTGTACTTTTGAAGTTTGTTTTTGCGCTTGTGTTGCTGTGTATATTGATGTGCAGCCCCTGTTCCGCTTTGAGTTTTGTTTTGATGTGAAAGGAATAAATTGCGAGTTGCGTCTGTTGGTTGATTTTTAGTTCCAAGGTGCTGTGTAGTTTTGAATTTACAGAGTTGCAACAGAGTTTCCTAGGCATTGAATTCTGTTTTACTGAGCTACTGGCCGAGTCACATTGCCGTGTTAGATTTTTAAGCTATTTGTTAAATTTTTTAGCCGAGTTGTCACATTTTGTTACTTTCACTACTACAAATTCACTCATACTTTAATTTAATCATACTAGAAACTCAATTTAATTTAACATAACTCAATTTAATCCCAAATATCGACAACTATTATTATACTTAATTACTACACAGAAATGAATCACTACATTGAGTACTAGGAGCCGTCCGAAGTTCTATTAGAGTACCAAAATGCAAGAGAATCGAAAAGTATCCAAAAAAGTTCTGAGGTATCTTTGATCATGGCAAAGGCTTTAGCATCTTTCAAAAAATGATTGATTGAGTGATCACCTAGTCAGCACCTTTTGCATATCACCTGAGTCTATAAGCGTCTCATCTTTGTCTTGATTATGACCGGATCAGTCCACTCCTGCAAACAACCAGTAACTCTACTAAAAAATCTGAAAACTGAGCAAGCATCTCAAAGGATAAGTTTTACATGAACAATATTAAATGTAAGGTTCAGAGACACTACACCCACCTATGATCAAAAGTAACTATCAGTGAATGGTATTTATATTTTTATACTTTATAAGAAGTTTTAATGTCTCGCTAACATGAAGAAAATTCTTATTTTAAATCGTATTGTTCAAATGTGACTTTCATTTATAGCGTATGCAATGTGCCAAAAGTTAGTCGGATTGTGTTGTTAAAGCTGATGGTAGTTTTGTACCTAAAGATGAGAAAAAGAAGCAAGAGCAGCCGCTGCGTGAGGAAATCAAGTTAAACTGTATATAATATCAATGATCATTTTAGTGTGTGTAACGGTGTAGGTAGGTATATTTTTTATTAATGCAGGTTTGTAAAAGTTAGTGTAGATCGATGGAACGATAATACTAATATCAATACTCTCCTTTTTTAACTGCATCAACTGAGACTAGCGATGGCGGTGATGCATCAGAGTATCCAACATTTCAGGCAGTGTCCATTAAGAACACCGTCGAACATGAGTGTGCGCACACAATTAGCGCAAATGGGATTTAGACCCCTAGTGCAACATCAATGAACTGTTTGACTCTTCAATTTCTGCAAGGATGAAGATGTCATTATTGTTGCAACGGAACTCCCCTGCTACAGCATCAAGATTGTTTGTGCCTCCAATAGTTCCAGGACCCAGTCAACAACTAAGAATTGGTCGGAATCATGTATTTAAGCATTATAATTATACTGGTGAAAACCTTAACAAGTACTTACATAATAATTATATTTGTAAAAACCTTAACTTATGGTGAAATGTTTGTGAAACTTCAGATTGATGATTCACAACCGACCATATGATGACTGGATCATTGTAGCCCAAAACAATCTATTGGTGGGAATGTTTTTCATCAGCTTGAAAGTCTCTGATGTATTTCATGATCAGTTCTAGTGAATTAAGTAAGAATATCAATATATGATAGAATATCAAGATCATGTATAGTCAATTACTTTGCTTTTGTTGCTGGGGTTACATGCACAGTGTACAACCCCAGAAATAAAAGCAAAGTAATTGACTATACATGATCTAGATATTCTATCATATATTAATATTCTTTCTTAGTTCACTAGAATTGATCATGCATTACATCAAAGACTTTCAAGCTGATGAAAAACTGTTAGGTCCTGAAACGATTGTAGAAGGGGGGGTTGAATACAATCGTCACTAAAAATCGCGGCGGAATAATCTGATTTGAATTAAACTTGTTAATCAGATTTTAATTAATTAATATAACAATGTTTTAAGTCGTTATATAATTAATAAGGTTCGTTTTAATGTCCACTAAAGTTCGTAGAATAAATTCGACAGGATGTATTCTAACTTAGTGATTAAAACAATCGAGTGATCAAAGCACAGAAAACTGTGGATATAACAATTGCAAGTTACAAACAACTTGAAAGCTTTTACAATGCTTGAACACTTGGAAATGAAGAAGTGAGGCCATATTTATAGGCAAACCACTTAGATCTAGGTATGACATTGAAAGGAATGACTTTCTAGATTAGGAATGACTTAAAACAACAAAGCCATGCCAAACAAGAAGAAGGAATGACATAAACAAGCAATGTCATACTGCATAGGCACGGTATGACATTTTAAACTTGGTCATTAAGTCATTCGGTATGACTTACACATCAAAAGCCATGTAGAACACTTCGGTATGACATTTATATGTCATGATAACGCAAGTCATACACACAACTGCCAATGTCTGAATGGATGACACGGTATGACTTAATAAGTCATATCAGACAAAGCCTAAAGCAAGCAAACGGTATGACTTGTTAAAGCCATACGGACAATGTCTGTAGCACAGACACGGTATGACTTCATGAAGTCATGCTGAGAAAGTCTAAAACAATGACACGGTATGACATTCTCTGAGAATGTCATGCCGAGTCATTTACTCAATAAAACCTTTATATTTAATTGAATAAATACTCAATAATCACTCACTTAATTATATTAATTATATAAATTCATAAATTAAATTAATTCGAAGGTGAATTAATTTAATAAATAAATTATACAACTAATTTAATTATTTTGATAAGTGAAATAATTAAAGAAATATTTATTAAATTATATTTCTTCAACAACAGGGACTCCAGGCTTTGATGAATGTTGTAGATCTTTGTCAAGATTGAACGGCCACTTGTAGTTGATGCAGAATACTTAATTAGAGTAGCTGACACACAAATGTACTGTCTGGTTCATCTGTATCTAGCTGAATTAAATATTCTTTATCAAATAGACACTTGAGATGTGGCTTGTTCGTCGATTCATTGTCTTCGTAGTTCTTCTTCATTAGTAACAATAGTATGGAATCTTCTGAATATATAAAGTATTAAAACTTTATACCTTCTGGACTTCTGGACGTGCTACAAAGGATTATTTGTACACTGAGGCTTGAACATATTAATGAACTTCTTCCAGTGGTGTGCAGCAGCATCCTGAAATTCCTCAGACATATAATTTCAATAATTCACTTGACGTTCTTCGTACGGATTCCTTCAACAGTACTTGCTATTTACCTTGCTTTCTTATCAGAGTTGAGTTGGTACCTCTTTAATTACAAATAGGCTGAACATATGCCTTTCAATCTCCCCCTATTTGTTTGTTAACATAACATGCAAATTATCGAGAGGATAACTCAACTAACTGATAAGACAAAGGATTAAACATGAATTGTAAATAGCAAAAAGTTTCTGGTATTTCATTAAACATTGACCAGAATTCAAAAGATTACAATAGATTACAAAAGGATGTTCTTTTTGAACATATATTACAAATCCCTAATGAATCTAAAGATCAACTTCTCCTTCTTCGATATCAGACGTGTGAAGGATAGGAGTTGATGGTTCTTCCCTGGTTGGCACTTCAGATGTAGTGGATTCACCACGCTTCTTTCGTTCCTTTGCCAGAGCCAGTTGATGAAGTACTTCCAAATCCACAGGGTCTTCGCGGAAGTCTGATGGCTGAGATTTTGTAACATTTTTCATCCTTCGAAAGTATTGAGCAACATTCTTTCGAGTGCAGTAAGCAAGAATCACATCATCAGCATCAGACTTAGCTTTAGAAGCAAAGCCCTTGGTTCTTAAAAGAGTGGAGGCAAGAGCAAGTTGTTTAGCTGGATACTTTGGCAAGGCTTCTTCGTTCAGATAGACAGTGCTGAAGATCTCCTTGTGAATGAACTTAACACAATAAGGATTCCTGACAACCTGAGGACTGTTGAATACAGCTTGTTCCAGCAGTTTGTCACGAAGAAGTTCATTCAGGTTGGAGCTGCGCTTTACCTTATTCCGAAGTACCCAGAGCTCAGATACAGAGAATGATTTCAGAGATTCGACAGATAATCTGAAAGAACCATTCCTCTGTGTATAGACAATTAGCTCCCATTGCTCTAGCAGATTGTTGACCCCCACTGTCACATAATTCAATTCCAAAGCAAAGGCATGCATAAAGACATCCTCGTCAGGGTTTACCTCTCTAAGATCATAGATCAGAGATAAGAACTTTTTGTCGTCGAAAGGCTCCCTTTGAGGTCCATTAAAGATTCTTCTTGCAATGTCCCAGCTTTTTCCTTCTTTTCTCCTTATATCAAGATTCTTCTGCTTGATTGCAGCATCATAGATTTTCTGTTTCTCGATCTTGATTTGTTCTTCTGTGATCAACTTGTCCTCTAGAAGTTTTTGGAAATCACGAAGCTTACGCTTCCTAGCTTCATTTTCAGCTTTGAACTTCCGGACATTCTCCTCATGTTCTAGGTCAACAGGTTCTTCATCCTGAAACAAATAACCCTCATCAAATATACCTTCTTCTCCTTCTGCTTGACGATAGGTAGCATCGAAGATGTCATCATCATCCATATCCTGTGGATAGTCATCATAACTATCAGAATTGAAAACATTATCGGACTGATGTAACGGTTCTTTGCCTTTAGACTTATGAGTTTCTTTGTCAGGGGCAGATCCAGAAGTGGTATTTCCCTTGTTGCTTTGATTTGAGCTATTGCCTCTATCATCCCTGTCACCTTTGTCTCTATTCTCCCCCTTAGTTGAGGGATCCTCTCCAGAGGGTTGATCATCAGACTTGTTGGAGTTTCTGAGGAGTTGATCTAACTTGCTGTCGATGGTCTCAAATTTGGACATGTAAAGTTCATGATTAGACCTCATTTCAACAGCCAAGTCATGGATTTCTTCTTTAAGCTCATCCCTGTACGAACTGGATGGCCTCTCCTCAGTCTTCTGTTGTAGGGTCACCAACTGTGCACCCTTGAGCTTTTCATTCTCAGCAATCATTCTGGCTAATTCTGCTCGTAACTTAGCCATTTGTTCCTCAAACAGAGCCGGGTCAGTGTGTGCACTCACCTCACGTACACTCAAAGCTGTTTCACTAGCCTCACGTGCATGTGTATCGCTCGGTGTTTGCCTTACATCACTCTGTTCATTCACTCTTCCCGCTGTACCTGTATATACTACCAATGTCCCCTGAGATGGGTTCAAAGGTAGTGGAGGAACAAATTGTCCTCCGGAAGCCTGTGAGGGCAGATTAACTTGCATGCTGCCAAGTTCCGCCTGATCAGAAAAGAAAGGGAGATCAGCAAAGTTTTCATAAATAATACATTGATTTTGAAAATCTGTGCACTCAGTAAACATAGTAACCTGTGTATCTGTTTGGGTTGGCACTAGCGTGAGTGCTAGTGCAGTGCTTGACTCAGTACAAGTTACCGCGGCCGGACGGTCAATTTCAATGGCCACATCCTGTAGAGAGAATGGGTCCAGAGACTGCTTATCTGCCATTTCAAAATCTGAGCCTTGTTGGGAAGGCACAGATGAGGCTACAGTTGTCTCCAAAGTTTCCACCCTTTGCTTCTTTGAGGGAGACAGAGCTGTGGGTTTATTCATCAAACTACTCGAACTCCGTTTCCTCGCAACTTTACGAACAGGTTGCATTGAAGTGTTGGTTGATGTGTTTGGAGAAACGAATATTTGTTGAAGAGAATCTTCAGCTAGGTTATGAACCTGTGTGTTGTCAGGTTCATTGCTGGTAGGCTGGAAAACAAAATCCATGTCACAAACAAGATCACAACGATAATCTGACGTATCAACATTAAAATTAGATGATAAGTTAGAAAGTACCTGAGCTACCTGTAGGTCCTGACGAAAGGACTGCAGCTCTGGGTTGATAGGAGAGTCAGAGGGTAGGGGTTGTGAGGTAGATTGTGTTTGTGGGATGATTTGGGATTGTGTTTGGTGTGGGAGAGGTTCAGATGAAGATGGTTGATGCTCGAAGAGATCATAATCCAAAGTTTGATCTTCAAATGAAGGGTTAGATTGTTCTGTTTGAAGGATGGGGGAGTGATATGATGATTGGTTGGATGAGTGGTGTGAAGATTGTGCTTCTTGAGATTGTTGAGGTGAATGCTGCTGTTGTTGTTGTTGTAGAAGTTGTTGTTGATGTTGAAGTGTAGGTTGTTGAGTCTGTAGGGGTTGAGGTTCTTGAAGCTGTTGCTGCTGCTGCTGTTGTTGTTGAGGTTGAGGTGGATGAGCCACTTGCATTTGATATGGTTGAAGAGGAGCATTGAACATTTGGAGCAAGTGAGGAGTGGTGATTAGTGGAACATTAGCAAATTTATTCTTGTTATCCAACTGAGTCATAAGTTTGGTGCAGGCACGAGGAACTTGTGCCACAGGAGAGTTGGAGTAGTGTTCCTTCTCAGCGTCTGTCATCTTGTCATTCAGAAACAACATGATGAAGCGAGGATAAAAGCATGCAACCTTCGCGTTCTGTTCAACAGATCTGTTCCTTAAGGGCCCTAACTTGGAAAGAATGGCTTGAAGAATAAGCTTTCCAAAGTTAATCCGACGATTATAAACAATGCTGAACCCAATCTTCTGAAGCAGCGAGGTTATCACATTAAAGTTCTTGCGAGTGGTCGGAGCAAACACTTTAGCCAAAGTGTCGAAGAAAAGATCCCACTCAGGCTTCAGATTGCCTTTCAACATTCTAGGTAAATTGATCTCTCCCTGATATAAGATTGTCTCGAAGAAATTGGAGAGTTCAGCTTCGGTAGGGAGTTCAACAAAATTATCCCCGGGAAACCCCAAAACCCTATTAACATCATCAGTGCTGACAGTAATCGTACGTCCTCTGTGTACATCTCCAGAAATCCGATGATTATCCAACAAAGTAGTGTTCAGGGCTGTCGTGTAGAAGTCCTGAATAGGCTGTATCTGGAGATCTGCATGAGCTGTAATAGCAGTGCTGACGAGCGACTGGCTATTCAGAAACCGGACCCACGGTCTAAAACGAGCCAAACTGGCCTCGGGGTCGAAAAATCCATTCAAATTAGTCTCCTCGATAACAAAACGACCGGCCATTTTTAAAATTAAAAATTGAATTAAGTGAGAATTTTTCAAATAAAATAATAATTTTCAAATTTCTCACAAATTTCAATTAATAATTAACAAATCAATTAATTAATTAATTAATAATTCGATTTAAATGTGTAAAATCGAATTAAAATTTAATTAATCCTTAAAATGGCACAAATTAGTCTCCAAACAATGTCTTAGCCCTCACTAACTTCAAAAATCCCCAATTACACTCTTAAAACCCTAAAATCCGAAATCCAAAAACAAGGGTTTCAAAAACTTTTGATTCAAACTTCCACAAACTGATCAGAACAAGTAATCCACGGCAAGAGGGTCACAGAACCGGCAAGAACTCGGGCAAACTCGGTCCAACGCGTCTTGACTCAGTCGACCCAGTCAAACTCGGTTTGAAAAATCAAAAATCCGGCAGCACTTTGACTTGTCTTGGTGAGAAATTAGTAACCAGCAAGCTTTATGGGCTTGAATTAAAGTAACCAGCAAGTTTTGATGCAAAAACTTGAAAAAATCGAGCTCAAGAACAATGTCTGTGCGTGTAGGCGTGTGGAGGAGATGAAGAAATGAGGTATGACTTTCTTTTGTTAAGTCATACGACTTTTGAATGGTCGGTATGACTTAACAAAGAAATGTCATACCGAACGAGTGAGTATGACAAATTGTGAAGTGCGGTATGACATTTGCTCAAAATGTCATACCGAGATCTGGACAGGGGGTAGGTGATGACTACGGTATGACTTTCTTTTAAAAGGTCATGCCGTAGTGTGTAGTACCGTAGAAGCTACAGCCGGTATGACATTTTCTAAAAATGTCATACCGAGCTCAATAAAACGGGATTTTAATAAAACTGAAAATAGAATATTAGGATTTTTGATTATTAAAAACAATTAAAACCTTTTGCACTTATAATCAAAAATCTAATACACACAATATATAAAATAAATACATATAATTATCTAAATGCATGGAGAATATTACAGGAGAGTATGCAGCACTTAGAAAATTATAGAGACACATATGAACATGCATAATTACACAGAAAAATTATCAGATAATTTACAAACAATTATATAAAAACTAATAAAATAGATATAATTACACAGAAAATTCACAAAAATATATAATAATATATATAATTCATATAAAATATATACAAAGAGAATCATGGCATATTTAACATCCCTAGCTCACAAACCAACTTAGAGAAAGTGGATTCATCAAGTGGTTTAGTGAAGATGTCGGCAATTTGATCAGCTGTGGGTACGAAATGTAACACCACAGTACCATTCATGACATGTTCTCGAATGAAATGATACCTGATATCTATGTGCTTGGTTCGGGAGTGTTGTACTGGATTGTTTGAAATGGCTATGGCACTGGTATTGTCACAAAATATTGGAATTTTGTCGATCGAAATACCATAATCATTTAATTGGTTTCTGATCCAGAGAATCTGAGCACAGCAACTGCCAGCAGCTATGTACTCAGCTTCAGCAGTAGAAGTGGACACGGAGTGTTGCTTCTTGCTGTACCAGGAAACCAATCGACGTCCTAGAAATTGACAACTTCCAGACGTACTCTTTCTGTCAATCCTGCAACCTGCATAATCAGAATCTGTATAGCCGGTTAAGTCAAAACCAGTATTCTTAGGGTACCAAATACCTAAACCAGGTGTACCCTTAAGATATCTAAAGATTCTTTTGACGGCTATAAGATGTGATTCTTTAGGATCAGCCTGAAACCTAGCACATAAACATGTTGCAAACATAATATCTGGTCTACTAGCAGTGAGATAGAGTAATGAGCCAATCATACCTCGATAGCTTGTGATATCAACTTTCTTACCAGATTTATCCTGGTCAAGCTTTGTGGCAGTGGCCATGGGTGTCTTTGCCGGTGAACAGTCTTCTAGATTGTACTTTCTTAGAAGATCTCTGACATACTTTGACTGGCAAATAAAGATTCCATCTTCCTTCTGGCTTACTTGAAGACCAAGGAAGTAGGATAGCTCACCCATCATACTCATCTCATAGTTACTCTGCATTAACTTAGCAAATCTCTTGCACAAGTTGTCGTTAGTAGAACCAAATATAATATCATCAACATATATTTGAACAAATATCATATCATTATCATGCAATTTGTAAAAGAGAGTTTTGTCTATGACACCTCTAGTAAATTTATTTTCAATCAAAAATTCAGAGAGGGTGTCATACCATGTCCTTGGTGATTGCTTAAGCCCATAGACAGCTTTGAATAGGAAGTACACAAAATCAGCAAATTCTGGATTTTCAAAGCCAGGGGGCTGTTCCAGATATACTTCTTCTTCCAGCTTTCCATTCAGAAATGCACTTTTCACATCCATCTGATAAACTCTGAAGTTGGAGTGTGCAGCAAATGCAAGAAATATTCTGATGGCTTCAAGACGAGCAACTGGAGCATAGGTTTCATCATAATCAAATCCTTCTTCTTGAGAATAACCTTTTGCAACCAGTCTGGCTTTGTTTCTCACAACAATGCCATCACCATCTAACTTGTTACGGAAGACCCATCTAGATCCAATTGTAGACTTTCCTTTTGGTCTTGGAACCAGGGCCCAGACTTCTTGTCTCTCAAATTGATTGAGTTCTTCTTGCATGGCAAGAACCCAATCAGGATCAGCAAGTGCTTCGTCTATTTTCTTTGGTTCTAATTGTGAAAGAAAGCCAGAGAATAGACATTCATTTGTCGTAGCACTTCTAGTCCTTACACCAACATCAGGATCACCAATAATCAGATCAAAGGGATGATCTCTGCTCCAAATCCTTTCCCTTGGAAGTTGTGTCCTTGATGATTCAGCAGTATCATCATTAGGCTGATGTGTATGACTAGTTGATCCACCAGCTCCCCCTGAGTTGTTGCCAGGTTGACTTGATGATCCACCACTAGCATTAGTGGAATCTCCAGCATTATTGCCATTTCCTCCACCATTGCCTGGATCATTATCATTGTTGTCATCACCTGTTGCAACCTCAGGTGGCACATCATCATCTGAATCAGAATCTGGATAGTTGTCAAACCTCAGAGATTCAGATGGATCAGCAGATTGTAAACTTGGTAGTTTAGTGTCATCAAATGTTACATTGACACTAACTTTCACTGACAGAGTATCAATTACAAAAACTCTATAAGCATTATTTGTATAACCAACAAAAATTGCTTCAGATGCCTTTGGCTCAAACTTGTTCAAGTTCTCTTCACCATCCTTGAGAACATAACACTTGGCTCCAAAGACATGAAGATGTTTGACATAAGGTTTCTTGTTGTTATACAGATGAAATGGAGTTTTCATATGATCCTTGTTGATCAAAGTTCTATTTTGGGTATAGCAGGCAGTAGACACAGCTTCAGCCCAAAAGTACAGTGGAAGCTTTGATTCAGCAATCATAGTCCTTGCAGCTTCAATCAGTGTACGATTCTTTCTTTCGACGACTCCATTCTGCTGAGGAGTCCTTGGTGCTGAATACTGCCTTCTAATTCCCTTTTCAGAGTAAAAGTTGATTAGAGTTTGATTCTTGAATTCTGTGCCATTGTCTGACCTTACAGCTTTGACTGGCACACCTCTATCCAATTCAACTAACTTTATATGATCAATCACTGTCAACGGGGTTTCATCCTTAGAAGCCAGGAAGTAAACCCAAGTAAATTTTGAGAAGTCATCCACAATAACCAAGGCATATCTTCCTCCATCAATGGATGCAACATTCACAGGGCCAAACAGATCCATATGCAACAAATGAAGTGGATCTGTAATGGTATTGATGGTTTTGCCTTTGTGAGATGCTCTCTTCGCTTTTCCTTTCTGACAAGCTTCACAAAGATCATCAGATGAGAATTCCAGGGAAGGCAAACCTCTCACAAGATCTCTCTTGACTAGAGAGTTCATGGTTTTGAAGTTGAGGTGTGAGAGCTTCTTATGCCATAACCAACTATCTTCAGCAGACGCTTTGGCGTAGAAACAGTGAACTTCGTTTCCTGGTCCTGAAGATAAATCAGCTACGAATATATTGCCTTTCCTTATGCCACATAGTGAAGGACGCTTATCCTTGATATGTTTAATGATACATATCTCCTTTTCAAAATGAACATAATATCCTTTGTCACAGAATTGACTGACACTCAGGAGATTATGTTGAAGTCCTTCAACTATTGCAATATCTTCTATGATGATCCTTCCAATTTTGTACTTGCCATATCCCACAGTACGACCTTTGCTATTATCAGCAAAACTGACTGTAGGGCCAGCTCCTTCTCTTATGTCCTCCAGCAGGGATTTATTGCCAGTCATGTGCATTGACGCTCCACTGTCAAGCACCCAGGTAACACGAACAATTCCACTGGCACCCTGCAAAAGACAGCTTGATTAAACATTCTTTGGGACCCACACTTGATTGGGTCCAGCAAACTTAAAGAATTGATTTCTATCAGGTAATACAACAGAGCCCCTTGGACTGATACTTGGTTCAGACTTGACTGAACTTACTTCCTTAACAACAGCCTTATAAACCTTAGTTTTAGGCTTTGGAACATAAGTCTCCTTTCTCTTGAGAGAAGGACTAGCAGTCTTTGATCTAGCATGCTTGTTGTTTGTGTGTTGTCTAGGTGATGTGTTTTCATTTTTAGCATGCAAATTTTTAAAATATGCAGACATCAAATTGAAAGCACAAGTCATACAATTATCAACACCACAGTATTTATGACATGCATCAAAAGTAGGAGCAACAGGAATATCAGTCATCACAGTAGGAACGTCAACAGATTCTACTCTAACTCTGTTATTAGATTTAAAGTTCTCAGTAGAATGACATCTATTGTTCTTGTTCTTACTATTCACAAAATTATTGGGCTTGTTGAATTTAGTTCTCTCAGAGTTGACACCTAAACCAGCTTTAGGCAACCTAACATTGCCTTTTACTTTAATTGGTTTCAGGTTTGTCAGAATCTCATCTCTCATTTCATTACTCTCTTTCATTTTAAGGTCTTCCTGTTTTAGTTCATATCTAATGACAACAGGAGTCTCTAAAAGAGGTTCAGCTTCTGAGGTTTTAAACAAAGGTTTAAGGGAATCTTTCAAAACAAAAGGAATCCCTCTCTCTTCAGCACTCTTCTTAAAAGGAGTAATGTTACTAGCCTTACCTACGGATTTGTTATAGTCAAAACCTATTCCAACAGTTCTCTTGATCTCTTGTTTATCATTAAGTTCTTTGACTATAGTGGAGGCATCCTTAAAGGCTTTACATTTCACTTTCTCTTCCTCTAGCTGAAGTCTTAACGCAATCTCACCTTTCTCTAGAACTTTGACTTTAGCACATTGTAATCCTAAATCCATAGTCAGTTGTTCTATTTTAGGTTTTAATACGTTCATCTCATTCATTTTATAAGCATGAATATCTAAGACTAGTGTATCAATTTTAAGATTGGCAGCTTTCAACTTTTTAATAGCATCATCTCTTTCGAGTCCTAATTGCATAAAAAGTTTAGGGCATGTAGGATCTACCTGAAAGCTTCCAGCAGGAGGAGGTGAAGATGATCCAGCATTAGCCATAAGAGCAACATTCCCTAGCTGCTCCTCTTCATCACTATCTTTATCATCCCAGCTTTTCCCTTCTGCCAGATAAGACTTGCTTTTGTAATTCTGATTTCCAGAAGTACCCTGATGCTTTCTCACAAGTGCATCATACTTCTGCTTCAGCTCATCGTAGGAATCTTTTCTTTTTCCTTGAACCTTGGGCTGTTTGCATTCAGTTGCAAAGTGTCCTGGTTCACCACAGTTGAAGCATTTGAACTTGCTTCTATCCACCATCCCAGTCTTGTATCCTCCTTTGCTCGTAGAAGATGAATAACCTCCTTTCTGAAACCTGTTCACAGTAGGTTTGTACTTGTAGGAGGGATTCTTCCCGAATCTCATGTTTCCAAACTTCTTGGCAAACAGAGATAGAGATTGATCTTCTAATTGTTCTAGCTCTTCCATTGTATAGAACTCTTCGTCACCACTGGAAGAGGCAGTCTGACCCATCTCAGGTACAACAAATTCCTGAGTGGTTTTAGAAGGAACAACAACATCCTTCTTCTCTTCCGGTACAGGTGACTCAACAACTAGAGCTCTCGAATGGTTCAGTGTTTTACCCCAGCCATATCTCTGTTTACTTTGAACTTGTTCAAGTTCATAAGTTTTCAACACTCCGTAGAGTCTCTCCAGAGATATCTCATTCAGATCTCTGCTTTCCCTGATGGCAGTGATTCTGTGTTCCAAATGTTCAGGAAGTGTTAAGAGGAATTTCATGTTGACCTCTTTCTTGTCGTAGTATTTCCCATTTAAATTTAGATTATTAATCAGATTATTAAGTCTGATAAACACTTCTGAAATCCCTTCTCCGGGATTGGAACCAAACTGTTCATACTGAGCCATCAGTATCTCTTTCTTGTTTTCTCTAACTTCATCTGAGCCTTCATTGATGATCTCTAACGTATCCCAGATTTGCTTGGCGTTTGTACAATTAACAACAGCATTGTACATTACTGGATCTAGAGATTCCACCAAAATTAGTTGAAGAGCGTCATCTAAGTTCATCTGTTCACCCTCTTCATCTGTATACTCATGAAGTTCTTTCGGAATGGTCTGATGAGGTATTAACACACCTTCTTCTTCGTGTGCTAATATGACTTTCATCGGAATAGAAACACCTTTGTTTAATATCCCGATATATTTTCTGTTGGCTGTGCGGAGGAATAATAACATGTGCCTCTTCCATAGGCCAAAGTGTTCCTTGCTGAACGGTGGGATTTTAATGCTACTGATCTTTTGTGTACTCATGTTTAAGGATTTGAAGTGAATAGTGTTTGGATGAGATTTGGATTTTTGAAAGAAAAATATTTTAAATCAGAATTAATTTTTGAAATAAAATTAATTCGAATAAAAAATATTTGGACGTTACAGAGTGTGTATAGGATCTGATACGGAAAAATGGTATCAACTGCTCTGATGCCAATTGTTAGGTCCTGAAACGATTGTAGAAGGGGGGGTTGAATACAATCGTCACTAAAAATCGCGGCGGAATAATCTGATTTGAATTAAACTTGTTAATCAGATTTTAATTAATTAATATAACAATGTTTTAAGTCGTTATATAATTAATAAGGTTCGTTTTAATGTCCACTAAAGTTCGTAGAATAAATTCGACAGGATGTATTCTAACTTAGTGATTAAAACAATCGAGTGATCAAAGCACAGAAAACTGTGGATATAACAATTGCAAGTTACAAACAACTTGAAAGCTTTTACAATGCTTGAACACTTGGAAATGAAGAAGTGAGGCCATATTTATAGGCAAACCACTTAGATCTAGGTATGACATTGAAAGGAATGACTTTCTAGATTAGGAATGACTTAAAACAACAAAGCCATGCCAAACAAGAAGAAGGAATGACATAAACAAGCAATGTCATACTGCATAGGCACGGTATGACATTTTAAACTTGGTCATTAAGTCATTCGGTATGACTTACACATCAAAAGCCATGTAGAACACTTCGGTATGACATTTATATGTCATGATAACGCAAGTCATACACACAACTGCCAATGTCTGAATGGATGACACGGTATGACTTAATAAGTCATATCAGACAAAGCCTAAAGCAAGCAAACGGTATGACTTGTTAAAGCCATACGGACAATGTCTGTAGCACAGACACGGTATGACTTCATGAAGTCATGCTGAGAAAGTCTAAAACAATGACACGGTATGACATTCTCTGAGAATGTCATGCCGAGTCATTTACTCAATAAAACCTTTATATTTAATTGAATAAATACTCAATAATCACTCACTTAATTATATTAATTATATAAATTCATAAATTAAATTAATTCGAAGGTGAATTAATTTAATAAATAAATTATACAACTAATTTAATTATTTTGATAAGTGAAATAATTAAAGAAATATTTATTAAATTATATTTCTTCAACAACAGGGACTCCAGGCTTTGATGAATGTTGTAGATCTTTGTCAAGATTGAACGGCCACTTGTAGTTGATGCAGAATACTTAATTAGAGTAGCTGACACACAAATGTACTGTCTGGTTCATCTGTATCTAGCTGAATTAAATATTCTTTATCAAATAGACACTTGAGATGTGGCTTGTTCGTCGATTCATTGTCTTCGTAGTTCTTCTTCATTAGTAACAATAGTATGGAATCTTCTGAATATATAAAGTATTAAAACTTTATACCTTCTGGACTTCTGGACGTGCTACAAAGGATTATTTGTACACTGAGGCTTGAACATATTAATGAACTTCTTCCAGTGGTGTGCAGCAGCATCCTGAAATTCCTCAGACATATAATTTCAATAATTCACTTGACGTTCTTCGTACGGATTCCTTCAACAGTACTTGCTATTTACCTTGCTTTCTTATCAGAGTTGAGTTGGTACCTCTTTAATTACAAATAGGCTGAACATATGCCTTTCAAAAACTTTCCCAGCAATAGATTGTTTTGGGCTACAATGATCCAGTCATCATATAGTCGGTTGTGTATCAACAATCTGAAGTTTCACAAACATTTCATTATAAGTTATGGTTTTTACAAATATAATCATTATGTAAGTACTTGTTAAGGTTTTCACCAGTATAATCATAATGCTTAGATACCTGATTCTGACCAATTCTTTGTTGTTGACTGGGTCCATGAACTATTGGAGGCACAAACAATCTTGATGCTGCAGCAGGGGAGTTCCGTTGCAACAATAATGACATCTTCATCCTTGCATAATTTGAAGAGTTAAACAGTTCATTGATGTTGCACCAGGGGTCTTAATCCCATTTGCCCTAATTGTGTGCGCACACCCATGTTCGACGGTGTTCTTAATGGACACTGCCTTAAATGCTGGATACTCTGATGCATCACGACCATCGCTAGTCTGTGATGGAACCACCATAAATAACCGACTAAAGCATGCATAATACGATATTAAATTAAACTACAGAATTATAATGTATTAATCTACAAGTCTAAATCCATAATCCCGGAATCACCAGGAATGAGTATGAACAACATCTAAAGTTATTACAAACCAAAAATTTAAGTCTAAGTCATTACTACACCTTTTAAATCCCAAAAGTTCCAAAAGATAAAATTAGGGAACTACGAGTTCCCAACCTGCTCCATCATACGGCGATACGCAATCCCTGATCCTGAGGTAGACTTACGGGCGGTCTGCTTGAATCGGGTCATTCTCGGGTTTCACTGAAGGGTTATAATAAACAACAATATATATGAGCAAAAAGCTCAGCAAGTGAAAACAATCTATAACAGTTCACAATATGCGGTATAATCAAGTGCAATAATAACAATGGCTATGACAAGGTATAATCACAAGTAAAGGTGCTATGTGAGATAACAAGTTTATTAGAATTGGAAACACACAGCACTACGAGCATTAAGGGGTGATCAGCCCACACCAAGCTCCGAACCACATAAAGTGATTCAACCAGGGAGGATCCTCGGCACACATTGGCCATAAACAGACATCAGGCTCCCCGCTACTGATGCTGCAATAGTTGACTGGCGCCTCAGTCTTAAATAAATTATTATCCAATTCCTTTTGGGAAAATAGATTTTTTTACCACCCAACTTAGTTTTTATTTAGAAACTTACCACTGAATTATAATTTTTTTCTTTTCTGTCACTAAAGTTAGGTTCGGATTTTTTTTGTCACTAACGTTAGGTTCGGATTTGATTATTAACACTATGTTATTCTTTTTAACATTATTAAAATATAGTGGTAGTCTGCAATATAATGGTGATCTGATATGTGTGTATATCTTTATAAGTAGTACTCCCTCAGTCTCAATTTATAGGTCCTTTTTGGAATAAAAATTTGTCCCAAAATGCTTGACCCTCTCTTCTTTCAATACAAATTTATTCCTATATTAATTATGATTTTCTTTTGAACTCAACATTATTCTCATTTCTCAATGCACTAAATCCCTATATTTATTGTGATTTTTTTGAAACTCAACTTTTTTCTCCCTTATCAATGTACAAATTTATGATACATGAGACTAAATTATATGTAACTAACTATTTTCTTAATATGCGTGTTTTTTCCAAAAGGACCTATAAATTGAGACGGAGAGAGTACTCCATATGTGTCCTAGTAGTTTATCTTGGAGGACGAGAGTTTGAAATGTGTGTTACACTCTCGTACTTCAAAGTAAACTATATACTCCCTCTGTTTTTTTTATATAACGCTTAGACTTTTGGCACACACTTTTAAGTGTATTGACCGGGTAGTTAAAAATATTACTTTTTGAACTTTTTTTCTGAATAAAAATTTTGATTATATATTATTATTCAGAAAAAGAAATTTTAAAAAATAATATTTTTAACTACCCGGTCAAAGCACTTAAAAGTGTGTGCCAAAAGTCAAAGCGTCATATAAAAAAAACAGAGGGAGTATAATGTTATAGACACATATCATAGGGGAATTATCTTGTATACTGTTTTTTCAATCTTATTTTCAAAAATACTACCTTCTCCGATCTTATTTTCGAAAGTACTACCTTCTCTAAAATATTTTCAAAAATACTATCTTTTTGAAAATATTTTCCAAAAATACGGTGGTTGCATATGCAACCATATATGCAACTGAATTCCTGATTTCAAGTTCCAGTTTTCAAATGTCATTTTCGATCTCATTTGGAATCCAAAGATGAGGTCAAAAATGACATTTGAAAACTGGAACTTGAAATCAGGAATTCAATTGCATATATGGTTGCATATGGTTGTATTCAGTTGCATATGGTTGCATTCAGTTGATTCTATTGTAATCTAATGGCCCCGCTAGGGGCACATCTGTTTTAACTTACAGTTTTCAGTTGCATATGAGGTTGCATTTATTTGCATAGGATGTTGCATTCAGTTGATTCTATTGCAACCTAATGGCCCCGCCAGGGGCACCCATACATCAGTTGTAACTTACAGTTTTCAATTGCATTTAGTTGCATATGAGGTTGCATTCAGTTGATTCTTTTGCAATCTAATGGCCCCGTCAGGGGCACCCATACATCAGTTGCAACTTACAATTTTCAGTTGCATTTAGTTGCATATGAGGTTGCATATGAGGTTGCATATGCAACCACAGTATTTTTGAAAATATTTTAGAGAAGGTAGTATTTTTGAAAATAAGATTGGATAAGGTAGTATTTTTGAAAATAAGATTGAAAACGTGGTTATGAATAAAAAAAGCCCCATATCATATCACCATAATATTGCAGACTACCACTATATTTTTATAATGCTAAAAAAATAACATATTGTTAATAATCAAATCAAAACCTAACGTTAGTGACCAAAAAAATCCAACGTTTTTTTTTAAGGAAAAAAAACCAATTTTAAATTAAAACGTTAAATTTTATTCAGAAAAAATAAAATAAAATAATTTTTGAAACTAATTTGTTTAGGTGCCTCAAAATTCGTGTCCAACTCTCGTCTTCCAAGGTAAACTACCTGGGACACATATGTAGTAATACATATAAAGATATAGACACATATCAGATCACCATAATATTGCAGACTAACACTATATTTTAATAATGCTAAAAAAATAACATAGTGTTAATAATCAAATCCGAACCTAACGTTAGTGGCAAAAAAAATCCGAACCTAACATTAGTGACAAAAAAGAAAAAAATTATAGTTCAGTGATAGGTTTCTAAATAAATAAAAAGTTGGGTGGCAAAAAAAAATCTATTTTCCCATTCCTTTTTAAGGTCTTTCAATTCAATTCATTTTCAAAAAGGGGTCTTGATCAAAGACAAGTCATTAAGCAAGGTGTTTTTAAAACACAAGTGATATTTCTCAAAATAGGGAATGTTATTAAGATCAGGGTTCCAAAAGAGGTAATTCAGTTTAATGTGGGGTATCAACTTCTCATTATTCATCATGGGACTATTAGAGCGTATTCATGTGGGTATAAGGTGATATTATATGAAAAAAGATAATTCAAGTATTAAGGGTATTATTGGAATCCAAAGTTATGATCATAAGGGACTGATAAGGTGATTCAGTTCTAAGTAAACAATAATTCAACATTCGCAAGGTATACAATTATGAAGCAAGTATAAAGGAGAGTATAGAGTTCCACTTGCCTGGACTAAGCTTACTGAGCTCTTGTACAGATGCTTCTAGGGGTTCCTTGCCTGGCCTCCTACTTGCACCTATAATTAATAGTATCCTCGTCACTACAAGGCTAACTATCCTTTCGTGTATAAATATATATATATATATATATAAATAAATATATACATATATATAAAATATACACTTAAATTTAATTAAAACGAGTAACATATTCATCAAGTAATGCACATAACAAGTAAAGCATGGCATTTTATTACTTAACTATTATCACTTAATAATCCTCTAATTATACCTAAGTCACTTAAGTAATTAATCACGTAACACATAAGGTCTAAGACCAACACCTCCTAACTATACTCTACTGACCTCAATTTAACCAATTAATAGTAAGGCACACTTGTGCCCTACCTCCCAAGACTTACAAGTGAAGTGCAACCTAAGTGACTTATTAGTATGCTTACCTTGGCGACACTTGTCTGCCTTGGTAAAAATAATGCATCTACACTAAGTGCATTGACTTAAACTAACTTGCACTATCTAATATGTCCTAAAACTAACTCATGGACTCAATATGAGGTCAAGACCTCACTGATGACACACTCAAATGCAATGCACCCTAAGTTGGTTCTAAAATGTGACTCTATGTGTGACACTTGTGTTCTTTAGTGGAAATGAGGCATCTCCACTTAAGGCATTCACTCTAAATTGACTTCTAAGGGTTGATATGATCCTAAACTGACTTTCTGAAGTGGTGTGACTATTCTAATTAGGCACAAGGGTCTTTAAAACTAATGCACTCAAGTGACTATTCTAATTAGGCAGTTTGGCACCTCTTGGAGGGCCTTGGCAAAAACAGATGTTTCCACCATGTGCTTTGGCAAAATTGTGACTCCTCTGGATACCTAAGACCTAAATATAAGTTGTGCACTTGGAATGACACTAAGGCCTTGCTCAGGCCTCCTTGGGCCTCCATGCCAAGTTGGCACAGAACACCTTGACTTGCTGTGGGGACTGCCCTGATCTTACCAACTTGAAACTCACTAAACTCACTCAATACACCAATCCAATGACTCAAATAGCTTCCTAAGACTTCCCTAAGCTCATCTAAATCAAGGTCCCATGAGGGCCTCACCAATGACATAGCTTTAACCACTCAAGGATGCAATTGGTCCTAAAGTGCCCTGTTCTGCCCTATACTCAAAAATGTGTGTGTGTACCTATGTAAATGATTGTTTTTATGACTCTTATGGCTACTGGAGACTTGTATATACCAAGTCCCAACTCCAGATAACTTGGGCCTATGAGGGCCTAAGCATGACATCTCCATTTCTCAAGGTTTCTATGGTGTAAACATCTGCTTTGGGGTGTGTGTGTGACTCCTTCCACCTTAACTCCCTTTTAAACACCATAATCCAAGCAAACAAGCCACAAACCTACTCTACATGATACATATATCTACTGACTATCCTCACCAAGAAAGATATCACAACTTTTAACCAAATAAAATACAATGCCGAAGCAAAATAATGAGCCAAAACAGAGCATAATTTTCAGGGTGCATACATGAGCAAAATTTCGAATATATGAACATGATACTCTCAAAATAACCACTGATTATCATTGTAAACTATCATACATGTTAAGAACCAACCATATTTCACAAGAATAATAGCATGCATTGACCAAAAACCAAGTTAAAAACTCCAAATCATCACATATAGCATCCACTCGAAAATCATGGCTTAAGATCACTAGTTTCACATATTTCTTGTACAAATCATAACATGCAAGCTCTAAACCTTTATATAACATCTTGTAAAAGAACCAAAATCTCTTGAAACATAACAAAACTTCATACATTTCGAATTCAAGTCTCCAAAACAAACCATTCCCTTCGGCTCCCTTAAGGGTCATTGCCGAGGGTGATGAAACATGTGTGTTTTGGCCAAATGAAGGTATAAAACCTCTCCAAAAACACATCAAGCTCATCTTTAGGAACCTCCAAAATGGTGACCCTAAGCTCACAAGAACTAAGGCCCCATTTCGGTTCCAAATTCAACATGCAACATAGGTTTTAACCTCAAAATGAAGATACAAGCTTGGATGATGAAAGTCTTGGCCTCCAAAAGCTTGAAATGATGAAGAATGGAAGAAAATGGTGAAGAGAGGGGAGGGTTTAGAGATCAGCCGAGAGGGAGAGGTGAGGGAGAGAGAAGAGAGAGATGAGAGAAGACGGTTTTGATTTCCGTGGTGTATAAGAATAAGTGGGGTGTGGGAGTATGCATTATTTTGTTGTCTTGTGCTTGACTTGACCAAAATTGTGGTAGTGGATTGTAGAAATGACTAGATTATCCCTTCTCCAAGTGTTAGTGTAAAATGCATGCAAGGGTAGAGTAGACATTTGATAAATAATTAAAGTGTGATTTAAAAAGTATTAAAAGAAAGAGTTTTAATAAATAAAGTACAAATCTATAAATCTTGAAATTAATATCACAAATAATATGGGATTTAAGAAGTTTAATAAAATAGTATTCAAAGATTTCGGACAAAGAATGAATTTAAAAGATTATATTCAATAAAGGCTCTTATATTCGCATTACACAAAATATAAAAGCACGAATATAATACACGTAATATCACGAGAGAGAGAGATATATATATCAATTCGCTATTTTACAAGTTAAAGTTTATCGGTTACTCGCAATTCATCAAACATCACTAAATCGCATATATCTCTATTATTATTAAATCGGGTAGCGACAACGATCACATTTATTAATATAAAGTTAAAACTGTCGCAACTAGTAATATCATTTAATCGCGTAGCGAGATTTATCCCTCAAATATTAAACAGGTACATTCTAACTATAATCGGAAGTCACATAACAATAAATGAGTCAAATTCACATAATTTAACAATTAAGACACGAAGCTTTATATATCACCAAAAATGAAATACTGT
The DNA here is from genome assembly GCF_001625215.2 of Daucus carota subsp. sativus. Classification (NCBI taxonomy): domain Eukaryota; kingdom Viridiplantae; phylum Streptophyta; class Magnoliopsida; order Apiales; family Apiaceae; genus Daucus; species Daucus carota. The sequence continues at coordinate 11,754,670 of NC_030387.2, forward strand.
AATATATATAAGTCAAATATTACAGGCGTTACATAGTCTCAGTTGCCGCAGTTAAAAAAAGGAGAGTATTGATATTAGTATTATTGTTCCATCGATCTACACTAACTTTTACAAACCTGCATTAATTGAAAATATACCTACCTACACTGTTACACACACTAAATTATATTATATACAGTTTAATTTTATTTCCTTACGCGGCGGCTGCTTTTGTTTCTTTTTCTCATCTTTAGGCACAAAAGTACCATCATCTTTAGCAACACAATCCGACTTACTTTTGGCACATTGTATACACTATAAATGAAATTCACATTAGAACAGTATGATTTAATAAGAACTTTCTTCATGTGAGCGAGACGTTAAAAGTTCTCATAAAGTATACAAACATAAATACCATTCACTGACAGTTACTTTTGACCAAAGGTGGGTCTAGTGTCTCTGAACCTTACTATTAATCTTGTTTATGTATAACTTATCCTTTGAGATGCTTGCTAAGTTTTAAGATTTTTGAATAGAGTTATTGGTTGTTTGCAGGAGTGGACTGATCCGGTCATAATCAAGACAAAGATGACACGCTTATAGACTCAGGTCATATGCAGAAGGTGCTGACTAGGCGATCACTCAATCAGTCTTTTTTTGAAAGATGTAAAAGCCTTTGCCATTATCAAAGATACCTCATAATTTTTTTTGGATACTTTTTGATTCTATTGCATTTTGGTACTCTAATAGAACTTCAGACGGATCCCAATATTCAATGTAGTGATTCACTTCTGTGTAATAATTAGATATAATAAAAGTTGTCGATATTTGGGATTTAATTGAGTTATGTTAAATTAAATTGAGTTGCTAGTCTTATTAAATATTAAAGTAAGTGTGAATTTGTAGTAGTGAAAGTAATAGAATGTGACAACTCGGCTAAAAAATTTAACAAACAGCTTAGAAATCTAACACAGCAATGTGACTCGGCTAGTAACTCGGTAAAACAAAATTCGATGCCTAGGAAACTCTATTGCATCTCTGTAAATTCAAAACTACACAGCAACTTGGAACTAAAAATCAACCAACAGACGCAACTCACAATTTGGTGATATTAATATCAAAACAAAACTCAAAGCGGAACAGGGGCTGCACATCAATCTACACTGCAACACAAGCGCAAAAAAAAAAAACTACAAAACTACAACCAATCGGCTAAATACAAAGTGACACATGTGAAAAACGAAAAGAAAAACAGGTCATACACAAACTCAGTAGATCATCACTAAAATCACAAGAATTTAACATCCGTACGGATTGATCGTTAAAAATGAATTTTTTAAAAATATAAACTTCATTTAGCACAAAACTAGTCCACCGAGTTGGGTGTTTTTACTAATTTGAATATTATAAAATATCATCAAATAAGTCTTGATTTTTTTTTTAAAAAAAAAATTCTCCATCACTAAAATCACAAGAATTTAACATCCGTACGGATGATTCGTTGAAAACAATTTTAGAAAACACACAAACTTCGTTCGGGACAAGATTAGTACACCTAGTTGGGAGCTTTCACCAATTTGACTGTTATGAAACACCTTCAAATAAGTCTTGATTTTTTTTAAAAAAAATCTCACATCACTAAAATAACAAGAATTTAACATCTGGATGGATGAATCATTGAAAATTTTTTAAAAATATAAACTTCATTTATGACAAAACTAGTCCGTCAAGTTCGGTGTTTTTACGAATTTGAATGTTATAAATGTGACGCACCATAATAACCGACTAAGCATGCATAATTCGATAAATAATTAAACTACAGAATTATAAAATATTAAAGCTACAAGTCTAAATCCACATCCCCGGAATCACCAGGAATGAGTATGAACAACATCTAAAGTTATTACAATCCAAAATAAAATTCAAAGTTATTACTACAAGTTTTAAAATCCCCAAAAGTCTTAAAAGATAAAGTTAGGGAACTATGAGTTCCCAACCTGCTCCATCATACGGCGGTAGGCAATACCCGATCCTGAGGTGGTCTTACGGGCAGTTTGCTTGAATCGAGCCATCCTCGGGTTTCACTGAAGGGTTATCATAAATAATACAATTAATGAGCAAAAAGCTCAGCAAGTGAAAGCAGTATATAACAGTTCACAATATGCAATATAAACAATTGCAACAATATCAAGGAATATCACAAGGTATAATCTCAATAAAGGTGCAAAATGAGATAGCAATTTATTGGAATTGGAAACACACAACGCTACGAGCATTGAGGGATGATCAGCCATCAGGCTCCCCGCTACTGATACTGCAATTAATTGACTGGCGCCTCAGTCTTATAATAAAAATATTATCCAATTCCTTTTAAGGTAAATTCAATTTCGATAAAAAGGGGTCTTGATCAAAGACAAGTCATTCAGCAAAGGTATTTTCAAAGTTTAAGTGATCTTTCTAAAATAAGGGAATGTTATTAAGATTAGGGTTCCAAAAGAGATAATTCAGTTCAATGTGGGGTATCAAGTTCTCATTCTTTATCAAGGGACAATTGGAGTATAATCATGTGGGTGTAAGGTGATACTAAATGAAAAGGTCAATTCAAGTATTAAGGGTATTATTGAACTCCAACGTTTGATCATAGGGTGATAATAAGGTGATTCAGTTCTAGATAAGCAGTAACAATGCATTCACAGGGTATACAATTATCAAGCAAGTATAAAGGAGAGTTTCACTTGCCTGGACTAAGCTTACTTAACACTTGTACTGAATCTTCTAGAGGTTCCTTGCCTGGCCTCGTACTTGCACCTATAATTAATAGTATCCTCGTCACCACAATGCTAACTACCTTTTCGTGTGTGTGTGTGTGTGTGTGTGTGTGTGTGTGTATACACATATATATATAAATATATACACTTAAGCTTAATTAATAACAAATCACATACTCCTCAAGTAATGCACATAACAAGTAAGGCATGGCATTTTATCAATTAGCTATTATCACTTAATAGTCTCTAATTATACCTAAGTCACTTAAGCAATTAGTCAAGTAACACATAAGGTCTAAGACCAACACTTCCTAATTACACTTTATTGACCTCAACTTAACCAAATAAGAGTAAGGCACACTTGTGCCCCACCTCACAAGACTCACCAATGAAATGCATCCTATTTGACGTACTAAAATGCTTGCCTTGGCAACACTTGTGTGCCTTGGAAAAAATGATGCTTCTATACTAAGTGCATTGACCTATAATAACATTAATAATCCTAATATCAATTAATAATTAATATTTAATCAATATTTATTTCATTTCTAATTTCCAAAAAACTTTGCAGCCCTGCTCTTCTCTACCACGCCAAACATATCCAACATTATTATACTTTCGACGGTGTAAGCCTCCTGTCAAAACCACCATTCTCCGTCTCATCCCTCCCCGAGACCTGTACAATAGCCTCGATCTCCCTCTCTCGTCTCATCCCTCCCCGAGACACCTGTACAATAGCCTCATCTCCCTCTCTCGTTACTGCAACAACTACACAACCCTATTCCCCATCTTCTTTATTCACTCTCCCTCTCTGTCGCTGATTCTACAATCAGCGCAGCCACTACAGTCGGCTGAACAACAGCCCTGCCAACAATAAACCAAGCCACACCATTGTCCAACATAGCCACAAATACTCTTCTGCATTAACTCTGCCTCAGTACCTTATCAAACTTCAAAATCAATGTCCTATATATATCTTTCATTACTCAATCAAACAACTTGTACAACCCTCCTGTATAGGCGGCAACATCTGCCACCAAACCACCATTTCCTTTCCCATCTCCTTACTGTACTACACTTACCACCTGATTCTTATTCTTTTCATTGCTTCAATCCTGATCAGCCAACCATAGTCACCAGAAACATCAAAAACAAACCTGCACATAACTAATTGGAACACCCAGAAATCACAATCTAATCCTACACACCAGCGAAACACCAATTCCCTTCCCTAATTTCCCCAACCTACCCTGTCAAACAACTATCAATGGAACTACTCAACAACCCCAGGCACACCTGCCCCCATAACACCCACCTTCCTTAAGCTCACCAACAGCCACACAAATCAGCCCCATTCCGAAATCCTTAACACCACCAGATTATAACCAACTGCTGAGTCAAAAACCAGCCGCCTGTAACAAAACAGTTGTTGCAATCACAGCCGTAAGCAAATTTCCTCCATCATCACACCACTAAGCAGTCGTCCCCTTCGACTTCATCTTTCTCTTCCCCGCAGCCACTGGGAATCAAAAGCAGCGCCACTACTTTCCGTCGCCGCCACCACACATGGCTGCTACCGCGCTGCAACCACGAAGCCACCATAGTCAATCAAAACACCACATGCGACTCTCTCTGTCCGGTTACTCGAACCCACCACCAGTTACAACTCAATTCCGACGAAGTTGTCACTGACCCAAACAGCACCTCCTCTGCTTCCTTTCTCAACAAGCGGCGCGGCTTCCCTACACACACCGTCGACCTCCTCCAATCGACCACATCCAACTGAGCACTTACTCAATCCAACCCCTGCGACAACATCGGAAACTCTGTCCCAATCTCTGCAATACCAGCGCCCAGCGGCGTCGCCGCCATACCCGGAGAGCCGATCCCATCACCACCACAACTCGAATCATGATATACAACAAGTAAAAATCGCTTATACACGAAATCGAATCCTTACCAGTATGAATCAAAGTGAGAAGAAGAAGAAAAATTTGGAGAACCCTAATTCCCAATTGAGACTCAGCCGCCTCTGTTTTGCTCTTGATATTAGTCTGATTTGTTTTGGGGTTATCTGATTATATCAGATAGAGAAATACTACAGAAAGCGCTACAGAAAATACTTACAGAATGATGCGGCAGATAAGCTGGACAGAGCATTTAAGATGTTGTCGGCACTTACCTAGTTATCGCTGCTTATCAGTCATCATCACACTTATCCCTTTTAATTTTCATACTGTTATCTCTTTTGTTTTGTTTGTACTTCCAATATTTTTATTTTTTTATTAAACCTAAAATATTTCAAATTTTCAAATTAATTTTTATTATTTTAAATTTCTTATTTAAATATGTATTTGTATATTATAAATAATGGAAATGAAAGTGTTTTATCTTATTCTTTAAGTAATTTACCTTTTAATTTGTGTTGTCTTTTCTTTTTAAATTATTTGACACTTATTTTTACTGTATAATACTTTGATGTAAATTACTAACTTTACTATATTAGACTTGTAATATACATAATATGTGAGGGTTTTTTTAGTTATTCTTTTATTTTTTTTATATGTAATCACCTTTTTAGTTTTATTACTCTATTTTTCAATGTATTTATGCCAGTTCTGTTGTAGAACTAAAAACGGGGGGTGAGCGATTCGTGCTTTGGACTGGTCTCGATGTGATATGCCTACGTATCTTCTGCTTGAAGAAGAATCAATTCCAAAACGTAGTTCTAGTTATGAGGGGTAGAGCCCTTTATATAGGCGCTTCGGAGTCAGAAGTCGGATGGAAATATGATTCCGTATATCAGACTTCTTATCGAAGTATGCCTCGAGACAAGAGATAAGATGAACTCTTATCCTTTCGTTGCTGATATTTATCCGCACTCCGGGATGTTTATCTGTTAGAATCAGATGTATTATAGAACTTGTATTCGTAACTGGACCTACAACTGGGCCTCTATTAATTATGAAATTAATATTTAAGAGTCTCAGGCCCTGTTTAACTAGGCTTTAGTATCCTTGGGCTTTTAATATCCAATAATAATTAAATATTATTTCTGACCCGTATCATTTGCCCCCCAACTTTCGACAAGTTCTGTAGAAACTTTTCAAAAGTTGCTGAGACCTTATCGGCTTTCTGAGCTTCATACATCATGCGAGAAAGCTAACTTCTGCCAATTCTTATCACCCAAGGTCTGAAGTTTCATAAATAGCGCAAGGATCTCACCGATCTTGACTACTTTGAAATAATTCGAGATGACTTGAATTGACTGTATAGTAAAGATAGCTCTGTTTCGTATCCTTCGGGATTGCACTTTATTTTTCATTGGAATATCGGAAGACACGCGTCCTTTTTATGACCTTCCGAGTAGTTTTCGCATTATTACGGGTCCTTTTTGTTTGTACAGCAAGTATCCTTCTCAGATTTATGCTTGTAATGGTGCTCTCGAGCATTTTCATATTTTTTCCGGGGCTTAATTCAATTAAATTGGAATTTCTGCGATTAAATTCCAATTTTCTAGAATTTTTCGAGCCTTTAAAGAATTTTCAAAATATTTTTTGAAATTAAAATCTCAATTTTGTGATTTTATTTTTTTTTTTGAATTTCCAGGATTTTTTTCGTATTTTTCCCCATTTTTGAGGAATTTTCAGCATTTTTATGAATAAATCATAATTTATTTTCCTGAAATATCCCTTCTTCATGTGTATGCTTCCTTGGCGTGGGTGACCCCCGCCAAGGAGGCACTTATATTGCCACGCCCAGGGGATATGTCTCCTAGGAGTGGGTGACGAGTGAGGCTTCAAGTGGATTGCTTCCTTGGCGTGGGTGACCCCCGCCAAGGAGGCACTTCAGCTGCCACGCCGAGGAGACATGTCTCCTGGGCATTGGTAGATGATGAGGCCGCAATTGGCTTGCTTCCTTGGCGTGGGTGACCCTCGCCAAGGAGGCACTACTGCTGCAACGCCTAGGAGATATGTCTCCTGGGCGTTGGTAGATGATAAGGCCGCAATTGGCTTGCTTCCTTGGCGTGGTGACCCCCGCCAAGGAGGCACTACTGCTGCAACGCCTAGGAGATATGTCTCCTGGGCGTTGGTAGATGATAAGGCCGCAATTGGCTTGCTTCCTTGGCGTGGTGACCCCCGCCAAGGAGGCACTACTGCTGCAACGCCTAGGAGATATGTCTCCTGGGCGTTGGTAGATGATAAGGCCGCAATTGGCTTGCTTCCTTGGCGTGGTGACCCCCGCCAAGGAGGCACTACTGCTGCAACGCCTAGGAGATATGTCTCCTGGGCGTTGGTAGATGATAAGGCCGCAATTGGCTTGCTTCCTTGGCATGGTGACCCCCGCCAAGGAGGCGACCCCAATAGGACGCCTAAGGGACTTTGGAGCAGTTCTTTGCTAGGTCCTGTGGGCCTAAGTCTACGCATGTTAGGCCTACGTGGCTTAATTTTTCCTTTTCTTCTTTTTTACTTAGACATCTCCAAGTCCTTCTAGAATAATCGAGTCACTTCTGAAAAATTTAAATTTCGTGGGCTTCCCGCCTAGACAAAGCCCATTCACCGACTATGAGCCCATTTGACCGCTAATAGGCGGTAACCCTAAGGTTTACCGGCTGTTGAACCGGTTAGAGCCCCCTATATATTTGAGTGACTTGGGGTTCATTTCCCTCATTCACTAAACTTTCGAAGTCTCAGAGCCTAAACACTTTCCCAAATTCTCTCAATTTTCTATAGCTTTCGGCGAGTTCTTAGGCGAGTTTTCCGGCAATCTTCAAGAAGATCCCAATTTCCGGCCGATATTCAAGCGATTTTCCAGTTTCCGATCAATCTTCATCTTTCCTCCATCATTTTCTGGGTTTAGAGCATCCATCCGAAGAATATCAATGGCGGATTCAAGCTCGTCTCAACAATCACAGCTCTCTCAGCCACCTGCTCCTCGCCAGCGCGCGAACCGAGGTAAAAAATCCCTCGTTCATGCTAGCGTTTTTTCACTTAGGGAGTTGCTTACTGAGTGTGGGGAAGCCTTTCCCAATTTATTGCATTTAGAATCTTATAATTATCCATCCAAGTATTCTCAAAAGGATGTAGATGCCATAGCTTTGGCTTTTGGAATTAACGGGCCGTATAGGGCTGTTGCTCCGGGCCCAAATGATCGGGCCTGTTACCCAAAGCCCGGAGCAATTAGGGTTTATAAGGAGACTTTCTATTCGGGCTTTAGGCTTCCACAACCCATGTTTGTCTGTAGACTTTTTGCCGAAGCCTGCATTTGTCCAACTCAGCTCCAGCCCAATGGCTGGAGGTTTATTTACTGTTATATGGTCCAGTGTAAAAAGCATAACTTAGAGCCCAGCATTGCCGTTTTTCGGTATTTATTTAAATTTGTAAATGCCCCCCACGATGAGGGTTGGGTCAAGATCCAGTACAGGAACTTGGCCAGTAGTATCTTTGTTTCTGACTCGGCCCCAGATTCCCTCCCGGCCTGGAAGAAACAGTGGTTTTATGTTTATATGGAAGGGGCCGACTGGGGTGAATGCTTCAAGCCCAACTTTAGTCGGGCCGAAGACGGGCCTGTTAGGTCACTAAAATTAGGCGTGGAGGAGGAAGCCGCCATCAGAATCTTGACTGGGGACAACCTTCACCACAGCTCCATTTTGATTTCTGAGGCCTCACTCCAAGAGCACGGCCTGAGTGATTTGGGCCCCCAGGGTATAATCTTTTTCTTTTAGTCTTTTTTTTTTTGCGATTTATTCCTGTAATTGGGCCTTTAACCTTTTCTTGCATTGCTTGCAGCCCTTGCCACCCTTGGCAATATTTTTAAGAAGAGGGAGGCCCATGCTTCTCAAGTTGTCGCTACGGAAGTTCCCCGTCAGAAACGGGCCAAGAAGGGGGCAGACGGCCCAGTGGTCGAGAAAGTGCCAGCCTTTCTGACCCCAACGCCCACAGCCGTGGAAGAGGACCCCAACCCATACGTGGTGCAATGGGGCCTTCTTAACAAGGACACCATCGTGGGTGACTCTCGGGCCGCCGCAGAGTGGTCCAAAAATGTAATTACCCCGCGGGACAGGGCCCACGTGGTGGAATCCTCCGACGATCTACAGATCGAGCTGCTCGGAGCACAGGCCGTTGCGTCGGTAAAAATCTCAACTTTTCTTACTTAGTGTTTTTGGCTCCCTTTTTCTTTCTTATGTTTAGTACTTAGAGTACTTTTTATTGTGTTAACTTCTCTCTTTTTGCAGGTCAACACTTACCTCCAAGCCGCCCTTCATAATTTGAAGACGGTGAGGACGGACTTGACGGTCGCCGAACGCGACCGCGACAGGTATCTTGAATCCTCCACTGCCAACTTCGAAAGATTCAGGCAAGTGGAGAGGGAGTTGGCTGAGGAGAAGGAAAGGGTGAGGACCCTAGAGGCTGAACTGGAGAGGACTCGCGCGGAGGCGATCGCGGAGTACAAAGCCTCTCAGGAGTTTGACGACCTCTTGGCGGCTGAGTATGATGCCAGCTTCCCGGATACGTTCAAAGCCTGCTGGGAGACAATTATCGGGGAGTTGGGCTCCCAAATCGAGGGTACCTTGGAGAGGTTTTTGGTCCCTCCGGTCCCGGGGAAGACTCCGTCGTCCCCGGTCGACTTAAATGAGGCGGCTTTAGGGGATTCTCATCCAAACGCCACCCAAGATGAGGATGCCCAGGACGGGGTCGAATCTCCTATGGCCGAGGATGCGGAAACAAAGGATGTGGAGGAGGAGGACGAAGAGGTCCCCGAGAAAGCGGCCGAGGCCAAAGAGGGGGACGACATCTTCGATGATGGTCTGCCCTAGACTAGGTGTTTTTAGCCCTGCGTGGCTTTAGTTTGTATATATTTATTCGTATATTTATGTCAACCCTTTGGGGTTTAACTCCTTTATTTATTTGTCAACTTATCTATCAAGTTAACTTCTTTTGCATATCATTCTTTTAGCTTCGAGCCTCATTTAGCACTTTTCAACTTCGAGTTTTTTATCCATATTGTTTCATACCTAGGATTTCTATCTTTAAACATGTAAGTTCAATTTAGAACTTGTGAACTTTTCATCAAAGAAAGCACAAGTACAAGGAAAAATGACTTGGATAAACATGCTAGATAATCCTCAGGACTTTATTATTATAGTAAAAGAAATAACTATATTTGGAAATCAACTACATGGCAGTGGTCAACATGACCTTATTTTTGTGGTAACTACTAACTTCTGTTATCACAGAATAGACATCAAATATAATATATCTTTAAGTTGGTTGCATGCCAACTTCTGGGAACTTCAACTCCTTCCAAGGTTTGGAGTTTGTATGAGCCATGGCCTGTGACAGTCTTAACTTGGTAGGGGCCTTCCCAATTTGGAGCCATCTTGCCTTTGGGGCCTACCCCAGAAGCTTCAATTTTTCTAAGTACCAGATCTCCTTCCCGGAAGTATCGCTCCTTAACCCGTAGGTTATAGTAATAGGAAGCTCGTTTCTGGTTTTCCACAATCTTAGCATGAGCTTCGTCACGAATCTCATCAATCATATCAAGTGCAAGTCTCATACCTTCTTCATTGGCTTCTGGCTCATACTGCTGGACCCTGGAGGATGTATGAGTGATTTCAAGTGGCACCACTGCCTCGGCTCCATAAGCCAGCTGAAAGGGGGTTGCCCCAGTTGAAACCTTACAAGTTGTTCGATACGCCCATAGTATTGGGAGTATCTCATCGGCCCATGATCCCTGGGCTTTCTCAACTCTTTTCTTCAGTCCATCAAGGATTATCCTATTGCCCACCTCAGCTTGTCCATTAGCTTGAGGATGGGCAACTGAAGTGAAGCGTAACTCAATCGAGTAATCCTCACAATAACTTCTAAACTCGGCATTATTAAACTGAGTCCCATTGTCTGTAACCATGACTCGAGGTATTCCGTACCTGCAGATAATGTTCTCCCACACAAATTGCGCAACTTGCTTGGTGGTTATCTTGGCCAACGGCTTGGCTTCAATCCACTTAGTGAAATAATCAATCGCAACCAATAGAAACTTTCTCTGCGCACTAGCAAGTGGAAACGGTCCAAGAATATCCATCCCCCACATTGCAAAGGGGATAGGAGTATTGATAGACGTCAGCATCTCAGGTGGCTGTCGTACAACGGGTGCAAACCTTTGACAACGATCACACCTTTTCACATAGTCTTGAGCGTGCTTTAGCATATCTGGCCAATAGAATCCAAGGCGAGTTACTTTATGAGCTAATGCTCTTCCACCGAGGTGTTGGCCACATACCCCTTCATGAACTTCTCTAAGGGCTTCTCGAGCCTCATCCGGCCTCAAACATCTCAAATAAGGGATCACAAACGATTTTCTATATAAGACCCCCTCAATGGGTACATACTTAAGGGCCCTTACCTGTAACTTTCGCGCTTCATCAGCATTAGGCGGTAGATGACCGCTTTGTAAGTACAACTTAATCTCATCCAACCAAGTGGCCCCTGTGTCAATGGGGGCAGCTAACTTTGCTTCGATGCTTGGGGTTCTCAAAACCTGATAATAAACGCTTCCTGAGCATACCTCGTCGTCGGAGGATGCAAATTGTGATAAGGCATCAGCCTTGGTGTTCTCCTCCCTGGGCACATATTCTACCGAGCATTCTTCGAATAGTGCCATCTGGGTCTTTACAATCCTTAGATATTTCAGCATAGTCTCCTCACGGGCTTCAAACTCACCATTCACTTGGAAGACTACAAGCTTTGAGTCACCACAGACTTTCAAATTCTTTACCCTCAAGGTTCTAGCTAGACCAAGTCCAGCTATTAATGCTTCATACTCTGCTTCGTTATTAGTGGTCGGAAAGTCTAGCTTAATAGCATATTCCACTGTAAAGCCATCAGGGCTTTGGAGCACAAGTCCTGCACCACTACCTTTTGTTTTTGAAGCCCCGTCAAAAAATAGTAGCCAATATTCTTTAGGTTTTTCTTCCTTAGTAGGTTCTTCTACCTTGTCTCCTTGCCCCCCGACTTCCTGGTTGCTAATGGTGCATTCAACTAGGAAGTCAGCTAAGGCCTGAGCTTTAATCGCCGTTCGAGGCTTATATCGGATATCAAATTCTCCAAGCTCAATTGCCCACTTGATCAATCTTCCACTAGCCTTAGGGCTATGTATAACATTTCGGAGAGGTTGGTCTGTCAAGACTTCTATCTTATGAGACTGAAAGTAAGGTCTCAACTTCCTCGAGGCCGTAATCATGGCCAAAGCAAATTTTTCGATCACTGAGTAATTGAGCTCCGCTCCATGCAGAACCTTGCTCACATAGTATACTGGTTTCTGGACTTTGGATTCCTCCCGAACCAAGACGGCGCTTAGCGCTTGTTCCGAGACAGCTAAGTATACATACAGGATTTCGCCCTCTACGGGTTTTGATAAGATTGGTGGCTCTGCCATATATTTCTTTAGATGTTCGAAGGCCAATTGGCTCTCATCCGTCCATTCAAAGTTCTTAACCTTCTTTAATGCTTTGAAGAAAGGCAAGCACTTGTCTCCTGACTTGGATACAAACCTTCCCAAGGCTGCAATTCTTCCTGTCAGTTTCTGAACATCCCTTACACTCTTTGGGGGTTCCATATCTAGGATAGCTTTTATCTTGTCGGGGTTGGCTTCAATACCACGCTTTGAGACCATTAGACCCAGGAACTTCCCCAAAGGCACACTTAGCTGGGTTTAACATCATCTTATGCGTCCTCAGGACTTCAAAGGCCTCTCTAAGGTGTTCAAGGTGATCCGCTTTGTTCAAGCTTTTCACCAACATATCGTCTACATATACCTCCATAGTCTTACCAATCAGATGCTTAAACATCTTGTTTGCAAGGCGTTGGTATGTTGCTCCTGCATTCTTAAGTCCAAAGGCCATAACCAAATAACAAAATACACCAAAGTCAGTGATAAACGATACCTTGGGTACATCGTCCTTGTCCATCCGGATCTGATTATATCCGCTGAAGCCATCCATGAAACTCAGCATCTCATGGCCAGTAGTGGCATCTATCAGTGTATCAATTCTTGGAAGAGGAAAACAATCCTTCGGGCAAGCGTCATTTAGGTCAGTGAAGTCCACACACATCCTCCACTTCCCATTAGCTTTCTTGACCATAACAGGGTTGGCCAACCATTCTGGAAATTGTATCTCTTCGATAAAACCCGCTTCCAACAACTTATCGACCTCCTGTTTAATGGCTTCTTGCCTTTCAGGGGCGAAGTTCCTTTTCTTCTGCTTAATAGGTTTCCTCTCGGGGTTTACATTCAACTTATGGGTCATGAATGAGGGATCGATACCTGGCATATCAGCCGCTGTCCAAGCGAAAACATCACGGTTGTTCCTCAAGAACCTCACAAGCTCTTGTTTCAAATCTTCCTAGAGTAATGCTCCAACATAAGTGACCTTTTCAGGTTCTTCTGTATACAATTGGATTGGAACCAAATCTTCGGCAGGCTTGCCTCTCCTTTCCTCTTCTTCTCGGACATCAAGGTCATCTGTAGGTAATACTTGCCCCCCGGCTCCTCCAGATCTTAATGCCCCAATATAACAGCTTCGGGCCATTTTCCGATCTCCTAATTCTTCTCCAATTCCGTTCCTAGTCGGGAATTTAATCTTCATGTGGTAAGTGGACGGGATTGCCTTAAAAGCGTGTATCCCGGTCCTTCCAAGGATGGCATTATAGGTCGACGAAGCTTTAACAACCAAGAAATTTATCATGCATGTGGCTTGTCTAGGTTCGGTACCCATAGTTACAGGGAGTTGGATCATGCCTTCAATCTTGGTTTCCACATTGTTGAAGCCATATATAGGCATATCCGAGGGTGTCAGTTGAGTATCGGAGTATCCCATCTTTTCATAGGCATCATAGAACAAAATATCCACCGAGGCTCCATTATCAATGAGCACTCTCTTTACGGACGAGTTTCCAATCACTGGTGTAATTACTAAGGGGTCATCATGGGGGAATTTTACCTTCTCGAGGTCGACGTTATCGAATGCCATTGCATAGTCAATTTTTGCCCGCTTCGGGGGTTCTCCAACTATACTCATTACTTCCCTCGCATAAGCTTTCCGTGAATTACTTGAGGTTCCTGCAGCTGTAGGCCCTCCGGAGATCACGTTGATCACAGGCCCTCGAGGCTGGGTTCTCTTATCATCATTGTCTCTTCCACGGCTGTCATTGTCCCGATAATTTTTGTCTCCATCTTTGGTAAATTTGGATAACTTGCCTCTTCGGATCAAGAACTCAATTTCATCCTTCAACTGCCGGCAATCATCGGTCTTATGTCCTGTGTCTTTGTGGAATCGACAATATAAATCTTTGTTACGTTTCTCCGGATCGGTCCTTATAGGCTTCGGCCATCTAACACTTTCATCCTTCTCAATTTCCAACAGGATTTGACTCCTCGGGGCGTTAAGCCTGGCATACTCAGTAAACCTCGGCCCCACCTTCTTTTTAGCAGGCGATTTTTCCTCATCTTCCTTCCGGGAGTACTTATTCTCAGCATTATACTCCGTGTCATTCCCACGCTTCTTGAAGTTGGTATTCGGTCCCTGATTGTTCTGGGATTTTCTCAAACTTTCCTCCGCCTTTATATACTTTCCGGCTCTCTCTTGTAAATCGTTCATATTGTCCGGAGCCCTCTTGGCTAGAGATCGGCGAAAATTGTCATCAGTGGTGCCTTGTTGGAGTGCAATCATGGCTACCTTCTGATCTAGATCTGGGACCTTCAAGGCTTCTATGGTAAAACGTTTCATATACTCTCGGAGCGATTCATTCTTACCCTGGTGCAAATTCATTAACGAGGCGGAGCTTTTGGCGTGAGTTTTGCTTCCAACGAATTGTCCTATGAAAGCCCTGCTCAAGTCAGCAAAACAAGAGATAGAATTAGGGGGTAGGCGACTATACCAATGTTGGGCCATTCCACTCAAGGTTTGAGGAAAAGCGCGGCACTTGATCGCTTCCGTGACAGGTTGGAGCAACAGAGCGTTCATGAATGTTCGAACGTGGTTTGCAGGATCACCCGTGCCATCATAGGCTTTTATGGTTGGGAGTTTGAACTTTCTTGAAATCCTTGCACCCATAATTTCCTGGGTGAAAGGCGGAACAGGGTTATCAGGATCGCCCGCGGGTAACAAGTGAATCTGATTGAAGACTATCTGACGGGGGTTTTCATCTCTTGGTTCCGGAGGCGGCAACCTCGCCTGGTCCCGCTTTAATCGTGCAATTTCCTCCTCATACGCACGGATTCGATCCTCATAAGCTTGGTTCGTTGCTTCTCGGGGCTCATTAGCCTCCTGCCTATGGCGGCGTCGACGGTGTCGAGTATGATCGGTATCTCTTCTCCTCCGAGGGGGGGTATCACGCTCTTGCTCCGACTCAGAGGAGTCATAATCAGTTACATGCACATAGTCATCACCCGTGCCTCCACGAGTGGTTGTCGTGACGGTTGAGTAATGCGTGCCGGCGTCGGTGACGGTTGCAATTACTCGAGTCAGAGGGGGCAGCGAGCCAAAAGTCAAGGGAGTAGTAGTTTGAGCAATGGTCGTACCAAGCGGGAGGGAGGTAGTTACAGGGGTTGATTCAGTCGAGACTCCGGTGGTGGTTCGACTGCGTGGAACATGGATTTCAGAACGTGGTCCGGTTGGGTTTGTCATGGTTGTTGTTTCGTGTTCCCACAGACGGCGCCAAATGTTGTAGAACTAAAAACGGGGGGTGAGCGATTCGTGCTTTGGACTGGTCTCGATGTGAGATGCCTACGTATCTTCTGCTTGAAGAAGAATCAAGTCCAAAACGTAGTTCTAGTTATGAGGGGTAGAGCCCTTTATATAAGCGCTTCGGAGTCAGAAGTCGGATGGAAATATGATTCCGTATATCAGACTTCTTATCGAAGTATGCCTCGAGACAAGAGATAAGATAGAACTCTTATCCTTTCGTTGCTGATATTTATCCGCACTCCGGGATGTTTATCTGTTAGAATCAGATGTATTATAGAACTTGTATTCGTAACTGGACCTACAACTGGGCCTCTATTAATTACGAAATTAATATTTAAGAGTCTCAGGCCCTGTTTAACTGGGCTTTAGTATCCTTGGGCTTTTAATATCCAATAATAATTAAATATTATTTCTGACCCGTATCAAGTTCTATTTTTTTAATGTTTTGATTGAAATTAATAATTTAAATATATTATATTTTTAAGATCAGTTGAAAAATATTATGAAATGGGCCAATTGAAAAGTCAGTTAAAAAATATGATTAAACTGGAAAGTTGAAAAAAATAAGCGCGAGATATACATTGGGAAAAAAAGTAACGAAAACGAAAAAGGTGATTTCACAAAAAAAAATAAAAAAAAACTAAAAAGAAAAGCTCACATATGTTATATATATATATATATATATATATATATATATATATATATATATATATATGGGATGGTTCAACGGGGAACTTTATTATGCTGGTAACCTGGGAACTTCTAATCTCAACCGTATGATGAGTTAAATGATATTACGTACGCGCATGATGTTGAAAACCCTAGACCTCTGTCGCGCTCAGTTTTGCTTTTATGTTTCATTTTATTTACACATTAATTTTAATTTCTTTTACCATAATATTATTTTTGTTTCAATTTTACATTTTTTGTTATATTCTTGAATTATGTTACTTTTTTTATATACGTGAAAAAGGAGACAGAACATACTTAAAAGTAACATAAATATATTTATATAAAAATAGTACTCATTTGTCTTATTTTTCATATTTAAGAAAATATAGAGTATAAAATATGTAATAAGAAAAAGAATATACCATGAAAATAAAAAATATATATATAATAAATAAACAACAAAACAAGTAGAGAAGATATAAATTTCAATATATACAAGAAAATACAGAACATAAAAAATGTTATAAAGCAAAAAAAAGAACAACAACGTGACAAGAAAGAATATATATATATATAAAAATTATATAACAAAAAAACTACAGAACATATGGAGAAAAAATAAAAATCAATATAGACAAGAATATACCGAACGTAAAAAATATTATAAAGAAAAAAAGATACAACAATGTTACAACAAGGAATATATAATAAAAAAAATTAAAGTATATAACAAAAAAACTACAGAACATGAGGAGAAAAAATAAAAATCAATATAGACAAGAAAATACAGAATATAAAACATGTTATAAAGAAAAAACTTACAATAATGTGACAAGAAATAACATATAATAAAAAATAAAATTATAGAACAAAAAAACTACAGAACATGTGGAGAAAAGATAAAAATCAATATAGACAAGAAAATACAGAATATAATATAATCCAATAGAAAATACATAACATATACAATATTATGAACAAAAATGGATATAATAATAAAAAAATTGATATAATAATGTAATAAAAATGAAATATAATAATAATTTATGTGTGTAAGAATATTATTAACAGTATGTAATTTTAAAATTTAATAGGAGGTTTGTTTCATGGTTTTCTTGTCCTTGTGCACTTCTTCAGTATCTTCTTGAGAATATTCATGGATAGGTTTTGGAATCATCTTACCTACCATGTCTTCACCATCAGCTCCCATACTTGTGCAGACCTTCATGGGGACATGAGGTCCTTTTTCAATGCAGTTTACATAGCTTTCATCAATGGACAACAGATGCAGATGCATTCTCACTTTCCAGTGAAAATAGTTGTCTTTGTCAAGAACAGGAATCTTCACTCCAGCATCCTTCTTTCCCATCTTTCTCTAGCAGTGTTGATCTTTTTCCCTGTTTGTTGGGAACCTCGCTCTGATACCAATTGTTATTTTACACCAACTATAAGAAAGATTGTAGAAGGGGGGGGGGTTGAATACAATCTTTTACAAATTAAAAGATTTAAGGAACAATACACTTAATCATAGTAAAACAGAAAACACCAAGTATTTAAAAATACGGGTGGATTGAATGATCCACCCGTGAGATTTTATATAGAAGAATCTGTGGATTGATTACAATTCACACAGCTGCTGGTTCATCACTCAAACAAGTTCTAACTCTCAGATTTTTCTCTCAAGTAATTTGAACAAGTTCAACTGATGCTTCTAACTTGGTTATATACTCCAAGTTTTACAAAGCTTTTAGCTAGATTACAAAATGCACTCTAATCTAAAAACAATGCTGCACAACTTTGTCTTATGCATGCTTTTTGAGATGTCTTCATCTTTGACCATCATCTTGATTTGATCCAGATTGCACTGCATGAGATAAGTATGTTTCTGCTTCTTCTTTATTTTCCTAATTAGGCTTCCATGTCTATTTTAGTGTAATTCGATCCATGTGATTTGTCGGACTTAAGCTCTAGTCACTTTCAACTGCTCTTTGCTTCATCAGTTGAAAGTTCTGGTTGCTTTCAACTGCTCTTGACTTTATCAGTTGAATGTTGTGCTCATCAGTTGAATGAATTACAAACTTCATCAGTTGAATGCTGTTCCAGTCTCATCAGTTGAATTCCTTAGCATCATCAGTTGAATACTTTGTCTTCAGTTGAATGCTTGATATTCATCAGTTGAAACATCATCCAGTCTTCATCAGTTGAATAGTTACATCTCATCAGTTGAATATCCTTCACTTAGAGAAAATTACATGGCATTGGATATTTACAATTAGCCATCCTATTCTACCCATCCGTTGATAATTCCCAAAGACAAGAAATATAACAATTACAACTGAAATTTGATAAAGATTCTAAGTAAGACATGTTACAAAATGTTTATGTTATCATCAAAAATTATTGATTCCTAACAATCTCCCCCAATTTATGACTGGAGAAGATGCAGACATAAATTCTACACTTGATGATAACAAAACATTAATAAAATGAAATGCAGAATTTAAATACAAGAGTTAGAAAAGTTTACAGATGATTATGCTCCTCTAGACTGAGCAGTTACTTGTTCCTAGAAGATCTTCTTCTTCTGGACTTAAGTTTTTCTTCAAGAAAATTAATCTGTTTCTGAAAGATCCTGTAGAACCATTCTTCATCACTATCTTGTCTGTTGAGCTTGGATTGGAGAGTCTTCAGAGTATTCAAGCTAGCAATCTTGAGTTGATCTTTAGGTCTGAAAAATCTCCTAACACCTTGATTGTCCCTAAATTCCATGACTGGAGTAGGTTCATGGTGAATTTTCTTTCCAGTGTAGGGAATTTTCAGCCTTCTTTGCAGACTAGCATCTGAGGACCATTCCTTCCTGATCTCAAGGATTCTCTTTAGTACCATTTGCTTTGCAGGTGGTGTAAATCCTCCTGTCCTCTTCATAGATCCATATATGTTTGTTAAAGAACTGAATCCCTCAGAATTCAGAACTCTGTGAAGAGGCCAGATGACATCACCTTTG
The DNA here is from genome assembly GCF_001625215.2 of Daucus carota subsp. sativus. Taxonomy (NCBI): domain Eukaryota; kingdom Viridiplantae; phylum Streptophyta; class Magnoliopsida; order Apiales; family Apiaceae; genus Daucus; species Daucus carota. The sequence continues at coordinate 11,773,838 of NC_030387.2, forward strand.
TTTTTGTAAGAGAATACCAATCTTTCAGGTAATTTTGAAGTTGCTTCTATTCCTCTTACTTCTTGAAGATCATCCAGCTCCAGCTCCAACTCAGAATTTTCTTCAATGTTAGCAATAATGAGATAGTCATCAGGATTTTCAGGTTCTTTTGGAGGTTTAGGAGGGTTAGCCATCCTCTTAGCCACAGACTTAACTTTCTTCTTAGGCTTGGAAGTTTCTTGAACAAGAAAAGCTGGAATTGGGATATCTTCCAAGTCAATTGGCTCCTCCTTTGGCATTATTGGCTCATCATGGAAGTTGACATCTGGATGTACTACTGTGGTGTCCTTGATTGGATAGGAAGGCTTTGAGATAGGCTTTTCTGGCACTTCTTCTCTTCTCTTGGCTGCCTCAGGCATCTTAGTTTTAGATTTGACTCTCTTTTTCTTTGGAGAAGATTCAAGAGGCAATCTTTTCTCATTTAGAAGCTCAGCTGCCAACTCCTCTTCCAGCTCAATAGCATACCTTTCATCAACCTCTATTTCTTGATTTAAATAGAGTTGAGATTCAAACTCCTCTTTTTCACATTCTCTGGCCACCTCTTCAGCTTTTGCAAATGAGTAGTGAGGATGGCCAGTTCCAATAAACAGCTTTTGGCCTTCTCTGTAGATGATGGCAAAATGAGCTTTTAAAGCCACATCTGTACAGTCTTTGTAACTTTTGATCTCTTGGCCCAAAAGCTTGTATTCATTTTTGTCAGGCCTGGCTAGTGGAAAGTAGATTGAGCTTGAGTCTTTTCCAGGCCTGGAGTAACCACAATTGCTTGGAGATAGAATGGCCTTGAACTCATTCAAAAATGATGGCTCACCCTTTTCTGTCTTGGAAGGAATAACAATCTCAGGTGTAATCACTCTGAGAATTGTAGTTGTGGTTGGAAAAGAAATTTGAGTTGTGGTGGTTGCAGAAGATTTCTTGCCCAGTTGAGCCACTCTCTTTGCAATAGAGTCTAATTCTCTCATCCTTTCAATCTTTTGCTTTTCCCTTTCAGTGTGGAAAGGAGGAGGAATTTGGCTGATCAATTCTGCAGGAGTTGGTAATTCTTTCTCCCCCTTTTTGTTAGCAGCAAGTGTAGAGGATGAACTGGGAAGTGAAACACCAGAGGCAAGAAGAAGATGTTGAAGAAGTCCAGTCTGAATTCTTTGATGCTGCAACATCTCTTCCATTCTAGAGTTTAAGATATGGACATTTCCTTCCAGAACTTCCACTTGCTTTTCCAATTGGAGTTGCTTTTGCTCAGATTCAGAAAGAGCTGATTTGACTTTAGCAGGAAGCTTTTCATCAATTTGCTTGGTCAGATCAGTTTTAACAGAGGCAATGAGAGAATTTAGATGCTCTATCTCATGCTGAAAATGGAGAGATTGATATTTGTGAAGCTTGAGATTGTCTAGAGCCTGACTGGCAATAGTGGCAGAGATGGCTGGAAAGGAGGATGAGTTTGCAGATTGTGGTTGAAGAATGGTGGAAGCTTGCCTTTGCAGCTCCATGCTAACAACAATGGCATTGGCAGACTGCATGGAGAGCCATGAAGGTAGAGAAGTTGTAGGTTGTTCAACAAGAGATTCCTCAAGAGCATCATTGAGGTCTTCATCACTATCATCATAATGAAAATCATCTCCAGCATTGGCAGGCAGAGTTGTAAGTGCCTCCTTTGCTCTAAGCATAGAAGATGTAGTGTGAATCAGATTGAGGTGCCTCTCAGCTGCTTGATTATCCAATCTGGCAAAATCTTGAATAGAAGACATCCCATGAGTAAAAGTCTCAGGGTCTAGTGAAACACTATCCAATATGGATCTGTATTCAGCTTGAAAATCTTGTTCACTAAACCCTTCATTGACACCTGCATTTCTCTCAATTTCTCTCTTTTCTTGCATCAAGGGCTCCCTTTGGCTCACCACACCACTTACCTCTCCCTCACTTACCCTTACTAAAGGGTCACTCTTATCCTCTCCTTTTTCCTGGCTAGAAGAAAATGCCAGACTCTCCACACCCTCTCCTTTTGCCAGCTCACTAGGCTGCCTCTCCACTCCATAGCTCACTCCACTCAATCCTAGAAGTGTTTGTGCTACCATGTGATCAACTGCTGTAGAAAAAGGTGAATTAGTTGAAGTAGCAGCAGTTGTCAACTGATGAGGGACATCAGTTGAAACATAAGTAGAGGAGGCATTCAACTGATGAGAGCTGTTAAGCAGATCAGTTGAAGGACAAACACTTTTCAAATGATGAGGGAGATCAGTTGAAGAAAATGAAGAAATAGGTTTAGAGGCTGTGATAGTTGAGTCTGTGGTGATTGATTTTAAAGGAAAATCCACAGAACACACTGTCACAGAAGAAGGAAGTGGAAGAGAAAGATCCAACAAATCATCAAAATGATGATGATCAATCTCAGAGAGGGACTTCTCCATGAAATCCAAAGATGGAGAATTTACAAGTGTGGTGTGAATTAATTCCACATCCACAGAAGAGGTTGGGGATTGTGTTTGAGTAGTAGAGATGGTAAGATCATAAATATGGGTGATTTGTTGAGATGAAGAAGGGGGTTGTGACTCCACATTTATTGGAGTCACATTAATCTGATTTTGAGAAATTACAGGCATAAAATCCAGAATGGATTCCTGTGTGTGTGCAGAGTGCTTAAGCTTATCACTTCTCATCTTCTTTCTCCCATAAGCTTTGATTGGTGAAGAAGTGGTGTCCCTCCCCCTTTTTATCTGTGTCCCTGGTTGGGGACTATTTTCAATAACAACATCCTTTTGGGAGGATGCTGCTAGGGATGAGTTTAATTCCATATTAACATCTACAGTCTTTTGGGAGACTGCAGAGTGGCCAGGCTGGTCAACACACACCTCTCCATCCTTATCCGTAGGGCTTCTTTTATGTTCACCCTTTCCCTCCCCCTCACAACCTCCAATCACACTCCCCTCAGGTTTGTGTTTCTTGGATTTTACAACAGATGCCTTTTGGGAGGCATCTGAGGTTGGTTTAGAAGATTTGGTTTTAGAAGGTTTTGCCACTTGTGTGGACTATTGATGGGCCTCTTCAACAGCCCTGATGGCAGAAAGCAAAGAAGGTGAGGGTTGGGAGAGAGTAGTAGGAAAGCCATGTACCTCTTTTTCCTTTCCAGCCTCCATTATTGGCAGGTACACCACCTCCAAGGAGGGGTATAGATTCATCCTAAAGAGGTCTTTAAAGACTCTCTTTTCCTGCACAAAGCTGGGAAGCTTGGCTTCCTTGTTAGTGATAACTAGCTTTTCATTAAGATGATTAGCTAGCATCATGAGAAATCTAACATAATAAATATTCCTAGGTCTACCAGTTTTATCACCTAGTTTCTCCCCAATTTCTTGGATCATCAAACCACCAAAGTTGAAATATTCATTAGTCAGGTACATGTAAAGCATTTGTAAAATCTGGGAAGTAAGAGCATTGAAATTACTAATTTTACCAGAAAATGCCTTAATAAATGCATCACACAAATAACTCCATTCTCTCCTAAGACCCCTTCTTTCTATTTTACCTAAGGCATCAGTTGGCAATACATAATTCATGGCATAAAGTAAATTAACCAACTGAACATCACTAGGCAAAGATAAAACAGTGTCTTCAGGAATTTTAAAGCATGCTTTCATAACATCAGCATTAACAGAATGAGTTTCATTATTAATAGAGAAAGTTAGAGTTTCATTCTCACTATTAAACTCTGCAGAGGTCCACATCTCCTCCACTATTTCATGGTAGATGGTAGGAGCTTCAAGCATAGCATAAGAGAGCTGGCTTGACTTGATGAACTCCATCATCTTGTGATACTCCTTCTCCTCTACAGCCTTGGTATCCACAAATGATGCGAAGTTGTTCTTCTCATAAATGAACCCACTTGGTGCAGTATACTTCTTCATTGGTGCCATTGCAGTTACAGAGAAAGCTTGAAGAAAAATTAGAGTTTGCTTTTGCACAGAGAGAGAAGAGAGCTTTAAGAATTCGAAAGAGTGAGATGAAAAGAAATGAAAATAAATTAAAACACTTAAATACTTCCTCAGAAAATTGCTGTGATTGGCTGAGAAATTACCGTTGAGAAGAAATTACTCTTATTGAACTCTACAAAAATTACACACACGATCGTGTGTATAAAGTAGGAGAGAGACAAAAGAAATTTCAACGGCTCAGATCTGATAATGCTTTCAACGGATGGAATAAGCGCCTCTTTAAACTTCCTATTCAACTGATGAAGATCAGTTGAAAGCGTCTTCAACTGGTGTCATCAGTTGAATGAAAAACAAAACAAGAGGATATTGTTTCAAACATCAGTTGAAACAATTTCACTAGTTCATCAGTTGAAATATTATAGACTTTATCCAGAATTGTAACTAATTCAATTTTGATAAATCAAAATTAATCAAATTCTGGCTGCCAAATTACAGAAAAATTCACTCTAAATTAGGAGAAATTTAACATACCTAATTTACTTACCAACCTTGTGAATGTGGATTCATCAAGAGGCTTTGTGAAAATATCTGCAATCTGTTCTTCACTTGGAACAAAATGCATTTCAACAGTACCAGCCATCACATGTTCTCTTATGAAGTGGTATTTGATGTCAATGTGCTTGGTTCTTGAGTGTTGTACTGGATTTTCAGTTATAGCAATAGCACTAGTGTTGTCACAAAATATTGGGATTTTTGAGAGATTTAATCCATAATCAAGTAATTGATTTCTCATCCACAATAACTGTGCACAACAGCTTCCAGCTGCAATGTACTCAGCCTCAGCTGTAGAGGTTGATACAGAATTTTGCTTTTTGCTAAACCAAGAAATCAATCTGTCACCAAGAAATTGACAGGTGCCTGTTGTACTTTTTCTATCAATTTTGCATCCTGCAAAATCAGCATCTGAATATCCAATTAGATCAAATCCAGAGTCTTTAGGGTACCAAATACCAAGATTTGGTGTTCCCTTAAGATATCTGAATATTCTTTTTATGGCAATAAGATGTGATTCTTTAGGATCAGATTGAAATCTAGCACAGAGACATGTAGAAAACATAATATCTGGTCTACTAGCTGTCAAATATAAAAGAGAAACAACCGTGCCTCTATAATTAGAGATGTCCACAGATTTCTCATTAGGACTTAACTCTAATTTGGTGGCTGTTGGCATGGGAGTCTTAGCTTCTTTGCAATCCAATAAATCAAACTTTTTAAGTAGATCATAGATGTACTTAGTTTGATTTATGAATATACCTTCCTTTACTTGTTTAACTTGTAAACCAAGAAAGTAGGTGAGCTCTCCCATCATGCTCATTTCATACTGACTTTTCATTAGATTAGCAAACTTCTTGCAAAGTTTCTCATCTGTAGAACCAAAAATTATATCATCTACATAAATTTGAACCAGAATAAAGGCACCATTTACATTTCTGTAAAATAGTGTTTTATCCACAGTTCCTCTGGAAAAATGATTATCTAACAAGAATTGAGACAGAGTGTCATACCATGCCCTTGGTGCTTGCTTAAGTCCATAGAGTGCTTTTAGTAAAAAGTAAACATACTCTGGAAATTCTGGATCTTCAAAACCAGGAGGCTGACTGACATATACCTCCTCTTCCAGTTCACCATTTAGAAAAGCACTCTTGACATCCATTTGATAAACTTTAAAGTTTGCATGAGCAGCATAGGCCAGGAAGATTCTTATTGCTTCCAGTCTTGCAACTGGTGCAAAGGTCTCATCAAAATCAATTCCTTCAGATTGAGAGTATCCTTTAGCAACAAGCCTTGCCTTGTTCCTGGTGACAACTCCATTCTCATCCACCTTGTTTCTGAATACCCACCTTGTTCCTACAATTGTTCTGTTTTTAGGTTTGGGTACCAGCTTCCAAACATTGTTTCTCTCAAATTGATTTAATTCTTCTTGCATAGCAAGAACCCAATCAGCATCTTTGAGAGCATCATCTATGACTTTAGGTTCATCCTGTGACAGGAATGCACTGTACAAACACTCATCTTGAGTTGCTCTTCTTGTTTGTACAGATGCATTTGCATCTCCAATAATTAGCTCAAAAGGGTGATCCCTTGTCCACTTCCTTTGTGGTGGAAGTGATTGTCTTGATGATGTGGCTTCATTATTGAAGTTCAGGTTTCCATGTTGGAAAGCTCCCCCTAAATTTGACATCTCATTATTTCTAGACTGATTGAAGCTTTGAGACATTCTTTCAACTGATGATCCTTGAGGTGTTTCAACTGATCCCTCTAATGTAGTTTCAACCGATGCTTCAGTTGAATTTCCAATGACAGTTGTTTCTTGCACCAGAGAGTCATCAGTTGGAACATTGATTCCAGGATTAATTCCAACATTTTGAATAATGTCATCATCATCATCACTGTCATACAGATCACCTTCACCTTCATTCTCAAATCTGAGATTATCATGAAATCCTTCATCTGAGAGTCCTTGAATCTTCTTATCATCAAAAACTACATGGATTGATTCCATAACAATGTTGGTTCTTAGATTATATACTCTAAATGATTTTCCATCAGAGTATCCAACAAAAATAGCTTCATCTGCCTTGGCCTCAAATTTTCCAAGATTTTCACCTTGATTTCTTAGAACATAACACTTGCATCCAAATACATGAAGAAAGCTAATTGTTGGCTTCTTTCCTTTGAAGAGTTGGAAGGGAGTTAGATCATGAGGTTTGGTAATTAGTGAAATGTTTTGAGTGAAACAAGCAGTGTTCACAGCTTCAGCCCAAAAATAGGTTGGAAGTTGAGCTTCATTAATCATGGTTCTTGCAGCCTCAATAAGAGTTCTATTCTTCCTTTCAACAACACCATTTTGTTGTGGAGTTCTTGGTGCATAGAACTCATGAATAATTCCCTCTTCTTCACAAAATTCTTTCATCACAGAGTTCTTGAATTCTGTTCCATTGTCACTTCTTATCCTTCCAACTTTGACATCTGGATTGTTGTTTAATGCCTTGATATGATTGATGATGATTTTCCCAGCTTCATCCTTAGAATGCAGGAAGAAGGTCCAAGTAAATTTTGAAAAATCATCAACAATCACTAAGCAATATTTCTTCTTTGAAATGGACATTATGTTGACTGGTCCAAATAAATCCATATGCAAGAGCTGAAGGGGCTTCACAATTGATGAAAGAGATTTGCTTTTGAAAGAGCTTCTCTTTTGCTTTCCTAGCTGACAAGATCCACATAATCCATCTTTGGAGAATTCCAGCTTAGGTAGACCTCTTACCAAGTCCTTCTTTACTAACTCATTCAAGGTTTTGAAGTTTAGATGAGACAATCTCTTATGCCATAGCCAACTGTCATCTGAGCTTGCTTTGCTAAGAAGGCAAGTGATAGATTCAGACTTTTGCAGAATTGAAGTCAGCTACATACATATTTCCTTTCCTTTGTCCAATCAGAACCACATTGTTGTCATCTCCTTTGGTGACAACACAGGCTGCATTAGTGAAATTAACTTTGTAACCTTTGTCACAGAGCTGACTGATGCTAAGCAAGTTGTGCTTAAGACCAGACACCAATGCAACTTCATCAATGATGACATTCTCTTTTGCAATCAAGCCATATCCCATAGTATATCCTTTGCTGTCATCTCCAAAGGTAATGCTAGGGCCAGCTTTCTCCACAAACTTTGTGAGCAGGGAGGAATCACCAGTCATGTGCCTGGAGCATCCACTATCCAAGTACCACAAATTCTTCTTGTGGTTTCCCTGCACACATTTCACAAACAGATCAAGTTGATTTTGGTACCCAAATTGCTTTGGGTCCAGATTTGTTAGTCTTAGCAGCCTTTTCCACTTTCTCAACCTTTTCCTTGGATTGGATTGATTCAATCTTTGGTTTTGGTTGAGAAATTGGAATATTAACTCTGTTTTCAAACACAGGCCTTTGAGGCATGCATACATTGTTCATTCCATGCAAATTTGAATGAAATTGAGGCATGTTAAAGGCATTAAAATAAGGATTGAACATATATGGCATGGTAGGCTGAGAATAAGGATTGTGAGGCAATAAACCAGGCATCATATTCATAGCAGATAAATTCATGTGAGGAACAGATGTCATAGGAATAGGCAAAGATAAATTAGGAGCAATCACAGTTTTACAATTAATAGATAAATGATTTACACTACCACACTTACTGCAGGTTTTCCTAAGAGCACTAGCATTGGGAGTGTAATTGGTGTGCTTGTTAACTCCTATTTTGCCATTTCTATTTCCTTTCTTCTTTTTAGTCTCCTCAGATTTATGCTCACTAGTATCCAACTTCTTCTTGTTCTTGTTACTGGAATTAAGAGTGTTATTAACACTATCACTGGTCTCAGAAGAACTATTCTCACCTTTAACAAAATTCTTTTTAACAGGACCATATTTCTTGTTAAGCTTCTTGAGAACATTCTTGTCAACTGATGAGTTTTTGTTCAACTGATGACTCTCATCAGTTGAGACTTTGCTTTTCAACTGATGATCATCATCAGTATTCTCATCACTTGAACTGTTCTCAGATACCTCAAGCACTTTCTTATTCCTCTTCCATTCATTCTCTACAAAAGTCTCTCTACCTTGCATGTTAATGATATTGGTGGAAACATCTCTTCCAGATTTCCATTTGGCAATGATCTCTTGTTCCTTATCAAGCTTCTTTCTTATGATCTCTTCTCTTTTCAGAACAACCAAGAGATCATCCTTGGCTGTCTGACACTCAATTTTCAGCTTCTCAAACTCAATAAATTGAGCTTCTAAGGCACTGTTTCTATCACTAAGAAAGGTGTTAGCTTCCTTAATCCTACTATTTTCCTTAGTGAGAGATTTTAAAGAAACATGCAAATGATACAATTCTGTAGACATTTCATTTATGGTAGCATTGCATTCATCTTTAGTTAACTCAACTAGGTTTGTAGTGAATACCTGACTACTGCTTCCAGTGTTTTCTTCTTGATCTGTGGAGTTGGCCATTAGAGCTAGATTGACAAACTCCTCCTCTTCATCAGAATCATCTCCAGCTGCCCAATCATCCTTTGTGATGAATGCTCTTTCCTTTTGTTTGAGAAGTTCATAATATTTCTTTTTGTAGTCAATGTTTTCACTTGACTTCTTCTCAACTTTAGGCTTTCTGCACTCATTTGCAAAGTGACCTGCATTCCTACAGTTGAAGCACTTGAATTTTGATCTGTCTACCATGCCTCTATCAGACTTGGGATTGCCTTTAAATGATTTTGCAGAATTAAAATTCTTTTTAAATTTTAGTTTGGAGAATCTTCTTGACAGGAAGGCTAGATGCTCATCAATTCCATCACTTTCTTCACCAGAATCAACTACATCTTTCTCTTTTCTTTTTCCTTTGCTTGACTCTGAGCTCTCCTCTTTGACCAACTTCTCAGTTTCTTCAACTTGAGACTTTCCCTTGTCCTTGACAGTATCCTCTAGAGATGCAACTAGAGCCACAGATGAATGCCCTTTCTTTTGGCTTTTCTCAATTTCTTCATCTTGCTCCATTTCAAGCTCATAAGTCTTTAAGGTTCCATACAGTCTCTCTAGAGTATAGTCTTTAAATTCTTGTGTATTTCTGAGAGAGACTGTCATGGGTTTCCATTCTTTGGGAAGAGCTCTTAAGAATTTCAAGTTTGAATCCTTAACTTGATATACTCTTCCAAAGAGCTTTAGACCATTTAACAGTTTTTGAAATCTGTTAAATGTATCACTCAAACTTTCACCAGCCTTGAAATGGAATGACTCATATTGTTGAATCAGAAGCTGCATTTTGTTCTCTCTTACTTGCTCATTCCCTTCACATATGGTCCTGATGGTGTCCCAAACTTCTTTGGCACTTGTGCAGCTGATAACACTGTCAATCATTTCTTGATCCAAACCATTGAACAGAAGGTTCATGGTTTTCTTGTCCTTGTGCACTTCTTCAGTATCTTCTTGAGAATATTCATGGATAGGTTTTGGAATCATCTTACCTACCATGTCTTCACCATCAGCTCCCATACTTGTGCAGACCTTCATGGGGACATGAGGTCCTTTTTCAATGCAGTTCACATAGCTTTCATCAATGGACAACAGATGCAGATGCATTCTCACTTTCCAGTGAAAATAGTTGTATTTGTCAAGAACAGGAATCTTCACTCCAGCATCCTTCTTTCCCATCTTTCTCTAGCAGTGTTGATCTTTTTCCCTGTTTGTTGGGAACCTCGCTCTGATACCAATTGTTATTTTACACCAACTATAAGAAAGATTGTAGAAGGGGGGGTTGAATACAATCTTTTACAAATTAAAAGATTCAAGGAACAATACACTTAATCACAGTAAAACAGAAAACACCAAGTATTTAAAAATACGGGTGGATTGAATGATCCACCCGTGAGATTTTATATAGAAGAATCTGTGGATTGATTACAATTCACACAGCTGCTGGTTCATCACTCAAACAAGTTCTAACTCTCAGATTTTTCTCTCAAGTAATTTGAACAAGTTCAACTGATGCTTCTAACTTGGTTATATACTCCAAGTTTTACAAAGCTTTTAGCTAGATTACAAAATGCACTCTAATCTAAAAACAATGCTGCACAACTTTGTCTTATGCATGCTTTCTGAGATGTCTTCATCTTTGACCATCATCTTGATTTGATCCAGATTGCACTGCATGAGATAAGTATGTTTCTACTTCTTCTTTATTTTCCTAATTAGGCTTCCATGTCTATTTTAGTGTAATTCGATCCATGTGATTTGTCAGACTTAAGCTCTAGTCACTTTCAACTGCTCTTTGCTTCATCAGTTGAAAGTTCTGGTTGCTTTCAACTGCTCTTGACTTTATCAGTTGAATGCTGTGCTCATCAGTTGAATGAATTACAAACTTCATCAGTTGAATGTTGTTCCAGTCTCATCAGTTGAATTCCTTAGCATCATCAGTTGAATACTTTGTCTTCAGTTGAATGCTTGATATTCATCAGTTGAAACATCATCCAGTCTTCATCAGTTGAATAGTTACATCTCATCAGTTGAATATCCTTCACTTAGATAAAATTACATGGCATTGGATATTTACAATTAGCCATCCTATTCTACCCATCCGTTGATAATTCCCAAAGACAAGAAATATAACAATTACAACTGAAATTTGATAAAGATTCTAAGTAAGACATGTTACAAAGATAACATAAGCGTATGAAAAATAAAAAGGGGCAAAATGTGATGAGGACATATCACTAAGGATAACTAGGTAAGTGGCAGACAACATCTTAAATGCTCTGTCCAGCTCAAGCTGCCACATTATTCTGTAACTTTTTTGTAACGCTTTATGTGGACGTAGCATTCCTGTTTGAGTTGTTTGGTTTACGTGGGCTGCTCGTTTCCTCTTTGAAAATCTATAGTAGTATTTAGAAATCAATCCTCTAATTGGTAAAATAAACACTAAAATTTTATCTCTGATATAAATCTGAGGCTCAAATATGTTTTCGAAATATCAAATAAATACTCAAGAATCTTGAATATTTCAAATTAAATAAATTCGTGAAAAGTTTTATTTTTTAAATACTTTAAAACATTTAAATTTAAATTGTCCAATAATTTTCAAAGTGCAAATAATTAAAAATAATTATCTGCAAGATTTGTAAATGTTTTTAAAGCCGTTAAAATATAAAAATACCAAAATTAAAATATTCTGGTAATTTTTAATTGGACAAGATTTTGTGATATAAAAATAAACACGGTTTAATATTTTTAAATCAAAGAACAACTGTGATTTATAAAAAAAAATCAAATAAATCAATTTCTAAATTAACTGTTTAGATAGGAAATAAACAGTTAAAATTGCGCATCAAACACATAATAAAATTAAATCACATATCACATAACTGCAGCAACTCACAAAATTGTTTTTGAAATTCCAAGAATTGGAATAAAATATATAATTTTATTCCTGTTCATTAAAAATTTAATAACAAATTAATAAATAATAATAGAATTTTCCGAATCGTCACAAATGGTTCAATGAAGCTCACATTTGGAAACATGACCATTGACTTAAATATTTTCAATGTAGGAAAAGAACCCAATAAGCTTTATGAGCAACCAATAGGGGTTAATGTGGTCAACAAGTTTGTCACATGGCCTAGTTTTGAGGATAGTGAGATTGAGTCTCTTCTCAACGAGGATTTCAAAGTCAACCACGAGAACAATAGGGAATAACATGAGTCGTTGAAAGAGTTGACCTCAAAGGAGTTGTTAGGAGAATTGAACGACATTTGTTCAAAATGGGAAAATCCACCTGAGATTGTTAGTGTTGACCCTAGGCTCAATTTTGAGAGTCATGTGGATGAACCACCAACATTTGACTCATTGTTCCATCATTCCAATAGTGCCTTAGGGGAAGATGATACCGTTTCCTACATCGTTCCTAGTGATTTATCCCATAACCAAAATTGCATAATCTCTAATTTGCTTGATAATAAAGAAGCATTAAGTTGGTTTATGGAGAACAGTAGGGATACTTGTCCTATAGGGGTGAATGTTGTCATGTGCTAGAGAAAGTCTTTGTGGCTAAAAAATTTCGAAAACGTTTTGACTCTTTCTCGAAGCTTCCTCCCATCTTCCCCTCCGGAATTGGGTGAAGTGATTCCTTCTTTGAACCTTCCTTCATGAAGTTCAGGTATGGGGAAGGACATGTGTGGGTGTGTGGGTCGTGTTAGTGTTTCTTTCGTTAATAAAAATCTTCTTCATATTGATTTCAGGTATATTTCTCCTTACTCTCTCATTTTAATTCTATCTTTTGCATACATTGAGGACAATGTCTGATTTAGGTATAGGGAGGGCTTTAGTGTAATTCTTAAAAAATGAAAATCCTAAAAAATGAGCAATATAAAAATCCAAAAAATAGAGATGTTTTAGCTTAGTTGTCTTTCCTCACTTGAACTTTAGGAGTAGTTGGTGTTTAGCATGTTTTCAAAAAGTATATATATGTAGTGTCTTTTAGATAATTTGGACGTAGTTGAGTAAGGTTGCCTTTTTGAAGTTTCGGTCGAATGATTTGTACTCTAAATTCTAAGATGGCACACACTTTGCACAAGACCTTTGATGGAGACATTTTCTAGTGATGTTATTCGATACCTGAGAGAGAGCCCACATGTTGAAACAATGTCCAATCAAACATTAACGAATAGAAAATAGAAAAAAAAAGAGAGGAAAAAAAAGAATAGGAATAAACAACTTCAATACCCATTATTATTTATCAATAAAATATTTAGATAAATGGGCAAAAGTAGAATTGACTAGTCTCATTTTGTGGCCTTTGTTACTTGAGTTATTAAGTCCGTTGGGTGATTTCGAAACCTAGTGCCTTAAGACCATCTGGTTTGGGAGTCACTGACCTAAAGCTCGCTACATGGGTAACATTGATTGCCTAAGAAAGCAGACAGTATAAAGTCAATAAAAAAAGAAGAAGAAGAAGAAAAGAAAAGCAAGAATAAGAGTTTGTGAAGTTCGGCTTGATACTTGTTTTGATAGAGATTGGGTCAGTTCAATATTGGTTGAAAAAAAAGAAAATGTCCTTAGGCGATTAGGATCCATCAAAGGCGTTAAATTCACTAACACTCCTTGGATTTTTTGTAAATTTTTGTGTCGACTGAAGTAGATTAGAGGCAACTGTATCTTGATTATTAGTAGAAGAGTCTTTGAGTGGTATTTTCCTTGAAAACCATTTCGGTTAACACCAATGAAACTAGTTTAGAGTCGAGTAGGACACTTGCTAGAATGTCTCGAAGATTTTATGGGTATATCTTCAGTAAAACCTTAGGATACAACACTCCTCTTGTAGAGATCGTCTACGAGTTTAACGGGTTGGTGAACCTAAAATCACCTGTCACGCCTACGAAAAGGACCCTAGACTTGCATTTAGTTTTCATAGTTTATTTTCTATTCTTTTTATTTTTACTCTGGGACGAGCAAAAAATAGGTATGGGGATGTTTGATAGGTCCATTATTCTGCATATTTTACTCCCTATATATTGTTTGTTTTCGTATTTTTTATTAGTTAATAATTTTATTTTCAGACATTCAAAAAAATCAAGAAATCAAGAGAAAACGGAACAAAAAGGTGCACGAAGGCAAAAAGAAGAAGAAAAAAGGGAAAGAAAATCAAGAAACAAAGACTCTTCTCCCCCTAAAACCCTAATCTAGGCCTATATAAACATCATTTTCTCTCATTAGCCACCATCTTAGTCTTTACCCTGGTTTTTACCTAGTTGTTAGTAGCCTCCTTCATCATTTTCTACATCTAGAATAGTTTTCTCTTTCAAATTGTAATCTCTCAAATATTGTAAACACTTTTTATTTTAATACAAGTTCAAGTTTAGTTTCTGTATCTCTTGCATTCTCACCCGATAGAAATTTATGGCTATGACCAACTTTCTTTTCAACAAGTGGATAAAGTGGCATTTATGTCAACCACTTGTGGGTTGAGCCTTTATTCTATGTTTTAAGCTTACATTTTTGGTATTTAGATTGAGCCCCTTTTAATTCTCAATATTATTAGTGGGTTCCATGGTTTAGTATTTTTGATTTTGATTTTGGTGTGTAGTTTGATGGGGTTCTGCTAGATAAGCTAGTTTTGAAGTTTTCTTTAATTTGGAGTTAGTTTGGTATGATTTGGTGTTGTCCTTGTTCTTGATTTTGTTATTTTCGGGGGCTTTTTGGTATAAATTTTAGTTGATGATTTTGAAATGAGGTTAGTGGGTTTTGGCAAGTTATATTGTATATAGGCTAGATAAAATGTTTGGTACAATTTGGAGTTGTTTTGGCCTAATTTGGATATTGTTTTGGTAAAAAAAAGGGTAGTTGAATTTGGTTTAAAGTTTAGTGGTTTTATTTGTTATACTTGAAGCAACCAATTTTCCAGTGAAATTTAGACTATTCCGTTCACGCACTACACTGAACCATAGATTCCGGCCCTTTTCCTTTTGTCCGGTCACGCACTACACTGAACCATCCGTTCGTCTTTTAATTCATTTGCCACATACATCCGCATGTCTCTGCCGTAATCTCGTTTTATTATTTTTTATTTTCCTTTTTCCATTCTTCATGAATTACTATCAGTATTATGTTATTTTATTTTATTATAAATTAGTAAATACTATTTAGTGATTAATATGTTATTAATTACTTAATATTTTGTGTTTTCGAGATTGCGTAATTTGCATTAATTTAGGTGAATATATTTTAATTGTTAATTTAAAAACTTAAAACCTCTCCCAAAATCAAAATGGTCTAATTTGAGTAAATTAAAATTTATTGGTAAAATAGATTTTTTTGCCACTCAACTTATAGCATTTTTAGAAATTTACCACCAACTATTTTTTTTGCTTCTTTTAGTCATTAATGTTAGGTTTGGTTTTATTTTTAGCCACCAACTTAGGTTCAGATTTGATTACTAGCATTATGATAATTTTTTGTAGCATCATTTATACATAGTGGTAGCATGTAATATTTTGATGATGTGTCGTATGTTTATATCTTTATATATAGCAATAATAATATAAAATGAGCCGATGATAAATTAAAATCAGGAAAATTCGTAATTAGATTTTAAAAATTCAATAAATCATGAATATGAAATCAATGACTTCAAACAATTCACCCTCTCTCAAATGATAAAGTGTAATTGAGTGATATGACGCATCATCTTTCGCTTTTAAAGTTTCAATCGACTAGCTCATTCTAAACTCTCTTTAATTTATCTTCAAAAATTTTAATTACTTTATCTTATTACAATTTTCAAGATAAATAAATAAAAAGGAAAACTTAATTTTCAATGATTGTCCTTTATATATAATGCATCATTTTATATTATTATTACTCCCTCCGTCCCTTTAATTAGTTTACCGTTTTTTCTACTGCTTAGCACATATTTAAGACTCTTATAAAACATAGTTTCATAACTTATTTTTGTGATATTTTTTTGTGTAAAAATTCAAACGCTGAATTTTCATTCGGAAGAAAAAAAATAAAGTTATATATGAAACTACATCATTTAAAGGCCATAAAATGCGTGTAAAATTCTTAACATCCAAGGTAAACGACCTTGGAGACAAAAAGTACTATATATAAGGATACAAACATATATCAAATCATCAAAATATTACAGACTACCACTATATTTTAATAATGCTAAACATAAAATGTAATGCCAATAATCAAATCCGAACCTAACTTCAGTGACAAAAGAAAAAGCTGAATCTAACACTAGTGAGTAAAATAAAAAAATTATAGTTAGAGTGGTTAGTTTCTAAAGACGCAATAAGTTTAGTGACAAAAAATTATCATAATACTAGTAATCAAATCCGAACCTAAGTTGGTGGCTAAAAAAAACCAAACCTAACATTAGTGAGTAAAAGGGAAAAAAAAATTAGTTGGGTGGTAAGTTTCTAAAAGCATAATAAGTTGAGTGGCAAAAAAAATCTATTTTCCCTAAAATTTAAGGTAGTTTTGAAAATAATTTTAGTCCTTGTTGTTCGAAATCTCAAATACTAAAACGTGGTCGTGCATTTGCGATTAATTTCAAAATCATTTTTTTTTTGCACATCACCTACGACTTTGTCGGTTTAGTTGGAAACAGTAATCTATCAAATGATAGGGATATAGTTGTACACCCTCACAATTGAGTTCTGCATAGGATTTTAGTACTACATCCATGTTATATAACACTTCAATACCCGCTTCTATTCCCATATGGTGAAGATGGTTTCAGAATTGATATCCTACATTCAGGGATAAGTGAAAGATCAGGAAATAAAAGAGATGTAGTTACCATTAGAGAATATTATTGTACAGACTTCAATACAGAGATGCGGAATGGCATACTTTTATTGGTGGGGGACGATTATCCTTACAGTTTGTAGTTGATGCATGGGCATGTATTGAACATACTAGGCTTACATGGGTCTTAACACACCAAACGATATTGAGGCCTGATCTATATAACAATGTTGTTGATTCTGTTAAAAAAGGAGATATTAATACTTCTACAATTGGAAAATGGATTGTATTGCCATCCTGATTTACAGGTAGCCCTCGTTACATGCAACAAAATTATCAAGATTGTATGGCTATTTGCAGAAAATTTGGAAGCTCGGACCTGTTCATTACATTCACATGCAATCCATAGTGGCCAGAAAATCAAAGAGTACTGTGATAAGGTGCCACACTGTATCCCGGCCGACAAGCCCGATGTTATGGCTAGAGTGTTCAAGATTAAGCTTGAATTGCTTCTAGAAGATTTCACAGAAAACCATGTTCTTGGAAAAGTCATTGGAGGTAATTACCTCTTTGAAGCAATTTTCCTTTCAGTTCATATCGCCTTACAAGTGTGCTTAATCATGTAATTGTAAATTTGACTATGACTTCATTATTCTTTTGCTTGAACTGTTTTGCTTTTTAATAATATGTCAGTAATCTTAATGTTGCTTGACCACATTATCGGTACAAAAGATCCAAGGAACACGGTACTATTCTGTACTATTTTAATATTATATCATGCAATTGTAAATTTAACTATGACTTCACTATTATATACTTTAGCTTTGCCAAATCCCTAGGAACATGGTGTCTATATAGGTCTCACCTTTCAAGTCAATCTATGATTTAATCAAGAAAATGAGAAAGTGTAAAAATTGCATAACCTGACCTGTGATGACGACATCATTAAGGTTTTGGCCATGAATTAGACTTCCATAATGAGGTCCAGGACACTGTTTGCCATATCCATATGATGGAAATGGTTGCATTAACGTCCAGTACTTCTCATCCTATATCAAAAGACATAGAAACTAGGCAAGCCATTCTTCTATCACTGTATCATGCATGTCTCAATTAATCAAACTCCACACCTATGTGTTTAGCAACATAGACACACAAATTGTACCAGCATAAAACATCTAATCAGGACTGATTGACAATATTTTAAAGCTACAATAGCTACAAGATGTAACGAGTACCTAAAAGAGTACGTAGCATTCAAATCTCATAATTACTTATAGTGTTACCATTAACTAAGGCAAAGCTACCATGTCAAGATACTTTTAGGTTTTTTTATCCCAGTCTAATTAATTGAGTAGATTATGATCATGATCGACATTTTTTATATACCTGATTATCAATTAATAGTGTTAGCATATTAACCAAGTGAAAACTACCATGTCAACATACATTTTAGGCTTATTTCTCCCAATCTGATTAATTAGAATACTATTTCTCCCAATCCATGTATTAAAATAACTCCCGATATATGAAAAAGAGATAGTAGATAAGCACATACTATTAGCAGGGCTTTGATGTTGGTCATTGTAACTAGAATTTTTGCTTCTTAATCTCTTAACTTTAACAAAAACTGTGGAAAATCTAGGTGCAGCTACACCAAACAATTATTAAAAAGTATACGCTAGGTCATTCCAATTATTATTGTTGTAATTCTGTAATTAATTGTCTCTGCATATATTTTTAACTTTTTATTACACTTAACCATCTGATGTTTAATCATTAATCTTCTAAATTAAATATATACACATATCATTAACACAATTTTTAAACATATTACATATATTGGAAGAACATCTGCCTATAGGTATAACCAGATGAATTCATCTGTCAAAATATAGCAATAAATAGCCTAAATTTTGTTTAATCATTATAAATGAATTCTTAGAAAATATGTCGATGTTATCAAATATTTCCCTGCAATTTTGGAACCTGCTGAAGTGTGGTGCGCCCCCAGGAGTTCTATTGTTAAATAAAATTTGAAATAGAAGATAAATTGCTAACTTGCAATCCTTCAGCAGCAAGGATACTAAAGAAACTAAAGAAATTATGCATGTCAAGTAGCCAGATGGCCCTCGGGTTATATTGTAGGGCGGGAGATGATAGAATTAAGAGCAATGACCAACTTAATGATAATAAAAGATGTCATTTTCGATAGGCACTGCAGATTATCAAACTTGCCAACAAATAAATACCTGGGTCGTTGATTTATTTGTTTCCCGATAAATACATAACGAATCCCTGCTATACTTTTTGATATGTGATAATATAATCCTGCTAAGCATAAAACAAAAATCAACTCCTCACTCTAATTTTAATTTTATGCACAACTAGCACAATTCAGTATATGTTTGGGGACAAGATACTCTTTATAGACGTCAAGTCTTGACTACTTAATAATACAGTGCATCATATTCATAGGCAGAAGGACACATCCACAACCATACCCTTTTTCAATTGTGTGACCATTTTTACTAACTAGATATACACTTCTGAAATGGAAAAAAATATTTCAGTTCTGTTATAAATTGTTTACCATTTTATCATTGACTCTTAATGAAAGGCATATGTTTAGCCTATTTGTAATTAAAGAGATATCAACTCAACTGTGATAAGAGAGCTATGTAAATAGCAAGCCCTATTGAAGGAATCCGTACGAAGAACGTCAAGTGATTTATTAAAATCATATGTCTAAAGAATTTAAGGATGCTGCTGCACACCACTGGAAGAAGTTCATTGATATGTTGAAGCCTTAGTGTACAAATAATATTTTGTAGCACGTCCAGAAGTCCAGAAGGTATAAAGTTTTAATACTTTATTTATTCAGAAAATTCCATACTATTTCTACTTATGAAGAAGAACTACAAAGACAAAGACTCGACGAACAAGCCACTTCTCAAATGTTTAATTGATAAAGAATATTTGATTCAGCTAGATACAGATGAACTAGACAGTACATTTGTGTGTCAGCTACTCAGATTAAATATTCTGCATCAACAATAGGTGTTCGTTCAATCAAGACAAAGAATCAGATCTTTTAAAGGAAGTCAGAAGACCTTCCCACTTGTGCCATGACAATGCTCCAATTGTCATACCTTCTCTTGTATTTGTCATAGCACTTGTTTAAATTTCATAGAACTTTCTAGAGTTGTCATAGTTATCTTTGTCATACTAGTTCAAGGTTTTGCCTATATATATGGCTTCAAGCTCTTCATTTGTTCTTGTTCATTGCCTTGCAAACTTTCAAATTGTTTGTAACTTGCTATTGTTATATCCACAATTTTCTGTGCTTTGATCACTCAGTTGTTTTAATCGGCTAAGTTAGAATACTTCCTGTCAAATTTATTCTACGAACTAGTGGACATTAAAACAAACCATATTAATTATATAACAACTTAAAAATTGTTATATTAATTAATTTAAATCTGATTAACAAGTTATACTCCAATCAGATTATTCCGTCGCGATTATTTTATGACGATTGTATTCAACCCCCCCCCTACTACAATCGTATCTGGACCTAACAATTGGCATCAGAGCTGTTGATACCATTATACCGTATCAGATCCTATACACACTCTGTAACGTCCAAATATTTTTTATTCGAATTAATTTTATTCCAAAAATTAATTCTGATTTAAAATATTTTTCTTTCAAAAATCCAAATTTCATCCAAACACTATTCACTTTAAATCCTTAAACATGAGTACACAAAAGATCAGTAGCATTAAAATTCTACCGTTCAGCAAAGAACACTTTGGCCTATGGAAGAGGCATATGTTATTGTTCCTCCGCACTGCTAACAGAAAATATATCGGGATTCTGAACAAGGGTGTTTCTACTCCGATGAAAGTCATATTAGCACACGAATAAGATGGTGTGTTAATACCTCATCAGACTATTCCGAAAGAACTTCATGAGTACACAGATGAAGAGAGTGAATAGATGAACTTAGATGACGCTCTTCAACTAATTTTGGTCGAATCTCTAGATCCTGTCATGTACAATGCTGTTGTTAATTGTACGAACGCGAAGCAAATCTGGGATACGTTAGAGATTATCAACGAAGGCTCAGAAGAAGTAAGAGAGAACAGGAAAGAGATACCGATGGCTCAGTATGAACAATTTGGTTCCAATCCCGGAGAAGGGATTTCAGAAGTGTTTATCAGACTTAATAATTTGATAAATAATTTAAATCTGAATGGGAAATACTATGAAAAGAAAGAGGTCAACATGAAGTTTGTCTTAACCCTTCCCAAACATCTGGAACACAGAATCACTGTTATCAGGGAAAGTAGAGATCTGAATGAGATTTCTATGGAAAGACTCTACGGAGTTTTGAAAACTTATGAACTCGAACAAGTTCAAAGTAAGTAGAGATATGGCTGGGGTAAAACACTGAACCATTCAAGAGCTCTAGTTGTTGAATCACCTACACCGGAAGAAAAGAAGGATGTTGTTGTTCCTTCTAGGACCACTCAGGAATTTGTTGTACCTGAGATGGGTCAGACTGCATCTTCCAGTGGTGACGAAGAGTTCTATACAATGAAAGAATTAGAACAGTTAGAAGATCAATCTCTATCACTGTTTGCCAAGAAGTTTGGAAACATGAGATTCCTGAAGAACCCCTCCTACAAGTACAAACCTACTGCCAATAGGTTTCAAAAAGGAGGTTACTCATCTTCTACAAGCAAAGGAGGATACAAGACTGGGATGGTGGACAGAAGCAAGTTCAAATGTTTTAACTGTGGTGAACCGGGACACTTTGCAAATGAATGCAAACAGCCCAAGGTTCAAGGAAAGAGAAAAGATTCCTACGATGAGCTGAAACAGAAGTATGATGCATTGGTTAGAAAGCATCAGGGTACTTTTAGAGGTCAAAGCTTCAAGAGCATATCATATCTGGCAGAAGGGAAAAGCTGGGATGATACAGAAAGTGATGAAGAAGAGCAGATTGGGAATGTTGCTCTAATGGCTAATACTGGATCATCTTCACCTCCTCCTGCTGGAAGTTTTCAGGTAGATCCTACATGCCCTAAACTTTTAAGACTTCAGCTAGATGAAGAGAAAGTGAAATGTAAAGCCTTTAAGGATGCCTCCACTATAGTCAAAGAGCTTAATGATAAACAAGAGGTCAAGAGAACTGTTGGAATAGGTTTTGACTATAACAAATCTGTAAGTAAAGCTAGTAACATTACTCCCTTTAAGAAGAGTGCTGAGGAGAGAGGAATTCCTTTTGTTTTGAAAGATTCCTCTCAGCCATTGTTTAAATCCTCAGAAGCTGAACCTCTGTTAGAAACTCCTGTTGTCATTAAATATGAACTCAAACAGGAAGACCTTAAATTGAAAGAGAGTAATGAGAAGAGAGATGAGATCCCGACATCACTAAAACCAATCAAAGTGAAAGGCAATGTTAGGTTGCCTAAAGCTGGTTTAGGTGTCAATTCTGAGAGATCTAAATTCAACAAGCCTAATAATTTTGTGAACAGTAAGAACAGAGATAATAGATGTCATTCTACTGAGAACTTTAAATCTGTTAACAATGTTAGAGTAGAATCTATTGATGTTGCTACTACTGTGATTGATATTCCTGTTGCTCCTGTATTTGATGCATGTCATAAATGTTGTGGTGTTGATAACTGTATGCTTTGTGTTTTTAATACCATGTCTGCTTATTTTAGAAATTTGCATGCTAAAAATGAAAACACATCACCTAGACAACACACAAACGATAAGCATGCTAGATCAAAGACTGCTAGTCCTCCTCGTGTTAGGAAGGAGACTTACGTTCCAAAGCCTAAAACTAAGGTTTATAAGACTGTTGTTAAGGAAGTAAGTTCAGTCAAGAGTGAGCCAAGTATCAGTCCAAGAGGCTCTGTTGTATTACCTGATAGAAATCAATTCTTTAAGTTTGCTGGACCCAATCAAGTGTGGGTCCCAAAGAAGGTTTAATCAAGATGTCTTTTGCAGGGTGCCAGTGGAATTGTTCGAGTTGCTTGGGTGCTTAACAGTGGAGTGTCAATGCACATGACTGGCACAAGATCCCTGCTGGAAGACATAAGAGAAGCAACTGGTCCGTCAGTTACTTTTGCTGACAATAGCAAAGGTCGTACTGTTGGATATGGCAAGTACAAAGTTGGAAGGGTCATCATAGAGGATATTGCTATAGTTGAAGGACTTCAACATAATCTCCTAAGTGTCAGTCAGTTTTGCGACAAAGGATATTATGTTCATTTTGAAAAGGAGATATGTATCATTAAACATATCAAGGATAAGCGCCCTTCACTATGTGGCATAAGGAAAGGCAACATATACGTAGTTGATTTGTCTTCAGGACCAGGAAATGCAGTTCACTGTTTCTACGCTAAGGCGTCTGCTGAAGATAGTTGGTTATGGCATAAGAAGCTCTCACACCTTAACTTCGAAACCATGAACTCTCTAGTCAAGAGAGATCTAGTGAGAGGTTTGCCTTCCCTGGAATTCTCAACTGATGATCTCTGTGAAGCTTGTCAGAAAGGAAAAGCAAAGAGAGCATTTCACAAAGGCAAAACCATCAATACCATTACAGATCCACTTCACTTACTGCATATGGATTTGTTTGGCCCCGTGAATGTTACATCAATTGATGGAGGAAGATATGCCTTAGTCATTGTGGATGACTTCTCGAAATTTACTTGGGTTTACTTTCTTACTTCTAAGGATGAAACTCCGATGACAGTTATTGATCATGTAAAGCAAGTTGAATTGGATAAAAGTGTGCCAGTGAAAGCAGTAAGGTCAGATAATGGCACAGAATTCAAGAATCAAACTCTAATCAACTTTTACTCTGAAAAGGGAATTAGAAGGCAGTATTCAGCACCAAAGACTCCTCAGCAGAATGGAGTCATTGAAAGAAAAATCGTACACTGATTGAAGCTGCAAGGACAATGATTGCTGAAGCAAAGTTTCCACTGTACTTTTGGGCTGAAGCTGTGACTACTGCCTGCTATACCCAGAATTGAACTTTGATCAATAAGGATCATATGAGAACTCCATTTCAGCTGTATAACAACAAGAAACCATATGTCAAACATCTTCATGTCTTTGGATCTAAGTGCTATGTTCTCAAAGACGGAGAAGAGAACTTGAACAAGTTTGAGCCAAAGGCATCTGAAGCAATTTTTGTTGGTTATACTAATAATGCTTATAGAGTTTTTGTAATTGATACTCTGTTAGTAAAAGTTAGTGTCAATGTAACATTTGATGACACTAAACTCCCAAGTTTACAATCTGCAAATCCATCTGAATCTCTGAAGTTTGACAACTATCCAGATTCTGATTCAGATGATGATGTGCCACCTGAGGTTGCAATAGGTGATGACAACAATGATAATGATCCAGGCAATGGTGGAGGAAATGGCAATAATGCTGGAGATTCCACTGATGCTAGTGGTGGATCATCAAGTCAACCTAGCAACAACTCAGGGGGAGCTGGTAGATGAACTAGTCATACACATCAGCTTACTGACAATACTGATGAATCATCAAGGACACAACTACCAAGGGAAAGGATTTGGAGCAGAGATCATCTCTTTGATCTTATAATTGGTGATCCTGATGTCGGTGTAAGGACTAGAAGTGCTTCGACAAATGAATGTCTATTTTCTGGTTTTCTATCACAATTAGAACCAAAGAAAGTGGATGAAGCACTTGCTGATCCTGATTGGGTTCTTGCCATGCAAGAAGAACTTAATCAATTTGAGAGACAAGAAGTCTGGGCCCTGGTTCCAAGGCCAAAGGGAAAGTCTACAATTGGAACTAGATGGGTCTTCCGTAACAAGTTAGATGGTGATGGCATTGTTGTGAGAAACAAAGCCAGAATGGTCGCAAAAGGTTATTCTCAGGAAGAAGGAATTGATTACGATGAAACCTATGCTCCAGTTGCTCGTCTTGAAGCCATCAGAATATTTCTTGCATTTGCTACACACTCCAACTTCAAGGTTTATCAGATGGATGTGAAAAGTGCATTTATGAATGGAAAGCTAGAAGAAGAAGTATATCTGGAACAGCCCCCCGGCTTTGAAAATCCAGAGTTTGCTGATTTTGTGTACTTCCTATTCAAAGTCGTCAAAAGAATCTTTAGATATCTTAAGGGTACACTGATAAGTGGTATTTATACACACTTATAGGCCTTCATTTCCACTTAAATTGGTTGGTTGTACTTAAGTGTTTAGTGTCTTTTGATGTGTTTTTAGTGTTTTTCTGTGCAGGTCACGAGTTGAGGTGATGAAGTGATTTTCTATCATTTTAGGTTGGTTTTGGTGCATTATTTGCAAGAATAGAGAATTGTGGATTCATCGCGACTTGGGATTTTGTGGGTACATCTTCTACAAACCCTCACGAGAACACACTCGTCCACTAGAGCTATCTAGGGGTTTAAAGGGCTTGTTGCATATGCTAAATGCAACCGTGATCACCTACGGAAGTGGTACTAGAAGCGAGGAAGGACATGCACGCGAGAACGAGCGAGAAACGAAGAAACGAAGCTGCCAAGACAGACAGTAGCGCGCCCGCGCTACTTGTTAGCGCGCCCGCGCTACAGTCTGCTGCAACTAGCGCGCCTGCGCTAGTTTAGCGCGGCCGCGCCCAGCAGAACTTCCCCGGGCCGATTTTTACAGCTTTTCTGATGGATTTTCGCAGCGGTCGAGGCCCGGTTGACTTGGTCAATGTAATTTAACTTCTCATGTGTAAAACCCTAGCCTCACAGAAGTAGTTTGAGTAGAGAACAATATCATAGTTTAGTTTTTATCGAAGCACAATATCAGTTTGTATTAGATCGTTCTTTGCGAGGAAGTGACAGTTTCGAGCGAGATCGTGAACATCAAATCTGTAACGTGTGATCCTTATTATTATTAATTCAAGCATTTTTATTCCATTCAATTCTTGTCTCTTCTTTATAATGTTTTCATTAGAACCCATGATGTCGATTAGTTCGATTATGAACTAACCGCCTTCATGGGATTCTAATGGATTTATCGATGTATTCTAGTAACGAATATTAATTACTTGATCTTGCGACATACGTTGATTTCTTTGCATGAGCCGTGCTTATTCTTCTTAGGAGCGTAGCTAACTTCTAAGTTGTTTGTTAATTCTTTCTGAAGCGAGAGTGGATGATTGAATTTAGAACTATGCCATGTAATCATAGGATTGTGTGAATGAACACATAATTTGTGGTAGACTTGAACTATTTTTATCACCCTGTGTAATCACGATAGATGACTTGTTATTAAACCTCTCTGCTTACACTACCGCTATAGAGATATAGGGTCTGAGCTTTGTTGGTGTCCATGAGATTTCTGTCTTAATTGCGGATTTTGATTGGTATGATATTTGTGCAACGAGAGTTGGCATGTATTACTTTCGTGTTGTCTGATTAGGATCAACAGTCGCATGTTAATCAGTAATTTCAATTCTAGATGAATTCGATAATGAAGTTAGAATCCCATGTGTTTTCCTATTCTGAACTTGATTAGTAAATTTAGTTATTAGTATAAAAGAAACCAATCCTTGTTAATTGTCTTAGCAGTGATAATTGATCATACATTGTTGCATAGGTGCGTATTCTTTAATTCACCAGTCTCTGTGGGAACGAACTTAATATATTACTTGTGATCACGTGCGCTTGCGTGTAGATTTCACCGAACAAGTTTTTGGCGCCGCTGCCGGGGACTCGGTGTTAATTAAGTAGTTTATGTACTTGTCATCAGTGTGCATTAAAATTCACTGACTAGGATTCTATTCTCTTCTCACTTTTCTTCTTTTCTTTATTTCAGGTACTTGGGTCGCGTTTATGCAAACACGTTCTCAAACCCGTAAGAAGGCAACTGATTCAGCTTTTACTTCTTCTTCTGATTCTGAAACAATGACAGAACCTGAAGCACAACCAGACAGTAAGACATTGAAGGATTTCTCTATGCCAAAGATCGATGATATCCAATCAAGCATTGTCAGGCCTGCAATCGCAGCCAAAGCCTTTGAAATCAAACCAGGAACTATTCAAATGGTCCAGAACTCGGTACAGTATGGGGGTTCTCCTACTGAAGATCCCAATATGCATATACGAAATTTTATAGAGATCTGTGACACTTTCAAATTTAATGACGTCTCTGATGAAGCTGTGAAGCTAAGGCTTTTCCCATTTTCACTGAGAGATAAGGCTAAGGGATGGTTACATTCTTTACCATCTGGTTCGATTACTACATGGGAAGATCTAGCTCAGAAATTTCTCACTAAATTCTTCCCCATGGCAAAGACTGCTGCACTACGAAATGCTCTATCTCAATTCTCTCAACAATCAGGAGAAACATTCTGTGAAGCCTGGGAGCGATATAAGGAGATGCTAAGGAAGTGTCCCCATCATGGCATGCCGGATTGGATGCAAATAAACAGTTTCTATAATGGTCTTGGACCTCAATCCAGACCTATGCTTGATGCTGCTTCTGGAGGTGCGCTATGGGCTAAGAGTTATAAAGAAGCTTATGATCTTATTGAAATGATGGCTGCTAATGAATATCAGAACCCTACTCAAAGACTTACTCAAGGGAAGGTAGCCGGAATTCTTGATCTTGACACGTCTACAGCTATAGCAGCTTAACTTAAAGCTCTCACGATGAAAGTCGATTCTCTGGCTCACCAAGGAATTCAACAGCCAATCTCTATTTGCGAATTATGTGCTGGTACTCATGCTACTGATCAGTGTGCCATTTCTAGTGAATCAGCACAATTTGTGAGCAACTTTCAGAGAGGTCAACAGCCTGCTCCAGCTACTTACCACCCTAACAACCGAAATCATCCGAATTTCAGCTGGAGTAATAATCAGGGTTATAATCAACCTCAACAAGGATTTCAACAGGGACCTAAACAGTATAGTCAGGCTGGAACTTCACAACAGTATGCACCTAAACAGCCATATCACCCTCCGGGATTTCAGAATCATGGGCAATCAGCTAACGAAAGGTCTGACATGGAAGAGCTAAGGCTCATGTACAAGAGTCAGGAAATAACTTTAAAAGCCTTGGAGACACAAGTCGGTCAGTTAGCTAATGCTTTACTAAGCAGACCACAGGGGAATCTCCCTAGTGATACAGAGGTACCAGCTAAGAGGGACCCTAAAGAGCAAGTCCAATCCATTACGCTGAGATCTGGAAAAACTACAACAGGGCCTACCTCAACATTAGTACAAGATCAGGGTGATGAACCGCAAGAAATTCCAGCAGAACTTCCTTCAAACACAATTGGAATCAACCCTACTGTTGAAAAAGATAAGGCTATTCCTGCAGCTGCTCCGGTGTCAAAACCATTATATCCACCACCTCCATTTCCTAGGAGGTTAAAAAAACAGCAGCTGGATAAGCAATTTGGTAAATTCCTGGAAGTGTTCAAAAAGCTTCACATCAACATCCCGTTTGCTGAAGCACTCGAGCAAATGCCTAGCTATGCCAAGTTTATGAAGGGTATTCTTTCAAAAAAGCTAAAGCTCGAGGAGTTAGAGACAGTGGCTTTAACGGAGGAATGTAGTGCTGTGCTTCAACAGAAATTACCACCTAAGCTTAAAGATCCGGGAAGCTTCACTATCCCTTGCACTATTGGGAAGTTCTCTTTTGATAAGTGTCTGTGCGACTTGGGAGCTAGCATCAATCTGATGCCTTTATCTATCTTCACACAACTTGGCCTGCCAGAGCTCAAGCCGACAAACATGTCCTTACAACTGGCTGATCGTTCGATCACATATCCAAGGGGTATAATTGAAGATGTGCTAGTCAAGGTTGATCAATTAATATTTCCAGCCGACTTCGTGATTCTTGACTTTGAAGAAGACCAAAGGATTCCTATCATCTTGGGTAGACCCTTTTTAGCTACCGGGCAAACATTGATCGATGTCCAAAAAGGGGAACTTACAATGAGGATACAAGATCAGACGGTCACGTTCAACGTATTCAATGCAATGAAATTACCAACTGATGAGGAATCTTGTTTCAGTATGGATGTGCTTGATACTACGGCAGAAGCTAATAGCCAGCGGGTTTTACAGAATGATGCATTGGAAGCAATCCTTACCAATGATGAGGAATTGGACAGTGAAGAAGAATTGGAAGAAATCTATCATCTTAACTCATCACCTTGGCGAAGGAATATTGAACCACCTGTCGAATCTCTTGGCTTGGAAGAATTAAAGGAAGATCACAAACCACTACAACCATCAGTGATCGAAGCACCTAAACTTGAACTTAAACCGCTACCGGATCACTTGAGGTATGCTTTTCTTGGTGAACGTTCTACTCTTCCTGTTATTATTGCAGCTAACTTGTCAGGTGAGGAAGAGGAAAAACTTTTGAGGGTGCTAAGGGAATTCAAAACAGCAATTGGGTGGACTATAGCTGATATCAAGGGAATCAGTCCATCATTTTGTCAACACAAAATTCTCATTGAAGAAGGAAGCAAACCTTCAGTGGAACAACAAAGAAGGTTAAATCCTATCATGAAGGAGGTTGTAAAGAAAGAGATTCTTAAATGGCTCGATGCAGGTATCATATATCCAATTTCAGATAGCTCATGGGTGAGCCCAGTACAATGTGTGCCTAAGAAAGGAGGCATGACAGTAGTAGCCAATGAAAAAGGGGAACTCATCTCAACTAGAACTGTCACTGGTTGGAGGATTTGCATGGACTACAGAAAGCTGAATAAAGCTACAAGAAAGGATCACTTCCCTCTGCCTTTTATTGATCAGATGCTTGACAGGTTGGCTGGCCATGAGTTCTATTGTCTGTTAGATGGGTATTCTGGCTATAATCAGATTGTTATTTCTCCGGAGGATCAAGAAAAGACAACCTTTACATGCCCTTATGGTACTTTCGCATTCCGAAGAGTACCTTTTGGCTTATGTGGTGCACCAGCCACTTTTCAAAGGTGCATGATGGCAATATTCTCAGAAATGATCGGCATCAATGTGGAGGTATTCATGGACGACTTTTCTGTATTTGGAACATCTTATGACGAATGCCTCACGAATCTTAGAATGGTTCTTAAGCGCTGTGTGGAAACTAATCTGATTCTCAACTGGGAAAAATGTCATTTCATGGTGCAAGAAGGAATCATATTGGGGCATAAGGTATCTGCCAAAGGACTAGAAGTCGATAAAGCGAAGGTGGAAACAATTAAAAATCTTCCTCCACCACTTTCAGTCAAAGGCATCCGAAGCTTCCTTGGCCATGCAGGTTTCTATCGGAGGTTCATCAAGGATTTCTCAAAAATTTCTAAGCCTCTTTGCAATCTGTTAGAGAAAGACATTCCATTCAAATTTGATGAGGAGTGCCTGGAAGCATTTGAAATCTTGAAAAAGAAGTTGACATCAGCACCTATCATCACTGCACCTGATTGGAGTAAACCATTCGAATTAATGTGTGATGCCAGTGATTATGCTGTAGGAGCTGTACTGGGCCAGCGAACAAGTAATGTGTTTCATGTTATCTACTATGCCAGCAAAACATTAAATGATGCACAATTGAACTACACTACTACTGAAAAAGAACTTCTAGCTATTGTCTTTAGCTTTGAGAAGTTCAGGTCTTATCTTCTTGGAACAAAAGTAGTGGTATATACTGATCATGCAGCCATTCGGTATCTCATCTCAAAGAAGGATTCTAAACCAAGACTAATTCGCTGGGTTTTATTACTCCAAGAATTTGATGTGGAAATTAAAGATCGGAAGGGCACAGAAAATCAGGTAGCGGATCATTTATCCAGACTAGAAGATCACAGCAAACAAACTACCGACAACACTCTAATCAATGAATTCTTCCCAGACGAACAGTTGTTTGGAGTTGAGGCAGAAGAGCCATGGTTTGCTGACATTGTAAATTATCTGGTGAGTAAGGTCATTCCTCCAGAATTCTCTTATGCTCAACGCAAGAAATTCCTTCACGATGTAAAATGGTATATTTGGGATGAACCCTTTTTGTTTAAACAAGGAGTCGATCAAATTCTCAGACGGTGTATCCCTAATAATGAAGTTGAGGGAGTTTTGCGCGAGTGCCATTCCACTGGTTATGGAGGCCATTATAGCGGAGAGAAGACAGCAAAGAGGGTACTTCAAGCAGGTTTTTACTGGCCAACTCTGTTTAAAGATGCTCATCAGTTCGTGTTGGGTTGTGATCGTTGTCAGCGTACAGGTAATATTTCTAGGAGGAATGAAATGCCTCTTAAAATGCTTTTGGAAGTTGAAATATTTGATGTTTGGGGTATTGACTTTATGGGACCGTTCATTTCGTCTTGCAACAACCAGTATATTCTATTAGCAGTTGATTATGTGTCTAAATGGGTGGAGGTGAAAGCTTTACCTACAAATGATGCTAAGGTGGTCTTGCAATTTCTTCAAAAACAAATCTTTACCCGTTTCGGAGTCCCTAGAGTCATTATCAGTGATGAAGGCTCTCATTTTTGCAATCGGAAATTCACAACCTTGATGTCGAGATACAATATCAATCACCGGGTTGCTACTGCTTATCATCCTCAAACGAACGGTCAAGCTGAAGTGTCTAACAGAGAGATCAAACGCATACTAGAGAAGGTGGTTAACCCTTCTAGGAAAGACTGGTCCCTACGATTAGATGAGGCTGCTTGGGCTTATCGAACAGCTTACAAAACACCGTTGGGTACTTCTCCATTTCAGCTAGTGTTTGGGAAAGCTTGTCACCTACCAGTAGAGTTGGAACATAAAGCTTATTGGGCACTAAAGAAGTTGAATTTCGACTTACAGTTAGCTGGAGAAAAACGCATGATTCAACTCAATGAGTTGGAGGAGTTCCGCCTCCGTGCTTAAGAAAATAACAAACTCTACAAAGAAAAGGTGAAAAGATTGCATGATCAGCGGCTGATACAAAAATCTTTTGTGGTTGGTCAATTGGTTCTATTATATAACTCTCGGTTGAAGCTGTTTCCAGGAAAACTCAAGTCACGCTGGTCAGGGCCATTTACAGTCAAGACGGTATTTCCCCACGGTGCGGTAGAAATCTATGCAAAATCACCGGATGAATCATTTAAGGTTAATGGTCAAAGGTTGAAGCCTTACTTTGGCGGAAATGTGAATCGTGAGGTACAAACCACGATTCTTCAATCGGAATCGGATTAATTCTGGACTTCACGTCGAGCTAACGACGTTAAACAAGCGCTTCGTGGGAGGCAACCCACGCATTGGAACCACATTGTACCATTGTAAACCTCAAAAACACAAAAATCGAGAAAAATCAGCCCCCGGTGTCAGACACTAGCGCGCCCGCGCTAGTGTCCAGCGCGCCCGCGCTAAGTTGCACAGCGCGCCCGCGCTACACTTAGCGCGGCCGCGCTACTGACTGCCGGGGTTGGCGATTTTTCTCCCAAAAATATTTTCTTTTCGTTTTTAAAAGCCCACAATCCTAATTTTGCATGCCTAGCCCGAAATACATCCCATAAAACCCTAACTCAGCTCTCCAATCCTTATATAAACACAAAACCCATCTCCAAATCCCATTATAATTCTCTAAACCCTAATTATATATACACATCCATACACACAACCTCCACCAATTCTCTCAAACCCACTACACACAAATCTCTTGCAACTCTAAATCTCTATCAATGGCACCCAAAAGAGCCCGAAGATCACAAGGACCAAGCACCCAAGCCCCTACATCTAGCGATTCTTCCTCGATGGGTGAGGTTGAGTTCACTTCCGATGGTGCACGAACCGAGTTTCAACGGCTTATGAATAAGTCGATAGTTAAGGAGAGAGGATTCCTACCCACGGCGGAAGATGGTGAGCTCTTGAACATGATTCAAGAACGGGGTTGGGAGTCTTTTTGCGAGGCTCCGGAGGCGGTTCCCTTGGCTATTATTCGAGAGTTTTATGCTAATGCCAAGGAGAATCGCGATGGATTCACGGTGGTGCGGGGAATCCGTGTTGATTATAGTGCGGAGGCGCTCCGTAGAGTTATTGGGGGGCGTGCCAAGCGCCGTAATGAAGAAGATTGGGTTGTGGAGAGGATCGGGCGTGCCAAACGCCGTTTTGATGATGATCCGATCGATCTTGAGCGGTTGGTGTATGACATGTGTGTACCGGACACGCATTGGAAGATGACTGCACCTCCTTTGCCGGCACATGTTTCTTTTCCTGCAGCCGCTTTGAACCGGTATGCGAAGGCGTGGAATGCCTTCATCTGTGCTAACATCATGCCATCTTCACATGGGCATGAGGTGACAGTGGATAGAGCTATTTTGCTCTTTGGGATTGTCTCGGGCAAGTATATTGATCTGGGACATGTTATTCATCAGGGGATGCTGAGGTTCTTACGGGGAGGAACCACTGGTGCCATTCCATATGGCACAATTGTTACGAAGCTCTGTCGATCGAGTGGTGTTCGTTGGCCGGCCAACGAGCAATTACAGTTGCCGGCGACACCTATTGATCATTCGGCGATCAGTCGGATGACAGAGTGGGATGGAGGAGTTCCCCACCCTCGAGGCCTCGGGTACTTATATGATGAGATGCCAGGGGGACGTCCAGCATTTGTTAGGAGGGAGCAGCCTAGAGCTTCTGGAGCTGGTACTTCTCAGACGGAGAGGAGCTCCGAACCGATGGGAGATGTTCATTATCGCCGACTAGCGAGACGGATGGACACCATGCATGACATCCACCAGAGGTTTGCGTTTGACTTGACACAGGCCCTAGGTAGTGCTTTCCAGGCACAGGGGGTCACAGTTCAGTGGCCAGTATTCGGAGCGGGAATGCAGTATCCTCCACCTGATTCACCTCCTGCAGAGGAGGGGGAGGACTCGGACACCGAGTAGGTATGTGGGTGCTCTAGCCTTTTTATCACTTTCAATGGGGACATTGAAAATTTAAGTTTGGGGGTGGTAATCTAAGGAAGAGCATATTATTATGTAGTTTATTATTGCATGTGTTAGTTAGTTCATGTAGTTCACGTCTATTTTATTTTGCTTTGATTATTTCTCACGTTTATTTTTATTTTCTCACGTTTTCTTTCTAGTTTTCTCATTTTTTTTTATTATTTTACATGTTTAGTGGTAATTGTCGTAGTTAGTATCACGAGCATTTGCATGAATTATGAAGTTAAGCCAAGCTAATTGCCTATGATGAGTTATGTGCGTAGTTCTTGATTAGTAGTTTCAATTGCAATGCTAGGTTAGTACTTGGAAATTGCTTGTGTTGGAAATTGTAATTCACATATGTTCTTGAGATAGGATTTAGACGAAATTCCATGAATTCTAGGATTGAATTGAGCATCCTTCAGCTTAGGTCTGTAAATCTTAAGTTTGGGGGAACTGAGGGGTAGATATGCCTTTCTAAAAAAAAAAAAGAGAAAAAAAGAAATAGTAGTAAATAAATTCACTAAAAAAATAAGTGGTAGAATTAACTGGGTTGAGCTCATTAGTACTCGAGTAATTAAGTCTGAGGGGACTTTGTGCCTAACAACCTAAAGCCCTTCGTGGTTTGGGATTGTTGACCCAACGCTCGCTACATGGGTACTAGTGCATAAATCTTTAGGGATCTCAACCATTGCACGGTTAAATAAACCACTAGAATAAAGTGAATAATTGGTGTGTGAAGTCTTGTGGTGTTCGTAACGCATTTACACTGCGAAGCGCTCTGACCTTAGACCGAGCAATTAATCACCAATAAAAAGAGACAAAAAGAAAAAAAATATAGTGAATAAAATAGAAGGGTGTGGATATTCTTTGGGACCTTGGCTTTTAGTTGGACTTGAGTGACGGGGTGTTAGTTTTAAACTTTTACGATTCTTGATTGGGATTTTGTGGGAGTAGTAGTTTTTGTCTTGTCTCAATAAAAGAGCATGCTTGCACACACTGGCACTCCACACTTGTAAATAGAAGAGTGATTGACTTAGTAGCGAGAGAGATGAATTTCGAGAACATTAGCACAGTCTGAGGTATAAAAATTGGCAAGGCAATTACTTCATAGTTTACTCATTCATCACGTTGCATTCATGCATTGCATTGTATTATTGTATAGTGTCGTTGACGCTTGAGGACAAGCATCAGTTTAAGTTTGGGGGTGTGATAAGTGGTATTTATACACACTTATAGGCCTTCATTTCCACTTAAATTGGTTGGTTGTACTTAAGTGTTTAGTGTCTTTTGATGTGTTTTTAGTGTTTTTCTGTGCAGGTCACGAGTTGAGGTGATGAAGTGATTTTCTATCATTTTAGGTTGGTTTTGGTGCATTATTTGCAAGAATAGAGAATTGTGGATTCATCGCGACTTGGGATTTTGTGGGTACATCTTCTACAAACCCTCACGAGAACACACTCGTCCACTAGAGCTATCTAGGGGTTTAAAGGGCTTGTTGCATATGCTAAATGCAACCGTGATCACCTACGGAAGTGGTACTAGAAGCGAGGAAGGACATGCACGTGAGAACGAGCGAGAAACGAAGAAACGAAGCTGCCAAGACAGACAGTAGCGCGCCCGCGCTACTTGTTAGCGCGCCCGAGCTACAGTCTGCTGCAACTAGCGCGCCTGCGCTAGTTTAGCGCGGCCGCGCCCAGCAGAACTTCCCCGGGCCGATTTTTACAGCTTTTCTGATGGATTTTCGCAGCGGTCGAGGCCCGGTTGACTTGGTCAATGTAATTTAACTTCTCATGTGTAAAACCCTAGCCTCATAGAAGTAGTTTGAGTAGAGAACAATATCATAGTTTAGTTTTTATCGAAGCACAATATCAGTTTGTATTAGATCGTTCTTTGCGAGGAAGTGACAGTTTCGAGCGAGATCGTGAACATCAAATCTGTAACGTGTGATCCTTATTATTATTAATTCAAGCATTTTTATTCCATTCAATTCTTGTCTCTTCTTTATAATGTTTTCATTAGAACCCATGATGTCGATTAGTTCGATTATGAACTAACCGCCTTCATGGGATTCTAATGGATTTATCGATGTATTCTAGTAACGAATATTAATTACTTGATCTTGCGACATACGTTGATTTCTTTGCATGAGCCGTGCTTATTCTTCTTAGGAGCGTAGCTAACTTCTAAGTTGTTTGTTAATTCTTTCTGAAGCGAGAGTGGATGATTGAATTTAGAACTATGCCATGTAATCATAGGATTGTGTGAATGAACACATAATTTGTGGTAGACTTGAACTATTTTTATCACCCTGTGTAATCACGATAGATGACTTGTTATTAAACCTCTCTGCTTACACTACCGCTATAGAGATATAGGGTCTGAGCTTTGTTGGTGTCCATGAGATTTCTGTCTTAATTGCGGATTTTGATTGGTATGATATGTGTGCAACGAGAGTTGGCATGTATTACTTTCGTGTTGTCTGATTAGGATCAACAGTCGCATGTTAATCAGTAATTTCAATTCTAGATGAATTCGATAATGAAGTTAGAATCCCATGTGTTTTCCTATTCTGAACTTGATTAGTAAATTTAGTTATTAGTATAAAAGAAACCAATCCTTGTTAATTGTCTTAGCAGTGATAATTGATCATACATTGTTGCATAGGTGCGTATTCTTTAATTCACCAGTCTCTGTGGGAACGAACTTAATATATTACTTGTGATCACGTGCGCTTGCGTGTAGATTTCACCGAACATACACCTGGTTTAAGTATTTGGTACCCTAAGAATACTGGTTTTGACTTAACTGGCTATATAGATTCTGATTATGCAGGTTGCAGGATTGATAGAAAGAGTACGTTTGGAAGCTGTCAATTTCTAGGACGTCGATTGGTTTCCTAGTACAGCAAGAAGCAGCACTCAGTGTCAACTTCTACTGCTGAAGCTGAGTATATTGCTGCTGGCAGTTGCTGTGCTCAGATTCTATGGATCAGGAATCAATTAAATGATTATGGTATTGATGTTAACAAAATTCCAATATTTTGTGACAACACAAGTGCCATAGCCATTTCCAAAAATCCAGTACAACACTCCCAGACCAAGGACATAGATATCATGTATCATTTTATTAGAGAACATGTCATGAATGGTATTGTGGTGTTACATTTTGTACCCACGGCTGATCAAATTGCTGACATCTTCACTAAACCACTGGATGAATCCACTTTCTCTAAGTTGGTTTGTGAGCTAGGGATGTTAAATATGCCATGATTCTCTTTGTATATATTTTATATTTGATTTATATATATTATATATTTTTGTGAATTTTCTGTGTAATTATATCTATTTTATTAGATTTTATATAATTGTTTGTAAATTATCTGGTAATTTTCTATATAATTATGCATGTTCATATCTGTCTCTGTAATTTTCAAAGTGCTGCACACTCCCCTGTATTATTCTCTAAGCATTTAGATAATTATTTGTGTCTATTTTGTATTTTTCAAAATTGATTAAGCATAAATATTAGATTTTAAGTTAATTCATTCTAATGAATTAAAGTTAAATTCATAAATATTTATATTTAATTAAAGTTGAATTTTACAAAATATTTGTGTAATATATTATATATTATTTGTATTAGGTTTTTGTTTTTAAATGTAAAAAATTTTGTTTCAAAGAAAATCAAAAATCATATTATATTTATATATATAGGGTCCTACTCTGGTACAAACCACCTTAGCGTACAAACTACAAACTAAAATTAAAAAGTCTCTAAATCAAATCGAAATATAGCACATATGGTATGGAAATTGATCGTTGCGAGATGAACAAAAATACAGTGAAGTCGGATTTCAAAAAAAGTTCACCGATTAACGGGAAAATTCAAATTAAAAACGGAGGGGAATCTGCAGATCATGTGTGACAGGGTGTATATTAACTGGTGTGTGGTTGCTCCTGCGGGGCCATTGGATTAGATTCATCCAAGGGCTTATATTGAGTTTGTAGTTTGTACACTAACTTAGTTTGTATTTGAGCACTTCCCTATATATATATTTGCTGTTTCATTTAATTAAAACTCAGCATGACAATTCTTCATACCGAGTGTGTGTGTTGTATTTTGTTTTTTTTTTAAATCGTTATGACAATATATTCAGTTGTCATATTGATCTCTTATAGCGTGTCGTATACTCATTATGTCATTCCTCGGTATGACAATTGCTCGAATTGTCATACCGTGCACTTCACTCGACTGCACTGTAAAAGTCGGTATGACAATCCCCTCATTTGTCATACCGAATTTTAAACCCCCCATGACATAACCTGTGATTGTCATACTCCCCATTCATCTTCTCCATCACATATACATACGCATTGTTGCATACACATACACACAAGCTCTTCGATTTTTCAAGTTTTCTCGATTAAAACTTGCTGGTTACTTAATTCAAGCAATCTTTGCTTGCTGGTTACGATTTTAATCAAGATTTAAGCCGTTACTCTGCCCAATTTTCGCTAAATCGAACCGAGTTCGATTGAGTCACCTGGGTACCCCGAGTTTGAGCGAGTTCGACCGATTCTTGACCGAGTCAGTGACTAGGACGTCGTGCATTGCTTGTGCAATTCAGTATTGAGATTGTTTGTTGGTGGATTAATTTAAAAAAAAAAAAAATTCGAAACCCTCTCCTTGGATTTCGAATTTTAGGGTTTTAAAGCTAATTTGGGACTTGTTTGGCTAATTGGAGATTGTTGGCACTTGTTTGGAGATTTGTGGAATTTATTTTGGTCATTTCAAATTAATTAATTTTTAATTCGAGTTTAATCAATTAATTCGAATTATTAATTAATTTGGTTAATTGTTAATTAATTATTAATTGAAATTTGCGAGAAATTTGAGAATTAATATTTTATTTGAAAAATTCTCGCTTAATTCAATTTGTAATTATAAAAATGGCGGGCCAATTTGTTATCGGGGAGACGAACTACAATGGGTACTTAGACCCGAATTCCAGCTTGGAGATATTCAAACCGTGGGTACGGTTTCTGAACAGTCAGAGTTTAGTCAGTACAACGATCACTGCACATGCTGAGTTGCAGATTAGACGTCTTCAAGACTTTTACTCCACTGCCACCAACACCACTATCTTGGATAACTACGGGGTTTCTGGAAACATTACTGGAGGCCGAAGCATTACTATTACAGCTGACGATGTCAACAGAATTCTTGGGTTTCCACGTAACAACTTTGCTGAGATTCCGATAGATGCTGAAATCACTCAATTCTTTCAGACTATTCTTTATCAAAGAGAGATTCATCTGCTAAGAATGTTGAAAGGGAATCTGAAACCTGAGTGGGATTTGTTCTTCGATACACTGGAAAAGGTCTTTTCCCCTACTACTCGAAGTAACTTCAACATCATCTCCTCCTTGCTTCAAGTCATTGGATTTTGTATTGTTCACAATCGACCAATCAATTTTGGCAAATTGATTCTTCAGTCGATTCTAAAGAAGTTGGGACCACTCAGAAGTCGGTCTGTTGAACAGAATGCCAGGGTAGTATGTTTTTACCCTCGGTTCTTAATGTTGTTTTTGAACGATAAGATGACAGACGCTGAGAAGAATTCTTATTTCAACTCTCCAATTGCACCAACTCAGCGTGTCTGTACTAAGCTGATGAAGGCCTTGACCAACAAGAGGAAGTATGAAAATCTTCAGCTTATTGTGACTCCATACTTGATGGAGCAGTTCAATGCTCAGCCACAGCCGCATCAATTTCAAGTGGCACATCCTCAGCAACAGCAACAACAACAAGATCAACCGGAACAACAGCAACAACCTCAACAACCAGAACCACTACAAATTCAACAACCAGAACAACACCAATCACCACACCAATCACCACATCATTCCCCTGTACATCAAACACATCCTTCACCTTCATTTGAAGACAAACCTCTGGAATACAACTTCTTCGAAACCCAACTGTCTTCATCTGAACCACTACCACAACAACACCAACACACCTACAACATATGTTAGGTCCAAAGTATCGTAGAAGGGGGGGTTGAATACGATACTCACTACAATTTAAAATTCTTTCGAATCTTGCGGATAAATAAATTGCAGTCTTGTAATGGGTTTCGTGTTCCGGATATTTATTGGGTCGGTTTCTGAGGATATGAAAATATTAAACCAACACACAATATTTTCCAAGGTATATCTGTATATTGATAAATACCTCGAAGGTGCTATAAATCCAAACCCGAAGGTTGGCTGCAGAGACTACAATACACTCTGCACACAAACACCTATCAAAACAGATGTTCTATCTAAGCTCTCGTATGTGTGTAGTGTGTGCCCTTTACAAAGTGTGTAATGTGGGTAGTTGTAGTTGTTGTGTTCAAAATAAAACACAAAGCCTCTATTTATAGACTTTTGATTCAACACTCAGCTGGTGCATGTTCTTGGCGCAAGGAAGCTTTCAACCAATCAAATTAAAGCTTCCTCGTTCCATCCTTCCTCGTTCTTGCGCCAAAACAATTCAGAAGAATTGTTAAAATGATTTAAATGGCGCAAGGAAAAAATTAAGGACAATTTCCTTCCTCGTTCCATTCAAAACAATTCACAGAGTTGTTATTAAATAACTTGGCGCAAGGAAACAAATTGTTTCCTTGTTCCATTTTGGCGCAAGGAGAAATGGCAGAATAAGGACTTGGCGCAAGGAGGAATTTAAATACTAAATCCTTCCTTGTTCCATTTTGGCGCAAGGAAAGAATTATGTATAAATTCTTCCTTGCTCCAATTCTTGGCGCAAGGAGGAATTATAAATAATAATTTCTTCCTTGTTCCATTCTTGGCGCAAGGAAGAATTAAAATAATTAATTCCTTCCTTGTTCCATTCCTTCCTTGTTCTTTTCTAGCTTGCTCCATTTCTTCCTTGTTCCTCTCTAGCTTGCTCCATTTCTTCCTTGTTCTAACTTAGAACAATCTAGCACACTTATATATATACATATATGTTACACATATATACATATAAGTGTTTACTAGTTAATTTGGAGGTCGCTTTGCCTTGACTTGATTAAGTTATTCTTGATTGAATCCTTCGAATCCAATTCACACGTACTGACGTCCTGTGCACTGGTCTGGTTCACGAACGACTAATACAGAATTGATTCTCCGTCTTCTTTTCTTGACAACGTACTTAATCAGTCACACCAGACTTGAGTATTGCTTCAATTTGTTGATTATAAATAACCAACCAAGATATCCTGAAATATCTTGCTTCAGGGGTTGCACTGAAATCTTTCGAGTACTTGGACAACATCTTCATTGCTTCCACAATCTTGAATACTTTAATCTTTATTCTTCACTGAGGCATGAACATATTAATGAACTTCTTCTAGTGAACTTATTCCTTCAAGACTGTAGATGGCTTCTTCAACCTTTGTCTTCGTATCTTCCGATTTCGGTGCAGGCGTAGTGTTATTTACTTGTCCTGTTTTATTGTTGAGTTATCATCCCTATGTAACAGATAGGGTTGTCTTTACATTTAGACTTACAATCTCCCCCTATTTGTTTGTTAATCATAACAAGCAAATCCTCTGGAGGATAACTCAACTAACACTAGAAAAAGTAAAGTCCTGGACTAGTAAATAATGCTACAATGTTTCTGGATCATATAATACATTTCCAGATTTCATGAACAGAAATAACAGATGTGCATATCACCTTTATTTCTCTAGTTCTTGCTTACCTGCTAGATAATCCTCATAGTCTATCTTGAAGAGAATTCAAAACATTCCATTATGCAAAGAACAATCAGCAGCTTCTTTAAATTCTTCAGTGTTGATGAATAAGTTCTTGTGTACCACTTTCTGAAGAATAAATGTATCACCTTATACTTCTCCTCCCGTTACCTTGATCAGGTTCCCCTTAGTGATAAGTAGTTGTCTCCCCTCAGATGAAAGATCAATCCTCCTCCTTAGTTGAAAGAAGAATCTCCCCCTCAGTATTACACAGCTAAAGAGTAGTTTACTCCCCCTTAGTTGTAGACAGCAGAAGAAAGCTAACTTACTTTTACTTCCCCCTTAGTTGTATTCAACCCCCCCTTCTACGATACTTTGGACCTAACAACATACCACAAACACAATCAACCTCTCAACCATTACCTTCTGACTCAACATCCAACCCGGAGCTGCAGTCCTTTCGACAGGATCTACAGGTAGCTCAGGTACTTTCTAACTTCTCATCTAATTTTAATGATGATGCGTCAAATTTTGTTTGTGATATTGATTTTGTTTTCCAGACTACCAGCAATGAACCTGAAAACACACAGGTTCATAACCAAGCTGATGACTTCATTCAACCAACTCTCTCTTCTGCAAACACATCAATCAACCCGCAGCTCTGTCTTCCATTAAGAAGCCAAGGTTGGAAGCCATGGAGACATCTGTAGCCTCATCCTTGCCTTCCCAAAAAGGCTTGGACTTTGAACATGCAATGAAACAGTCTCTGGACTCATTCTCTCAACAGGATGATGCCATTGAAGTTGACCGCCCTGCCACGGTACCCTGTACAGAGTCAAGCACTGCGCTAGCACTCGCGCTAGTGCAAGACCAAACAGATACAAAGGTTACTATATTTACTGATTGCACAGATTTTCAAAACCAAGTTGTTATGTATGAAAACTTTGCTTATCACACTTTCTTTTATGATCAGGAGGTACTTGGCAGCGTGCAAGTAAATCTGCCCTCGCAGGCATCCGGAGGACAATTTGTACCTCCACTACCTTTGAACCCATCTCAGGGGACATTGGTAGTTTATACAGGTATAGCTGGAGGAGTGCAAATAATGAGTGAATAAAGGCAAACACCGAGCGATACACATGCACATGAGGCTAGTGAAACAACTCTGAGTGTACGTGAGGTGAGTGCACACACTGACCCGGCTCTGTTTGAGGAACAAATGGCTAAGCTGAAAGCTGAATTAGCCCGGATGATTGTTGAGAATGAGAAATTGAAAGGTGCACAGTTGGTGACCCTAGAAAAGAAAGCTGATGAGAGGCCATCCAGTTTGTCCAGGGATGAGCTTAAGGAAGAAATTCATTAGTTGACAGTCGAGATGAGATCTAATCATGCACTATATATGGCCAAATTTGATGATATCGACAATAAACTTGATCAACTCCTCAGGAACTCAAAGTCTAATGCTGATACCTCCAGAGAGGATCCCTCAACTAAGGGGGAGAATAGAGGAGATAGAGGAGACATGGATGATGATGACATCTTCGAATCTGCTCTTGACAACTCTGGAAGGTCAAAAGGGAAAGAGCCGTTACATCAATATGATAATGTCTTCAATTCTGACAATTATGATGATTATCCGAATGACATGGATGATGATGACGTCTTCGATGCTACCTATCGTTAAGCAGAAGAAGAAAGTAAATTTGACGAGAGTTATTTTTTTCAGGATGAAGAACCTGTTGATCTTGAACATGAAGAGAATGTCTGGAAGTTTAAAGCTGAGAATGAAGCTAGGAAGCGTAAGCTTCGTGATTACCAAAAACTTCTAGAGGACAAGTTGATAACAGAAGAGCAAATCAAGAAAGGGAAGCAGAAAATTTATGATGCTGCCTACAAGCAGAAAAATCTTGATATAAGGGGGAAAGAAGGAAAAAGATGGGACATTGCAAGAAGGATCTTTAATGGACCTCAAAGGGAATCTTTCGATGACATAAAGTTCTTATCTTTGATCTATGATCTTCGAGAGGTAAACCCTGACGAGGATGTCTTTATGCATGCCTTTGCTTTAGAGTTGGAATACTTAACTG
Organism: Daucus carota subsp. sativus; assembly: GCF_001625215.2. Classification (NCBI taxonomy): domain Eukaryota; kingdom Viridiplantae; phylum Streptophyta; class Magnoliopsida; order Apiales; family Apiaceae; genus Daucus; species Daucus carota. The sequence goes on from NC_030387.2 coordinate 11,817,439, forward strand.
TGGCAGTTAAGGGATTGCTAGAAGAATGGGAGCTGATTGTATATACACAGAGGAATGGTTCATTCAGATTTTCTGTTGAATATCTCAAATCATTCTCTGTATTTGAGCTCTGGGTACTTCGCAACAAGGTTAAGCGTTGCTCCAACCTGAATGAACTCCTTCGTGACAAACTGCTGGATTATGCTGTCTTCAACAGTCCTCAGGTTGTTAAGAACCCATATTGTGTAAAGTTCGTTCACAAGGAAGTCTTCTGCACTGTCTATCTCAATGAAGAAGCCTTGCCTAAGTATCCTGCCAAGCGACTGGCTCTAGCATCCACTCTACTTCGAACCAAGGGCTTCGCTTCTAAAGCCAAGTCTGATGCTGATGATGTGATCTTATCTTACTGCACCCGAAGAAATATTTCTCAATACTTTCGGAGGATTAGTTTTTTATATAAATTTTCTCACTTATTTTTGGTTGAATTTTAGAAAATTGGAGGAGTATGAGCTAGCTTGGAATAAGTGGAGAATATTCTTGGAGTATTGGAAGCTTGCTTGGGTAACTTGTATCTCTCTCCTATTTCAATATTGTTTTATTTAGAAAAACACAAAAAAAATTGAAATTGAAAAAAAAATCACAAACAAATTAAATTCAAAATTATTAGTTAGAAATACATATGTGTTGCATCATGCATTTAATCACTTAGGAGCACATTATCTAGATTTTAATTTTTATTTTTAAATTTTCGTACCTATATTTGTGGTGATCGCTGGAGGACCCCAAGGTACGTTAATTTCTTCTTTTCTTTGGAGTAGAGCACGTAGTATTAAGCATCCATAAATGTTTACCGCTTTAATTATCTCGTTGTGTGGAGCATCATTTAAATAAATCTTAAGGGCAAAACCCACTCACAAGATAAGGGAAGGGATTTCATCACTCTTTCCTTGGCCCACAACAACTAATTTCTTCATTTGCATTTCCCTAGCCTTTTAATAAAATTGAATTAGACTTAGCCTCTAGGATTTTGCGCTCAATTAGGAAGGTACCTAAAAGACGAGATAATCTTTAATTATTCCGACTTTTCGGTGTCTAAGGACTAGCGAAAGCTTACCTGGCCGATTAAGGTTTGGTGTCTAAGCGCGGAGATTGGCCTCTTGGCAATGCCTGCTCCAAACTGGCCAAACCGGTCCGAATAATAATTGATTTATCGAGTTTTTGGTGGTCCTTATGGTTAGGAGCAAGGTCTAGTTCTTTTATTAGGGAACCCTAGAATTAGGTTTTTCTTTCACTTTTACACCCTTTCTTTTGTGTGTTTTAATTTTTAGCCCTTACTTGCTACGTGTTTACTATCTTGTTTATGCGAACTACTTGGGTTAGGAACGAATCGTCTAGATTAGTTAGACCGATCATCGAAATTCCTTCTTCGTCCTCTTCGGACTCCGAACCCATAGAAGCTAGTGAACAGATAGTAAACATGGCGTTGTCTCTTAAAGACCGTTCTTAGCCATCCCATTCCGCTCAACCATCGTGCATCACCCTTCCTCCCGTTAATGGGAATAATTTCGAAATCAAGGCACATCACATTAGTATGTTGCCTAAGTTTTTAGGGAGTGAAGGTGAGGATCCCTATCTTTTTTTAAGAATTTGAGGAGGTTTGCGGTTTGCAAAAACTCCAACAATTGAGCGAAGACTCCATTCGGCTTAGACTAATCAACTTTGCTTAAAAGAAAATGCTACAAAATGGTTGTATAATCTTCCCGTCAATTCTATCTCCACTTGGGAGGGGTTTGTGGTAATGTTTCTTATAAAGTATTTACCAAACCATAAAACGAGTCGAATTACAAATGAAATAAATCAATTCCATCAAAGGGAAAATGAGTCTTTTTTGGAAATTCTTTGATCGTTTCAAAAATCTTTTATCACAATGCCCCCACCATGGAATAGAGAAATGGAGACTTTGCAAAATTGTGTACGAGGCCTTAGATAGTCAAACAACCGCTTTGTTAGAGTCTATGTGCCAAGGCAAATTCATGGAGAAAGATGGGGACCAAGGATGGCAATTTTTCGAGGACTTAGCCGAAAAAACAATGTTATGGGAGTCAACTAGGGAACCGAAAAAGTCAATCGAGTCATCTAGCTCTAGGGTTTGCACTCGATAAGAAACAATGTGGCAACCGATGCCAAATTAGCAACCCTAACTAAGAGACTCGAGGTTTTAGAGTCTCATAGTGGCCCTTCATCTTTGCATATGATCCCAAACTATAATGCTTCCCATCCCGAGATCCAACAATCTCACGATTTTGAGCAAGTGAACGTGATGTTTCAACCCAAGCCTATAAATGACCCCTTTGCACCAACGTGCAACCCCGGGTGGAAGAACCACCCGAATTTCTCGTGGAGCCAAGGTCAAAACTTTCAAACTCCACCACCTAATTTTCCTAGGCCCAATCCCTATTCTTTTCCGAATTATCAAAACCCGAGTCAAGCTCCGTTAAATCCTCCCGGTTTTAATGATTCGGATAAGAGACTTAACTCCTTAGAAAAGAGCATAGAGGCCTTAGTGAAATCGCAAACTAACTTGACTCAATCCCAACAAACCTTCAAGCAAACTTTAACCCAAGATAGGCAACTTTTGCATTCTAATGTGCAAGCTGTGTCTAAGTTAGAGTCCCAATTGAGTCAATTAGCGAGCACGTTGTGCGAGCGAGAAAAGAACAAATTCCCGAGTCAACCCGAGGTGAACCCGAAATTTCCTCTAAATCAAAGACCCCTTGATAATGTGCATTCGGTCATTTCTCTTAGGTCGGGTAAACAAGTTTGATACCCACATTGGTGAGAACCTTGGTGAAAAAGGGGATTCGACTTCTAATCGGAGTCCACCCATTACTACTATTAATGATGACAAACCCGAGAGTTCAAAAGCCCATGAGGAGTCGAATGACCCAAACTCAAAACCGAACCCCGAGTTGAAAAGTGAAGTAGTCTATAAACCAAGAGTCCCTTACCCACAAAGACTTATTTCACCGAAGCAATCGGCTCAAACGGAGAAGATTTTGGAAGTGTTTAAGCAAGTCAAGGTCAACATACCCCTTTTAGATGATATTCAACAAATTATTTCATATTCTAAGTGTCTTAAGGAGTTATGTACCCATAAGAGAACCAACCATGTCCCTAAGAAAACTTTCCTTACGTCTCACATAAGTTCGATTCTCTCAAACCAAATTCCCGTGAAATACAAGGACCCCGGTTATCCTACAATTTCATGTGTCATAGGAGAAACTTTTGTGGATAAAGCGTTACTTGATTTAGGGGCTGGTGTTAATCTCCTTCCATATTCTGTCTACCAAGCCTTAGGTTTAGGGGAGCTCCGACAAACCAATGTCACACGTCAATTAACCGACCGATCCGTGAAAATTCCTAAGGGAATGATCGAAGACGTGCTAATTAAAGTAGGTTATTTCGTGTTTCCCGTAGATTTTGTCGTCCTAGAGACCGAGCCGGTTAGGTTCCCGAAGAATCAAATTCCCTTCATCCTAGGATGACCCTTTCTAGCTACATCCAACGCTTTGATTAATTGTAGGAACGGCTTAATGAAGTTAACATTTGGTAACATGACAATCGACCTCAACATCTTTTATGTGGGGAAACAATCCGATGATTTCTATGATCAACCTTTGGACGTTAATCTAATTGATGAAATAGCTGATCAAGATCTCATGAATCCTAAGGATGCCCTTGAATTTTGCTTAAAACATTTTGGAGTGGATTGGGATGTTTCCTGTTGGGTTTCGGGGAAACAAAACGCAGCGGATAATCGACGTAAAATAAAAAATCCGAAACCCTAACCCGAGGATCCATCTATAAAGAACGGCTGATCATGGAGATACGAGATAATACCTTGTTGAAGCTTTACGTTAGCGAAAGATGGAGGTCCGGAACAAGCAATCACCACGCAGCCCTCGTCTAAGGATCGCGTCTCTAAGCAGTCCACACGAACGTCTGATCGCCAAAGATCACCGGAGCCGGTACTAGCCGAATGCAGCCTCTCTCTCTCTCTCTAGCCTCTCTTGATGTAGAGCTGCTAGGGTTTTATATTAAAACGAATTTTATGTTACTTAACCCTAAAACAATACATCATTATGTATTTATAGGGAAGAGAGATAGATGGGCCAAACCCTAATCGGATCTGGGCTTCTCCAAACCTAATCCGATTTTGGTTTTAATATTAAATTCGAAATTCTAATTACTTAATTAAGACTGGCTCAATTAAATAATTTATTTCGAACTTAATCATTTAATTTAAATTCAGAATTTAAATTAAAACTCCTTTAAACGTTCAAAGTGTGTGACCCTTTAGGTTATTATTACGCTGGCAATAATTTTAATATCCAATAATAAAATTATAAACAATGAGCGGCATCTAGTAATACATCATTGCTACCCAAGTAATAATAATAATTGGTGATTCAATTAAACCTTTTGTGAATAATGTACAATGTAATATAATCCCTTTAACCTTATATTATAGATCAGACTCAAGGCATGTATTGTGTCATCCTCCTCATCGTCTAATCCGAATTTCCTTGATCAATGAGTAGACTATTAAACAAATCAATATTTGAGCACGGCCATGCATTTTATAGTCTCACTCAATCAAGAGGCCAATAATATCACTCCTAAAATAGGAGGGTTAAATCCTTTCTAGATCATTCATATTTCTCATACGATTCATAATATACCCAATGTACATTTCATCATTACCCGGTCAAAGGTAACTTTTAGTGCAACCAAAGTATATTAATTCTCATATAGAAATATAATGATATCAAGTCAGAGGATCATTACATCATTATCACAGTGAGAATTTCTAATGACACTTATTAACATGTAAAATCTCACGGTGGGTCATTCCAGTGCCATGTGTCGATACATGCACTTATGTTCTTGACTTTAGCATCACTATACCTATGATCAATGAGATGTGATCATCAGTCAACAAACATACTAGTCTTAATGCATCATTATTGTCCCTTAACAATGATACTCGACTAGGGACATTTAGGAATATTGATATTATTCTCATAATCTCATTTCTAAGTCACGTACTTAGAGATATAGAATTACATATAATATTCCAAGGACATTTATTATGCTTTCAATTTATTACGCAGTAAATAAAGACACAATAAATATTTATTCCATAATCAATATAACATAATCCATAAATGTCTACGATAGAACACAATAGTATTGTCTCTAGGACATCAATACTAACAATCTCCCACTTGTACTAGAGCCAATCTCTGATGTATCTAATACCCATGGAACTAGTATGACCTTCGTGCTTCTGCTGCGACAAAGCCTTGGTCAGTGGATCTGCAATGTTATCATCTGTATGCACTTTACATATATGTATATCCCCTCGAGTGTTAATCTCTCGGAGTAGGTGGTATCGTCTGAGTATATGCTTAGTGCGGGAATGAGATCGGGGTTCCTTAGCCTGTGAAATGGCTCCATTATTGTCACAATACAAATCTATCGGATCTGATACTGAAGGAACCACATCAAGTCCTGTAAGAAATTTCCTGATCCAAACAGCTTCCTTGGCTGCTTCACAAGCAGCTATATACTCAGCCTCCATTGTAGAATCGGCAACCGTCTCTTGCTTTGAACTTTTCCAACTAACAGCACCTCCATTTAGACAAAATACAAAGCCAGACTGAGAGATCGAATCATCTTTGTCTGTTTGGAAACTAGCATCTGTGTAACCTTTTACAACTAGTTTCTCTTCTCCTCCATATACCAAGAATTGATCTTTAGTCCTCTTTAGGTACTTAAGAATATTCTTGACTGCCGTCCAGTGACCTTCACCTGGATTAGACTGGTATCTACTCGTCATGCTCAAGGCATACGAGACATCAGGACGAGTACATATCATTGCATACATTATGGAACCAATTGCCGAAGCATATGGAACTTTGCTCATACGGTCCTTATCATCCAATGATTTCGGACTGTTTTCTTTCGAGATCAATATCCCGTGAGACATTGGGACATATCCCCTTTTTGCCTCTTGCATCCCAAATCGATGCAATACCTTATCAATGTATGTACTCTGACTTAGGCCGATTAGTCTTCTTGATCTATCTCTATAGATCCTGATCCCTAATATATAGGTCGCATCGCCCAAGTCTTTCATCGAGAAATTTTTGCTCAACCAAGTCTTAACAGCCTGTAAAGAAGGTATGTCATTCCCCATTAGTAATATGTCATCCACATATAGCACTAGGAATGCCACATGGCTCCCACTCACTTTCTTGTAAACACAAGGCTCATCTTCATTTTGAATGAAGCCAAACTCTTTGACTGTTTCATCAAAACGAATATTCCATCTCCTTGAGGCTTGCTTCAATCCGTATATAGATCGTCGCAACTTACAAACCATTTTGGGAAATCTCGGATCGACAAAACCTTCAGGTTGTGTCATATACACATCCTCTTCTAGGCTTCCATTCAAGAAGGCGGTTTTGACATCCATCTGCCAGATTTCGTAGTCATAGTAAGCAGCTATTGCAAGCAAAATCCTGATGGATTTGACCATAGCAACTGGTGAGAAGGTTTCATCATAGTCAATACCATGAATCTGTCTGAAACCTTTTGCAACTAGTCGTGCCTTATAGGTCTGAACATTTCCATCCATGTCGGTTTTCTTTTTGAAAACCCATTTACACTCAATAGGTTTAACTCCCTCGGGTAAATCAACCAAAGTCCATACTTGGTTTTCATACATGGAATCCATCTCAGATTTCATGGCATCAAGCCATCTCTTGGAATCTGGAGTGTTCTTAGCATCTTTGTAGGTTAGAGGCTCATCATTATCCATAAGCATCACATCACCAGTTTGAGTCAAGAGAAAACCATAATATCTCTCTGGCTCATGGCGAACCCTACTAGATCTACGAACAACCTGTGTTTCCGGAACAGGATTACTCTCAATATTTTGATGTACATCCTGCTCAGGTTCCTGCTCTGGTTCAATGTTATCATGTGGTTCTCGAACTTCATCGAGATCTATTATCCTCCCACTGTTTTTCTTAGAAAGCATCTCTCTTTCAAGGAACACAGCGGTTCGAGCAACAAACACTTTGTTCTCAGAAGGATTATAGAATGAATAACCTCTTGTTTCAATTGGGTATCCCACAAAATTACATTTATCAGACTTAGGTCCTAGCTTGTCAGAATTTTGACGTTTCACAAACGCCTCACATCCCCAAATTTTCATAAATGACATGCTATGACGTTTCTCAGTCCATATCTCATATGGAGTGTTCTGGACCGTTTTAGTAGGAACTCGGTTAAGTGTATAGGCAGCCGTCTCTAGGGCATAGCCCCAAAAACTAATTGGAAGATCTGCATGACTCATCATTGATCGCACCATGTCCAACAAGGTACGATTTCTCCTCTCGGAAACTCCATTCCATTGTGGTGTTCCAGGAGGAGTAAGTTGTGATACAATACCACACTCTTTTAAGAAATTCTTAAATTCTTGGCTTAAGTATTCACCTCCACGATCTGATCGTAGAGTCTTAATACTTTTGGTAGTTTGTTTTTCTACTTCAGCTTTGTACTCTTTGAACTTTTCAAAAGAATCAGATTTATTCTTCATAAGATACACATATCCATATCTACTGAAATCATCAGTAAATGTTATGAAGTAGTAAAAGCCACCTCTTGCCATAGTTCGCATTGGACCACATACATCACTATGTATTAGTTCCAATCTCTCAGTGGCCCTCTCACCTTGTCCTGTGAAAGGTGCTTTAGTCATTTTTCCAATGAGACATGGTTCGCATGCTTCGTATGATTCAAAATCAAACTTATCCAAGTATCCATCCTTATGTAACTTGGAAATGCGCTTCTCATTTATATGGCCTAAACGACAGTGCCAGAGGTATGTTTTATTTGAGTCATCAGTTTTAAGTCGTTTATTATTCACATTATAGATGGGAGTATCCAAGTCAAGAACATATAAACCGTTAAATAAACGTGCAACCCCATAGGTAACATTATTCAAAGAAAAGGAACAACTATTGTTCTGAATTAAAAAAGCAAAACCTTTCTTGTCCAAACAAGAAACTGAAATAATGTTTCTGCAAATTGCAGGCACGTAAAAACAATTCTCAAGTTCTAAAATAAGCCCAGTGGGCAACGATAAATGATAAGTCCCTACAGCTATAGCAGCAACTTTTGCTCCATTGCCAACTCGTAGGTCGACTTCTCCCTTTGCCAACGTCCTACTTCCCTGTAGCTCCTGCACATTCATACAAATGTGAGAACCACATCCAGTATCTAATACCCAAGATGTTGAAGTAGACAAATTGACTTCTATAACATAAATACCTGAATCAGAAGCGGCAGCTGCCTTCTTCTTCTTCAGATCCTCCAAATAAGCATGACAGTTCCTCTTCCAATGACCTGGTTTCTTGCAATAGTGACAATCACCCTCCTTCTGAACACCACCTTTTGGCTTCAAGGCCTTAGTTGGACCAGGTTTCGGATTGGCATTAGAATTAGATCCCATCTTCTTCTTGCCTTTCCATTTACCCTTTCCTTTGGCCTTCCCCTTATTCACCATCAATATGGGAGTAGGGGACGCCTTCTGAATGTTGGTTTCAGCAGTTTTCAACATTGCCAACAATTCGGCGGGGTTCTTGTTTATCTCATTCATATTGTAATTCATTACAAACTGAGAATAGTTATTGTTTAGAGATTGCAAGATCAGATCAATTTGGTGCTCAGGACCAATCGGGGCACCCAATTTTTCAAGATAATCAATATACCCTATCATCTTCAGAACATGCGGTCCTACCGGATCACGTTCACCCTGCTTACAAGCATTCAAAGATTTGAAAGTATCAAACCTCTCCTGACGAGCCTGTCCCTCAAACATACGCTTAAGGTGCTCAATCATATCATAAGAATCCATATTCTCATGTTGTTTCTGAAGTTCAGCACTCATGGTCGCTAACATGAGACATTGAACATCCGTGTCATCATCGATATGCTTCTGATAAGCAGTATGCTGAGCACGGGTTGATCCTTCAGCGAGAGGTGTAGGGCGAGGAATATCTATGACATAGAGCTTGCGCTCTTGTTTGAGGACAATCCTCAAATTCCTTTGCCAGTCAAGGAAGTTGGTTCCTGTCAGCTTGTCCTTCTCAAGGACTGATCGTACAGAGAAGTTGTTTGAATTATTTGCCATTGGATATCTACAATATTTTCAAATGCATAAGATAAATTAGTCTACAGATGTTTATTAAATTATGTTCAAGTGATTATAAATATATATTCAAAATATATATCTCCCACTATTTTGTTCAAATCAATAGCCCTAACTATTAATTCGGAAAGCATTTCTGCAAATCTTTCTAGTGAGCCAAGATCCATATTTCATCCATGTTTTAAGTTAGCGTGGGCTAATACTCTCAAAACATGACTATTTAGGTAGACAACATTTGTCAATTATATCAAATATAACTCTTGGATAGTTTGGTGGAGCAACCCTTTGCACATATTTATGTAATAAATCTCACCAAACTCCATGCCTCTAAACTCACAATCCTATTGTGATGGTTTAGTTAAGTTAGACCCAATAATTCAATAACTAAGTACATTTACTTATCACGTCTTCCCATGATTGATTAAAGCACTTTGCTTTGGCAAACCTACTTCTTTCAATCTAGATCTTGACGAGTATTAATCATTGGAAGGCATCTGATTAACTTAATATTTTTAATTAGGGATTTTATTAAAACGACCATGATCCTGTCATAAAGAGATCCTCAATTTTTCCTTGAATCAAATATTTCAAATCAATACTCTTTGATTGGTTGAAAACCCGACCTGAGGTGTTGGCACAACGGCTATACTTAAAAACCCCAAATCCGACGGAATCTTCCTCTCATTGAATATCGAAAATCCATAATTAATTCCGTGTTTCATAAACACGAGAATCTCATGATCGTTGTATTCCTTTTTAAAAATCTTGAGTCGTTACAGATTTTATCTTGTTTAAACAAGCATGGCATGGGTGTCGTATCGAATACATACATCTTAATCTAATTAAGCATGCATCTCTATAACTACGCATACATATCATCATCTCATGCATCATATATGTAAAGTGCAGTATGTAAACGTGCATGGTTATGGCCTTTATCCTATATGATTCTTTCAAGCTAATGAAAGAATCTAGGTCAATCTATGGTGAAGATGTATAACTATTACAAGTCTTCATGCTCCTTGATTGCCCCTCCTTGTGGATCATCCTTCAATCTTCAAGTACATTACAATGAATAATTGAATACAACCTATTCTAATGTACTTACATGAGAAAACTCGAGTTACATTCGAGATTAAAATTACAAGAATGAATATCACGACATGCAAGTCGTATTTATACAACCAAAACCAAAAAACATTAAACTAGGGGTCCTTAAGGCCATAACCAGCACCATGCTCAAGTAAACAAACAAGAACACATAACCATACAAAGCGGGGGTCCGGGGGCGGCAGCCACCGGGCGGGGGTCCGGGGGCGGCAGCCACCGGGCGGGGGTCCGGGGGCGGCAGCCACCGGGCGGGGGTCCGGGGGCGGCAGCCCCAGGCTGGGGTCGAGCTGCCAGGTCAGCTCGGAAATTTTTGATTCCTGAATACAAGTGCTATACAAAAATCATCAATTTCGGAACAACAGATCATATCTGTTACCTTCTGCCACTACTGCATCATATGCAGTTTCAGAAGCATGTATCATATACATGCTGATCTTTCCCCAGTGACCAGATCATGTCCATACACCATCTTGTTGAACAGTTTATATCATTATATAAACAACACATCATATGCAGAACATACAAATCGCATACTAATCAGTCATGGCAAATCATAATCATGCTGGTATCATCATATCACTATATTTAACATAACAGAATCATATATGATCAATATAGCATGTTATAATCAACATATCTCAAAACCATATCAAGGCAGATTCATAAAACATGCATACATGCATCGAATACTGTAAACACGTAACCAAATCAGCCCCTTATAGACGTAGCTCTGATACCACTGTTGGGTTTCGGGGAAACAAAACGCAGCGGATAATCGACGTAAAATAAAAAATCCGAAACCCTAACCCGAGGATCCATCTATAAAGAACGGCTGATCATGGAGATACGAGATAATACCTTGTTGAAGCTTTACGTTAGCGAAAGATGGAGGTCCGGAACAAGCAATCACCACGCAGCCCTCGTCTAAGGATCGCGTCTCTAAGCAGTCCACACGAACGTCTGATCGCCAAAGATCACCGGAGCCGGTACTAGCCGAATGCAGCCTCTCTCTCTCTCTCTAGCCTCTCTTGATGTAGAGCTGCTAGGGTTTTATATTAAAACGAATTTTATGTTACTTAACCCTAAAACAATACATCATTATGTATTTATAGGGAAGAGAGATAGATGGGCCAAACCCTAATCGGATCTGGGCTTCTCCAAACCTAATCCGATTTTGGTTTTAATATTAAATTCGAAATTCTAATTACTTAATTAAGACTGGCTCAATTAAATAATTTATTTCGAACTTAATCATTTAATTTAAATTCAGAATTTAAATTAAAACTCCTTTAAACGTTCAAAGTGTGTGACCCTTTAGGTTATTATTACGCTGGCAATAATTTTAATATCCAATAATAAAATTATAAACAATGAGCGGCATCTAGTAATACATCATTGCTACCCAAGTAATAATAATAATTGGTGATTCAATTAAACCTTTTGTGAATAATGTACAATGTAATATAATCCCTTTAACCTTATATTATAGATCAGACTCAAGGCATGTATTGTGTCATCCTCCTCATCGTCTAATCCGAATTTCCTTGATCAATGAGTAGACTATTAAACAAATCAATATTTGAGCACGGCCATGCATTTTATAGTCTCACTCAATCAAGAGGCCAATAATATCACTCCTAAAATAGGAGGGTTAAATCCTTTCTAGATCATTCATATTTCTCATACGATTCATAATATACCCAATGTACATTTCATCATTACTTGGTCAAAGGTAACTTTTAGTGCAACCAAAGTATATTAATTCTCATATAGAAATATAATGATATCAAGTCAGAGGATCATTACATCATTATCACAGTGAGAATTTCTAATGACACTTATTAACATGTAAAATCTCACGGTGGGTCATTCCAGTGCCATGTGTCGATACATGCACTTATGTTCTTGACTTTAGCATCACTATACCTATGATCAATGAGATGTGATCATCAGTCAACAAACATACTAGTCTTAATGCATCATTATTGTCCCTTAACAATGATACTCGACTAGGGACATTTAGGAATATTGATATTATTCTCATAATCTCATTTCTAAGTCACGTACTTAGAGATATAGAATTACATATAATATTCCAAGGACATTTATTATGCTTTCAATTTATTACGCAGTAAATAAAGACACAATAAATATTTATTCCATAATCAATATAACATAATCCATAAATGTCTACGATAGAACACAATAGTATTGTCTCTAGGACATCAATACTAACATTTCCGACTACACACATGAGGTCAACCAAATGTTAGAATCCACCATTCCTACAATGAGTGAAGAGCGTGATGTTGAACTCGAGCATTTGCCATCACCAAATAAAACCGTTGAGTCACAACCGCCGGAGTTGGAACTCAAACCTCTTCCCGACACTCTTAAGTATGCTTTTCTAGGCCCTAACGAGTCCTACTCGTTATCATTGCCTCTAATTTGACTTCGTCACAAGGGGAAGAACTTTTAGGAATCCTTAGAAAGCATAAGGGAGCGATAGGGTGGAGCATCTCGGACATTAAAGGAATTAGCCCGGCGATTGTCCAACATAGGATTCATTTGGTAGAAGATGCAAAGCCCGTGAGAGAACCTCAAAGGAGGTTGAATCCTCCCATGATGGAGGTAGTTAAGCAAGAGATTCTTAAGTGCTTAGACAATGGGATCAGTTTGTTAGGGTTATACTGAAATATTCGTTTGAAGTATATAACAATTATTTGAGAATCTTGAATGCATGTTTTCACATTGTCTGAATATTATATATTGTAGACAATCTAGTATCAAACGGGATAGCAAAAGATTAGATTGTCGAGTTCCTTATATAATATAATAAAGGTTCACAGTCGAGGTGGTGTTAGACAAACCACTGGAACGACTGAAGTATAATTTGGAAATAGTTTATCTTGACTATTGAATAATACTTATATACTTTGTGTATATTGAACGGGATCAAAATAGTGGAATAATTGTTTCTTTAATTCTGACAATAAAGAACTAAGATTCTACGAAGTTATTATTGCTTAGGTTCTTAATCCAGATATATTGATTGACACTTGTATTTAATGCACATGCCTTGACTCATAAGTTAAGTAATTTATTTTAAATTACGAATATATGTATTGGGCAATGACATTATATACAAAGTGGGATATTGACTATAAAAGGAAACCGTGTCCGAAAAATATATTCGGGTGATGATGTCCCCCTGAAAGCTCATAAAGATAATTATGCTTTAGTCCTGCAGGCAGATTTGTTATTGCATAATTATAAGGTTGAGTGGATGATCAAGGATAAAAGATATTGATTAAATTAATTGTCAGAAATTAATTTAATTAATGGACATGCGATATCTTAAACATGGGGAATTTATAAGCAATTAATATGGGAGCCGAATTAAATAATTAATTTACGGGATTAGGAAAGGTAGTGCAAATATTAATTCTTTAGTGGATTGAATAAATAGTTAATGACATTGGGCCTGGCCCGGAATGTCATTGGAAGGCCTGACCTAATGGTCCATGATCCCTACTGTAGCCTATATATATTCTCGTTCTCCTAAAGCTGAGAGACACACCAAAAATAAATTCATCCTAGAGTTTGAGAGGGGCAGACGTTTTTCTCAAGGAGACAGCTAGGGTTTTGAGTTTTCGGAGCTTTAAGGAGAGGCACACCTTGGGAGATCGAAGGCCACACTTCGTCCAAGGAGAATCAGGGAATACAATAGAAGACGTGGATTTGAATCGCTTGCGCCGTAGCGATTAAGGTTAATATTATGTTCGAACTTTTAATTAGTATCATAAAACGCAGGGCCAAGATCCGATTGTTCCTACACATTTATCCCATTTCCGATAGTAAGCGGGTGAGTCCCGTCCATGTTGTGCCTAAGAAGTCGGGCATTACTTTGGTGACCAATGAGAACAATGAGCAAGTTCCAACCCGTGTCCAATCCGGTTGGCGAATGTGCATAGACTATAGGAAGCTCAATGCCGTCACTAGGAAAGATCATTTTCCTTTGCCCTTTATCGATCAAATGCTAGAGAGGTTAGCAGGTCATGCGTTTTATTGCTTCTTAGATGGTTATTCGGGATATTTTCAAATCCCGATTGCTCCCGAAGACCAAGAAAATACCACCTTCACTTGCTCTTTTGGAACCTTCGCTTATAGACGTCTAGCTTTTGACCTAACCACGGGCCCATCCACGTTCCAAAGGTGCATGACTAGCATTTTCTCGGGAATGATAGGTGACTTTCTAGAAGTCTTCATAGATGAATTTTATATCTTTGGACCATCTTTTCACCAATGCCTTAACAATCTAGACTTAGTTTTGAAAAGATGTGAGGAAACGGATCTAGTGTTAAATTGGGAGAAATGTCATTTCATGGTTGAGGAGGGAATCGTTCTAGGGCATAAAATTTCTGAAAATGGGATCGAAGTAGACAAGACTAAGGTTGACTTAATTGCTAATCTCCCTCCTCCCAAGTCCGTTAAGGAAATTCGTTCTTTCCTTGGACATGCGGGATTTTATCGTAGATTCATCCAAGACTTTAGCAAAAAGGCCCGACCTTTGACCAACCTTCTAGCTAAGGATGTCAAATTCGAGTTCACAAGTGAGTGTGTTCATTCTTTCGAAGACCTTAAGAAAGAATTGACTTCGGCCCCGATCATGAAGTCGCCCGATTAGAGTCAACCTTTTGAGCTCATGTGTGACGCATCCGATTATGCCATCAACGAATAGATAAGAGGCCTCATGTCATTTACTACGCTAGTAAGACCTTAAATGATGCCCCAACTCAATTAGTCTACCACTGAGAAGGAGCTTCTAGCCGTAGTCTTTGCTTTAGAAAAATTTCGCTCTTATCTTATTGGGTCCAAAATCATTGTTTACACCGACCATGCCGCCCTTAGGTATCTTTTCTCTAAAAAAGACTCAAAAGCCCGCTTACTTAGATGGATTTTGTTGCTCCAAGAGTTTGACTTAGAGATTAGGGATAAGAAAGGTTGTGAGAATGTTGTTGCCGATCATCTCTCTCGATTAGTGGTTGAATCGACTAACGACTTGCCCTTAAGCGAGCCCTTTCCCGACGAACACCTTCTCTCGATTTCCACTCTGCTTTGGTTCCCCGACATTGTCAATTACTTAGCAACCGGTGACATTCCCTCGACATGGTCCAAGAATGATAAAGCCAAGTTCTTTTCTCAAGTGAAACATTTCTTTTGGGATGACCCGTATCTCTTTAAGCATTGTCCCGACCAAATCATTAGGAGGTGTGTCCCAAATAGTGAGTTTCATAGTATCCTCTCATTTTGTCACGATCAAGCATGTGGCGGTCATTTTAGTGCGAAAAAGACCGCCGCTAAAATCCTCCAATGCGGTTTTTATTGGCCTACTTTGTTTAAGGATGCCGCCGAGTATTGTTCCGCTTGTAGTAGGTGCCAACATCTAGGAAGAATCACTAGGAGAAACATGATTCCTATGAGCCCAATCCTTGTTGTTGAACTTTTTGATGTGTGGGGCATAGATTTCATGGACCCATTCCCTAGTTTATTTGGCCACCTTTACATCCTTCTCGCGGTTCATTATGTTTCCAAGTGGGTAGAAGCCATTCCGACCCGGTCCAGTGACAACAAAGTTGTCCTTCGCTTCCTTAAAGAGAATATCTTTTCTCGATTTGGTACACCTAGGGCTATCATTAGTGACCAAGGGACGCATTTCAAGAACCGTCAATTCGAGTCACTTCTTAAGAAGTACTCCATCACTCATAGGCTTGCTACCCCTTATCATCCTCAAACTAGTGGCCAAGTAGAGGTTTCAAACCGGCAAATTAAGCAAATCTTAGAGAAGACGGTCAACTCAAATAGGAAAGATTGGTCAACCAAGTTGATAGATGCCTTGTGGGCCTATCAGATCGCCTTTAAGACCGTCTTAGGAATGTCTCCCTATAGACTCGTGTTCGCAAAAATCTACACGCAAGCGCACGTGATCACAAGTAATATATTAAGTTCGATCCCACAGAGACTGGTGAATTAAGAATACGCACCTATGCAACAATGTATAACCAATTTCACTGCTAAGACAATTAACAAGGATGGTTTCTTTTATACTAATAACTAAAATTACTAATCAAATTCAGAATAGGAAAACACATGGGATTCTAACTTCATTATCGAATTCATCTAGAATTGAAATTACTGATTAATATGCGACTGTTGATCCTAATCAGACAACACGAAAGTAATACATGCCAACTCTCGTTGCACACATATCATACCAATCAAAATCCGCAATTAAGACAGAAATCTCATGGACACCAACAAAGCTCAGACCCTATATCTCTATAGCGGTAGTGTAAGCAGAGAGGTTTAATAACAAGTCATCTATCGTGATTACACAGGGTGATAAAAATAGTTCAAGTCTATCACAAATTATGTTTCATTCATATAATCCTATGTTTACATGGCATAGTTCTAAATTCAATCATCCACTCTCGCTTCAGAAAGAATTAACAAACAACTTAGAAGTTAGCTACGCTTCTAAGAAGAATAAGCACGGCTCATGCAAAGAAATCAACGTACGTCACAAAATCAAGTAATTAATATTCGATACTAGATTACATCGATAAATCCATTAGAATCCCATGAAGGCGGTTAGTTCATAATCGAACTAATCGACATCATGGGTTCTAGTGAAAACATTATAAAGAAAAGACAAGAATTGAATGGAATAAAAATGCTTGAATTAATAATAATAAGGATCACACATTACAGATTTGATGTTCACGATCTCGCTCGAAACTGTCACTTCCTCGCAAAGAACGATCCAATACAACTGATAATGTGCTTCGATAAAAATTAAACTATGATATTGTTCTCTACTCAAACTACTTCTCTTCGGCTAGGGTTTTACACACGAGAAATTAAAATACATTGACCAAGTCAACCGGGCCTCGACCGCTGCGAAAATCCATCAGAAAAGCTGTAAAAATCGGCCCGGGGAAGTTCTGCTGGGCGCGGCCGCGCTAAACTAGCGCAGGCGCGCTAGTTGCAGCAGTCTGTAGTGCGGGCGCGCTAACAAGTAGCGCGGGCGCGCTACTGTCTGTCTTGGCAGCTCCGTTTCTTCGTTTCTCGCTCGTTCTCGCGTGCATGTCCTTCCTCGCTTCTAGTACCACTTCCGTAGGTGATCACGGTTGCATTTAGCACATGCAACAAGCCCTTTAAACCCCTAGATATCTCTAGTGGACGAGTGTGTTCTCGTGAGGGTTTGTAGAAGATGTACCCACAAAATCCCAAGTCGTGAGGAATCCACAATTCTCTATTCTTGCAAATAATGCACCAAAAACAACCTAAAATGATAGAAAATCACTTCATCACCTCAACTCGTGACCTGCACAGAAAAACACTAAAAACACATCAAAAGACACTAAACACTTAAGTACAACCAACCAATTTAAGTGGAAATGAAGGCCTATAAGTGCGTATAAATACCACTTATCACACCCCCAAACTTAAACTGATGCTTGTCCTCAAGCGTCAACGACACTAACAATAATACAATGCAATGCATGAATGCAACTACGTGATAAATGAGTAAACTATGAAGTAATTGCCTTGCCAATTTTTATACCTCAGATTGTGCTAATGTTCTCGAATTTCATCTCTCTCGCTACCAAGTCAATTACTCTTCTATTTACACGTGTGGAGTGCCAGTGTGTGCAAGCATGCTCTTTTATTGAGACAAGACAAAAACTACTACTCCCACCGAATCCCCATCAAGAATCGTAAAAGTTTAGAACTAACACCCCGTCACTCAAGTCCAACTAAAAGCCAAGGTCCCAAAGAATGTCCACACCCTTCTATTTTATTCACTATATATTTTTTTTTTCTATTGGTGATTAATTGCTCGGTCTAAGGTCAGAGCGCTTCGCAGTGTAAATGCGTTACGAACACCACAAGACTTCACACACCAATTATTCACTTTATTCTAGTGGTTTATTTAACCGTGCAATGGTTGAGATCCCTAAAGATTTATGCACTAGTACCCATGTAGCGAGCGTTGGGTCAACAATCCCAAACCACGAAGGGCTTTAGGTTGTTAGGCACAAAGTCCCCTCAGACTTAATTACTCGAGTACTAATGAGCTCAACCTAGTTAATTCTACCACTTATTTTTTCTAGTGAATTTATTTACTACTAATTTTTTTTTTCTTTTTCTTTTTTTTTTTTTTTAGAAAGGCATATCTACCCCTCAGTTCCCCCAAACTTAAGATTTACAGACCTAAGCTGAAGGATGCTCAATTCAATCCTAGAATTCATGGAATTTCGTCTAAATCCTATCTCAAGAACATATGTGAATTACAATTTCCAACACAAGCAATTTCCAAGTACTAACCTAGCATTGCAATTGAAACTACTAATCAAGAACTACGCACATAACTCATCATAGGCAATTAGCTTGGCTTAACTTCATAATTCATGCAAATGCTCGTGATACTAACTACAACAATTACTACTAAACATGCAAAATAATAATAAAAAAAATTGAGAAAAAATAGAATTAAACGTGAGAGATAATCAAAACAAAATAATAAAAAAAAACGTGAACTACATGAACTAACTAACACATGCAATAAAATATATAATATATGCTCTTCCTTAGATTACCACCCCCAAACTTAAAATTTTCAATGTCCCCATTGAAAGTGATAAAAAGGCTAGAGCACCCACATACCTACTCGGAGTCCGAGTCCTCCCCCTCCTCTGCTGGAGGTGAATCAGGTGGAGGGTACTGCATCCCTGCTCCGAATACTGGCCACTGAACTGTGACCCCCTGTGCCTGGAAAGCACTACCTAGAGCCTGTGTCAAATCAAACGCAAACCTCTGGTGGATGTCATGCATGGTGTCCATCCGTCTCGCTAATCGGCGATAATGAACATCTCCCATCGGTTCGGAGCTCCTCTCCGTCTGAGAAGTACCAGCTCCAGAAGCTCTAGGCTGCTCCCTCCTCACAAATGCTGGACGTCCCCCTGGCATCTCATCATATATGTATCCTAGGCCTCGAGGGTGGGGAACTCCTCCATCCCACTCTGTCATCCGACTGATCGCCGAATGATCAATAGGTGTCGCCGGCAACTGTAATTGCTCGTTGGCCGGCCAACGAACACCGCTTGATCGACAGAGCTTCGTCACAATTGTGCCATATGGAATGGCACCAGTGGTTCCTCCCTGTAAGAACCTCAGAATCCCCTGATGAATAACATGTCCCAGATCAATATACTTGCCCGAGACAATCCCAAAGAGCAGAATAGCTCTATCCACTGTCACCTCATGCCCATGTGAAGATGGCATGATGTTAGCACAGATGAAGGCGTTCCACGCCTTCGCATACCGGTTCAACGCGGCTGCAGGAAAAGAAACATGTGCCGGCAAAGGAGGTGCAGTCATCTTCCAATGCGTATCCGGCACACACATATCATACACCAACCGCTCAAAACCTATCGGATCATCATCAAACCGGCGTTTAGCACGCCCGATCCTCTCCACAACCCAATCTTCTTCATTACGGCGCTTGGCACGCCCCCCAATAACTCTACGGATCGCCTCCGCACTATAATCCACCCGGATTCCCCGCACCACCGTGAATCCATCGCGATTCTCCTTGGCATTAGCATAAAACTCTCGAATAATAGCCAAGGGAACCGCCTCCGGAGCCTCGCAAAAAGACTCCCAACCCCATTCTTGAATCATGTTCAAGAGCTCACCATCTTCCGCCGTGGGTAAGAATCCTCTCTCCTTAACTATCGACTTATTCATAAGCCGTTGAAATTCGGTTCGTGCACCATCGGAAGTGAACTCAACCTCACCCATCGAGGAAGAATCGCTAGATGTAGGGGCTTGGGTGCTTGGTCCTTGTGATCTTCGGGCTCTTTTGGGTGCCATTGATAGAGATTTAGAGTTGCAAGAGATTTGTGTGTAGTGGGTTTGAGAGAATTGGAGGTAGTTGTGTGTATGGATGTGTATATATAATTAGGGTTTAGAGAATTATAATAGGATTTGGAGATGGGTTTTGTGTTTATATAAGGATTGGAGAGCTGGGTTAGGGTTTTATGGGATGTATTTCGGGCTAGGCATGCAAAATTAGGATTGTGGGCTTTTAAAAACGAAAAGAAAATATTTTTGGGAGAAAAATCGCCAATCCCGACAGTCAGTAGCGCGGCCGCGCTAAGTGTAGCGCGGGCGCGCTGTGCAACTTAGCGCGGGCGCGCTGGACACTAGCGCGGGCGCGCTAGTGTCTGACACCGGGGGCTGATTTTTCTCGATTTTTGTGTTTTTGAGGTTTACAATGGTACAATGTGGTTCCAATGCGTGGGTTGCCTCCCTCGAAGCGCTTGTTTAACGTCGTTAGCTCGACGTGAAGTCCAGAATTAATCCGATTCCGATGAAGTATCCTGTGGAGGATACCTCGTTCCATAACCAAACGAATCCCAAGTAACATTAACATCTAATGCCAAGAATGCTTCAGCAAGAGAGTCCGTTAATATATCAGCAAAGCGACCAATTCGTTCTTCCACCGCATCAATACGCCGGATTATCCTTCGGTACTGTACTTCATTCAATGTTGAATCAGCAGGTGATTGAATCACAGATTGACTACTCGCACTGCTAGAGAGTAGAGGACAAGTGTCTCCACATGCATTAGGAATTGAGTCTGAGTGAGCTCTAATTCTGTGCCAATTAGTCATCTGAATTTCCTGAGTGACTTCGACCTCTTCATCATTCTCTGATTCTTCCTCTTTTGGAATTTTCCACTTTAGGTCTCTGTGCTCAGCAGCAGCCAGGTTCTCTATCAGTTCGTAAGCATCCTCGAAGCTCTTGCTCCAAAGATTTCCTCCAGCTGCAACGTCTAACACTGCTCTACATTGACCATTAAGACCTCTGTAGAAATAATGAATTGCCATTCCAGGAGGCATGTCATCTTCATTGAGATTTTCGAGAATCTTCTTGAATCGGTCCCAAGCTAGACAAAGATATTCTCCCGAGAATTGAGAGAATTTACTTTCGGTGTTTCTGATAGCTGATACTTTAATTAGAGGATAAAACCTGGTACAGAATATTTTCTCCAACTGGTTCCAGCTATTAGTAGTGGTTGCCGAGAGAGATAGAAACCACGATCGTGCTACATCACGTAGCGTGAATGGAAAGAGTCTCAGCTTCACTAGATCCTTAGGTCCGATATTGAAATTCAATGCAGTAATAAATTCCTCGAAATTCCTTAGATGCAGGTTTGGGTCCTCGAGAACAGACCCCCCAAATTGAATAGTATCTTGCAGCTTGAGAATGATTGATGGCTTGATGCGAATACCACTGGCTGATATCGCTGGCTCAATTGTGTCAGCCTGATTATCATTGATTTTCAACCGAGAAAATTCACGTGACGCCTCTCCAACTGCTGTCCTAGCATAATCCATTGTTTCAGAATCAGAAGAAAAAGATGAATCCATTGCTTTCTTACGGGTTTGAGAACTCGTTAGTATAAACGCGATCCAAGTACCTGAAATAAAGAAAAGAAGAAAAGTGAGAAGAGAATAGAATCCTAGTCAGTGAATTTTAATGCACACTGATGACAAGTACATAAACTAATTAATTAACACCGAGTCCCCGGCAGCGGCGCCAAAAACTTGTTCGCAAAAATCTACACGCAAGCGCACGTGATCACAAGTAATATATTAAGTTCGATCCCACAGAGACTGGTGAATTAAGAATACGCACCTATGCAACAATGTATAACCAATTTCACTGCTAAGACAATTAACAAGGATGGTTTCTTTTATACTAATAACTAAAATTACTAATCAAATTCAGAATAGGAAAACACATGGGATTCTAACTTCATTATCGAATTCATCTAGAATTGAAATTACTGATTAATATGCGACTGTTGATCCTAATCAGACAACACGAAAGTAATACATGCCAACTCTCGTTGCACACATATCATACCAATCAAAATCCGCAATTAAGACAGAAATCTCATGGACACCAACAAAGCTCAGACCCTATATCTCTATAGCGGTAGTGTAAGCAGAGAGGTTTAATAACAAGTCATCTATCGTGATTACACAGGGTGATAAAAATAGTTCAAGTCTATCACAAATTATGTTTCATTCACATAATCCTATGTTTACATGGCATAGTTCTAAATTCAATCATCCACTCTCGCTTCAGAAAGAATTAACAAACAACTTAGAAGTTAGCTACGCTTCTAAGAAGAATAAGCACGGCTCATGCAAAGAAATCAACGTACGTCACAAAATCAAGTAATTAATATTCGATACTAGATTACATCGATAAATCCATTAGAATCCCATGAAGGCGGTTAGTTCATAATCGAACTAATCGACATCATGGGTTCTAGTGAAAACATTATAAAGAAAAGACAAGAATTGAATGGAATAAAAATGCTTGAATTAATAATAATAAGGATCACACGTTACAGATTTGATGTTCACGATCTCGCTCGAAACTGTCACTTCCTCGCAAAGAACGATCCAATACAACTGATAATGTGCTTCGATAAAAATTAAACTATGATATTGTTCTCTACTCAAACTACTTCTCTTCGGCTAGGGTTTTACACACGAGAAATTAAAATACATTGACCAAGTCAACCGGGCCTCGACCGCTGCGAAAATCCATCAGAAAAGCTGTAAAAATCGGCCCGGGGAAGTTCTGCTGGGCGCGGCCGCGCTAAACTAGCGCAGGCGCGCTAGTTGCAGCAGTCTGTAGCGCGGGCGCGCTAACAAGTAGCGCGGGCGCGCTACTGTCTGTCTTGGCAGCTCCGTTTCTTCGTTTCTCGCTCGTTCTCGCGTGCATGTCCTTCCTCGCTTCTAGTACCACTTCCGTAGGTGATCACGGTTGCATTTAGCACATGCAACAAGCCCTTTAAACCCCTAGATATCTCTAGTGGACGAGTGTGTTCTCGTGAGGGTTTGTAGAAGATGTACCCACAAAATCCCAAGTCGTGAGGAATCCACAATTCTCTATTCTTGCAAATAATGCACCAAAAACAACCTAAAATGATAGAAAATCACTTCATCACCTCAACTCGTGACCTGCACAGAAAAACACTAAAAACACATCAAAAGACACTAAACACTTAAGTACAACCAACCAATTTAAGTGGAAATGAAGGCCTATAAGTGCGTATAAATACCACTTATCAACTCGTGTATGGTAAACCTTGCCATTTGCCGGTTGAGTTAGAGCATAGGGCCATGTGGGCCATTAGAGAATTGAACTTCGACTTACCCACCGCTGGTAGTCATCGGAAGTTACAATTGACTGAGTTAGACAAACTTAGGAATGATGCCTACGAAAATGCTAAAATTTACAAAGAGAGAACCAAGGCCTTCCATGATAAGACCATTTTGAGAAAATCCTTTTCTTCCGGCCAAAAAGTTCTTCTCTACAACTTTTCTTCATTTGTTTCCCGGCAAGTTGCGTTCTAGATGGGATGGTCCTTACATTGTTCAAGTTATTTTTCCTCATGGTGCTATTGAAATTCAAGATCCTAAAAATGGTAATGTTTTTAAAGTTAATGGTCAACGTCTTAAACCATTTTCAGAATTGCTTGTTGATTCGGAGGAAGAGGTCATCCACCTCATCGACCCTTGATCATGTAAGTTGCTTCAGTAGTTAATAAAAATCCATTCATCTCCTATTCAGGTATTTTTCCTCTTTACTCTTACATTTCAATTCTCTCTTTTGCATACATTGAGGACAATGCATGATTTAGGTATGGGGAGGGCTTTAGTGTAATTCTTAAAAAATGAAAAACCCTAAAAATGAAAAATTAGAAAAATCCAAAAATAGAGATACTTTTAGCTAAGTTGTCTTTCCCTCACTCGAACTTTAGGAGTCGTTGGTGTTTAGCATGTTTTCGAAAAGTATATATATGTAGTGTCTTTTAGATAATTTGAACGTAGTTGAGTAAGGTTGTCTTTTTGAAGCTTGTATCGACCGATTTGTACTCGTAATTCCAAGATGACACACACATTTGCACAAGACCTTTGATGGAGAGATCGTCTAGTGATATTATTCGATACCTGAGAGAGAACCCACATGTTGAAATAATGTCGAATCGAACATTTGCGAATAAAAAAAAGAGATAGAAAAAGAAAAGGAATAACTACTTCAATACCCATTGTTCTTTATAGATAAAATCTTTAGATAAATAGGCAAAAGTAGATTGGCTAGTCTCGTTTTGTGGCCTTTGTTACTCGAGTTATTAAGTCCGTCGGGGGATTTCAAAATCTAGTGCCCTAAGACAGTTTGGTTTGGAAGTCACTGACCTAAAGCTCGCTACATGGGTAACATAGAAAGCCTAAGAAAACGGACAAAATAAAGTCAACGCAAAAAAAAAAAGAATAAGAGTTTGTGAAGTTTGGCTAGATATTTGTTTCGATAGAGATTGGGTCAGTTCAAAATTGGTTGAAAAAGAGAAAATATTCTTAGACGATTAGGATCCATCAAAGGCCTTAAATTCATTACACTCCTTGGATTTCGAGTAAAGTTTTGAGTCGATTTCAAGTAGATTAGAGGCAACTGTATCTTGATTATTAGTAAAAGAGTCTTTGAGTCGTATTTTCCATAAAAACACTTTTTGTTAACACCATAGAAATTAGAGTAGAGTCGAGTAGACACTTGCTAGAAGGTCTCGAAGATTTTATGGGTATATCTTTTGTAAACCCTTAGGAGACAACATTCCTCTTGTAGAGATCGTCTACGAGTTTAACGGGTTGGTGAACCTAAAATCACCCGTCACGCCTACGAAAAGGAGCCTAGGAATCGCATCTAGTTTTCTTAGTTTATTTTCTTTTCTTTTGATTTTTACTCGAGGACGAGCAAAAGATAGGTATGGGGAAGTTTGATTAGTCCATATTTTTGCATATTTAAGTGCCTATCCTTGGTTTATTTTCGTAGTATTAATCGCTTATTTATTTTATTTCAGGAAATTGTAGATAAATAAAGAAAGAAGAGTCAATGCAAAAAAAGAAAGAAAAAGAAAAGAAAAGAAAAAAAATCAAAGAGAGTTGGCAAGCAAGGGGACACATGGAGGGTTATGATCTACCCAACACACATCACACATGGATGGATTAGATTTAGCCACCCTACCCCTAAACCCTACAATTCTAGTTATAAATACCCCCACCCCTTTACTTGTAATCACCTTCTTTTTAACTTAGTATTTTCCTAGTTGGTAGTATAGTGCTGGATCTTCTTTTGTTCTCTCATTTTCATACTACATTTGTAAACACTTTTATTTTAATGCAAATCTTCTTTTAGCTTAATCTTGTATTGTCTCTTTTTTTTGCTCTAAGTGGCATATTCTTCTTATTACCACCATATGCCTAAGGGCTTTTGGGAATGGGAGAAGCCTTCTAATTAGTGTAGATTTTATGATTGCTTAAATTAGTCGTTAAATCTCTTTTAAATCCTAACACAAAAATCATTTGTGTGGGGGTTTAATGTTTTGAGAATCGAAGTCTACAATATAGTTAATTCAGCAGTTTCATTTTATCAGCAGCCCCTTTTGTGTTCATTTATTCAGCCGTTTTTATGATGTTTTTCTTTTGTTTCTTTTAAAGAAAACCCGTACTCACTCCTCTATTTTTCTCGCATCTCCCCCTCCCCTGCTTGCTTCGTTTTATTAAAATAACCAAATCAATTTTCTGTTTTCTTTTCACTGAGTTTGCTGCACTTTATTTGTCTGAGTCGCGTTGTTTTCATTTGGGGTTTGTTTTGTACTGAGTTCACACACTGAGTCACCAGTCGAGTCACAATTCCGAGTTCCCAGTTGAGTAGCGTAGCGAGTCACTGAGTCTTAGAGTAGATTAGTTGAGTTCTAGTGTTTGAGTTCGAGTTTCTTGCTAAGTCGTTTTCATGGTCATGTGATGAGTCCGTTTTCTGGGTTCTCCGAGTCCATCGAGTCGCCTCTGTTCTATTGCCGAGTTGGGGTTTGTGGTAGTTGAGTCAGTTTGTTATGCTTCGTGTTTAGTATTTTTTCGAGTCTGTGTTTTTGCTGGGCGGTTTAAAAGCAGAGTCAGAATAGCTGGGTATTTCGTTTTTTTCGATTTTCTGGTGTTGCTCAATGCTGTAGTTTAATCGAGTCATGTGCTGAGTTTACTAGAGTCCAAATTTTCGAGTCTTTAGTTTTGTTTCTAAATTTTTCGAGTCATAGCGAGTTCTTCTGCTGAGTCAGCTGTTGATTTGTTTGGGTTTTGGCTGTTAGTTTTTAGTGTCCTAGTTTCATCAACTGAGTCAGTCACTTCTGCTTCGATCGAGTCACTGTCTGTAGTCGAGTACTGGGCGTTTTCTGTTTGTTAAATCATCTTCTTCGTTTCGTTGCTGCGTTTTTTTTCCGAGTAGCTGAGTCGTGTGTTGCCAAGTCGGTATCTGCTTGCTGCGTTTTGACAAGTTGTATCACTGATTAGTTTTGTTGAGTAAGAGTTTTAAGGCTGTGTTTTCTTGTTTGTAGCAGGTTAATAACGTAAATGGTTTGGCAGTAGCGTGGTGTTGTATGTCTGAGTTCTGAGTAGCTGCTTTTCTTTGGTTAATATAAAGTTGCTGTGATTCGTTTTTGTTTAGTTTACATCGGGTCCTTTGCCATGCTACCTATCATTTTGTTTGCATATTTCCCCGTATCGAGTTTAATTTAGATTTATTAATAGTTAATATTTTTGGATAATTGGTAATTAATTAGTTTAGTTAATTTGGAACTTTGAATTAATTTAGAAAAACCCCTCTTCACATTAATTATTCTAATTCGCCTAGGTTAATTATTAAAGGATTGCGAAAATAATTTTAATCTCTGTGGATCGAATCATAAATATCAAAATGGTGATCGTGCGCTTGCGATATTAATTGTAATATTTTTAGCACATCATAAAGTCGGATTTGATAGTATGGTACGAAGCTCTAATGAACCATAAACATGTTTTTGGGGCCGTTGACTGGTCAATCCGTGATCTTATGCGACACAAAGATGAGAATAACCTAAATAAACCGTTTGGAGGAAAGACAATCTTATTGGGTGGTGATTTTAGACAGGTACTTCCTGTTCTGCCCCGGAAAGGCCGTGAAGACATTGTGATGGCATCTATTAACAAATCATATTTATGGGGTTATTGTAAAGTTTTTAAACTTGATAAAAATATGCGAATAGAAACTGATGTACGACCATTCACAATTTCAGGACAGCAGATACCATATGCAGATTGGGTTGTTGGTGTTGGCAATGGGATCGTGCCAACGATACCATTTATTAAGGGTAATGAACCATGTTGGATAGAGATTCCATCTGAATTAAACCTTGATCCTGGAGATGATGGGAAAAAGGTTATTTTTGGTTGTGTATGGTGAATTATGCAACAACTCTAATGATTCAGGATATTTCAGGGACCGTGCTATCTTGACTCCATTGAATGAAGACGTTGATCTTATTAACAAAGAGGTTATGAAAAGAATTCCTAGTGAGTAAATAATTATCTTCATCAGTTTATATAATATAATGGGTTATATTATGGAACAATATAGTTTTTTTATAGGGAACATAATGCTCCCATCAAGTATTTAGGTTTCTTAGACCTCTGCACAAATGTGACTATATCTTTGTATAGTGTGGACATAAACATGTCGGCGTGTGTATTCCTTCCTCCTTCCTGCCCGTTCTACCATAATTGTATGAACTATTAGGGAAAATGGCAACATGTACTATGTATCATATGATCAGATGTGGAAGTTCAGAGTGTAGTAGTGACTGTATTTATATATAAAACTAATATGCAACTCAATAGAAATGTTTAATTTCTGTTAAATAATTCCTGCAATCATTGATTTTATAATAATTAGTTTAAGTAGAATGATATGTTAAAAGTTCGTTCATAAATCAAAAGAATTAGAACTTATTCTTAAATGAAGAGGTAAGTTGTTCCCTACGATTAACTTTCTATATTATTCCTTCTACTTCTTCAAATATTTTCTCACTGTTATTTCAGATATATGCTACACCACTATAATTTAACTTTCATCGGATTGTTTGCAGGCCAGTCAAAAATATCGAAGTGTAGATTCAATTTGTAAAAGCACAATTAATTATGAATCAATCGAAAACATGTACACACCAGAATATTTCATTTCTTTAAGAATTGCAGGAATACCTAATCATCAACTCGAGCTAAAAATTGAAGCTCCAATTATTCTGTTAAGATATCTTGCTCCTAATAAGGGATTGTGCAACGGAACACGGCTGATTGTCACTCAATTATGTTCCCGAGTTATAGAAGTTGTCATAGTTACCGGCAATCATATTGGTGAGAAGGCTTTCATCCCACGTATTTGTATGAGACCGACAGACACAACACTGCCTTTTGCACTAAAAAGAGTTCAATTTCATGTATCCCTCTGTTAAGCAATGACGATAAACAAAAGCCAAGGACAGACACTAAAATATGTTGGGTTATATTTGGTAAGACCAGTTTTCAGTCATGGACAATTTTATGTGGCGATATCGAGAGTAACCATACCATTGGGGTTGCATATAGTGTGTGAAAAAGAAACCCATCCAATTGTTGGCATGACAAAAAATGTTGTTTATCATGAGGTTTTTGCGAACTTGTGATGATAGGAACAAATGAACTTCAATTTTGTGGGGATTGCCTGGATTTATTATTCTTTCTTGGTAATATTTTAATTCTATGCAATTTAATCTGCCTACTACATTTAGAAAATTAATATATAAATGATGTGGATCGTTTCAATCTCAGAACTATTTCATTCGGAATATATTCATTATATTAAGCAACTTCATTGAGTGTTGTCATGTATACTGATCACATTTTTGTGTAAACAAATGCAGGGATTTAGGGACCTGGTATTGGTCTTTGCATTAGTAATTGTTCAATTTATTTTAATATAATACTTGGCCTCTGCAAGTAATTATTGTGACGTATGCACTTCTTGGGGATTGGTCGGATTTACTATTGCACCATGGTAATATTTTGAACTTATACAATTTCATATTGTACCTACTAGAATATAGCAACTTAATATATAGATGATATGGATTTCTTTAGACCAGTAGTTATGATTTCTACTATGTATACAGTCCTGAGCTTGCTGTCATCATAAGTCTAAAGAATAGGAAAATATTGCATCATGAAGATATGAGGCTGTACAGAACACACTTTGATTTTTGTTTTTGAGTCAGGCTGCTGAATTTTGCTCTCTACATACAACAAAAGTAACAAACCAACAATGTCATCATGTAATGCCTAATGTGTCATTAGAACTTAAAGGCCTTAGAAAAATGACGAATTACGTATCGAGTCCCTCATCAGGTTCTCAGATTATAATTTTCTAAAGGTCTAGATATACCATGTGATCAATATAAATTTAGCTTGCATACAATCAAAATATCAAATAAATACACCTTCACTGAAGATGATCTATTATTTTGCTAAAACCATACCGCTTTGGAAGGTCATTAAATCAGCTTTTACATCTTACACTTGTATATATATATCATCATTAATAGAACCTCACAAGACCTGCCTGGGTTCAATCATAGTATTTCATTATACACTTCTGCATCCCATTTTCCTATCCAAAATCCATATCAAACCTAGAGAGATATAAAGATACCAATATAAGAAAATGAGAAAATGTAGTTTGCAATGTTGCATATGTCTTAACTCGGATTCTATTGCTTTCTAAAACAGGCCAATTTGAAGGATCTAGAGACCTGGTGTTTGCCTTTGGATTATTAATTGTTCAATTTATTGATAATAATACTTGGCCTGTGCAACTGAGTACTGTAAGCCCGTCATCATCTTCATCACTTGTTCTTTCCTTATTATGTCGTTATTTGTCAACAGAACTTGTCTTTTTTATCATTTCTACTCTTAGTGGCAATTGAGACTCTTAAAAAAATAATTGATTTGTTTATTAAAAATTAAAATAAACCCATTCAAAATCTAATATTAACTTTTGTTAATTAAGCAAATATTACTTGGCATATTATAATTACTGAAAGACAACATAAAAATAAAAATTAGTATAAATGAAATTTTTCTATTTCTATATAATGTCGTAATACCTGACATAATATTTATACAATTCATTTATATATCTTAAAAATATGTAACAAAATATTTTTCTAAAAATAATATGTACATTCTCCAAAACTATAATTCCTTCTTAACCAATAAATAAAATATCAAGATTTCTAAATAAGAAAAAAAAACCTTTTAACAAATTAGTATAAAAAACATCTAATTTTGGATTTAATGTGATAGTACCTAATATGATATTTATACAATTTATTTATATATGTTAAAAACATGTAACAAGATATTTGTCCAAAATAAATTACATTTAAATAAAATAAATATTCCATATGTAAAATAAAATATAAATTTCCAAATTCAAAATAAGTGTATGATATTTAAAATTTATTTAGCTAGAAAAATAAAATAAGATAAATATTGATAGTACTGAAAATTATAATCCTAATAACTCTCAAAATTATAGTTTCTCACAATTTCTAATATGTTAGACAACAAATAGAATTATATTGCTCAACTTCATATTTTATAATCCTATTAAAATCAATCTCATCAAATAGAATTATACTATTATTAAATCTCTACACTTTCAATCAATGATCTCTTATATATATATAAATTCCCTTTTGCACGAGCCTTCTTCTAACTCCAACCAAATCATCTCCCAGCAACCAAAGCAACCAAAAATTCGAATCATCAAACAGAGTAATGGAGCCATGCAGATTATTGAAGAAACTAACTCTTGGAAGAGGAACAAGATTCATTAAAGTTATAATTTCAAGGGAATGGGAAGGGAGGAAAGCAGGAGCAACATATGCCACAACCAAAACCTATATCATTATTGACGAAGAGGTTTGTTTTACTCCTATGTATGTGTTTGCTTTCCCAAACTATATGAAAAATTTACTTGGGAAACTTTTTAATACAACAAACATACTACAGAGGGAACCCAACTTCAGGCCGGAAAAGTTTGCAACTTGGAACTGTATACTTGATCTCAAACTACGATGTAGTCCCTGCGCCCGAGACTTACAGGCCTATGGCGGGAGAGTATGCTATCAACTTCCATCAAAAGACTAGTGTCAAGAAAATTGGTGATGTACCAGCTATACCTATGTTTCAATTTCGGCTGAAGACTTTCGAACAGGCAAGAGCAAGACTGGGAGATTTTGTAATTCTTATAGGTAGTAACTCATACATCCATTACTCCCAGCCTTTTTTAAAAACTTTGAAATACTCAAGTACTAAAGCATCATTTAGTTTTATAGAATACTCATATACATATATTATTTTCCAGATGTTGTGGGAAAGTTGAAAGATTATACCGATATACAAACTACAAAAAGCGGGAAGAAGTCATTAGATATTGTCCTCTCAGGCGAAAGGTAAATTTTTATTACACACGTGCAAGAATTCAAAACCAAAAATTACACATTGCTTTAAATAACATAGTTAAGAAATCTTCTTTATCCATGGATATTACTATTTTTCTTTCAGGGATGAGATAAAAGTCACACTATGGGAGAATCAAGCATTTGATTTCCTTAAGCGGGAAAATGAGTACAATTAGCCAAATGTCATTGTTATCATAACTGGTACTTCCACAAGACTCTTGTCAGAGGTAAGAATTCAATTGTTTTCAAACTTATCATAACAATGGCTCATATAATCTTAATCACTGTCATCTCGCAACTTTGTAGGAGAATTTGTGTTGTGGTCAAGCAGTTCAACATAGTACTTTTTCAATATTGACCACGCAGCTGTCACAACACTACGTGAGAGTACTAAATTCGATAATACTATAATCCCACCCTTGTGCCATCTATGAGGAGCCAGGAGCAACCAATTACGAAAAATGTTAAAACTGTACCAATAGAAGAACTGTTTGGAGCACAACTACCGGATGGAGAAAATGTAAGAATAACTATCATAATTTTTGTCATTGATAATGCAAACTATAACAAAAAAAACTTATTTACTCACAATATACATTGCCTGCTGTTAATTTAATGTGCAGTTTATTGAATTCTATACTAAAGCAACTGTGATTAGGTTATTTCATGCCCATGGATGGAATTATATTGGCTGCAACAAGTGCGGCAAAAAAATGAATGACTTTGGCCAATGTAGCAAATGTTCTGATGAAACAAAACCAATACCGGTATATATAGTAACACTTGTAGTTCAGGATTCAACTTTCGATACGTCCTTTGTCATATTTGATAGACATGTCATGCAACTAATAAAAGTCTCAGCACAACATTTACTCAACAGTGACCAGGAACTTTATAACCTGTTACGAATGCTTCCCTTAATACAATCGCATTATTTTTTAATCATTGCATATGTTGGTTCTCATGCTACAGAAAGCAACCCTAGAGATTATGCCATTGGTTTTAAATAATATGTTGGGCAGGACATACATATTTTGCCCAACATATTTAAGCTAAAACTGAATCAATACAATACAATTTAGCGTAGAGAAGGCTTCACAGTGACGGAGATAGAAGAAGTGGAAATGACAAAACCAACTACCATTTCCAGAATTGATTCTGGTGAAGATAAGCCAGAGCATAACTTGGTCCCTGAAACCAAAGAACCGTCCAAACGTCACCTGCAGAACAAGATAAAAACACAAGACTAAGATAAGAATTCATACCAAATTCTACATGATCCAGAAATTACATCAAATAGCTTCTCAGAAGTCGAACAAGATCATGATGCTCCAAAGGATTCAAAGAATGGAGATCAGATTCTACCAGCAAATACTCGTATGAAGGGAAAGTCTGGAAACAAGAACTTTAGACGTTCTAAGAGTTAATCTGGCCTTTTTTGAAAATACAGCTAGAGTTTAAAAATCCGCCATTATTATTATTATTATTATTATTATTATTATTATTATTATTATTATTATTATTATTATTATTATTATTATTATTATTATTATTATTAAGCGTACCATTAGTAGAGTTATTCACATTACAAATCTGGAACAATTTCATATTGTCAACTCACATATGACTTTGATATATAAGGGTTTATTCGCTATTTTCACGTTAAATTTTATATTATAGCTCCATCATGAATATTGATTGCACATGTGAGTTGACATGCAAATTAATTTTGTTTATGGTTAATGCTCAAGCAAGCCCCAGGGGCCTAGCACATCTTAGGTTCAGAGTCTAATACTAGTTAAATTTCTCAAAACATCCCCTGTAGTCACCTTGTTTTTCTGGACTGCAATGGACTTCAAAACCAGGATTACACTTGGTCGTAAGCAACTCAGTACCAGTTGTAAAACCAGACAAAGATCTATCATTCATTGTCCTAATATGTATTTGGCCTGTTTAAGAAAATCACAGTTTGGCATATGGTTTTCATTTCTCTGGTTTACTGTACCCTGACATTATTTCATTTGCGTGAGTGTTTATTTTAATACATTTGCTATCATATAATGTCAGGATGTTCTCGGATTGATTGTCATTGTCTCCTATCTTCAATATTATGCTCACATTATGTTTACTTGGCCACATCTCTAAGTTTTTATTTAAGTTTTATCGTCATTAACAATTTCATATTAAATATAAATTTTACCTGGATGTTTCTATAAATTAACTTAATGCTATGTGAAACTTATATTTAATCATTATTCTATAGTTCCTTACTCTCTTATAATAATCAAATCATATTTAAGTTATGAACCTCTCTGGGTACCTTCTGATTCTGAGAGAAAAGTACCAATGCATGTAGCAGGAACATCTATTTTCATAGGTCAATCTTCATGGCATATCGAATCAACTAATCGACTAAAAAGAAACAAAATGGATTAAAAAATCATGTACTAACAGAATTCATAAAACTAATGTAAGTTCGAGCAAATAATATCCACACTTAACCACATCCCTTATGCTTCACTGGAATTATTCAAAAACATTTACAGTTATAAATTCATTTTTAAAGTATTAATATATAAATCGTGAATCTATCTAAAATTATATATTTTAAAGTTTTAAAACATATAAGTATGTTTATAAATTATTTTATGATTAATAAAACAAGATTAACTTTCAAAACTCCTAACTTACTATGAATCATGTGGTGCACAACGATAAAAATTCTACTCCTACTAACTTTCTAACTCCACAATTTTGATTCAGTTTGTCTAGCAAATTTAACAAGCATGCAGATTTAGGAATACATCCTCTCCAAACAAGGCACATATATTCATATCACCTGTCCTTATACGTGCAAGACAAAACAACCACCTAAACATGAAACACTCAAGAACAGAAGATTATGAAATTTTAGGATTATCTGAAGATACCATGACAACATATGCTTCAAATCCAAATGCTTTGCAAATATCTCCTATTAAGATTAGACCTCTGTACAATCCTCTTTATATTTATGCATTCAATTAATTGAAATTAATTTTAAAATTCTCTCAAAAAAACTTTCCACTATGACTATAGCCAAGTGGAGATTATGGTCTGCATCGTAAAAAATCTTTTGCAACAATAAGGTCTCATGCTGCAAACACCAAACCCACAAAACATACACCGAAGTCATCTTTCAAAACTGATTTCAGGTAATGGAACCATCTCCCAGCAGATTTATTGAGGCTAGTAATAAAGAGACTAAACTATCATGAAAGAGTTTGTTTGCGTGCTACATGCAAGAATTGGAACTATATTCAATATTCAGCCAATGACTCCATACATGATATCCCTATAAGAACTGTTGCCCTTATACTCATGAAGACATCAAGTGAAAGGTTTAAACACTTCTTCAATTTCCTGATTTTTTGGATAAAAGATCAGAATGACACAACAGTAAGAGCTTTACTGGAACATATTCCCATTCATGAATTATTAAATGGGGCACGTTATAAACAGACCTGATGAAAGCATGTTTACATACTTCATGACAATGGCACAATGCCTAGGCAATCACGACGCGGAATTCTGCTGGGTATGTAAAAGTGTAGTCCTGAGAAATCATGTTTATTATGATATCTTGGATATATCATACAAGATTATCCGAGATCTATCTACCAGAGGTCACATGCTCTCCTCTCTATTCAAAAATATGATGGACATATATTTCTTCCCAAAACAAAAAAGGAGTGACGCAGTAACTGCTATAGCCCAAATTATCACTACGCCAACGACAAGGCCAAAAATTAATAGCATGATACTAGCTCTGAAAAAGACGGCGGACACATATATCCAGATACAATATTCGACAAGTTAAGTGGATACCCCATCTACAATGCTCAATTTTCAAATGAGGCCAATCATTATATACCGGATGGATACCCCGTACACCCAGATCAGATGGATGAATTTACATGTCTTCATTGTAAAGTTGCACTACTTATGGGATGCCTTTCAGCTTATCTTACACAATCCATTGGCTTCTATCTAGATCTATTATAAAATTATTATCAATTTATTTATATATAAGACTTATAAGTTATAATGCAAGTGATTTTGATATTTCAGATTACGGTTTTTCTATGGTGTGCCCATGGGCACATGCTAAGCGCGGAAAATTTTGTGCTTGGATCATTTTGATTGGTTCCTATCTCATGATAATGGTGGACCCCCCTGCAAATACACCAACCACACCAATCAAAATCTCCCAAATACAAAAATTTCCGCGCTTAGCATGTGCCCATGGGCACACACTAGCCAAACCGTTCAGATTATTATCATTGGCAACAATTGTATTAGTACGGTTATTCACTTTGATATGTGACATAATTTTATATTGTCGACTTTTATATGACTTTGATATATAATGAGTTATTCACTAATTTTCGGCTGATATGAGGGCTAAAGGTTATCCTATAATCTTGCTTATGAATGTTGGTGTGTCTCTTCTAGATACCCATTCCAATTATTGCTATCCTTCCAGATGCTCACACATGTACATTCAGTACAATCATTTGGAAAATCAGGCCAGTGAATGCCAGGCATGCACCATTTCTGACATCCCTGTTGCAGCCTATAAATTTATATAACCATTCTCTTCTCATTATTCATATTTCAGACTAATATCCTTCATTACATTACTCAATAAATTACTATAACAGTCTCAACAATTATATATGACTTATGTAAGATTCTGCATTTTAAAGCACTCAAGGACACCTTCTGCAGGTCCTACTGTCGAAATTGGTGATTCAAAACACCTGTCGAAGCACATGCAAGGAAGACAATCATATGAGGTGTGTGCAAATTGACCTACATGCTCAGATATTTCTAATATCCTTTCATTGCTTTCATTACTTGTCACATATCATGTTTGTGAACTGAAATATTCACTGAAAGATAAATTATGATTACTTTTTACGTAGACGGTGTTGGTCAGAATCCTGTTGGCGACAAAAACATTGAGTAGATATTTGTGGAATAAATATCCAGTTCTAATGTGATACTATTAAATTTACCTCTTACTTGGAGCAAATGTATGCGAATTTAACATATGGAAGTTGTATCTTGACAAAAGCTGGAGCATAAAAAATTACAATTCTTCGCGCATGATATATGACCAACACCCCGCTCATTTGGTTTACTGATCATTATCTTTGCTTTTAAATAAATATTACTCCCTCCGTCCCCCTGAATTGTATACATTGGGGGACGGGAACGCGGCACGGACTTTAATGCTCCTGTAAAGTATAGTTGTGTAATTTATTTTTAAAATTTTCTTTTTCTGAATTAAAGTTTGGATGTTCTATTTTTATTCAGAAAAAGAAAATCTGAAAAATAAGTAATGGAACTATATTTTATAAGAGCATTGAAATGCGTGTCGAACAATTAAAAAGAAACGTATACAATTAAATGGGACAGAGAGAGTAACTTTCTAACAAAATATTTCTGGACATGAACTTCAATCAAACAAATCCAAATCATAAACATATGCATAATTTTATATGACTAATAAATTTGTAATTACTAAATATTATATCTAAATAATGTAATAACACTAAATATTTTTTAATAAACAAAGACGCCCGTGCTTTGCACGGGTTTTAGGCTAGTAGTGATACATAATAGAAGACATAAATCATAATACGCGGAAAGAAAAATAGAATAGAATAGATTAGAACTAATATGAGAGGGCAAAATCAATATTAACCGAACCTCATCACTGCCGAAGATACATTCATCAACTATAATAAGAAATTGATAAATCTTGAACACCTATTTTGGCCCTTCACCATCTCAAACTCCCTCTTTATACTCAAATCGTTAATTGAGTGTCGAGCTCTCCAATTTGGTAGAATAACATATCACCGCTTGTCTCTAATTGATTTGAATTAGCAGTGAAATCAAGTTACGTGGCTTTGATCGTCTCGACTCTGCGCCGATTCTTTTCCCCGCGGGGCACTTTTGTAATAATATTATATTTAGGGTATATTAGTGGTTTCACTCACATTTTCTTAGCTCTTTTTGCCCCTTGTTGGCATATAATATATGAGTAAATTACATATTGTGTATATGAAATTTGGACAAAATGCAATATGTGTATCTGTTGTTTCAATGATACAAAATGTGTACCTCACTTTTACATTCTTGTACAACATGTGTACTTCCGTTGAGTTGATGTTAAGTGGGTTAACCCAAAATTACTACACCACATGTTGTTCACGTACGCAGACATATCACATATATACCAATAAAAACTAAAAAGACATTTAGCACATTTATTTAAATAATTAATATTTGATAATATTTTAGATAGTTAAAATATTAAACTTATTTTTTATGAATAAAATTTAAAAGTAATAATTTGATTATGAAACTGAACATTCAAAATTTGACTATCTTAACTATTATAATGATAAAATTATTTGAAAACCATAATATATTTTTATACTCTTTCCAATATAATATGATTATTGATCAAGATAAAATTTTAAACTGTGACTTTAAAATTTTCACTTTGTACTTTCTCATTCTTTATAAATTTTTAAATAAAAGTATGACTTCCAAATTAGACGAGTTTGTTGATTTTGGGCACATGATTTAAAGTCCATTAACCGCATAGTTACATAATTTTATTTTTTTAACATTTTTTTCTTGTAAACAAAAGTTTAATTATGAAATTTTAATTTATAAAATAAAAATAGAAATCAATATATCACCAAAATAGGTGGTCAATTCATTTTAAATTACATATTCCAAATTAACTAGCTCATTTAATTTGATATGAAATTAAATAATAGCTCATTTAATTTTAAGATAGTTGTGTAACTTCATCCCAAATGATATGAGCTAGTTAAAGTATATTGACCACTTCTTTTCATACTTTTTTTAATTTTATAAATAAAAATTTCATACTTTAACTTTTATTTACAAGAAAAAGTGTTTATAAATAAATTACATAGCTATGCGGTCAATGGCTCTTAAATCGTTGTTCAAGGTTAGCGAACTCGTCTAATTTAGATGTAGTAATATTTTTATTTAAAAATACCAAAAATACAATTTTTATACAAAGAATGAGAAACTACAAAATGAAAATTTTAAAAATAACAATTTTAATATTTATTGTAATCAATAATCATATTATAGAAAAGAGTATAATAATTAATCATTTGTTTAAATAAACTTTTATGAAATTTTTTATTACCATAGTAGTTGAGAATGAACAAATTTTGAATGTTTCAATTTAAATATACTTAAAAAGATATGAATAAGATTAGTCATCATATTGCGGTATACTAGTTAGTAAAATAGAAATTGAAAATAAAATTAATGATAACATAGACTGAATCATTGTCTATTTAAAAAAAAATACTCCATTTATATTCAATTAGCTGACCTTTAAATTTATAGTCATATTTTTTTTAATATTTTAGAAAAATATTAGATTATAAATTTAATATTTTAACTACCTAGCTAATATTATCAAATATTAATTATTAGAATAAATATGCTAACACTGATATATATATATGCCTGCATACATGAATAATTTGTCGTCTATTAATTATGGGATCATCCACTAAACGTCAAATTAGCGGAAGTACACATGTTGTACAAGAATGTAAATGTGAGTTACTCATTTTTTATTATTGAAACAATAGGTACACATATTACATTTTTTCCAAGTTTCGTATACACAATATGTAATTTACTCATAATATATAGAAGAAGTAGATTTGGAGAAGATTTTCTTCACTCTACTTGGAAATTAGACGCACACATGCTGATATGTTATAACTTCTCATGTTTTGATATTATTATTAATATTTTTCTCTTATTTAAAATTTCTAATACCAACATTTTCTATCTTTATCTATTTAATTTAAAATTATTCTCTATTTTTTTATATTACTTTCTAGTTTTTTAATAATGTCTTTGAATTTTTTTATAGTAATTTTAATTTTTTTATTAATTCTAAGTTATTCTTTGATTGATTTCAAAAAAAAAAAAGTTATTCTTTGATTATTTAAAACTACTATTTACATTTTTAAATAAAATTTGCCCCTCCTTGAATGTTGGATGCTATCATGCAATGATTTGTATGGTTTGTCCTCATGTCATCCCTAATATCCGTCCTATCCGATCTGTGATACACACATGTTAGGAAAAATAAAAATAATATGAGATGTAATAAATTAATGTGAGTAAATTGATGAGACTTTAATATTTAATAATGATAACTGCTAAAAAGAATGGCTAAAAATACCTGTTTTTTTTTTTTTTTTGATAAAAAAGAATCAATTCATTAATCAAAAGCCATACGGCATCTACAAACACAATCGAAACTGGACAGACGCTGAAGAATATCGCTGTTGAATCCTTCCTTCTTGAAGAGGCAACTAAGCGATTTGAAGATGATTTGAATATATACATTTGTTTCCATCTGATTGGTTTTCACCTGAATGTTCTGAACAATCGACCATAGATGCGATCCCATAATAACCTTCAAACCTGAATCAAACCCATGAAAATCATGCCGATCTATAACCTCGGTCATGAAAAACATCAAAACACACCAAAACAAAACAAACCAACTCTCACAAGATGGAGAGACTAACAAAACCCAAATAAATTGGGAACTTATTGAATGAAAAATAAGATTTCAAAACAAGAAAGTAGAAAAAAAGAAGAAATCGGGGCTTTCCACCGGTAGAAATCGATGGAAGCCCCTTCAAAAATCTGTGATGGAGGCTAGGGTTTTGAGAGAGAGTGAAAGAGGATATCTCTTTCTCTAATTTGGATGTTAATTAGCTTTTATAATATATAGATTATCACATATGACATTTGAAAGTAATGGATGAGAGAGATAGAAGGAGATAAAGAGACTGCACGGTATCATGGGAGCACAATTATGCAAATACTAGCTTGTTAATCCAACGACCTGGATTGTGGTATTATCCTTTTATTTTCACTAATCAAAATCTTGACAACCACCAACGATCACCTAATCTATCTACCATTAAAAAAACAAGAAACAAACAAAACCCTCCATTAAAATCATAATTAGTAAGTTAAACACAAACACACATCCGCCTTATTTATATTCTCTTTCGAATCTTAATATTTCATGCACATTATCGTCAAGTGACCATATTCTCATATCAGCATGGATCCTGTTAATGCATGGGGCAACACACCCCTTATCACCATCGATCCCGAAATGCATGACCTTATCGAAAAAGAAAAACGTCGACAATGTCGTGGCATCGAGCTCATTGCCTCTGAAAATTTCACCTCATTTGCTGTCATTGAAGCTCTAGGCAGTGCTTTGACGAATAAATACTCTGAGGGCATGCCAGGAAATAGGTACTACGGTGGAAATGAATTTATTGATCAAATCGAAAATCTTTGTCGTTCACGTGCACTGCAAGCCTATCGCCTTGATTCTGCGAAATGGGGAGTTAATGTGCAGCCTTATTCAGGGAGTCCAGCTAATTTTGCTGCCTATACTGCATTGTTGAACCCGCATGATCGGATCATGGGACTTGACTTGCCATCAGGTGGACATTTGACACATGGGTATTATACTTCTAATGGGAAAAAGATATCGGCTACTTCGATTTATTTTGAGAGTTTGCCTTATAAGGTTGATCCGAAAACAGGATATATTGATTATGATAAGCTGGAGGAGAAGGCTTTGGATTTTAGGCCTAAGATGTTGATTTGTGGTGGAAGTTCATATCCGAGAGATTGGGATTATAAGAGGTTTAGGGAGGTTGCTGATAAATGTGGTGCACTTTTGCTTTGTGATATGGCTCACATCAGTGGCCTTGTTGCTGCTCAGGTATAATTGTAGATGTATTGGAACATTTTTAATTGTAGGATATATGTTAATAATATTTTGTACTAGTTAATCAGGTTTAGAGCATTGCTAGATGTGTCGATTCGGATGCCAGATGCCTATATCATTATATGCATTTATATTAAGACATTTTTCATGTATGTGTCAATATGTGTGTGTTCTTGAGAAGACATTTATCATAATGCATCATTGCATTATGCAACCTCTAGAATGCAGAACATTTTGTGGAAGATCTTGTATTTTATCATTTCTTGCGCCAGTGTCGCCTTTTTTCAACTTGATTAAATTCAGTTAGGGGAATGGACATATAGGTTTGGTTGATGGTATATAAAGCTAGCTTTGTATACCTATCGTTGGTCTTACTTGCCTACATGGATAAGTTTATCTCGCCTATTCTGAATAGGAAACACATGCCTCCTTATGGCTCAGATTGTAAGATAATTTTGATTGCACTTGTTGAGGAACCACCGATTTGCTTGATTATGTGAAGTATAAAGTATATGACTATTGTTTGTTATCTATACATGTGTTGGCAACAAATGCAATGTTCCATTTTATATTTCACTGATTATTAAAAACACTTTAAAAAATTTTTGTCAACTCATGGGAGTAATTATTGTAATATTCTGGATGTAGGAAGCTGCAGATCCTTTCGAGTATTGTGACATAGTCACAACCACGACTCACAAGAGTTTGAGGGGTCCTAGGTCTGGTATGATCTTCTACAGGAA
The DNA here is from genome assembly GCF_001625215.2 of Daucus carota subsp. sativus. Lineage (NCBI taxonomy): Eukaryota > Viridiplantae > Streptophyta > Magnoliopsida > Apiales > Apiaceae > Daucus > Daucus carota. The sequence continues at coordinate 11,859,963 of NC_030387.2, forward strand.
GGGACCTAAACCCGCAAAGAAAGGGCAGCCTGAAGGTGCAGTTTATGATTTTGAAGACAGGATCAACTTTGCTGTTTTCCCCTCCCTTCAGGGCGGTCCTCACAATCACCAGATTGGTGCCTTAGCCGTAGGCCTAAAACAGGCTGCATCCCCTGCTTTCAAGGCGTATGCTAAACAGGTTAGGGCTAATGCTGTTGCTGTTGGAAAATACCTGATGAGCAAAGACTACACTATCGTCACTGGTGGTACTGAAAATCACCTTGTTCTTTGGGATCTTCGCCCTCTTGGTTTGACTGGTATGATGATTGGCTTTAAATATTTAAAGGATGGTAACACTTTTGTTAATATTGGAAATGTTTTATCTGTTGTTGAATTTTGCAGGCAATAAGGTGGAGAAGCTTTGTGATTTGTGCAGCATCACTCTAAACAAGAATGCTGTTTTTGGCGACAATAGTGCGTTATCCCCTGGAGGGGTTCGAGTTGGTAACTAAGAATGCATCTAATTTTTTTCTTACAAGAATTGTTTTTCTAAAATCCTTCAAGTAATGAGAGATAAGCTAGACAATGCAAATTTGACATTCAAATTAGAAAATCATGTCCACCAGGACCTGTTTTCCGATTTTGAATACAGATTTCATCATTAATTACCACTCTTTTTCTTGAACACGAGTCCCTAAAAGGTTTTCTACTTTACAAAAAAAATTTACAGGTACTCCTGCTATGACTTCAAGGGGTCTGCTTGAAAAGGATTTTGAGCAGATTGCAGAGTTCCTCCACCGGGCTGTCACCGTTACTTTGAAAATCCAGAAGGAGCATGGGAAACTGTTGAAGGACTTCAACAAAGGTCTCGATAACAACAAGGAGATTGAGCAACTCAAAACTGATGTTGAGAAGTTTGCATCCTCTTTTGACATGCCTGGATTCTCGGTTGCAGACATGAAGTACAAAGATTAGGATCATCATGTCTACGTTCATTTAGTTTTCAAATCCAAAAATGTTAATAAGGTCTATGGTTTAACCTACAGGGTGTTGGCTTGGTACTGTGGTAGATGCAATATTGATAGTATAGCATTTTAGGTCATTAACGTTGCACGAGCTTGGCTCTTCTAGTGGTGATATTGAAGAAGTATTTTATGTACATAAACTTTTGAAATCGCATCATATCTAAAATTGTTGCTCTCATTTTGAGGTCGCAGAATTGCTGAAAATACTGGTGTAGTAAATTGCTAATAAGCAGGCAGGCCTTCAGCAAATATATTAAATGGTTGTGACTTGTGACCTATGAGCCGTTGACATTGTTCACGGCATTGAGTCATCTAAAACCCAAGTTAAAAAATTCAGTTTACATAATGTTGAAGATAAACAATTAGAAAAACTAAATTTTGAGACTCGACAGAATTTTTTACATGTTGATATGGGTGATTGCCACGGGTGTTGGCCTTGTTAGTCACAATGACTAACAATATGGACCTTAAAGTCACGATCCAGCAAAATGACCCCGGGTGTCACGCCAAAACGCGTTTTGAACCAGTGTTTAGGGTTTTTACTAAAACGTGAGTTCAGGTCACGTTATATGGTTATTATTTTAAAATGGAAAAAAGCAAAACTTCACATCAATAAGTGTTATATAGCAAAACGTGACTTCGGGTCACGTGTTGGTGTGTTTATCAAAATTAAAACGTGCTTTCGTGTAACGTTCTTAATATGTTTTATATATTTTTTAATAATTTAAAATTTTAAAACATAACTTAAAATGCCGTTTTATAATTTTATTCCGGTTTTATATTTTTATTGTGGATCTTCGGCATTAGGGCCTCACGGCCCTAAAGCCTCGTGTTAATTAGAGTTTAGGCTCGAGCGTTTAGCGCCTAAAGGCCCTAAACCCTCCATCCTAAACCCTAATATTCGGTCAATTAATTTACAGTTATAAACGAATCTTTCTAAACCCCATGTATGAACCCTAAGATGTTAACTATTATTAATATCAGTTTTTGAAATGAATTTTTTTATTCAGGTTCCTCGGCTTTAGGGCCTCACAGCCCTAAAGCCTCGAGTTAATTAGGGTTTAGGCTCGAGCGTTTAGGGACTAAAGTCCCTAAACCCTCCATCCTAAACCCTAATGTTCGGTTAATTAATTTACAGTTATAAAAGAATCTTTCTAAACCCCATGTATGAACCCTTAGATGTTAACTAATATTAATATCTGTTTTCAAAATCAATATTTTTATTCCAATTGCTTGGTTTTAGGGCCTCACGGCCCTAAAACCTCGAATTAATTAGGGTTTAGGCTCGAGCGTTTAGGGCCTAAAGGCCCTTAAACCTCAATCCTAAACCCTAACGCATTTTGAGGCTCTTATTAAGTATGCTTACATAATATATATATTTCTAAAATAATTCCTAAAAAAAATTTTGACGTTTAAACTTTTATTCAAAGAAAGAAAAAAATTAAAAAAACGTTATAAAACTATACTTTACAATAGTCTCAAAATACGTGCAAACAGTGTACGTAAACAATCAGGCGGGACGAAGGCAGCATTAATATTTGTTATGACGTTGGCCCGTGAGTGTGAATTTCTTTTTATATGGAAATAAGCAAGACCATGAATAAAACTTAGATCATTAAACGTAACTTCATGTTACGTTTTACTTTTTTCTTAAAATATTAAACCTGGAAACGCGGCTCTGTGTGCCGTTTATGATGGAAAAAGAAAATATAAGTTTAAGTAGTGTTATAGAGTGACAACGAGAGCCATTTTTAATTAGAGTGACAACTGGGACATTTAATACTAAAAAAACGCCACTGGAGGCCTTTTCTCTATTGGAGCTCCCTCTTCACAAGGATGATTGATATCACGAACGAACTTAAGTTGCTGATGCTTGATTCAGAACATATTGCATGAAGTTGTACGCTATAAATCTAATCACTTGTCACTAGGAATGAGATTATCCATCAAGGGGTGCAATATTATGATACAGATTCCAGAGTTTGAGTTCGCTTAAAGCGAATCCTCTTGATGTCACAAACTGAGTGACAAATACCCTAATCAAGAGGCATTTTATGTACATGTAGAAGCGGAAAAGTTAAGGTTTTTTTTTTTCATATATACTCATATTCAAAAGAATTATTGCAAAAATACTATTATTTTTTTTAAACAAATTGCAAAAATACTATCTTTCGAAAAAAATTGCAAAAAAACGGTGGTTGCATCTGCAACTCCTAGCAACCTTATATGCAACGACAAATGCAATTTTGAAAAAATCTACTAAGAATTATATTTAATTGCAAAATAAGTTGCACTTGGTTGCAAATTTAGTGCCCCTGCAAGGCCTATATTAATATAACAAAAGCAACCACAAAATCAATTCAAAACAATCATTATTCCTAATTTTTAACAAAAACAACCACAAAATCAAATCAAAACAATCATTATCCCTAATTGTACACACCTAAATAAAAGCTTTACACACCCACCACTGCTCCATCGGTGCCAAGCTGCACCCACACTATACTTCTTATATCCCATAGATCAATTCTTTTACGATCAATCTTGTTGGTGTTGTCACCAATCTTTACCTCAAATCGAACAAAACTGCTCTGATCTTGAATCTAGGAACATGATTTGCTTCGCGATCGAGAGAACTAAGTGTCGATCATCATGTCGATGAGAGAGATGCGAGGCGAAAGAAGAGAGAGGAGAGTGGAAGAAAGCTGATCTTGATGAAAAAGAAAGAAAAATGCAAGAGAGAAGATGTAGATGTGAAGCCTTGTAAGTATGCAAACTTTCTGGTTAAAGTTAAAGAAGAACCGTATATTTGCAATCTTTATGGGCAGGTAGTAGTTCTGCAAATAATATAATAAAAATCGGCTCTGTTGCTAAGTTCCCAAAAATTAATGCCTAAATATTGAGATTCATTTTGATCACTATTATTTTTTAAAATTTAAAGTTAGGTGTTCCAAAAAAAAATGTAAAGTTAGGTAACAAATCACTACTAAATTTAGAATTAATCTTACCAGAAAAAACGTGCTTTTTATAAAGAAAAAAAATCTTGAAAACCTCCAAAATTTAAATCTCTCAAATCATTAAACCCGCCGGAATACACACACTTTTTAGTTTCTACATCTCATCTTCAATTCTTCATTTTGAAATGGAAAATCAACAACCACCCACTTCATTACTCTCAGATTTAGACCAACCCTTTACAGATGAAGAGCTAAAAGCCATTGATGCTGCTTTTGAAGCTGTTTCATCTTCATCCTCCACTTCTTCTGTTAAAAAACTCGTTTCCGGCGACTCCCCCTCCGACCCTCGGCCCAAAACTCGCCGGAGATTGCCGGAGTCAGTTAAAGAATCCATTCGAAAAACCCCATTAAAAGAAAACAATTTAAGGTCATCTAGCAGGTTGAAATGGCTCAAGAATCTTGATTTGCCCTCTCAACAAGGTAACAAACTAAAAGACTTCTTTTTTATTAATGTTATTTTTTCAAAATTGTTCAATTTGAAATTGTTAGATTACAGTAGAAATGGGGGATAGGTATTGATTGGACTTGCTTCTCATTTTCTAATAATTTTATTCTAATATGTATTGAATATTTTGATTTCTTGACATTATTATTCTCGAGGCAAGAATGAATAAAGGAGGGATTTTTCTTGAGTATATGTTTCTTTAATGTGTGTTTAGTTGAATGACTGTATGGTAATGTGTGATTATGTTGTTAAAAATTAAGGACACCGAGTTCTGTAGTATATGACTAACAGAAGCAATGCTCTATTCAAAGGACACCCTCCCTCCGTTTGAATTTGTCGATACAATTTGAATGCTATGAACTCATGGTGATCGTTGCAAGATTTGTTGTTTTTAACAACTTGAGGAAATCTCGTTAAAGTTTCTTGCTTGAATGATCTCATTGCATAATTTGATTTTAATCCACTATGATTAAACTATAGAAAACGTGTCTCGAACATGTCTCTGGCAACAACTAAATGCATTGATCACATAAATAATAAACTGCAACATGTGTGCCTAAACTATGCCTCTTGTTCATAATGTGTACCTTAACAATCAATTAAGAAAAATAAGTACCTAAACTAGAGTAAATGGTGCAATGTGTGTGCTGCTGTTAAACTCCTTTAACAGACGTTAGGTGCTTGTCTACAAGAGAGTAGTACAATGTTCTTTCCCTCCCTTTTTTTCCTCCATTAATCACCTACTGCACAACTACACCATATTCCTGAAAATGAAGAAAAGAAACGCCAGCAAAACTTGCAAGTAGAGTAGATGAAATCTGAGATGCTCATCCTACAAAGCCAGCTTTACTATATGGACTCTGCTGTTGTTTGTGGTGACGTATTGAATGTTAGTGAAGGATTGAGAAGGACTACTTTTAATAGTGATAAGGATTCTGAAAGCCTTGATTTTGGAGAACACATAATGAAACAAGATATACGTGCATATGAAGGCGTAATGTCCCCTGATGAACCACAAGAAACTCTAAAAAAAACTCAGAATTTGAAAGTTCACACTCAAAGGCCTTCACTAAGTGATTGATGGGAATGCCTGATTATGAAATTACTGAACTTATAGAGGACACTAGAGATAAAGAATATATTGATTCAGGTAAAGAAAAGAAAAAAGGACTTTATGGAAAGGAAAATGCATTACATTTTTCTGTAGAATTCATAGGTGATGGTTTTTTTCCGAAGTACAATATATTGGAAGGCTGGCTGTAAACAATTTTTTGAACTTCTTGAACACCGGGCTCTAAATATCAATGGGTCTTTCTCTGCTCATGGCATCCTAAATATGAATCATGTGCCGTCTGACAAGAGAAGAGCTGTCTTTGATACAGCAAAGCTACAGATAGAAGAATATTTAATTATAAATGGTCCAGATGCGTTCAAATGATGATGTTGTATGTTATTGTTGCTTTCTTCTCGTCTTTCTTTGGAATTTTCAGCATTCTTTCGTGGTATATCTTGCTGCACACTTCTTGTATGCTCTATGTATAAATACTAGGCCAAGTTACATCTTCTGGGTCATTATGCTCATATACACAGAAATTTATATAATGGTACAGTATCTGTATCAGATCATCATCCAAAATTGTAGTTACAATATCCAGTCAACCATTCTTCATGTGGTCGGGTTTCCTAAGAAACCAATGTCATCATTATTTGTCATAAGTTTGTTGCCTCATTTTCTAATCTACTTATATACCATTCTGCAAAGCTTCATAACAGCCAAAGATAGTGGCTGGATGTCCTGGACTGGATTCAGTAACTTAAAGGAGAGTGACAAATATCAGCACGATTATGCTCTTAGTACTAGCTGGTGTAGAAGGCTGTATAAGATGCTTCAACCTACTATTGTCATGGTGAAAATTATAACAAAAAAAGTGTTATAGATGCCTAAAATCTCTGACACGAGAAACTGAAACTCCTCCGTACTTGGTACAATTCATCGAGAGCATTAAAAAAAGTGAAGACCCCAATGTTGCTTTAGCTGTTTTTGAGGTGGTGCATATATGCCAACTCCTCCAGCGCTTTAGCTATTTAGCTGTTTTTGAGGTGGCAATTGGATGGAGTTTATTAGAAAATCTGCTGCCCAGTACTGGAGGGGGAAATCTCTGCATTGCCTTGTTAATAAGCTAGCTGGCAGTTGAGATATTTCATATTTGGCAAGAGAGAAATAGGAGATTATTTCAGTGCAAACGGAAGTAAGGTTGGCAGTTAATTACAAATATTAGTGATAATGTCCGTAAGAAACTAATGGGTCTGAGGATGGTAAACTCGTCTAGCTAGGGTGAGGGATGAGCTTAATAGGTGGGGTGTTAGTGGAGTGCTCCCTTCAATCCAAATCTACTGGTAATGGGAGGTTGCAGATTATGATGGTTAGGTGCTGCAGGATGGAGGATTTTTCTCTGCCTTGGCTCAGGAGGCGTATGAGTGGGTTTGCATGCATGCAATGGAGTGCCAGATGGTGGTTTGTGCTCGTTATGTGGCCAGATTTCGTTTATCTTCCTTCAAGTCATCGAGTCTGTTGGATGTAGTGGTGTATGGTTAGCTGGAGACATTTATGTGAATTCTATCAGTACGGTCCCAGGTAAGAACTAATAGGCTTCCTGCTGAGTGATTTCCAAAAAAATTGTATATGTTGATGTCCAAAAGGCAACCTGTAAAGACGAGAAAGCCTATGTGCTTTACGTTTTATTACTAACGGAACTAACAGAAGTTGGCTCCTGTACACAGATTGCACCCATTTACATAGTTTAAATACACAAAATGTTGAATAGATATTTGAGGTACACAAAATGCGTAACAGCCATACTTTAGATACACTCTACATTTCAGTCTCACATAAAATGCCTGCTCTATGCTATCTTGTATCTCAAAAACTTGCCTTTGTAATGTTTGCTAAACAACTCTGAACAAGCATCCCTCTTTACTTTAAAGAAGTTCTCATATTTCTATTATGAATAAAGAATTGATGTCTGTCTATAGAAGATAGAGTAACTTCCATTAGTCATGTGCTTGGGGTAGCTGATTGAATTTTGTAAACCACATTAAGAACAAAGGATGTTGATAAAAAGCATGTGTAGAAGCTCTTCATTAATAATCCTGCATGTCAGTTAAATTCCGAACTTTGTAAGCCAGAAGCTTTAGAGGCTAGTTTGTACTCAAGTGGGTAGCCTTAGGACTACTTAAGCATGTTTTCCCCTTCTCGTGGTGTTATAAACTGCTCTTCCATCAAGTTTATGTCAAATATATATAAAAAGATGGTACATTAAGCAGTCGTTTAAGTCTTAAATGTTTCACAAGAGTTGGACAATTCTGCATTGATAGATTTAGAAAGGAAAAATGTTTTTTATTTAAAAAATAAGTGAATAACTGAAGCAGCCCTGAAGTGAGAGAGAACTCCTATAATATATATTTCATATGCATTGGGTGTTTAAGAACGTTTCAATACTTTAATGTTTGATAGGAATATAGGATCGATGGTCGTGTTTGTATAACCATATGCACTTCACATGAGTAGTTCTGCTGAGTTGTTTCTTAATATTGCATGAGTATTGTTATGCTATAGTTTGTTGTTATTAATAACAATACATTATCACACTTAATGCGCTGCCTGTATCAGACAAAGCAACGGTAATATACCCAGAAGTAAGGTTTCAGGGCACAATCGTGTATAGCAGAACTGCTTCCGAGGTGGATAGGGCTTCAAAGGAGCTTCTTAAATTTGTTCAAGCTAAGAAGAGAGAAGCAGGTCACACTGTTCTAGGGTTTGACATAGAGTGGAGACCCACATTTAGAAGAGGTTTGTTTATGAACCAGACTAATATGACAATCTTTTTAGTTTATGTTGATATCTGTTCATGCTATCGTCATTACAAGTCTTTGTCCTTGATATGTATATTTTAATCTTTTTTTGCTATTCTGTTTACATGCTTCTTTAGTGAATGATTTAGAAATAAATCAATAATTGAATTATCGTCGGAGTCTTGGGGCTTACTATAATGATAGAACACGTCGTCTTATATTGGCCTGTGAGTATCTAGTGTCAAATGGCATCTTTAGAATATCAGAATTGATTTCTCATCAGTCATTCAAATCTTGGATTTTTATTCAATCAAGTTTATATTTTTTTAACTGTTTGTATGATAAGGTTTTTACTTGCTATGTTCCCTTTGGCCTTCTCTGGCTAAAATGGTTTGTACACTTACAAAATCCTCTTTGGAAGCTAGTCTAATGCCGTGCAGTGTGCGATGTGGATTAAGACCATTTTAGTATTACAGTTAGAGCTTCTGCAACATGTTTCCGATGTCTGATTTTATTTTTATCTGCTTGAGTTGACTTTTGTTCTACATGATCAGTCACATGTTAGAACTTTTATCAGAATAAAGTTGAGCAGAACAATCTCAGAGAATATGAAACCTCTTGTACTTTTGCTTCATCAATTTTCCAGTTTTAAAAAACATAATTCCTATATTCTTTTAGGGATGATCTAACAAAGGAAGGCTAAAATTTGCAGGTGTTCTTCCAGGAAAGGCCGCAGTTATGCAGATATGTGGAGATGCAAATCATTGTCATGTAATGCATATTATCCATTCTGGAATTCCCTTGAGTTTGAAATCTCTTCTTGAGGATCCTTCTTGTATTAAGGTTAGATGGTATAGATTATATAACCTTTGAAATCAAACATCTAGATTTTCTTGATAGGGGTATGTAAATGTTTTTCGATTATACCAATGCTTGTGAGAGTCTTTCATACCACTGAAAACCTCAACAGGTTGGTGTTAACGTTGGAGGTGATGCTAATAAGGTATACAAAGATCATAATGTATCTGTAGAAGCTCTGCAAGATTTGTCAAGTCTAGCCAACCAGAAGCTCGGGGGCAAGCCAAAGAGGTGGAGTTTAGGATCTCTAACAGAAACGCTTATTTGCAAAAAGGTTGGTTTTTATTGAATTTCAGATATTCTGTCATTAGAGTTCCTTATTTCTTGTGCAATTTAATCCTGGAAACTTAATTAGGATCAAAACTACTTCAGGATCCTAGCATTTCTAAATTGTTTAGTTGTACTTCTGGAAATTTGCCATACCATATTGCAACTATTCGGAATCTATAAGGTACAATTGAATCAGAGGCATAAGCTCTGAGTATTGGTAAGAATTGGTGATTCAGTCTTGAGACATGTTGACATATAATATAAGTGGAAATATCTCTCAAATATAGTGGCTTTTGTGTGGAGTCAGCTTTATCACTGACGCTAATGTGCACATGGATCAAAATCTTATGTGGTGAATTGATAGGTTGTATAACAGTTTCAGTAAGATATCATTGAACCTGTTGGTGTAATTGTGTTTCTTATAATTCTACGCTAACGTGATTAAAATGCCTGGCTGGATTATCCTTTTGGTCCATTTTGGTTCATAGGACAGCCTTGCTAAACTCTAATTTATTAGCATCTTTTAAATTGACATGATTTCTAAAAGCTTCATGGTTTATTTTTAAGGGGTATTTGATGGAGTTGTATACTGCTTTTTTCCTACGTTTAGCTCCTTTAGAAAATCTCTAACTGCAGTTTCTTACATATAGCTTCCAAAGCCCACCCGTGTCAGATTGGGAAACTGGGAGGTTGCTTCTTTATCCAAGGCCCAACTCGAATATGCTGCAACAGACGCTTTTGCTTCCTGGTACATGTACGAGGTAATAAACAACTGTTATACTAAACTAGAAAACATTATATCTTGTAATATACTGTAAATCATTTGGCTTGCAGATCACTAATCTTTGCCTTTTTATCGCTACAGGTGCTAAAGAAATTTCCAGATCCTTCTAGTAACAAGAATGAGGAACTAGAAACTGTAGCAGCAGAGCAACCTTTAGCAGTGGCCAGCTGTAAGTAATATTTGTAAATAGTTCGCATCACATTGTCCATTGTCATTCTCATGAAGATGGGCCGAGTGATTCAAAATAAACGCATTTATAAATTAATGTTTGCAAACATTAATTTCTTATAGTGCAGTTATATTGTGACTATGTCCTCAGATCACATTTTTGTCACCCCCCCTCTTAACATTGTAATTTCAGTTAATTTATTACTTATATGAATTTTTAGTAATCTTATTACAGTAACATGAGTATCCTATAAGCGTAAGATATTACTCTTAAATTTTCTTAGACCCAAAATAGAAATACAGTACATCAATCAGATAGCTATGCAAAGAGATGTCGAAAACCACTGGTTTTTTGTTGTTGTAACTGCCTGTGTATCGACATGCTTCGTGATCCACTAATACGTATCAAACCATACGATATAAATTTGATGTATGTGGTGGGAGCATGTGAGTTTGTTAAGTTAAAGGGGAAGAAAGACAAAATAAAGTGGGAAGCTGGGGAAAATGGAGAAGGTGACGTGAAATTGAAAGGATGAATTAAGCATGAATCTCTTTTGCAATATGCATGTGCATGTGGGCCTTCTGTCTATTCTGATTGTTACATCTGCTTTCATGTTAGTAACATGTAATTCGAATGCATACACGACTAGGCGGAATCAAAAATTGAAATTACTCTGAAATCCAAGCAATAATTTATTTATTGATTATTTGAAATTAGCCGGGAGAATATACTGAATTTTAAGAACAAATCATTATCATAAACTAAAAAAATAATAAGTAGCCGGGTTTCGGGGTTAGCTCTCCTGGCTCCGTCCTTGTGTACCGAGTATTTAATAAAACATTAGGGAGAAGACTGAAGAGGGGGTTCGGGGATCATTCATAATGTTGGCGGTGGAGGATAACGAGGGCAAGATCATGTGAGTGTAGAGTATGGGATCTATCCATCTCTATTTGCAGATGGGACAATTGGGCTAACAAACTTTACAACAAGTTGTTGCACTGAGTAGTAGAGATGATGCCTGCATTAACAACCCTGAGACACACTCACTAACTTCTTTGCATGCAGATGGAAGGTTTAAGTATTGATAAGACATCTTACGTACTCTTTGATGGTGACGGAATCAGGATTCGGAAAAGTTAGGATAATAATTGAAGATAGAAATTTTCACATAGAAATTTCTTCAAATTTTCACCTTCTAGCTTCATAAAAAAGATAGTAACCAAATTTTGATGGTAGATATTGGGGCCGTTTGGGCAAACTTAAAAGAAGTGACTTCTTGCATAAACTAAAGAAGTGAAGCAGAAGAGAGAAGTAAATAAGTTAATAAAGTGTTTGGAAAAAAGAAGAAGCTGTGAGAGAGAAGTTAGAATTCTCAGCTTTTTAAAAGTACTTCTCCTTCTTTATACAAACAGGTCAAGAAAAGTAGAAGCCAGAAGTAGGAGCTTACTCCTCGTTAACAAACAGGCCCATTGATTGTACCACTGATGTTATGTGGAAGCAGCTTGTTGGGATGTCTCCAGAAGACTCTAGCTACTTCAGCATTTACTGGCCCTGCACAAGTACTTCTGCAACTGCAACTTCAAATACCAAATATTCTTTAGCTACCTATGCAGCATATTTATCCGGTAAAAGAGGCTCAAAGTTATGATAATAATATTTTTATTGATTATATAGGATCAGCCGAGACTCAACAAAAAAGTATCTACCGATTTTCAAAGCCAAAATAAGGCCAAACTTTTTAAAAGAAAATCACTGAATTTTTCAATTTAGCTGGAGTTTCGCTCCAGGTATTCTTCCAATATATTATAGAAATAACAAATATTTAAATATTCTGGATTCTAATAGTCACCTCGATATTTCTAATTTTCTTGGTGAATTTATTTCCTTCCAATAGATTGTGGTAACTGGTAAATCATATCTTCGGCATAGATCAAACTTCAAATCTTCGTAGGCAGCTTGTAGTATTATATTTATCAAGGACCCATTTCATAAAAACTTACGAAACGACAACAAGGTAGACGTCGAACCAAACATTCATAACCATGTTTATATATCTCTTGTCACTTTCCTTGCCACAATTTGTCGGCACGGCAAATTGTTTTCTTCATCACTGTTGTTAAATAATGTTTGGAGAAAAACCTATATTTACTTGAGTTTAAAACGCAAAGTACTTGTTCTTATTTACTGCAACTATAAAAAGGGGTGATACTCTTGTCTATACATTTTAGTTCTTCATCTACTCTTCTTCACTTTACAGAAAATAAAAATATTCTGACAGAATAGATGTTTTAAAAAGACCAAACACCTCTTTAATGGCCGAGTAAGAGTACGAGAAGTTTGATAAAAATATTAAAGCAGAGACCGAAGGAAGTGCAGAATAAATGATAAAGAGAAACTTAAAGAACGTTGCACAACTGTGTCTGACTGCTTTTATGTATGCATCTTCTAGCTGAGAGTAATACCCTTCACTCTTTCCATTGAAGAGAGTCTCTGTAAATGAGAGAGCTATCTAGCTTGCGGACAAGTAATTTGGGACGAACGAAACATCTTGGGTATTGATAAAATGATAATCATCTTATAGTCTCCGTCATAACGGGTAAAATAGATAATGATAGACTTAATTATCAAAAAAAACTATATAACTATTGTGCTTTTTACAATTTAATCATGATAGTATATTTGTTATAAGATAATGCAAATAACTTTTAAAAACTTTATTTTCAAAACCCAATCTCACTCGTTCATAATTATGATTAAGTTAAAATTAAGATGATTGCATATATATTATCAAGTTATTAATTAAATTATTTGATCATGAGTTTTATTAATACTTTTACTATTTTATTAAGGGTCAAAATCCTAATTCACAATCTACACAAACACAGAGCGTACTAAAACTTATGTTCGACTGTGATTTTTTGAAAATACCGTCCATCAGGTATTGTCTATCGATTATTATCATGTGATTTATACTGATTTATATCGAATTGATAATTTTATTTAAGAAAAAAATAGATTTTTCGTCACCCAACTTATTCTGTATTTAGAAACTTAGCACTAAACTATGATTTTTTTTGTCACTGATGTTAGGTTCGGATTTTTTTTGTCACTAAAATTAGATTCGGATTTGATTATTAACATTATATTATTCTTTTTAGCATTATTAAAATATAGCAGTAGTTTGCAATATTTTGGTGTTCTAATATGTGTCTATATCTTATTTGTAGTACTCCGTATGTGCTCTAAATAGTTTACTTTGAAGGACGAGAGTTTGACACGCATTTTTAAGGCTTCTGAAAGATTTGGTTTCATAAATTATTTTATTATTTTTCCCATATAAAAATTTATCATTTGAAATTTTAGACACAAAAAGAAAATGTAAATATAGCTAAATTTTAATGTTTGTATAATAAATTATGTAAAATTTTAAAATAAAAATAAAAAATTGATGTCTTGTGCTGCATATGACATTCATGTCAACTATGAATTAATCATGATTACAGATTCATTAAAATTGGGTTATGTAAAATAGATTTTGTATTACTTGGTTGCATTATTCTGCAACAAAAATAGTTTTATGGTTAAAATGAAAAAATCACATAAGTTTGATAGTTTTTTTAGTAATTAAATTGATAATTTTTCCATACCCCAAGTATATCTTTATCCCTTTTAATTTGGGACCTAGATATCTGAATCAATACAAGAACATTGAAATGGAATAGAATTAAATAAACATGCAGAGGTACAAAACAACATATAAGTACTAGGTAGCTAGGTCGAAACGTACGAGTAATAATGTTGGTTTTACCCCACATGTTGTGGGCGGTTAAAGATACTGGTTTGATTAGCTTCATCGAATCAGGGTCCTCCCCGTCCGGGTCCGATCTCTGTACTTTACGGAACAAGATTTTGGTGATTATTTCAATTATCGGAAGAAATATGTGAATTATAATTTGTGAATTACAGAGATTATGACAAGCCCGGTATTATAGTGTCTTCACATCCCGATTTTTCCTGAATTCTCATCCTGTCTCTGTTCCTTATCTTATATCTTATGAATTCGATCAAGATATGAAATCTGCTAGACGAAATTTGAAACAAATAAGAATCCATTTCAAATTTATCAGAGATCGAAGACGACGGAGATAACATTACATTCTGCTTTAAACTGAATATACAAAGATAAAAATGCTGATTTATAAGAGCATCTCCAATGGAGGTGCCAAAATGCCATGTGGCATGACATGGCATAACAATCTTTTTGGCTATCCATTGGAGTGATAGGGGTGCCAAGCAAAGTTGCCAATTTTTGGCACCCTTTGGCACCCTCCCAAAATGGGAAAAATTCATTTATTGTCATAAAAGCCTATAATATCCTATTTAATTTTAGATAAACAAAATTATAGTATTTTTGACAACTTTAATTGCCAACCATTGGAGTGAATATTGATAAGAGGGGTGCCAAAAGTAACTTAAAAGAAAGAGAAAATAAAATATTGATATTTTTGATGAATAAGCATGTTTAGCAATTTTGGTTGGCACCTGACATTGGAGATGCTGTAAGATTTGTGCTGATTTTGTAACTTTTTTAAAACAGGACTAAACTTGTCTCCCTGAATGAAACACACGCAGAAATGTTAAATCAACCTATGCCTTTGCCAAAAATATATGCTCCCTCGTCCCATTTTATATTAGCTTGTTTGACTTTCGCGGAGATTAAGAAAAAAATATGAAAAAAGAGTTAAGTTTAGTTGAAAAGTGGGTAAAGTGGTGGTATTTATCACAATTTAAAATTTAATACTCCGTTCGTTTTAAATTAGATATCCACTTTCAGAAAATCACACAGTTTAAGAAAAGTGTATGCTCACAAATTATTTGCATTAAATGAACATGATATGTGGAATTAGATTGATCTAGTAAATATAAATAAGAGATATGTGGAGTAGAATTGCCTTTGAAAATATGATTTTGTATTGAAAGTTGAAGTGGACAACTAATTTGAAATAAATTTTTTTTTTAAATGGACATGTAAATTAAAACGGAGAGAGTAATAGATTTGAAATAGTGGAGGAAAACAGTGGATGTAATAGTAATTTAACAAAATAGAATGTAAAATAAAGTAATAGTGGATGCAATAGCGAAAAGTAGTGTTAAAAAATTGTAAGTATAATAGGTTCATTTTTTTACGACCCATAAAATAATAAGAGTCACAAATTGGGACAGAGGGAGTAGTAATCTATTGAGCTTTTTTTTTTTTTTTTTTTTTGAAATTTGGCTCGATGTCAAAGTGTTCGGCGCATATTAATCACACTACAACAATTTTCACACACCACAACAAAAATTTATGTCGACAATTAACAAATTTTGTTGGTAATCCCGTTGCATAAATCCCCGTAGGAATGTACTACAACGATTCTTTTTCAGCGGGAAAATTTTGCGATGAATCTGCAATAGTTTAACATCGGAATTCTAGTTGTTTTTTACACCTTCCATGTACCTAAATACCAATAAAATATCTGTCGGGAATTTTGCAACAGTTAATTATAACCGAAATGTCCGTTAGGAATTTTGCAACTTCTAATTATGACTGAAATTTCCGTTCGAAATTAATGAAACTTAACACCGATTAATAACTATGGAAATTTTTATTATGAATTAGCAACATAATTTTCTGTTGAGAACTATAAAAATGTAACAACTGAATTTTTTGTCACAAATTTAACAATAATCCAGAACCACGGAAATTTCCGTTGTAAAATTAGCATTATTTGACAACTAAATACCCACAAAATTTCGTCAATAATTACCAACACATTTTCGACATAATAGAACCTATATCTCTGTCGGCAAATAATAAAAAATAATACCTGTTTTATTCTAATTTACTATAAACAAATTGACCAATCAAAACAAAATAATAAAATCAAACCAACACAAGTCTTCGCAAATAATTGAACCAAACACAATATTGTCCATAAAATACTTTAACCATCATAATTAACTGGTTAGGATGACTTAAGATTCTGAGTTTGTATATATAGTAGCAAGATAGCAAATAGTATGCATGCGTTAAGTCAATATTACATATGCAGAGCAAATATATTAGTACTACTTAAAAGTCTCGTCACATGTGCTCCATATCCAACTAACCAACAAAAACATGTCAACCTATTTCAAAAGTAGTCATCGAGTAATCAAGCCATCCACCAAATTGTTAACCTAAAAAAGTTTATACAAAAAACAAATTAGTAAATGCACTAATGTGATTAACAGAATGTATACAACAATGTCATTAACTATATATAAACCAGGGTCAATTACAAAGCATCACATTCAAAAAAATAAGTATAAAAAAATATGCTTTAATAAAAGAAATTCACATGCAGCATATGCCTATGAATGCCAAGCATGCCTATCTAAAATAATGTGTTTATTTCATCTTTTCTGTGGAGTCTGTGATAGCCATTATGTTTGTCCTGCCTATATTCTATTATATGCCTACACATATAATTCGTAGTAAGGCTCATATATTTTCCCCAGAGTTAGTCAAGAACTAACTTACCTTAAAACTACCTACTGATTCTTACATTGCAGCCTCTTTACTATTTAGCTCTTCATCTCCCTCATCTACTGCTTCACTTCATCTATCTCTTTAATTATTTTCTTCATCCCCTCAAGCTCGGTCTCTAGCTTTTGGTAATCTTAACTATTAGGATGGATAGAGCTTAGATGAGCAACTGTGCTACTACTTGGCTCATAAAAGATATCCAGAGATTAACCTAAGCCATATATTCTATTACACTTGTTACGTCCACCAACCACTTCATTATATAACTTGTTTCCATCAACTGGTTGAGGTTCAGATGAGCCATCTACAGGCTGAAACCGCTCAGCGCGAAGTGTCTTGAACTTTTCCTGTGTAGGCAAAAATAAAAACCAAAATTGCAAATCTAAGATAAATTAACTTGTAAACTATTTACTTTAATAACAAATTCCAGATCACAAGACAGTTGAGACCCCAAAAGAGAATAAAAAAAACTCAGGTGTGATCATGTAGGTAAAAGTGGAAACCACTGAAAGTGAGAACCCTTGAGACAAGATTACGTGGTATTTTTAACTTATTTTTAGTATAAAAAGTTGTTAGGATTTATGGATGATAGATAACAGTCAATTTAACATTTTATTATTTAGTTTATTCTAAGTAGAACATACTGTCACAGCCAGAGTATGTCATTTTAGCTTTACAATAACTGTCATGTAATAAGAATGTCCTTGGAAGAAGTTCATTAATTTTTTCATGCCTCAAGTCGCACATTGGAATGACAACAAGAATAAAGGAAAGTTACTGTCAATCGATTGATAGCAGAACTACAGAAGACAACTAGTTGTAGGTCATGACTGTTGGTTTATATCTGACAGCAACATTGGTGAAAACTCTGCCGACAACAAGTTTCGTATGCATGACAGCAACTTGAAATGTGATATTAAAGTGGGCAGTTACTTTTTGGGATGAAGGGGGTTGATGAAGTCCATATATAGTGGTCTAGTACCATTTTGACAAGTGCACCAAGAATGCATATGATCAACTTCACCGGAATCTCGAAAATCTATTATATTATACTAATTTGCAAGTCTCATTTTCCAACATTGGTATCAGAGCTATTGGTTTTTTATGGGTCTGTTCAGAAGTTATTCTTCCTCGGAGGCTTTGCTGAGTCTGTGCTTCTGGTACAAGAGATTGGTGTGTCCTTTATTATGGTTCTCTCACAAACTTGCATCTATGTGGAACCATATGAACTTTGATGTAGTGGAGCATATGTACTTTGATTTGGCTTGACTTGTGGCTTGTCTTGTCACATCTGCATATATCCTTCTTTTTATTAGGGTTAAATGGAAATTAGGTCACTCAATTCGATACTAACTTTTAGTTGGGTCATCCAACTCAAAAAGCTATCAGTCAACTCACTTTTCGCTTAAAAAATTTCAAAAGGATCACCTAGCGTTAACGACGTTTAAAAATGGATGGGAAGTTGAATTGGCAGTTTGACGTGGCAAGCATCTCAGCTGAGCATGTTAAAACCCGACCCAGTTGTTATTTAGCACATTCAGTCTCTCATTCCCCCATTGTCACATCTCAATTAGGGTTTTCCCCCCCCTCCCCCTTCCATCTTCTATGTCAGTTTCAAAGAGTAGTAGGTCTTCACCATCATTTGCATCGACTTGCATCATCTTCATCATCTTTACCATCACCATCATTTCGTCTTCATCATTTCGCTTCTAGATTACATAAACTCCAGCACCTGATCGCGTTCGAACCATTTTCTCAGCCGCAAATTATAAACCAGCGATTGATTTGGGTGTGGGCTTAATTAGGGATTTGGGTGTGGCAACTAATTTAGGGTGGGTTATGGCTCGGGTTTTCTAATTTGGATTAAGTACCGATGTGGCTGATTATGTGGCAAATTACGTGGCCGCTGATGTGGGAGAATAGACGGACTTCCGTCTATTGTCAACGCAACTTAACGGTTGTAAAATTTTAATCGTGTTTGATGATTAGTTTGAATATTATTCTTTGATCTGTGACCTAATTAACAGCTTTTTGAGTTGGATGACACAACTGAAAGTTAGTATGGAGTTGAGTGACCTTATTGTCATTTAACCCTTTTTATATATATATATAAATTTCATTACTATTGTTGTTTTATTTTTTAGGGATTGCATATTACCCCTTATTTGCTGTTGCATGTTTGGAACTTTGGTTATTATCTCATCCGCAACGATCTTGTTTATTGTCTACTTTTTACCATATTTTTTTTTGTGTGGATGTGTTACGCCATGTTTTTTTTATGTTTTGTGAACTTTTTTTGCATCGATTTTGTGAGTTTTAGTTATGCCTTATTGTTCATCCTGTATTTCGTGTTTATTATGTCATTTTATTTTCTCCCTCCAGATCTGGCTTGTGCTAAGTTCTTGTTATATTAATTTTGTATATTCTCCCTGATGTGTTATGCTACTGTTTGGTAAATTCTCTTGTTTTTGACTTGCTGCTAATTTATAATTGCATGTACTGCATTGGTTCATCGAGTTCATGTCTGTTAATTTGTTTTAGCCTTGTGTAATTTGGATTGCGTGAATATATATTTTTGATTATTTTGATTGAGATCGATTAGCCGTTTTTGATATTTCTTTTATTATATGGCTGATTATTGGAATGCACGAGATTCGGAATCCACCGTCGAAACAGATGGTATTGTACTAAAAAATTTCAATGACTCAAAAAAAAAGCACAAACATAAATGTGGCCTAATATTGTACGAAAAAGTACTAGAGGAATTTATAGTAAGAATCAGAATGGATAATATGAAAAATATGGTTTGTAAATGGGGGACCATGTAGTTGTGTAATTAAAATCTAGTTTGGTGTTCAAAATTATTTTTGAAAATTGAGAAGACTCAAATTATATTGAGTGGAGTAAGAAAATAAGAAATAAATTGTTTATGTACAATTTGAGATATTGTTTTGGAATCATTATTTTTATGAAACCGCGAAAAAAATAATTTTGAGATAATATGATAATCATTGTTGGAAAAGACCGTATTTACGAGATGAATTTCTATTAACTCTTGGAAAAGAGAGTATTAAAAAAACCAATATGAAACGATATGGATTTCGTGAAAAGTGGTAGTCGTGTAAATTTTTTTAAATTGACGACAAGTAAATGCTTGAGATCAAGAATCATCGTTGAAATAGACGACTAAAATGATAAATGATTTATTGTTCGTGAATTCGAAATATTAAATTTAATAAAATGATGTTGAAATAGATAAAATTTATCATAATGCTCGAAACTGTGAGCAACTGAAATATCAATTTATTGGTATAGTTGAATGCAATATTGATAGTTTGACG
The DNA here is from genome assembly GCF_001625215.2 of Daucus carota subsp. sativus. Taxonomy (NCBI): domain Eukaryota; kingdom Viridiplantae; phylum Streptophyta; class Magnoliopsida; order Apiales; family Apiaceae; genus Daucus; species Daucus carota. The sequence goes on from NC_030387.2 coordinate 11,880,271, forward strand.
AAGTGTATAATAGATGGTGGATTCAATTGGGTGCGACCTGTAATGTTACAAAAGAAAAGGAAAACTGAATTATTTTAATATAATTTGGAAATAGATTTCATATTTTTGTTATATTTTTAAATCTGGATAAAAGATTCAAAATGATAATTAAAGTGATGTGAGTAAGAGGATGATTATTTTGATATATGTGTTTAACTGAATCCAATCAAGAATAATGATTCGGATCTCAATATTTTAATTCAACCATTGTATATGGTTAGAATTAATTAAGTGATGAGGAATTGTCGAAATGAATGAAAGACTATTATGTTTATAATAGGTAAAATCATCGGTCAAGTGTGAACAAATGAGATTTGGTTTTTGGGAAACGAGATCGAAAAAATTTCACTGATGAATGAAAATCATCGAGTTATTGAAAAAGAAACAAATGTGGGAGTTGCTTGTTATTCTGAAAGATAGAAAAGTCACAAGTTTGTGAGTGAATATTGAAAAAAAAATATAAGACTAATAAGTCTGTTTTAAAGCTGAGACTTGTCTTACTGTAAATTTTTATATCAAGAAAGAATTAGATGATTGAGTCTGCACTTTGAGAAGAAGTGAAAGTTTATTTAGAAAGTTTTTTTTTTGAATTAGACGGTGTTGTGTTTTTTGAAAATTGGGAATTTTTTTTGATAAATGTATGATGACGATTGTGTCTCCACTTTAAAAAGTGGGTGTTTGTTTAGAAAATCATTTATTATTGTGAAATGAGGATCTTAAAGAGTATGTTATATAAATGGGTGATTAGTCAGATTGCCGAATTTATTGTATATTACAATGTAGGTATCGAGGTCGATACTAATAATTAGAATCAATTTCGGACACTACTTTTATGGGAGCTGAATTTGGGATGTAAAATAAAGATATGGTATATATTTTAACTAGTGATATGGTGTTAGATTTTTATTGAGAATGACCCTACGAAAATGTGTGTTAGAAATGTTGGTTTATATATGATTTTAAAATGTTCAAGTCATGACACATGAACGAATGGTGAGAGTGAAAATTAATGTTATATTAAAATTATAGACTCTATAAATATGGGAGTCAACAAGAATATTTGACAAAATAAGTCAAAATGGGAGATGTTATATTTGACTTGTATTTGTCGAATATAATTAAGAATAAAATACATATTAATTATATATTTGAAGGTTATAAATATTGATTAAGTAGTATTTGATATGTAAGTTATATTTTATTGTATAATGGTATTTATGTGTCTTTAAATGTGATACTAAAGTCGGCGGTTACATTTTGGGATGAAGGGGATTGATGAAGCCCATATACAGTGGTCTAGTACCATTTTGACAAGTGCACCAAGAATGCATATGATCAACTTCACTGGAATCTCAAAAATCTATTATATTATACTAATTTGCAGGTCTCATTTTTCAACAAGAATGACATAAAATTATCACAAAGGCTAGAATAAGCAACGATGAGCTAAGTATTTTACTATCGATTTTTCTATGTTGTACTCATGGTCACGCAATAAGCGCTAACTTCTATGAGTTTAGTATATTTTTATTGCTTTTCTAATCATAAATATAGATAGACCCACTGCATTCACACTTATTCCACCAATAAAAATCTACCAAACTCATCAAATTTAGTATTTATTGTGCGCCCTTGGGCACACAAAACCAAACTCATCAAATTTAGTATTTATTGTGTTTACTATGCATACCATCTCCCTTGCATTAGCCCAAATACGTACCATCAGAATCAAACTAAGAAGCTACATGTATATTTATTCACCGGATTTTTTGTCAGAATTCAGTTACAAAAGTTGACATACACAACTGCATAATCAATAATCAATCCTCGTTAATGGCGCCTTTAGAAGACCTACAAGCAGCTTCCTCGAGAGAAGTGTTGTCCACACCACATCCATCGCTGGCTCGCTAAAAATACTTTTGTCCACGTATCTATTCTTAAAAATCTTCCGCGAAAGTACAAAAACCGATTGGGTATTTGAACGCTATTAGAAGTGTTATGTTTCACTCCACGATAAAATATTTCCTCCCTCCGTCTCCATTTTGAAAAAATCATACATATCGAGGAATAATTGATTCAATGAACTTTTTCCTTGAACACCTTTAATTAATGTTTTGAGAATGATGGAAAACCCCTGATTAGTATATTGAAAACGTGAATTTAATCAAGTCTTAAATAAGTCAAGTCTTGGAAGTGGAAATTAAGGGATAGATTTGAAAAACTATCAATTGATTTATTTTGAAAATATAAATGAACATGTAAATATAGACAAAATTTATTTTGATAATGCACATATAAAATGGAACGGAGGGAGTACTGTTTTAAATTTTTACTATATATAATTTTTGTAATACAAATATGGTGTTGGTCTGATTTTTGTTATTTGTTATCGGAAAATAAATTCTGTCTAAAACTTAAAAAGGATGATATGTGAAAAAAATATGATATAATATAGGGTTAATTATCCGCTTAAAAGATATTTTATTACTGACAAATTTTTTATCCTATTTGCACGACTCATTTCAAATTACATCTGGACAAAGTTTTGTGATATAATCATAATAAAGGTCTTTTGTCAAATTATATTATATGAATATGATTGGGACTTGATGTGAATATAGAGGTTGAATTCAAATAGAAAAGGAATATAAATAGATGTTTAGAGAGTAGAAATGAAGTAGTTGAAAAAAATGGATATTTACATTTTTGAAAAAAAATAAATCAATAGTCAGGCCTTTTAATTTATAGAAAATTCTAAAACTGACATAATGTAACTTTGTTTTATATTCCCTTCTTCCCATTTTGATAATCTTGTTTCTCAAAATAAAATATCTTATAATATTTGTCCTCTTTTCTTTGTTCAATGCATTTTTATACTAATTCCAGCTTTGACAATCATTAACTTACATAACATTCAAAATTATTAAGCAAATAACTATGAAATATTAATCTATTTATATCATAATTCCTCAACAATGCCACGTCAAGAAGTCCACGAAATTCATAAATACCACGTTATAAAGTCACATATTTTTAATATGCCACATCAGCAGCGCCATCTAATCAACTGATTCATATACAGTATGTCAAGTTTTAGACAGTCCCACAAACTATGCACGGATTCATGGATTTGTTTTTAATTGTCTTAACTAAAAATCATTCCCATCCTAATTTTTAGCTTATTTTATAAATGTAGTTATTGACTTCTTATATCTCTAATTTAAATATGAAAAGACTTCTCAAGTACTCTCCAAGATATGAAACTAATCATCATTATTTCAAAATCAAATCAATTCTTACCATCTATTTGAGAAATCCAAATCTATTTATCTATTTATATCATAATTCCTGAACGATGCCACGTTAAGAAGTCCACGTAGTTCATAAATGCCACGTCATAAAATCACATATTTTTAATATGCCACATCAGCAACGCCATCTAATCAATTAATTCATATATGTCAAGTTTCAGACCGTCCCACAAATTATGCATGCATTCATGGATTTGTTTTTAATTGTCTTAACTAAAAATCATTCTCTTCCTAATTTTTAGCTTATTTTATAAATGTAGTTATTGACTTCTTATATCTCTAATTTATATATGAAAAGAATTCTCAAGTACTCTCCAAGATATGAAACTAATCATCATTATTTCAAAATCAAATCAATTCTTATCAACTATTTTAAAAATTCAAATTCACAGGTATCTCTCTCATCTTTTTTTTTTCTCCTCCTCTCTAAGTATGGTTTCCAGCTCTATGTTAATTGAATAATTAAGTATAACTTGCACAGGAAGTTTATTTCATACAATTAATACTAATTGTAACAGACTTTACTTTATTTATTTTGATTTTTTTTAATTGATTTCATATGTATGTACGTGTATATATTCATATATTTGCGTGGCTATAATTGTAATTACTTACTTCCTATTTCTCTCTGATTAAATATGGAAAGACTTCATAAGCACTCTGAAGACTTTATTGTACAATGTTGCATGAAAAATTAAAAATTCAAAAATTGAATTATCTCTTAAATTGCTAATCGCCTTTTCTTAAATATTTAAAGTTAAAATACATTTTAATTTTTTTTAAACAATAATTTTCTTATCTTTATACATTTAATTTATTTCACATTTACATGTATATTTTCGTATATTTACCTATTTTCAATTGTAATTGTTAGCTTCTTATCTTTTTCGAAATAAACATGGAAAGACTTCCTAAGCACTTAGAATTTTTTTTTTTATGATATTGCATTAAAAATTCAATAGATCGAAAAGGTGATTACCTCTTAAACTGCTAATCGTCTATTCTTAAAATATTTAAAAATAAAGTATAGTTAAAATATTTTCATAAGATTACATAAAAAAGAATAAGGTGTTAATGCACTATTAAATATGTTATACTTTGAAAAATTATGATTCGACTATTGTTTTGTTAAATTTATTTATGTGTTATTGTCTTCTTCATTATTTTATTTTTTTAGTTTTAATAAAGTAATTCTTATATATAAAAAATGTGAGATGCGTCATTATATATGTTTTACTCTCTAATTTTTTTATATTAAAATAAATATGAAATTAGTTCAAATTTATATACCAGAGCAGTAACAGAGCGTCGTAATGGTAAGGTGTGTGAAGCAGCATTTAGTTGATATTTAAGCATCCACAATCAGCTGTATAATCGGTGTTTTTTAAATATTTAATTGGTTTGAATTTTTTTTAATTTTGTTTGAAGAATAATATCTTTTGAGAATCAGAAATTGTAAGCAATTTGGAAGGAACATGTAGTCACTGTGTAGCTCTCCTTGATTATATGCATGATTGGTGCTTCAGAATGGGAGGGGAGTGAATTTCATTTGTTTCTTTCCATTACCATCTAAAAATTTGAATTCAAAGTAAGTATTTGCAAAATTGAAATCATATTGGTTGTCTCTCTTCAATTTGATATTCAAAATTCCTTAGATTATAGCTTTCGTTGAACAATAGCATGACAAGATTTAAAACAATGATTTTATTTATGCTAATTTGTTTGATTGATTTCATATCTATGTATATGTATATGTATATGTCTATATATCTATATATTTGGTAGAGAGTGGATATATATATAACCATTATCAAGACCTCATATCTTTCTTTGTATTCATTTTTGTTTTTTTTTTCTTTTTTGACTTTATAGTTTGAGATTGTCATTCTTTTTTCTATATCTGTAAGCAATTCATTTCAATTATATTTTTAATTTACAAGATATGTGGATGCGAATGTTAATGGAATCTTTTTTTACAATTTGTAGCTATCAAAGGCCGAGGAAACTACATTACAATGAAGAAAGCATGGCTGAGACTAGTCGTGAGACTCAAATAACCTAAAGGCATCGTATTTCCTACTACATTCAACTGATTTTTGGTGTTATCATATGTTTTGCTGGCTTGATTATCATGTTTATCATTTAATTGACACTAATTATTAATTTTTGTGAATGTGTATATAGAATACTTGAACCACCATTTGTTTGGCTGCTCAATTCCTCTGATAAGCAACACACCAATCAGGATATACAGATTCATCCGATACAAATTTTAGAGTTGTCAATAATGGAGAATGATATATTGTTGTCTCACTTGGTAAATTGAACCTCATCATTTTCTATGCAAGTTTGTGAAAATTTTTATTGATACTTATTTATATTGATTATATAACAAATGAAATCATTTATTGGAAACTTAATATCAATCATTAGAATTTACATATGTATGTATAACTTATGTGTATGTATGATACAGTTGCTTAGATAGTTGTCAGTTGTCTACAAGCATCTAGAAAGGAATGACGAAAGTTTGGGTGCTCTTTTAACAATCTCAAAGTCATTTAAAACAACTAATTATTGATTTGAGCAGCAGGTATTCAAAGCAGTTGACGCAGAGACTATTTGGTGTGTGAAACTTTGGTAAAGCTCATCAGCCAGATTCTCAATACAAAGGAAGCAGTAAAGAGATCAGAAATGGTAAGACGGGAGTGAAGAATGTAGACGATGAGGCTAGCAATGCAGTTAACATTGAGGAAGCATCACGTGAGATGGAGAAGTTTGACGAAATGATGTCAATGTAATTGTCTCCCTATTTACATTGATGTAGTCTTTGTTTATTATCTTGAGAATATATAATTCGCAAGTTAGTACTTTTAGTCACTCAAGTTCATTGTGAAGTAGTTGTTTTGGTTATAAATTTTATATTGAAAGTTCTCATTTAGCTCATGCATTGTCTCGGGAGTAAGTTATAATTTTGATCACATGATCTATTTAAATGAACCATTGACGGGTTTTTAGATTTTTTATCTATTGTTTCCGAAAGAGATAATAAAATTTTCATAATTTGTATTTTATAATATTTTTATAAGAACTTATAAGAACATAAAGGACTTGAGTAAAAATACAATGACAATGATGAAAAGAATTTGTCTTTCCATGTAAATTTAAGTATAGCGTATCCCTTAGATTTAGGCAACATTCAAATTATAGTGTATCCGTTGCAAATTTCAAATTTCAATGCGGATGGAAATATCATTATAATCCGTGATTTTAATTTATTGATTTAATCTCTTATTCATTGAGGTAACATATATGAGTAACAATGATGTAATTAGTTTACTTCTCTGTTAAATACGTCTTAATTTTATTTAACTCTTAATCAAATGAAGTGTATAAACGAAATCTATGTATATTTATAATAAAAGACATATGTATTATATATATATATATATTAGAAAGATTATATTTAAGTCAAGTGAAGTGAATCAATTATACATCTACATTGACTATCCCTTAATTTATGCATACATTATAGCATTTATATTTAATTGACATACTCTAACTGGTGTTATTTAATTGTCATCTCTAAATGCTTGATGAAATGCAAACCCTGTATTCTGACTAATACATGGAACAACATACCTAAATTTCATGGCTGATAATCGATCTGAAGAATCTGAATTGCTAGCTTCCTTCTGTATTATTTATTTATTTTTGATGAAATAATGTGTATAAAAATAATATATTTAAAAAAATTCATTTTTAAAATATTTAAATTTAGTTAAATAATTCATTACTATTCCCAAAACGGTATAATTCATTAGTATGTCAAAATATTATATTTTAGTTAAATAATTCATTTTAAAAATATTATAATTTAGTTAAATTTTTTAGTTAAATATCTTCTAGAAAATCGATGTCTTAATGCATTACTATGCCAAAATATATCACATAGATTACAATACATTACTATGCCAAAAAGTTGTAACAAACAATATCTATTATAAATGCATTTTAGACATTGATAATTATGTAAAATAAATTTTATTGGTTACAAAATTTGAATTTCAATACTCATCAAACATTATAATACAAAATCTCATTCTGTATTTTACTCGCTAAATTAAATTTGTTACTAACATAAACTAAACAAATCAAAAACTCTTATTTATTTACTTTCTTTTTTGTTAAAATATTGTCTTTGTATCTGTTGCAAATCTCTAATCTCACTCTAAGAGGGGTGTATTGGATTGAGATTTTAAAGCATTTTTTTACATTCATGAAATCCGAGGGTATTCGATTGGAATTGTTTGAAATCCTTTAAAATCTTGAGTTATTCAATCGGGATTTTAAATTATGCTACAAAATCCGGTGGTATTTAATTGGGATTTTAAATTATACTTTAAAATCTGATGGTATTCAATTGGGATTGTTTAAAATCCATTAAAATCTGATGGTATTCAAATGCTGATGGATTTTTTTGCATTTCATAAATTGATGGATTTTGTGGCATTCTTCAGTGTATTTTAAGTTTTTTGAAATCCCACCAAAATCAATGGGATTTTGAAACATTGTGCTTAAATCCTATAAACTCTGCGACATTTTATCAAGAATCCACACAAAATCAAAATCACACACAATCCATTAAAATCCATAGACAAAACAATCCATTAAAATTCCAATCGAATACACCCCCATAAATCATAATATCATAAAAAAAACTCGCATCTATTATTATGCTTCCTTAATTTATTCAATTTTAAAGTTAGATGGAATAATTCACAAGTATGATTTAATTAATTTCTTTTGGCAATAGAAAAATATATAGTTACTCATTCAATGCTACACAATTAAAATGTACCATGTAAATTTAGGTATAGCGTATCCCTTAGATTTAGGAAACATTCAGATTCAATTAAGTACATAGTAGCCGTTGCAAATTTTAAATTTCAATGCAGTTTAAAATATTAGTATGTAAATTATAATCCATGATTTTAATTTATTATTTAATCTCTTATTCATTTAGGTAACATATATAAGTAGAAACAATATAATTAGTTTACTTCTCTATTAAAGACGTCTTTATTTTATTTAATTGTTAATCAAATGAAGTGTAGAAACGATATCTATTTATATTTTTAATAACAAGCGTATATATTATATATTTTTTAGAAAGATTGTATTTAAGTCAAGTTAAGTCAATCAATTATATATGTAGGTTGACTATGCCTGAATTTATGTATATATTATACCATTAGTATTTAATTGACATGACTAATTGGTGTTATTTGATTGTCATCTTTGAATGCTCGATGAAATACAAATCATGTATTCAGACTAATACATGGAACATCAGACGTAAATTTTATGGATGATGATCGATCTGAAGGATATGAATTGCTAGCTTGCTAACGTATTTTTTATCTATTTATTAATTTGTGATAAAATAAAGTGTATGAATACAATATATATATATATATATATATATATATATATATATATATATATATATATTCCATTTTCAAAATATTTAAATTTAGTTAAATAATTCATTACTATTCTCAAAACGATACAATTCATTAGTATGCCAAAATATTATAGTTTAGTTAAATAATTCATTTTAAAAATATTATAATTTAGATAAATTTTTTAGTTAATCTTAATTAAGTACAATGCCAGAAAATACTACACAATCTAAATACATTACTATGCCAAAAAACTGTAACAAAAAAAATATCTATTTTAAATGCATTTTAGTCATTGATAATTCTGAAAAGTAAATTCTATCTTCTATTATAAATTTTGAATTTCAATACTCATCAAATATTATAATACAAAATCTCATTCACTATTTTACTCGCTAAATTAAATCTGTTACTAACATAAACCACATAAATCAAAAACTCTTATTTATTTACTTTCTTTTCTATTGAAATGTTGTTTTTGTATATATTGCAAATCTCTATTCTCACAAAAAAAAAAAACTGCACACGTCAATTCCAACTATAAAATTGCATCTGCTACAGTTATAACATATATACAAAGATTCTTTGCCGCTACGTTGAAGAAATATATAAATTTACAGTTACAGTTTTTTGGCATAGTAATGTATTGTAATGGGAGGTAAAATGATAAATAGATATATTATAAAATATTAATTGAGAAATATTTTATACTTTAAGTTATTACATACATGTATGGGTATGCAGGGAGTCATTCATTGTTGACTTGAGTGGAGAATTCGCAGAATATGTGATTCATATTTACTAAGTGGTCTTGGTTCTAGCAAGTATGAAGGTTCAAATGTGTGAAGGTTGAATCATAATTTTCATTCGTCACAATCATATACACATATAAATACATTTAATTCCCAAACTTGTTTGATGACAATCTATACAACTAAAAGAAATATCAGCTTTATCAACACACCGATATTGAAAATCGATGTTAATCCAAATTTGAGTGCGGTATATAGCATGAGACATAGTTATTTATTTAATTTGCTCATTCATTCATACAGAATCGTATAAATATTGTATATTTCATATCAAAATAATATGAGAATAATTTATATTATTATTTTTTTTGTTCCGGGCTTGATCGTGATGGACATGTATAGCGGCTAGATCTCTGATTATAACATCTCCAAAAATGCTGAATAATCGTACTGCATTATTTCGATTTTTATGAAACAATAATGTAATAAGTATTTGAGATTATGCTCAAATTCTTTAACTGACTATGAGGTTATCATCCGGACTATGTTCATTTTGGATCATATTTTATTTATAATTTAGGATTATTTGATAGTTTGATATTCTATTCTTACTCACAAAAATTTTTTCATTAACGCCAAAAAAACAACAATAATATCAAGACACCCGTACGCGGAGTGCGGGCAAGAAAAACTAATAAAATAGATAAAAACTTGATTACATTCATTTGTAATAATGTAATTATGATGAAAACAATAATAACAAAACATTAGTGCGCATTGTGAAATTAGATTATTCTAATTGACTAATTTTATTGCATGATTTAGTTTTAGCTCTATAATTTTAGTTTTATTTTGAATATCAAGTTGACTATCTTTAAATTTGTTTTATCTTTGGAATTTGACTTTTCTCTACATGCTTTAATTTGAATTTTTGTGTTTTTATTAGGAGATTAATCGATAGAATCTTTATTACTGATTATTGTACCTGAATCCATAATTCATAGGGCCATACAAAATGGTTTTATTGTGCCTTAATAATGTATTATTGCATCTTTAATGATTGATTGGTATATAGTAAATTTATATATTGCTGATAATGATAATTAGTTATAATTGTGATACATTTGTTTGCCAAGATCTTGTCTCATATTTGAGTAGATATATCTCAGCTATGTTTTCAATTTCAATTATATTTTTTATTTTTAAATATTTATAGATATATCATTCAGTTATTTTCTGATGAGATTATGTATCTGACCAAAGAGATCTCATTATCTTTTTTGTGTAGATTTTTTTGATGATTTGTTTTACATAAGTTTTAATTTTACTTTCCTTGTTCTATAAAAAAATATATTATATTCGTATCTTTTTTCTTTTTAATTATGAGTTTATTGACTTTTTCCTAAGTCATTTTAGATTATTCTATTATTTTATTGTCGCTATGAACTTATTATGTTCTTTTAATTATATTGTATTTTCAGGTTACGCCGGTGGAAAAAAGAATGATAGTGTGACTTCTTATGAGTGTTTTATTATCAAACGTTAAATTTTTATTGTCCAGTATTCTCGGTCACGCATGTCTGAGGGTTAAATGATAAAATTTGTTGAACGAAAGGAGCTCTTGCTAACTGCTATTGTATTCAATTTATTATACCAAAAAGTATCTTATGACAATAAAAAACAATAATAAAATATTATATTTAATATTTTTTAATATGTGTGGAATTTGTAAAGAAAACTATTAAAATGGGAAGAAGAAAGAGAGTGATGCAAACGAGATCAAAAATTTGTCGATGAACTATTTGATATATTAAAACAAAAATTTTGATTTATTTGATAATTAATCCGGAAATTATATCAGATGGCATCCAAATTGGCTGTTCACAAATATTTTAACAATTTCAAACTAAGAAAAAAATTATTATATTATCAAAAATAAAAAAATATTCTCTTTGTTATGCTCCGACAGCAAAAATATTATATTAACATAATTATTACTTATCAATTATCAATTAATCGGTATAAAGTTACTAATTTTTAATGCAGAAATTCAGCTTATATATAAAAATAAATTACAAGATATCAAAGATTTTTTTTTCTTTTGACCGGTAGCTCAATTAATCTGGGACGAAACCAACAGAGAGAAGAGACGAGATCTACATTAAATTCCGTATAAACTGGTTTATGCACTTTCATCCTTTGTAATTTACTATGCATATTGTCAGTTTGTTCTCTTTGTTTAACTAGCTAGTACTCTCGAACCATCTCAATTCTCAACCTTAAAACTATTTTGTCGGTGACAAATCCATCCCACACGCTGACAAACATCAATAATAAATTTATTTAATTGAATTCGATGTATAAACTATTTGAGCAGGTTTACTATCTTCGTAACTCATTGACCAAAGCAAACAAGACCCTCTTATTATGCAGGTCTTCTTTTAACTATATATTGCTCAGGTCTTCGTTTTAATTAATTCGGAGTGGTACTGCATGATAACTCCAATTCTCGTTCCGGTACTTCATTCGTCGTGTACCGGTGTCTTGTGATGTAGCTGCTGGATGGGAGCTTACAAAACAACACCGTAGGGGGATTGAGCCCCGCGACGTTTCCAGCGTGAGAATGAGTACATGCGTCAGGATAGATGAACGGAAAATAAGCTATCTAACAATGTAGAGAGCGAGTGTATGGCAGTATGGCTGCTGTATGGATGCTTGAGTGTTTAGCTTTTTTTTTGACAAATATGGCTTATAGCCTTACAAGTGAGTATCTGTTCTAAGATATTCTCGAGATGAGCCAGGGTCGAACCCAAGACCTGGGACGACAGAGGATAAGCCCTTAACCACTGGGCTATCCAACCGTGCTGAGTGCAAGTGTGTGTAAAATGAGTGTCCAGAGAGAGTAATACTTAAACCTCTATTCTTTGGTTTATTTATAAGTCAATGACTAGGGTTTAAGGGAACGTATTTTGAATCCTGGTCATACGCCTGTAGGGGTGGATTCTTTACACGTGTTCAGGTGTCAGCAGGAGAATAGTGTTTTCGAATGTTCCTTTATTTGTCTTTATCGCTCGGTAGTTGACCGTTGGGTGTGGTCCCTATCATGTCTGTCTGTGACTTGCGCAAGTGTTGGCTTTGGACTTATATGAATAGACGGGTGAAGGGGTGCCCGGCTGCGGCCACGTGGATGACTAGATTTGTGAAACCAATAAAGATCTGTAACATATATTACGTCATCAATTACCATATTAAAATAATACAATTTATTTATAACAACTTGAAATAATAATAATATGTTATATTTAAAATATAATCAGTCAATAAAATGTATTTCTACATGATCAAATTCTAGATAATATCTTACAATTTCAATTTAGCAAACCATTTTGACCAAACACATTGGAGATACTCTTAAAAATGTCAAAATGATTCTTACATTTATTCCTTAATATATGGTAAATTTTTAATACACACATACATACGTCATTCGGTTAGAAAAATTATTTATTATGTAACATTTCACCAGTTTAAAAAATATTTGGTCAGTTTCTCAATTTTCTAGTAATTTTCATAAAATTATAGTAGTAGCTGATCAGTATGGATCACTAACATTTATAAATATATTTTTTCAAATTAACTTGATTACCATAACATTTTTCATCAATTCACGCTCTACAAATGAGAGTTTGTTAAACCGGGGTACCTTTTTTTAATACTCATCTGAAATTTATTAACATTTGAATCATAATTTATAGTTCAATCTTAGCTTGAGTTATACTCCCTCTGTCCCATTTAATTGTATACGTTTCTTTTCAACTGCTCGACACGCATTTCAATGCTCTTATAAAATATAGTTCCGTAACTTATTTTTGAGATTTTCTTTTTCTGAATAAAAATATAACATCCAAACTTTAATTCAGAAAAAGAAAATTTTAAAAATAAATTACACAACTACACTTTACAGGAGCATTTAAGTCCGTGCCGCGTCCCCGTCCCCCAATGTATACAACTCAGGGGGACGGAGGGAGTACGATATACATAAAAGACTAGTAGCAAATCCAATAATTTGTAGACTTATAGCGCATTTTATGTAGACATGTTGAAATATACAAATGAGTGTCATGACGTGACAAGGACTAGTTACACACTAGAGGCCTCGAAATATTATTTGCCGACACTAATGCTGGCATCTCAAAGAGTTCACAGAATTAAATTCCGGTTTCGACATTGGATTCCCATTCTTTGGTAGAATTTACGAGAAAGTTTAGGATCTCGTAAAGTAGTATCCGTTCTGAGAGAATTCCGAAAATTTACGGCACCGTGTGATTTCTGCCAATACATTTGTCTTTAACCTTGTCTAGGTAAGTACATTTGTTACCTCGTATGGACTGCATACACTGAAACGAACCAAATGGCAGTGCTACGAGACTTGCCGATTCCGATTGACAGCACCTTTGTGTTTGTTCTTTATGCTTAAAAATCTACTGCACTATAATTTTACGCATTTTACTCGATCAGCATCCAAGTCAACAGCAAACACACGCAAATTATACATGTGTATCAACCATGGATTGTTGCTATCCATCTTTGTTGCGGAATTGACTACCAAAAGCATGAACTAAAGTTGTTTTACTTGCATGCATGTTCAGCGGTCCTCAGAAATTACTACTACCTCCGTCCAATTGAATTGTATACGATTTTCTTTCTGGTACGTCTCACCAATTATTTACGTAAGTTTTTATACTATAAAAACTTAACTACACTTACTATTTTCTTTCACTACAACCGCTTCATACATTAAATATTAATAAGTCCCACAACTTTACGCACACTATACTCATTTTACACATTAAATATTATTGGGTCCCACCATTTCACCCACTTTTCTTACTTTTTTTCACTAAATTACATTTATTCTTAACCTCCGTGCCACTCCTCGTATGTATACTAATCAATGGGATGAAGGGGTACATAACTACATGTCAGTAAAGCTCCTCCCAACAAATTGCCGGTGTGGGTAGAGAATGCTCGATTTTATTTGGATATATTTATATAAATTGTAGTCAAATCAGGATTTGGAAATAGTCGAGATTAATTAATAAAATATTAATATTGTAGATTAGTTCGAGATCAAAAATCAACATAAATTTTAAACTAAATTTAGATATTTTTTTTTACTAATTTCTAATATTCAGCCGGGATAATATTTTAACGCAGAATCCGATGTACATGCTTATATCGAATCTCGACTAGTGTCATATTTTGTTTACGAGACGGTCAATTTGGTTGGACGCTAACTGATACGCAAACTGATTATAATCTGCAATAAAATATCAGATCAGCAGTAGCTGTATTAGTTTCTTTTAGACTAAGCGGTGAATATGACACATACAGTAATTAACAAGAAGTAGATCAGAACCCTTGAATATATATAGGGATGGCAACGGGTCGGGTCGGGTCGGGTCTTTTGAGATCCAGACCCGATCCATTATATTTCGGGTCGGTTCGGGTTCGGGTCCGGATCTGGAAAATGAAGATCCAGATCCGATCCGTCGGGTTTTTTCGGGTTTCGGTTCGGGTTCGGGTCTAATTCGGGTATTTAAAAAATAAAATTAATTAAATATTAAAAAGTATATATATCCATAAAAAAAATGTGATGATTGATTTTTTTAAAATTTAGGAACATAAAAAGGGTTTTACAAGTTTCATCTAATACAATAAACACGTGAAACATGTTAACTTAACTGTATACAATCATTCAACTTATCATTTATATTTTATATTTTTATTATATTTAGATTTTTAATGCACGATAACTGAGAAAAATATTGATGAAATGAATATAAATTAAGTAAAATGTTAATATTCATACCTAATAATCCATAATATTTCAATACGTATACTTTACATTAAACACATAATATATATATATACATATATATATATATATATAATATTTTGTATCGGGTTTTTATCGGGTTTCGGGTTCGGATCGGGTTTATATCGGGTTTCGGGTTTCGGGTCGGGTCTCGGTTCGGAATACCTGAGATCCAGATCCAGATCCAAACTCTTTCGGGTCTAAAAATAAGATCCAGATCCAAAAAAATCGGGTTCGGGTAGACCCAATCGGATCGGAACGGGTCGGGTATCCATCGGGTCGGGTAAAACTGCCATCCCTAAATATATATATCTATACTATACTATTAAAGCCGAAAGATTAAAAGTTTGGTCGGTCGGTACTTGGGCTTTATGGGCTTTTTATATAATCAATTACTAAAAGTTTTGTCCGCCGATACTTGGCCCAAATTATGAGCTTTTTATATAATCAATTACTAAAACTATTATCTTTTATATATTTTTTAACTAAAAAATTTAAAATTTTAAAAATAACATTGGACAACATAGCAATCATCTTTTTTAACTAAAACACGTTATCTTTTTCAAATTTTTAACTAAAAAACCCATACTTCTATACTATACTATGAAAGCCGAAACATTAAAAGTTTGGTCAGTCGGTACGCGGGCTTTTATACGGACTTTTATAATTAACGGGCTTCAAATAAAATTAACGGGCTTCAAACAAAATTAGTGGGTTCAAATAAAATATAAACAAATCAAAACATAAAACAAATATACGATCAAAACATAAAACAAATATATAATCTATTTGACTATACCAAAACTAAAGTCAAACCTTAAAAAAATACTATATCTATATTATTATACTATTAAAGCCGAAACATTGAAAGTTTAGTCGGTCGGTACTTGGGCCGAAATATGGGCCTATCTATATAATCAATTATCCTTTTAACTAAAATATATCATCTTTTTATATTTTCTAACTAAAAACTCTCAATCTTCTAGAATAACATGGAACAATATAGTAGTTTAATTAAAACATATTATCTTTTTTAGATTTCGTAACTAAAAAAACCTATCTTCTAATTAACACGGGCAACATATATATAAAAATATAATGTTATTATATATATATTATTAATAAATAACCGGTGATATTTTTCAACCAAAATACATTAACATCATTTTTAAATTTTCTGATGATCTCACTTTAAAAAGTAATTTATCAATTCATGATATACTATATTATCATATTATTAAAGCCGAAACAAAAAAAGTTCAGTTGGTCGGTCGATCGGTCTCTCAAGTTTGATGATCCGGTTGGTATTTAAATTCATAATATGTTATAATATTTTTTTTATTATCTATTAAATTATTAAAGCTGAAACATTGAAGTTTGGTCGGTTAGTCGATCGGTACTTGGGCCGAAAAATAAAAAATATTATAACCGCTCGTGCATTGCACGGGTTATAAGCTAGTATATATATATACACGTGATCATCACATGGTTTAGGGATTTGTATACATACCTTTCAATTTATTACTACTGCTAATGAGCTGTCTAGTGCCCTTCTTCTCAGTTTCTTGATCCACCTCCATTAATGAATACTGTTGCAGTCCAATACAATTCACATGCGTGCCTGCAATTTTATCCACTTCTCATGGGCATTCTTGTCATTTTATCCTAACCCATGTCCCATACAAACTGTCCCAATCTCCCGACCCCTAATCACCATGCAATTATTCTTACAGCTCAGGGGCAGCAAGGTCATTCTGAGAATATTTTGGTCCCAAAAGGGCAGCCCCATTATTGTGTTCACCCTTACAGCTCTTTTTTTCCTTCCCACCATGCCCATTCATAAAAAACAAAAAATGATGGCCATAGTATTTCAAAATGATTATGCATCAACTTATTTCCGGGTTGGAACAGTATATAATTTTATCAAACAAACACGAATTCAGTATGTTCGTGATTCAATTTTACCAAAATACAAATTTTATTAAGATATATATATATATATATATATATATATATATATATATATATATATATATATATATATATATATATATATATATATATATATATATATATATATATATATAGTCATGCTCCATTGAGAACCAATATTAGTGTGAAATATGAGATCCAATCCTAACCACTCATTTTATATCTTATATCAATCTCTCATCATACATTAATTTTTAATATTTAAATATTTTATCACTGTCTTTATTCTAATTCCACCACCTGCCACCTCCAACCACTGCCGACCATCATTTCTGGAGACCACCAGAAAATCACCACCGTCAAACATAAAATCACCACCGTCAAACCAAAAATCACCACCGGAAAACTAAAAATCACTTCTGGAAAAATAAAAATTACCACCAGAATATGAAAACTACTACACCCAGCCATTATTCATGCCCACCAAATCCGGCCACCAACATCGTTTATAAACTCCGGTCATCAACATCATAAAAATAATCACCAGATTTTACTGGAAATCGTAACAATAATCAGTACGTACCACCACATCACCACTATCACCATCTACAAACCACCACCACCTTCTACAAATCCCCCAAATCTGAAAAATCACTGATTACAAAACGAAATCACTAAAAAGGAACTCCGGTCACCAACATAATAACAATAATCACCAAAAACGCCATCATTCATCACCGCCATAAGCATCTATACAAACCACCACCACCATCTACAAACCCTCCAAATCAGAAAAATCACCGATTACAAAATAAAATCACTAAAAGTGAATAAAAATGAATAACCTTCTACTTGATAATTAATGCTTGAGGTGTCAGGAATTAATTAGGGAGATTGTAATCACCAAATGGAGGTCGGAGAGTCGCCGGAATGCTCCACCGATGGACTCTCGTTTGCGAGAGCGAGGAAGAGCAGAGGGGAGGCAGAAAGTGCGGGGAGATAGGGAGGAGATGAAAGGAGGATGAGGTTTTGTATAGTCAAGGATGTGGAGTGGAGTTGCGATGTCGCCGGCGGTGACAACGACACCGCGACATCGGTGGTAGCAGCAAAGAAAGAGGCAGGAGGAAGAAGAGATTGACGGGAAGGGGAGAGGGGATTGCTTGCTGTTTGTGTATGGCCGAGCCCACCGCAGCAGCGGCGGAGAGAGGGGGCTGAGCCATTGACGGCGATGACGGCAACATGGGGTGGGGGTGGAGTTTTGAAGAGGTGAGAGAAGACAGTGGGTGAGTAGTGAGGAAGATGGGTGGATAAAAGTATATTTTAAAATAGAAATTGTGTGGTTGCGATTTAATTTAGGGATAAACATTTGTGGCTGAGATTAGATCTCACATCTCACACTAGTTGGGTTCTCATTTGAGCACTTGCCTATATATATATATCTCCCGGACCTAGTTCTAAATATTTTTCGAATAAATTTAGTGAATATCATATGGGATAAATATTAAAAGACACATGGTATATTTCAAATTAAAAATAAAAATTCAACTGCATTTTGTTTCAAAGGGCATTTAGGTAGTTTCAGACGAAGCCATGTCCCAAACTAACATTCTGAATCCCTCCTCCCAAACTCCTTTATATCCATCCAATCCCCTGCCATTCCGACTCAGGGCTCATCATCTCTCCTCCTTTGAGCTCAGTTTCAAGACAAACACTCTCGATCTCTCTCAATGGCTTTCTCACCAGACACAAGCAAAACAACAAAAGTAGAAAGATACAACAGCTACATACGGAGAGTCAACACAACCAAACTCCTCGCAGCTTCCTCCAAAGTGCTCTTCCGGGCTACTCTACTCATCTCAATCGTCCTCATATTTTTCTTCACAATCAATTACCATCCACTTTCGAACAATTCCATCACTAGTCCGCATCGCCACCTCTCCGCCTTTTACGGCAGCGGCGCCGCCTGGGAGAAGCAAGTCCGCCACTCCTCCACACCGCGGCGGCCTAATGGCTTCTCGGTGCTTGTCACGGGAGCAGCCGGCTTCGTGGGCTCACACTGCTCCCTCGCATTAAAAAAACGCGGAGACGGAGTCTTGGGACTCGACAATTTCAATACTTACTATGATCCGTCGCTGAAAAGAGCGCGTCAGAAGTTACTTTCCACGCACGAAATTTTTATTGTGGAAGCGGATTTAAACGATGCCGAATTGCTTGCGAAGCTATTCGACATCGTTCCGTTTACACATGTGCTGCATTTAGCAGCCCAGGCTGGCGTGCGTTACGCAATGCAAAATCCACAGTCGTACATCAAATCAAACATAGCTGGATTCGTCAGTCTCCTGGAGATTGCGAAAGCAGCTGATCCACAGCCCTCGATTGTTTGGGCCTCTTCGTCTTCTGTGTACGGGTTGAATACGGAGAATCCGTTCTCCGAATCCGACCGTACTGATCAGCCCGCGAGCCTCTATGCGGCAACTAAAAAAGCAGGCGAAGAGATCGCGCACACGTACAATCACATATACGGATTGTCGCTGACAGGACTCCGATTTTTTACGGTTTACGGGCCTTGGGGAAGGCCCGACATGGCTTACTTCTTCTTCACGAAAGACTTGCTTCAGTCCAAAGGAATCAACATATACAAGACCCAAGATGACAAAGAGGTGGCGCGTGACTTCACATACATTGACGACATCGTAAAAGGCTGCGTCGGTGCTCTCGACACCGCGGAGAAGAGCACCGGGAGCGGGGGTAAAAAGAAGGCCCCCGCACAGCTCAGGATATACAATTTAGGAAACACGTCTCCGGTGTCGGTAGGGAAACTTGTTTCCATTTTGGAAAGTCTACTAAATGTCAAGGCGAAGAAGCATGTGATTCGAATGCCTCGAAACGGCGACGTTCCATACACTCATGCTAATGTCAGCTTGGCTTACCATGATTTCGGATACAAACCTACCACCGATTTATCAACCGGTTTGAGAAAGTTTGTCAAGTGGTATGTAAGTTATTATGGCATCCAAGCAAGGGTAAAAGGGGAAAGTGCGGCCAAGAATCTAGCATAAGTATGTAATTTCTTCTTCTTTTTTTTTTTTTCACTTTTTACTTTCTAATTTATACTTTCTTTTTGTAATTTCTGTAATTGTAATTGTGGGGTTTGATAAAAATGGTCATTGTTGTAGTATAGATACAAAGATATTTATATATACAACAATCATATACTAGTAGTGATCAAGGGGTGTGGAGAAAGTGTAGATCTGAGAGGTGGTGGGGGCAAAATTGTAATAATGTTATGTTTGGTTTTTGCTATAAGAAATGGAGCAAGATCAGCCATTAGATTACAAATCTACATTTGTGTTCTTTTCCCTTGTTCAGACACCAATGATGATCTCAAGATTCTTGTTATATTGTCTTTTTTTGATAATTTAAAATGTTGTTAATCATGTTACTTGTTTTGCAATTATTCATCTTTGCTTTATTAAGTTGATTGTTAGTGGGAATGATCATCATCTTGTTGTGTAATAGTTTTTCCGATACTGTCAAAAGAGAAGAGGGTTATAATTACAAATTCGGAGGAAATAATCGAACATATGAATTATGGTCGAACAATATCAGAGACAGGATCATGAAATCTTTGTAGTGTTTGATTTCTTTGCTGGTCTTAGATGCCTTGCTCCTGTAGTTGAGAGTTTGTACAAAGAGTTGTACTACTGTTATTGACATATGAAGATCTCCTGGTCAATTGTGGGCCAAATTTAAATTATGTAGGTCATAATATTTTACTATGTCATTATATATGCAAAAGAATATCGTTATGTAATTTTAAGAAAGTTAAGATTCATGATAAAATACATGATAATATTTTGTTTGCAAAATATAAAATATATATGACCCAGAAACCCAAGCAATATGAAAGTAATTTTCTTAGAAACCAACCCTACTTTGATAATCTGAAATTCTCAAAATTCTGTTAATGAAGAATAATAACATCTCTCGTGAAAATATTCTTTATACAAAAATCTTAATTGATATATCAAAATTTAAATATATAGTAAATACGTAAACGATACGACACTTCAATGAGACATTTTCTTTATTTAAATAGTTTATTATTTTAAAGAGTTTATTATTTTATGGAATATTAATTTATAGGGATTTTAGCGTGGTTTAGTTTAATTTAACAACTAGCTTTTAGCTTTTAACCTCGTGCTTCGCTCGTGCGGCTAATTTATTATTTATAATTTAAATTTTCATTTCATTTTACTAGTATTTTAATATTAATGAATTAAATTTTAATTAAATTATATTAACTAACTGACTATATTTTCTCACGAAAATTTAGCTTTTATAATTTTATTATCTATTTACAAATATTTTTTCTGTTATTAATGTGTGATAATTTATTATTTAATTAATTTTAAATCAGATTTTCATATTTCATATATCTTAATATGTATGAAAAAAAATTACATAATGATTCGTGTTTTTATTGAAATAGAACATGTTAGAGTTAAAAAAAATTATATGAAAGTTTTTATTAAAAAAAGATATTCAAAATTATATATTAATAATTTTATTTTAACATCTCTATAATTTTCTCTTATGAAACATTAGATGGTAATGTATTATCATGATATTACGAGTGTTTTTCGTATTTGAAATTATTTAACGATAATAAGACTATTTTTTCACATGTTGCAAACTTGTAGCTGCAGAAGGAGAGTACCAAACCATAAATTATAATTAAAATTTTGAACTACAAATTATATACATGTTGGTTTATTATAGTAAACTCGTGCAAAGCACTGGTGACTATGTAATGTTGAAATTTGTACAATTTTTTTGAGAGATACATTTTTAGTGTTGTAATTTATTTAAAACTTGTACTTATAAGAGATTAATTTTTAGTCTTGTAATTGTTTAAGACTTATATCTATTAAGAGATAGATTTCTAGTGTGATTCCAATTTTTTTAGCTAGAAAATATAATATAACAATAACTAAAAAACATGACCAAACCAAAAAATATGAATAAAAAGTAGGATTACAAATTATAGTCATGTTGGCTTATTATAATATAGTATAGATAGTATAGATTTGAGAAAATGCCCAAAATCTCATATTTTGAGAAAGGAAGTGCCCAAAATATATATTATCGGGATTGGTGCCCCATTTACCCAGTTAGACACGCATAGTACACATGCATGTATCTCCGTCGTAGTCGTACAAATATCATCCGCGCAATCCTGTAGTCCTTTAACTATACATTCACAGATAACATCAAACAAATAGCATGCATTTTCAATTACATGTTTATACCCAATCATGATATATACAACCAATTAACTTAAATTCGTCGTTTGCTAGAATGCTAGAATGAAGGTAAGGCCGCTATCTTGTACTAATGTAATCAGTGATTTGCTAGTGATGAGTCAGACCAGTCAATTAAAAAAAAGTGACAAGGTCACAAGAAAGTTGGGGAAAGTATTGGGTTTTATGAATTGAATCAACCAAATCGTAAACACATGAGACAAGGATAATCCATCATTCAATACTATTATGTGTCATGATTTCATCTAAATGATGGACATGTGACAATGTACAACATACGCATTCTGTGAATGCAACTTCAAGAGTTGCGCACCCCGAAGTGCGTATACAATGCTTATCTAATGAAAAAATATTCACACGCATTTAAGTGATGCGCATTCATCATACACGTCTTTAAGAAATGCGTGTTCTAGTGGTTATAAAAGGCACTTTTTTGATTGATGGTTATTTGGATCAAGATTCAGTGAAAATCAATTATAAAAGGCTCTCATCCTATAGATATATATTAGCCTTTAACCAGTGTGAATCGCGGGCGGTTATGTAGTTCGTAATTTATTATCTATAATTTAAATTTTAACATCATTTTATTAGTATTTTCATATTAATGAATTCAATTTTAATTAAATTATATTAACCAACTGATTATATTTTCTCACGAAAATTTAGCTTTTACGATTTATTATCTATTTATAAATATTTTCTATTATTAATATGTGCTAATTTATCATTCAATAAATTTTAAACCAGATTTTTCATATTTCGCATATCTTCGTATGTATGAAAAAAAAAATTATCATGTAAGATTAGAGTTAGAAAAGATTACGTAATGATTCGTTGAAATAGAAGAGTTATATAAAGGTTCTTTTTTTTATTCTTGTTAAAAAAAATATTCAAAATTATATATTTATAATTTCATTTTTAACATCATTATAATATTTTTTATGAAATATTATATGATAATGCATTATCATGAGTGTTTTTAGTATTTGAAACAGTTTTACAATATAAAAGTAATAGATATTGACAAGTTGTAGAATTTTAGTTGAATAGGGAGAGTATCAAATCAAAAATTATAGCTAAAATTTTGAACTACACATTATACCCATGTTGGCTTATAGATGGCATAGATAATATAGTATAGATTACATTTAATTTAATAATACTTGGGCCCTTATAGTTAATTTTGTAAATTATAACTTGACTAGGTATATCTTAAAAACCAAAATATAATATTAAATTATAAACTTTATTAAAGTGTGATATAAATGAATATTATGTATTTTATATTAAAACGATAAATATTCTATTGATAAACAACTTGAAGGTACTAATTTTAATAAAGAAGGAAGTTATAATTGTGTATTTTGATCCAAAAAAATTATCCTCTAACAAAAATATACTTGGTCAATTTGTGGCTATAATATAAGTTATGAAGTACTTCTATATGAGAGAATATATTAAGGGTGTATATGGAAAAAAGTAATGTTCTTAGAAATTATAATACTTTTTAATATCATACAAGTTGAAAAACAAATTGATCCAGACTATAATTTTAAATCTCAATATTTAACTAATATTGAATCAATAACTCAAATTGTTAAAAGTTTATTAAGAGATGCGGGTGTTGCAACATTTATCTTACAACAGTGTTGATGAAAAGTAGAAGTGATACCAAACTTGTAAAATATGAAGATAACGCATTTTTACAATTAAATTAGAAAACAGAAAGTCAGATTCGATTTGCGCCGATTGAATCTCTTACCCTGCATTTTGTATGTGCGACCGTCGTGTGAATAGATTAATCTCGTTCACGAATGAAACTCCTCCCCACGAAAATGGTTAGAGGTAGTGGAAGCTTAGTTATTAGCACATTCGTTATGTTTAGTTGTCTCCCTACGTTGACAACAATTAGAAAACAGGATCGTCAACTTAGTTAGTTTAAGCATTAACCCATTGACAGAATCTTTTTAATTATGATCCCGCAGCTTGCATAAATAAAACTAAAATGTCTAACAACTAACGAATAACTTCGGGCGATTTAACTTTAAAAAATATACTATTTTAGTTCATCCTGCCTGGTACATTTGAATCTCGACAAATTACTATTATTAAATTCAAAATATTTATTAATAATTAAGATTGAATATACATTATTTTAGTATAATTGGATAATATATTTTATTTAATTTATCGAGATTATGATACTAATTTTGTGATAATTTGCTCGTGAGTTACTAATTTACATCCTTGTGAGAATTAATTGTTATTTGTAAAAATTAATTTTCATCAACTAAATCAAAATTATTAAAGTGATTATATATATAAAAGATTTGCCGTCTAACTCTCCTAGTGTCGAACTTTCGAGGAATCTGAGGTTGGTGAATGGTGACACTTGGTGTTGTTTAATTTTGCAAAGAGTCCGTATATTTGACATTCGGGAAGTACAGACTGTAATCGACTAATTGCTATTACAGCCTTCCGTGTTACTAACAAACTGATTATCTCAAATCTTTTCTAATCAAGGTTTAGTCTAGATTCTAACTGATTTGAAGTATCAAATACTAGCAACAAGCTAATCATATGTATCCATTTTCATGTTTTTTTCTATATCTTAGGTACCGAGTTTTTGTCAAACTTTTATTTTTAATTAAGAACATGTTTTTGGTGCCTTGACTTTAATTAGATTAGATAATTAAAATAAAATTATTTATGTTTAATATAACCTTCTAAACTCAAGTGGTTCACTGGAATTATACCAAGTACCAACGTAATCTTTGACGAATGCGAAAGCATGAAGTGTGAACGAAAATATAAAATGAAAAGCATCCAATGATCCTCCTTATCATAAAAAACGAGTTTGCTTTATTTTATTTTCTAGAAATAAATATTTTAATTTGTAGAAAAGTTACTCCCTCCGTCCACCAGGTTCTTTACGCTATTTTTTGGCACGCATTTTGAGATTTCTATAAAATTTAGTTCTAAACTGTTTTTTTAAAAAAATATCCTTAAAAAAAGTTTGAAGATTAAATTTTTATTCAATAAAAAAATAAATTAGAAAAATGTTATCGAACTATGCTTTATAAGAGTTTCAAAATACGTGCAAACAGTGAAGGTAAACATCATGATGGCATGGAGAGAGTATATAAAGACATACTATTTCTGAAAATAAAAAATATTGAATATACTCATGTGCTCACTTTCAAGAAAAAATTATAAATATCCTGAAAAAGAAAAAAAAAGGATTTCCTTTCCTATAATAAAGATTACGGGGGTGCATTCGATTGAGATTTTAATGGATTGTTTTTAGTCTATGGATTTTAATGGATTGTATGTGATTTTGATTTTGTGCGGATTCTTGATGAAAATCGATAGGATTTAAGCACAATGCTTCAAAATCCCATTGATTTTGGTGGGATTTTAAAAAACTTATAATACACTGAAGAATGCCACAAAATCCATCATTTTATGAAACCCAAAAAAATCCATCAGCATTTGAATATCATCAGATTTTAATGGATTTTAAATAATCCCAATTGAATACCATCGGATTCTAAAGCATAATTTAAAATCTCAATTGAATACCACCAAATTTTGTAGCATAATTTAAAATCCCAATTGAAAACCTCAGGATTTTAATGGATTTCAAACAATCCCAATAGAATACCCTCATATTTCGTGAATGCAAAAAAATGCTTTAAAATCCCAATCCAACACACCCCTCTTATTTTTCGTTTTCATAGTTTAAGGAACCATTTCTCCTTTTAATAATTTAAGACTATCCAAACTTCCTGAATAATATAATGGACCTACACTTTCTTAAAAATCTCCTCCTGTTTTATTTTCCGTAGGTACTCTCTCCGTCCCCTCAATTGTTTACATTGGGGGACAGGGGTTCGACACGCATTCTAATACTCTCATAAAATATAGTTTGATAAATTATTTTGAATTTTTTTTAGAATAAATTTTACTATCTAAACTTTTACACGAAAAAGAAAAATTTCAAAAAAAATTATAGAATATGTTTTATATGCGCCTTAAAATGCGTGTTGAGCAATACAAAAAAATAATGTAAAGTAATGAGAGGGATAAAGGGAGTATCATCTAGCACAATTTGTCATTTATCTATCCAATATTAAATGTAGTAATTTTCCACATTTAAATTTATATCGATGTTTTTTATGTCATAAATCTACTTATCTATATAAAAAGGCAACTCGGAGCAAAAATTGTCAAGAAAATGGCTATGAAATGTCTCATATACCCCTACAGATCATAAAATTACAAAAATACCAGACAGAAAATTATTTAAGATCATTTAACCTACCAATTGTTATTGATTGCTCTTTAAATATAAATTAATGACTTTAGTTATACTTTTCATCTTACATAAAACTTTCATTTATAAATATTCATGTAATATTCATTCATGTAATATTTAATCAATTAACATAATAAATATTCATGTATACTGATATGCGATTTTTTATTTAAACTTCGCAATCATAATCACTTAAGTGATATCTCTCATGAATTATATTTATTTTACTTAAAATTATATATATATATATATATATATATATATATATATATATATATATATAAGAATAACAAATGACAAAAAGAGCTTATAAACTGAGGGTGAAATGTTGAATATACCTCATTTATCATATAATTACTAATTTTTTATTATTTAAACTTCATAGTCACAACCATTAAAATAAACGCTCTCAGGTCGACTCAATCTTAAATATTAAAAAATTACACATTGACTATAAAACTACGTTAAATACTATCATTTTAACAATATAGAAGGCCGCTCATAATAAAAAGAATATATGAGTGTGAGACATTAGTGGTGATACATATTCATCTAAGCCAATCAAAAAATGAAAATTATTTATTCATAAAAAGAATTGTTGTAATATCATAAAATATAATCTTGATTCGACAACACGAGCAAATCAGTTCAAATATATTTACGATGCATAAAAAAAATTAATAAGTATTGTGATTAATATTATTTTATATTGTTAAATAGTAAATATTATATTTTCACTAGCTTAAGTAAGGGAATCGAACTCACATATTCTATATATAAATAAATACGCATGTTATAAACAAGATAATTATACATATTATTTAAAATACAATATAAATTAGCGGCCCGTGTCTTGAACGGGTTTTTATGCTAGTTTACTACTAATATACAACTACAATACATGCATAACGCCATCACCACACACGCAACATAAGAAGAAAAAGAAAATAAGGCGAAAAAGAGACAAAGGACTTGATGACACTACGCAATGTAGACTTTAATTGAATTTGGACTTTCTTGCCACTTTCTGGATTCTAGTTTGAGCTGGCAGGCATCAATTATCAAGCCCAACTTACGCGTTTCCTTTTTACCTGGACCCCTGTGTAGGGATAACGTGGGCCCAACCCATTCTTACATTTTACTGTCTGCTCATGAAAAACCCGAACTTTCCATCTCTTGTTGAAATTGGAATGGCAGAAATTACTGAGATTGTCGACAATAATTTATAGAAAAATTTAATCGTAAAATATTGTATTTATCGAATATAATAATGGATAACTATGAATCCGAGGCACAAGTTGCGAAATAAAGTAGTTTGGAAATGAGAAACGGTGACAACACAACTAACTGTGACTTCTCTTTCAATCCAAATCAGTGTTTATTATAATTAAGTGGATTTTGACACCTACTAATCATTCTCCAAAAGTCATCCGAAAAGTTTATGACCATAAAATGTTTGTTAGCGACTCATCACCGACAGTAGTTTAACTGAAGAAGCGTCCAATTCCACTAATTACTCTGAATTAAAATACTAATTCAAGACACATCACAGTTCACACACGTAGTGTTCAAGTCTGTGTTCCAGGCCTTTAAGGTTTCGGAAAACCAAAACTCAAGGCATGCTGTTTCAAGACTCCAGTTGCGGTGTTATTGATAAGGAGTCTGGGACGATACATGTTTTAATGCTAGACTATTCTTACCCAGTACTCCCTCCGTCCCACCAGATTCTTTACAGTTTCCTTTTTGGGATGTCCCATCCAATTCTTTACATTTCAAAACTTACCAAAAATAGTAAATGGGTCCCACCACTTCCCAACTTTTCCTTCCATTTCACACTACTTTTACACCATTTTCACACTACTTTTACTCCACTATCTCTCTTTTATACATTAAAAATTGATTGGTTCCGCCTCTTCACCCACTTTTCTTTCTCTTTTCCACTACTTTATACATATTTCTTAACCTCCGTGCCCAAACCAAACGTAAAGAATTGGCTGGGACGGAGGGAGTATTATAAAGGATCTAGTTACAGTGTTATCAGTAAAGAGCTGAGACGACATAGGATAAGTCTTAGACCTAAAACGAGTAAGATAAGTATTTAACGCTCTGCTATCCCTTGACCTGGATAAGTTGATTAACACAGGACTATCATCGATCATGCGATTATCAAGTGTAATTAGGTAGGTTTGTACAAAGTTTGATGTCTTACCACTAACTTTAAAATGAAATGATTATGTGGCCACAGCTAAGCTGAACCACGTTGAGCCTTGTCTAAGGTTAGAATTGGGGTACCTACTACATGCTGGCCTTGTGATCTCAGTGGGTAATGGGTTGGCCAGCCAGCACATCCAACCCACAGTGCAGAGACTTTGCTGCCTAATACTTCATGCTAGGGAGAATGTATTTGCTACAAATTACGATTTGGCCAGGTTATTTGTTCGACAGAGTCGATTGGGTGTTTATTTTAAATATTTCGATGATTATTTTGATTTTTACACTTCTTATAAGTCGTAAGGAAAAAGCTAGACAATTCTTGATCTACTCTTTTAAAGTGTTTACGTTGGCAGATTTTGGCTAATGATTATCTCAATTTTGGTATAGGACCTTAATTCAACTCTCATCACCATATTTCCAGAGAAAACCTTGCGAAATCTTATAAATTTTCCCATTGGGCTACTAGCAATTAGAATTCGAAAATCTCCACTTGTTCTCTTTCTTCTAGTTTTTTAATGATTAGGTTTAGCTCAGCCAGACGGCCCCTATATAAAGCCCATGTTCAACAGTATCCTTAGTATCTGCCCCATCCCAGGTGCAACATATTCTATCAACAAACTAGGCCCTGCAAAAAATAACTATGTATGGCTTCCCAATAATATTATAGCATCTTTCATTAACCTACTAGGCCTAGCTTGTTGGCCGTGAGGCACATGGTTTCCAAACATATGCCTCCAGACCACTTTCCTGCACCAATTTTCTGAAACAGACAATTAACAAACCTAGATAGGTCCCTTGCCTCACATTGTCCTGGCCTTGCTATCCTCATGTGACATTCAATAGTGTCTAAAGCAAAATAATCTTATCTTATATACTATGTAAGAAGTGCAAAATGGCATTAAAATTAATATAATAATACAATTATACTAACAATAATAGTAATAAAGTTTCCAGAACATGCAAGTCAGGGATGATATCATATATGCCAGAGTTAACAGTCCCAGCTCACTTGAGCTGATTACTCGAAAGAAGGGGAAAATAGAACCACATTCAAGACTTAAAACATAGGTCATACAAATCAAGCAATATCATAAAACCTGGTCCAAATTTCAGTGCTACTGGCTTTCAGAAATTAACAATAACAGATGACAGAACAACACAGCAATAGGAATACATTGTCCGATTCCTCACCCCCAGAGAGAAACTAATCTCGTTTGTGGCTGTGTTTCCTGCTCCTCTTTCCAGATTGTATTTTGCTTCTTCTACCTCCTGAATCAGAATCATCCGAGCTGCTAACATCAAGAGAGACCGATCTTTCTCTCCTGCTCTTCCGCCTATGCCTTCTGGTGCGTTCCTCAGATCCATCCAAATCATCTGAATGTTTGAAGCTTTGCCTTCTCCTCCTTTCCTTCCTACTCTTTCGATGCTGTCGTCAACGATCATCCTCCTCATCAGACGATTCATCTCTCCTCCTCTTTTCTTTCCTTCTCTTCCGGCTACCCTCATCATCTGCATCAGAATCACTGTGGTTCCTTCTACTGGTTCTCTTCTTCTTTGATCCACTCTTAATCTTTTTCCTTTCACGATTGAACTCATCATCATAGTTGTCCTTTCTAGAAGATTTCACTTTATCAACAATCTTCTTCTCAAACTTCTTACTCTACGCGATTGCCCTCTCTATTTCAGAGTCATAATCAGAATCTGAACTCTCACTCTCATCCTCAGAATCCTCATCAGAATCTTCAGCAACGGTTTTACCAAATAACTGTTTTCCACTGCCTTTTATTTTCTCCAGTCCAGACTTAACTGCCGCTTGAATCGCCTCAGAGTCTTTGTCATTACTTTCATCCTTAATACTCAAAAAATTTCTACACTTAAATGTTAGATGACCGACACGTCCACACTTTTTACATGCTCCACGAGACTCATCCACATTATTGCTAGTCACACGGGCAAGTGCAAGCAAACCCTGGAAGCTTGCATAAGCATTTTCACCCTCGGGTTCAGCAGCAGCATTTGAAGCTTTAGGCTGAGAAGACTTTTTGTTATCTTCTTTATTAGGGGCATAAGGGTCATACCCTATAGCGCTCTGCCAAATACCGTGGGTTTGAAGAGCAGCACTACTGTGTACCCTATTGTTGGCGGGCATACGACCCTGCCTGCTGTAGCCGGCATCTTGAGACAACTGTAAACCTGCAGATTGGGGTGGTCAGTTAGAAAATAAACTAATCTCAATATTCTACTGAACTAATGACAAAGATATTTACTTTCACCCTATGCTCCGTTTTGGTGGAAGGAATGAGATAAGGTGGCAGGAATGACAAACGTATACTACAGCTCAGTCTCAACAAACTTGTGTAGAATGCCTCGACCCTAATTCTATTCATTTAGGAAGAAACTTAACTAACTTTTTTAATTCTCTCCCGCCTTCTTTCTTTCAAATATAATTTTACACACAGGTTTTCATCTCATTCCTTACAACCAAACAGAGCACGTTCATGCAACTCAACATGTTGGAATGTTCACATCAACAAATTTATATTTATCATATTTAATTATTAATCGAGTGACAAAACTACACAAAAATTAGGCAAAGGAGAATATTTGATATATGTTGGAGATACAGTAGAGAATATGGAATGGTTCTCGAGAGGGGTCAATCATTTAAATACAGGGATGTAATTAATAATTCAACACGCCTTATTCCAGTGTATAATCAAGTAAATTAATAATCCAAATCAAATAAAGGATATTTAAAACAATCCAGTAAGGTAAGTTATACTTAGCCAGATAGTGCGCTTATAAGAGCATCTCCAAGAGTATTAGCTAAAAGTGGTTGGCTAAATTGGATCTGTAAGACATTATGTAAAATTTGTCGAAACTGTAAGGCATTTTGCTTCGACGATAGTGGCTATATTGGTTGGCTATATTTTAGAAATAGTAAGTTATTATTCTTTCAAGTTGTTATAAATATGATATTATCATATGGTAATAAATGATACGAAATCTTGCTGCAGATATTGCTACAGGCCTATAGTGGTTGGCCAAATATAGCCAACATTAATTGGTTGGCTATATTTTTTGACAAGGGTTAGAGCATCTCCAACGG
This sequence comes from Daucus carota subsp. sativus, assembly GCF_001625215.2. Classification (NCBI taxonomy): domain Eukaryota; kingdom Viridiplantae; phylum Streptophyta; class Magnoliopsida; order Apiales; family Apiaceae; genus Daucus; species Daucus carota. The sequence continues at coordinate 11,912,613 of NC_030387.2, forward strand.
TGTTGGCTATAATCGTTGGCTAAATTGGACATGTAAGACGTTATGTAAAATTTGTTGAACCTGTAAGACATTTCTCTTCAATGGTATTGGCTATATTGGTTGGCTATAATTTAAAAATAGCATGTTATTAATATTTTAGATTGTTAAAATAGAATATATCAGTTCAATATGATAATAAATGATGTGCAATCTTCCTATAGATTTCTTACAGACATGTAGAGGTTCGACAAATTTAGTCATCCATAGGAGGTTGGCTAAATTTATAGACAACAGGTCACTGTGGTTGGAGTGTGAATTTTTGAAGTGGTTGGCTAAATTTTTTATTTTTGGCATGACAACTCACCTTTTAGATAAGGGGTTTTCATGGTTGAAGATGCTCTTATGTGTAGTTGTAGTGGAGTAAATTTCACGAATTATCTATAATTTTTATTTATGGTATGATTTAATGAATTTTAGCTAAGGGTTTTGATGGGTTGGAGATGCTCTAAGATAGCCAGATAGTGCGCTTATAAGATAGCTGTCAAGCAATATCAGTGAGTTTATTTTATTGTGAGAAAATATGCATAGATAGACTCATAGAAACATATGTAGCAGAGATTGCATTCACTTGGTTTAGTTTTTGTGTGGAAACACTAAATCCTTGACTTCCTCAAGTTAAGGATTCAATTTAAAGAATGAAATTCACTTAAGATTCCTCCATTACCCAGTTTCCTCATATTATCTCGAGTATGTCTATGGACACTCACATTCTACAGGCCGAAACCATGTAATATTTACTATATATTCTCAAATCCGACACTTAGACAAGTCCAAGAAACAAACGTATAAAAGCACAACAAAACATCCCGAACTAAATATATAAATCAACACGAAACAGAATCCAAGTATCAAAGTAATGAGAAACATATATCACTTTATTATTTCTTCTCTTGTATTTCCTTTCTTAGCTTAACTTTACTGCCATATTTGCTGTGTTTTCACCTATTGGTTGTGTATGCAACCATTTACAACAAAAACACGAATTGGGTGTATCAATCATCGAACAAAACACAGAAAACTGTAAGTTCAAGAATTATATATACGTGTGAGTGTGTATAATTTCAATCAAACACACTACATGAATAAACACATTTACGAGAAAATCCAGCATATGGGTATTGCTTAAAATCAAAACAAGAAACACGAAACTGACGTGTAAGACTATTCAGATAAAAATCAAATCCCCAAATATGCCCAGATCAAGAAACTCTAGAATTATTTTGAATCCTAATAACATTAAATTAAATTACAAACCCAGATATTAAATTGAACGAGGAGATAGAATTAAAAGCTTACAAATTAAGATCGGAGAAGAAGAGGGTTGATTTGATTCGCTATCCGAGAAGAACGAGAGCAACGTTTTGATTTTGGATCTCGCTGTATCGCGATTGACAATCGTCTCGGTATGTATAAAATACAGCAATATCCAAATGGACGGCTCGAAAATAATTTATTTCAATACAGTCGTATTAGAGCTTTGCCGACCATCAAAACCCATTAGTTAATGACATAATGAAAATAAAAAAAATTTAGCCAACAGCTCGAAAAACTCAACTTCAACCATACTCGGCCGTTGTGTATAACCTTAGCCAACCTCTTATGTCTGATTAAATTTGTCGAACCTCTAGAGGTCTGTAAAAAATCTGTAGTAGATTACACATCATTTATTATCATATTGAACTAATATATTCTATTTTAACAATCTAAAATAATAATAACATACAATTTTAAATTATAACCAACCAATATAGCCAATACCGTTGAAGCAAAATATCTTACAGGTTCAGCAAATTTTACAGAATGTTTTACAGGTCCCATTTAGCCAACGATTATAGCCAACGCCATTGGAGATGCTCTTACTGTGTATTGAGCCTGTCAGCGGGGACTTGCAGGCTTGCAGTCGTATTTAACTTTAACATGAAAAATACATGTTTTTGTAACAAATTAGAAGTTGGTTTAAATTAGAAGTTAGTTTAATATTTTTGAATTTTTTTTGATAAAAATTACCCCTAAATAATAAATTATTCATAAATAAATTTTTTTGTTTTTATATTTTTAATAAGTTTTAAATCATCAATAAGTAAAAATTAACCAAGCTTATCACATAAGTCACGTTAAGTCATAATCTTAGCATATGAGCAAGTTAATTCACGACATTTTGTTATCATGAAAAGACTGATTTGTCCCTATATTTAATATTTGTTAAAAAAGTTGTTTAAAAAATTGAACCTAGATAGTAGATACACTCACTAATTTATACATGTTTCTTACCTTTGCACTAACTTGTCATCTAAGCTTTAACATCATTCATATTAAAATAGCCGAGTTTATGACAAATTTAACATATAAAATTATAAGACATTTTATTCAATTGAAAGATAAATTTATCCTCGTGTCTAATATTTGATTAAAAAAGTTATTGTTTAATAAAATCGAACAGTGTGTGCATCCGCTAACTTTCATTTCTCTATTGTATTAATAAACTTGTCATTAATATTTTAATATCATTAATATAATATGTATGTATCGCGTAAATAACAGAATTTAGGATGTTTTATTATAGAAACTTTAATTATTGTCACTTTTTAAAAATTACTTTATTTTTTATTTATTAGTATAGAATATATCATCCCATAATATAAATTTTTATATGGTATGCAGACTATTTTCTCTATTTAGAAACAACTTCGGTACCATAAAAGTGAATAGACCAAGAATTAAAAAAACATTTCTAAATAAATATGATTTAGGGGATCATTATTATATTAGTAATTCTGTATAAGTCAACCTGTTGTAAGAAAATGATGACACAATATTTACACAACTTGTCTAATTATTTATAATTAACAACTAAAAAATAAATTTAAAATATAACACTATATAATTTAGGGTTTTGGTCTTAAATAATCATATTTATATAAATTAATCTACTATATCTATTATACGAGAACAAATTCCGTTTAAATGACTATCCTATCCTTCTGAATCTACTCTGAGCCTAATTCTCGACAGCTTCTTTTGACGTATCACTTACCTTTGTCAAACGCCGGATATATGAGGAGGATGCTGAGCTGATTTCTGGTGCCATTCATACGCGTCAATGGCCACTCTTTTGCACTCATTCTCTTCTTCCTTGTCCGCCCCTGCCGCATCACCATCCCAACTAATCTCGCCACGCCTTCATCACCGCCGTTTTCCGGTTACAGCTGCCTCGCCCTCGCCCGCCGCCGCCGACGCTCGCGTCTCCATCCTCGCGCGCAACCTTGAAAAACTCGATGCCGATCAGCAGTCCATCCGCCTCGCCACTGGCATCGACGTCGACAACGCAGACGTGTGTAATCAAGGAGTATTTGTGTTGCAAGAATTAGAGAGTCATGATTTGGAGCAGTCTAAATTCATGATTGATGTGAATGTGATTGCGACGTTTCATTTGATTAAAGCTACTTTGCCTGGGATGAAAGGGAGAAAGGGCTGTTGTCCAGGTTCAATTGCGATTATTTCGCCTCAGGCTGGTCAGGTATATCGACTTATACTTTTGTTCATTTGTTTTGTAATTTACGCATTAGAGTGTTTATTGATACTAAGTGAAAGCTAATTTTAAATTTACGAGTGATGTGCATATAAAAACAACACTTTTGACGGTAAAAAAAATTCAATAAAGCATAACATATGACAATCAACAATACACTTTTACAAGAAATAATCAGTTTGATAATCGTTTGAATATAATAGAATTACTCAGATGCGTACCAAACCTTTATATAATGTTTTGTCAAGGCAATACTTATTCATCCTATGTACTTTTGGTAAAAGATAAACTTGTTGTTGGAAACTCTACAGGTAAGTCACACATATTAAGTAATTAACTAGACCAAGAGTGTACTATTTTTTTCTTCCTTTATTTGTATCTCATTTGCTGGAAATGGAGTCTATATTTTTAAAATTATATTACAGATGAGTGGTCCATGCATTTGAAAGAATTTTGAATATAGTTAATAAATTGTTTTAATATTTGATTGCATTGGTGTTGAGAGGGATGAGGTATTTCATAGTCGTGAGGAATACACATGTGAGGTTGGGTTACCGAAAAGTCCGGAGACTCCCTTGACAAGTAACAAAAGCACTCTTTTAAACACTATACTTTTATTCCTGCATTATTCATTGAAAGGCATATGTTAAGCCTATTTGTAATTAAGAGGAATCAACTCAACTCTGATAAGAAAGCAAGTAAATAGCAAGTACTGTTTTCTGGAATCCGTACGAAGAACGTCAAATGATTTATTGAAGATTTTATGTCAGAAGAATTTCAGGATGCTGCTGCAAACCACTGGAATAAGTTCATTAATATGATCAAGCCTCAGTGTACAAATAATCTTTTGTAGCACGTCCAGAAGATTAGAAGGTATAAAGTTTCAATACTTTATTTATTCAGAAGATTCTATTATTGTGTCTACAAATGAAGAAGAACTCAGAAGACGAAGAATCGACGAACAAGTCACAGCTTAATTGTTTAAATGACAAGGAATATTTAATTGAGCTAGTTATAGATGAACCAAACAGTACATTTGTGTATCAGCTCATCAGATTAATTATTCTACGTCAAAAGAAAGTGGCCGTTCATTCAAGTCGAAGATCTTAATTGTTTACAGAAGACTGAAGAGTCTGAAGAAGAAGAAAAGGGATAATTGATTATCTAATTATTTAATCCACTTCTCAAAATAATTATATATGATGTGTAATTTATTTATTAAATTAATTCTATCTCGAATTAATTTAATTTATGAATTTATGCATTTAATATAATTAAGTGGATATTAATTGGTTAATTAATTAAAAGAAATAAGGGTTTGTCTTGTTGGATCAAAAGGAAAGACAATTACAATGATTGTCTTAAGAAACAACCATTTCACTCCTCCAACACACGGTAAGACAATCTCTGTAATTGTCTTACCGTGCCCCTCATTGTCTTACCGTGTGGATGCCAAGACAATCCTTCTGATTGTCTTACCGTGTGGCTTCCATGACAATCCTTCTGATTGTCTTACCGTGTGGAGTGTAAGACAATCCTACAGATTGTCTTACCGTGTCCTAATTGTCTTACCGTGTCCCTGGGATTGTCTTACCACTTCAGATTGTCTTACTAAGCTATAGACAATGCTTATGATTATCTTACCTTGTGTTTTTCAGCAAGACAAAGTGCTTAATTGTCTTAGCAACCACTAGATTGTCTTTGCCACCATTGTCTTGCCTAGTTCTTGGGATTTGCCTATAAATATGGTTCATTCTCATTCATTTGTAAGTGTTCAAAGTGCTTGTAAGCTTTCAAGTTGTGCTAAACTTGCTATTCGTTAAATCCACAGTTTACAGTGCTTTGATCATTCGGTTGTTTTGTTCTGCTGAGTTAGAATACTTTCTGTCAAATTTATTCTACGAACTAGTGGACATTAAAACGAACCATATTAATTATATAACGACTTAAAACATTGTTATATTAATTAATCTTAATCTGATTAACAAGCTACATTCCAATCAGATTTATTCCGCCGCGATTATTTTTAAGTGACGATTGTATTCAACCCCCCTTCTACAATCGTTCCAGGACCTAACAATTGGCATCAGAGCGGTTGATACCATTTTACCGTATCAGATCCTATACACACTCTGTAACGTCCAAATATTTTATATTCGAATTAATTTTATTCCAAAAATTAATTTTGATTTAAAATATTTTTCTTTCAAAAATCCATTTCTCATCCAAACACTATTCACTTTAAATCCTTAAAAATGAGTACCCAAAAGATTAGTAGCATTAAAATCCCACCGTCCAGCAAAGAACACTTTGGCCTATGGAAGAGGCATATGTTGTTGTTCCTTCGCACCGCCAACAGAAAATATATCGGGATTTTAAACAAAGGTGTTTCTACTCCGATGAACGTCATATTAGCACACGAAGAAGATGGTGTGTTAATACCTCATCAGACTATTCCGAAAGAACTTTCTGAGTACACAGATGAAGAGAATGAATATATGAACTTAGATGACGCTCTTCAACTGATTTTGGTTGAATCTCTAGATCCAGTCATGTACAATGCTGTTGTAAATTGTACGAACGCAAAGCAAATCTGGGATACACTGGAGATTATAAATGAAGGCTCAGAAGAAGTTAGGGAAAACAAGAAAGAGATACTGATGGCTCAGTATGAACAGTTTGGTTCCAATCCCGGAGAAGGGATTTCAGAAGTATTTATCAGACTTAATAATCTGATTAATAACTTGAATCTGAATGGGAAATACTACGACGAGAAAGAGGTCAACATGAAGTTTCTCTTAACCCTTCCCGAACATCTGGAACACAGAATCACTGCCATCAAGGAAAGTAGAGATCTGAATGAGATTTCTCTGGAGAGACTCTACGGAGTTTTGAAAACTTATGAACTCGAGCAAGTTCAAAGTAAGCAGAGATATGGCTGGGGTAAAACACTGAACCATTCGAGAGCTCTAGTTGTTGAATCACCTACACCGGAAGAAAAAAAGGATGTTGTTGTTCCTTCTAAAACCACTCAGGAATTTGTTGTACCTAAGATGGGTCAGACTGCTTCTTCCAGTGGTGACGAAGAGTTCTATACAATGGAAGAGCTAGAACAGTTAGAAGATCAATCTCTATCACTGTTTGCCAAGAAATTTGGAAACATGAGATTCAAGAAGAACCCCTCCTACAAGTACAAACCTACTGCCAACAGGTTTCAAAAAGGAGGTTACTCATCTTCTACAAGCAAAGGAGGATACAAAACTGGGATGGTGGATCGAAGCAAATTTAAATGTTTCAATTGTGGTGAACCGGGACACTTTGCAACTGAATGCAAACAGCCCAAGGTTCAAGGAAAGAGAAAGGATTCGTACGACGAGCTGAAGCAGAAGTATGATGCACTAGTGAGAAAGCATCAGGGTACTTCTGGAAGTCAAAGTTTCAAAATCAAGTCTTATCTGGCAGAAGGAAAAAGCTGGGATGATACAGACAGTGATGAAGAAGAGCAGATAGGGAATGTTGCTCTCATGGCTAATGCTGGATCATCTTCACCTCCTCCTGCTGGAAGCTTTCAGGTAGATCCTACATGCCCTAAACTTTTTATGCAATTAGGACTTGAAAGAGATGATGCTATTAAAAAGATGAAAGCTGCCAATCTTAAAATTGATACGTTAGTCTTAGAAATTCATGCTTATAAGATGAATGAGATGAAAGTATTAAAACCTAAAATAGAACAACTGACTATGGATTTAGGATTACAATGTGCTAAAGTCAAAGTTCTAGAGAAAGGTGAGATTGCTTTAAGACTTCAGCTAGACGAAGAGAAAGTGAAATGTAAAGCCTTTAAGGATGCCTCCACTATAGTCAAAGAACTTAATGACAAACAAGAGATCAAGAGAACTGTTGGAATAGGTTTTGACTATAACAAATCTGTAGGTAAGGCTAGTAACATTACTCCCTTTAAGAAGAGTGCTGAGGAGAGAGGGATTCCTTTTGTTTTGAAAAATTCCCCTCAACCGTTGTTTAAATCCTCAGAAGCTGAACCTCTGTTAGAAACTCCTGTTGTCATTAGATATGAACTCAAACAGGAAGACCTTAAAATGAAAGAGAGTAATGAGAATAGAGATGAGATCCTGACATCACTGAAACCAATCAAAGTGAAAGGCAATGTTAGGTTGCCTAAAGCTGGTTTAGGTGTCAACTCTGAGAGAACTAAATTCAACAAGCCTAATAACTTTGTGAATAGTAAGAACAGAGACAATAGATGTCATTCTACTGAGAACTTTAAATCTGTTAATAAGGTTAGAGTTGAATCTGTTGATGTTCCTACTACTATGACTGATATGCCTGTGGCTCCTGTTTTTGATGCATGTCATAAATGTTGTGGTGTTGATAACTGTATGCTTTGTGCTTTCAATACTATGTCTGCTTATTTTAGAAATTTGCATGCTAAAAATGAAAACACATCACCTAGACAACACACAAACAATAAGCTTGCTAGATCAAAGACTGCTAGTCCTCCTCGTGTTAGGAAGGAGACTTATGTTCCAAAGCCTAAAACTAAGGTTTATAAGGCTGTTGTTAAGGAAGTAAGTTCAGTCAAGAGTGAGCCAAATATCAGTCCAAGAGGCTCTGTTGTATTACCTGATAGAAATCAGTTCTTTAAGTCTGCTGGACCCAATCAAGTGTGGGTCCCAAAGAATGTTTAATCAAGTTGTCTTGTGCAGGGTGCCAATGGAATTGTACGAGTTACGTGGGTGCTTGACAGTGGAGCGTCAATGCACATGACTAGCAATAGATCCCTGCTGGAAGACATAAGAGAAGGAGCTGGCCCAACAGTCAGTTTTGCTGATAATAGCAAAGGTCGTACTGTTGGATATGACAAGTACAAAATTGGAAGAATCATCATAGAGGATGTTGCTTTAGTTGAAGGACTTCAACATAATCTCCTTAGTGTTAGTCAGTTCTGTGACAAAGGATATTATGTTCACTTTGAAAAGGAGATATGTATCATTAAACATATCAAGGATAAGCGTCCTTCACTATGTGGCGTATGGAAAGGCAACATATACGTAGCTGATTTGTCTTCAGGACCAGGAAACGAAGTTCACTGTTTCTACGCCAAAGCGTCTGCTGAAGATAGTTGGTTATAGCATAAGAAGCTCTCACACCTCAACTTCAAAACTATGAACTCTCTAGTCAAGAGAGATCTAGTGAGAGGTTTGCCTTCCCTGGAATTCTCAACTGATGATCTCTGTGAAGCTTGTCAGAAAGGAAAAGCGAAGAGAGCATCTCACAAAGGCAAGACCATCAATACCATTACAGATCCACTTCATTTACTACATATGGATTTGTTTGGCCCCGTAAATGTTGCATCAATTGATGGAGGAAGATATGCCTTGGTTATTGTGGATGACTTCTCGAAATTTACTTGGGTTTACTTCCTTACTTCTAAGGATGAAACTCCGTTGACAGTGATTGATCATATAAAGTTAGTTGAATTGGATAAGGGTGTGCCAGTGAAAGCTGTAAGGTCAGATAATGGCACGGAATTCAAGAATCAAACTCTAATCAACTTTTACTCTGAAAAGGGAATTAGAAGGCAGTATTCAGCACCAAGGACTCCTCAGCAGAATGGAGTCGTCGAAAGAAAGAATCGTACATTGATTGAAGCTGCAAGGACTATGATTGCTGAAGCAAAGCTTCCTCTGTACTTTTGGGCTGAAGCTGTGTCTACTGCCTGCTATACCCAGAATAGAACTTTGATCAACAAGGATCATATGAAAACTCCATTTCAGCTGTATGACAACAAGAAACCATATGTCAAACATCTTCATGTCTTTGGAGCCAAGTGTTATGTTCTCAAGGATGGTGAAGAGAACTTGAACAAGTTTGAACCAAAGGCATCTGAAGCAATTTTTGTTGGTTATACTAATAATGCTTATAGAGTTTTTGTAATTGATACTCTGTCAGTGAAAGTTAGTGTCAATGTTACATTCGATGACACTAAACTTCTAAGTATACAATCTGCTGATCCATCTGAATCTCTGAAGTTTGACAACTATCCAGATTCTGATTCAGATGATGATGTGCCACCTGAGGTTGCAACAGGTGATGACAACAATGATGATAATGATCCAGGCAATGGTGGAGGAAATGGCAATAATGCTGGAGATTCCACTGATGCTAGTGGTGGATCATCAAGTCAACCTGGCAACAACTCAGGGGGAGCTGGTGGATCAACTAGTCATACACTTCAGCTTACTGACAATACAGCTGAATCATCTAGGACACAACTTCCAAGAGAAAGGATTTGGAGCAGAGATCATCCCTTTGATCTTATAATTGGTGATCCTGATGTTGGTGTAAGGACTAGAAGTGCTACGACAAATGAATGTCTATTTTCTGGTTTTCTATCACAATTAGAACCAAAGAAAGTAGATGAAGCACTTGCTGATCCTGATTGGGTTCTTGCCATGCAAGAAGAACTCAATAAATTTGAGAGACAAGAAGTCTGGGCCCTAGTTCCAAGGCCAAAAGGAAAGTCTACAATTGGAACTAGATGGGTCTTCCGCAACAAGTTAGATGGTGATGGCATTGTTGTAAGAAACAAAGCCAGACTGGTCGCAAAAGGTTATTCTCAAGAAGAAGGAATTGATTATGATGAAACCTATGCTCCAGTTGCTCGTCTTGAAGCCATCAGAATATTCCTTGCATTTGCTGCACATTCCAACTTCAAAGTTTATCAGATAGATGTGAAGAGTGCATTTCTGAATGGAAAGCTAGAAGAAGAAGTATATCTGGAACAGCCCCTGGATTTGAAAATCCAGAATTTGCTGATTTTGTTTACTTCTTATTCAAAGCTGTCTATGGGCTCAATCAGTCACCAAGGACATGGTATGACACTCTCTCTGAGTTTTTAATTGAAAACAATTTCACCAGAGGTGTCATAGACAAAACTCTCTTTTACAAATTACATGATAATAATATGATATTTGTTGAAATATATGTTGATGATATTATATTTGGTTCTACTAACGATAACTTGTGCAAGAGGTTTGCTAAGAATGCAGAGCAATTATGAAATGAGTATGATGGGTGAGCTGTCCTACTTTCTTGGTCTACAAGTAAGCCAAAAGGAAGATGGCATTTTCATTTGCCAATCAAAGTATGTCAGAGATCTTCTGCGAAAGTACAATCTAGAAGACTCTTCTCCGGCAAAGACACCCATGGCCACGGCCACAAAGCTTGACCAGGATAAATCTGGTAAGAAAGTTGATATCTCAAGCTATCGAGGTATGATTGGCTCTTTACTCTATCTCACTGATAGTAAACCAGATATTATGTTTGCAACATGTTTGTGTGCTAGGTTCCAAGCTGGTCCCAAAGAATCACATCTTATAGCCGTCAAAAGAATCTTTAGATATCTTAAGGGTACACCTGGTTTAGGTATTTGGTACCCTAAGAATACTGGTTTTGACTTAATCGACTATACAGATTCTGATTATGCAGGATGCAGGATTGATAGGAAAAGTACGTCTGGAAGCTGTCAATTTCTAGGACGTCGATTGGTTTCCTGGTATAGCAAGAAGCAGCATTCAGTGTCTACTTCTACTGCTGAAGCTGAGTATATTTGTGACAGTCCAGGAATCCGGGGGTCTGGATTCTGACGTCACCACCCAAAACCATTTTTTTTTAAACAATTTGAAAACCTGCATTTTTTTTTTTTTTTGAAATGATAATGAAATCCAAGGATTTAAAACCTGAAATTCAAAACTTGAAAGCCATAATAAAAGATTTGAAAGAAACCATATTGACCCCCTAAAACAACAGGATCGCATCCAGGTTACAGTATTGAAATTAGAATCCACCACTAATTATTACACCACATCTCTTACCAAATCAGATCATCTTCGATAAGAAGAATCACTGCCAATTTGTTCCAGCTATGAATTACATCTGAATCTCAATAGCTCAACTCTAGCTAGCACCAACTTTATAAATCTTCCTGAATACTCCTTGACCACTGAATCCTCAGCTCTGACTCCTCGTCTAGCCTTAGCCTTACTCGCAATCATAGTCTAGCCATTCATCTTTAATCCTTTCTGAAATGGTTAAAAGAGAATAGCAAGGGTGAGCAACAATGCTCAGCAAGTAATAATAACAATGAAAGTTCTGAAGTGATATAACAGAAATTCTCGAGTTCAAGATATAAAAAGATTCAACCTGAGTTCACAAATTCAGGTATTGTATAAAAGAATCACAATACCTTGCAGCAATAGAAACCTGAGGAATTCAATCCTTCACAAGAGAATTATTGAATTGGACTATCACATTTTAATTAAAAACCAAGGTTAGGATGCTGATCAGTCATACCTAACCCCGAGCAGGCCCCGCCATGCTCTATCACTGGATCCAAGGCACTCATTGGCCTAACATGACCATTCATCTGGTCTGACCACTCATCGGGTCCACATGTTTATATAAAAACAATAATCCAATTCTCTAATTCAATTCAAGAAGCCAATGTAAATCAACAGAACATCATCATAAATATCATCAACAACAGAATAATTCCAAATCAAACTTTGATAATACTCTATTCATAAATTATGATCCATCATTTCATAAATCACAGTTCAGGAAATCCTCAACTATTCAGTATCCTCCATTATCGGCTAAGCAACTGAATTTAGCCTGCTAAACCAGCATGACAATGGCGGGTTGAATAATCAAGAAGATCCCAATTCATTCAAAGCTCTAACTATCACTGAGCAACACATGCTTCAATGACAATCTGAACTTCGAATTAATTTGTAAAACGGAAATTCTTTAGAAACTTGAAGATTAGAAAGAATGGGTCATAATACTCGTACTTTCGAACATTGAAAAGAAAGGTATGAATACTTGAAACATATACCAAAGGAATGGATCAGAATATTTGCAATATATCCAAGAGAAAGGTTTAGGATACTTGCAACACATGTAAAAGGAATGAATCAGAATATATGCAATATATCCAAAAGCAGGGTGCAGGATACTTGCCTTAAATCTGACTCCAGTCTCACATCTCAATCTCATCTTTCCACTTTCACAATCTAGGCATATCACAGTCTCTAGACCATCTCTGGCTATACTCTATTCGCCACACTGCCTCGCTTACTCGATTCATTCTTTATTCGCTTTGCAATACCATTCTGACTTTCTGATGTCTTCAAGCGTACTCGTCACGTCCAAATCCTTTACGAGAATAAAATAATACTATAATCACTAATCAATTTATCGCATATACATATCACGTATATAGATACCCACTTATATACCCCTTTAAACCTATCAAATATCACTTAGCACATAATCATGCTTTGACTCTAATATATAGTCATATCATTCTCCACATAGTATGTCACAATTCAAAACTCATATAAATCATATCGATAATCTGACAGAGTCTCGTCTATTTATAAGACTATCCACCTATCAACCTATTCTCAATCAATAACCAATAAACCAATTTCAATTCCTATAATCCATATGTTCTTATCCAATATCAGTTAAGTCATGACACTATGTCATTCAAATCATTTATCATGTATATAATATCAAGAATAAACATATATATCACGTAATCATCAATTAATAGCAATCAAATAACATATAATCACATTTTGCACATTTAACAAAAATTATTCACATTCTCGACTCCATCATAATATTATGTCATATCAAACTAGACTTTATAAGCTTCTGTCTCTCTTTCGTTTCACTTGATTCCGACTTACGGATCAAAAGTTATGATCAAAACCGTTTTCTAACTCCTCTATCGGCACATAACACATCAAACATATAGCAGACGGCACATTACACATAAGGTTTCCCACCCCAATTGATATCAAATCAACTCTTGGGTTAAAAATGATTTTTCGGGAATTTTCTGGAAATTTTTAAACATTTTTCGGAATTAAAATCGATAAAAGACTCACTTTTGGAATAAATAATCAAGTCCGAATGCCCAAAACTGGACTCGAAATCATTTATAAACAACTGATGAGCCTTGGAAATAATTTAGAAAAATATTTCAAAGCTCGAAACTATTTTTCGAAATTTTTAAATCAAAAAGGATTAATTAAATCCAATTAATTAATCAATTAAAATCAATTAATAATTAATTAAAATAATTAATCAATTAATATTTAAATTAATTGACCAATTAAAATAATTAATTACTAATTAAAACTAATTAATAAACTAATTTAGATTTATTTTTGAATAAAGAAATAATTAAAAATCTTTTTTGAAATTAAAGAAAATAAGTATAAAAACAATTTTTAAAAGATTTAAAAAATAAAGGGTTTAATCTGCTAGTTTTGGAAACTTCTAGCAGGGTTTTATTTGCAAAACCAGAAACTTTGGGGGTTGATTTGTAAAACTGCAGTAGATGGGTGATGAAATTGAAATTTCACCACCATCTCTCCCAGTTGCCGCCGGCAGCCATGGCTGCCGCCTTGGAGCTCGCCGGCGGTGACTCCCTCTGCCCAGAACACACCCAAATTCACACCACAGCAACACTACACCACCAGGAACTCGAATATACTAACCAATTAGACCGAAGATCCATAAATCGGCCGGAAAACCAAGTCAAAGGTTCGTCTCCGGCGAACCTTATAACTTCCGATCAACTCGTAAACAAACTCCTCCACCCTCAGTGATCACATACGAACGCTCCTCACAACCATACAAACACAGTGGTAACCTCTGATTTTGCCCAGAATCAACGATTTGTAAGCCCCCAATTTTCAATTGAAAATGTTCAAGAACACTCAAGAACATGAAGAACAGTTATTTCAAAGATCAATCCCATGTTTCTATGTGTTTCTGAAGTCCAAATTCGACATATAATATACCGAAACGACGAGAAAAACACGTTCTACAACATAGAAGCATCAAAACAATCAAACAAGATCGTTTACAAAAATTCATCTTTAAAATTATAATAATTCGAATTTTCAAAAATTAATAAGAAATTACCCGTGAAATCTGCACGGTTATGATTGATTAAACGAGATTCTACACGTCGATAGCTTCGTTTTGACTATTCATACGCCTCCATCGGATTCCAATAACACCTCCAAATCCTCGTTTGATTACGAAGAACACGAAGAACACACTTCGGTTTCTCTCGGTATTCGTGCAGAGAAACTGGTGAAAATGATTTACGGTTGAAAATAAGGTGTAGAAAAGGGCTATTTATATTTACAAATAATTGGTACCCCTTTGGATCGTTTATGACATGAAAATACGATATTTACTAGCTTTATATAATAAAGCGGGGTCCAATCGGTACCGGTTTTCAAGATAATCATCAAAACGGGGCTTTTAAAAGCAATGATTAGTCTGCGGGTCCCATTTGCACGTATTTCGATAAAAAGTAATATAATAACCAAAATATCTGGCTTTCACGTATATCGAGACAAACTGGATAATTATCAACAATTAAAATACCCGAAAAACTCCGCCGGACCGACTCCGGGGAAAACCGTACTCCGGATCGAAAAAGTCAAAACACGAAAAATGTCCGGAATATTCAAATTAGGCTAAAGGTGAGTTTTGTTGAAACTTTCGGGAAGAAAAATCGCTAAACCGTTACGAGTGGACGGTTTTACAGAAATCAAATAATCAATAATTAAATATAAATATACACAATTAAATTCGTAAATCAATTATAAAATCATCTAAAATTCCATAAATCGATATGAAAATATCCAAATAAACTATATTTTCTCCTGAGCATATAGAAATTGAAATCTCGCGAATACGAACACATACGAGCATTCAGCTCAATAAACTAGATAACACAAAATTCACAAAATTCATATATTAATCATATAATAATCGTAACTCACCATAATTAATTAAACGAGCAAAACCACAAGTAACACTTAGTCACATACCACATATATTCACATAATATTCATCTAGAATTTTCAAAACAATATATGAAAATCAGTTTTGAAAATACACTTATTTATCAATAACACAATAACCCGGGGTTTAAATATAAAACTTTGAAAACTCATTAAACTGGAATAAAATATTAAATCTTATTCCCTTCTTTGAAGAAAATCACTTTTAATACTAATAAAAATATTTTTAAAAATCCGGGTCATTACAATCTACCCTCCTTATAGGGATTCCGTCCTCGGAATCAGAAAAAGAAGGAGGACGCAAAATCTGTAAAATCCATATTAATCCACGAAACAAGTATAATCACATACAACTATTCCCATAATCACATCAATATTCAACTAGAGACAACAATAATATCTAGACAAATAGATTTATAATAATCAAATCTAAATTTAATAATTTGGGATATTACATTCTACCCCCCTTATAAGGATTCCGTCCTCGGAATCCCCCGAAGAAAACTAAAACGTACACGCTTCGTAATATCATATCGTCATCCACCTTTTGATCAACCTTGGCATACCTTTAGCTTTTAAAAATACAGGAGAATCAAAACTTTCATAATTGCCAAATTCGTTTTCCCAAGAATCAATCTTTGGGAATTTTGGAGGAACAAGATGCTTTCAAAGTAGGTCACATTGGAATACAAGAGTGACTGGGAGATCAATACGATCAAATGAACTTAATGTTGCGTGTCTATATTAGACACTACTAAAGGTTGTTAACCTTCTTGTAATCACAACACACACAAGTGATGGCGTCCCATCCAACTCCTATCACACAGACAGGTATACCTTGTGTCCCCTATAAATAGGGTTGTTCATCCCAATCAAATTGAAAGAATCCAAGAAATCTCAAAAAGCATCAAGAAATGTTAAGGATTATCGAGGAATATTTTTAAGGAACATCGGAAAAATATCAAGGAATATTAAAGAGTGTCAAAGAATATCAACGAATATTAAGGGATATCAAATAATATCAAATAATATCAAGGAATTCCACTGTCTCTTCATAAACACGCCTTTATCACACATCTTTGCTTTCCAACTCATACCAATAATCAATATCAATGTCATCTTAGAATTTGAGAAATTAAAGATCTCATTTATCAAAATTTTTGTAGAAAAGATATCATGATAATATCTCAATGATGAGAAAACAATCAAAAGAATCTTTAGTTGAAGAGAGGTATTGCCAAGGTCTTCTCACATTCCCGCTCTGCTTCAGTAAATCATTGTTCGATGTATGTCTTCGTTTCAATGTTCTTGATAATCAATCGATTTGACTCATAATAGCCTCGTAAGATGTCATCGTAGACGTTATCGTTCATAATAAGTCTGGCCCAAGTAGTTCACGTTCTCATGTTTCATCCAGTTGCCTTTGAAGTCCATAGCACAACATGTAGCATATCTTCGATTTTCTGAATTATCGCCCTGTGGGTTATGGGCCCACCTTGTCTCGCTTAACTTAAAACGTCGTCGTCGAGAATTAACATTCTAACTTACTCGCAAATATCGCTTCTAATAACCTGACTCAACTTCACTTACTCTCTATCATGCACTTCTCATCTATCAACTTCTATCTACAAATCTCTCCTTCTAATTCTGTACAACTCATATCTTACACTAACTCTTCATATCTCACTAACACCATGTACCTCTTCCAAATATCTGACATGGTCAACATACTATGAACCATGCATCTTTATCATTCTCAAATCAATACAATAGATGCAGCATAGTCAGAATACTCTGAACTCTGCATTTTCACCATTCTCAACTCAATCATTCACTATCAAACTCTTCTATCTAGGTCTAACCTTGACCTTTCACACAATTCATCATCTCAATTAGTCAACATACTAGAAATCCTATGTCTAAACTTAAGAATCAAAATCTCTCTAAACCTATACACTCAACTTGATCGTCTAACCAGATTCTATACCTCTATCGCATCTCTAGACTATTTTTAAATAGTCTCACAATACCTCCATATGAGGTCACACAACATTCCTCATTAATAGAACTTAAAACTAAAATCTACATTCTAATTTCAAATACTTATAACCTGTTGCTCTGATACCAACTGTGACAGTCCAGGAATCCGGGGGTCTGGATTCTGACGTCACCACCCAAAACCATTTTTTTTTAAACAATTTGAAAACCTGTATTTTTTTTTTAAATCCGGGTCATTACAATCTACCCTCCTTATAGGGATTCCGTCCTCGGAATCGGAAAAAGAAGGAGGACGCAAAATCTGTAAAATCCATATTAATCCACGAAACAAGTATAATCACATACAACTATTCCCATAATCACATCAATATTCAACTAGAGACAACAATAATATCTAGACAAATAGATTTATAATAATCAAATCTAAATTTAATAATTTGGGATATTACAATATTGCTGCTGGAAGCTGCTGTGCTCAGATACTGTGGATCGGAAACCAATTAAATGATTATGGGATTTCTGTCGACAAAATTCCAATATTTTGTGACAACACAAGTGCCATAGCCATTTCCAACAATCCGGTTCAACATTCCAGAACCAAGCACATAGATATCAGGTATCATTTTATTAGAGAATATGTCATGAATGGTACAGTGGTGTTACATTTTGTGCCCACGGCTGATCAAATCCTTGACATCTTCACTAAACCACTTGATGAATCCACTTTCTCGAAGTTGGTTTGTGAGCTAGGGATGTTAAATATGACATGATTCTCATTGTATATATTTTTAATATGCTTTATATATTTTTATATAATTTTGTGAATTTTCTGTGTATTTATAGGTATTTTATTAGATTTTATATGTTAATCTGTATATTATTTGATAATTATCTGTGTAATTATGCATGTTTATATGTTTACCTGTAATTTTCTAAGTGCCTGATTACTCCCCTGTATCATTTTCTAAGCATTTAGATAATTATTTGTATTTATTTTGTATTTTTCAAAATTAATTAAACATAAATATTTGAATTTAAGTTAATTCATTTTTATGAATTAAAGTTAAGTTCATAAGGTATTTATATTTAATTAAAGTTGAATTTTACAAAATATTTGTGTATTATACAATATTATTCTGATATTAGATTTTTGATTTAATGTGCAAAACATTTTATCTTTTAATAAATCAAAAATCATAATTTTATACTATTTTTCTTTATTTTTCTGGTTAAGAAACGCGGCAAGACAATCTGATTCATTGTCTTACCGAGTTTTTTGTTTCATCCGTTTTTTTTCTTTTATTTTCTCATTTTGAATGCGGCAAGGCAATCCTCGTTATTGTCTTACCGTTTTTTTTTCTTTTATTTATATTAATTTACACGGCAAGACAATTACTCTCATTGTCTTACCGTGTTTATTCAATTGGCTTCTCCTGTACGCTACTCGGGACGGCAAGACAATCAAGTCGATTGTCTTACCGAGTTTTTGAAACGGCAAGACAATCGACAAGATTGTCTTACCGCGTTTAAGAACTCCCCAAGACAATATAAGCAATTGTCTTACCCTTTTTCACTTCATCTTCTACATTCAAACACACTTCCATTTACATACACGCCCTGCAACCTCAGTTTTTTCAAGTTTTTCGCTCAAAACTTGCGGTTTTCGTCTAGTTTTTCAAGTTTTAATCTCTAAAAACTTGCTGGTTTGGTTTATTTGCCTAAAAACAAACGAAACTCTGCCGATTTTTCGACTGAAAACTCGTGATTATCGACTCGTTTTGTTGCGTTTTAAGGCTTAATCGAACTAATTTTGGAGTGCCTGGGTGTATTTGAGTTGCTTTGAACTGATTTCTGCCGTTGTATTCAAGTTTTTGGTGAATTGATTTCGAAACCCTCTTTTATGTTCATTGGGCATTTCGAATTTTGGTGATTTTTGAGTAATTTGTGAAGACTTTTGGATCATTTGGAACCCTTGCATTGGATTAATCTTGGATTTTACAACCGTTAAAATTAATTAAATTTTAATTCGGAATTATTTAATATTTCGAATTATTAATTAATTAATTAATTAATCGTTAAATTAATTATTACGTGAAATTTGCGAGATATTTGAGAATTATCATTTTATTTGAAAACTTCTCGCTTAATTCACCTTTTAATTAACAAAATGGTTGGAAAATTCAAAATTATGGAGACGAACTACAATGGATTTCAAGATCCTGAAGCAGTTGCTGCCCGGTTCAGACCCTAGGTCAAGTTTCTGAATGAACAATGCCTGGCGAGTACTGCTATCACTGCCTCAGCTGAATTACAAATCCAACCATTGTATGACTTCTACTCCACGGCTCTGAATACTACCCTTCTGGACAATCATAGGGTTACGGGAGATATAAGGGTAGGTGACGTGAATGGACGAAGGACGATCACAATCTCTGCTGATGATGTGAATCGTGTGTTGGGTTTCCCCCGTGCTAACTTTGTTAATGCTCCTGAAGAACCTGAGTTGATGCAGTTCTTCGAAACTATTCAATATCAAAGGGAAATTCATTTGTCTAAGATGACGAAAGGAAAACTGAAGCCAGAATGGGAGATCTTCTTCGACACGCTTGCTAAGGTGTTCTCTCCCACTGACAGGAGAAATTTTCACAACATATCCAAAATACTGCAAGTATTTGGAGTATGTATTGCTTTTAATCGTCAAATTGACTTTGGCACAACTATTCTGAAGGAGATTCTGAGGAAGATGGGACCACTTGGAAGTCGGAACGTGGAAACTAATGATAAAGTTGAATGCTTTTATCCATGATTCCTGATGTTGCTTTTAAATGATAAGATGACTGAAGGCGACAAGAACTTCTACTTCAATGCTGAAAGACTTAATGTCAAACAGACCAGTCTCAAGTTGATCAACAAACTGGCTAAAGGAAATAAGTACAACGAAGTTCCACTTATTGTTACTCCTTTTATGTCAGAGAGGTTCAATGCTCAAATTGTTCCTTATCAAGTTCAAGTGGCTCAACAACAACAACATCAACAACAACAGCAACAAGACCAGCAACTTCAACTTCAACTCCAACAACCACCTCAACCTCAAGATCAACAACAACAACAACAATCACCACATCATACCCCTGAACAATCACCAGTTCAATCACCAATCCCCCAACGACAATTTCCATCATATGAAGATGAGCCTCTACCATTTGACTTCTTTGAAGCTCAACCATCTTCATCTGCACCCACACAACCTACTGCTCAACCACAATACTCTCCACCAAGTCAATCAACCTCACAACCACTGCCATCAGATTCTGCTATCGATCCTGATCTTCAGGCATTCAGAGATGACTTACAGGTAGCTTAGGTACTTACTGACTTCTCATCTAACTTTAATATTGATATCTCTGATTATGGTTGTAACTTTGACTTGTTTTTCCAGCCTGCCAGCAATGAACCTGACAACACACAGGTTCATAACCCTGCTGATGATTCATTTCAGCCAACTGTCTCTTCTCCAAACACTTCAACCAACACTACTTCAAAACCTGTTAAGAAGGTTGCCAGAAAGAGGAGTTTAAGTAGTTTGATGGATCAACCCGCAGCTCTGTCTTCTCAAAAGAAACAAAGAGTAGAAGCCTCGGAGACAACTGCAGCCACATCCTCGCCTTCCCAAAAGGGCTTGGACACTGATATGGCAATACAGTCTCTGGATTCATTCTCTCAACAGAATGAAGCCATTGAAGTTGACCGTCCAGCCACGGTATCCTGTACAGAGTCTAGCACTGCTCTAGCACTCACGCTAGTGCAAAATCAACCCAATACACAGGTTACTACACTTTCTGAGAGCACAGTTTTTCAAAATAAAGTTACTATGTATGAAAACTTTGCTGATCACCCTTTCTTTCATGATCAGGAACTGCTCGGCAATGTGCAAGTAGATTTGCCGTCACTGGCTTCCGGAGGACAATTTGTTCCTCCACTACCTTTGAACCCATTTCAGGGAACATTGGTAGTATACACTGGTACAGCTGGAGCTATGAGTGAACCGAGAGATGAAAGGCAAACACCGAGCGATACACATGCACGTGAGGCTAGTGAAACAGCTTTGAGTGTACGTGAGGTGAGTGCACACACTAACACAGCTCCATTTGAGGAACAAATTGCAAGGTTACAAGCTGAACTTGCCCGGATAATTGCTGAGAATGAAAGGTTGAAAGGTGCACAACTGGTCACCTCAGAGAAGAAAGTAGAGGAGGAGCCATCCAGTTCGTACAGGGATGAGCTCAAAGCTGATATCCATTGTTTGACTGTCGAGATGAGATCCAACCATGAGCTCTACATGTCTAAATTTGATGAAATCGACAGCAAACTGGATCAACTTCTCAGGAACTCCAAGTCTGATGCTCCAACCTCCGGAGAGGATCCCTCAACTAAGGGGGAGAATAGAGACAAGGGAGGAGAAGACAAAGGAAACAGCTCCAATCAAAGCAATAAAGGGAACACTAACACCAATACTTCTGATTTTGCACCTGGCAGAGAAACTGAAAAGTCCAAAGGCAAACAACCCATGCATCAACAGGAAGACAATTATGATGCCTTTCCTAAGGAAATGGATGATGATGATGTGTTTGATGCCACTTACTGCCAAAATCATGAAGATGGTGCATTTGATGAAGCTTATGTGTTCCAGACTGAAGAGGAAGTTGTGGATCAAGAACATGAGGAGCTTGTGAGAAAGTTTAAGCAGGAGAATGAAGCTAGAAAGAGAAAGCTCAGGGACTTTCAAAAGCTTCTGGAGGACAAGCTCATTACTGAAGAGGAAATCAAGAAGGAAAAGCAAAAGATCTATGATGCTGCATGTGTGCAGAAGAATCTTGATGTGAAACATAAAGTATATACATAAACAAAGTTTATATCTTTCGAATATACTCAAATATATTTTGATACAAACGAACAACGATTTGTATCTTTTTACGAACTAAAGATTCGTAATAAATCTCGAAAACGAGATTAATATTTGACGACGGTCAAAATTAATTTTATTAAGCTTGATTCTATTCCCAACTATCATCGTATTGTTCCGTGGGAAGAAAATCTAAAAAGCTTACTTTAACTCTTTAACTTTACTTAGCACTAACATAGCAAACTAACTTATTTACTTTCCGCTATTTACTTTCTGCACTTTATTGTTATTATTTATTGTTGTTATAATTGCGGATTCTAGTTTGGCTATTTCATTATATTGTGCTAAAGTTAAAGAAAGACTACACTCTCTCTCTCCGCACTGAATCGATTATATCTAGTCTAAAAAGACTATATCAAGGGAAGAGTTGTATTAAGAAGAGTCCATAGCCAAAAGAGCTAAATCAAAAGACTCTCTTAAATCCTTACTTCGAAAATAGACGTATATTCGAAGTAATATATACTTAGTCAAAAAGACTAGTATTATACAAGTCTTAAGCGAGACTAAAGCTTATAAGACTTTTATTACTCCAACTATATACTCATATTTAGTATTGGAGTAAATCATCAAGTATACTTAAATCTTTCTAAATCATTCGGAAAGTATACTTTGAATATATATATCTTCAACATATATATATACCCACTATCGGCCTAGTTGTATCTAGTCCAAAACCCTTTTTATAAACTAAGGTTATTTGTTGTAGATATTGTTTTCTAAGTTTTGCAGTGAGGTGAAGTGAAGTGAGGTGATCTTCGTTCTAAGACCCAAGTCCTAGACGAGCTAACGGGGAGTTAGTCGTGTTTGCACCATGAGGAAGAGGAAAGACCCAAGACCTAAGACCTAAGATCCAAGACCCGCAAAAGTTTAGAAGTTCAAAGACTACACCCGGAGTACAACGACTTTGAGGAGGTGACGGGGAGTTACGCTCCAAGACGAGTCTTGTAAGTTTACATTTATAGTGAGGAGGTAACGGGAAGTTACGCTCCAAGATATATATTTGTAAAGGCTTCTCCGCCTACTGTAAAGGAGTTTCTTTATAGTAGAAAAAATCTCGAGTCCGGGGAGGAGCTCGGGGGACTGGAGTAGGGGTGAGTGGACTCCAAGTGTTGAGTTAGCCACCGTGAACCAGGATAAAATCTCGTGTGTCGTATTACTCTTACATGGCTTCCGCACACATAAACTGCCTATACTCTCGATAAAAGCTATTCAAAAGGGGGATAAATTTTATTACACCACATCAATTTTTAAATTGGTGATTAAGCTATTCAACCCCCCCCCTTCTAGTTTAAATTACACTCTATCGGGACCTAACATTTGGCAT
The DNA here is from genome assembly GCF_001625215.2 of Daucus carota subsp. sativus. Taxonomy (NCBI): domain Eukaryota; kingdom Viridiplantae; phylum Streptophyta; class Magnoliopsida; order Apiales; family Apiaceae; genus Daucus; species Daucus carota. Next base: position 11,936,387 of record NC_030387.2, read on the forward strand.
TAGAGCAGTTGCTTTTAAAAAGTGCTATTTGAATCTCAAGCACAAAGAAAAGTAGATCCGATATGGCTTATATAAATGCTATCGGTTGTAGTGAAGGTCTCTCAAATTCTAGACCTCCTCTATTTGATGGCACAAACTTTGCTACTTGGAAAACGAGATTTAGAATATATGCAAGATCTCAAGGAGTCAAAGTTTGGATGGCCATAGAAGATGGTACTATTATACCGACTAAAATAGTCGACGATACCATCATCGAAAAGAAAGTAAGTGAATACACTCACGAAGAAGAAGATAGAATGAATATCGCCGCAAAAGCGGAAATGGTTCTCACAAGTGCACTTGCGGAAAAAGAATATAAACGAGTAAACAATTGCAAGTCGGCACAAGAAATGTGGAACAAATTAGTAGTAACCTATGAAGGTACTACCGACATGAAAGATTCTCGAATGGACACATTGATCCAAGAATACGAGAACTTTAAACTCCAAGATGGAGAAAATATCATCGATATGGAAACTAGATTTACTCGAATAATCGATGAACTATCTCAACTCGGAAAGAACTATACACAAAATGAAAAGAATCGTAGAGTTCTTAAATCTCTACCTCCGAGTTGGAAAGTGAAAGTCACTACTATTAAAGAGATGCATAATCTCAATGACTATCACATTGATAATTTATTCGGAAACCTTCGTTCTTACGAAGAAGATAATATTCCGGATGTTGTCATTCCTAAAGTGGAAGACAAGAAGAAAAATATGGCACTAAAAGCTATATTAATCGACGAAGATGAAAATGATGAAGAATTAAATGAAGAACTTCAAAATCTCGATGAAAGTGAAATCGCTCTACTCACGAGACAACTTCGTCGTGTGCTTCAAAGCAAAGCACAAAGGTATGGAAAAGGCTTCCTAAAATCGAATAATCAACAAAGAGTATTTAACTCCAATGGAAGGCCTAATTACTCTCAAAATTATTCTCCAAACTACAAGAGTAATTTTCCTACCAACTCGGGCTATAACAAAGGCAAAACCAATCAAAGCCCAAATGGTTATAATACCAATAATTACACTCCTTCAAAACAAAAAGAACAAACTCCGGAGGAAACACAAGAAGTGTGTTTCGAGTGTAAACAACCGGGTCACTATAAACGAGAATGTCCTAAACGTTCGAAAGGAAGAATTCTCGTGGCCAAAAACGGTTGGGATTTAAGTGAAGATGAGGAACCTCCCGAAACAAGTGAAGAAGTGGTTAATCTATGTTTGATGGAAATTGAAGATGCTTCTACATCAACGGATCCTTCCACTACTAACCAAGAGGTAAGTATTTCTTTACCAACTTTAGTTGATATTCCTCCTCTTAAACTCTCTAATTTAAATTTGTCAAAAATGGAAAAGGATGAATTGATCAAGGTGCTAGTTGAAATGAATACTCGATATGATTATCTTGATCAATTATTTTTATCTACTTGGTCCGAGAAAGAAAAACTTGAAGATCTATATCAAACTCAACAAAAAGAGTTTTCTCGGATAAAGGAATCAAAAATTAAACTTGAAGAAGAAATGGTATCTCTTCAAGATTCCTTTAATCTTGATAACAACAAGACCAAGAATGAAATTACAAAGTTGGAAATTGAAAATATTTCCTTGTTATTGAAATCTAAAGAATGGAAGATGAGAAGCTTAAATTAAATGAAAACATTGGAAAGCTTCATGTTGATTTGCTAAATCTTAAAATATTAAATGAGTCAATGACTCAAGAAAAATCAACTACGAGTTATCAAAAAGATAAACTCGAAAATGAATTTGCTCATGTCCTTGAAGTAAAAGAAAAAGAGTTCAAAATAGAAACTCAAAAACTCAAGGATGCTCATTCCAACATCTTAGCACAATATATAGAATAAGAAAGAATTCTTAATGCTAAGATTGATGCCTTAATTAATGATAAAGAAGATCTTGAACGAACGATTCAAAGATTTACCAAAGGCAATGAAATGTTGGATAAAATGGTACATTCAAAAATATCCTACAACCGTGAAGGATTGGGATATGATAAAAATGCTCAAAGAAAGAGCAATGTTCAACCAAAAGTACAACCCTTTAGAATGGCTTCCAAGTCACCTACACTAAAATGCTCATATTGCAACAAAAATGGACATGAAGTTCAAAGTTGCAAATTCAAGAGTGGTGAATTTAAGGGGAAGCATATATGGGTTCGTAAAGGGTCAAATTAATGCCCCAAGGTTGAAAAACATGTACCATACAACAAAGTTGTAAATGAGCAAAGGCAACCAAGATTTAGTTATCGTCAACAATCTATTCCGTTTCAAAGAAGAAACACACGAAACAAGACCTTCTCTAATGGTCAAACTACCAAAATTTATCATGTACCAAGTTATGATTTCTATTCTCAAAATACAATGCATTATCCAAGTGAAAGAAATCATATGTATCAATATGAAAACTCTCAAAGATATAATTCGAGAGATACACGGTATTATGATAACTCAAGGTATCAAAGTAGGAACAATGCACCTCAAAATTATTATGCTTCAAGAAATGTGTTGCCTACTTCTAATCCTTATCTTTATTATGAAGTACTAACCCCAGGACCCTCAAGACAAAAGGGTACCTATAAATATACTTGATTTATCTTGTAGGAATCCTTTGTTGCTAAGCAAAACATGTGGTACCTCGATAGTGGATGTTCAAGGCATATGACCGGGAACAAGTCTCTCTTGAATGAAATTAAAAAGGTAACCGCTGGAGTCGTCACTTTTGGAGATAGCAGCAAAGGTAATATTATTGGCATTGGAAATATAGGAAATGAACATTTTAAGATTGCCAATGTACAATTAGTTACGGGATTGAAATACAATCTCCTCTCGATAAGTCAACTATGTGACAATGGCTACAAGGTGATTTTCTATCCATCACACTGTTCTATTCTAAATAAGGATGGAAAATTAGTGCTTACATGTCCTCGTAGCAAAAATGTCTATACTTGCGATATTAGCAAACATAATAATGTGTGCCTAATCACTACACAAGATGACCCATGGTTATGGCATCGAAGATTAGGACATGCTAATATGAAGTTGATTAAAACTATATCAACAAATGATCGTGTTAGAGGTATACCAAAATTAAATTATCAAAAAGATCATACTTGTGAGGCTTGTGAAATTGGCAAGCAAATAAGGGCATCTCACAAAGCTAAATTCATGGTATCAACCTCTAGACCTCTCGAGCTATTACATATGGACTTAATTGGTCCGGTGCCCGTACAAAGTCTCGGAGGATGTTCTTATACCTTGGTAATTGTTGATGACTTTTCACGATATACGTGGACGGAATTTCTCAAAGCCAAAAGTGATGCTTTTGAGTCTTTCTCGTCATTGTTCAAAAAGATTCAAAATCAACAAAATAATACCATCGTCTATATAAGAACCGATCATGGTAAAGAATTTGAAAATTCTAACTTCACTCAATTTTGTGAAGAAAATGGCATTACTCATAATTTTTCCGCACCATATACACCTCAATCAAATGGAGTTGTTGAAAGGAAAAATAGAACATTACAAGAAATGGCAAACACGATGCTTAATGAGTATCGTCGTCCTAAGTATTTTTGGGCCGAAGCTATGTCAACGGTTTGCCATATTCTAAATAGAGTTTTACTAAGACCAATTACACAAAAGACTCCATACGAGCTTTATTATGGTAAAACTCCAAAACTTAGTTACTTTAGAGTTTTTGGATGCAAATGTTTTATTCTAAACTCTAAAGATTACCTTACGAAATTTGATCCTAAATCAAGCGAAGGTATATTTCTCGGTTATTCCACAAATAGTAAGGCTTACCGAGTATTCAATCTCAAAACTCTTGTGGTGGAAGAATCTATGAATGTTGCATTTGACGAAACAAAACCACCCTCGAAATATATTGATCTTGTTGACAAAGAAGATGCACAACAAGATGAAGACATTATTCGACAATTCGAAAATATGGAAGTCGGGAATACCCCTCAAAATAATCCATTAGAATTGTTAAATACGGAAGATGAACTTCCTAAAGAAATTCCTATTATACGAAGTCATCCTTTAGATAACGTATTGGGTGATTTAAGTAAAGGAGTTCAAACGCGATCACAAGTACAAAACGTTGTGAACCATCTTAGTTTTCTATCACAAATAGAACCTAAGACTGCTAAAGCGGCTTTACTTGACGAGGATTGGATCTCTGCAATGCAAGATGAATTAAACCAATTTACTCGAAGTAAAGTGTGGGAACTCGTTCCAAAACCCGATGATACATCCATAATTGGAACAAAATGGGTTTTTAGAAATAAATTAGATGAAAATGGAACGGTTGTTCGAAATAAAGCAAGATTAGTTGCTCAAGGATATACTCAAATGGGAGGAATAGATTTTGATGAAACCTATGCTCCCGTGGCACGAATTGAAGCAATTCGAATGCTATTAGCATTTGCTTGTCATAAAGGTTTCAAAGTATATCAAATGGATGTTAAATCCGCCTTCTTAAACGGGATTCTCGAAGAAGAAGTTTATGTAAAACAACCTCCCGGTTTTGAAGATCCTATTAATCCGGAATATGTATATAAATTACATAAAGCTCTATACGGATTAAAACAAGCTCCAAGAGCTTGGTATGAAAGGTTAAGCAAATTCCTACTAGAAAATAAATTTAAAATGGGAACTGCCGATAAAACCTTATTTACGAGACAAGAAAAAGAAGATATATTACTTGTTCAAATATACGTAGACGATATCATTTTTGGATCAACAAATGATAATCTATGCAAGGAATTCTATGAACATATGAGTAAGGAATTCGAAATGAGTATTGATGGGAGAATTAAATTTCTTTTTGGGTTTGCAAATTAAGCAATCCAATGAGGGCATTCATATTTCACAATCAAAATACTGCAAAGAAATGCTCAAGAAATTTGAAATGAAAAATGCTAAACCTATTTAAATTCCCATGTCACTCTCGGATAAATTACCGGAAGATCCAAAAGGAATACCCGTTGACACTAAGAAATATCGTGGTATGATCGGAAGTTTATTATATATTACCGCTAGCCGACCCGATATTCAATACAGTGTTTGCAAATGTGCAAGATTCCAAGTGGCCCCCGAGGAATCACATTTATCCGCTTTAAAAAGAATATTAAGATATTTAAAGGGCACTGTTGATCTAGGCCTTTGGTATCCTAAAGGCGTACCATTTAATCTAGTATGCTATTCTGATTCGGATTATGCCGGACATTTAGTAGACAGAAAAAGCACTAGTGGTACGTGTCAATTTCTCGGTGGATGCCTAGTTTCGTGGTTTTCAAAGAAACAAAATTTCGTATCTATTTCAACCACTGAAGCTGAATATATAGCTGCTGCTAAATGTTGTGCTCAAATTTTATGGATGAAACAAACATTGGCAGACTATAATATTAAATTTGATGTCATATCAATATTATGTGACAACACGAGCGCTATTGATTTAAGTAAAAATCCCGTGTTACATTCACGATCCAAACACATAGATATACGACATCATTTTCTACGTGATCATGTCAATAAAGGTGACATAAAAATGACTCATATTGAAACTGAGTTCAATATCGCTGACATTTTCACTAAGCCGTTAAGTTCCGAAAGATTTGCCAAATTACGACTGGATTTAGGAATGTTGGAACCGGCTAAATAATATTTTAGCATACTCATTATAAAATAATAAATGAGTGCTACTCATTATTTTAGTTATTTCATGTACTTTAAATATCATTTTTAATTCGGTTTTTTCAAGTATACTCTAAAAATTCAGATTTGTCAATAAAGAAATTTATTGATCGGATTTTTCCTGAGTCAAAATTTGGGAGTTCATAATTGATTATTATATTTATTGTACAAGCAAATATTGATGAGCTATCAGAAATATTTGTGAAATTTCTAAATATGAGAATCATTCATAAATTATCATGCCAAAATGAATTACAATAATTATTCAAATATTAATAATCCCATAATATTATTCAAAGAAATTATCTAAATAATGGGAAATATTGTATTAAATTATTCCATATTATTGGAATTATTCTATGTTACAAAATTGTCCAACAAAGCTATCATATTAAAATTTGGACAAAATTGTAACAAATTCCAAATATCATTTCATTTACTATTATTATGTGTCAAAAATATTCCAAATATTTTAAAATATTCAAAATTATCCAAATCGTTTTTTAAGTTGTTTTTCAAAATTTTGGGTAATTTTGTTTGATTTTTAAAATTATTTTTCGAATATTTAAGTATATATTTTACAAAAAAGAAAATTCAGATACTGATTTTTGTTTTTAAAGTGTTATTTTCGGGTCAAGTACCCATGGATCCAACCTGACCCGACTTAAACCCTACGATCTGAACCGTTAAATGATTCTCTGTTTAGTTTTAGGGCGAATCATGGTCGCATGTTGGGTTTTGTACTGAAATCTTGATTTCAGTGTGAAATCGCGCATTCAACTAATGAATGCTGCGATATGACACGAAATCGACAGCTATACATCGATTAGATGTAGTGCATTGCGATTTTGAGTTGTTTTTCGAAAAGCCCTAATTAGGGTTCTTGAGTTTTTCGAAACCCTAGCTCAAATCGGCATGTATTAGACCTAATTGATGGTTTATCTAACGATTTTATGCAGGTTTGAAGCATTTTAATTCGATTTGGTGTCCAAATCGACTTAGGGTTCATGGCGGCAAATTGATTTCGGTGTTTAAATCGCTTGAATCTGTAAACACAGCCTCCGATTTATGTATTCTGGTAAGTCTCGAGTCGATTCGAGGCCTCGAGCTCAGGTAACATCGAAACCCTACTCTCCATTTTTGTTCCTTTACTAACATTCGGTGTTGAGTGTTTTTACAGGAGATGTGAGGAGATGAAAATGGAAAAGAGAGCTGCTGGAATGAAGAGAAGACAGGAATGCGTTCTGTAATATACCTTGTGTATATGTTACAAGGTAAGTCCTCAAGTGGTTTCGAGGCCTTGAGGCTAGGTAAGATTCGAAACTCAAATATATATATATATATATATATATATACATATATATATATAGTTTTAATTTGACTGTGGAGGATGGGATTTGTTGGCATATTGATGGCTGTTGGATTGTTGGTTTGTTGGACTGTTGGCGGCTGTTGGATTTGTTGCTTGTTTGATGGATTTCATTTTATGTTCTGTGATTTTTGTGTTCGATATGTGATATGAATCAATTTGACTGTTGGATTTTGAATTCTGGTTGATTATGTACTATGTTAAAATTTTGATGAAATTGAATCTTTTGTCAGTTTTAAAATTGGTGAAATTTGGATTTTAGGCTAAAATTTGATTTGATATTATGTGAATATTGAATTCTGTTAATACCTGAACTTAATTGCCTAATTTGATGGTTTAAGCTTAAAGTCAGATTAATTTAAGTCTTAAAATTGGTGTTTAGACTATATTTGACTGCTTAAGTCTTTAGTGTTGACCTTAAGTTGGACTTGTAAATTGAATTTGTCACTATTAACTGGATTAATTGTTTATGTTAAAACAGAGTATTAAGGTCTGGTGTAACTTGAGTTGTGGAAATTGTTTTTAATTAACTTACTTCTCCACTAAGTGATTAAAATATTATTAAAACTGAACTTTTCTGAATGAATCATGTGACCTCTGCTGAGTTTGTCCCCTGCACTGCTATACTTGAGTATTTGCCTACTTGTGCTTAGTCATGTGATAATATATTAATATTAACTTGAAGGAAAGTCAATTGTATTTTGCTGATGATGTGTCCTCTGCAACTTGAACTTGTGTTATTATATTGATGAGGTGTCCTGTGCTGGTTAATTTTGAGTTTAGTATATACATGATGTGTCCTTTGCTGATTATATCTAATACATGTGTTCCGGTATGCTTAAGTGAATGCTGCTTAGTGAAGATATGTCTACTCTTGTTACTCACTTATGTATATTAACTTGTGTGTATGAATTATGTTCTCTGCCTAGGTAAATATATTCATAAATGGTTAATATAGGCAGAATATATATAAATTAAGTAGAAATATCCTAAGATAGGACACTACACACACCATGCCCATGCATTAAGACTTGGCTTGGGTCCTATGAGCCCCTGAGTATCTGGATCACTGGTGCATCTGGTCACTAGATTTAGGCTAGAAAGTTAATGCATTAGGACTTAATCTCTGTGATGAATGACATAGCATCTACATCATATCTGTGTGTATGTATTTCTTGACTGCTTAAGCTGATATGTATGTGTCTGCTTGTATTTAATTGATAACTTGGAACCTTATGCATATTCAAACTGGTATATGTAAATGGTTGCATGCATTAAATGAATTCTGGAGTGTGTCATATGTAGAGTTGCTTATTATCTGCCTATTTGTATAGATATCATCATCTGTTTTGAACTCTGTGGTATTAACTTGATTTGAAAACTCTCTTAAGCAAGCTGATATCCCAGTTGTTTCTTATGGCCACCATTTTACACTAAGTCAGATCATTAAATGTGATATATGCTAAATGTTTTGTATGTATACATGACTGCACATATCATATACACACACTCTCACTTATATGCATGCTGTCTCACACAATCTGATGTATATGTATCTAACTGCCATATATGTGTTTGCTTGATCACTCACATTACTTGATATGTACCACTCTGTCTCATATATGCATGACTGAACTACTTGATATATGCTTTCAATGCTTATATGTGCATGTTTTAAACACACACACACACTCATGACATGCAACTGATTTTTTTTTCTATAAATAGACTTGCATGACTTTCAAAACTCACACCACCTTTCTGTTTTCAAAAACCTCTATGCATGGAATTCAAAAAGCTAAACTCTAATCCCTCTTCCAAACCTCTCCATACTCTCCCTCTTTTACAAAACATGGAGAGAAGATTTTATTCTGAAAATCACAACCATGATTTCCAAACTATCAATGGCAAACCTCTTCATACTTATCATAAAAAGCAAAAACAAGTGCATCAAAACTCTTCTCACAACCACAATTCTAAACTGCATATGCATAAGAATGTCACCTCTGCACCAAACACTCAAGCTTCTAGGCGCACACACACTCCAAATGCTAAACCTACTGTGAATGCTCCTAAAAGTGTGTTAGTTGATCCATCCAATCTGTCTAAGCTTGATAACATGCTTTTAAATGTGCAACCTGGTATGATGATCTATGTTCCTCAGAATGGTGTGGTGCATAACATGTTCTTATCTGCTAAGTGGGAAAACATGATATTTTATAGAGGTCAAAACTACTTTGTGCATTTGATTGGTGAATTCTATGGTAATATGGTGGTTCAGAAGGGGATAGATGATGTTCTTAAGATAAGTACTGTAGTGCATAACAAAAACATGCTTGTTGATGTTAATACTCTGAATAGATGCCTTAAGTTAGGTGAGAATGTGCCATGTCAGCCTTGCATCAACATATATGAGAAATTTGTGTTTGATAAGAAGGAATTTGAGTTGCTTGTTGGGTATTTTTGTGATAGTGATGTTCCTGTGGATTTGTGTGATAGAAACTGTGCCATTGAGTTTCATCACTTTATTCCTTTGTACCAACAGCTTGCTATAATTATTAGGTCAAATCTGTTGCCTAAGCCTAAGAATACTCAGTTCTTTGATTTTGTGGATTTGAAGGTTATGTTTCAGTTGGCTACTAATCAGGTTGAGTTTAACATTAATTATGTGATTCTGATTAATATGATTATGGCTTTTGAAGTTGAGTACATGCCTTATGGTTTGCTTTTAACTTCCTTGTTTGAGCTGTATCATATTGCCATGCCTAGAGTGCTAGCTGAAAGAATTGAGTACTGTGACATATCTAGTTTGGTTAAGCACCAGGTTTCCCTTAGTGATTGCAAACCTTTAACTGTCACTCCTGTTTGTATTACTCCTGAGGTGATGATAATTGGTAGTAAGCAAACTGCAAATAAGTCAAATTCTGAATTTGATAAGCTTAAGGAAGAGGTTAACAATCTTAAGGAGATAAACCTATTTATTATGGCAAGGTTAGATCAGTTAGAGAACAAGTCTAAGGAAGACTCTACTGTTGGTAATGCTGAGGGTATAGATGAGAAAATGGATAGGTTGTTTAATGAGGATATGGTAAAAGAAATGGCTGAAAAATCTGATAAGTTGGTTGTTGAAACTGGTAAATCTGATGCTGTGATGCTTCCTAGCTTGAATGATTTGTCTGATGAGTTGGGATTTGTTGATGTTGAGGAGCCTGAGAAGGCTTAGATCTGTTTTAAATGCTGTTATTGTTTGGGAATGTTGGCTTCTTGGTCTTGTTTTAGCTGGTTTTTGAGGCTGCTGAAGTTGTTCTGTGACTGGAAGTGCTCTGTTTTGCTGGTTCTCTAACCACTTTAAGTGGTTCTGTGATGTTTTAGTTTGTGGATGCTGGTATAATCTCAGTTTTCTGAGATATGTATGTGGTTTCTTGTGGTAAGCCTCTTGTAACAGTGCAGGTTGTAGTCCATTTTATGGACTGATTTTGGTATATAAATCTGCAATATATATATATATATATATATATATATATATATATATATATTTATTTAACTCTGCTAGTTTGCTTTCTTAACATGCCTATGCTATAATTTGATATGAAATGCATGCTGGTGTTAGTTTTATTTGAGATTTCTCTTATTTTGCTGATGCATTTTTAAAATTATAAAACTCTTTGCAAACTTGTATCTTGCCATGATCTGTATGTTCACATAAGTCTGTAATTTCATGTTAATGTCAAAACTCTAGATTTTAATGGATATGTAAAACTGAGTCTTGTTTTTTTCTCCTGGAAAACATGTTCCTTACAAGTATTAATCTAATATGATCTTGTGATATTATATATGTTTTCAACTCATTCGATTTGCAGGTTTTCAGTATCTTTTTGTACTTCAAATTTTGTACACTGTAACTTACACTTGACTTGTACAAATTTCATGAATTAATGAAAGTTCAGTTTTGAGATTTTATTTCAGCATCTTATTGCACTTGTCTCATATTAATTCCCTTACAAGGGTTGTCTTCGTTTTTGATATAATATACCAGCATTATTTGCTCAAAAACGAATAACTATCACTTATAGATTTAAGAAAGCAAAAAGCCTCAAAGTGATAAAATATGAATCGAATAAACTCAAAAGATTATTATCTTATCGATTCAAATATTCTAGCTCGAAAACATTACACGAAATAATTCGAATTTTAAGAGCTTATATTATCAAAGTTCGAAAATGGGATATACTTAAGAACTTGATATATTTCGTAGCAAAACTGAATCAAAAATAAAAGAAAAACTCAAATCTTGAGTTAAGCAGAAGAATTTCTCAAAAAGTTTTGTCAAAATTAAAAAAAAAAAATACACATACGACTTTCGAATATAAAAGATCAATACAAAAGAGGAAGGAGCCATTTTTCAAAGAAAAGAGACATTCCTACCAAAATAGGAGGAGTTATTTTGGCTCATTAGAAGGATGTATTATCTTCATGACCAAAGTATTTAAAGAAACATCTAAAATTTAGTCAACAAGTAAGGGGAAGCAAATCAAAGAAAATTATATCTTCCTTACAATATATTCTCGTCTACAAAAAGATGTTAAATATTGAACAAAAAGAAAATATAATTCTTATGGAAAGAGACGTACTTTTTGGAAGTCAAAGTACAAATATTCTACGAAACAATCGTACCTATCTAAAAGGGAAAAGATTATTTTTGGTTTTTATCAACCAAAAGGGGAAGAGACGTGCAATACATCAAAATTTAAAAATTTTGATTGCACGATCAAAAAATAAAATTTTCCAAAGATAGAGAAAAAAAAATTTTGGTTTAAAATTTTAAAATTGTCTATGTATCTAACCAATTTCTTTTCAAGGTACCGCTATTGGAATCACGAGGATGATAAGTTTTTGCTATCAGGATTGCGAAAACTACAAGTAACATTTCTGAACCCTATTATGTGCCTATGTGAAAATTATTCATGCATACACTAAGGGGAAGCACACACTTGTAAAATTTAAATTTTAGGTTTGTTTGATAAATACCAAAAAGGGGAAGATTGAAAGGATATCTTCGATATTAATTTATTTTGGTATTTATAAATAAACGTAAAATTTAAATCACCTAGTAATCCTCCCAATAGGACATTAATTTGCATGATTATCCTTAAGTGGAAAAGTTATTTCTAGCAAGTTATTTGAAAAATCATTTTATATTTCTTCGTTTCAAAATACCTATTTTTAAGAAATATATTTTCACGCAATATTCATGCTGAGGGATATCGCCACTCTACGATATTTCCCTATCTTCATATTGCAAAATTAAACTCGCATGAAAATCGAAAAAGGATTATCAAGATTTGATATTCTTTAGAACCCTCATGTAACATTATTTTTTAAATCTCTTAATTAAAGTAATTTATTCCCTGATTTACCAATTCCTATTTTACGGGATAAATTATCTTTAATTATCCAAAAATAAATCTTTCATTCCAAAAATTGTTTTCTATCCAAAAGAAAGATTTACTCTATCAAAACATTAATATTTGGATGGTCAAATATTAATATTCATTTTTTTTTCTTGGTTTATTAAACATTTTCTCCAAGGTCTCTCAAATTATTCATTTTTCGGAGAAAATTATTTTAATAATTAGAGTGTGCTTTAAAATTGTCAAAACCATGATTTATCATGATTCTTATTATTCTAAGTTTTTTGGTATCAAAAATTAGTCAAGGGTCTACTCGTTTTGACCAAATACTAATTTTCACCGTTTACGTACATTTCCTTATTTATCGAAGGAAATTAATTTAAATACTCAAAAATATTTCCATAAACTCCAAACTATTTTATTCTCAAGGAAATATATTTGTAGTATTTATCCAAGTCAAAATTCTAGCCAAAAACGTTTTACAAATCGTCAAAAGGATTTACGTATTTTATTCATACCCGAAAAGCTGTTTTTACCGTTTTAATTCCGGATGAAATACTTCCACTTGCTAGAATGACTTGAAACTTTGGGGATGTCATTTTTATGATGTGATGTATGTTAGGTAAAAGTTTCGTGATTTTTGGAGAATGTTTGTCGGGGTGTGTTTCCGAACGGTTGACCCGAGAAGCTTTGACTGAGCGTTTGACCTAGGAGACTTTGACCAAAAATTTCCAAACTTCACAGATTTCCATTTTCCAATATTTAGAAAATTGTCATATTTTTTTTGGATTTATTGGAGATGTTTAGAAATAAGCTAGTTTTAATTAAATATACTTAATCGTTAATTAATAGTTAATTGGGTTGCATTGGGGTGTGTGCCTTATCCTCTTCCAAGCATTAAGTGCTGAGATAAGATGTCACATGTTGGTTGTCAAGTTGCTAGGCTAGTAAACAAGAACAATGTAGTCATCCCTTACATCACCTACCCATTTACATCATCCCTTACATCACCTTCCACTACCCACTACCCCAAAATTTCTCTATAAATACCACCCCATCCCCATTCATTTTCCACACAAGCTAAAGAGCTAATTAGTTGCTGGGAATTTTAGAAGTATCCTCTCCTTCATCTCTACAAACACTCTCTACAAATACTTCTTCTCTAAAACCTCTTTTCTTATACATATAAATTTATATATATAAGGTTTTAGTTATATAAGCTTAGTTCAACCAACCAAGCGCTCTCCCAACCCAACTAGCTCAACCACTAATACTTTAGGCCTCCCGTAGGGCTGCCCAAGTTCCGCCACTAAGCCAAAATCCGGCCGAACCTCCGGCGAATTTTTCCGGCGAACTTTCCGATCGTTTTTGTAAGTGGTTATTATTTTAGCTTCGATCCGAGTCTTAACCGACCATTATATATACAATAGCTCGTTATTATTCTCGATCTATTCATCTTAAAGCTCTTCATCTTATATCTCTTATAAAAGAGATTTCATATTTCGAATTAAATTCAAACACGAACTAACAAAGTCGTGTTATTCGAAATATAAATATATATACACGAACTATAGATTCGGTGTATATTTAAACGAACTAAGATTCGTTATATTTGAGTTATATACATAAACAAAGTTTATATCTTTCGAATATACTCAAATATATTTGATACAAACGAACAACGATTTGTATCTTTTTACAAACTAAAGATTCGTAATAAATCTCGAAAACGAGATTAATATTTGACGACGGTCAAAATCAATTTTATTAAGCTTGATTCTATTCCCAACTATCATCGTATTGTTCCATGGGAAGAAAATCTAAAAAGCTTACTTTAACTCTTTAACTTTACTTAGCACTAACATAGCCAACTAACTTATTTACTTTCCGCTATTTACTTTTTGCACTTTATTGTTATTATTTATTGTTGTCATAATTGCGGATTCTAGTTTGGCTATTTCATTATATTGTGCTAAAGTTAAAGAAAGACTACACTCTCTCTCTCCGCACTGAATCGATTATATCTAGTCTAAAAAGACTATATCAAGGGAAGAGTTGTATTAAGAAGAGTCCATAGCCAAAAGAGCTAAATCAAAAGACTCTCTTAAATCCTTACTTCGAAAATAGACGTATATTCGAAGTAATATATACTTAGTCAAAAAGACAAGTATTATACAAGTCTTAAGCGAGATTAAAGCTTATAAGACTTTTATTACTCCAACTATATACTCATATTTAGTATTGGAGTAAAACATCAAGTATACTTAAATCTTTCTAAATCATTCGGAAAGTATACTTTGAATATATATATCTTCAACATATATATATACCCACTATCGGCCTAGTTGTATCTAGTCCAAAACCCTTTTTATAAACTAAGGTTATTTGTCGTAGATATTGTTTTCTAAGTTTTGCAGTGAGGTGAAGTGAAGTGAGGTGATCTTGGTTCTAAGACCCAAGTCCTAGACGAGCTAACGGGGAGTTAGTCGTGTTTGCACCGTGTGGAAGAGGAAAGACCCAAGACCTAAGATCCAAGACCCGCAAAAGTTTAGAAGTTCAAAGACTACACCCGGAGTACAACGACTTTGAGGAGGTGACGGGGAGTTACGCTCCAAGACAAGTCTTGTAAGTTTACATTTATAGTGAGGAGGTAACGGGAAGTTACGCTCCAAGATATATATTTGTAAAGGCTTCTCCGCTTACTGTAAAGGAGTTTCTTTATAGTAAAGAAAATCTCGAGTCCGGGGAGGAGTTCGGGGACTGGAGTAGGGGTGAGTGGACTCCAAGTGTTGAGTTAGCCACCGCGAACCAGGATAAAATCTCGTGTGTCGTATTACTCTTACATTGCTTCCGCACACATAAACTGCCTATACTCTCGATAAAAGCTATTCAAAAAGGGGATAAATTTTATTACACCACATCAATTTTTAAATTGGTGATTAAGCTATTCAACCCCCCCCCCCCCTTCTAGCTTAAATTACACTCTATCGGGACCTAACAAATATTTTTTTATGAATATATTAGTTAAAAAAAATTTGTAAATGAGGGGTCATAAATAAGTGGAAAGTGTCATTAGCGTAAATATTTATGTGCAACTACCCTAATTAATGATATTTAATATGTTGAATATAATAAATAAATCATATTGGCATTCTTGTAATTATAAGTTAAATAGGGGTATAATGGACATTTCACGCCTAATTTTTTTGCTCTTTTTGCCCTGACTGCAATTTAATATATAGAAGTAGATTTATAATCAGTAGTTTATCAAAGCTAATCTTTAGTCGACATCAACCTTGGAGAGTCAAGACACATGTATACACATGTCTACAGATTAAAACTATTTATAACCAGCATTTTGCCGTAGCCCATCCTTAGCGAATAGTTAGCATTTTGCCGTAGCCAATCCTTAGCTGTTTGCTTGCTTTCAATTGATTGGGGAACATGTTAATAGACCAGAGAAAACCATTAGTCTAGCTTGCAGTGTCATGGCCCTTCAGGCAATATTTAAATAAATATTTCAATGAGCGTGAGCTGTTGCACACTTCCAAGTTTATATGACAGTGAAATCGTATCAGTAAGTCTCTGTGATACGGCACAACATATTGGTTATCCAAGACGACACCTTTTTTCTTTACAGTAGGATTCAGTCGTCTACGACGATACACGGGAAACCCACAATCATCAAAAAAAGTATTACCATTAAATCTGCAAAGACGAAAATGAGAATATTTTTAGTTCTTTATATTTGTGGATATTTAATATAAAATAAAATTGCACAGGTCAGTGAGACGTAAAAATACAATGTCTTAAATGTGTGTGGTATGTGTCGACACGTGTTTTTTAAAGAATACCTCTTTGGAAAATGTCTTGTACATTTCCCTTTATGCATACATGGTGAAAATTTATATAGGTCACCACATGGCCCGTGAATCATAAATTTCTTGACGATATGATATCCAACTGGATCAATGGTACGATCAGGTATTTCAGCAGATATCAGCTCATCAATCTGATCAACACGTTTTGGTCTATTGCTAGGGTGCAGCCATATCAACATGTGCGTATGTGGGAGTCCCCTTTTTTGAAACTCGATTACATGCATGACTATGGAAAAATGTATGTTAAAATCTACATAATTTAATTATTCAACATGGAGTAGATAATCAGTAAAAAATATTATATAAACGTGAGATATTGCAAAAATAATAATTACCTCCGATGCATTTTCCAAAATAGTTCTTATTCTTGATCAAATCAATTAACTGGTCGAGTTTTAGTTTAAAGACTCGGGCAATAATATCTGGAGCATCAACAACATCAATGCCAGGTTTATGTTTGAGCATCTCCTTTATCTCTGGCCACTGTGTGTTGCAAGTCATTGTCAAGAATAAAGATGGATGACCAATTGTGCGACATATTGCCAAAGAATCCTTGAAATACTGGTTCATGTATCTAGCTGATCCTGTGAAAGTGGCAGGGAGTATAACGTTCTGTCCTTTTGTAGAAGAATCAGTATCACCTTGCCTTATAAAATCACGTATAGATTTATACAAATCTGAGCGGATCACGTGTTGGTGTGTTCTAATCCAGTCTAACCTGTACTGTTCGACTGCAGCAAATGCATCAACTACAAACTGCTGCCATAACCTACCACCAAGATGCATAGTCATTCCTGAAGATGAGAAAACAAAAAACCAAATGAATATTAGATAGTGTGACAAATTGGACAGAAGAGCTGTATTTATACCTTACCCTGATTAGGACGTATCATTAATTTGTATGCATAATATTCTTTCATTGACACCTTGTCCCTGTGGTGTGGTTCAGTTTCATCTGCGTCTATGTTGACATTTTTTGTTGTCCTGGCCGGCTTACCATGTAGTGGAATGTTAAGGTGAAATCCATCATCTCCATAGGGGAAGAGCAAAGGATACTGCAGAGACATGAATTGAGCACATGTCTCGTAAACTCTTTTAAGATATAATTGTTTTGTTTCAACAATCAAATCTCTATAAGGTGATTCATCCTCAACATTTCCTACAATCAATGCTGCAACCTCGTTGGAAGCAATAACATGATTAGCCCTTCCAGACGCTGACTGAGATGATATCAATTGTAACCTGAACTCTTCTGGCTCCTGAAGATTAAACCGCTGCCTTGCCATGCGGAAACCACTGGCCAACTTATTATGATCATCCATCATTTGAACCAAAGCAGCAACAATTTCTGGATCCATTTCATTACTACCTGGGAATGCATTAAGACGATTATCAACCTCATTTTCCGTATCATATATGTACAACTGGCAAAACTTAGGATTTTCCCCGTCTGTTGGCTTGAGAGTGCCGAGTAAATGGTAGTTTTGACCATTAAGTTTGAAGCAAAATGGACCTCCACCATCATTCACAGAACGATCAATTTTGCCACCCATGGAAGTGAAATGGAACATGGAATTGTAGGTCCTGATGTTCTTTTTGAAATGTTCTGATTTTACACCATTTGATAATAGGTCATCCAAGTATGGAGGGGGGTGCCTTTCTGCAGGGAGCTCAATCATACCATCTCTACAACAAAGAGAGAAAGTTGGTTCATTATGTTTAGCACCTTTGTTGTTGCGCTCCTGATTCCACATGACTGCTTGACACTTGCGACAAATTTTAGAAGGCTTTCCGAGGTCCATGTAGCCATCCCATAAACCTAAACAATTGAATTTAATACAACACTCATATAAATTGGTCTGTTCAAAGGACTATATAATCTGTTGAGAGGCAGTATAAATGATAATCTGAAAACCTTCAGGGATTGCATCATCATCAGGGTCATCGCATTCAACATTCTCTCCTCTACATGCTGTTAAAACAATGCAGAAAAAACATGCATTTATAAGACATAAATAGACTATTATGTGTAAAAAATATTATTAATGAAACCCAGGTGTATAAAAATATAAAATTGAGTTGTTTGATTGCATACGTTCCTCATCTTCATCTACATCAGTACAGTCGCCATCTGTATAACACAATTTATAATACTCTTAAAGTTAGACATTAGAAGCATGCATAATAAACTTTAACTGACAAAAAATGAAATGGACGAAGATATCAAATTTACAAACCATTAAAAAATTGTGCATCATTGGGATTATAGGCTGAATCATGATATTGGGTTGTATCATTCTCAGTAGCAGAGGAAGATGCTTGATACGGGTGTGCCGATCCATTTTTGGTTTTCCAGTTAGACTCTGGAGAGTTCACTATATTTTGCTCGAAATATGATCATGATATTAACAAATTAATTAGTGTAAAGAGAATATATATATAGAGTAAGTGAAGTACCTGCATCAGCATTCATATTGTCATGGTTAACATCCTCCGCCTCATTAAATGAATACATCAAATTTTTAGCACCAGAGGAGGAGCCTAACGTACACAACGATTACATTATCTATCAGATTAATGCAAGTGCCAAAATCAGACATTAAAAAGGTGTTACGCAAGCATACCAATATCTTCACGGTACCACTCTGCACAAAATATAATTACAAAGTAGTTATTGCATGTAGATGATGTTAGATTGGATTATAAATTTGCTGAAATATTTTGTCCAGATATCTGTGTAGTGCCTGACCTGGAATTTCAATCCCAAAGCTATGGACATTAGGCACCATGACAACTACATCATCTTCGTTAACATCATTAGAATTTGCTTTATTTTCCTTTTCAGTCCGTAAGCATGATCTCTACAGTGCAGGTGAAGAAGGACGGGAAGCATAGCCTCTTCCACCTAGTTTAACGTTTAATATGAATATAATTTATATATCAGAGATTGTAATATATTATGCATCTGCAGATCGCCAAAAATGTTAAGATAAGAATTCACCTGTTTTTCCAGAAGCCTGAAAGAAATTTTCAGGGTAAGCTCTGGGTAAATTTTCACGTGCTGAAACACGGGAAGGTGGTAACTGGAATTTAGTTGCGCTAGTCTGTGGCTTGCAAGGTTTTTTCTGATTCATAACATGCATGAGAGGACTTTGATAGCTAATTCCTGAAACATGTGCATGAGGAAAATGTCGTAAACATAGCACTAATCTATAATTTTTTTTACCCAATATCATGATCTACGTACCAGACAGATCAACACTGTCTAACCTCCTCTGCGACGGTGTGCGTGTTTGAGTAATTGCTGAGAATGTGATAAAACATGAAATCCAAATATTTAGAATATATAGTATTCTCATAATTTAATTATAAGGTCAGCCCATGAAAGTATATACAATTTGCCGCAAGAAGATAATATCACACATTTTAAATTTGAATTGTGTGAAAGTGAGATATATTTCAGACCTGAGCCCGGAGTAAATTGAATATGAGCGGAACCTGATGTGCAAGTAGGTTGTCTTGATTTTTCGGACTGAGTTAGTAATCCCTGTCGACACCGTAAGCCTTCAATAGATCGAGAAACTGATTGCAACACTTGAATATTGGGATGTTGATTTTCTGTATTTTGCACTTCACTATCATTCGCTCCGTTTTTGGTTGTGTGCTGAGAAGAATTTGTCCCCCGTTTACGGCCTACACAACAGCTTGAGTCAGTAGCCATATATCAAAATGAGACGGTAATGAATGCAAACCTATGCACTGTGTATAGGTCCAACCATGATTAGACGATGACGGAGACAAAGGACCAAGCGGCGATCTTTTACGACCTGTAAATAAGTCATAAAGATTAAGTCATAAAAATGATGCATGTCTGTATTCATATCTTAGAATAATAATAAGAGTGAAGCTTACCTGTTTGATCCATATCCTACAAATACTCTTGAGGAACTTTACGATTTGTCCAAGCAGTAAAGAGACCTGAATGATTAGCTTTCAAAAGGGCCTGGCTTCATCGACGATGATGAAGATTACTTTCAGAAGGAAGAAGGAAGTTACAGGTTTTGAAAATATAAAATATAAAATGGGTATTACGTGGCACGAATATCGGACATGACAAAAGGCATTAAAGATATAGTTGCATGTGTAAATGGGTCGAATCCAAGTGCAACCCGGTTTCTGAAAGTGGCCGTAATGTAAGAAGCAAAGATCCGGTGGGTATTATTTGTTTGGAAAACGGGGCAAGAAGTGGAATGCTTCGTTAGCAGGCTTTTAGAATATATAGATATAGATATAGATCGGCGCATTTTTCACTCAACTGCGCAACTCTTGTGCGTTCCATAAAGGATCACAAGTACTTAAATGGGAATTCAACAACTTGTTCGCACGTTTAGTGATGGTACTATAGGATCGTAAGATTATACTCCCTCCATCCCAAATTAGATGGTCCCGTTGACTTTGGGCACACAATTTAAGGTTCATTGACCGCATAGATACGTGACTTATTTTTAAAATTTTATTTTTGCAAATAAAAATTAAAATATGAAATTTTCATTTATAAAAGAAAAAATAAAAAAATAAATTTCGGAAGTAGACGGTCAATGCATCTAAAGTTACGTGCTCAAAGTCAACGGGGACATCTAATTTGGGATGGAGGTAGTAATTCACTGCTACTATAGATACACACACCTACTTTTGTGGAAGTAGCTCAAATATTGTTCGAAATTAAAAAATTTCGTATTCGACATTAAATTCTCTCATCTACCTCTTTTATATCTTCTGTATATAAACACTCTTTCCTTGGTTCTTTTCTCGCATTTTTTTCTTGAATATTAACCATGACAATAGAATCATCATCTTCGAGTTCTACCCTGGAGCCACTAATCTACAACGTGAAACTCTCATCTGTCGGGCCGGGTGAAATGACTCGGCCGGATACGATTCATGAGCCAACGAGCATTGATTTAGCCATGAAGCTTCATTACCTCAAGGGTGTGTATTATTTCAAGAGCCATGAAGCTTTTGCGAGCATAACTATTGTTCAAATCAAAGAAGCCATGTTCAGGTGGTTGTGCCAGTTTTATGTCATCTGCGGCCGCTTTCGAAGATTCTCGGAGGATTCCGGCAGGCCATACCTCAAGTGCAATGACTGCGGTGCTAGGCTCATGGAAGCAGAGTGTGCAAAAACCATAGAGGAATGGCTGGAGCTTCTTAGTGATGATGACTCCCTTGAAAAGAAGCTCATTTTTGGACAACCCATTGGTCCCCAGATCGAGTACTCTCCAAATGTTTACTTACAGGTACGACGAGGCATATCCTGGATTTTTTTTATCCCTCAAACAAATTTTAAAAAAAATATCTTTATATATCAGAATTTATAAAATTATTTTTAATTTCTAAAATTTCTTATAAAATGAGAAAATATATAAAGAATTAAAAACAAAAATTTATAAAAAAATATAAAGAATTTCTAGACTTTCTTATATAGCAATAAAAATGTTACTCCATCCATCTAATTTTATGTGATCTTATTTGATTTTCACGGAGACTAAGACAAAAGTAATAAAAAAAATTTAGTTAGAAAATGATTAAAGTGACGGGACTTATCCAAATTTAAAAATCAATTTGAAATAGTGGAGAAAAGTTATGAATGTACTAATGTTTATTTAATCAAAAAAGGTATGAAATAGAGAAGGAGTGGGGGTGTAATAATAAAAAACAATGTCCAAAAATTGTAAATATTGATTCATTTTTCAGACGTTTCAAAAACAACGAGGATATATAAAATAGAACGAACCGAGTAAAAGAATAAGGATAGCACATCGACTCGTACTCCGGCACATCTGAGTCTCTGATTTTTATATAAACTAGCCTTTAACCCGTGCGAAACACGGGCGAGTATAGAATTCATAATTTATTAATTATAATTTAAATTTTAGCATCATCTTATTAGGATTTTAGAATTGATGAATTGTATTTTAACTTGATTATATTTACCAACTGATTATATTTTTTGGATGACTACAAATTATACCAATGTCGGTTTATTATAATATAGTATATAAATTATATTTAAAAGAATAATGGTGGAGTTTTTATCTTGTACTAAGTGTTTGTAATTTAAGCGGTATAAAACTCTTTAATATTGTAAGAGGAAGAGAAGTTTACATGTGACGGACTTGTAGTTACAAAAGAGATGAACAAACCAAAATTTTGTACGACTACAAATTATACCTATGTTGGCTTATTATATTATAGTATAGATTTGTAAATTTGTATCATAGCATTAGATCTTATAATTTTCTAATTAATTTTATTATGAGTGGGAATCGAAGAGGAGAAGATAAAATATGTAGATTTATCACAAAACAATTTATATCAATAAGATACATTTGAAAAATAATCGTAAAATAATTTTTTGAAGGAGACTTGCTGGTGTTGCTGCTGAGAGCCTGTTTGCCTAGGTTTAAAACCCGTGCTTTCAGTCATAGCTGGTTTTAAACTAAAAAATGTCTATTTGTGTAATAAACTAGAAGTCGGCTTAAAATCAGAAATAAGCCAAAATTTGATTTAAAACCCGAAATTAGTTTGAGGTATTTTTTTCACTAACTAATTTTTTATAAAAATTACTCCTAAATCATAAATTACTCATAAATCACATTTATTTTTATTATTATATTTTTAATGACTCATAAATTATTAATAAATCAAAATTACCCAAACAAACATTTTAACCTCTCCGCTTATCAAATAAACCACATTAAACCATAAGTCACACTAAATCACAAGTCATAAATAGGGGTGAGTATTCGGAAATTTGGTTACCGAACCGGAATTATTTTGGATATCCAAATTTCCAAAAATGTGAAATTTCATTTCCAAATACCGAACCGAATTAATTTCGGATGGAAACCAAACCATTAATCTTAATCCGGATCGGATTCCAAACTTTCCAAAAACCAAACAACAAAAAGTATCATATAACACAACCTTAATTATGCATATAACACAAACTACATGTAATAACCCGGATTTTTAAAAATATTTTTGTTAACATTATAAATGATTTTCTTAAAAAGAAAGGAATAAGATTTAATATTTTATTCCAGTTTAATGAGTTTTCAAGGTTTTATATTTAAACCCCGGGTTATTGTGTTATTGATAAATAATTGTATTTTCAAAACTGATTTTCGTATATTGTTTTGAAAATTCTGTATGAATATTATGTGAATATATGTGTGTTATGTGATTAAGTGGTATTGGTGAATTTGTTTGTTAATTAGTTATGATTAATTATTAATATTATATGATTAATATATGAATTTTTGTGAATTTTGTGTTATCTAGTTTATTGAGCTGAATGCTCGTATATGTTCGTATTCGCGAGATTTCAATTTCTATATGCTCAGGAGAAAATATAGTTTATTTGGTTATTTTCATATCGATTTAGGGAATGTTAGATGATTTTATAATCGATTTACGGATTTAATTGTGTATATTTATATTTATTTATTAATTATTTGACTTCCGTAAAACCGTCCACTCGTAACGAGGTAGCAAATTTTCTTCCCGGAAGTTTCAACAAAACTGACCTTTAGCCTAATTTGAATATTTCGGACACTTTTCGTGTTTTGACTTTTTCGATCCGGAGTACGGTTTTTCCCGGAGTCGGTCCGGCGGAGTTTTGCGGGTATTTGAATTGTTGATAATTATCCAGTTTGTCTCGATAAGCGTGAAACTAGATATTTTGATTATTATATTAATTCTTATCTTGTAATAATTGCAAATGGGACCCGCATACTAATGATTGATTTAAAACACCCCGTTTTGATGATTATCTCGAAAACCGGTACCGATTGGACCCCGCTTTATTAATATAAAGCTATTAAATACGTATTTTCATGTCATAAACGATCCAAAGGGGTACCAATTATTTGTAAATATAAAGAGACTTTTCTATAGCTGATTTTCAACCGTAAATCATTTCACCAGTTTCTCTGCACGAATACCGAGAGAAACCGAGCGGTGTTCTTCGCGTTCTTCATAATCAAACGAAGATTTGAAGGTGTTATTGGAGTCAGAATCAAGCGTGCGAATAGTCAAATCGAAGATATCGAAGAGTAGAACCCAAATCAGTCATCCAAAAACAACATGAGATTCACAGGTAGGGAGTAATTGAAGTTTTAAAATTCGAATTTATATGATTTTAATTATGAATTTTTGTAAAGGATCTTGTATGACTGTATTGATGATTCTATGTTGTAGATTATCTTCTCCTGATCGTTTTGGTATATCATATGTCAATTTTTGAGTTCAATAACACCTCGAAAAGTCAGTTTAATCTTTGAAATTGAGTGTTCTTGGTGTTCTTGAACAAAGTCACCGGAAAATTCTTGTTTTAGTCGGAATTTTGATTCGTTGAACCTGGGTAGAAGCTGAGCATACCATTTGATAGATAATAGCGTGTAGAATCGTTACGTGGTGTCTGATTGTGCAAAGGGGCAGTAGATTCAATGCCGGAATCTGGGGAAGTCGACGGCGACGTCAACTTTCGAAGCTTTTTCCGGCCAAATGATTGATCCCTTGCTTAATCAGTTTGCACAAGTGAACTCCTGGGGTTTTGGTTGATGAATCTGCACGTTTTGGTGAAGGGTGGAGCCCTGTAGCCGTTTCACGGCGAAAATCCGGCGAGTTTGGGCGGTGCGGCGGCAAAATTGCCGTTTGTACCCCCGAACTTTTGGAGATGGTAACTTTGAGCCACCCTGGTTTTTGTTCTTTCAAAACAAACCCTGATAGTTTCAGTTTTTACAAATTAGACCCTGTGACAAAGTTTTAAAATCTTACAGAATAAACCTTTTCATTTTAAAAATGTTTTTAATTATTTTGATTTTCAAAAATAGTTTTTAATTATTTCTTTATTCAAAAATAAATCTAAATTAGTTTATTAATTAATTTTAATTAGTAATTAATTATTTTAATTGGTCAATTAATTTAAATATTAATTGATTAATTAATTTAATTAATTATTAATTGATTTTAATTGATTAATTATTTGGATTTAATTATCCTTTTTGATTTAAAAATTCCGAAAAATAGATTCGAGCTTTAAAATATTTTTCCAAATTATTTTTAAGGCTCGATAATTGTTTATGAATGATTTCAAGTCCAATTTCAGGTATTTGCGACTTGATTATTTGTTCGAAAGTGATTCTTTTATCGATTTTAATTTCGAAAAATGTTTAAAAATTCCAGAAAATTCCCGAAAAATCATTTTTAACCCAAGAGTTGATTTGATATCAATTGGGGTGGGAAACCTTATGTGTAATGTGTTGTCTGCTATCTGTTTGATGTGTTATGTGCCGACAGAGGAGTTAGAAAACAGTTTTGATCATAACTTTTGATCCGTAAGTCGGAATCAAGTGAAACGAAAGAGAGAAAGAAGCTTATAAAGTCTAGTTTGATATAACATAATAATATGATGGAGTCGAGAATGTGAGTAATTGTTGTTAAAGGTGCCGAATGTGATTATATGTTATTGGATTGTTATTAATTGATGATTACGTGATATAGCTGTTTATTCTTGATATTATATACATGATAAATGATTTGAATGACATAGTGTCATGACTTGACTGATATTGGATAAGATATATGGATTATGGTGACTGGAGTTGATTGATTGGTTGTTGATTGAAATAGGTTGACCGGAGGATAGTCTAATAAATAGACGAGACGCTGTCAAATTATAGATAGGATTCATATGATAATTGATTGGTGATATGTTATGTGGAATATGATTGACTATATGTAAGAGTCAAAGCATGCTTATGTGTTACGTGGTATGTGATAGGTTTAAAGGGGTATATAAGTGGGTATCGATATACGTGATATGTATATGCGATATATTGCTTAGTGACTATAGCATTATCTTATTCTCGTAAAGGATTTGGACGAGACGTGTACGCTCGAAGACGTCAGAAAGTCGGAATGGTATTGCAAAGCGAATAAGGGATGATTGAGTAAGCGAAGCGAAGTGGCGAATAGAGTATAGCTAGAGATGGTCTAGAGATTACGAGATGCATAGATTGTGAAAGTTGAAAGATGAGGTTGAGCTATGAAACTGGAGTCAGATTTAAGGCAAGTATCCTACAACCTGCTTTTGGATATATTGCATATTTTGATCCATTCTTTTCTATATGTGTTGCAAGTATCCTAAACCCTTTCTCTTGGATATATTGCAAATAATCTGATCCATTCCTTTGGTATATGTTTCAAGTATTCATACCTTTCTTTTCAATGTTCGAAAATGCGAGTATTCTGACCCATTCTTTCTAATCTTCAAGTTTCTAAAGAATTTCCGTTTTACAAATTAATTTGAAGTTCAGATTGTCATTGAAGCATGTGTTGCTCAGTGATAGTTAGAGCTTTGAATGAATTGGGATCTTCTTGATTATTCAACCCGCCATTGTCATGCTGGTTTAGCAGGCTAAATTCAGTTGCTTAGCCGATAATGGAGGATACTGAATAGTTAAGGATTTCCTGAACTGTGATTTATGAAATGACGGATCATAATTTATGAATAGATTATTATCAAAGTTTGATTTGAAATTATTCTGTTGTTGATGATATTTATGATGATGTTCTGTTGATTTACATTGGCTTCTTGAATTGAATTAGAGAATTGGATTATTGTTTTTATATAAACCTGTGGACCAGATTCGTGGTCATGTTAGGCCAATGAGTGCCTTGGATCCAGTGATAGAGCATGGCGGGGCCTGCTCGGGGTTAGGTATGTCTGATCAGCATCCTAACCTTGGTTTTAATTAAAATGTGATAGTCCAATTCAATAATTCTTTTGGAAAGATTGAATTCCTCAGTGTTCAATTGCTACAAGGTATTGTGATATTCTTATACAATACCTAAACTCGTGAACTCAGGTTGAATCCTTTTATATCTTGAACTCGTGAACTTCTGTTATATCATTTCAGAATTATCATTGTTATTATTACTTGCTGAGCATTGTTGCTCACCCTTGCTATTCCTTTCTAACCATTTCAGAAAGGCTTAAAGATGAGATGATTACTTGAGATTGTGAATAAGGCTAATGCTAGGCGAGGAGACAGAGTTGAGGATCCAGTGGTTGAGGAGTGTTCAGGAAAGTTGATGAGGTTGGTGCAAGCTAGAGCTGTGCTATAGGGTTTCAAGTGTAAGTCATAGCTGGAATAGTTGACAGTGATTCCTCTTATCGAAGATGATCTGATTTGGTAAGAAATGCTGTGTAATATTAGTGGTGGATTCTAATTTCAATACTGTAACCTGGATGCGATCCTGTTGTTTTAGGGGGTTGAAATGTGCTCTTTCAAATATTTTATGATGGCTTTCAAGTTTTGAATTTCAAGTTTTAAAATTCTTTTGGATTTTCATTATCTTTATAAAAAAAAAAAAAAAAAAAAAAAATTTCAGGATTTCAAAAGTGTTGAAAAATGGGTTTTATGTGGTGACGTCAGAATCCAGGCCCCCGGATTCCTGGACTGTCACAGTTGGTATCAGAGCAACAGGTTATAAGTATTTGAAATTAGAATATAGATCATAGTTATAGGTTTTCTAGAGAAGAATGTTGGGTGACCTCGGATAGAGGTATTGTGAGACTATTTAGAAATAGTCTAGGGATGTGATAGAGAAATAGAATCTAGTTAGATGATTAAGTTGAGTGCATAAGTTTGGAGAGGTTATGATTCCTAAGTTTAGACATTTAGATAGTAAGATGACTCATTGAGATGATGAATTGTGTGAAAGGTCAAGATTAGACCTAGATAGAAGAGTTTGATAGTGAATGATTGAGTTGAGAATGGTGAAAATGCAGAGTTCAGAGTATTCTGACTATGCTGCATAGTTGAAAATGGTCTATTGTATTGATTTGAGAATGATAAAGATGCATGGTTCATAGTATGTTGACCATGTTAGGTATTTGGAAAAAGGTATATTGTTTTTGTGAGATATGAAGAGTAAGTGTAGAGTATGAGTTGTATTGGATTAGAAGGAGAGATTGGTAGATAGAGGTTGATAGGTGAGAAGTGAATGATAGAGAGTACGTGGAATTGAGTCCAGTTATTAGAGATGATGTCTACGAGTAAGTTAGAACGTTAGTCCTCGACGACAACGCTTCGAGCTAATCGGGATTTCAAATGGCATCAAGGTGGGCCCATAACCCACAGGTTGATGATCCAGACAATCGAAGATACGTTACGTGTTTGTGCTATGGATTTCAAGGGCAACTGGGATAAAGTAGAAGAATGTGAACTACTTGGGCCAGACTTATTACAAACTATAACGTCTACGATGACATCTTATGAGGCTATTACGAGTCAAATCGATTGATCATCAAAAACGTTGAAAAGAAGACATATATCGTACAATGATTTATTGAAGTAGAGTCGGAATCTGAGAAGACCTTGGCAATACCTCTCTTCAACTAAAGATTCTTTTGATTGTTTTCTCATCAGTGAGATATTATCATGATATCTTTTCTACAAAAGTTTTGATAAATGAGATCTTTAATTTCTCAAATTCTAAGATGACATTGATATTGATTCTTGGTATGAGTTGGAAAGCAAAGATGTGTGATAAAGGCATGTTTATGAAGAGACAGTGGAATTCCTTGATATTATTTGATATTCTTTGATATCCCTTAATATTCGTTGATATTCTTTGACACTCTTTGATATTCTTTGATATCTTTTCGATATTCCTTAATATATTTCTCGATAATCCTTAACATTCCTTGATGCTCATTGAGATTTCTTGGATTCTTTCCATCTGATTGGGATGAACAACCCTATGTATAGGGGACACAAGGTATACCTGTCTGTGTGATAGGAGTTGGATGGGACGCCATCACTTGTGTGTGTTGTGATTACAAGAAGGTTAACAACCTTTAGTAGTGTCTAATATGGGCACGCAACATTAAGTTCATTTGATCGTATTGATCTCCCAGTCACTCTTGTATTCCAATGTGACCTATTTTGAAAACATCTTGTTCTATTCGAAAATTCCCAAAGATCGATTCTTGGGAAATGAATTTTGCAATCGCGAAAGTTTGATTTTCCTTTTCCATTAAAGTTAAAGGTATGCCAAGATCAATCAAAGGTGGATGACGATATGATATTATGAAGTGTGTACGTTTTAGTTTCTTCGGGGGATTCCGAGGACGGAATCCTTATAAGGGGGGTAGAATGTAATATCCCATATTATTAAATTCAGATTTGATTATTATAAATCTATTTGTCTAGATATTATTGTTGTTTCTAGTTGAATAATGATGTGATTATGTGAATAGTTTTATATGATTATACTTGTTCTGTGGATTAATATGGATTATACTAATTATGCGTTCTCCTTCTTTCTCTGATTCCGAGGACGGAATCCCTATAAGGAGGGTAGATTGTAATAACCCGGATTTTTAAAAATATTTTTGTTAACATTATAAATGATTTTCTTAAAAAGAAAGGAATAAGATTTAATATTTTATTCCAGTTTAATGAGTTTTCAAGGTTTTATATTTAAACCCCGGGTTATTGTGTTATTGATAAATAATTGTATTTTCAAAACTGATTTTCGTATATTGTTTTGAAAATTCTGTATGAATATTATGTGAATATATGTGTGTTATGTGATTAAGTGGTATTGGTGAATTTGTTTGTTAATTAGTTATGATTAATTATTAATATTATATGATTAATATATGAATTTTTGTGAATTTTGTGTTATCTAGTTTATTGAGCTGAATGCTCGTATATGTTCGTATTCGCGAGATTTCAATTTCTATATGCTCAGGAGAAAATATAGTTTATTTGGTTATTTTCATATCGATTTAGGGAATGTTAGATGATTTTATAATCGATTTACGGATTTAATTGTGTATATTTATATTTATTTATTAATTATTTGACTTCCGTAAAACCGTCCACTCGTAACGAGGTAGCAAATTTTCTTCCCGGAAGTTTCAACAAAACTGACCTTTAGCCTAATTTGAATATTTCGGACACTTTTCGTGTTTTGACTTTTTCGATCCGGAGTACGGTTTTTCCCGGAGTCGGTCCGGCGGAGTTTTGCGGGTATTTGAATTGTTGATAATTATCCAGTTTGTCTCGATAAGCGTGAAACTAGATATTTTGATTATTATATTAATTCTTATCTTGTAATAATTGCAAATGGGACCCGCATACTAATGATTGATTTAAAACACCCCGTTTTGATGATTATCTCGAAAACCGGTACCGATTGGACCCCGCTTTATTAATATAAAGCTATTAAATACGTATTTTCATGTCATAAACGATCCAAAGGGGTACCAATTATTTGTAAATATAAATAGACTTTTCTATAGCTGATTTTCAACCGTAAATCATTTCACCAGTTTCTCTGCACGAATACCGAGAGAAACCGAGCGGTGTTCTTCGCGTTCTTCATAATCAAACGAAGATTTGAAGGTGTTATTGGAGTCAGAATCAAGCGTGCGAATAGTCAAATCGAAGATATCGAAGAGTAGAACCCAAATCAGTCATCAAAAACAACATGAGATTCACAGGTAGGGAGTAATTGAAGTTTTAAAATTCGAATTTATATGATTTTAATTATGAATTTTTGTAAAGGATCTTGTATGACTGTATTGATGATTCTATGTTGTAGATTATCTTCTCCTGATCGTTTTGGTATATCATATGTCAATTTTTGAGTTCAATAACACCTCGAAAAGTCAGTTTAATCTTTGAAATTGAGTGTTCTTGGTGTTCTTGAACAAAGTCACCGGAAAATTCTTGTTTTAGTCGGAATTTTGATTCGTTGAACCTGGGTAGAAGCTGAGCATACCATTTGATAGATAATAGCGTGTAGAATCGTTACGTGGTGTCTGATTGTGCAAAGGGGCAGTAGATTCAATGCCGGAATCTGGGGAAGTCGACGGCGACGTCAACTTTCGAAGCTTTTTCCGGCCAAATGATTGATCCCTTGCTTAATCAGTTTGCACAAGTGAACTCCTGGGGTTTTGGTTGATGAATCTGCACGTTTTGGTGAAGGGTGGAGCCCTGTAGCCGTTTCACGGCGAAAATCCGGCGAGTTTGGGCGGTGCGGCGGCAAAATTGCCGTTTGTACCCCCGAACTTTTGGAGATGGTAACTTTGAGCCACCCTGGTTTTTGTTCTTTCAAAACAAACCCTGATAGTTTCAGTTTTTACAAATTAGACCCTGTGACAAAGTTTTAAAATCTTACAGAATAAACCTTTTCATTTTAAAAATGTTTTTAATTATTTTGATTTTCAAAAATAGTTTTTAATTATTTCTTTATTCAAAAATAAATCTAAATTAGTTTATTAATTAATTTTAATTAGTAATTAATTATTTTAATTGGTCAATTAATTTAAATATTAATTGATTAATTAATTTAATTAATTATTAATTGATTTTAATTGATTAATTATTTGGATTTAATTATCCTTTTTGATTTAAAAATTCCGAAAAATAGATTCGAGCTTTAAAATATTTTTCCAAATTATTTTTAAGGCTCGATAATTGTTTATGAATGATTTCAAGTCCAATTTCAGGTATTTGCGACTTGATTATTTGTTCGAAAATGATTCTTTTATCGATTTTAATTTCGAAAAATGTTTAAAAATTCCAGAAAATTCCCGAAAAATCATTTTTAACCCAAGAGTTGATTTGATATCAATTGGGGTGGGAAACCTTATGTGTAATGTGTTGTCTGCTATCTGTTTGATGTGTTATGTGCCGACAGAGGAGTTAGAAAACAGTTTTGATCATAACTTTTGATCCGTAAGTCGGAATCAAGTGAAACGAAAGAGAGAAAGAAGCTTATAAAGTCTAGTTTGATATAACATAATAATATGATGGAGTCGAGAATGTGAGTAATTGTTGTTAAAGGTGCCGAATGTGATTATATGTTATTGGATTGTTATTAATTGATGATTACGTGATATAGCTGTTTATTCTTGATATTATATACATGATAAATGATTTGAATGACATAGTGTCATGACTTGACTGATATTGGATAAGATATATGGATTATGGTGACTGGAGTTGATTGATTGGTTGTTGATTGAAATAGGTTGACCGGAGGATAGTCTAATAAATAGACGAGACGCTGTCAAATTATAGATAGGATTCATATGATAATTGATTGGTGATATGTTATGTGGAATATGATTGACTATATGTAAGAGTCAAAGCATGCTTATGTGTTACGTGGTATGTGATAGGTTTAAAGGGGTATATAAGTGGGTATCGATATACGTGATATGTATATGCGATATATTGCTTAGTGACTATAGCATTATCTTATTCTCGTAAAGGATTTGGACGAGACGTGTACGCTCGAAGACGTCAGAAAGTCGGAATGGTATTGCAAAGCGAATAAGGGATGATTGAGTAAGCGAAGCGAAGTGGCGAATAGAGTATAGCTAGAGATGGTCTAGAGATTACGAGATGCATAGATTGTGAAAGTTGAAAGATGAGGTTGAGCTATGAAACTGGAGTCAGATTTAAGGCAAGTATCCTACAACCTGCTTTTGGATATATTGCATATTTTGATCCATTCTTTTCTATATGTGTTGCAAGTATCCTAAACCCTTTCTCTTGGATATATTGCAAATAATCTGATCCATTCCTTTGGTATATGTTTCAAGTATTCATACCTTTCTTTTCAATGTTCGAAAATGCGAGTATTCTGACCCATTCTTTCTAATCTTCAAGTTTCTAAAGAATTTCCGTTTTACAAATTAATTTGAAGTTCAGATTGTCATTGAAGCATGTGTTGCTCAGTGATAGTTAGAGCTTTGAATGAATTGGGATCTTCTTGATTATTCAACCCGCCATTGTCATGCTGGTTTAGCAGGCTAAATTCAGTTGCTTAGCCGATAATGGAGGATACTGAATAGTTAAGGATTTCCTGAACTGTGATTTATGAAATGACGGATCATAATTTATGAATAGATTATTATCAAAGTTTGATTTGAAATTATTCTGTTGTTGATGATATTTATGATGATGTTCTGTTGATTTACATTGGCTTCTTGAATTGAATTAGAGAATTGGATTATTGTTTTTATATAAACCTGTGGACCAGATTCGTGGTCATGTTAGGCCAATGAGTGCCTTGGATCCAGTGATAGAGCATGGCGGGGCCTGCTCGGGGTTAGGTATGTCTGATCAGCATCCTAACCTTGGTTTTAATTAAAATGTGATAGTCCAATTCAATAATTCTTTTGGAAAGATTGAATTCCTCAGTGTTCAATTGCTACAAGGTATTGTGATATTCTTATACAATACCTAAACTCGTGAACTCAGGTTGAATCCTTTTATATCTTGAACTCGTGAACTTCTGTTATATCATTTCAGAATTATCATTGTTATTATTACTTGCTGAGCATTGTTGCTCACCCTTGCTATTCCTTTCTAACCATTTCAGAAAGGCTTAAAGATGAGATGATTACTTGAGATTGTGAATAAGGCTAATGCTAGGCGAGGAGACAGAGTTTAGGATCCAGTGGTTGAGGAGTGTTCAGGAAAGTTGATGAGGTTGGTGCAAGCTAGAGCTGTGCTATAGGGTTTCAAGTGTAAGTCATAGCTGGAATAGTTGACAGTGATTCCTCTTATCGAAGATGATCTGATTTGGTAAGAAATGCTGTGTAATATTAGTGGTGGATTCTAATTTCAATACTGTAACCTGGATGCGATCCTGTTGTTTTAGGGGGTTGAAATGTGCTCTTTCAAATATTTTATGATGGCTTTCAAGTTTTGAATTTCAAGTTTTAAAATTCTTTTGGATTTTCATTATCTTTATAAAAAAAAAAAATAATAAAAAATTTCAGGATTTCAAAAGTGTTGAAAAATGGGTTTTATGTGGTGACGTCAGAATCCAGGCCCCCGGATTCCTGGACTGTCACACTACATGTGTATAACAAAATTAAAAAGAAAATGAAATTCTTAAACTGAAATTATAATATTCATTCTAGACCATATTAACTAGTCAAACTACAGGAACATAAGGCACCATTTATTTAAATAAAAAAAAGTGCAAATCATAATTTATCTTAGAGAAATAAATTGATAAATCATAGCTTATTAGAGACAACCAAATGATAAACATACACATAGATAATGTTTGGAATTTGATATTGTTTATCGTGTTTCAAAAAAACCTAAAAGATAAGTTACAACATAACTATATAAATTAGTAGATGAGAATAGTATAAAAGATATTTTTTTACAAAATTTTGGATTTTTTGATTAATTCGGATAAATCCAAAAGTCCGTTTTAAAAAACCGAAATTCCGAAATTATCTAAAAACATTCCATATACCGAATTATATTTTATCGGTTCGATATCCGAATCAAAATATTTCGGATATATCCATTCGGTATATGGATACACGAACCGAATGCTCACCTAAAACAGCCCGGGTCAAATCCCGAGCCTTTTCCGAAAATCAGGTCAAGTCCCTAAATCCGAATCCGAAAATAAGCCCAAATATACTGGCCCAATTGCAACAACTTGGGTAATCCACAAGCCCACCACAGGCCCCCAAAAGATCATGATTTGTTGGTGCAATTGGTAGTAGTACTTATGCTTATAAACTAAACAAATATCCACACCCTTCTCGATGTGGGACTGGGGTGTTACAAACTCCCCCACTTAAATTCCTGACGTCCTCGTCAGGCCGAAACGGATAGCTCATAGGCCCAGATCAAACCTCTCTAGCCATTGTGGGATAATACCGGCTGGTTTCGAACCTCTCTAGCCATTGTGGGATAATACCGGCTGGTTTCGTGTCCCCGCCTCCGGATCTCTGTCCATTGCGGGATAATACCACCAGCCTTCGTGTCCCCACCTCTGGCAACTTGACGAATCAAGCTTTCGAGAACCTCGCTCTGATACCATATAAAACAGCCCGGGTCAAATCCCGAGCCTTTTCCGAAAATCAGGTCAAGTCTCGAAATCCGAATCCGAAAATAAGCCCAAATATACTGGCTCAATTGCAACAACTTGGATAATCCACAATCCCACCACAGGCCCCCAAAAGATCATGATTTGTTGGTGCAATTGGTAGTAGTACTTATACTTATAAACTGAACAAATATCCACACCCTTCTCGACGTGGGACTGGGGTGTTACATCACCCCTATAAACAGCTCTCTAGTAAAACTATGACCGCTGAGTAATGAGTCGGCTATTGATGCAGATAACGAAGTTTAAGAGGGGTGTATTGGATTGGGATTTTAAAGCATTTTTTTGCATTCATGAAATCCGAGGGTATTCGATTGGGATTGTTCGAAATCCATTAAAATCTTGAGGTATTCAATTGGGATTTTAAACTATGCTACAAAATCTAGTGGTATTCAATTGGGATTTTAAATTATGCTTTAAAATCCGATGGTATTCAATTGGGATTGTTTAAAATCCATTAAAATCTGATGGTATTCAAATGCTGATAGATTTTTTTTCATTTCATAAAATGATGGATTTTGTGGCATTCTTCAGTGTATTTTAAGTTTTTTGAAATCCCACCAAATTCAATGGGATTTCGAAGCATTGTACCTAAATCCTATCAACTCTGCGACATTTCATCAAGAATCCGCAAAAAATCAAAATCACATACAATCCATTAAAATCCATAGACTAAAAACAATGCATTAAAATCCCAATCGAATACACCCCCGTAAGTGTGGAGGAATATCATTGGGCTTAAGTTGGGCCCATGTTCTAGGCGATGTCCATTTGGCTTCGTTCTTTATCAATACGTGGGGCAAGATCATGGCCGGTCATAAACCAGGTTCACCTCCCGTTTTAGCCCAGTACACAAAAGAGGAAACGCCACCTGGTCAAAAACGGACACTTAATGAACCACT
Organism: Daucus carota subsp. sativus; assembly: GCF_001625215.2. NCBI lineage: Eukaryota > Viridiplantae > Streptophyta > Magnoliopsida > Apiales > Apiaceae > Daucus > Daucus carota. Next base: position 11,972,725 of record NC_030387.2, read on the forward strand.
TTCCATTAAATGGGTCGACCCGGTTGGGGACCAATGGGTGCCTTCTCTTACCACAAAGATGGAATCATTCTCCTTTCACATTTCTGCCACACAATTGGGCCGCTTGCAATCCAAGGTGTCCGGCTCGAAGAAATCCGACCCGGTTCCACCGTTCGAGTCACTTTGCGCAATAATTTGGCAATGTGTGGCGAAGTTTAAAACCGGGACGGAGTCCAACGTGGTGACTATAGTAAAACATGATTCATGCAAAAAAAACAAGAAATTCGATAACGAAAATCAAGTGATTAGCATAGTTAAAACGAAATGCTCAGTCGTGGAAAGTGATATTGAAGAACTAGCGACGCTTGTTATGAAAGGAGATATCCACGAACACGAAAAATTAAAAAATTGGGTGGAAAGTGAGAAGGGGGCATTAGATGTTATAGTGTATGGTGTAAATTTGACATTTGTGAGTTTTGAACAAGCCGCATTTTATGAACTGGAGTTGAAGGGACAAAACCCGGTCCATGCAAGCTATTGGGTTGATGGCATTGGCGACGGAGGGGCTGTTTTCGTGCTTCCGACATCTAAAGACGACGGAAAAGGTCGATTTGTGACGATAACGTTGCCGGAGAAGGAGCTGATCAAAGTGAAACATGAGCTTAAAGAGAATGTTTTACAAGCATCTGAGTGAAATATATAAGTGATCGAGTGTGATTTATTCAAGCCTTTGGTATCATGATCACGAATGGAATAATTGAAATGTGCGTCAAGTTTGTTAACACGTCAAACGCACATTAGTAAATGTCAGTGTGGAATGTGTGCTTGTACAATAAATTTGAAAACATTTTATGTGGTTGGGTGTACAATACTAGTGCTATATGACCTCATAATTGGTTTCCCAAAAGTTAAGATACATTTCTCTTTTACGTGGACTCTCTTATTCATCTGTTTTATGAACTTACATGTTGGTGGAGTTTAATTTAATTTAATTATTTTTATTTTGTTATTTGAAGTTAACATATAATAAAATATTATTTTATGTACCTCTTCATTTAATTTTTAATAATTATTTAATTATTTAACTAGAGAACTATGCCCGCGTTGCGTGTGCTAAGACCTTGTTTATTATCCAAAAATAAGATTATTTTTTGGAGTTCAGAATATTATACGATAAAAAAATGAAAAAAGTGAAATTTAATATAATATGGCAAATGAATTATATTGATAATATGATTTTCATGAGATCGTATAATTTTCGAAAATATTCGTTATATAACGAAGATAACATGTTTTAAAAGTTTTAATCAGAGACTACAATAGCCAATAAATGACATAAAAATCCTACGGACAAATAATATATAAGCAATGTTTTATTGTTATATTAACCATACAAAATATTCTTTAAAAATATATCATTTTAACAACATAAAGGGAAATAACCAAACAAATATACTAAATCAAACATATCTAAGTATATCCCGTTGGAGCAGGATCTGGGTAGGGTAAAATCTACGCAGACCATGTCCTGTTCACAAAGAGCAGAGAGATCGTCTCCGTGAAGATCTTCGGTTTAGTGCAAGATAAAATATTGTGTAAAATATATGGAAATAGTATTTTCGTCCATGATTTTGTTACATGAGACTTACCAGTGTTGAGAAATCCTCATTCCTCGGTGAATGAAATGATTTGAACCTTTTATTCACATGATCAAAAAACCCACGTTAGCACACAAATTGTACCGGCATGCTAATCCTTAACACTTCAAAAATGGTAAAAACATCTCTGTCTTCGGGGATTGAGTCAATTATTTACGTTGAAATTATGTTGAATGATACACCCCTAATTTATAATTGACGATAGCGCATATCATATCTTCCAATAAAATGCGGGGATGAAATTAAGTCATGGTTGAGGCAGAAGAGAGCATTTCTTATTGTTAAAAGCACAAACTCGATAACTTTAAAATTGATTATGATGATGAATAGCCTAACAAATCATGTGCATTAATCACATAAATTGAACAATTAAAAACTCATAACTTTTTAAATTGTATGTTTATCATGATAACTTTTAAACATAGACTTTAGCAATGCTTTAAATTCTAGTTAGGTATGGGATTCAAAAAAAAATTATTTTCATATACATTTAGTAATATAGCCCGACTAGTGTCATATTGCGTCAAATATCTCTTATACGGCGTTGAATATAAAAAAAAATACATTATACAGATTGTATAATTTTTACTATAATTTATTATTAATCTAAATGTGATAAAAAAAATCCTATCTCTATCACATAAACTAAAAAACATTATTGTTCTTGATATGAGTTTGTTGTTTTTTCCAGGTTTTATTGGTTCTATATTCATACATGAATGTTTTATTATCTAAATGTCCGGGGACATCTTGCATGTCTTTCGGTTAGATGATAAACTTTCTTGAATGAAGAACTCCGTTTTTACGGGTATTGTATTTCGGTACAATTCATCCACGTGAAAGTGATCATGACAAAAAAAAAACATTATGATTACGTTGTGCATATTTCTAATAAGGTAAATATGCCCACGCTACACATGGTAAAATACTTTTAACATAAAATCATTAAAATATAAATATGTAATGGGAAAAATTCTACCCAAACTATAAATAAAATCAAACGTTTAAATAATTTAAATACGTTCTCAAAAAAAATATATAGATTATAGATTTACATCAGAACAATTAAATCAAAGAATATATATATTTTTCATTATATTTAGAAGTAGTGTTGGAGTCAGGAAACACCACATAAAAAATGTAATGGTCCCAAATAGGAATTTCATTTGGATTTCATCAAATAACCTGTTTGAAAATTTGGATTTGAATTTCATTTGAAATACAAACATTCAAAACTTAATATAAATTTGAGAATTTCAAATGACAACTCAGATCTTGTTATTCGAAATGCAATCCATGTTTCCAAATGGCCTCTAATAGCATTTGAGCTAATAATCAGGGCATAATATCTATACTATACTATAATAAGCCAATATGGGTATAATTTGTAGTCCAAGGTTTTAGTTATATTTTTTGGTTTGGTACTCTCCTTTTGGTACTACAACTCTACAAATGTGGAGTCTATTATTTTTTGATTTGGTACTCTTCTTTTGGTACTACAAGTCTAAAAATGTGGAGTCTATTAGTAGTATATTGTTAAATAGTTTCAAATACTAAAAACACTCATAACAATTCATTATCATATACCAACTTTTGTAGAAAATTTTCATTTAATATCATTTTTATTGCATTGACTAATTATAATATGTGGGATATATTTGATGTAGGAAATATAATTTAGTAAGATGTGGTGTAAACCTCGTCTTGGAAATATAATTATTGACTACACTTTTTTGGAAGTTGAAATGGACAAGTAATTTGAAACACTTTTTTATTCTCAATAGTGGACATCTAATATGAAACAGAGGGAGTAATATTTCATTAAAAAATTATAACGATGTTATAAATAAAATTATAAATATACAATGTTGAATATCGTTTTTTAACAAGAACCTTTATATAACCCTTTCTAACTCCAAGCTTAAAAGTTATTGTTGTCAAAAAAACTAAGATTACAAAATTACGTTGAAATTCGATTGGTCTGACTGAATCTTTCAAAGGTATTACACGATCGGCTATGTTTGAAAAAAAATTGAATTTTCATAATTTTTTTATTTTTAAATCTACGTGTACTAAATTCGGATTAAATCTACTAAAATCCTGACACACACACACACACATATATATAGGGTCTTACTCCAGTACAAACTTCTTACTGTACAAACGTACAAACCAGTGATTATGGCAATAATATTTAGTGATTAGCAGATTTTAATATAATAAATACATATATACATCCATCACCACCGCCACCACAATCACCACCACCAACCACCACTGCGCCTCTCTCTCTCTCTCCACGAGTCACCACCAACCACCACTGCCCAGCGCCTCTTTCTCTTACCACCAACCACCACCACCACTGCCAGCGGCTCTCTCTCTCTGGTTGTTCGCTCACCGATCTGTGCTACACACACACATATTCACCATTGCTTTTTTCATCCCCCTCAATCGTGTCTCTCTGTCTCAATCGTGTTTCTAGCACTGCCCTCGCGCCGGCGTCGCGGCTGCTGACGGCCGCGCTGCACCACCACTCGGCTATGCTGCCCCGTAAATGCTCCCCTCCCTTTATCTCTCCATCAGACCCCCTGGTAGATTTAGTGATTTTGTTCAAGCATTTAGTGATTCTGTTTAAGTCATTTAGTGATTGTTTGTACGTTTGCACACTAAGGAGTTTGTATTTGAGCACTTGCCTATATATATATATATATATATATATATATATATATATATATATATATATATATATATATATATATATATATATATATATATTTATATTAGGGTTTGTCCATTTTTAAGTAATCGGAAGAAAATATAGGCAATTGAATAATATAATTTAATTAAAATTCAATCCATTAATACTAAAATACTAATAAAAATGATGTTAAAATTTAAATTATAAATAATAAATTATGAACTATATACCCGCCCATGCTTCGCACGGGTTAAAGGCTAGTATATAATTATATTCGAGAATACATCTTGAAGACTTGAACATATATGAACACATAAAATTCTTGTTTAATGTCTTCTAAAATAACCAGAAAAACTAAATAACCCTTGCATTCGAGTCATCCAGAATTCAAATCAAATTCAAAAAAAATTGTGAATAATCAATGGAGATAGAGTTCTATACAAATCATAAATCAATGTAGAGTACCCTCATTCATTATTAATTATTTCCATGCAAGTTTTCTTAATAGCTGTTACAACTTATTGTTTGTTACTGACAAAGATTACAAACTACTGAAATTTATATACGGAATTTAACTATAAATTAAGATTTATGTTTTCGATGTTCTAAATTCAATAGGAGTATGTTTTATAAATAATTTTTTTTTAATTTTTTAGTGTTTAAATATTACTAAATCTTATTACTTTCACTGAAATGAAAATTTTGACATTTATCATTTATAAATTTGTAAAACTATTTTAATTATATATATATATATTATATAAATTATATACACATATTTCAAGATGAGTCTTTCTTTTTATACATTAAAATTTTATTGTGTAAATGTCCTATTTTGTTTTTTGAAACGCGGAAACATATATTAATAAAGCCATAATTTGTCCTTAGAGCTTACACCAACCCGCTCCAAGGACCTTCCTTCCACATTAGATCAATGCATAATTAAGACATACTCTAGCGCATGAACTAGATGAATCTAACCCAATCAAAAGCTTAATACCTAAACAACTAAATTAAACTTAATATACTTAACAGGATCTAGATAATTAGACTGAAATAAAACCCTCCTCAACAAGATGAAGGGGCGTTCCTTTCCTCCCACATGCAGACTGAGCAAGATCAGTGGCGACCTCTCATTCCTGGATGATCCGCCCCAGCTACCAACCTTGAAGCATCCGCCACATCTTCATCTTCATCATCATCCGTGATCTCGATCACCCCTTCCCCCTGCACTTCTTCCTCATCAACTTGCCTATAGCCAGTCTTCATACTCATCTTCAGAAAGGTTCAAACTCCCCTTTAGTGGTTCCCAGTCCCATGTCCAAACTCTAGAGCTCTTTCACTTCCCAAAACAGCCTTCTGATCACCACCAGCCGGTACCTCTGCAGTGGCCCTATCTCAGCTAAGTAGCGAGCCAGTGCATTCTGAGATGCTTCCACTGGACGCAATATCAAAGTGAGATTAGGGTCGCTCTTCCTTTGGTTGAGTTGTTGTATCATGATTTGGATCGTGGAACCACATCCACTCATCCCATTCTTTGACAGCCTCATGGTTGTCAGTTTCCAGCTCCACAAAATACTCATTTTCCAGAAACGCACATGTTGTGCCATAAAATCTCCCTGGGCTTATTTTATAGCCCATCATAGTATTTGGGCTTTACTTGGGCTTACTAGAGTTATTTGGTGAATGGTATTGGGCTTCACCATGGCTGGGTGGACCACTGAAGGTGTACAAGAAGGTATACGGGCTTGCATTGGAAGCACGATGAAGGCTGCCATCAGAATGGGGTTGCACCTGAAGGCGCTTTAGGGGTTACTTCTGGTAGGGGTTACCGCTAAGTGCATCCTGGCTTGCAGCTGCAGGGCTGCAGTTAGGGGATGCCGCTGGCAGGGCTTCCGCCGCCTGGGCAGAACAGCAGGCAGACTCCAAGCAGGACTCTTCTTCCTTGTTTTTAGGAGGACGAATTGGAATTATATTGGGAGTATATCAGTTGTCATTTATTTGCAAATTAAGGGATAAATACGTGTATTATGGAGATAATTACAATCGGTGGAGATAATTCATGAATAGCTCGGATAATCATGCAAGATGAAGGCTTCAAGTGACCTACTTGGAGTGGGATACCGCTAGATAACTACAAGAGGAAGTTGTTTTATCCTAAACTAGAGGGGATAAGAACTTATCTCTTCGGAGTCCTAAATCGAGAACTACATGGGCTTGATCCCTATAAATAGGGTATATAGGCACCTTGCAAAGGGGATTCAGATTCATAAACTCACGAGTTCTAGACTCTAAAGAGAGGCACGTGTAACCTTTGTGACGTACATTTCCGGGCAATTGCAGGACGGAATTCCACAATTCCGGCCTCGTTGTTTGGTTCTTTGCAAGCTCAGCCCTTTAACACATTTGTTTTTCTTTAGTTTATGTTAGCGGTAGCACCTAAAAGCTAGCCGTATTTTACGTAGTTGTAATAGATATCCCTAGAATTGTGCTATACAGTTCTGGGGGTGTTGTATCAATTCCTCTCACAACACTTTTTGGCGCGAGAAGGAGGGGATTACTGATCTTAGAGAGGAGAGATGTTAGAAATTCCCGAAAACACTGAAAATCCCAAGACGCCGGAAGGCGCTCCGCAAGATAAAAGCGACGTTCCGAGCGGGAAATTAACACGCGAGGAGATGAAGGCAAAAATGAAGAAAATGAGTAGGAGGATTGCCTCCTTGGAAAGAAAGTCAGCAAGGTCGAAAAAGGCTAGCAAGGTGACTCCCACCAAGCTGGATTTTGATGGAGAAGGCGGCAGGAGGGAAGGTGGCAACCCTGAGAAAGAAGCTAACCCCGAGATGAATGATGGAGAACACTCACAGGCTGCTAGAGTGTTCGATCGCCTTGGAAGGAAACTGACTGAGCAGGACTTGTGGCACAGGCTTGGCAACAAGGCCCCTAACGGGGATCAACCTGAAGGCTCGCAACACAGGGCTCCTCCCAGCCAAAGACAGGAGAAGCCCGTGTCTGAAGCTCGGTCAAAGGATAAAAACCAAAGGCCATCAAAAGTTATCTCCATTCATGACGATGAGGAAAGCTCAGGGTCGCACTATGATGAGGAAGTAAGCAAGAAGAAAGATCAGCCCCTGGATGGTGACTATGAGGTTGCACTTGGTGATGGGGATGATAAGTGTAAGATGGAAGAGCTGCTGGAAGCCGTAAAGAAGGTGAAGGCCTATAAGAAGTCGAAAGCTGAGCTTACCGTCAAGTCACCATTTACTAAGAGGGTTAGGGAGTCACCCCTACCGCGTATCTATAGGGGGTTGGCGACCTGCGATTTAACGGAACCACGGATCCCGTGGAGTATCTTAGCCAGTTTGACACTGAGATGGAGGTCTACCAGATTCCAGACCTCACAAAATGTCACTTATTGGCCGCAACCCTTAGGGATGACGCTCACCATTGGTTCAAGAGGCTTCCCGCTAATTCTATCAGCTCTTGGAGGAAAATGAGCGAGCTGTTTATGGGACAATTCAGGGCTTCCGTTACTTATGCCCACCTGCCAACACTCTAGCTAATATTAAGCAGAAGGAACATGAGACATTAAGAGAATATTTCAAACGCTTCAACTCAGAGGTACCCCGAGTTAGGCCAACATCAAAGGAAACCCTGGAGAATTTCTTGATAGCGGGGGTAAGGCCTGGAACAGACTTTTGGAAGGAGTTTCAAGGGAGGGAGCCCGAAACTCTGGCTGACTTCTTTGCTAGGGCAGAACCCCATAAAGTGATTGAGGAATCTCTAGCTAAGTTGAAGAAGGAGTCGAAGTCTGAAAGCCGTAGCAGTTGCAAAAACAAGTGAGACAGGTCTTACAGCCCAGATAGGAGGAACACCTATAAGAGGAACCCCTACATAAGGCCTACTGGTGAGAAATCCTTGAGACGGCAAAACCTCACCCATTACTGTGAATACAACCAGCACACAGGGTTTTGACAAGTCAAGGCTGACGATGAGGAAGACAAGAGAGGGAAGGTACCATGAATACACGCCTCTGACAGCTCCCATAGATCATATTTTCGAGGTTGGAAACAAGGCGAGACTCTTCCAGAAGCCCTTTCGAAATGGACCCCCTGGAAAGAAAGACCAGGGGAAATATTGTTCTTTCCACGACTTGAATGGGTATGACACGGCGAAATGTGTGCATCTCAAGGACCACATAGAGGATCTCATTAGAACCGGATACTTGACAAAGTTTGTAGCCCAAGAGGCTAAAAAGTATAAGGAAAAAAAAGTTGAAAGGCCAAGTAACCAGGAAGCCAACCGTAGCACTCGGGCTGGCAGTGTCCGAATGATCATCGGGGGACCCTTCGTGGGAGGCCAGGGACGCAGTGCTATGAAGAGATATGTACGGGAAGCCCGAGGGCCGCCTTTAACCAATGTGTGCCATCTGTCTAAAAGGCCTCCCAAAATGTTCAAAGGGGAGACCATGGACATTACCTTTACTGAGGGAGATGCGCGCACGGTACACCATCCTCATAGCGATGCCCTGGTGGTAACAGCCGTGATTGGAAATGTTAATGTGCACAGGCTTCTCGTCGACAACGGAAGCTCTGTCAACATCCTGGCCTACAGTGCATACCAGAGAATGAAAATGGCCGACAAAGACACGATGGCTTGCTACAATGAATTGTATGGTTTCACAGGAAATGCTGTCCAAATTGTTGGAAGGGTAAGGCTCCCAATCACCCTTGGAGTAGAACCCCGGGCTACCACTCAAGTCTCAGAGTTCATGATAGTGAATGAGAACATCTCTTATAACGAGATCCTAGGCAGACCCATCCTAAGGGACATGCAGATCGTAACCTCAATCTACCACTTATCGATGAAGTTCCCGACCCCCAACGGGGTGAGCTGTGTGCGAGGATGTCAGGACGATTCCCGAGAATGCTATAGCAAGGCTTTGAGATCAGCAGTAAAGGCCTGTAAAGAGATCCAACTAATGGACGGAGACTTCCCGGAAAGCTGTTATAAGCAAGTGGACATAGAGGAGGAACCCGAAACTAAGGCTCAGGGAAAAGTCCTGATAAAGTTTGTGAAAGAAACCTGCAACATGGTGGTCATTGTACAGCACCCAGGGGAAGACCCATATCTGGAAGCCTCACATGCCGTGCATGGAGGGCTTACTATCATGGACACACCCCTGACGAAAAATATTGATACAGCTGAAACCCTGGTTGAGGGGATTATGGAAGATGTGACTGACAGTGATTCTGAGGGGGCTAGTCGAAAGCAGCCCCAAAATAAAAAGCAAGAAAATAAGTGCGAGGCACCTTGTGACTTCAACAGTGCTATGGTAACCTATCAACTTGGAGACCGGACACGACTTCCCGTTCATGAAATCCTGGGTACGCAACCCCAAGAGGGTGGCAACAAAGAGGTTACCCGTTGAGATCGACCTCGACCCAAGGATGCCGGAAACTCAGGTGAAGACTGAAGCAGCTAGGGATACCCTGTCCATCTTGGTGGATGAGTCTGACCCCTCTAAAGAATTAAAGATTGGGGAGCAATTGAGGCCGGACCTAAGGGAAACCCTGGCCGCATTCTTAAAGAATAATCTAGACGTCTTCGCTTGGAACCATTCGGATATGATCAGGATTGACCCAGAAGTCATGTGCCACCACCTCAATATTGACTCGGACAGAAAGGGAGTCAGACAGAAGAGAAGGCCACTTAGTGGGGAAAGGGCTACCGCTTTTCGGGAAGAGGTAGACCGACTACTGAAGGCATGCCTAGTGAAAGAAGCCTTCTACCCTACATGGCTAGCAAACCCGGTATTGGTGAAGAAACCCAATGGAAAGTGGATAACATGCATAGACTTCACTGATCTGAACAAGGCTTGCCCTAAGGACAGCTTCCCGCTTCTTCGAATTGACCAATTGGTGGATTCCACTGTGGGGCATGCACTGTTAAGCTTCATGGACGCTTACTTGGGCTACAATCAAATGCCCATGTTCGAGCCAGATCAGGAACACACCTCCTTCATCACTAACAGGGGGCTTTATTGCTATATCGGCATGTCGTTCGATTTGCTAAATGATGGGGCTCCATACCGAAGGCTGGTCAACAAGATGTTTAAGAACCAGATGGGAAAACAATGGAAGGTATATGTGGATGACATGCTGGTCAAATCAAAGGAAGTCTATGATCATGTGACACACTTATCAGAGATGTTCGACATACTAAGGGATTACAAGATGAAGTTGAATCCCCAAAAATGCGTATTCGGGGTTGAATCTGGCAAGTTCCTGGGCTTCATTGTCAATCACAGGGGAATCGAAGCTAACCCTACGAAGATCAAGGTCTTAATTGAAATGAGGTCGCCTAGAAATGTAAAAGAGGTGCAATGCCTTACAGGCCGGGTTGCCGCCCTAAACCGGTTCATCTCGAAGTCCTCAGACAAATGTAGAGAATTCTTTGCAGCCATAAAAAAGGGGCAAAAATTTGAATGGACGACAGAATGCGAGGCTGCCTTCCTAAAGCTAAAGGATCAACTTGGGAGCCCGCCACTGTTGGCAAAACCAAGGGAGGGTGAAGCCTTAATCCTTTACCTAGGGGTTTCTGAGTTCTCAATTAGCGTTGTCCTGATCAAGGAGGAAGAGCAAGCCCAGCAGCCAGTATATTATGTGAGCAAAAGACTACTCGATGCTGAAACCCGATACTCGAACATGGAGAAGTTAGCCTACGCATTAATCTTGGCTTCCCGTAAACTAAGGCCTTACTTCCAGGCTCACAAGATTGAAGTGCGAACATCCTTCCCTCTCAGACAAGTCTTACACAAGCCGAAAGCCTCAGGAAGGATCATGAAATGGGCAGTCGAGCTAGGCCAATTTGACATAGAGTACAAGCCAAGAACCGCCATCAAGGGGCAAGCGCTAGCTGACTTCATCTTGGAATTTCCACCCACTTTTGAAGTTGAAGGGATGGAATGCGTACCTGAACCTTAGTCTCCAATAGCCATACCCGTGGTGAAACTTGTACGTCGATGGGGTTATCAACGGAAATGGGGCCGGGGCTGGCATTGTCTTAGTCAGTCCAGAAGGCCATAAGCTGCAAAGCTCCATTCACTTCTATTTTAAAGCCACCAACAATGACGCGGAGTATGAAGCCCTAATGGCGGGGCTAAAGCTAGCCTTGGAGATGAGGGTGGAAAATATGAATGTTTACAGTGACTCAATGTTGGTAGTCTGGCACATTCGGGGAGGCTTCCAAGCTAGAGGTCCCCGTACCGATCTTTACATGCGGTATGCCCAAGAACTAATTGGGAAATTCAGGGAGATCAAGCTGGAGCAAATACCAAGGTCTGAGAACGCAGATGCAGATGCCCTTGCCAAGTTAGGCTCTCAGAGGGATGCACATATGCTTGGGGTGATCCCCCTCGAAATCAAATATTAGCCCAGCATCCCTAAAATTGAGATCCTGGATGTTGAGGTTGAAGAGTCTGACTTTTGGACAACCCCTATTCAGGAATATATAGCCAACGGAACCCTGCCTACAAACAAGGATGAGGCCAGAAAATTGCGATACAAGGCAGCCCAGTATGTGATTAATGATGGAATTCTTTACAAAAAAGGGTTCAACCGCCCCTCCTTAGGTGTGTTGCTGGGATAAGATGTGAGTACATTATGCGCGAGGTGCATAAGGGAATTTGTGGGAATTACTCGGAAGGTGCCTCCCTCGCCCACAAAATTCTTCGCCAGGGCTACTACTGGCCTACCCTCCACAAGGATGCTCATGCCTTCGCCAAGGCCTGTGACAGTTGCCAGAGGTTCTCTAATACAAATAAGAACCCAGCGGTACCCCTAAAGACCTTGACAAGCCTCTGGCCGTTTGTTGTTTGGGGTATAGATCTGATTGGAGAGTTACCCAAGGGAAAAGGAGGTGTGAAATATGCGGGTGTGGCTGTAGATTACTTCACTAAATGGGCTGAAGCTGAACCCCTGGCTTCCATCACTGCAAGGAAGCTGGTAGACTTCGTTTATCGAGCAATCGTCTGTCGATACGGGGTTCCCTACAAGATCATATTGGACAATGGGAAGCAGTTTGACAGCAATGAGATGATAAATTTTTGTGAACATCTTGGCATAGAGAAAGGGTTTTCCGCGGTGTGCCATCCCCAGAGTAACGGTCATACGGAGGCCGTAAACAAAATCATCAAGCACACCCTGAAAGCCAAACTAGAAGAGAAAAAGGGTTGTTGGCCAGAAGAACTTCCAATGGTGTTGTGGTCTTACAACACCACTCCAAGGTCTACCACCGGTGAAACCCCGTTCACCCTAACATACGGGTGTGAAGCCATGGTTCCCGTGGAAGTTGGAGCAGGGTCCTTTCGAAGGGATAACTATGACCTTGAGAATAACGAAGTCAACCACAGGCTCTACCTAGACCTGATTGAAGAAGTAAGGGATACGGCCCAGTTGAGGCTTGCTGCATATCAACAGAGGACCCCTAAATATTTGATAAGAAGGTGAGGGCTCGACCCCTCAAAACGGGAGACCTAGTTCTAAGGAAAATGATGCCTAACATGAGGGTTCCCGCTCATGGGGCCTTCGGTGCAAAATGGGAAGGCCCATATATCATCAAGACAGTGCTTTGGGAAGGTACTTACCACCTTACAGACATGGATAAGAGACTCATACCAAGGGCTTGGAACGCCCAACACTTAAAGAGGTATTATCAGTAGCTTCACCCGGGTAGTATTTCTGTAGGCTTCGGCTTTGGGGTCAAGACAATAAAGGCGGGTTTATTAGTTGTAATCGCTATGCTTTTAGGAAAATTATCAGGCTACTATTTGCTTTGTTTGCTAGGATGCTCGGGGGGTAGTGTCTTTACACCCCCCAAAATTATGCTATGTCAACTTGTTACCATGTGATTCAATAAAATTTCGCAGTTTTCCGTTATGAAGTTTTGTATATGCTTGCTCGCTTGCCATAATTGTTAATTGAATGCTTTATATATATATGCTTTAAAAAAGTATTTAGGGCTTCAATTGCATCTAGTTCTCCACCATAATTGTAATTATGCTAAAGAACTCGGGGGGGTAGTAGGCATATCATTAACATTACTTGGCTTAAAATTCAAAAATTGGAAATCGAAAACATTAAAACTCGGGAAACACAACTCAACAACTTGGCTGCACTGATTGGAAGGAAATCTTATCAAAGCTCTCAAGGTTTCAAGCTTTTAAAGCTTGCAAGGTTTTGGGCTCACAGTAGCCCTTCAAGGTTTAAAGCCTATCAAGGCTTTCAAGGCTAAAGCTTATCAAAGCTTTCAAGGTTTCAAGCTTTTAAAGCTTGCAAGGTTTTGGGCTTACAGTAGCCCTTCAAGGCTAAAGCTTATCAAAGCTTTCAAGGTTTCAAGCTTTTAAAGCTTGCAAGGTTTTGGGCTTACAGTAGCCGTTCAAGGCTAAAGCTTATCAAAGCTTTCAATGTTTCAAGCTTTTAAAGCTTGCAAGGTTTTGGGCTTACAGTAGCCCTTCAAGGCTAAAGCTTATCAAAGCTTTCAAGGTTTCAAGCTTTTAAAGCTTGCAAGGTTTTGGGCTTACAGTAGCCCTTCGAGGCTAAAGCTTATCAAAGCTTTTAAGGTTTCAAGCTTTTAAAGCTTACAAGGTTTTGGGCTTACAGTAGCCCTTCAAGGTTAAAAGCCTATCAAGGCTTCCAAGGATAAAGCTTATCAAAGCTTTCAAAGTTTCAAGCTTTTCAAGCTTACAAGGTTTTGGGCTTACAGTAGCCCTTCAAGGTTAAAAGCCTATCAAGGCTTTCAAGGCTAAAGCCTATCAAGGCTTTCAAGGCTAAAGCCTATCAAGGCTTTCAAGGCTAAAGCTTATCAAAGCTTTCAAGGTTTCAAGCTTTTCAAGCTTGCAAGGTTTTGGGCTTACCGTAGCCCTTCAAGGTTTACAGCCTATCAAGGCTTTCAAGGCTAAAGCTTATCAAAGCTTTCAAGGTTTCAAGCTTTTCAAGCTCGCAAGGCTGCTTTTGTTGGAGGTAGGGCTTATCAAAGCCCTCCAAGGTTGAAGGCCTATCAAGGCTTTCGGGTTCAAAGCCTATCAAGGCTCTCGAGGTTCATATTTGCAGAATCACTTCAAGGCTTACTTTGTGGAATCATCTGGAGGCTTGCACTCGGAGATCACTTTAAGGCTTACGCCCGAGGGTATCCTTCGAAGCTCACATTTGGGGCTCACATGTGGAGCCCCGAAGCCAAGCTTGCGCGTAAGATCGAGGTTACTTGTGCTTGGATGGATTATTACAAGGAAAGATTAAGTGTTTTTACGCTATCGGGGAGTTAACATAATTACATCTATATATACTCTCAAGGAAGGAAATGACCCCGAAGAATAAGGTCCCAAGGGTCGCAGCCCCCCAGAAATTGGACAATGTATACATTTTCAATACAAGGGTTACCCCCTCTATTCATTCTTTCTACCTGCATGGAAGGATTAGATGACAAATATAGCTATATGGGAAGAAGTACAAGCAGTGCACACGAAAAATATGAAGGAGTGAAAGCAGTTACATAAAATAAAGACATACTGCAAAGGAAATTCCTCCCCACACCAACAGGGGGAGGCCCTTACAGTATTAAAATATTTTGCAGAGCATTCCGAGGTGCCCGCACCCTCATCCAAAAATATTCAATTTGTGATGACAAGCGCCACGCATAATCTCATGATTAACAAAAAAAATAAAAGTTTGATTAAAGGACTGGGAGGGAAGGATCAAGAAACAGCTGGAGAGGAGGAGGCCTTGGGGACTTCATCGGTTGCCGGGGCGTCCGAAGAGATTGCGTTTGGGGAAGGAGCCACAGCTAGGGCTTCCACTTGGGCCACCACATGAGATTCCGAAAGGGGTGCCTCCTCAACCTTCTGTCGGTTCGCAGCCACAGCTTCTCCCTCAGAGGTACCCCCAAGAACTTCCTTGGCGCCGGTTTCGCTTTTCTCGGGGCTGGTGGCATCCTCGGCTTTTGCTCCTTCCAAGGAAAGGGTAGCGTCAGCTCCCAGTTTGGCCCAATCATTATCGGGGAAGAAGCGGTAGGCCGATTTCACGCAATCCTTTACCCCGGCGGCAACCCCCGCCTCAAAAATGGCGGCTTCCCGCTTCTTCCTCTTCTCCCGAGAGGAGGCCTCCGCGCCCTGCAAGGCCTTCACCTGATCCTCTAGCCTTTTTACCTGCTTCCCAAGGCCATCCACCTCTTCCTCTAAGGAGCGCCTCACCGCTCCCTCCTTCCTCCTCTCCTCAGCAATCCTTGCCTCCGCCTCCTTGAACTCCTGATTGGCCTTCCACAAGGCGTCTCGGTCCTTGGTGACGGTAGCAAGGCTCCCCTTAACTTGCTTCAGCTCCGCCCAAACTCCCTCATCGATCCGAGCAGCATCAGCAACCTGCTCGCTAATCTTAAGGTCCAGGAAAAGGCTCTTCGCCTTGGCCACCGCTTTGTCGTGGGCGGCCTCAGCTAAGGACAGCCTGTCCTATTCCCTGATAGCAGCCTTAGGAATCTGATCGCTGACCAGACGCTGAAAGAGTTGGGATTTCTGGGAAGAAGCAAGAGAAGGGCACCCCGAGCGGAAGCCAATTTGGTCCTCTTGGCAGAGCGGGAGTCAGAAGGAGTCCCGGTGTCCGAGACCTTGGCCTCCCTCCTTCGACCGCCTGAGGAGGCCTTCTTTTGTTCCAGGGAGGCAGCAGGTAGCTGTGAGATAGAAGGAGTGGAAACGGGAACCTTGGAGCCGGAGGCCTCCCCAAAGAGGTCCTCGTATTACTTTAGTCAGCATATTAAATTACTGTTAATGCTCTTTACATATATACTTAAGATACAAATGGAAAGGCTGTTGGGTATCAACCCAATAGGAATAGGATTCTGATTTGAGTTAGAAATTAGAATTGGATTAGGATTATGATTAGGTATATTAGAGTTAAATTCTGATTTGTCTAAGTTTGATGGCTATATATACATAGTCATATTGTTTGATAGGTATGCTTGAGTATTGGTAGGCTTGAGTATCCTAGCTTGGTGGATTGTATTATTGATAACGGTTTTGATTAATAATACAAGTTGGGACGTGGATTTTCTGCGTCATATAATTTTGTGTGTGTGCTTTGTATTAGAAGATTGATCTCGTATATTATTCCTAACAAGTGGTATCAGAGCCAGGTTCATGATGGATAAGATGGGAGGAAAATTCGAGATTGAATTGTTTGATGGCAGAAACAATTTTACTTTATGGCAGAGCACAGTGAAAGATTTGTTAATTCAACGAGGATTATATGCAACTCTCGAGGATAAGAAGCCCGCTGATGTGGATAATACAAAGTGGGAAGATATGAAATTGCGTGCTGCGTCGACTATCCGGTTGGCTCTTGCACCGGAAATCAAGTATGATGTTCTTGAGGAGAATAACCCTAAAAATTTGTGGGAGAAGTTGACAAAGACATATCACTCAAAGTCTTTGGCCAACAAGTTGTTTCTCAAGAAAGATTTGTTCGGACTTAGGATGGAAGAAAACGGAGATTTGAGAGATCATCTAAATCGTTTTAATGGGTTGATCAACCAGCTGAATAATTTGGATGAAAAATTACAGGATGAGGACAAAGCCATTCTTTTACTTGTTTCCCTACCAAATAAGTATAATAATGTGATTACCTCTTTAATGGTTGGAAAAACGAAGTTAACTTTGGATGAGACTACTGTTGTTATTCTTGAAGCTGAAAGATTGATGAAGCAAGGATCGGGTGATACATCGGACGGAAGTGCACTTATGATGGATGCATATAACAAGAAAAAGAAGTTTGATAAGAAACATAACCCTAATATCAAGTGCTTTTATTGTGAAGAATTGGGCCACCATCAATTCATATGTCCAAAAGCAAGAGAAGACTTAAAGGAGTTAAAGAAAATTCGAGAGAAGGGTAGTGCTTCGCTTGTTGAGACGGTTGATGATGCTCTTTTGGTTCAAGAAGACAAGGGATCAAAAGAAGAATGGGTACTTGACTCGGGATGTTCTCATCACATATGTGCTAGGAGGGAGTGGTTCTCGTCCTATAAGGATTGTGAGGGAAAGATGATAGCTTTACCAAATGGTAAAACGATAAAAGTTACCGGCGTTGGTGAGATAACGATGAAACTTCATAATGGTCGTATTCGAAAATTAGCTCAAGTAAGGTATGTACCGGAGCTAAATCGAAATCTAATTTCATTGGGTAAATTAGTTGATTTGGGATGTACTGTCATGATGAAGAACGGTTGTTTGGAGGTCACCAAACAAGAATTGGTGATACTCTAAGGTTGGAAGGATAAGAGAAATCTTTTTATGCTAGATGGAGAGGTTGTTACTCAAGGGGAGGCTTTGGCGGATGGACGTCAACGTCTTCATGGTGATCGTTAAAAAAAAAAAATAAAATTTGAAACCGTATTGGGTTGAAGGGGAGGATTGTTGGGTATCAACCCAATAGGAATAGGATTCTGATTTGAGTTAGAAATTAGAATTGGATTAGGATTATGATTAGGTATATTAGAGTTAGATTCTGATTTGTCTAAGTTTGATGGCTATATATACATAGTCATATTGTTTGATAGGTATGCTTGAGTATTGGTAGGCTTGAGTATCCTAGCTTGGTGGATTGTATTATTGATAACGGTTTTGATTAATAATACAAGTTGGGACGTGGATTTTCTGCGTCATATAATTTTGTGTGTGTGCTTTGTATTAGAAGATTGATCTCGTATATTATTCCTAACAAAGGCGCATGCAAGAGAGTTAATGCAGTATCAACCTTGCTCAATCTGTTCCATAATTTGTAAATGTTTTAAACTTTAACGTATGGACATGCCTTCGTTGCATTGTCAATCACATAATTCAAAATTCAAATAATGCAAGAGGTCCTGTGTTTGCTTGATCACACCTTTCCACTGCTCAATTGAAGATTCGTTTTGGTGAAAAGAAGTCGCTATGAATTCAGGCCAAGCTTCGCAACATCAGACACGAGTAGGCGATGGTATGAAAGTTTTTCCATTCTTTTCATTCTATTTCGAGTTTTGTTAAATTTTGTGGATGATGGGATAATTTTTGTCAAAAATACTATAATAAAGGGCGGAAACGACCTCTTAGTCCATCTTCGTCGACCTTCGGTGTAGGTACGTTGCTTTCCATCGTACTCCTCATCGACTCAGTGGATAATCTCAAGCATGCTCTTCTATTCTAACCGTTGTCTGTCTAATTAAAATTGTTTAGTGCTCAGACGGCGAGGCGAGGAATCTGGCCTTGATGCGTTTCTACGTGCGCGATGCATTAATACACAGGGTCAAGAAGGTTACGTTGGCATTTCTCGCCATTAGAATGCTACTAGCACCTCTGCTGCACAACAAACGCCTGGTATTAAGGCAATGAGTATTTGTCATGTGTTCTGCTAACTTGATGATTTTCCATCGTCTGACTGATGTAGGAGTTTTTTGTATTGTACAGGTTATAATTTGCTAGCGTCGGGGAATGGAGCTTATCACGGTCTGAATAAGAATTGTGATACAAACAAAGGTTAAATACTCATGATTGTGATTATGAATATGATGTATTCTAATATTTTACACAGCATTGATAGTTCTTCTTCATTGTTTGCTGAATTTGAGATTTCTAAACATTCATGACAGAAAATTGTCATACACCTTATGATGCAAGGAAATACAACAACTCCAACTCAAATTTAACATTCGAGAATATAATGAGTGATGGTCAGCACTCTGTTAATCAGCATGCAAATTCAGTTTATGGGGAGTATATTTCCTCAAATCCTCTTATTGGAAAAGGATACGAAAGACAAAAGAATAGCAGCGTTGAACAAAGCATGGCGCATTCAGGACTGCTGACTAACAAAAATAGTACTAAATTCCAAAAATTCAGTGCAAGTAAACATAGTAGGATACCTTCTTTTGTCCAGTTGAACACTCCTGGCACAGGTAATCCATTCACGTGACAACCTATTCTTTCAGCTTGCAGCGTAATAATCATGAGCATTGATTCTTGCAGGTCGTAGGGTGCCATTGAAAGAGATTGATTTAAACCAAACATCGAGTTTTTAGGTGCAAAGAGCTTCAAGCAGTGCAACTCATGCAACCAGTGAAATTTCAGGTTGACGTTTTATTTTCAAATGACCTAAATAGTGTAGCAACTCCGGAACATTGTCGCCTGTAGCCTGTAGACACGACAGAAGGAGTTGAAAAGAGTCTGGGAAACAGACGTTTATTTTATGCAACTCCAGTATCCATTGCTTTTTCCGTTGGGAGAAGACGGTTTTCATACTAAAATCCCTCTTATAAAAAATAAAAAGCAGATTAAAAGGACCGAAAATGAACAAAATCCCACTGATGGGGATACAGAGCCTGGACCCAAGCATCGTGACCATGTATCGATGATGGAGTATTATTCCTACAAGCTGATGATACATCCGGACGAAGGTTAATACACTGATTACTAAGCATTGTAACATGTATCTTGAGTACGTGTTAGAAATCAGTTGTGTTGTTTCATACCAGTGCACCTATTTACGCTAATATGTTTTTATCTTTCTATGTTATTACAAGGCTTGACACCTCATATGGGTGGTCGATTGTGGCAGCAATATGTGGTTGATGCCTTCATAACTATTGAGCAGTATAGGTTGGACTGGATAAGCGGGAATCAAACAACAATTCGGTCTGATCTATACAACTCTGTACGCGATGCAGTCAGAAAAGGTGATAATGACCCGAGTCAGGTTGGCAAGCGTGTTATACTCCCGGCCTCATTCACAGGATCATAACGATATATGTCGCAGTACTTCAAAGATGCATTGGCTTTGTGTCGTTCAATTGGACATCCTTCGTTGTTTCTCACAATGACGTGTAATACCAAATGGCCTGAGATAACTGATATGATGAAGCACTTACCAGGTGTAAAGGCTTCTGATGCACCTGATGTTATTGCTCGTGTCTTCAAACTTAAGCTCGATCAGCTAATAGAACTTATTAAAAAGAAGAATTATTTTGGTCGGTGTATCGGCTGTAAGTTTTTCTCAAATGTTATTATATACTTTTTAGAAAATTGTTCTCCTTTATTAGTGGTAATAGGTTTTTAAAGTGCTTTTTAAAATGATTCTTGCGACGAACCATGTGATAGTAATTATTTTTCTTTGTCTCCACAGTGATGCACGTCATTGAATTCCAAAAGCGTGGCTTGCCACACGCACACATGTTGGTGTGGTTACACCCAAATGACAAGCCAAAGAGTCCTGGCCAGATTGATCAGTTGGTAACGACTGAGATCCCGGATAAGGACACAGACCCGGAGTGTTATGAGGCTGTTAGGAATTATATGATTCATGGCCCTTGCGGAAAGGACTTCTCTTATTCGTCGTGTATGGCTAATGGGAAATGTACCCGTCATTTCCTCAAAAGGTATAATTTCCACTATATGGTTGAATATTAATAGTATCGTTGTGTGACGAACTTTATCGTTGTTATAAAAGTTATTCACTATATTTAATTTTTGTAGGTACAATAGCAATACTTATTTTGATGATTGCGGTTTTCCCGTTTATAAACGACGGAATACCGGAGCCAAGGTGAAGTGTAAAGGACATGACCTTGACAATCGTTTTGTTGTCCCATATAACCGAGATCTGTTGTTGAGATTCCAGTGTCATATCAATATTGAGATTTGTAATAACTCTCGGTCGTTGAAGTATTTATTCAAATATTGTTTAAAAGGACATGATACCGCGACAATGATGCTCCGAAAGTCGAAAGGAAATGGTAATGTGGTAAGTGCAGATAATAAATCTCGACAGATGAATGAGGTCAAGAATTATCTAGATGGTCACTACATTTGTGCTTCTGAAGCGTCTTGGAGAATTTTTGGGTTTGATATTCATTCTCGATGGCCGTCTGTTGATCGTCTTCCAATCCATTTACCCAATAATAAATATGTGAGCTTTAGAACTGGAGAGAGTCTCCAAGGGGTATGTGATAGGGCGGATTCAAGAAATTCTAAGCTTGAAGCTTGGTTTGTAGCGAATAAAATGTATCCTGAAGCCAGGCAGTACACGTACCAAGAATTCCCAAGTCATTTCACGTGGTTGCCGCGGGAATGCAGGTGGAAGCCGCGCCAAAGGGGAGAAGTGATTGGCAGAGTTTCAGAAGTCCATGCAACTGCAGGTGATTTGTTGTTTCTTCGCATGCTACTAATGAGGAGGAAGGGAGTGTTTTCTTTTGAAGACATAAGAACCATTGATGGCATCATGTATCCTACTTTTAAAGAGGCCTGTGGTGCTCTTGGTCTGCTGCACAATGATAAACAATGGCATGATGCCATGGAAGAGAATGCACACTCATCTTTGGCTCATTAGCTTCGTGAAATGTTTGTGAATATTTTATGTTACTGCTTTGTTACAGATCCTGGAAACCTTTGGCAGTTACACTGGCAGTCTATGGTAGATGATATTATACATAAGAAGCGGAAGGAGAGTGATGACAATTCTTTGCAACTATCTGAATTGGACATTCAAAATTATACCCTTGCTGGTAATAATATTTTTTGTATCAAAGTTATAAAGTATAAATTTATGAGCCTGTTTATCGTGGATTCTTAATAATGTTAGCTTATTCATTATACTTTAGTCTTATTGTATTTCACAACACGTGCAGAAATTGAGAAGCTTTTGAATGACGTCGGAAAGAGCTTAAGGGATTTCCCAACCATTCCTTTTCCTGGTGAAAAATACTTCCAGTCTGATGTTAATCGACTTATTGCTGAAGAAACAAATTATGATGTAGAGGAGATGTCTGCGTTACATGACTCTAATCTTGCAAAGCTGAATGTAGAACAGAGAAAGATTTACGATTCTGTAATTGCAAAGGCTGAAAATAATATAGGCGGCGCCTTTTTTGTGTACGGCAATGGAGGTTGTGGAAAGACGTTTTTGTGGCAGACCATTTATGCAAAGCTACGATCGCAACGTAAAATTGTGCTCCCCGTGGCTTCGTCTGGCATTGCTGTTGTGCTGCTTCCCGGAGGTAGGATTGCACATTCGAGGTTCCATATTCCACTTAAACTCGATAATTGTTCCACTGCAGGAATAAATCATGGGTCAGATCTTGCTGAATAAATACGTCAGACAAGCCTTATAATCTGGGATGAGGCTCCAATGCAGCATCGTCATGCCTTTGAGTGTGTTGACAGATCTTTGCGCGACATTATGTCTTCTGTTGATTCATAGAGAGCTAGAAAACCTTTTGGAGGTATTACTATTGTATTTGGTGGTGACTATCGACAGATTTTACCTGTGATTCGCAAGGCCACGAGGGCGCAGGTAGTCGGTGCTGCTTTCAATCGCTCTAAATTGTGGTACAGTTGTGATGTTTTTTCTACTTTGCCAAAACATGCGTTTGCGAGATGGCAATACTGCTGAAGAGAACAAAAGAATAAAAGAGTTTAGTGACTGGCAACTTGCTGTTGGAGATGGGAGATCACCTACCATATCTCCTGGTGAGGAGAACCATGAATCAAAAGTCGAGATACCTGATCAGTTTGTTGTCCGTAATGAAGGTAGGCATCCAATTGAGACGCTGTTTGATATTGTTTATAAGGATTTTGAAAGTAGTATGGACTCAAAGTCTGAGTTCGAGAGCAATCCTAACTCCTACAAATGTTTGGGTTGACGATATCAATGTGAGAGTTCTTGAAAAGATTCCGGGTACCTGTCACACCTATCTTAGCCAGGATTCAATGGAAGATTCTGTTTCTCCGCATAGCGATTTTGATGCTTCCTTTCCCATTGAATATCTAAATTCATTAGATATGCCATGCCTCCCCAAGCACGAACTGAAAGTCAAGGTTGGCGCGGTGGTTATGCTGATGCGCAACTTGAATCAAATTTTAGGGTTGTGCAATGGAACTAAGATGATAGTTACTGATTGTAAGAAAAATAGTATTAAGTGTGAGATTCTATGTGGTTCACAAATGGGAACCAGGCACCTTATACCAAGAATTGATATGATTCCAAGCGACACTAATCTTCCATTTGATTTTACGAGGACTCGGTTTCCACTACAGGTATGCTACGCCATGACGATTAATAAGAGTCAAGGTCAATCTCTTGATATGGTAGGACTATACTTGCCAAGGTCAGTGTTTTCACATGGCCAGTTGTACGTGGCAATCTCGCAGGTCACATCCTCGAGTGGACTTCACATATTGATTGATGATGACAATGGATCCAGCACCAACGTTACAGCGAATGTTGTCTTCGAGGAGGTTTTTTACAATCTTCGCAGCTTAAATGATTGATAAATAGTACCACGAAACTGTTCAAGCTTGATCTCATATATGTATTCCAGAAAATGTTGAACTGATGATTTTTGATAGTGCAAGGTTTTTAATGAAATAGAAACTGCAATTTCATGGTTATTGTAAATTGCCACAGTATTCTAAAAAAAAAAAATTCACAAGTTTCTGATCTGTAGTTTAATGATTCGAAGTAATGTTCATCTCTGCGTTAATACAAAGTTTGGGGATTTTTTGGTCAGAGGATTCAAACATAACTAAGTTCTTTGGAGTCGCTTGGGGGTTGGTATTGACAAATAACTATCATCCATTAACATACAATCACAACTGGAACTTCACCATTTTATTCAATCGTTCGACACACTTCATACTAAATCACACTGAGATAATACAACCAATCACACTGGAATCGATATTATGAATAAAGTTAACTATGCATAAAGTTGACACACAAAATGCTACATAAACTAGACATTAAGGATGAAATCGGTGAGTAGAGCACTTAGATGTTCATGTTCTGCACCTACTTCATTTGCAGCATCCTTAAGATCCTTTAATTTTTTGGTCCATTCTTCTACAAAAGTCTCGAATACTGCATACATCTCGGTTGTCTGAGCCTTTAGCAGTTTTGCGTGTCCATTTACAGATGCTCTTGAATCTTCTATGAACCTACCAACATCTCCTTTGTATTCTTCCGGTAGAGCAAAGGTTTCCTCTGTCGACGAACTCCCGCCATCTGCTCGCTTTCCATCTTTAATTATTGAATGTAATTCTCTGCGTATAACAAAAGTAAGATAGACAAAGTTTGTTTACAAAATGCCATGGTTAAGAAAGTTAATTACCCAGATTTTTCAGCAATGCCGAGCATACGAGAGTATAGTTCTGACTGCCTATCTTCCATGCTTTTGTACATCAAACCAAAATCTTCATTAGCTGTTATAACATCATTGTCCAGATCAGAGGAAATTAAATTCAGAGATTGCACTTTGCTGACAAGCACGTCCTGTAACTCCAAGTACCGCTTTCGCTTTGCACGCCTTGACGACATCCCCGTAGAATCTTGAATGCAAAATCAACACAACACTTTTACGGGACAAAAAGAATATAAGAACTACTTTATTTATAGAGTGCAATATGTTTATAGCCTTATCACTAAACTCGTGGAAGGACATGTCAATAAAACTGATTAGCAGTTTTAAAACTGATTAGCAGTTTAAAAACTGAATCTATTTTGATAGAAGGACATGTCTATAATGGTCGTCCATCTTTGATGCTGATTATTGTAAAAACTAAATATAAAAGTCTTTCCTGACTTAACTTTTAAAATTGTTATTACCAGTTCTTTTGTACACACAAGTATGGTAATTTTTGCCATTTTTTTGTTAAAATAGTTAAGAATGGGTTGTGAGTTAGAAAATCAGGCTAAAAATTTAATTTTTACTTCCAATCTGCCTCACTGAAAATCTACGGGGAATTTTTTTATAAAATCTCTATATGCCAACAATTTGAATATATGTTGTCAATTAAAAAATATTAGATTGGCCACTATAATATATTTTATATTTATGACAATATTAGCTGGACTATATTAAAAAAAATTAAAAGTCTTCCCTGACTTAATTTTTAAGTTTTTTTATTATCAGTTATTTTTTTTGCAAACTTACTTGGGAGTGCCCAGGGGTACATGGACTATCTAAAGATAAAGCTGAAGTTACCAAATGTCATATAAGAGAGTCATCCCCAATAATGATAGCGAGAAGTAGTGGTAGGATCACCCATTGTCACATCATCTGTAATGACTAAGCTTCAAAAGTGTCTAAAGAAAAACCTGTCATTTAAAGAAATACTCGAGTAATGCATAGTTAACCATCTTATAAAGAACCTATAATTGAATAAACAAAGAGATTCACCTCCAACATGCCCATGGTAGAGAGGAACACATCACTATTCACTACTCTCGGAATTAGCTCAAAGTTCATTACTGTAGGGTAATAATTTATCATGCGAAAAGCAAAGTATGAAAGTTCAAATTTCACATTAGGCCGCATTCATAGTAAAAAGTGACTCTAGCTCCCTGTATATGTGGTCAGGTACAATGCTATGAACAATTTTCAAACCAACACAAAAACAGAAATAGTGAAATTGGATCACCTTACCAAGGGCCCCTCTTGGCCATGAAGAACCCCTATGCACCCGTCTAGGGCAATAGTATAAGTTGAAGTGGTAATTTATTAATGAATAAAGGAAAAAAATCTGAATGGGAAGCCATCTACTATAACAACTGAAAGAACAAAATCCAACTCTATTTATGCACGCTTTCCCAAGCACCACTATGAAGGCATGTTGTCCTACTAGGTGTTCCATAAAATCTGTTGCTTGCTTAGTCGGAGATGGTCTTATAAAGCACGCAACCAGCATTAGGCCGATGATTACGTACGAAGTAAAATCCTATTACAGGTAACCAGTAATAAAGGTAACGAATCATTTTCGAATCCTACAAATGTGATTTAAAATTATTCCTAATAATCTATTTAACTATATATTTAATAATAATACATTTTTATTAATTTTATTCCTAAGCAATAATGTATAGTACATTCAAATTAATATTACAATTACTCGTTCTGCATCAGGCTTTTTATGGCAAGGATTCCGTGGTACTATCATGTGTACAAAGCTGTATGACAACTAATGCGTACAAAACTTTTGATCAAATAAGAGTTCATTATATTTTTATACATGATGATATCGTTTTTAAAGCTGAGGGTCCCTGATTATGATATAGTGACTTTATGCGCTTTTTGTAGGTTATATCAAGTTACTTGGTTGAAGAAAATTGGTTTCATTTATGATCAAAATAATTTCAGCAAAGTCTGTTCTTTTGACCTCTTACAATAATTTATAAATGGTGTTTCTCTACGCATGTAATGTTGAAGTGTAGTATTTTTTTTGTTTGCTGTTTTCATCTTGCAGTTGTGGATTGGTGATATTTAATTAGATTATATCTATGTCTTTAAATTGTATGATCTTTTCCTTCCACTACCTAAAAATATTTGTAAATCTAAGTATTATAAAGCATATACGTTGAAGAGATGGGAAGCACTGATACCAAAAAGTTGTTGGCCTTATGTTTCATCTTGACAGGGACATTTGGTATTTACAAGTAATAAATTGGTTTTAACAATAAATGTAATTATATGTTTAATTCCTTATGAAGTCCCTGTTTGCTGCATTTTCTAAAAAATGGGTTAGGAATGCCTATTGGCCCTATACTGTGGATTGGCTTGATTTACCGACCAGATGTGCAGTCTAAAAGGTGCATCCAGAGGATCAAGGCCCAATGCAGAATTACAGATACATAACTGAAGACAACATATTAGCTTAACACGACGATAGAGATAGCACGCCATGATAGGAATAGATACATTGACAATTCAACACCCTGAACTTTTCAAATTGTCATGTTCACGACTCCCCTTCGAAGATGCCTACTCTGTAATGTATCAGTGCATATGTAATCATATGTGTTAGTGTGCGTGCTATACAAGTGAATGTGAATAATCTCCTGTAGTAAGTGGCTATGAAGAGATAGAAGGAAAGGATGAGATAATAGGCAAGAAAAAAATGCACAAGAAAGAGACTTGAAAGTGAATAAAATTACGACAAGATTAAGGAAGATAAAATGATTTGACTAGTGGGTGATAGTTACTAGCTACGCAATGTTAGGATCTTGCGGTGGCAAGTTGTACCACGTATCATTAATTCCACTAAACATTATAGATGAGGTAGCAGAGATGATAATGCATTCGAGGGCCTCGTCACAAAAAAGGATGATACGCGTTTTCATCCGACGTATTACATAGGTAAGATAATATAAAAAAATGGCCTTCAACTTTCTAACGTGACATTTTAATTATTTATTAAAAATTTTATTTTTACTTATTTCCTAAATTTATACTAAAATTTCTTGTTTTAGGCTTTAATACCTTACTTATATCTTAATAGATAATCATATTAAGAATACATGTTATTTTAATTAATGGCTAAAATATGGCCATGCAATTAATGAATGTGAGAAAACATATATTTGTAATATATATGTGTGTGATATATAAAATGTATATGTAGCATATAATAAAAATTAGATAATAATATAAGTTAGTAAAAAAATAGATAATATAACTGCAAATATTCCTAAAGACCTGTGGTGAGGATCAGGATGGGGATAGTACCACCTCTTGCAGATCTCTTTTGTTTTACTAATTTTGTTATTATTGTTATAATTATTATATCAGGCTATTTGAATTTATGTCTACTGGGGGTTGATTCTAAATGGAGAGTATGTTAAAAAGGTTTTTCAGGAATCTGGTGCACTTGGCTGTTGTGTCTTTGCAATTTTGTGTTATTGATTTAAGTAATATTCACGTGTAGAACTGTAGATATATGAACTTTCCACCGTGTGTTACATAATTAAAACTTCTTACAACTTAACAAAAGTCTCAGAGTCGGCCAAAAAAATGATGGGAAAACATTCTGTTGAGTCTCAGAGTCGGCCAAAAAATGATAGGAAAACATTCTGTTGATCTGGATTGCTCTAATATTAAAAGGTTGATATTACGAAAAGTTGTGGTGTGTGGACATTGAAATTGGATATGACATGATAAGGATGTGTGACATGATCAAGGATCATGATAAAATTTTGTGGTGGAGCCCTATGATCATATATAGTTAAAGTTAGATATATTTGAAATTAGTTGGACTATTAGAATAGAAGATAAGCAAGGGCACTGAGTAAAGATCTAAGATTTAAGCTCATGCACAAATTTTTGTGATATTACTTATTAGGTGCATAAGATATTACCTTTGTTTATTTAGCTCGACCACATATTCTCAAAATTATCAATTTTTATATTGCTAAAATATTACTCCCTCCGTCTCAAAAAGAATGACCCTTTGACTTTTTCACGAATTTCAATGCGTCTGGAAGAGACACTTATAAAAAGTAGTTTAATATTTTTTTTATTTTGGTCAATATTGTAACTACTCTTACGAGCACTTGAGATGCGTGAAAAAGTCAAAGGGTCATTCTTTTTGGGACAGAGGGCATACTCCCCGTTATTTGTTGTCGCGCTGTCTGATGGTCTTTGTTGATTATTATTTATAGTAGTTCGACTTAATTAAGGTGACTCTACTGTTCCATTATGTAATATCGAGCAAGAGTTGCGTTTGCATTATGACTTCATCTGTACTATTTTTTGATTATTTGGTAGTTTATGATACTTGTGGTGCTGTATAATCTTGTGGTATAATTGACACCAAAATTGTTGCAGGTTAAGAGCTTTACTCACCAGATGGGAGATGGTTGGGGGCTGACTACTGATGGGAAATTTTTGTTTGGAACTGATGGAAGTTCGACATTGTATTAAATTGATCCGCTAAATATGAAAGGTTTTAGCAAAATATTAATTTAACTTTTTTATGCTTGGATTTGTGTGTGGGTGAGTGATAGGGAATGGGGGAGTGTTAAATAGATGGTGTATATATGTCCCGTTGGTTAATCCTTGTAGGAACAATCGGACCTTGGCCCTGCGTTTTATGATATTAATTAAAAGTTCGAACAGAATATTAACCTTAATCGCTACGGCGCAAGCGATTCAAATCCACGTCTTCTACTGTATTCCTTGATTCTCCTTGGACGAAGTGTGGCCTTCGATCTCCCAAGGTGTGCCTCTCCTTAAAGCTCCGAAAACCCAAAACCCTAGCTGTCTCCTTGAGAAAAACGTCTGCCTCTCTCTGACTCTAGGATTAATTCGTTTTGGTGTGTCTTTCAGCTTTAGGAGAACGAGAATATATATAGGCTACAGCAGGGATCATGGATCATTAGGTCAGGCCTTCCAATGACATTCCGGGCCAGGCCCAATGTCATTAAATATTAATTCTATCCACTAAAGAACTAATATTTGCACCACCTTTCCTAATTCCGTAAATTAATTATTTAATTCGGCTCCCATATTAATTGCTTATAAATTCCCCATGTTTAAGATATCGCATGTCCATTAATTAAATTAATTTCTGACAATTAATTTAATCAATATCTTTTATCCTTGATCATCCACTCAACCTTATAATTATGCAAGAACAAATCTGCCTGCAGGACTAAAGCATAATTATCTTTATGAGCTTTCAAGAGGACATCATCACCCGAATATATTTTTCGGACACGGTTTCCTTCTATAGTCAATATCCCACTCTGTATATAATGTCATTGCCCAATACATAAATTCGTAATTTAAAATAAATTACTTAATTTATGAGTCAAGGCATGTGCATTAAATACAAGTGTCAATCACTATATCCGGATTAAGAACTTAAGCATTAATAACATCATAGAATCTTAGTTCTTTATTGTCAGAATTAAAGAAACAATTATTCTACTATTTTGATCCCGTTCAATATACACAAAGTATATAAGTATTATTCAATAGTCAAGATAAACTATTTCCAAATAATACTTCAGCCGTTCTAGTGGTTTGTCTAACACCACCTCGACTGTGAACCTTTATTATATTATATAAGGAGTCTGACAATCTAATCTTCTGCTATCCCATTTGATACTAGATTGTCTACAATATATAATATACAGACAATGTGAAAACATGCATTCAAGATTCTCAAATAATTGTTATATACTTCAAACAAATATTTTAGTATAACCCTAACAATCTCCCACTTATACTCAAGATATTCTTTGAGTATATCAGTGTTTATTACAAGCAATCCACTACCAACTATAATAACTATCGCTTCCACGTGCTCCTGTCGCTTCCACGTGCTCCTGAAAAGCCTTAGCTGGTAAGCTCTTCGTGAAAGGATCTGCCCGGTTATCCTTCGATGCTATGTCAGCCACAATGATATCTCCTCGCTTAACGAACTGTCGTATGAGGTGATACTTACACTCTATGTGTTTCGCTGCCTTATGGGCCCGCGGTTCCTTGGTATTCGCCACAGCACCAGTGTTATCACAATAAATCGTGATTTGCTGTGGCAGATTAGGAACCACACCCAAATCCAGCAGGAAGTTTCGGAACCATATAGCCTCTTTGGCTGCCTCCGAGGCTGCCACATATTCGGCTTCCATGGTTGAGTCCGCGATGCATTTCTGCTTCACACTCCTCCATATTACGGCTCCACCTCCCAAAGTAAAAACACATCCCGAGGTGGACTTTCTCTTATCCTTATCTGTCTGGAAATCCGAATCGGTATATCCGAGAGGCACTAAATCAGAGGACTTGTAAACCAGCATATACTCCTTAGTCCTTCGCAGGTACTTGAGTATTGCTTTTACAGCACTCCGATGTTCTTGTCCTGGGTTTGACTGGTATCTGCTAACCATGCCCACGGCAAAGCAGATATCAGGCCTCGTACATAACATTGCATACATTAGGCTCCCACATGCCGAAGCATAAGGAACTGCCTTCATGTTCTCTATCTCCTTAGGTGTCGAAGGACACTGCCTCTTTGATAGAGTAACTCCATGTCTGAAGGGTAAATTACCCTTCTTGGAGTCCTGCATGTTAAAACGAGCTAATACGTCATCTATGTAGGGCTCTTGAGATAAAGCCAACATCCTTTTCTTGCGATCCCAAGGATGTATGCTGCTTCACCTAAGTCCTTCATTTCAAATTGTTTGAACAACCATGCTTTTATTGAAGACAACATCTTAACATTGTTTCCAATGAGTAAAATGTCATCAACATAAAGCACTAGAAAAACCACTGCATTTCCCTCACATCTCTTATACACGCATGCTTCGCTTGGACATTGATCAAATCCATATGACTGGACTGCCTGATCAAAGCGAATGTTCCAATACCTAGATGCTTGTTTAAGTCCATAAATAGACCTCTTCAGCTTACAAACAAGATGCTCTTGGCCTTCTTTAATGAATCCCTCTAGTTGCTGCATATAGATGGTTTCCTCAAGATTTCCATTAAGGAAAGCTGTCTTGACATCCATTTGCCAAATCTCATAATCGAGATGAGCTGCTATAGATAAAAGAATACGGATTGACTTAAGCATGACTACTGGCGAAAAGGTTTCCTCATAATCGATACCTACTTTCTGAGTATACCCTTTCGCAACAAGTCTTGCTTTCTAGGCTTTCACCTTTTTGTCTGATCCCCTCTTTTTCTTGTAGACCCACTTACATCCAATAGGTTTTACACCTTTGGGTGGTTCCACGAGCTCCCAGACCTGATTAGAATACATTGATTCCATCTCAGAATCCATTGCCTTTTGCCAAAGACTTGCATCTTTGTTTTGTATTGCCTCTTCGTATGTCCGGGGATCATCATCATGTTCACCAGAGACCAAGTCCGAAGACTCTCCCAAAAACATGAATCTGTCGGGCTGTCGAACAACCCTCCCACTACGACGAGGAACTGGTGCGGTATTAGTGACCGGTTGCACAGTCTGCTGTGGTTGTTCTACTTGTACTACAGGTTCATTATTCGTCCCTCCCACTAGTTCCTCTAAAACGATAGTACTCTTGGGTTTGTGATTCATTATATAGTCTTCCTCTAAGAATCTTGCATTGGTGCTAACAGTGACATCCCGATCCTTAGGACTATAAAATAAATAACCTTTTGTTCCCATGGGGTAGCCTACAAACAGCTTTACTTCTGTACGAGATTCTAGCTTAGTCGCGTTCTTGTTCAGCACATGTGCTGGACAACCCCATATCCGAATGTGTCTCAGACTCGGTTTGTCCCCGGTCCACAATTCTAAAGGGGTTTTAGGAACCGACTTAGAAGGTACTAAGTTCAGAAGATAAGCTGCTGTCTCTAAGGCATGTCCCCAAAAGGACTTGGGTAAATCGGAATAACTCATCATCGATCTAACACTCTCTAAAAGGAGTGCAACAATCTTAATGTTGTGTTTGTTTCTGGGGAATAATTTGGAAGGAGTGGAATGGGATTTGAATTATGTTATAGATAATTGTTTATAAACTCTATTTTTTCTCAGTTTCATTCCTTACACCTTGCACTAGAGATGACACTCCAAATTTATGCTCCATTCCTTCTTATACTCATTTTGTTTTTAAATTTCATTATAACATATTTGTACTTGATTAGTTTTTTTTTTCTCTTTTCAAAACTTCCTTTCTCTGTTATTTCATTTATTTTTAATCATTCCATTTATTTTACATTCTATCCTCACGGCCAAACACAACATTAATTTGTGCTCTAAAGGCATGGGAGTTCCTTTAAAAAGTTTAATTTTGTGCTAGCTTTGATTTAAAGCCGAGGTTTTGTGCTGATAATGTTTTCTAGATTACAAGTTATCTAAAGCCATGAGAGTTTCTTTAAAAAGTTTAATTTTGTGCTGGCTTTGATTTAAAGCTTATTTAGTCGAGTTTTTGTTCTAATAATGTTTTCCAGATTACAAGTAAAAAATACGCAGTTTCGTGGTGGTGATTAATCACTAAGCGATTCTTTTTCGGTAATGGGCACAAATCACAATATTCACATTTACTTATCAAACACTCTTATCATTTTAAAATAATAGTTCTTTTAATTTTTTTTTCCCACGTATTTTGAAGTGTAAAAAACATATTTTCTACACATTATCTTTCAAAATTTTATTTTTGAACTAAAATTATATATTAAAATTTAATTCAGAAAAATAAATATTTGAAAAATAATGCATATAAATGTGTTTTATATGTCAAATTACGTGTTTGTGATTATTATTGTCGATCAGAGAGAAGATTATTTTGTGTTTATTTTTGGTTATTAGAGAAGCTTTGCACTAAATCTGAAGAGCGACTAATAATTATTGCCAACACTCGGTGGGGAATCTGGTTTGCTAGAAACAAAAGCGTTTGGGAGAATA
The DNA here is from genome assembly GCF_001625215.2 of Daucus carota subsp. sativus. Taxonomy (NCBI): domain Eukaryota; kingdom Viridiplantae; phylum Streptophyta; class Magnoliopsida; order Apiales; family Apiaceae; genus Daucus; species Daucus carota. The sequence goes on from NC_030387.2 coordinate 12,006,290, forward strand.
AGAAGCTAGCAGAGGACACAACAAGTAATATCAGTCATTCCGACTTTTTCTCGTTCCGATGCAATCTAGTTAGCTCACCAACTACTCTCCAGGATTATATCGAAAGTTCCGCCCGAAGATATCGCCTCTCTATCTCCATCAAAAAAGGTACAATCTTTACACACATACACACCATTTCTGTACACGAACGCAGCACATTTTTCAATTCACTCGATTACAGTCACTATTATTGTAAAATCTACTCGTTTTTTCGTGTAATTATCTGTTTTGATGCTTAATTCGCAGTTATATTTTGATTATTAGTTATGATTGTTTACAGTTTGGTATCGGGGTGTGGTTGTGTTTCTGGATGAAATTAAAAAACAAAACATAACCTTGTTTCACGCTTCTGCTCCACTCTTCTTTCCGGTGAAGACACATTCGATTCTTTGGTCCATGTTGAAAGGTGTGGTCCCCCCTTTCTCCTTCTCCATGTCTCTCTCCTTGCCCAGTGTTGCTTAATTCGACATCTATGTGTATATATGTGCGTGTAATTGATTTCACTGTTCTTCTTTTTGTAATTGGGGTTAGCATGTATATTATGTGTGTAATATGTGTCTACTACCTCCGTCCCAGCCAATAGTATACTATGGGAACGGCGACGCGACACGGATTTTAATGCTTCAATAAAGTATACTTCTGCAATTTATTTTTAAGATTTTCTTTTTTCTGTATAAAAATATAACATTCATATTTTCAAACATAAAAAGAAAATTTTAAAAAGAAGTTATAGAACTATATTTTATAAGAGTCTTAAAATGCGTGCCGAGCAGTGAAAAATAAACGTATACAATTGATTGGGACGGAGGGACTAGGGAGTATATGTTATCTCTTTAACTGTGAGATATGAGCATTGTGTCCATACTTCAGTTTTTGAATTTGAGATCTAAACATTAAAATTGAAACTCACTGCTTCATACAATTTTTTATTTTCCGAGGACTTGTGTGTGTGTTTGTGCTGCTATGTTGCTTCAACAATATTTTCAAGCTGCTTAGGGCACTGCAAAAAACAATTAATCAGAAACATTCTCAAATGACGATAACATAATGCAAAAATTTTAAAGTTTTAAAAATTGGCATACTATAATCTATGAAGTATGGGTGCGGCACCCACACTGCGCACCGGGTGCGGTGCGGGTGCGGCGGTGCGGCTGGGTGCGCACTGGATGCGCCGCGTGGCGTATCCCGTTGCACTTGCTCTGGGGATGCACGGAGGTGCGGGAAGGGCAGTTTCTGTAATTTTTAAGTCAATAAAATCGTTTGACTTTCATTAAAAACATACCCGTTATATCTTTTTGAGTTAAATGCAAAATGTGTACCTAAAGTATATCCTTCGTACACTTTGTGTACCTAAACTATCAATTAAGCATTTTGTGTATCTGAAGTATTCAAATGTGAGCAATGTGTGTACTGGCGTTAATTTTTGTTAACTTTCGTTAACTTTTGTGTCTGCGTTCCTTTCGCTTGTTTCCTCACTCCACATCCCATGTGCGGCTGTGCGTTCCTTTCGCTTGTTTCCTCACTCCACATCCCATGTGCGGCTGTTTGTTTATTAATCCCAGGGCGAAGGAAAAGATATATTAAAACAATAAAATAAAACGGGAGCTCCTAAGGAAAAATATACTTATTTAATGTGTATTCCTAGAATTATTGTTACGGGCAAATTTATAGGTTTTAATTAATTTAAAAATATTATTATAATTTTATATTTTAACATGCTCCTTCAATTTTTTATATATCTAAATTTATTTTTTCTAAAATATATTATCAATTATGTTTAACTACTTATAACACGTGTCAAAATTTATAATATTTATTATTTATCATATAATTTAAATATAAATATATTATGAAGATTAAATTATGTTAGAAAAATATTACTTATTAATTAAAATAATTTTTAAATAATTAATAAATGTGTTAAATTAATATATTTTTGATAAGTTTGTTCAATAAATTTTTTATTTAACATGAAAAAATTCTTAATAGTAAGGTTTATTACAAGACTACTAAATATTCACCTGAAGAGATTATTTTGATGAAAATGGTTGAATATTTTTTTGTTAGGTGTTTAAGTACGTTTTAATTATAATAAAAAACGTATTAAAATATATTATAAATTAAGGAGACCTTAGGTCAAATAACGATCGACTAAAATTTTAATATTTCGATTTTAACTGTATAACATAGACAAGAGCAAGAGATTGACTAAGATGATTATAATAATATAAAATATTAAATGTTTAAAATTTGTTGACCGCCTTCGATGCGTTGTTTAAATAGTTGGCTAAAATAATAAAAATTAAATTTCTTAAAATTGTAAGACATTTACTTGTATGAGACCGACTATATTTTAGAAGTAGTATGTCTCTCTCCATTCTAAAATAATAGTCATTCTGATTTTGTTCACGTGATTTTGTTTACAGTGCAAAAAACATAGTTTTTGTATATTATTTTCCAATTTTTCTTTTTTTAAAAAAAATATATATGCTAATAAAAATTATGTGTGGAAGTAATTTTTTTTTTAACAACTCAAATTAGAGGCAAAAACCAAAATGACTATTATTTTAAATCGTAACAAATAGAATATATCATTTTAATATGAAAATAGTTGATGTAGGAATTTTTTTATGATTGGACAAATATAAGTAATTTAATAATTTAAATAATAATTATTTATGTAATAAGTTCATCAATATTTTGTCCGTATATGCAAATTATTGTTCAAGATTCTCATAAATAGGAATTAAAATTATAACTTTTTTGAGTTAATTGCAGATGTATATAAATCTGAATTAAGAATATTAAAAAATAATTAGAGTGTATAAAGGTTATAATTATTTTTTAATTCTGATTATTTTTAAAGTATGTAAACTAATTAAATTTAAACTAAATAATTAATATTAGTTTTCATCATTAAGGAAATATAAATTAAATAAAATTTTAATATAAAATATTAAAATTTATAAAAGTTTTTTTACTAATTTATTTTAAGATTCACAAATTTTAATACCAGAAATAATATATGTATATGAATAATAAACAATTAAAATGAATGTGTATGAGTATGCCTTATTGTCTGCAGAGTCCTTTTATTACTGCTGCGCTAATTTAAAATTTATAAACTTGTTGTCAAGGCTCACCCAGCTGAGATAACAAGAATGTCGAGGCATTCTTTTAACGGAGCTAACACATTATGTATTTAACTCTATCTTTTCCCCCAAAATGACTCAACCCTAATTAGAAGAAGAGAGCATCGCGATTCAGCCCACCGCGACTCAGCCATCGCGATTCACGAATTCAGCCACCAACTGCCGCCATCTACAGGTATTTCACTCCTATTTCTTTTCTATGTATCATCTTCCTCTATCTCATCCTCTTTCTATCATCTTCCGCGATACAAATACATACATGATATTTGTATGTATATATGTGATTTCATTGTGTTTAGTTTGCTGCGAATTTGTTTACGTTTTTGTGGCCTCAGCTTGTATCTATTGTATATATGTATAAAGATGGGTTTTTCTTTGGCTTCTGAGATGTTGCTGGCTTATTTAATGGGTAGCACTATGCTGTGATTTGTGGCACTATGCTGTGATTTGTGTTGTGATTTAGTTATGTAATATATTACTTATTAAATATGCAATTTGCTGTTTTTGTGTTGGTGGGTTAGAGTGTTCGAACTTTTTTTGGTGGCTTGTTCATGGAGCTTCAGCTCCAAATATTCAGAAAATAGCTTTGAAGCTATTAGGCCAACCAAGCTCCTCTTCTTGTTGTGAAAGAAATTGGAGTACTTATTCCTTTATTCATTCGGTTAGAAGGAATAAGATACTACCTTCTCGGGTAGAAGACTTAGTTTATGTGCACAACAATCTTCGACTCCTTTCTAGGAAGAGTCCCCAATACTTGCTAGGAGAGACAAGGTTGTGGGATGTTGGGGGTGACCACTTTGATCCATTAGATGGTGCCGAGGAGCTTGAGATAGCGAGTCTCTCTCTTGATGAGTCGGAGATGGAAGCTGTGATAATCCAAGATGATTGAATATTATGTCTTTTATTTATTAACTATGATAAACTTGTAGATTTGACTATTTTGTTGGATTTGAATGTTATTCCACTGTTTTGTTAATTAGCTATATATCTAAATATATAAAATATATATTTTAAATAATTTTTTTTTTGCCGTATCCCCCCGCACCCGAATCCCCTTTTTTTTTTTTGCCGAATTCCCGTATCCCCGCACCACGTATCCCCACACCCGCACCCGCACTCATGCTTCATAGACTATAATTGACATTATATTAGTAACTGCTGTTGAAATTATCAAACAAAGTTTTAAAGTAGAAAAATGCAGACTAATCATTTAGTACAATAGTTCACAGTGGACTAGATCTGATGCATCAACTTAGTACACAAAGTTGTGGGGAACTGACATTAGTTATAGCAAGCAACTATATACAGAGTAGGTGGCTCCATAGAGTAGTTACCACTGTCTTCTTTAGCTAGAGACCTCAATCTAGCTATGAATTATTGGTGAAGATCTCCAGAGAAATAAGCTTTTTCTTATGTTTTTCATCAATCCCTTGAAAAACTTCCTGCACATTAAAACAATTGTTAACTTAAATGAGTAAAACCAAATAGAAAACATAATTGTTACGATGAGCAGCCATTTATCTCTTTATCAATATATCACAAATATGACTACAAAAGTTGACTCAACTGTTCCCGCCAACAGTAAGAAATGGTCCAGAGTAGTGGATCTGACTCTTTCTTGGAACATAACCCGAAGTCTCGTTTCTGTAGTGGACCAATTCGTTAACATACCGCCGAGCCATTTTTTATTAACATAATGACACCGAGCCCTTATTGCAGCACATGCTACTAGGTCAGCTGCTTTATTTTTCGTGCCAACGATTAAGAATTGTTTTCCCCTACTTGCTGCATCAAAAACCAAATCACAAGCTTCTGATAAAAAACGAGCGGTTCCAGTAAGATTTATAATATGAATACCTTTACGCTTTGCAGAAATATAAGGGGCCATTTTAGGATTCCATTTCCTAGTATCATATCCAAAATGAACTCCGGCCTTCATCATCTCTTCCAGATCGATGTTCCAATATCTTTTTGTCATTTTTCCCCACACCCTCCTCTTTTTTTTAAAAAAAAAGACAAGGGTATTCTAAAAGGGTTAAATGGCGTTTTGGTCACTCAACTGACCGGAAACTTTCAATTGGGTCATCCAACTCAAAAAGCTGTCAGTCACATCAGTATACTCTTAAAAATTTTCATTCAGGTCACTGGCCGTTACACTCCGTTAAAAATTTGACGGAAAGCTGACTAAACGTACTGACTTGGCTTAAATAAATCCACCGTGGCATGTACAGTCAGCTGAAGTGGCATTTTGGTCACTCAACTGACTACAAACTTGCAATCGGGTCATCAAACTCAAAAAACTTTCATTTAGGTCACTTATCATAATATCCGTTAAAAATTGAAAAAAGAAAGAATTAAAAGCTATCATGCAACACCTTTTTTCTCTCTTAAAATTTCGAAACTTATTAATAAATGAAACAAATACACACACAAAAAAATCAATAATTTCACCCATAAAAACTTAATCTTTGTTTATCTTTTATCGTTTTATATAACTTAAGGCCATTTTGGAAAAACTTCATACTTATAAATCTATTGTCATTTTATAAATCTTTTGGTCATTGTAGAAAAGTCCATAAAAAATTTAATGAGTTTTTCCAAAATGGCCTCAAGATATATACAACGATAAGTAATAAACAAAGATTAAGTTTTTGTGGGTGAAGCTATTGATTTTATTTGTGTGTATTTGTTTCATTGTTGATAAGTTTCGGAATTTTCAAGAGAGAAAAAAAAAGGTGCTGCATAATAGCTTTTAATTATTATTTTTTCAACTTTTAACGAATATTATGATAAGTGACCTAAATGAAAGTTTTTTTGAGTTTGATGACCCGATTGCAAGTTTGTAGTCAGTTGAGTGACCAAAATGCCACTTTAGCTGACTGTACACGCCACGGTGGATTTATTTAAGCCAAGTCACTACGCTTAGTCAGCTTTCCGTCAAATTTTTAACGGAGTTTAACGGCCAGTGACCTGAATGAAAATTTTTAAGAGTATAATGATGTGACTGATAGCTTTTTGAGTTGGATGACCCAATTGAAAGTTTCCGGTCAGTTGAGTGACCAAAACGCCATTTAACCCTATTCTAAAATAAAAATTGTTCTGATGGAACCTTCTCTTAGCAACATCCAAAATGATATTTAAGTATTTAAATCGGTATATAAGTGTAATATAGACTTACATTTCCTGGTATCCACATAAAAGTTCATTCTTTTCATGCTAGATGTGTTTAGCTATGTCATGACGAATGAAAAACTAGACAATTTAAGGCACATGCATGTCGACAAATTAATAATTTTTTTATTAAGAGAAGATAATACAAGGCCAGGATTTTGCACGAGAAGGCTTGTGCACGAGATACAAGGCCTGGATTTTATATATCAATAACTCTTGTAGATTATAAAATTGTTTTGGCAACTTAACCCTAACATGATTGTTAAAATCTTATCACTTATTTTGTTACCCTGCATACTCTGCAGAATTTAGCTTTTGCACCATGAAGATAGTTTTATATTTTAGACCACCTGTCTATTGGTTTCTGCATTTTAGGAACACAAACCCAAAACAAAGAGTTGCTCAGGAAAAATATTTTTGTTCAGGATGTTGCTTTTACCTCATACTAAAAGCCTTCTATATCATGGCTGAAATGACAACAATTTCTAATTTTGCAACCAGTGGAGGTAAATGAAGGACATATTTCTGCTTTTGTGAAGTTTGCAACATCTATGGCCATTAATTTATCACCAGATATAAAGCTGTGAAAAACCAAATACATATCAGAGAGCAACATCACTTATGAAAGTACAAACTTCACAAATTGACCAACAATCAAAACAGATACAATTTTCAAAGGGAAAACTACAACACCATCTTTGAAAGATCATTTTTTTTATTTTGTCATTCATGTGAAGAACATTAGTTATTATCCAATACTATAAACAACAAAATTACATTCTACAGGAAGCTTGCAGAGTAAAAGACAATAATCTGCACACATTACTAAATTCATCTTATGCAAGGATGCACAAAAGATACAGAATTAAAACACATACGAGTAGACATACCAATGCCAAGGTGTGTATTCAAGCTAGCAAATCTTGCTTTCCCTTCCAAATTTTTATTTTCTCTGCATTTGATACGAGTTGTATCGGATGGAAAACAAAATTAGAGAAACTACATACAAAGTTCTGCTTGCTAACAAACACATGATTAAAAAAACTATATGGGTAATCAACCTCAAAGGAAAGCCTTAGAACTGATTAATTTGAGTAGCAGAGCTTTGAACAGCCATGAATGAAGTTAGTGTTATTACTAGCAATATGCCCGTGCTTCACACACGGAAATAATAGATGTGACTAATTTTTCATTTTCTTGAAAACATGCTTAATTATATTGTTCGGCTTGTTCGTCTGATGAAAAGAAATAATATAGTCTGTGTAGTATTTGCAGGTATCATGATATATGAATTGTGTTTTCATCACAAAATCCTCGCATTCGAAGAAAGCAAAAAGAATGGTATCCACAATTAACATAACTTCATTCATTATACTACATTTTTCTAATTTATTTAATCATCACATTTTTATCATATTTTGCAACTAGGGGTCAAGATTTGATGATCTCCGTCTCCAAACCCTCTCGGAATGCGTATTTCCCCCCGCTTTTTCTCTCTAAAATCTTCACCTCACTTTCTCTCTCTACCACTCCTATATCATAATACCACCAAACCTTTCTCTTTATCTTCTTCAGGTACTGCAGCGCACACATGTCTGTTTTTTTTATTTGATTTTTTTCCTTTCACAATAATAAGTAAATGATACTTTTGATTTTAATTCAATGTTATTATTTGTTTCCAATGCTTTGCCTGTACATATATTGATTACTTAGTTTTTTGATAAGTTTTGAATTCATGCTATTATATGAATGTTGTTGTGTTCTGTTTGGGATGATATGTTTATAAATGTGACTAATTATCGATACAAGCAAGTTTGTGTGTTTGATTATCTTATTATTATTGATGTTTCGTTTCAGCTATGGAATCCGAATCCACTTGTATTTTAGTACTTGCTGGAAAATCAGCTGCCGACAAGGAACTGGCTAATTATATGAAAGCTAGCAATATCCCCAAACTCCCTGACATTCGGGATGTTTCGCTGCTTTTACATGAAGAGTCTCTGAATGAAGAATCCTTTCGAATAAATTCATATATGAACTCTCTTTCAACTACCTGCTTCGGACGGTTTCTTATTTGGTCTCCGCGTTTGCCTTCAACTCATGATGTTGTTTCAAAGTAAGTAATGATTTCTGTGTATAATCTGTAGTTCAATATCTATTACTGTGGCTGTTGAATTCTTTTTTTGACCAGAAATTTTGAAGAGCTTCCTGTTGGCTCAGTATGTGTTGCTGATGTTCAATATAAAGGCCGAGGTGTGGAGTAAATTGCATGTACTTGGATTAAAGAAATGATATGTCATATGTGTGTTACTTATAGTTGTCCTTATTTTGCAGGCCGCTCGATGAATGTTTGGGAATCTCCAAAAGGTTGTCTTATGTTTTCATTTACAATACAAATGGAAGATGGTAGAATTGTTCCACTTGTACAGTATGTCGTGAGTCTTGCTATGACAGAGGCTATAAATGATGTCTGCACTAAAGATGTAAGTTTCTCTTTTATCATTTTGTTTGAAGTTCAATGTAGCTCTAATAAATTTGAGTGAAACATCCACTAACTGATTGGCCCTCTTTTTTTCCTTGTACCCTAAGTTATAAATTATTAAATTTATATGCAACTTCTGATAAGCACGAATGGCATGCATCAGTTCATGTATATAGTGACAATTTACAGGTAGGAACTATGTTACTCAGACTCGGGTACAAAGTGTCGGATATGATACATATCCGAGTGTCGACTCGAAAAATCTGAAAATTTGAGACACGGGAACATTGTCCTATTTTTGGACACGTGTAGGACACATCATAATATATTACTTCCTTTGTACTTCTCATTTCTTTACACTTTTTTTCCACTGCTTGACACGCATTTCTATTTTAAGGTGCATATAAAGTATAGGTTTACAACTTTTTGTTTAAAATTTGCTTGTTCTGTATAAAAATTTAAACATTAAACTTCTATTCAGAAGAAAAAAAATTAAAATTTTCTATCAAAAGTTGGTCAAAATGTCCACATTTCAGTATGACATGAAAAAAGTTTGTGTCCAAGTCCAAGTGTCGGACATGAGTACGGGAACCTAAGCAAAAGAGTCATAGTAATATAGGGTAGGAATGCAGGAGAGGAAGCTAGTCAATTAAATTGTAACACCATTAATTTTTAAACATAGTGACTTTGATATGTGCATGTGTGATGTGTGTGTGAATTTCTTGTTTAATCAATTAAACTTTTTTATGTAGTGTAAATTGTCAATTTTCTTGTTGCTCTTTTCCTCAAATTGGTTAACTTTTTGAGTCGGAGTAGTTACAAATGGTCCAGCCTTAAAAGCTGTCACTCTGAAGTTAGAATCTATTTCTGCGATTGCACAATTGTCCTGACAAGATCGTACAACTTAGTATTAAGTCCCTGATGCATGAAGCTAAAGAGTTCTAAGAGCATCTTCAGCAGTACCCTAGTGAGGTTCCTTAAATATATAATAAACAATTCAATTTCTAAAAAATGAGGACTCTATATTGAATGACAACTCCAACAATAATCCCTATTTGTGTTCCCTATTATTATTATTCTATTAAATTCAAAATCTATTAACGAAAAGATCATGGAAAAAATGTGGGAAAGAGTGCGCAAAATGTGAGAGGTGAATATTTGATCATTAAAAACTAAATGAGGAATGGGTTGGCCATTACCTATTTATGAGGAATAAAAAGTGGATCCTTAATACTTAGGAAATGACTAGGACTTTGTTGGAGTGGATTTTTGTAGCACATTCCTTAAAATTATAGTTTACGGCTATCATATAGCTAATCTGTTGTAGATGCTCTAAATTGATGCCAAAGTACGACGCTGATATTATGTATTTGGGGTTATATAACTTTTCAGGGTGTTCCATATCTTGATGTCAGAATAAAGTGGCCCAATGATTTGTACTTGGATGGTCTTAAAGTGGGAGGCATCCTGTGCACATCGACTTATAGATCAAAGAAGTTTAATGTTAGTGCTGGTAAATTTCTTTCCATCAAAGTTTGCAAACATAGACAAACTAATGTTCCCATACTTGGATGGATTAGGTTGGCTACTGGAAGTAAAAGGGGAAACCTATGATATAATGGTCTCAATTTTTTTGGCACCCTTGCGTTTTTTTATTACTTATTAGACGTACAGAGTTTGTGAGAGTACTGTTATAGATGTGAAGAGCTTCAACTGAATTTACCAACTCAGTTTTCGATGTCTCACAGGATTAGGTTTGAATGTTGATAATGAGAAACCGACTACATCCTTAAATGCCATCCTTAAAAAGTTGACTACAGTTTCTTACCAACTGCAGCGGGAAGATATTGTTTCCGCCTTCTTCAATAAGTTTGAGATTTTTTTTGATCTTTTTGCAACTCAAGGTTAGTTACAAAATTAGTGCCTTTGCTTTCAAAAAAATTGCAACATTCTCATTTCAAGTCTTTCATGTCCCCGTATTGTCTACTTAAAAATCATCGTCATTTGTTTCCAAGAATTTAATATATTTGTTTTTAACGAACTCTATTGCTTTGTGTATTAATTAAAATATCCGTTAAAAGTAGTAGATCTTTCCTAATGTAAATTTAATCAATTACACAGCAGTGGAATGATGATATGTGTATATCCTATATTTTTATTGAGAACTAATCATTTGTATCATCAAATGATGTGCCTGTTATTATAATATATGCATAGACTTGTGGGAAAGTCCCTTCTTGTATACTAAATTAGGCTGTAGGAAGGACTCTAGTAAAAGAGCTCTTTGCTAGAGATCCGACATAGTCGCATGAATCTGTGTTATTATAAAGTCATAGGCTCTTTTTTGATATAATGGTCAAATAATCAAATAGTTTAGATTTTATTATATTGTTATTCTGGATGCTGAATGCCGCAGAAATTAATAATCTCGTTTGCAATCTTTCAGGATTCAAACCTCTTGAAGAGCTATACTACAAGACATGGCTACATAGGTATAAACTAGTATACAATCTATTTTTGAGTTCATCAAGTTGCTTGCTTCATTTGTATGCAGGCTTTTTATTTTTCAAAGCAGCAGAAACACCATTTAATTGTATTTGTCGTGTAAGTTTGGCTAATATAAGATTATGAGTAGTCAGTACTCAGTAGTAATATGCTTATACATTTTGTTACATGACATATTATAGGCTTAATGACCTTTTGGCCCATAAATTTAATGAACATTTACTCATCAAGCCGTAAAGTCTAAATCTATACCTTTTAGCCCCCAAGTTACGGGATTTGTACCTATTGACCCTTATACTACGATAGATGTGTATAATGGTATATATCTTAGGGACAGAAAAGACAATCGCAAGGTAATGTAGGATTCTTTAGAAGGAGAGATACGCCTAGGTGGCTTGATGGATACACGGTCATAAACTTTAAGGGTCAAAAGGATATTAAGCCCATATTATAGTACAAATGTTAAGTCTATGCTAGGCATTCTCCTATAAGGTACTAAAAGATAGACATATATGCATAATGCATCAAATACTTACTCTTATGGAATGAAACATCACATTTTTTTTCCTTTTTTTTAATCACTTTGGCAAACATACAGATATATCAAATTTGTTTTCTAAATGTATAATTGAGGTTCATGATAATACTTTGGTGAATGCATGCAGTGGTCAGAGGGTCATTGTAGAGGAAAAGAATGATGACAAGGACCATGGAAGACAAAGTATGGTTACCATTCAGGTGAGTTATATACATCAAATGTACAACTATGGAATAACATACCAGAGATTGTTGTCTGAATGGCACCCAGACACATTTGATTGAACGAGGGAGTGCAACCTAATTCTTAGTTTCGTTGTTTATATCGTTAGATAAAAGTTATTCCACTTTAGGTGATTTTGAAACGACAATCTGGGGGAACATGGTAAAATGTTATCTTGCACACATGTACGTACTAGAAAGTAAGAGGAGCATGTGTCAGGAATCAATGAATTAATGAATATCTGACTTGTATTTTCTGATTTTATGATGTTCTAGAGTTTTTCTATAAGTTTGAGAGTAAATCAAGAATTGAAAGAGGAGATTATAGTTTGATCAAGGCTTGAAACAAGTAGGAAACAGGTACAGATTGATAGATGATAGGGTGGAAATTTAACAGAGATAAAAACCCTAGAGAGAGAAACAGAATTCTGTTATAGGAATCACGTTGATGTACTTTCAGGAGACTTTACCTTTTCCATATAAGATTTTGTATAAGCCAATACTCCTTTTCTTTAGGAGCAAGTCGCATCATGTAGATGCAACTTTCCTCATTTGTTATATTCCCAATTATATAGGGTTCCTTGGAGAAGATATTAATAACCTAATGGCCTCTTTTAATCTTTTATTATGGGCTGATACCTGTTATAATTTCGAGTCATATTTATTATTAACTTTTATCTGTGTTGCCTGATATTTACAATATGAATTAGTGTCACTGGAATCCAACCTTTTCTTTCTTTCTTCTAGGGTTTGACATCTTCAGGATATCTATTAGCGATAGGTGATGATAATCAGATGTGTGAGCTTCACCCAGATGGCAATAGGTATCATATTGTAATATTTTTTTGATACATTACTTGTGTAATAGCTTGCATGTCTGTTGCTAACTTTATAATATGTTTGTGATGTTTGCTTAATATTGAGGATAATAGTTGTGTTAAGTGTCTTAATAATTATTAGATTTATAAGCTAGAAGCTATTAGTTTACTGAGTAGGAAAGATAATATAAAAGTTACTGATGTTACTCATCATGTGACATAGTATATACAGATTAATTCAGATATCTTTTTACCTTGGGCGACGAGAGTTTGGCACGCATTTTAATTAGCATTAGTAGTTCTGGCTATCCCAATTGATTTGTAAAAGCCAACTCAATCTCTTCTAAAAACTGAATGGATTATAAACATCTTTAATGAATTTGAAGTATTTACTTCTAAAAAGTAGTTGATTACTTGTACAGGGGAGGGTTCTGATACAAACTTTTTTTGTTCAACACATATATAACTTGAGTTCAACATTTTTTTAAGATATTTTGTTGAACATCGATTAAAATTGTGTTGGAGAAGTACATAAACTAATTTTTCAATGTAAGAACTAAGTTAAACGTATTATATAACTAATGATAATTAGTGTTTTACACCTGATGTTGAACCCTAGTTACAAATGTGTTGAATGAGCAATTTATTTATGCGTTTTTTTTTTAATTATAAATTGTGATGTTTTTTCAAGAATTTTTAACATGGATACATGTTATAACTAAGGATCAATACGATGGGAGAATAAAAAAAAGTTTGTAAGTTTATAACTTAAAAAAGTTTTTATTTGATCCTATCCCTACTTGTATATATGTATCTCCATCTTCTTTACATCATTCTAAATATATAATGGGGCTTTTTTACTATGTTTATGCAGTTTTGACTTCTTCAAAGGCCTTATCAGAAGAAAATTAGCGTAAGCAAGATTCAGTGGCATATACCAACAACTTCATTTTGTTTATCAGTGTATAATCCTTCTTTATCTGTTATACATGGTCAAAATCTTTTCTGCTCTGAAGTCTATACCATATTTTATTGAGTTTTGGTCAAGCACATCATTTTACAATTCAAATTTTTATCTGATTGAAATTTAAATGTTTACAATTTCTTGTTCAGCTGCAACTAAAGTTGTATATCTTCCGTACGCTATTTAATAATGATCTACATGATTTGTATTTCAGTTCGAAGTATGTGTCTTTATCATTGTGAACTTGTGTAGAAAGGTTTTTTCTTTTTCATCTTTAATCATAATGATACTTTGTTTGTGATCCAATACGCTAATATGGTGAACCACCAAATGCGGCCTTATGGTTGGATAGGAACATAGTATATGTGGCCTTTGTTTTTCTGACTACGAAAGGCCCCAAAGGTTGTTGCACTGAAATTGAGCACCCCACGTAAAATTACATATATTATGATGAAACTTTCATCATGAAAGTGTATAAATTAAATCTTGTAAAAGTACTCTCATTTCACAATTCTTCCATTTTCACGCATTAGTTATTTCAGACTACTTAAATATATATTCAAAAATTCTCATGGAGGAGCACAACTCATGCACACCTTGTTACAAGCATAATTAAGACCAGATTACTCGAATCAAAATCAAATGACTCTAGAAATCTGTTCAACACCCACAAGATTAAAAACAAACCGGATGTTCATATTTATCAAAGATTGCTCAGACATTCACGGAAACACAGTACAGTTAACACACATTCACGCCAACACAAAGTCGATTTCCTAAATGACGGACAGATGGTACTCTAGTTGGGAATTTTGCGATACATGGTGAAAACAGAGTGCAAGATCAACAAGATGAGAACAATGGCAGCAAACAAGGATACTAGAATGGCGCCTGCTGAGTGTTGGCAGAATTTATCATATATATTGCAGATTTTGGTCCAACGAGTATGAGAATTTCCACGAAATCCAACGTAAGCGACTCCTCCAGCAGTTCCTGCTGCTGATGCTACAATTGCCAGCATTACCTGCATTTTTTCACCCAAACTTTTAGTTTCAAAACAATATATCCATTGTGCTCGAATAGTATAGTATAATACCCATGCATATATTTACGCATTTATAAGTTAGACGTTTGAGAAATTAGAAGGCATGCTCACCACATCCATGGCAACAATATATAAAGCCAAAATTTTTGTGTAGCCTGGGTTTGACACTGCAGAGATGCTGAGCAAGGTGGTTATGATGCTGTACAGGCCGGTTGTGGAGAGTGCTGCTACAAAGTATCTGCAGTGTTTTACATTTTTAATTGATCAGTAAAAATAACTATAGTATAAAATAGTGATTGTTATAAGAAATACACGAGGACCGTCTATATTTTAATCGGTGGAGATTTAATTAAAATTATTTATGTCATTAATATATGCTTCTAGCACAAGTGCACAACTTAACATAAAATTGTTTCGCAACTGAGATGTGGACGTGCGTTTTGTAGAAAAGCATGCAAGGCAATGAACTTACACAAAGGCCGGCGTATCCGTAAATCTGGTCGTGTTAGGCACCGAACCAAATGGCGGAAACGGAACCAACTCCTTCTGTTTGCTGGTAACCATCACCACCACAGCTGTGAGCGAGCCGAGAAACAACAACACCCTCAAAGCCACCTCCACCACCGCCGACTGCTTGCTCGTGGTGGCCGTAGCACGAGGCGGCGAGTTCTTGTGCTCTGATGGCGCAACACTACTAGTCATATACGACGCCATGATAATAGATGATACTCAGCTTAATGAAAATAGGTGGCTAGAGAAACTGGATATATATATAGTACTACTAGTAGAAGATGCGTGTGTACGTTGGCTTATGATTGGTTTATGATTTCAAAGGGTTGAATAATGCTACTCCTACTTATAGGCGCCGGGGAGATGGGGGATGGGAGATGTGAATGGACGACTTCTTGTTATCATGTTATGTAAACGCCCAACACAACACGCTATTATCCTCCATGTCATATGAATACACCGTATGAATATAGTTATTGGTCTGCTCCCAATTTTGAGGAGAGATTCATATTTTCACGCTTTCTATTTTTGTGCATGTTTTATTACTCCCTCCGTCCCAAAATAGTTGTGACATTTCTATTTTTGTTAGTCAAATTGACTAAATTTTGACCAAAGATTATAAGTCAATCACATGTCATTTTAAAAAACTGAAAATTAAATTTTAAAGTAGATTAAAAGTTATTTCCAGTGACATATTTTTTTTATTTTGTCAATTGATATAAATTTCAGTCAAACTTTAGTCAATTTGACCGGCACAAAACCAAATATGACAACTATTTTGAGACGGAGGGGTTAAATCTATTCTCACTCTTCGAAAGAACTTAGTAATTATTATTATGTACTCCCTCCTTCCCATTTTAATTGTCCAGTTTGACTTTTAAATGGTCAAATTGACCGAACTTTGACTGAAATTTACACATATAATACAATTCTAAAAATTAAAAAAATTATATCTTTATAAAGTACATACAATATATTATAAAATGTAACTTTTACTTTTTTAAAATAATAACAAATTTGTTCTATATACTTGGTCAAAAATTAGTCAATTTGACCGTTGAAAGTCAAAACAGGACAATTAAAATGGGAAGGAGGGAGTATTGTATATAGCTCAAGCTTATTATCATTTAATCCAGCCTATCAATATAGCTAAAAAATTTGAATCTAAATACATATAATTAATGTAAAATGATATAGAGGTACGTCGATGAAAAAAAGAGAGGTCGATCTCTTGATTAGCTACTTGCCTAGCGTAGAATCAATGGTTTATGAATTTGATTGTGCAAACATTTTTAATGTTGAATTATATTGCTAAGTCAATCAAATAATTAATAAAATGATATAGAATTATAGTTGTCCACCTTAATTTAATTGGAGTATCTCGATTCTCATGAAGTTTTTAAACAACAGTTTCCATTTATTTAAACAGTTGAAATTAGCATTAGCATGCACGTACAAATGTCAAGGATTAATTTAATTTATCATAAAATTAAGAACTTATAGTATTCGTGAATAAATGAAATATTGATACTTGACTTTCAACAAAAAGATTTGGCACGAGACGGTTATCAACCGCCACAATAACATGTAGATGCTGCTATTTGGACACTGATTGTAGATGTTTTATACATCCAGTTGCATGCACGGGACGTGCGTTACACGACGTTGACATTGCAACGTGGCAACCTCTTGATCACATATCACAAATCTATCATGATTGATATGAGTTGAAAGTTGGGCGTTGTTTGTTAGTGGTTTAGAAAATTATTATCACATTGAATCGACATTTCTTCGCAATTAATATTCCCTCCGTCCCAAAAAGAGTGAGCTGGTTTGACTTTCACGGAGATTAAGAAAAATGTAGTAAGTTTAGTTGAAAAGTGGATAAAGTGGTGGGACCTATCAATATTTAATAATAGATTTGAGATAGTGAAGGAAGATAGTGGGTGTAATAGTGTTTATATTATTATAGAAAAGAGATAGTGGAAGAAAGTAGTGGATGTAATAGTGAAAAGTAGTGTTCAAAAATAGTAAGTATTGTAGGTTATTTTTTTGGGACGTCCCAAAAAGGAATAAGGGTCACATAAAATGGGACAGAGGGAGTATAAAATTGGACAAACTGACACTCTTAAGTTAAAAAAGTTAATTCTCTATTTTATTATTGCACTGACGGAAATTTTTAACTTTTTTTTTTACGAACAATAAGATTTTATTGAACATAAAACATAAGAACACAGCCGAGACAAACCCCCAAACTGACAACTACAACCTGATTGTGAAACAAAAATCGAGCTAAACAGATAGCCGCTTTGTTTTCAGATTGCTTAACAAATAGAATATAAATATTCTTGATAATAAAAATGATTACAAAAGTTTCTCGAGCAATCCAATCGACACCAACATCACTGAAAATAGTAGAATCACAAATGACCTGCGCACATAAAAAAACCGGTGATAGAACAGTGTTGTTGGGGGTACAGATGCCCTATATATTGAACAATCCTTTGTTGTGCGAGGTGAGCTCTCACGATATGTACCACAATTCCAGATTTGAAGCGGGTTGCCCAGATCTCTTAATAGACTGTAGAAATCATTCTTAACGCAACATGACAACGAATCAAAAACGCAATAAGACATACACCCGAAAATTGGGGACAATCAACAACTCAAAAAGATGGGTACGGTAACAAGATCACAACCAAAAGGATTTAGATCTCGATGTATTGAAAACTATTATCATAGAAATTAAAGATTTAGAATTGGAAGAAACGGGATGAGTGGATGGATGGGATGAATGTGGATCTTGATGGAAGAAGGGGGCGGTGATGGATGGATGATAGTTATGAATGGCGGCCAACTCTCATTAGGGTTTTTTTAACAGACGGCCGAAGTGATCGAAATTTTTAATTAATCTACTTAGCGAAGAAATTTTCCAGTCAAATAATTGTTTTATTTAAAACTTGCATAGAGATCTTTCAGTTTGTCATTATAAAAAATTTATCAGAAAAATTTTTTTATGGTCTAACTACTCTGATCTCTGAAAATCTGTTCCATCATTATCTCAACGGGTTAATGCTTTATTTAGTCATTGTACGGGACCAAAACTTAAAACTTGTGATCACGAGATTAAGCTTAAAAAATATTTCAGCTCCGTTAAATGGTCTTTGACTTTAATGGATACGTTAATTTTAACGAAATTGCATAGTTCTTTTTGTTTAAAAACCCTGAAACCAACTCCTAGAGGCCAGATCCTAAACATATGCATACACACTTCTCTCTATCCCACGATCTCTCTTGATCTCAAACAGGACAATGATGGATGCTCAACGAGCTTTGCTAGATGAACTCATAGATGCTGATATTGCCCTTCTTTCATTTCCTCCCCCTCTTCCCGCAATAGTGACGGCATATCATATATTTCTCTTCTGCAATTCAAAGTATATAAATTCCGATTTCATGAGACACATAAACTAATTGGAAAATGATTGGCAGTTTTACATATCTATACCATAGTTACATAGGACTGGGTTCGATTCGAAACGGGGAACGAAATCGGGTACGTGGAACATTAGTTTTAGTGAATCTGGTACGATGGAACGTATGGGTACGATTGGTCCTTTTAAAAAGAATTCTATAATCATATATATAAATTCCATTATAATATACAATTTTAGTTGATAATTTATACATTTATAATTTTTTATAAAGAAAAAGATATTGAATAACAAATAAAAGTACACATTTATTGATAAAATAAATTACTTATCATATGACATAGACATGGATCTATTGTTCAAAACAAGAATGAAGTGTGTTCTTGCGGGTCGTCACTTCCGGCGATCTGGGTCGCGACCCTGAACGTTTCCGTTCGCGTTTCCGACCGTATCGGGTACGAACGATCTAGATCGCGGTACGTGGCAGCGTACCCGTTTCCTTGTATCTATGATCTATACTCCCCATTATTTATAGTCAATAGAATCATTGTTACTTTGATTAGGTCTCCTTGCCTAAATCTTCGTGCATTTGTATGTTTCAGGTGCATGCATTTCATATATCTTGAGAATCCAAGCACCAGCAATAGTAATCAACAGATCATCTGGACTCATTTGGCGGCATAATTAACACCAGATTACTTGAATCAAAATTAAAATGATTTGTAATGACCCTGTTTGACTAATCTTATACTTCATAAATAAGTCATTTATTTTTTTAAAAGTACGCAAATGTATATTTATATGGAAATAAGTAAAAATCAGTTCAACGTCCACAAGATTAAAAACAAACCGGATGTTTATATTTATCAAAGATTAATAATTGCTCAGACATTCACGGAAACATACTACAGATAACACACATTCACGCCAGCACAAAGTCGATTTCATAAATGACGGTCGTACTCTAGTTGGGAATTTTGCGATACATGGTGAAAACAGAGTGCAAGATCAACAAGATGAGAACAATGGCAGCAAACAATGATACTAGAATGGCGCCTGCTGAGTGTTGACAGAATGTATCATATATATTGCAGATTTTGGTCCAACGGGTATGAGAATTTCCGCGAAATCCTACGTAAGCAATTCCTCCGGCAGTTCCTGCTGCTGATGCTACAATTGCCAGCATCACCTGCATTTTTCACCCAAACTTCTAATTAGTATCGAAAACTATAGTATGATTCTGAAGTATATACGTACACAATTATGAATTACAAATTTGAGGTGAAGGGCAGGCTTACCACATCCATGGCAACAATATATAAAGCCAAAACTTTGGAGTAGCCTCGTTTTGACAATGCGGAGATGCTAAGCAAGGTGGTTATGATGCTGTAAAGACCGGCTGTGGAGAGGGCTGCTACAAAGTATCTGCAGTGTTTTACATTTTTACTTGATCAGTAAAAGATTACTATATATAAAATACTTGAGATATATTCGATAGTTCCGAGATGTCGGCTGACAATTTTAATTAGTGATTGTTATAAGAAAATACACGTCTATATTTCAATTGGTAGAGAATTAATTAAATTATTTATGTCATCCGTGCTCCATAACAAATGTTACAATTTTGACCAAAGTGATACCGGAAGTATGTGATACCAACCTCATCGTGGCTATCTAATTGTCGTGAAGGATCTAAATGCATGTTACAACTTTGAGTTATTAGATAATGCAGACATATATATATATATATATATATATCATATTATATAACATATAAATAAAAGGATAAATTTATCAGAACTTTGCGACGATATCTGAATCACCGGATGATTTAGCTATGTGCATATACAAAGAGTCAAGTATAGGAGTAGGTGTGCTGCGCCAAAATACACAAAACTAAGTTGTGTTTGGTTCGGGTGAATGAAATGAAATGAGTAAGAGGGATGACTTAAAAAAAAAGAGTGAGTGCGAATTTTGTATGATAAGATTTAGGTTGGAAATAGATATGATAAGAAATGAAGCATTCCTTCCAAAAATGGAGAGGGTTTGAGCTCTAGTTTAGGGGGATGGCAATGAAATGGTGAAAGAAATGAAATTATTATACATTCAACTAAATAGTTCAATTATCATTCCATTCCCTTCATTTTCATTCACCCCAACAAAACACAACTTAAAAACTACTCCCTCGTATTTAGATAAGAGAAGTTAAAGAAAAATTGATATCTGTATCATCTATACATTTCATTTCTGATATTTTTATTAAAATATTAATTAAAATTTTTATGGTGTTGAAGATTGTCTAACACGAAGAGAGCATTCTGGATATACTTCAATCGCATTATACACGAGAAATTAGGTAACTCGAGTATCAATGTTTCTAATGAACATATACATGCAGCAGCTAGGTCCTAATATATGCTCCTAGCACAACTCAACATCAAAACTGTTTTGTAGAAAAGCATGCAAGGCAATGAACTTACACAAAGGCCGGGGTATCGGTAAATCTGGAAGTGTTAGGCACCAATCCAAACGGCGGAAACGGAACCAACTCCTTCTGTTTGCTGGTAACCATCACCACCACAGCCGTTAACGAGCCGAGAAACAACAACACCCTCAAAGCCACCTCCACCACCGCCGATTGCTTGCTCGTGGTGGCCGTAGCACGAGACGGCGAGTTCTTGTCCTCTGATGGCGCAACACTACCAGTCATATACGATGCCATGATAATACTAGATGATACTCAGCTTAATGAAATAGGTGGCTAGAGAAATTGGATATATACTAAGAGAAGATGCGTGTGTACGTTGGCTTATGATTGGTTAATGATTTCAAAGAGTTGAAAAATGGTACTCCATTTATAGGCGCAAGGGAGATGGGGGATGGGAGATGTGAATGCTTCGACTTGCTGTTAGGTAAAAGGCCAACACTACACGCTATCATCCATATCATATGAATACAAAGTATGAATATAGTTATTGCCTTATTGCTCTGCTGCTATTTTTTAGGAGAGATTCATATTTTCACGCTTTCTATTTCTGTGCATGTTTAATTAAATCTATTCCCACTCTTCTTTAATACTTATCGTCTTATCACAAGTGAGAGGGCTTACCTGGGCTTAAGCCAGGATTATTGCAATTATATATAGTGTGCCCGTTTGGCAACAAATATTTTTGGTTTTTCTCGATAAAAAACCGTTTTCTACTTTTATAGATCAGTTTATGTAAAAAGTCAGAAATATTTATAAAAAATTGAGATCGCTAACTTTTGTTTCAGGATTTTTACTCCTTTTCTAAATAGTTTACGCACTTATAATCTTAATTCACTTCTCGATTCTAGTCCACTTTTTTATTTTAAGCGAGAAACACATTTTTTAAGTTTATCCAAACGTTCCCGTTATGTATTGTATATATCTCAAGCTTATGAGTATCATTTAATCTGGCCTATCAATATAGCTAAAAAAATTTGAATCTAAATACATAGCATATAAATGTGGGTGTTTGGAAGAGTCACTTCTGAGCTTAAAAGATGGAAAAGTCTATTTCTGCTTATTTCATGTCCGTTTGGCTACTTTTGAGAAGTGTTTACTTGAAGCAAAAAAATCACAGATATAAAAGCTTGCAAACCTAGCTTTTTGGGGGCTCAACTTCTTATAACAGAAAATGAACTCATAGCTGGTCATAGCTTCCTCTCGCATTGCATTGCCTTTTCCCCTCTCCTCTCTCTCTCTCGATTGTGTTTCCTTCTCCCCTCGGCCGCTCTTCTTTATTTTATTGTATATGCTTTTATTAATTTTTTCATGTAATAAAGTGTTTTTACATTTTGAATCTGTAAAACATTTCATGTATTTAATAATAAAAGATCTTGTATTGTTATAGTTTATTTCAAAATAAAATAATTTATATATAATAAAATTACAAAATTATACTAACTTATAAAGTTAGGTTATCCAAACACTTAAAAGACTTTTAAGTCACGATACTTCTTGTAATTTATAAGTTCAAACCAACGTCTCAATTTTAATCCACTTCTTTACTTTAATCAATAAATCATTTCTTTTGAGTTCAGCAAAACGACCCCAATGTAAATATAGAGGTGGTGGATGAAAAAAACTAAAAAGAGGTGTCTCTCGATTAGCTGCTTGCCTCGGGGAGAATCTGTTGGAAATTCAGACCTGAAAATTAGAATAAAATAATATATTTTTGGGGTTCCGGTGATGTCAAGAACAAGCTCTCTACCGTGCTTTTTCTAATGGTGATGCACACCACAGTATATTGGCAACATTAACATCCCTTCATCCTAAAAAAACTGCCCAATTATTACAATATTAAATACATTAATGTCCATTCAATAGGTTAATCTTACAATTAATTTATATTTTGTAACTCCAAAATAATCAATTCATTCTTTATATATTACTATTTGACAAATTAAGTCAAATCCAACGGAATCAATGATTTATGAATTTGATGATATGGATGATCGGCTCGCAAAAATTCAGTAGTAGCTTGTCAAACTCATCCTAATTCGATTTCCTTAATCGTCTTTGTTTTACAATATCGTATTGATGATTTGCGTCTCATATATTTTGATAATAATTTACTGAGGCAGAATAAATTAATTGATTTAACGAGAGATGATTTATCATTCATAAAGTCATTTACTTTCATACGACATGAATAATTTAATACATCACAGCACGGTTGTAGAGTTCAAGTGATCAAGAATTTATTCTCTGTCGTTTTAGATTTTTAATACATGAAAAAAAATGGTTTATAAATTATATATAATCCATTATCTAAGGCATGGAATATCCAAGTATTATTTTAGGAGGACTATCCATGAATAAAGTCAAACATATAATCAAGAAATGAAGAAAACATATAATCAAGGAATGAAGAAATGTCAGAGTGTCTTGGTGCCACCTAAGCTATCGTGTGTACGTTAATATTTAATTTTATCAACTCCCACCATTCTAAAATAATAATCGCTTTGACTTTGTGTACGTAGTTTGAGGTGTAAAAAAAACATACGGCTATACATTATTTTTGAATTTTTTTTCTGAATAAAAGTTTAACATCCCTATTTTTATTCAAAAAAAAAAATTTGAAAAATAATATTTAGAAATATGTTTTTTATGCACCTCAAAATACGTGCAAAAAATGCAAAAAAAATCAAAGCGACTATTATTTTGGAATGGAGGGATTATAGATTAGACTTTGAATTATGTATAAACACGCACCAAACAATATTTGTATATAAAACTTGACAAAATAACACAAAAATAGACCTAATTGTTCATTTTTCATGTTGAATTACATTACCAAGTCAAAGAATTAATAATATGTTATAGAATTAAAGTCGTTCGCCTTAATTTTATTAGAGTATCTCGATTCTGATAAAGTTTTAAACAAGAGTATCCATTTAGTTAAATATTTGAAATTAGCATTACCATGCACGTACAAGGTCAAGTTAATTTAAGTTGTCATAAATCAAGAGCATATAATATTCGTGAATAAATGAAATATTGAAACTTGACTTTCAACAAAAAGATTCGGCACGAGGCGGTTATCAACCGCCACAATAATAATATCATTGCTATTTGGACACTGATCGATCTTTTATGCATCCAGTTGCATACACGAGACGTGCGTTACGCAACGTTCACACTGCAACGTGGCAACCTCTTGATCACATGTGACAAATATTATACTACCTCCGTTGCTTAGTCGTTTTGACTTTTTGCACGTATTTTGAACGGTTATAAAAACGTTTCTCAACATATTATTTTTTAATATTTTTTTTGAATAATATAAATATTAAACTTTTATTAAAATAAATTTGAAAAATAATACGTAAATGTGTGTTTTTTATACACCTCAAATTACGTTCACAAAGTCAAAGCGACTAACATTTAACAACGGTGAGAGTATATCGATATGAGTTGAAAGTTGGGCGTTGTTTGCGAGTGGTTTGGAAAAGTATCATCACATCGAATCGACTTGTTCGCTATTAATAAAAATTGGACAACTGAATCTCTCAAGTTAAAATATAGCTGGTGTATACATTTAAGTTGTGTTTGATGAGCTTATCCTCTGTCGTCCCAGGTCCTGGGTTCGATCCTGGCTCACCCCGAGATTTCTGAGAACAGATACTCACTTGTAAGGCTATAAGCCATATTTGTCAAAAAAAAAAAAAAAAAAAAAAAAGTTGTGTTTGAGACTTATGACTGCACCAGATTAACCGTGATTATTTAATTTGATCCATCAATATTTTATCATGGGGAATAAGTAAGTTAGACAAAAATTTCATTGTTTTGTATTGTATATTCGGATTATTGGATAGGCACTAGACCTTTCAGAATACAACACATTACGTAGAATCTAAATTATATATTTACTGAGCATAAACTAATTTATATAAGATTTTTGTGGGATTCGTATCTTAGATCGTGGCCAATTTTAAATATGCTGCAAATTTCGTTTACTATTTGGAAAATAAATGCCCCAAATAATAATGCAAAAATGTCAAACCGTGTTACTTTCCAACTGGTTTAATACACGAAGATATCACAGCTGGGAATGCGAAATACAGGCAAATGACAGAAAATTCTTCCCTTTCATTTTAATTAATTTTATATTTATAGATGATATTTGATAATTTATAAAATAGATATTAATTTATCCGGTAGTTAAAATTGGTACTGGTTTTCTAATTTTAAACATATCAACTCCACTTGGTCAGCTGGTTAAAAAGAGGACATTGTTTATGTTAAGAGAGTCTTATGAAATATAGTTCAATAACTTTTTTTTTCTTTAACAAAAGTTTAAACGTCAAATACTTATCCAGGAAAAAAAATATTATGAAACTAAATTTTATAAAAATGTGAAAAATGCATGCCAAAAATAACGTGAAGAACCTGATGAGGAGGGAGTACCTTCAACTGATAACTCTCTTGACCGCTATAAAGTCTCGATCGCAAATCGAAACCTGTATTAAAATTTGATAATTTCTTTATCGTAATAATTAGTGGGCCTGTTTCTTTCTAAGGTACTGTTTGACTTTGCTGTTGCAGACAGCAACAGCAGCTTTTTGCTGAAAAACAGGTGAAAAACTGTTTGATAAATCTAAAAGCAGCTTTTCTGAACAGGAGTTTTTGGCTGAAAAGCTGCTTTTAGAAAAAGCAGGTCCTCCTATACTTTTGGAAAAAACTGCTTTTCAACTTTTGCAGGAAGCTGTTACAGATTTCAATATCAAATCTCACCAAAAATATTAATTTTATTATATTATAACTCAAAATAAGCACATATCAAAAAAATTACCAAACAGATATCTGATTTTTACAACACTATTTTTACCCGCACATTTTCTGACAGCACAGCAATTTGTAACAGCACTTCCAAACAGACCCTAAGAAACAGAATCTACTTCTAACCTCTCCTTTTAACCCGTATGTGTAAATAAGTAGAATGACTTTTAAAAAGTTGAAAATGCTAATTTTTGTCTTAGAATTTTTGCTTCTTTTCCAAACATTTTATTAACTTATTTAGTTCTTAATTCTAGTGCAATTCTTTACTTTAAGCAAGATATCATTTTTTTAAACTTGTCCAAACGGCCCCAATATATTTTAGAAAAATTCTATAGTATTGGTATAAAATTTGCATAAAATGACATTTTTCACTACATACATATCTTTTTATATTTTGTGAACATAATATAGTTATTATTGATTTATGCAAAAAAAAGTTCAATAATTTCCCGTTTGCCTTTATCACGTTTGCCGATACATATTTTTGATTGTTAATATCTTTAATTTCGTATTAATATTAAATATAAAATTTTCACCGTATTAAAATACTCATGATTACGAATCCAACAAGATCACTTATGATTATATTTAGTGTTATAGATTAGACATAAATTAGTAATATGTCTCATGTTATGAATAGTCCCGACATATCAAACGAGCAAAGTAAATAGAAACGGAGGGAGTACCATGTAGAGAATTGAAATGGGCAAAGTTTGTTCCATTTACTTAACATCATATTGAACAACTCGGATGGGTCCAAAAACTCAGCCCAGATGACAAGGCCCGAACTTTGATTTATCAATTACTTCCCTAATGCTGTTGGGCCATTCTTCTGAGCTTCAAGTAATGAGCCCTCTGGATTGATAGGAGAGACCACCTGCTAGTTTCGCACGTTTAAGAAGTTTTTAAATGATTGCGTTTTTTATCCCTGTCTATATTTATTATATTAACTTTTTATTAGGAACGAATTCGGGGACTTATGTATCTACTGATCTAAAAATAATACTCCCTCCTCCGTCCCTCCCATTTTTTATCATTTGGGTTGGGCACGGAGGTTAAGAAATATGTATAAAGTAGTTGGAAAAAAGAAGAAAAAGTGGGTGAAGTGGTAGGACCCATTGATTTTTAATGTATAAAAAGGAGATAATGGAGTAAAAGTAGTGTGAAAAGAGAAGAAAAGTGGAGAAGTGGCGGGACCCATTGACTATTTTTGGTAAGTTTTGAAATGTAAAGAATTGGATGAGACACCCAAAAAAAGAAAGTGCAAAGAAATGGGAGGGACGGAGGGAATAACATTTATAAATAAAACTGAACCGTTATATATATATGAGTCATATACTTCTCTAAAATATTATTTTAAGTAGTCTTTAGTTATTTAATATGTATATCTTTTATTTGACATTAAAAATTATGAACATTTGTGAATTTTTTTTAAAATATTAATTAAGTCTTATATATCCATTTTCGGGTCTGACACTGCTTTTTATAGTTTCAGATAGATAACATGCCGGAAATATTAAATAAGAAAAGATAATTCTTAGAGATTATTAAAAAAACATATATTAAAATAAGAGAAGTTTAGCTATTGAGGATGTTTTTTTTTTTTTGAATAACATAAATCGGGATGAGGGATATAAGCGAAGCTGACCGAAGACGTTGCACTGAATCCTCGGCCCTCCATGGATTTAATGATGGAAAACAACAGCAAACACATTTAGAGTAAGAGGTACGTTATATATACGCATTTATTGTAGATTCACTATCAAGAAAGGAAGACGTGGAACGAACGCTGTGTACACCTTGGCTTTTCAGCATCGACCGGGGCTTTTTTCATAAATATACAAGTTTGGTTTTTGCTAAAATACTGTAACTTTTTAAAATAAATTATATAAATATTATGTTTCAAAAAATATTTGTAAATATCTATAATTGCTAGCAGCCATATATGTAATCAAAAACGCAATTTGGAAAAAATTTGGTGAAAATTAACCTTAATTGCGCAATAAATTACAAATTTTTGCAAATGACAAAAATGAGTATCCCTAAGAGACCAATACTAATATCACAAAAACAATCACGAAATTAACTAAAAGCAACCGTAAAATCAACCAAAAACAACCAATTAAAAGTTGTTTGATAATTAAAAGTGTCATAGTGAAACGCCTTCGTGGAAAGACACGATGAGGGGAGTTGGGTATTTCGGGTGTCCTAAAAGACTGGTTCGAATTTGACGGGCTGGGGTTGACAAGAGCTTTGATAGGGTTGGGGACAGTGGGAAAGAGAGAGCAGGGAAAAGGGGGAGAGTCTGAGGAGGGAAAGAAAGAAAATGAGGGAAAGAAAGAAAATGAGAGGAGGGAAAGAAAGAAAATGAAATGTGAAGATGGTATTTTTTTTCAATTTAATTGCTTATATGTTTTAAAAGATGGTAAATTTGCAAGATTCTAAACAAGGAGTAATATATCTGCAAATAAATATTCAAAAGTTGGTATATTTGTAAAATTTTCTATTAAAATTTATAACTTAAAATTATTTTTAATAGAACTATTCAACAAAATATTTTGAAAGAGAAAGTAACAAGTATTTTTAAACACATTTTTTATAAAAAATCATATCCGGAGGGAATGAAAGGATGATTTTTAAAAATATTTGCGAAAATACTTTCTACTACTAAAAGTAATTATATGCAACTCCTTTTTACACAATTTGCAACCTAAAGCAACTTTTTTCGTTTGGGAAAAAATTGACGGTATGTTTGACTGCATTGTATGTTAATTTTGATTAAATCTAGTTGTATTAGTGCAACATGGCAAGCCTGAAAAAAAAAAGATAAATACATTTATAAACTTTAAAAAGTTAAAAATATTTTTACAAAAAATTAAAAATGCGTATATTTTTGAAAAAACACCTTAGTATAAATGTCTAAATAAATACCACTAACTAACAATACTTAATTTTGCTTAACCACCTAACCACCATGTTTTAAAGAAGCAAATGGACTATACCAAATCGAATTATTGAGATTTTTAATATTTTCGGTTGAGGAGTTTGGAAAAGGCATTTACAGAACTCAGGGTCCATTCACCTAATTGAAGTAAAGGATATGTTGACTGCTGCTTGCAACTTCTTCGGTCTTCAACTTCTATCCTCTAGTTTCAGTTGTGAATTTTTTTAATTATTTTTTGAACCATAGTTTTGAACAAAATTTAGATCATAAGTTTTTGTTAATTAAAAATATTTCAGTAAATAATAACTAGAAATATTCTTTTATATACTTTAAATCAAGTTGAAAAAAAAATAAATAAAAATACTCCATCGGTTCCTTTATATTAGTCGTTTTGACTTTTTACACGTATTTTGAGGTGTAACAAAAACGTATTTGCCACATTATTTTTCAAAATTTCTTTTTTTGAATAAAAATATAGATGTTAAATTTTATTCAAAAAAAAAATTTTGAAAAATAATACGTAGAAGTATGTTTTTTATACACCTCAAAATTACGTGTATAAGTCAAAGCGACTAATATTTAGGAACGGAAGTATAAAAGAGAACGGAAAAAATAAGATCAATACACTGTGCCGGTCTAGTTTTCTTGTCCAAATCTGGTGTGCTGTTTTATGCCAAGGCAGCCAAGTAGATTGACGGGAGTAATTGAGCAAAGCTACCTTCGGAGTGCCGCTTAAAACTAGCGTGTTACCGGAAAAAGTGTTGTTACATAAATAAGATGATCTTTATTTTCTTTTTTTTAATATTATTTTTTGAAATAAAATATAATAAATATATTAGAGTGTATGTCACGTGTGAAAAACTTGTGTAGAATTGAATACGATAAAAAGGGCTGTTCCTATGGAGGTTAGTATATCGAACTGTGAGGCCATAAAATCAGGTACCTTCAACGAGAGGACACAATATAATGGTCGCATTTTGTTGGGTGCAGTAAATGATTGATGGTTGCAATTAGTGCAGGCCAAACGGGCGGTCCGGGCCGGGTCGGGCCGAATTTTCATCGGGCCGGGCTACAGATATATGATTCGTAACCAGCCTGTCTAATTACGCGGGCCGGTCCGGTTTCGGACCGATTCGTAACGAATCAACTCGTGAACCGATTCGCGGGTTCACGAGTTGAAACGGTTCATTTTTATTTTATTTTATAATTTATTTTTTATGTTTTTTAATCAAATATTTGTTTTAAATAATCATTTTATTTTATAAATAAAAGAAGTCAAGAGAAAAGAAGTCAGGAAAAAATAAAATAAAGCATGAAACAAAGGGTCCTGGAACTCGCAGGCGGGCGGGCTGAATGATTCGTTCGATTCGCATGATTCGTTCGATTCGTGTAATAATTCGTCTGATTCAAATTGCACAAGTTTCTTACTATTTACAAACTTTGAAAGTGATTTTTATTAAATAATTATTCAAACTAACGCTGGGCATTTGAATATATAAAACTCGATATTTACCTTCCTCCTCGATTCATATTTACATGTACATTAAATTATAGAACATTATTTAATATTATAAAATAGGTCCTTAGACTTTTTAAATTATTTTGATGTATGAATTAATTTTTAGAATTATTATTAAATTGTTATTTTAATATAAACTCTAATTTTATAACTCTAATGACTTTGTAGATGTTAATATATTTATTTAATATTAAATAAAAGTAGGAAGATAAAAAGTTAAAGAAAATATTAAAAAATTTAACGTTTGACTGATTCGTTGACCGGCTCGTTCGATGATTCGTTCGGCTCGTTCGTTCGATGATTCGTTTGGGTCAGATTCTTTTGATTCGCGGGCCGGTTCCGGGCCGGTTCCGAGTTCCTACCTAATGATTCGTATTCGATTCGTAAAATTTAACGAGTCGGGCCGGGCCGAATCAAACCCGCCACGAGTCGAATTTTAACGAATTTTTATCCGGTCCGGTTCCGAACGAGCGGTTCGAACCCGCTCATTTGGCCACCTCTAGTTGCAATTGGGAAAATAACTTGTGGCTGCTGAAGTAACACGATCTTAAGTCTAAACAACTCATCAATGCACACTGCCGAATGACGAGTACTACAGTATGTAGGAAATGGTAAAATAAACGGGATATTTATCAAGTTGGTGACTCGTTTCGTCCAAATGTATCAATTGAGTGACTGATTCCTAAATTGATTCAAATGAGCCACTCATTAGAAAAATTTGTATCAAAAATATCATTCTTTCGTTAGTCGAAATTTTGAAAGTACTATATATTGAGTTTCGCACATTTTTTATGAATGGTATTACATCTAAATGAAAGATTCCGAGTTCTAGTATTTTAGATAATATTTTTAGATTTTTAAAAATTTATCTCCTATTTATTTTTATTTAAATCAAATAAAACAATCAAAAAATTAAAAATAAATAGTTGATAAAATTTTAAAAATCTAAAAATATTAGTAAAAATAGTAGGACTCTGAATCTTTCATTTGGATGTAATACCATTCATAAAAAATGTGTGAAACTCAATATATAATATTTTCAAAATTTCGACTAACGATAGAGTAATATTTTTGATATAAATATTTCTAATGAGTGTCTAATTTGAATCAATTTGGAAATCAATCACTTAATTGATACATTTGGACGAAACGAGTCACCAACTTGATATTTATCCCTAAAATAAACTGTAACGGATTGAGAGGCTAAGTCAACCCTGGATCCATACAATCTTCCTAAACTTCCAGAATATTTCAAGCGGTTACTACTTATTAGAGCATCTCCAACGGTGTTGGCTATAATCGTTGGCTAAATTGGACCTGTAAGACATTATGTAAAATTTGCTGAACCTGTAAGACATTTTGCTTCAATGGTATTAGCTATACTGGTTGGCTATAATTTAAAAATAGTATGTTATTAATATTTTAGATTGTTAAAATAGAATATATCAGTTTAATATGGTAATAAATGATGTGTAATCTTCCTACAGATTTCTTACAGACCTGTAGAGGTTCGACAAATATAGTCATCCATAAGAGGTTGGCTAAAATTATAGACAACAGATTAGTGTGGTTGGAGTGCTATTTTTTCAGGACGTTAGCTATATTTTTTAATTTTGGAATGCCAACTATTTTTTAGCCAAAAGCTTTGCATGGTTGGAGATGCTCTTAGTCACTCATTTAAGTTGAATGCTCTGCCAAATCGTCATCCATCAGTGGAGCTTGCGGCATTTATTGAGGTCTGTTAGACATGGGCAGGGTCAGGTAAGATATTGGGGTATCCTATACGGATTTTGAAAACGGTGTTTTTATTTTTCAAGATGGTGAAGAAAATATTTACATACATTCAAATTATATATTAGCATGATCAAAAATATTGTTTTAAGATTAATAACACAATTTTTAAATGCATGAATTTATCATTATATAGTAATGATGTCCTAGGCGTTCGCTACCCAAGGGCCGCCCTGTCATGGGGTCCAGACTTCCAACTAGGGGTGTGCATGGTGCGGTTTGGTGCGGTTTCGGACATTAATCGTAACCACACCAATTAAAACGGTTTTTCGGTTGCGGTTAATTATTGGTCGGTTGCGGGTTTTTTCGGTTTTTCTACTTTTGTCCATAATAATTTTTTAAAGAAATATATAAAGTTTTCATAAACATGTACAGTATGTTCGGTTACTCCTGTTTCCATACATGAGGATATAGGAAACATTACATACTTTCATCTAAAAAAATTTAATACACAATAAAAACTAAAGCATGCATATTTCAACAAGAAATTAGATGATGCCAAGTCAATATAATTATCCAATTAACTAATCATAAAATTCAAATAAAAAGTCTTAAAAAGGTACATAAATAAAAAGAGTAAAATATGTTTCATAATAAATTTTAATTAGCAGATTAACAACATAAATATTTCTGCTCTGTGGCAAACTATAATAGTCCTAGTTTTCGAGTAAGCGCTCCTCCAAATATTTGGGGTGCCCTTTCAGTTATTTAAGTGACTCAACAAGTGATGGTCTCTGGACAGGAAGTCTCGATATAAAATAAGACGTGAAGTGTAAAAATGACTGAGGTGCTTTATTACTATTATTAATATATATATATCTATATGTATATGTATATGTATATGTATATGTATATGTATATGTATATGTATGTGTATGTATGTATATATTTCGGTTCGGTTAATTTTGGTGCGGTATTAGCATAAAACCGAAAATAAAACCGCACCATTAATTTCGGTTTTATTTTCGGTTTGGTTTTTCTTGGTGTGGTTTTTCGGTTTTTTCAGGATTTTTTTGCAGTTTCGGTTTTTTCTGCTTACCCCTACTTCCAACTTCCAGACCGGAACATTGTTATGTTCAGAGAAAAAAATGTTGGACAATTTTTTGTTCATGAACTCCTACATATTAAAAATTAGGAAATATTATATTTTGATCAATTTTTTAATTTTCAGAAAAATTTGCAGAAATTTATATTGAAGTTGTATGATTTATGTGGTGAGGGGGATTAAATTTACTTTTAAAATAAAAATGTTGCTCTGAAATTAACATTTTTTTTCGCTGAACACATGCCATTACATAAACATATATATATATATATATATATATATATATATATATATATATATATATATAGGAATGGAATCTAATTTTTTGACCAAAAACGTGAAAGAAATCTATTAATATATATTGATAGGGATTGGGTAATTAAGTATCACGGCCCGATCCAATAAAGGCCCGAGCAACCGGTTTAATCGTATGAAATCCTGCTCTGGCCCAATAACGGTCCGAACAAGATACGTATGGATAATAAGATGGATTTAGACGGGCTCGAGGCCCATGTAAAGGTCCAGCTGCGAGGAGAAATCCCACGACACGACTAACTCTCGTGGATAAACGTCCCGGAGTTCTGGGTAAGCATTAACACCCGAAGATAAGAATTTTATCTTATCTATTGCTCCGAAGCATACTTCAATAAGAAGTCTGGTACATGAAATCATACTTCCATCCGACTTCTGACTTCGAAGTCCTATATAAAGGGCTCTACCCCTCTTAACTAGAACTACGTTTTGGACTTGATTCTTCTCCACGCAGAAGATACGTAGGTATCTCGCACCGAGACCAATCCAAAGCACGATTCGCTCACACCCTACATTTTCTGTTCCACAACATTTGGCGCCGTCTGTGGGACAAGACAACAACCATGACGAACCCAACCGGACCACGTTCTGCAATCCATGTTCCGTGCAGTCGAACCACCACCGGAGTCTCGACCGAATCAATCCCCATAACTACCTCCCTCCTGCTCGGTACGACCATT
Source organism: Daucus carota subsp. sativus (assembly GCF_001625215.2). Taxonomy (NCBI): domain Eukaryota; kingdom Viridiplantae; phylum Streptophyta; class Magnoliopsida; order Apiales; family Apiaceae; genus Daucus; species Daucus carota. The sequence goes on from NC_030387.2 coordinate 12,040,766, forward strand.
GCTCAAACCACTGCTCCCCTGACTTTTGGCTCGCTGCCCCCTATGACTCGAGTAATTGCAACCATTACCGACGCCGGCACGCATTACTCAACTGTCACAACAACCACTCGTGGAGGCACGGGTGATGACTATGTGCACGTAACTGATTACGACTCCTCCGAATCGGAGCAAGAGCATGATACCCCCCCTCGAAGGAGAAGAGATACCGACCATACTCGACACCGTCGACGCCGCCATAGGCAAGAGACTAATGAGCCCCGAGGGGCGACAAACCAAACTTATGAGGATCGAATCCGTGCTTATGAGGAGGAAATTGCACGATTGAAAAGGGACCAGGCAAGGTTACCAACCTCGGAACCAAGGGAAGAAATCCCTCATCAAACCAGCATGAACCAGATTCACTTGCTACCAGCGGGCGATCCCGATAACCCTGTTCCGCCCTTCACCCAAGAGACTATGGATGCAAGGATCTCCAGAAAATTCAAGCTCTCAACCATCAAAGCCTATGATGGCACGGGTGATCCCGCCAACCACGTTCGGACCTTTATGAATGCTCTGTTACTCCAACCCGTCACGGAAGCAATCAAGTGCCGTGCTTTTCCTCAAACCTTGAGCGGGATGGCTCAGCACTGGTATAGTCGCTTACCTCCAAACTCTATTTCTTGTTTTGCTGACTTGAGCAGGGCCTTCATAGGACAATTCGTTGGAAGCAAAACACACGCCAAAAGCTCTGCCTCGTTAATGAATTTACACCAGGGTAAAAACGAGTCACTCCAAGAGTATATGAATCATTTTACCAAAGAAGCCTTGAAGGTCCCAGACCTAGATCAGAAGGTAGCTACCGACGACAACTTTCGCCGATCATTAGCCAAGAGGGCCCCTGATAATATGAATGATTTACAAGAGAGAGCCGGGAAGTATATTAAGGCCAAGGAAAGGCCGAGGAAATCCCAGAACAATCAGGGATCGAATACCAATTTCAAGAAGCGCGGGAATGACACGGAGTATAACGCTGAGAATAAATACTCCAAGAAGGACGATGATGAAAAGTCGCCTGCTAAAAAGAAATTAGGGCCAAGGTTTAGTGAATATGCTAGACTCAATGCCCCGAGGAGTCAAATCCTGATGGAGATTGAGAAGGACGAAAGTGTAAGATGGTCGAAGCCTATAAGAACCGATCCGGAGAAACGAAACAAAGATTTATATTGTCGATTCCATAAGGACATAGGGCATAAGACCAATGATTGCCGACAGTTGAAGGATGAAATCGAATTCTTGATCCGAAGAGGCAAGTTGTCTAAATTTACAAAAGATGGAGATAAAAATCATCGAGACAATGACAATCGCGGAAGAGACAACATCACCCAGCCTCGAGGGCCTGTGATTAATGTAATCTCCGGAGGACCGACAGCTGCGGGTACTTCCAGTAATTCAAGGAAGGCTTATGTAAGAGAAGTAATGAGTATAATTGGAGAACCCCCGAAACGGGCTAAAATTGATTATTCTTTGGCATTCGAGAATGTCGATCTTGAGAAGGTAAAATTCCCCCATGACGATCCATTAGTGATTACACCAGTAATTGGAAACTCTTCTGTAAAAAGAGTACTCGTTGATAATGGAGCCTCGGTGGATATCTTGTTTTATGATGCATATGAGAAGATGGGGTACTCTGATGCTCAACTGACACCATCAGATATGCCTATATATGGTTTCAATAACGTAGAAACAAAGATCGAGGGCATGATTCAACTCCCTGTAACTATGGGCACCGAGCCTAGACATGCCACGTGTATGCTGAACTTCTTGGTTGTTAAAGCCTCGTCAACATATAATGCTATCCTTGGAAGGACTGGGATACACGCTTTTAAAGCAATACCGTCTACGTACCACTTGAAGATAAAGTTCCCGACTAGGAATGGGGTCGGAGAAGAGATAGGAGATCAGAAAATGGCACGAAGCTGCTATGTTGGAGCATTGAAATCTGGAGGAGCAGGGGGCAAGTATTACCCATAGAAGACCTAGATGTCCGAGAAGAAGAAGATAGAAGAGGCAAACCTTCCGAGGACTTGGTTCCCATCCCATTGTATACCGAGGAACCTCAAAAGGCTACGTATGTTGGAGCACTACTTCCTAAAGATTTGAAGCAAAAACTTGTAGAATTCCTAAGGAACAATCGAGATGTTTTTGCTTGGACAGCGGCTGACATGCCAGGTATTGATCCCTTATTTATGACCCATAAATTGAATGTGAACCCCGAGAGGAAGCCTATCAAGCAGAAGAAGAGGAACTTCGCCCCTGAAAGGCAAGAAGCCATTAAACAGGAGGTTGATAAGTTGTTGGAAGTAGGGTTTATTGAGGAAATTCAGTTTCCGGAATGGTTAGCCAACCCTGTCATGGTCAAGAAAGCTAATGGAAAGTGGAGGATGTGTGTGGACTTCACTGACTTGAATGACGCCTGCCCAAAGGATTGTTTCCCTCTTCCAAGGATAGATACACTAATAGACGCCACCGCTGGTCATGAGATGCTAAGCATCATGGACGGGTTCAGTGGATATAATCAGATCCGGATGGACAAGGATGACGTACCCAAGGTATCATTCATCACCGACTTTGGTGTATTATGTTACTTGGTTATGGCATTTGGGCTCAAGAATGCAGGAGCCATATACCAACGTCTGGCAAACAAGATGTTTAAACATCTGATAGGTAAGACTATGGAAGTATACGTCGATGATATGCTGGAAAAAAGCTTGAATAAAGTGGATCACCTAGAACACTTGAAAGAGGCTTTTGAAGTCCTGAGGACGCATAAGATGATGTTAAACCCGGCCAAGTGTGCCTTTGGGGTTGGTTCCGGGGAGTTCCTGGGTCTAATGGTCTCCAAGCGTGGTATTGAGGCTAACCCTGACAAAATAAAAGCTATCCTCGACATGGAACCACCCAAGAGTGTAAGAGATGTACAGAAGTTAACAGGGAGGATTGCAGCCTTGGGAAGATTTGTATCCAAGTCAGGGGACAAGTGTTTGCCCTTCTTCAAAGCATTAAAGAAGGTCAAGAACTTCGAGTGGACGAAGGAGAGCCAAGTGGCTTTTGAAGAACTGAAAAAGTACCTGGCAGAACCACCTCTCCTATCGAAGCCTATTGATGGTGAGGTCTTGTACGTATACTTGGCTGTTTCAGAACAAGCATTGAGTGTTGTACTAGTTCGAGAAGAGTTAAAAATTCAGAAACCAGTATATTATGTGAGCAAGGTTCTGCACGGGGCAGAGCTCAATTATTTGGTGATTGAAAAGTTTGCTTTGGCCATGATTACAGCCTCGAGAAAGTTGAGGCCATATTTTCAGTCTCACAAAATAGAAGTTTTGACAGACCAACCTCTTCGTAATGTCATACATAGCCCGAAGGCTAGTGGAAGACTAATTAAGTGGGCAATTGAGCTCTGGGAATTTGACATTCGATACAAGCCTCGAACAACAATTAAGGCTCAGGCTCTTGCTGACTTCCTTGTTGAATGTACCATTAGCAACCAGGAAGTCGGGGGGCAGGAAGACAAGGTAGAAGAGCCCACCAGGGAAGAGAAACCTAAAGAATACTTGCTGCTATTTTTTGACGGGGCTTCAAAAACAAAAGGTAGTGGTGCAGGACTGGTGCTCCAAAGCCCTGATGGCTTTACTGTGGAATATGCTATTAAGCTAGACTTCCTAACCACTAATAATGAAGCTGAGTATGAAGCACTGATAGCTGGGCTTGGTTTGGCTAGAACCTTGAGGGTAAAGAACTTGAAAGTCTGTGGCGACTCAAAACTTGTAGTCTTCCAAGTGAATGGTGAGTTCGAAGCTTGTGAGGAAGCTATGTCAAAGTATCTAAGGATTGTGAAGACCCAGATGGAACTATTTGAAGAATGCCTAGTAGAACATGTACCAAGGGAGAAAAACACTAAGGCTGATGCTTTGTCGCAATTCGCATCCTCTGATCACGAGGTGTGTTCAGGAAGCGTTTATTATCAGGTTTTGAGAACCCCGAGCATCGAAGCAAAATTATTCACTCCCATTAATACAGGGGCAACCTGGATGGATGAGATTAAGTTGTATCTGGAAAATGGTCACCTACCGCCGAATGCTGATGAAGCGCGAAAGTTACAAGTAAGGGCCCTCAAGTATGTGCTCATTGAGGGGATCCTATATAGGAAATCGTTTGTTATTCCTTACTTGAGATGTTTAAGGCCGGATGAGGCTAGGGAAGCCCTTAGAGAAGTTCATGAAGGCGTATGTGGCCAACACCTTGGAGGAAGGGCACTGGCCCATAAAATTACCCGTCTTGGATTTTATTGGCCAGATATGCTTAAGCATGCCCAAGATTATGTGAAAAGGTGTGATCGCTGCCAAAGGTTCGCACCAGTAGTACGGCAACCCCCTGAGATGTTGACATCCATTAATACCCCCATCTCGTTTGCAATGTGGGGAATGGACATCCTTGGACCGTTTCCACTCGCTAGTGCGGAAAGGAAATTTTTGTTGGTAACAATTGATTATTTTACTAAGTGGATTGAGGCCAAACCCCTGGCCAAGATAACCACCAAACAAGTTGCTCAGTTTGTATGGGAGAGCATTATCTGCAGGTATGGAATACCACGAATCATGGTCACGGACAATGGGGCTCAGTTTAACAATGCTGAGTGTAAAAGTTATTGTGAAGATTACTCGATTGAGTTACGCTTCACCTCAGTTGCCCACCCTCAAGCTAACGGACAAGCTGAGGTGGCTAACAGGATAATCCTCGATGGACTAAAAAAAAGAGTTGAGAAGGCCCAGGGGTCATGGGCCGAGGAACTACTACCAATACTTTGGGCGTATCGAACGACTTGTAAAGTCTCTACTGGAGCAACCCCTTTCCAATTGGCCTATGGAGCTGAGGCAGTTGTGCCCCTTGAAATCACACACACTTCCTCAAGGGTCCAGCAGTATGAACCCGAAGCCAATGAAGAAGGCATGAGACTTGCACTCGATATGATTGATGAAATCCGTGATGAAGCTCATGCTAAGATTGTGGAAAACCTGAAACGAGCTTCCTACTACTACAACCTACGAGTTAAAGAACGATACTTTCGAGAAGGAGACCTGGTACTCAGAAAGATTGAAGCTTCTGGGGTAGGTCCCAAAGGCAAGATGGCTCCAAATTGGGAAGGCCCCTATCAAGTTAAGGCCGTTACAGGCCATGGCTCATACAAGCTTCAGACCCTCGAAGGAATTGAAGTTCCCAGGAGTTGGCATGCGACCAACTTAAAGATATATTATATTTGATATCTACACTATGATGTTAGGAGCTAGTAGTTATCACCGAAATAAGGTCATGTAGACCATTGCCATGTAGTTAATTTCGAAAGTAGTTTATTTCTTTTACTATGATATTAATGAAAGTCCGCAGGATTCTTCATTTTGGTGTTTCCAGGTTACCCATTATTTCTTTGTGAAGAAAAAACCTGAATATGAATACGAGCTTTGAGGCTAAGAAAAGATACCAAGTAAATGCTAAGTTAAAATATGACGAGTAAAAGTCGACCAACCCTGAAGGGTCATCATAATCATTAGAAAACGATTATGAAAATCCTAAGTTATGGACTCATCATAATCATTAGAAAATGATTGTGAAAATCCTAAGTTATGGACTCGACGTAATCATTAGAAAATGATTATGAGAATCCCAAGCTGAAAGCTCAGTATAATTATTAGAAGGCGATTTGGAGTTCGAAAATTCTAAGTAAGAATTACTCTTGGTTGATCCCGATTCATGGATTAAAATTAAAGTCCCGAGGATTATTCTAAGAATTGAATTAGCAAATTCAACTAAAATCTTACGAGAGTTAATCTAAAAATATTCTAAGTAAAGAATATTAAATGCACGATATGCAGAAGATAAAATATGAAACAAAAGTTGACTTAGATAAATAAGTTAATAAAAGTTAACCCCGGAGGGTTCAAATATTCGAATAATTAATTACAAAATAAACCACGCAGGGCGGAAAGAAAGCCTAGTCTAGGGGAGCCCATCATCAAAGAAGTCATCTTGGACCTTCTCCTGCTCCTGGGCCTCCTTTTCCCGGGCTTCTTGGTCCTGGGCTTCGGCATCTTGGGCTTGGGCTTCTTGGGCCTTCGCCCCGAGATCCTCCACAGCCTTACTGGGATCCTCGATCATGAGTTCCTCAGAAGGGATCTCCTCACCTTGAGAGTCATCTGCGTGCGAATCCCCGAGGTTCTCGACTTCCATGGGGGAAGATGTCTCCTCCCCTTGAAGTTTCGGAACCGGAAAGCGCTCCAAGGTGACCCCCTCGATTTGGGTCCCGAGTTCCTCTATGATCCGTTCCCAGCAAGACTTGAAGGTCTCCGGGAAACTAGCATCGTACTCGGCGACGAGGAGATCTTCGAATTCTTTCGACGCCTTGTAGTCAGCAATGGCCTCCTTCTTGACCCTGGCCAACTCCGCCTCCAGGGTGCGGACTTTCTCCTGCTCGGCCACGAGCTCCGCCTCCACTTTCCGAAATTGCTCAAAATTGGAAGTCGAAGCTTCGAAGTAACGATCGCGATCGCGCTCCGCGATCGCCTTCTCAGCCCTGACCGCCTTCAAATTGTGGACGGCAGCCTGGAGGTAGGTGTTGACCTGCACAGTGAAAACATGGTTAAAAAGAGAAAATTTTTTAAGTAAAAGAATGCTCAGAAATAAGAAAGCATATAGAAATCGGGCTCACCGTAGCCACGGCTTGGGCCCCCAGGAGCTCAATCTGGAGGTCTTCGGACGATTCGACCACATGGGCCCGGTCCCGAGGGATGACCACATTCTTGGACCATTCTGCGGCGGCCCGAGAATCGCCCACAACGGTGTCCTTATTTAATAGGCCCCATTGGACCACGTAAGGACCTTTGTCCTCTTCAACGGCGGTGGGCCGAAGAGATAGAAAGGCTGGAACCTTCTCCACCAGCCCAGTACCCCCTTCTTTCCTGGGCCGCTTGGTGCGAGAAATTTCCGCCGGCACGGCCTTTTCTGCAGCGGTCTCCCACTTCTTAAAAATACTTCCCAAAGCGGCTTGGGCTGCGAAGTAAGAATATGAAAGGTTAGAGGCCTAGTCCACATTATTGTAATACAATGGAAAAAATAACAATAAATATATATACGAGATGTAAAGGGGCATACCATCGGGGCCCAAATCACACAGCCCGTATGATTGGAGCGATGCCTCGGAGATTAATAACGAACAATGATGAAGATTATCGCCCGTTAAAACCCTAATGGCCGCCTCCTCTTCGACCCCCAACTTGAGGGACCTCATTGTCCCATCCTCGGCCCGACTAAAGTCTGAATAAAAATAATCGGCCCAGTCGGCCCCCTCCATGTATAAATAAAACCACTGCTTCTTCCAATTGGGGAGGGAATCAGGGGCCGAATCAAAAACGAATATGCTACGGCCCAATGTGCGATATTGAATTTTAACTCAGCCCTCGTCGTTAGGGGCATTCACAAATTTAAAAAGATATCTGAAAACAGCTACACTGGGCTCCAGGTTTTGTTTCCTACACTGGACCATAAAACAGTAGATAAATCTCCAACCATTGGGCTGGAGTTGGGTTGGACACACCCGGGCCTCAGCCAACAGCCTATATACAAACATTGGGGGTGGTAACCTAAAACCCGCATCAAAGGTTTCCTTATAAATCCTAATAGCACCAGGTTTTGGGTAACAAGCCCGGTCATTTGGGCCTGGGCCACGGCCCTATAAGGATGTTTGATTCCAAAAAGTTTGGTCATAATATCTACATCTTTTTGTTTATATTGAGAAGGGTATTTATAAGCATCTAAATGTAAGTCTAAATGTAAAGACAACCCTATCTGTTACATAGGAATGATAACTCAACAATAGAACAGGACAAGTAAATAACACTACGCCTGCACCGGAATCGGAAGATACGAAGACAAAGGTTGAAGAAGCCATCTACATTCTTGAAGGAATAAGTTCACTGGAAGAAGTTCATTAATATGTTCATGCCTCAGTGAAGAATAAAGATTGAAGTATTCAAAATTGTGGAAGCAATGAAGATGTTGTCCAAGTACTCGAAAGATTTCAGTGCAACCCCTGAAGCAAGATATTTCTATATATCTTGGTTGGTTATTTACAATCAACAATTGAAGCATAAACTAACCCTGAACCGACTGATCAATGTTTGCTGACAAAGAAGGTACAATGTTTGACTTCAGTGTTAGTCGCTTGTGAACCAGACCAGTGCACTAGGCGTCAACACATACGGAGTTTTCCAAAGTATTTATCAATCGAAGAATTGATCAAGTCAAAACAAGTCATTTGTTCCAAAGCCAAGCCAAGCCAAGCCAAATGCCTAGCCTCTGCAAGCTATGCCAAAGTGACCTATCTTTTATATGTGTGCACTTATATATTTGTATATGTACAAATATAATTATATATGTATATATGTATATTTAATTAAATATAATATATATAGTATATATGTATATGTTTTTAAACATATGTATATGTATATTTATATGTATATATATTTAAATAAATATATATGTATATAATATATGTATTTATATTTTACATACACATTTATATATTTAAGTGTATATATATATTATATTATGTGCATAAATATATCTATATTTAGAGAGAGTTATATATATCTTTATATATATATTTATATTTATATTTACACATAGTTATATGTATATTATATATATTTAAATATATGAGAATATATTTAAATATATGTGTATATATTTATTACTATATGTTTATATAAATATTATATATATGTATATATTTATATATACTTTTTTTATATATATTTATGTTTATATTTATATTTATATTTATAAATAACTATATATATTTCTATATATATTTATATATATATTTACATTTGTATTTACATATAATTATATATTATATATATTTAAATATATGAGAATATATTTAAATATATGTACATATATTATTATATGTTCATAAAAATAATATATATATGCGTGTATATATTTATATATACTTTTATTTATTAATATAATAACAACATAATATATTATATTATATATATTATGCATGCATGTGATGATGTCAGGTGTCAAGGGCACCCTAGGGTTTGCATGTGCAGGGAGGAGAGATAACAGTGGAGTTCTCCACTGTATCAAGCGCAACTTCACACTTAGTTTGTTTTAAACTAAGTCATGCACCCTCTATACACTGTATGGCGCAAGTTCACCATTACTTAGATTTTTTCTAAGTCATGGTGATACACTGGTAGCACAGTTGGCGCAAGTTTGAAGAGAGAGAAGGGTGAAGCACAGGGAACAACACTTCTGGCGCAACTTTGTGTTTAGGAGAGAGAAGAGTGGTGCATACAAGCGCAAGTTGGTTAACTCTCTAACCAGGAGTGACAACAGTACTACAAAGAATTATGTTTGGCGCAAGTTTGATGAGAGAGAACAAGAAACTTGTACACACTGTGAGGCGCAAGTTTGTCCTCGCTTAGAATTTCTCTAAGTCATGGTGTCACACTGGAGACTATGTGGTGGCGCAACTTTGTGATATATACATATGTATATATATCTTGGCGCAAGTTCCTTTTCTAGCGCAACTTCATGTCTACTAACCACAGTAGGCGCAAGTTCAGTGGATAAAGGTGGCGCAAATTCAAGTGGCGCCATTTCAAGACTTAACCAGGGTTAGTTAATGAGAAGCCTATAAATACTTGAGATGTGGGTTCATAATTTATACACACTCTTCACCACCTTTATGGTGGAATGGCTTTGTGCCTTGCACACTACTAAACACAAATAAACTCTAGCTTAGTTTTGAATTATATATATATTTAGAAGCTAGGGTTTGTGAGTGTAAGTAGTAGTAGCCATTGTAGCCAACCTTCGGGTTTGGATTTATAGCACCCTTCGAGGTATTTATCAATATACAGATATACCTTGGAAAATATTGTGTGTTGGTTTAATATTTTCATATCCTCAGAAACCGACCCAATAAATATCCGGAACACGAAACCCATTACAGGACTGCAATTTATTTATCCGCAAGATTCGAAAGAATTTTAAATTGCAGTGAGTATCGTATTCAACCCCCCTTCTACGATACTTTGGACCTAACAATTGGTATCAGAGCAGGCTGATTGATATACAAATCAGGATCCTTATCGTACGGAAAATCAAGAACCTAGCTTTTGATATTTGATTAGGGGAAATGTTCTTCCGGTTTGTGTTGCTGAATTTGTCCGTAGGCCTAAGCAAGAATTATCTGTCGGATACTGAACTTTGGACCGGGACTTAAAAATTTATACTTTAAATTTTAAAAAGTTTATTTTATAAATTTGACTTAATTTATTTTAAACTTATTAATTGAGTTTATTATGAATTAATTTAATTTATCTTATAAACTTAATTAAATTTACTTTATAAACTTTACTAAATTCATTTAATAAATTTGCTTAAATTTGTTTCAGACTTGTAAAGTTTACTCTTAGACTTTATCAAGTTTATCATAAATTTTTATAAATTTATTATTTAAATTTGTATAGTTTATGATTTAAATTTAAGTTAAAATATAAAATATAAATTTAAGAGGATCTAACTGATTATGGATATAAGTTCAAGTTCAAGGGTTCAATTTCGTGTGTTCTGGAAGTTATGATTTAATTGGAGACGAGACACTTGAATATTTTCAAAAATTAAATTTATCTAATAAATTTTAATATATTTACTAAATGAATTTGAAATAAATTTATTCTAAACTTATTCAGTTTATTATGAATTTATTTGAATTTATTTTTTAAATATAATTAAATTTACTTTATAGATTTAACTAAGTTTATTTTATATTTTATTTTCTTTCATTTTTTAAAACTTATTTCTAAATTTATTTTCTTTATAATTTAAACTTAGTTTAAGTAATCAAGTGTCCCGTAACCTTTTTAATTATTCTATTCCAAGACAAATCAGATTGACATTAGTTGAGACGGATCAGGCTGACAGATTACAAGACAAACACCGGGATTTCTAATACCAGATCTTCAGAACCGGTAATGGAAGTACATTGATGACCCAATCCAATTGATTACTCAAAGGATTATTAGAAGCAGTTTTCTATGTTCGACAAAGATGATTGTGATTCGAAGAAGATTCCATTGAAGACTAATTTGGTACTACTATCAGGGGATTTTGAAGAAGGTACTTCAGGCCTTGATCTGAGTAATTACTCCGACTTGTTTATCAGATCACCAGATCAGGATGGGAATTTGCTACATCTGCAATGAAGCATCTTTCCAGGGCTCAGAATGTCAACTTTGAATGGCACCACTAGTAGTAGGAAAAGAGAAGTTTTTGCAGAAGAATCTTCAAAGGATTTCAATCTAACTCAGTGATTCAGGGATATATAATTACACAGTGAATTGTATCAATGCTAAATCCATCCAGAATCAACTGAACCAAAGACAGAGAACTGTGGAGGTTTAAGGATATAATTATTGAGTTACTACCGCACCAAATCAGTTTCGTGCATTTATGTCAGAACCTTAGGATTGAACATAAGAGTTTGTAACTACTGAATTTGAGGAAGCTCAAGTCGACGAAAGTTAACACTTTTGAAGAATGTGAGGACAGAACTTCAAGGATTAGCATAACACTGTCTGAGAGGTTTAGTCATGTCAGATTCAGACGGAATCCATTGGTTTTAAGTGGTGACTCTTCGGGGTTTAGTTCGACAGGTTGTTTGAAAACTGAGTTGGTCAGCGCACACAATATTTTTGGTATCTTTAGCAAAAGAAGGTTGCTATACATATTGAAGCCTCGACAAACAAGGATGATAGGGCTTGTATGAAATTCAAGTGGATGTTTTGAAAGAAGAATCACAACAAGTTCTTATGCTATTTTAGGAAAGGTGTGAGATGGATCAATTGCTGATGAGAAGGATGATTATGGTTATCTGGCTATCCTAGCATTCTCTGAAGATGATTCACTTTGCACATCTCAGGTATGAATTCTTTCTAAACTTTGCAATACTTATTTCTTTATATTCAAAGCATGTTATAAATCTTCGAGTAGAACTGTTTAATACACAAGCACAAGCATGATAGCATCACTATAGATAATGTTGAACTACTATGCTAGATCACTGTTCTGGTAACTAGGATTGATCATAATCTTGTGCATGTGTCTTTAGCAGATTCTTAACATGTGTATGAATATTTAGGATTTGATTATTTGCAATGGTGAGATTAGAAGCTTTCCTTTGGAACACGACTCTTAGTTTTAGGGGTTATGATCCTAGCATGTATAACTTTGTTAAAACACTTTGTTTCAGATTCCCTAGTACAATTAGACTTGCTTATTTATCTGAATTGTTTGTTAAGGAATTTATTTGTTCTATGATGGAATGTCTACCTTGTGTCAGTAGAAATTTTAGAACTTCATGTTAGATCTAAAACTGACTTAGGTAATAGAGATAGTATAATGCCATATAACAACAGATTGGAATCAGATCCTTATGCTCTTAGAAGATTATTGAATATCTGTAATTCTACTTTCTACCTATTACACTTGTGTTAATTGGTTTAAGTAGTGAGTACTGAATCTTCTGAATTGCATAACTGCCTGTCTTGCTCTTGTCTTATCTTTGATTGTTTGCCATGTGTATTCAACATCATGTCTGCTTATTTTCATGTCATGAATGCATGTCTTTTTACTTGCATTGATTTTAGAAAAGCATGTTTGAGATTCACATTAGGGCAATGTCTAGATAAGAATTAGCATGTTAAGGTTGCTTCTGTTGTTACCACTGTTAAAGAAAAATCTCTAATCCATCCGGACCCAGTTATGATTGGGGACCATAGAACTCTTTCCATTTGTGATTGCAGGTTACATATGTTCCATATGATTTTTGGTGCACTCTGTTTGCTGAGTAGCTGAAATCATATATTCATCAAAAGTACCCTGTTAGCAAATGTGATCATGTGAGTAGTTCCGTCATTAATCCTTGAAAGATGACAACAAAGATTCTCTTGTGGGACATGCTTGTTTTCCTGGAATGTCATCATGGAAGCATATATTTCTTGGAAGAGTCAAAGCACACAAATTCCTAGTATCAAACGGTTCTCTGACAAAGGACATTATGTCAGTTCATGGAATAGTGTTTTATCTTAAATCAAGAAGGATGTGAATATTGCTCGTAGCTAATATGGAACTTCAACTGAAGATGGAGTGAGCTGTTTTGATAGTGAAGCTTCATCGGATGAGTATTAGCTATGGCACTTGAAGCTCTCACACTTGTATGTCAAAACAAGGAGCTCTTTTTATTCGTAAGAAGAGAATTGGTGAGAGGACTACCTCATCTGGGATTCTATATGGATGAAGCTTATGAGGTATGTCAATAGGGAAGTCGAAGGAGCATCACAAAGAAGCAAAGATATGATCAATATTACTGAGCCGCTTCAGATGATACGTATGGATTTCTACGGATCAGTTAATGTCATGTCTGCAAACAAAGCCAGATATCTTTTTGCGATGATCATTGACTACCCTAGATTCTTTTGTGTTGTTCGTATGTGTTCGAAGGACAAGACGTCACAAATGAAGGTTGATCAAGATGAACCCTAATCATTGATAAATCTAGAAAGACACCATTCTTTCCAGTGGCCAATCAGAAGCAAACACTAACTCTTGGTATGTGTTTGGAGGAAAATGCCTCTTTGCAAGTCTTGCATTTGAAGATCAAAGAATATTTTCCTCAGCTACTCAATGGAGTCTACAGTCTACAGGGTGATTGTGATTAATCAACAGAAGGTGATTGTAAGTCTGGATAGGACATTGAACGACACTTTGCTCCAAGCTGTTAAAGGTGATATCATTGGTATTATGATGATTCAAATCCATGCAGAATCTCTTTGCAAGGATAAGGATTGTTATGGAAATCCCAGCAACAGCTTAGGGGGAGCATTTGGTGGATCCACTAGTCAAACTCAACACCACATTGAAGATGAACAGGACATATCAAGAACGCATCTGCTTAGACAAAGGGTTGGGAGTCAATATCATTCCCGGGTTCTAGTTCTTAAATGTTCCGAATGGTGAAGTGAAGACTATGAGAGCTATTGTCAAAGGATGTTATTTCTTTGGGTTTCAATTTGAAGTGAAACTTGAGGAAGATTCAGAAGCTCTTAAAGGGATCCAGATTGAGTGATTGCACAGCAAGATGATCTCAATCAGTTTGAAAGCAGATTGTGCGGATTCTGATACCCTGACTTAATGACAATTTAGTACTTAGTACTTGTCGGGTATTCAGATTCCAACTGGATGTTTTTGGCTCTGTTACGAGGGATAAGCCAATTTGGTTGCTAAGAGTTACTACAAAGGAGAAGGTTACGAAGATGATGGAAACAGAATCTTCAAGTTCAGGACTCTACATCTTAGGGAACTCAACGACCTTCATGATTGAACTAAAGCACCATTGACGAGACTCGAGTTCAGGATATTACAGTGAGCTAGAAGATGAAGATTCATACAATCTCAAGGACTTTGCAAATGCAGGTCCAACGGAATTTGTATTCTCTTTCTTCACCATCTCTCTATGAGTGGGTATCCAACACCTGATGATCGTCACGAACATGGTATGACTTCTGACTAGCATATTATCTTAATATCTGTTTGCTAGAGTCGTATTTGGTATCCAAATTATTACCTCTCATGATACAAGGCACACACAATACAAATATATGTGCTGTGATACCATGATTATATTATATGTGGACTAACATCACTTGTGCAAGATAATTGCTAAGTGAATGCAGATTAGTGATATGATGAGTAATTTGTTGGAAAGTTGCAATTCTTTATGGTCTACTAGTTAGCCTAAAGAATGATGGCAATAAGAGGAAGTCAAGGATCTTTTGAATATGCGCATTTTGGAAGATTCTAGACCTGCCAAGACTTAAGCCAACAACCACTGAACTTGATCAGTACAAGAAAGGTACATCAACTGAAATGTCAAGTCTCAGAGGCATTCAACTCATCACTTTACTCAACTGCAAGTGGATCACATACTATATTTTCTATAAGGTACTACTTCTTTCATGAGCATGTCTATCGTATTTCTTGAATGAATTCATGAGTATTAAATTGTCTATACATATGACTTGTGAATTTATTTAAAATCCAGTACCTCGTGCTTTTTGCTATTATATGTGATTGCCATGTTTATTGCTTTGCATGCTTAGATGGTGATTATATGTTTTAGCATGAGTATTTGTTATTTCAAATTATTTAAATTGCGTTGCATGACAATTAAGTGAATTATTTGTTCATGATTTAAATGATTAGAGATGACATGAAGCATGACTTAATTATGTTATTTTTTCTTGAACTATACTTCTTTATCAATTGGTATCTAGTAGAGAAACTTTGTCATAATCTAGTCGTGATATATCTGTATTTGTGAACATACTTAGGATTATTTTCTAGGTTGAATTCATTTTTATAGGTATAAAATCTGAAGCATGACTTATTTGTTTCTAGACTTGTGACTTGTATCAGTAATTGGTATGTGGTTAGAATCTAGTTAGAATTTAGTCATGATAAACTAGTATTTGTGGAGTTACTTAGATTCTCTCTAGGCTGAATCCATTTATATTAGTGTATATACTTGAAGCATAACTTTTTGTGTTAGATATTTGATGATTTATTAATTGATATTTTATTTCATGTCTAACTGCATATAGTTGTGATACTTTTAGTGTTAGTGATATTTTTTGCATGCTTATATGTAGATCACTAATATTAATTGTCAATATTTTCCGCGAGGAGTTGTGTGAGTTCACTTGTGTTTAATGATTATCTGTATAAGACTCGTGAACTTTTCTTCAACTTTCCCTCGGGCTTGCGAATATCTTTGTATGATTGTCATGATTTTAGTTGTTATATGCTGATCTGATAATTATATGATATTGCGTAGGTAATTATTATTTTTTCTTAGTTAAATTGTGATCCATGACAATTATATGCTTATTTGTTTCATGATTGACTTTGATAGAATAATAGATGCATGATTAATTCACATTTTTGAAATATTTGATTGGTATCTTTTCTTGATGCTTTATTGATGTTTTATTTGTGAATTGATTGTGATGTATTGGCACTGGTGAAATATTGTTGCATATTTCTTAAAACCACTAGTGCTAATATATTTTAGGTGTTTAATATTCTGAGTACAAGGGAGACAACATAATCTTTATTCTGTCTCATATTTATGTTCTGGAGTGGTGAGTTTCTTCAAAGAAATTTTCTTATCAATTGATTTCAACAATTGGCATCCACTACTTTATTTCATAAATATTTCTTAGAATATTTTGCATCTATATATGTAGCGTCATAGGACGAGACATTGATTATCTTGTATTTGTGTACTTGGTGATCTTTGTCACTTACAGCGTCTGTTTTGACGATGTGCTAGTATGATGCCTTTTCACTAATTATTGTGATGAGTGCTTTATACACTGTAGCGCATAAATTTTCTTGTTTCCTTTTTAAATTGTAGTGAGAAACAAGAGTCTGTGTCTTTTTCAAAGACAAGTTTATTTAAAACTTTTATGCATAGATTCAGACTCTCGTACTCAAACCAGTTTTTAATGGAAAACTTTGATTCTTTCATCAGTTGTGATTGTCATTCTTTATGTAAATCATTTTACAGTCACAGCTGATTCATTTTTCTCAAAAGATTAAATGCAATTGCTTTCATTCAAAATCATAGATTTTCAAAAATGCATTTATATCTCTTTCTGTTCTTCGGAACTTAATCAGCCTTTCGGCTTTCCTAAATAGTCATAAGGTTGAAAACCAACAATCTTTATCCCAGACTATAAAACCAAATTCAGAACACATCCCAACTTTCCCCCTGGAGTGATAAGGAACTTATTAGACTAGAGGTCAATAAGGGAGAAACTGTACTCGTTACAGCAAATAAGGATGTGAGGGATAGTGTACCCACAGCTCTACCTCTCAAGGAGAAAAGGTGTTTTCAAAATTGAGGTAACTGTTGCTCATCTGTATTCTCTCAAAAGAATATAGAGCTGAAAAGGCAATAAAACAGTCTCTGGAATCATTCTCTCAACAGGATGAGTCCATTGAAATTCGCTCGTCAGCCAGAGCATCTTGTATTGAGTCAAGCACATCATCAGTAATCACTCTGATGAAGAGCCTAAACAAAAAAATCTTATGGACACAATACAAGAGAGTGCACAGTAAGGTTAAAGGTTTTGTTCCAGAAGCAACTTCTTCATTTACCATTTTACGGTAGATAAGATGGTTGATGCCTTTACAGGTGTAAGGAGGAAACGAGGATCTCAATTGCCAAATCTTCAGGATTCTCGTCTCCCTCCCCAGATAAGAACAGATCTGGATCCAATCGGAATGGATTTCCTATTTATAGGAGATCGGCAACTCTCTGACTATGAGTCAATTTATTGATGAGTCGGTTGAGGATCGGGGATTTACGAAACCCCATTGCACCGCTAGTGACCTCTCTTGAAGGGGCTATGGTGATTTTCTCATGCAGGTACAGAAGACCATACTTTGAGTGCTGAGAGAAACACTGTGAGCCAAACACTGAGAGTTAAACACTTGGTGAGATTCTGAGAAGAACCAGTGAGATATCAGATTGAGAAATATGTGAGCATGAGTGAGTGCAAACACATAGGAAATTGAGAGGAGTGAAACACTTGTGAGGTACTTATAATAATAATTGGTATCGTAAACTCACAAGTTGTTGAAAGAATTGACGGAAGCAACTACGGTTCATTCCATTTCACGGTGTGAACTTATGGTTGATGATTCTCTTGAATCAAGTGTCTTCACAGACATTGAGGAGGACTTAGGCCTTTGCCATAATTAAGCCTTTGTCTAACCTCCCAGAGCAAACAACTCTGGATCCTTAATTGGATAAGCCACTTAGTGGTTGGCAACTTGTGGACCATGATTCGGATTTATCTGATGAGTCTGCAGGGACTGGGAATTACGAACTCCCATTGCACCGCCGGTGACCCCCTTTAAGGGTGGCTAAGGTGATTTTCTTGCAGGTACTCAGTATTTTGGAAGCTCAGTATTTGTGTGGAGGGATACACTTACAGAACTTGTGAGTGACACCCTTACCCTAAAACCGAGAGAAAATTGAGTGTTGAGTGATACACCTGCAGAACATTTTAGTGAGACACCTACTAATTACCAAATTTATACCTAAAGACAAAGTGGATGTTGTTACTGGAATGTCAGTTCTTATTCATTACTTTTCCGTTTGGAACCTATTCTTTCAGCATAGGGACCAATCCAACCAAAGTAAACCCTTCTTCTGAACCCTTTCTTCGTACCCTACTTTAGCGTTGTTTAGTTCTCTATGGGGAGATTATCTTTTGGTACAGGAAGTATTGTACACGTTCCTTGACCTATTTGATACCACATATCCTTGGAGGATTCCACAACTAAGGGGGAGAATATATTTAGGGGGAGAATTTATGAAAGGGGGAAGAAAAAGTAAGTTAGCTTTCTTTAGCTGTCTACAACTAAAGGGGATTAAACTACTCTTTAGCTGTGTACTACTGAGGGGGAGATTCTTCTTTCAACTAAGGAGGAGGATTGATCTTTCATCTAAAGGGAAGATAACTACTTATAACTAAGGGGAACCTGATCAAGGTAACGGGAGGAGAAGTATAAAGTGATACATCTATTCTTCAGTAAGTGGTAGACAGGAACTTATTCATTACCACTGGAGAATTCAATGAAGCTGCTGATTATTCTTTGCATAATGGAATGTTTTGAATTCTCTTCAAGACAGACTATGAGGATTATCTGGCAGGAAAGCAAGAACCAGAGAAATAAAGGTGATATGCACATTTGTTATTTCTATTCATGAAATCTGGAAATGTACTATATGATCCAGAAACTTTGTAGCATTATTTACTAGTCCAGGACTTTACTTTTTCTAGTGTTAGTTGAGTTATCCTCCAGAGGATTTGCTTGTTATGATTAACAAACAAATAGGGGGAGATTGTAAGTCTAAATGTAAAGACAACCCTATCTGTTACATAGGAATGATAACTCAACAATAGAACAGGACAAGTAAATAACACTACGCCTGCACCGGAATCGGAAGATACGAAGACAAAGGTTGAAGAAGCCATCTACATTCTTGAAGGAATAAGTTCACTGGAAGAAGTTCATTAATATGTTCATGCCTCAGTGAAGAATAAAGATTGAAGTATTCAAAATTGTGGAAGCAATGAAGATGTTGTCCAAGTACTCGAAAGATTTCAGTGCAACCCCTGAAGCAAGATATTTCTATATATCTTGGTTGGTTATTTACAATCAACAATTGAAGCATAAACTAACCCTGAACTGACTGATCAATGTTTGCTGACAAAGAAGGTACAATGTTTGACTTCAGTGTTAGTCGCTTGTGAACCAGACCAGTGCACTAGGCGTCAACACATACGGAGTTTTCCAAAGTATTTATCAATCGAAGAATTGATCAAGTCAAAACAAGTCATTTGTTCCAAAGCCAAGCCAAGCCAAGCCAAATGCCTAGCCTCTGCAAGCTATGCCAAAGTGACCTATCTTTTATATGTGTGCACTTATATATTTGTATATGTACAAATATAATTATATATGTATATATGTATATTTAATTAAATATAATATATATAGTATATATGTATATATGTTTTTAAACATATGTATATGTATATTTATATGTATATATATTTAAATAAATATATATGTATATAATATATGTATTTATATTTTACATACACATTTATATATTTAAGTGTATATATATATTATATTATGTGCATAAATATATCTATATTTAGAGAGAGTTATATATATCTTTATATATATATTTATATTTATATTTACACATAGTTATATGTATATTATATATATTTAAATATATGAGAATATATTTAAATATATGTGTATATATTTATTACTATATGTTTATATAAATATTATATATATGTATATATTTATATATACTTTTTTTATATATATTTATGTTTATATTTATATTTATATTTATAAATAACTATATATATTTCTATATATATTTATATATATATTTACATTTGTATTTACATATAATTATATATTATATATATTTAAATATATGAGAATATATTTAAATATATGTACATATATTATTATATGTTCATAAAAATAATATATATATGTGTGTATATATTTATATATACTTTTATTTATTAATATAATAACAACATAATATATTATATTATATATATTATGCATGCATGTGATGATGTCAGGTGTCAAGGGCACCCTAGGGTTTGCATGTGCAGGGAGGAGAGATAACAGTGGAGTTCTCCACTGTATCAAGCGCAACTTCACACTTAGTTTGTTTTAAACTAAGTCATGCACCCTCTATACACTGTATGGCGCAAGTTCACCATTACTTAGATTTTTTCTAAGTCATGGTGATACACTGGTAGCACAGTTGGCGCAAGTTTGAAGAGAGAGAAGGGTGAAGCACAGGGAACAACACTTCTGGCGCAACTTTGTGTTTAGGAGAGAGAAGAGTGGTGCATACAAGCGCAAGTTGGTTAACTCTCTAACCAGGAGTGACAACAGTACTACAAAGAATTATGTTTGGCGCAAGTTTGATGAGAGAGAACAAGAAACTTGTACACACTGTGAGGCGCAAGTTTGTCCTCGCTTAGAATTTCTCTAAGTCATGGTGTCACACTGGAGACTATGTGGTGGCGCAACTTTGTGATATATACATATGTATATATATCTTGGCGCAAGTTCCTTTTCTAGCGCAACTTCATGTCTACTAACCACAGTAGGCGCAAGTTCAGTGGATAAAGGTGGCGCAAATTCAAGTGGCGCCATTTCAAGACTTAACCAGGGTTAGTTAATGAGAAGCCTATAAATACTTGAGATGTGGGTTCATAATTTATACACACTCTTCACCACCTTTATGGTGGAATGGCTTTGTGCCTTGCACACTACTAAACACAAATAAACTCTAGCTTAGTTTTGAATTATATATATATTTAGAAGCTAGGGTTTGTGAGTGTAAGTAGTAGTAGCCATTGTAGCCAACCTTCGGGTTTGGATTTATAGCACCCTTCGAGGTATTTATCAATATACAGATATACCTTGGAAAATATTGTGTGTTGGTTTAATATTTTCATATCCTCAGAAACCGACCCAATAAATATCCGGAACACGAAACCCATTACAGGACTGCAATTTATTTATCCGCAAGATTCGAAAGAATTTTAAATTGCAGTGAGTATCGTATTCAACCCCCCTTCTACGATACTTTGGACCTAACACTAAATGAAGCAAATTAGGGAATGCTTGGCCAAACTCAGAAAGAAGATCACGAAGAGAAAAAACGCTAGCATGAACGAGGGATTTTTTACCTCGGTTAGCGCGAGAACGAGCCGCAGGAGGCTGGGAAAGCTGGGATTGCTGAGAGGATGAGGAATCTGCCATTGATATTCTTCAGATAAACTCTTGAAAACCCAGAAATTGATGCAGAAAGACGAAGATCACCCGGAATCTGGAAAGAGCCTTGAAGATCGGCCGGAAACTGGGAAAATCTTGAAGATCGCCGGAAAAACGCCTTAAAACTTCGCCGAGAAAATAGAGGGAACTAGAGCGTGTTTGAGAGGATTTTTGGGTATAGAACTTGGAAACTTTGGTGTGAAGTGAGAAATGAAATCTCAAGCCACACATTATATAGAAAACCCCCAACCGGTTCACTTGCCGGTAAATCCTAAAATGAACAGGCTACAGCCTGTAAAATGGGCCTTGGGCCGGTCCTAGAGCTATGTCGAAGGTGGGAAGCCCATGGATATGAAAGGACGAGCCTATTCTAGAATGATCTCAAGAATTCTCGGAGACATCTGAAAATTTAAAGGAAAAATAAGCTATATAGGCCTGACAAGTAGTAGACTGAGGCCCACAACATACGGCGCTATGAGGTTCCTAATTATGAAACAATGTCTCCTTGGCGTTGTAAAGCACGCCAAGGGGACACCACCAATTGAAGCCTTGGTTAGGCCTACAATTGAACCACGCCCAGGGAACACATCCCATGGGCATGGCGAAGAACAATGTCTCCTTGGCGTTGTAAAGCACGCCAAGGGGACACCACCAATTGAAGCCTTGGTTAGGCCTACAATTGAACCGCGCCCAGGGAACACATCCCATGGGCGTGGCAAAGAACAATGTCTCCTTGGCATTGTTAAGCACGCCAAGGGGACACCACTAATTGAAGCCTTAGCTAGGCCTATAGGTGAACCACGCCCAGGATGCACATCATGTGGGCGTGGCTGAAAACAATGTCTCCTTGGCGTTGATAAACACGCCAAGGGAGCAAGGCACGGGTGAAGCCATACTAGACACGCCCAAGAGACGAGTCTCCTAGGCGTGGCTAACTGGAAGCCTCCTTGGCGGGGGTACCCACACCAAGGAGGCATTGCCAAAGCGAAGCCATGTGAAGCACGCCTAGGACCCATGTCTCCTAGGCGTGGCAAGCTAAAGTGCCTCCTTGGCGGGGGTACCCACGCCAAGAAGGTTAGACACTTGAAGCAGCATTCAAGCACGCCAAGGAGACATGTCTCCTCGGCTTGGCTAATTGGATGCCTCCTTAGCGGGGGAACCCACGCCAAGGAAGCATCCTCAGGAGAGGAACAAATTTCTATTAAAGAAATATTTAATTCTTTAAAGAAATACCCCAAAAATCCCAGAAAAATGGAAAAATATGTGAAAAAATCCTGAAAATTCAGGAAAATTGAAATTCAATTTCAAAAAATATTTTGGAAAATTGAAATTGGATCACAAAAATTCCAATAAAATAGAGTTAAGCCTCGAAAAAGGCGGGAACGCACGAGAACATTGTCTTGATAGAAAATCCGACGAAATACACGATGCACAATACGGAAACCTCTGTCAAACTCTCGATAAATTACTACAATATTTTTCGAAAGTTGGGGGGCAAATGATAGGGATTGGGTAATTAAGTATCATGACCCGATCCAATAAAGGCCCGAGCAACCGGTTTAATCGTATGAAATCCTGCTCTGGCCCAATAACGGTCCAAACCAGATACGTATAGATAATAAGATGGATTTAGACGGGCTTGAGGCCCATGTGAAGGTCCAGCTGCGAGGAGAAATCCCACGACACGACTAACTCTCGTGGATAAACGTCCCGGAGTTCTGGGTAGCATTAACACCCGAAGATAAGAATTATATCTTATCTATTGCTCCGAAGCATACTTCAATAAGAAGTCTGGTACATGGAATCGTACTTCCATCCGACTTCTGACTTCGAAGTGCCTATATAAAGGGCTCTACCCCTCTTAACTAGAACTACGTTTTGGACTTGATTCTTCTCCACGCAGAAGATACGTAGGCATCTCGCACCGAGACCAGTCCAAAGCACGATTCGCTCACACCCTACGTTTTCTGTTCCACAACATATATATATATATATATATATATATATATATATATATATATATATTCATACGTCTCTTACATTTTCCTCCAGGGATGAGAAATATGAACTTTCTGAACTGGATCATTGATATGTCCGAAAAGAAAAAAAATGCCCCATGCAAAAATTCTAAAATGAGTAAGTTTTTGGGAGAAAACCTAAAATGAGTTGGTAAGATTTCCGGCTATAACATACCCTGACATATACATACATATAAAATTTTTATTATACGAATTAAACTGAATCTTCTTTTTCCTGACAAAACGTGAAAGAAATTTATTAATATGTATTTTCATATAAGTCTTTTTATATTTTTTCTGCGGACGAGAAATATGAAAATTTGTTATAATAACAAGAAACCTAACCCTGTGTTCATCACATGTTTCCTGTGCAAAATATATGTAATGCACGTACATATCCCCCACCCCCACGTAATACTGACCAGAGGTGGTAAAATGTGATTTTGGTTTGGTTTTGTTTCTTATAAAATAGATATAGTTTGGAAAAATGAACTAAAATTATTTTCATACCATATATTAATAAATGAATAGGTAACTAGGTTAGTAAGTAAAAATAAGTATTATATAATGAATAAAAATTAATACACTCAAGTGATAATATAATGAATACTAAATATAACAATAATGTGTGTGAGTGTGTGAGTTGATGAATGTGATTTCAAATAGATCCAAATCCACAATTTTGGTTTGGATTGGTTTAATGGTTTTGCAACCATATTGCCACCTCTAATACTGACAAGGACATGTATCTTTCGGTCGTTTTGTCCGATCCTACTATGTATCCATCATGAATATAAACGAGGAAACAAAAATAAATTAGGAGCAAAAAATTGGAAGAATTTTCTAAAATTATGAGAAATTTGAGAGTTGGGATGGGGATGGAGGTTTGTATTACTCTATCCCATTCCGGAATGTGGCATATTCCTGATATTTTATAATGTATATGTAAAGTTTATTAAAGTCCTTGTTTTAGTGAAGTCTTGAAGATTTGGATAAAATATAATCTAAATGATTTCCTAAATCATTAGATTTACGCACAACAACTAATTTCATAAATCGTAGGACATGTAATATGGTAGAACATAGCATCTTGTGATTTTAAAAAGCAATTGTTATGCATGTTGATTACGTTGTAGTCTTTAGTTTGGCGGATATTTAAAAATATTGTTGACAAAAAAATTAAATTTGAAACCACTAGATTATTTTTTATCTAATTTTGAAGAATGAGGACTCCAACAAACTTAACTCTGCAAATGTAAATCACTCAAAATTCTTATAAAATCTGTACTTATTACTTCTAATATCGAAACTATATTTTAACTATTTCAAAGAGATTCAATCTCTATTTTTTAAATTTAAAATTATTTATTTGGGACGAGGATGTGATATTTAGGACTCTATAGTCATCTTTAAAAGTTAGAATTCATATAAAACTTTAAATCTCTGGTTCCTTCCAAGAGACTCTTAGTTGGATTAGGAATCTAGATACAAGCCTATAATAAGACTGGATGCTTAATTTTTGAGTTCTAACGGTCCATGAAGCTCATGTACGCATGTATAGTGAGCTTTATATTAACCCATATTGATTGATTACAAAATTAACTAATAAATTGGCCCTTATGAACTGGGCTTTTAGTTTCCTGGGTCTTTTAATAATCCAATAATAATTAGGAATTATTTTTGACCTTTATCAATTTCATTTTTTTTGTTTCTTAGCAGTTCCATCACAAAACGTATCAGAGATAACTGGTCAATGGACGTTTTTTTTTTTTTTTTTTTTTTTTTTTTTTTTTTTGAAAATGAGAATGAATCTCAACAATATGAAACAGCAGTTCACCGTGATAATTCTTTCATTCAAGAAAGCTTATTATCTAACCGTCGGACATGCAAGATGACCGGGGAAATTTAGACAATAAAACTTTAATGTCCGAAAAGAAAAACCCGTCTTCTTCCAAGAATCCTGAGAATAGAAGAAAGAAAACAAGAATAATATAAGTCGACATATATAACACATTATATATATTATAAAAATAAAAGATAATATATCCAATAATTAATTAATATTAAAATCACGTGTATATTGCATGAGATGATCAAAAAATTCCCACAATTATGATAACTCATAATTGAGACAATTAAGCTCTTAATTAAGGTACAATTAATAAAATATTAACGCCCTTAATTAAGACACAATTAACGTCCTCAATTAAGGCCAATTAACACCTCAAATAAGGCACATTTAACTCCATCAATTATGGAGCACAAATTACACCCTCAATAAAGAGGCACAATTAACGCCTTCATTAAGGCACAGTGAAGCGCCTTCCTTTTTGAAACCGGATCGCATGCTGATCCCGGAACTACCGTTGCCGTCGTCACCCTCGGCCACCAAAATGGTATATATATTAAAATGCATTCATTTACAAGATTCAAAATTCAAATAACCCATAAATGGTACAAATATATTTAAATGCATTCATTTATAAGATTCAAAATTTGAATCTTTTAATTAATCTACTAATTACTACATAAAAGTTCAAATTAAAGTATGAAGAGAAAATTCAAATTTTAAAACCAAATAAATTAAAATAGTCAACTTGCCATTCACAAAAACTAAAATTAAGACCTACATTTACTACTATTAAAATCAAATAAATTCCAAATTTTCAAATCTAAACTAAAATCATGCAACAAAATAAGTCAATCAGAATAATCTAATATCAAAACACGCGCTAATTAAGCACCATTACACCACCTCCACCGTCACCGTGCAAGAACCGGAAAAACACAAACATTCATCATGGACACTAGCGAAAAATAAAAATCGAAAATGCGAATCCAAAACTCAAAAATGTAACTAATCATATGATATAAAAATGATTACAAATACCCAATCTCCTCCGAATCAGGCAAAATAGATCAAGAAATGACAAAATATGATACAAAACAACACATACACTAATAGATTCAAGCACACCACACCATTATACCTAATCATGAAAATTATGAACCACACCATAATAATATATACTGTGAATCCATAAATAATCACATAACCATAATCATGAAGTATAATGTATTGGAAAGATCGCACCTTGTCGAAAAGACTAAAAGCTTTCTGAAACGCGACAATCTTATTTGGAGGAATGTATTGGTAACGGTATTGAGAAGATCATACGGACAGCCAAGAGAAATCATCCTAACAAGTCACATTTTTTAATTTTATGATGGATCTTATTTTGTACAGAAGAGTTGCAGAAATTATACTGGTCTTGGGTTATCTTTCAGCGACAGTTGGAGAACAGGTTGCACTTTGTTTAAGAATTATAAGTCTTGGGTTGCACACTGCCAACATTGTAAAAACATAACCAAATCGCAAAAATGACTTAAGTTGCAGGGTGCAAACTTTCAATTACTCACTAAAAGAAAATATATCATTTTATAGGATAATGCCATGTGCCCCAAAAAATTGTCCCAGTCTTTTTTTTCAAATGATGTGTCGAAATTTGATTGTATGAATTCACTCTAATAGTAATGAGACCATCTTGCATGTACATAAATTAACCGATCACAATCTTTTACCCTGTTTTATATAAGATTTAACCAGTATGATTTATTTACGAATATAAAAGAAATCCCTCCCCCATCGGGGACAAGATTCAAAAAAAGCAAATTATTCCTTATTCGCAATCCGGATAAATTCTGAAATGAATAAGCTTAGATTAAGAGCAAGAATATCGTTCCCTCATCCCAAAATGATCAAAACACGTCCCAGTCTAATCACCATTCTAGGCACGCAACCAGGTTTCCGATGAAGGGGCCAAATTTTTTTTTACCGGGGGATATCAGACCCAGTATAGTAAGGACGGAATTTAGACCATCTCCAGTGCTAGCCCGAGTGCCGCGTTGGAAAGCGTGAAGAGGTGCCCAGCTTTTTTTTCTGCGCTGCAGCTTGTGGATGGACTTGGCCAGGCCCGAGTAACTGGGCTAGCCAAGTGTGGCAGCCTTTTCATTTTCTTTTGATTTACTGTATTATTTTATTAAAACAGTCACGCATAAAGTGGTTTCTTTTGTTTCCGTTACTGTAAAAGCACGCAAGCACAGACTGAAATATTAACGTTATAAATGTTAACGTTCATATGAACGTTAATTTTTTTAAAAATTTTAACGTTCCTTAATTCTAGTACTATAAATATTAGCCTTGTAAAAAAAATAGTTCACATTCTATCACTTTCTCTTCTACAAATAAGCATAATTTTTTTCAGTAAATATGAACCCAAACAATTATTCACCTTCAAATTCACAAAACTCAACCCCACAAAATTCTCAATTTCCAAATACTCAATATCCATATTTATTCCCCAATTCATATTTTCCATATCCCCAAAATCCAAATATCGACAATGCTCAATTTTCAAACCCACAAAATCCAAATTATAATTCTCAAACTCCAAATTCTCAATTTCCCATTCAAAATCCATATTTTCCGTATCCCCATAAGCCATAATTCTCAATTTCCTTTCGTCCAAAATTTTCAAAATATACATCCACAATTCGGAACTCAACAAAATCCTGTTATTAATGAAAATCCTCCACACTCACAAGGTTCTGGTTTCGATGCTAATAACATTGTTGATCTTAATGATGATGTTATCGAAGTTGAAAATATGCGAGAAGGGATAACTCAGTGGAAATGGAGTGAAGATAAACTCCTAATCAGTGCATGGTTAAATGTGTCTACTGATCCGATAACCGGTGCCGATCAAAAAAGTGAAGCATTTTGGGATCGAATTCATAAATATTGCGAAGAGAGTAACCCTGGACTTATCAAAAGAGGGGTTATAGCTATAAAAAAATGATGGCAACGAATAAATGGAGGGTCTCAAAAATTCGGATCGTGTTACGAACAAGCTGAACGAAGAGTTGGAAGTGGTTCAAACTCGGACAACATACTCGAAGCAGCTCATGACCTCCACAAAACTAAATACAAAAAGAAGTCAAATTTTGAGTTGCATTGGAACGAGCTTCGGAGACAACCAAAGTGGAGAACTCCAACATCAAGTTGTGGAAGTGGAAAACGAACAAAATTAAGTGATTCTGGAGCTTATTCAACATCTGGAAATGATGAGACGCATGAAAATATCGTGGAATCTCTTGTTCGTCCAAAAGGTACAAAAGCGGCTAAGAAGGGAAAAGGAAAGGCCAAAGGGAAAAAAAATATGGAGGATGAATATGAAGAGTTGAAAGCCGATACAACTAGAAAATTGAATCTAATAGAAAAATTTAATGATATTCGACAAAGGGATATAGATTCACGTCTCCTGATGGCCGATACAACTCTAATGAATGATGATCAATGGGAGATTCATGCTAGGATGCTTGCTGAAGTGAAATCAAGAATGATGTAGTCGTTGTATGTGTCTTTTTCTTATTGTCTTCGTATTGTGGATGCTCTTTCAAATTTGGATCCATATTTTCAGCAAAGAGTTGATGCACTGGGAAGAAAAGGGCTTTCACCTTTACAAAAATGTACGGCGGCCATGCGTATGTTGGCATATGGAGTATCTGCAGATGCTGTTGATGATTATGTGCGTATCGGCGAATCAACCGCGATCGAGTGCTTGAAAAAATTTGTGACGGGTGTTATTTTTATATTTGAGAGTGAGTACTTGCGAAAGCCAAACTCAAATGATGTTCAACGTCTACTAAAGATGGGTGAAGATCGTGGATTTGATGGCATGATGGGAAGTATTGATTGCATGCATTGGCAATGGAAAAATTGTCCTAAAGCATGGAAAGGAATGTTCATGAGTGGTCACAAAGGGGTTCCGACAATTTTGCTTGAAGCAGTTGCCTCATCGGATTTATGGGTTTGGCATGCATTTTTCGGAGTTGCTGGTTCTAACAATGATATAAATGTGTTAGATCGGTCACCAGTATTTGATGAAGTGCTAGAAGGTCGTGCTCCTGAAGTACACTACAATGTTAATGGTAACGATTATAATATGGGATATTATTTAACAGATGGAATATATCCTGAATAGGCAACATTTGTTAAAACGATTCCACGTCCCCAAGGTGATAAAAGAAGATTATTCTCAAAATATCAAGAAGGCCAACGGAAAGATGTAGAACGGGCATTTGGTGTGCTACAATCACGATTTGCAATTATACGTGGTCCATCACGATTTTGGGACAAAGGAGATCTTGCTAAAATAATGAGAGCGTGTATCATATTACATAATATGATTGTCGAAGATGAGAGAGACACCTATGCTACCCCATTCGGTCCTCTGCCAACTTATGATGATGCAACAAACGGTTTATCACAACCAAACCTAGGGGAAGAACCTTTTGCCCCTTATGAAAGGTATATCCAAAATAATGTTCAAATCCGTGACAGACAGAAACATCGCCAATTACAAGCTGATTTAATTGAGCATATCTCGCAATTTCATAATAATCATTAATTTATGTAATATGTAATATTTTCAATTTTATGTTTTTCTTATTCTTGTAGTGTGTTTTTTTAATCATGTCTTCCTCTTAAATTATGAGTGTTTTTAATTATGTCTTTTGTTTTTTAAATAATTGTTTATCATTTAATTTAATTTGTTATTATTAAGTAAAAATTTATTTAAAGCATAGTGTTTTTTAAATATAGTAGTATATAAAATAAATGAATGGGTCCTACTAAAATGTGGTGTCGGGCTCTTGCGTTGGAGCAACCGAGACAAGTGAAGAAAAAAACCACCTTTAGCTTACTTGGATCAAAATGGGAGCCACAAAAACTAAGACCTGGACTTTACCAGTGGAGATTAGGGGTGTACACGGGTTGCCCAAACCGTTTAAACCAACCCAAACCGGCCCTATTTTTGGCCGAACCAAACCGAAAATTTTAAACCGTTCTTTAATTGGGTTGAATCAGCTCCAACCCGACTTTAATGGGTTGGGCATGGTTTTAGATTTTATTTGGCCAACCCAACCCAACCCGAGGGTATTTTAATAAAAATACATTATATATATAATATATATACCTAACAAAACTGTATATATGTAAAATATAGCTACCCAATTGAAATTATAACATTAGTGTGATAAAACTGAATTATAACATTGGTATCTTTTCTCGAATTTCCTTTAAAATATCTTTCCTGCGCATTTGTCATTCGTCTGCTTGCCTTTTGAGAGTTCGATAGTGAAGCTACTATCCTTTAAAGGTCCGAACTTGTTTTAGTGCTCTATAATTTGTAGGTTGCGTAACAATTTTAAAACTGCAAAATATGCGATTTAGTAGTTAGTAACCCGTCAAACCGACCCAACCCAACCCAAACCGAAGTATGACAAATCGGGTTGGGTTATAAATTAAATTTAATGGGTTGGGTTCGAAAATTAGCAAACCGAATTTAATGGGTTGGGTCGATAAAAAATCTAAACCGGGCCAACCCGCCCCGCGTACACCCCTAGTGGAGATGGTCTTAGGCACCTGCTCCTAGTCCACACAAGCCCGCCGCAACAAATCAGAAAAAAATAAATCAAAAACTGCTCCTGGACCACACAAGTCTGGGATAACAAATTAAAAAAAATTAAAAACAAAGGTAAAGTAGACATGCTTAGGCAAACTCAGCAAAATCCTCATGCTTCAACAATTGGAACACAACTGTACTCCTTTTGATAAAATCTGTATAATAGTAAATATTAACCATCACCATGCCATGCTGTAATTTGTACTCCCTCCGTCTATATCAATTCTATACAGTTTTCTTTTTGAGATGTCTCATCATTTCTATACATTCCCAAAATAGCAAACTTTTTATAATATAAAACACTACTACATTCCCTACATTCTTCCACTATCTCCATTATATAATAATAAAAACACTATTACACCAACTACTTTACTCCACTGTCTCAAATCTATTATTAAAAAATATGTATGTGGATCCCACCACTTTACCCATTTTGCATCTAAGGCCATGATCTCCAACACTGGAACCGGTTTTTGGCCTAAATCCTGGTTCAAATTTTGACCGAACCATCTTTTCATTCCAACAGTTTGGCCTAAATTTTGGTCCAAATTCATATATCAATATTTTATTCTTCTAACAATTTTTATATTATTATTCTAATCTTTTTAACAATAATATAAGATTTCATATTAATATTAAACTCAATAAATTCATTAAATTAGAAAACAAAGAAAATAAAAGAAAATTTAACATTTTATTTTATTAACTAAAATAAAATTTACAAAGATTCAATACTACTCTGTATTAATATGTGTTCCCACAAATACTCAATTAATGCATCTCGAAGTGCAATATGAGCTGCCCGCAAGGGTTGGTTCAGCTGGTTAAAGAGAGGACATGTATCCTCTTGGTCACAGGTTCGACTCCCGAAGGGAGCAGAATTTGTGATTATGCCTCCTGGATCAGAGCCTGTCGCGCTTAGGTGCGGTTTACCTTGGTTCACGTAGTTTGCAGGCTATTGCGTGAGCTCGTGGGTTTACCCAGTGCGCACCCGAAGGGTAGCGGCTGCGGGTTCCTACGTTAAAAAAAAAAAGAAAAAAAAGTGCAATATGAGCTTTTTTATTTTTTATTTTTCGATATCGTCCAAGAAATTGTTGAAATCGAGCATTTTAATGTGTTGTTAATTTCAATTATTTTAATATTATTTAATTTTATTATATTTCATAATAATATGTATGATTATTTAAGTAAAATATATTATATATAATTTATAAATATTTAATAATTATATTAACATAAAATCATTTGATTAACTAAATATAAAAAAGATAAAAAGTTATTATTATATTATTAAAAAGATTTAGGCCGGTGAATAGTGCCGGCCTAAATTTAGTCCAGTACTGTTCATCGGTCTAAATTTGGACCAAATTTTAAGCCACTGTTGGGAGGATTTAGACCGAAATCGGTCCAAATTTGGACCTTTAGGCCACGGTTGGATTTGCCCTAACGATACTCATTTCTTACACTTTTTTTTTGTCTCGGATCCCGATGTATATAATTCATTGGGACGGAGGGAGTATTGATTATTGTGTCACTATTGTCATAAATCATAACCATAATTTGTCCAGAGAAACCACCCTCTTATATGGTGAAAAGTATCACAGCACACCGTATCCAAGTTGCTAATAAAACTACAACAACTTTCCCTGTCAAAACACAACTAAATTGGTAACATTATTACATACTTGGCTTTGCATGGATCACATACTCACACGATCACCACACAACCAAAAATAAATATGTACCGACAAAATCAAGTTTCCTTTTCATACCCATGTGTTGAATCTCTTTTATTTAAAGACATCATCTATATAAACCCTCAAATCTTTACAAATCTTTTTTAAGTTTAATACGCGAGATTGTGTATGAAACAAGTAGAGTTGAGTAGTAGTGAGCCATAGAGATAGTTTTCTACAAAATGGAGACGGAAAAAATGAACAAAGTGGTGGTAGATGAAGAGAAGAGAGATATAGGTGTGGGAGCGAGTAGAAAAGTGAGCAACTCAGAGTTGTTTATAAGGTTCATGGCTTTGCTACTATCACTCGCCGCAGCTCTTGTTCTCGCATTTGATAAACAGACGGAGATCATCCCCGTAACCCTCGTCTCCACCCTCCCTCCTCTTTATGTTCCGGCCACCGCCAAGTTTCATTACCTCTCCGCCTTCACGTACGTTTTAAGTTATTTTACATATATGTATTTATTTTTTGAGAATTTTTCAAAACTACCACTTTTTTTAAAAAAAATTTTGCGATTTTAGTATCTTTTTAAAATATTTGCAAAAATACTAATGTTTTGGTCGCAAAAATACGATCCGCAACCAGATGCAACTTCATTTAACTGACCCCGCGGGGGTTGCATGTATAGTTGCATGTGATTGTAACGAGTTGCATACAGTATTTTTGCAAATATTTTCAAAAGTATGATATCTTTACAAAATATCTGAAAAAGATGCGGTATTTATTTTTTACTTGGGTATTTATGAGAAAAACTCTCCTTTTTTTTATGATTTGGAGGTAAAAAAGATTCGAACCTATTTAGTTCATCAGTGTCTAGGGTCGGAATCAAGTGGCTAACCTGTGCATGAAGTTCGGTTTAACTTTTAAATTTTATTCTACTGATGTTTTTTTTTCTTATTTTAGTCCTTTTTGATGTTATATTCAGATACTTTGTGGTGGCCAACGCGGTAGCATGCGCATATGGAGCTGTCTCATTCATAGTAACACTGGCTAAGAGAGGAAGCAATAAGAGGGGCTTGGCTAATTGGATTATCATGTTTGACTTGATCATGGTAGCTTTGCTAGCTTCAGGCAGTGGAGCTGCAGCAGCCGTGGGGGTTCTTGGCTACAATGGCAATGAACATGTTCGCTGGAACAAAGTTTGCAATGTCTTTGGAAAATTCTGTAACCTGGTTAAAGTGTCCGTCGGATTTTCACTACTGGGATTACTGCTCTTCATGTTCTTGGTTATGATTGCTGTTGTTCGGAAACGCTAGGATGATAAGGCTTTGTAGTTTCTGGTTTGTGAATGTTTCTCAAGCTCTGTTTTGCATTCTCTGTTTTTTGCCATTCAAGAAAAAATAATTTGTGATGGTTTTAAAAAAATAATTGTATGTGAATTTGATAAGTTTGGTCTTTCTCAGCCTCTTGTACTTTTTGCTTAAATCTAACACTTATGATTTAGACTCTTGCTTCTGATGCTAAATATGAGGTAATGAAGATCAAAATTAAAAATTTGTAATTTAACTATGATGCTAAAGGAAAATCAGAGACTGTTAACAGCAATCGATTGTATAAATATTGAAAAAAAAATAAAAATCACACAACACCATAGCACAAATGAAAAGTAATTTCACTGTAATAATATCGTACTCTAGCTGGGAATCTGGAGATACATGGTAAAAACAGAGCGCAGAATCAGCAATACAAGAACAATGGCAGCAAAAAACGAAACAAGAATGGCGCCTGCTGAATGTTGACAGAATTTATCAAATATATTACAGATTTTGGTCCAGCGGGTGTGAGAATTTCCTTTATATCCAATGTAAGCCACTCCTCCGGCTGTTCCCAATGCCGCTGCTGCAATTGCCAGCATTACCTGCATTTGATGCACAAAAACTTATCAATTTCGACCCAATATACCAGTTTGTAGAATACTATGGCATAATTTGATCTATGCAGTGTGCATTAGTGCATAGCATTATGGATCACAGGTTTGACAGGATAGAAGGCTTACCACATCAGTTAAAACAATATATAATGCTAATTTTTTGCTGTAGCCAAGCTTCGACAGTGCTGAGATGCTCAACCAGGTCGTGATGATGCTGTAAAGACCGACTGTGGAGAGTGCTGCCACAAAGTATCTGCAGTGTTTATAATTTTTGTTACTTACTATTACTTGATTAAAAATTTTGAGCACAGGTTATTAATCTAGTAGCATATGTGTGCATCATTTTTAATCTCTAATTATATACTCTAAGCTAGCTGGTGATTATCTATATTCATCATAATCTTGTGGTAATACATTTAAATTAGCGGAAATTAAGAAGATAGTTTAGGTGTGTGTCGTGCAAAATAAGCATGAAATGCAACTTACAAAAAGGCCGGGGTATCCGTGAATTGTGCAGTAGTAGATACGCTCCCGAAGGGGGGGAATGGAATAGGAACCAACTCTGTTTGTTTGCCTGTAACCATCACTACCACAGCTGTTAGCGACCCGGTGAATAATAACAACCTCAACACAACCTCCAGCATTGCCCCGCGGCTGGCAAGACGCTGCAATTTTATAAGGTACTCTTCTGGCGCAACACTAGAAGTGGGCGGCATGCTTAATAATCAGAACTTTATAGCTAGACAGTTTTGGTTATTTGAATGTGTAGTTTACAAGTTGTTTCTGATGATCAAGTGCTGATAAAAAGGATACTTATAGGCACTTGTGAGACATGGCAGCATGTCTGCCTTGACTCGCTCTTACATGAACAAATTGTACACCTATGATTTGAAGTATCTATTCTATAATATCATGTTTCTGGCAATCTCAAGATTTTGAGTATCAATCTTGTTTATAATTGCATGTGTATCTTGACATAACTAAAGAAAGCCCAGGTGATAATCTTGTTGTTAAGTACAATTTCTTTTTCTTTTTTTCCTTTCTAGAGAGGAGCATGTGTCTCGTGTGTCTGACCAAATATAACTATGTCAGACTTCAAACTTGGCCATACACGAGCATCAGCTGCTTTTCTAGATTTTTCATAAATTGGATTAGATTATTCATAAGTCATACCTAGGAAGCATGAGTGCGGATGCGTGACACGGAAATACGGGAATTCGACAAAATCAAAATTAAGGAATATTGGTTCAACAACTTATATAAACACACTAGCTACACATAGATATATTATTTTGTTTATTTTGACTAATTAATATTTTTTAATTGTGTAAATTAAAGTTTTTTTTAAAAAAAAAAGTTGTCGGAAATTAAAAAATTTGTCAGTCTGATGCATCCCCGCACCCCATTTACGTATCCCGCGTATCCTCGTCTCTGACGTCACCAATACGCTACATGGCATATCCCGTATGTATTCCGTCGCACCCCGCACTCCCAAGTATATCATACGCAGTTCTTCACCCAAGTGAATGCGAAGTATCCTGCTTTCTAGAGTAGGACATATCAAATAATTAATGAACAAAAAAAAATCTCTAGGCTGTAGGTGCCGCCAGCAAGGAGGGATCTCATCTACCTATCGCATTGGACGTGCTTTACACTAGTGATTCTTTTCTCTCTGTTTCCTTACCGAGAGAAACACAGAGAAATTGAAGCTTACTTGTAGGTTGTCCTGTACCATATCATTCTAGATTCTACTCCAGTTAAGAGTCAACTTTAATTCTTTAAATGTTAATAATGCAAGTCGCCAAGTCTTATGGGAAAAACACATTGCAAACAAATACAACCTGGTCTGCTCAGATGCCTGGTTGTAAGTAGTTTCATACAGAGGACAAGAGGTCATCAGATAGTCCTGTTTATTGCATTAACTTCAACCTAAAGTAGATATATCTCTGTTTGACATTTAAAGCCTCTAATCGTGCATCATGATATCCTTTGACAATATAATTAGGAATTTAGGATCAAACCTTGATTGTGAAACCTACAGCATATACAAAACACGCTCGCTGACTTGAGGAAAAGAAAATTTTCCAGAAAAAATTCAAGAGAGCAATAATTCAAATTATTTGAATTTTAACATGCTTGCTTATGATTAAACTGAAATGTATAAGGATAAAATTGTGATTTAAGGAATATCTTCAGAGCTCATAAATAGGAACATAAGCGAATAATGCAGCATATGATTATCGACCTTTGTACTCACTTGGTAAGTTTGTTATATCCTGTGATGCAGTAACTGGAGCAGTGGAAGTGAAGAAAATGTACCTCCGGATTCATGGGTGATATATGATGTTGAAGTTTTGAGGGTATACTGAAAAGAGCTTTCTTCCGCTTTTGTCGAACTCAGTTACCTGGTACGTGACTGCTTCTTGTTAACTTAATATTTTGTGATGTTGGAAAACTTGGTTGGAACAAACTGAGTGTGTGTCCACAGGTTTAAAATATTGTAAGCAGCAATTCAGAACCAATGAGCTGTGATTTTTCTCAGCTGGATTTGTTACTGTGATTTTGCCTACTATAAGAAAGTTACATCTGTATTACTACCTCGTCTTAGGCCTAATGCTTTTACCAGGTAAAGTTAGATCCTGTTCTTCTCTGTTGATCTGAAACTGTGCTTTATAATTTTTTAAACAATAAGCAATAAATTGAAACCATTATAGGCTCCATTTGACATTGTTTTCGCAGACAATAATAACATCTTTTTTTGGTAAATCTAGAAAAAAAAAATTCAAACATCAACAGTCAGCTCAAAAACTACTTTTAGAGAAATCAAATCATTCTCTTTTGGAAATAACTGTTTTCTAACTTTTGGGGGAAGTTGTCATAAGATTCACAATCAAATCTCATTGAAAATATTATTTTTTTTGTATTATAACTCAAAATATGAAAATATCAAAAAAAAAAATTATTATCAACGTTTTTTATTCAGACA
Source organism: Daucus carota subsp. sativus (assembly GCF_001625215.2). NCBI lineage: Eukaryota > Viridiplantae > Streptophyta > Magnoliopsida > Apiales > Apiaceae > Daucus > Daucus carota. The sequence goes on from NC_030387.2 coordinate 12,078,481, forward strand.
CTTTTTCCGACAACATAACAATTTTTAACGACTCTCCGAATTGTTATATCCTCGAGACCTCCTTAAACATATTAATCAAATCAAGTAATATATTTCTCTTCATATGCTAGGGTAACCATTAGAAACAAAAATTAAAAGAGCTCAAAACAAGAATTGTATTACAGTAAGAAAATTCAAAAATAAAACAAATGAAATAGGCCTTTGGAAACAGCTTTGTCCTTGTTGCTTTTATTTAAGTTTGACAAGTTTCAAGACTTGGGTGTAAAGCAATGCATTACAAGTCTGCAACTAAATAAAGCATACAATCCTGGATTTTGGATGTAAGAAGACTCATCTTCAATTATTAACTCCTTCCTAAAAGAAAAGAGTAAACCAGATCGTTTCCAAGTCATTACAAATCCACCTTAATGCAACTCTTGCATTCTACAATCTTTCCAACCAAACTTTTAACAATCCAACCCTTTTCTTTCTAGTTCTTTGCGCCACAACTCTTTCGTCCCCAACCCTCTGTTCTAAAAGTCGCTGATTAATCACGATTAATCACCGATTAATCCCTGTTCTATAGCTCGCCGAACTGATTAAATCTCCGATTAATCACCGATCAATCTGATTAATCTCCGATCAATTCAATTAATCCCCGATTAATCCTTGTTCAGTGACTTCACCGATTAAGTCCCTTTAATAAGTTTCCCATTTAAAAAAATGATATAAAACAAAAGGGACAATGTCCCTTTGACAAACCAACTTTAATCTATTATATTACTGAAGTCCAAAACATCTTTATATCTGGGAACAAATGAAAAACAGTCCATGTGAAATTATGAAAGTGAAGGCCAATCTTCTAGGTTGACATAGATTATATCTGATATATTTAACACCAGAATTACAAATGCGGGGCAGTAGCTGCAGACATTGTAGATAACAGACAGACGTGCAAATGCTTTTCATGTATTTGCCAACATCTATATCAAAAACACAACAAAATCTTGGATAACATTGAAATTATACTCAACTCAGTAATCATTTGAGCCCAGGTATGGACAGTTTGTTAGGGGTGACAAATCTGTGCAAAATGTTGCAACATCTGTCCATGGAACTATTTATTACAACTTGCATGCATTACAAGAAACAAGGTCCTCAATGCACAATCCATATTGCAAATTGAACTTCTGCTCGATGGTTTCATAATGTCACGTTCCTATATCCCCTTCTTCCCAGCAATCCCTTGATCTATAAAGGTCAAACTTAATAATACAAGCACTGGCCATGCATCATTTGAGTAACGAAAACAAAATTGCAAAATTACATTTCTGCTACAGATGTACTATTTGATGAGCAACAAGCATAAATTTTCCACCAATATATCTGAATAATTGATTGAACCTAAAACTACACTCTGATTGGAGGACCACGCTTGACATTAGACTCAACAGGAGATGCTAAAGACTTTGTCCGACTAGTGTCTTTGCTAAACGTTTCTACTAGTACCAGAGCATTTTGCTTAAGATTTGCGATGAGTTGCCTTTTCTGTTCCAGATGGGAAAGAGTATACTCACCTTTAGGTTGTCAAAGTTAATTTCAAAGTCACCAGTTCAGCATAAAAGATCTTTTGCCAGCAGGTCTTCAGTACTGACATTCACATCCAATCCCAGTTCTACTAGACCATTTACCATAGCAGGGATATCAGCCTGCAACGCAGCAGCCAAGTCCTGGACAAGATGAAACAAAATATGTTTCTCATAAGCAACGTCAACTATATATAATATATTTACGTGAAGTCATGAAAGAGAGAAGTAAAGTACAACAGAGTAGATACAAGATATACAACTGGATTGCTGATCTAATAGTACAAACATATTCTGAAACCAACATGGATTCTTCTGGAAAATAGCCCTGACATGGTATATAGCAATTAAAAAAAAAAGTCCTGACATGATGTAGTAATAAACTTCACAAGTACACACTAGTAGATTCAAACATAAACAAAATCATAATATGCTGTTAAGGCAAGGGCTCATGATGCCATATCACATGTGTACAGAAAGAAATTTGCAGGTACTAGGTATACAAAATCTAACAATATTAAATCCAGCAGAATACCTTTCTGTCTTCTTCCTTTTGACACTTTATAACCTTCAGAGTCCAGTCACTAACCAGCTTCTGAAGCTCAACTATGATCCCTGGCTTCTTTGCTTCAGATAAAGTCTGGCATCACAGATAAGCAGTGTGTTATAGTTTGGCCAATAAAATGATGCAAATACGGAACTACTTTACCAGCATCTCCACAGGTCAAGTAACCAGGTGACTGGATCAGTGTATACAGACAGATTCTTTGATCAGTCATTATAAATGAATATGTAGTATGAATCAGCAACTATCGATAATACAGCTTTCTCAAATTAAAAATACTACTACAATTATAAAATACAAATCAGTAATCTTTTTAGAAGGTCTCGAAATTGTCAAACCATTTATGTATCCGCATATAGATGATGTGATGTGGTAATATGATCAATTTATGTTAACCAATATGACTGATTAATGTTAACCACTCTAAGTTGCTTTAATTTATTGGTTGCTCAGGATGATGTATGTCACAGGACTTATCTGCTTTGGCGTAAACCATACAGGGAACAAAAATAACTACCTGACTTAGAACATGAATGGTTGCAGCAGCAATCTCGGGCTTGCGTTCTAGCAGACAACCCTGTGTTGACAATAAATGCAATTCATCTTAAAGGAAGATTATGCAAAACCACCAGACACGGTATGACGGTACATAAAAGACAATAGGGCATAACAATGAAAAATTTTCAGAACATATGCATATTTTAAAGGTTTTTGAGATAACTAGCAGACTTAACGTAATTGCAAATTCCTTGGCTATGTTTGTTTCATGAGACTATAGTCCCCAGACATTATTGCGCTACAAATCATAAGGTGATCTATAAGTAATTTACAGCACTATTTTGAAGCATTCAATATGACAAAACAAGTGTGAATACTAGATAATCAAGAAATTAATTGGCCTTAAAATTCATAGAACCTATTCCTACAACATTGAAACCATATTCCAGCAATGTTGAAACCCCTAGAAGGAATATCTGATTTATAAATTAGCAATTTGTAATTAAACAAAAGACCTACAGTTCTATAGTGAAGAATATCTTATATATGATACTGGTCTTAGCTTCATATAAAAGGTATTTCCTTCAGAAGTAATGTTCAAATCAATTAGCATGCATACCTTTCAGCCTTTTTACATAGCAGACCAGATCACATCATTGTTACAAGAATTATACTGAAAGACTAAATATATGACATGAAAACATACCTTTGCAAATGAAAATCCAGTTGATAGACTGTGTCTCTTCATTGTATCTGATCTTAGCTTCTCAATGTACCACAAACTTTCAATATCTCCTGCAAGAGGTTAAATGAATTAAGTAAATAAACAAGAGACCCGTCCAATATCCAAAGCGTGCTATTGGCACAACATTGTACCTGGAAAAATAAAAAATGTATCAGCAATTGCAATCTTCTAGAGAGAGTGATATTTAAAGACAAAGAAACTTGCAAGGACCTCTTTGGGCAGAGAACTCCATCCACACATCAAAAGAAGTCTCCCTTAGTTTTACCCCGGCCCTGACAAATCTTTTCGAGTACTTAGATATTAAGTCCCACTTATCCGTGTTGTAACATATGCTGCAAACGTATACGACTGGTCATGACAAAGTATTTAACACATAAAAAGACATGCATTACATAAAGATAATGAGCAAACCTAGACAATGTCCACAATCAATAATCACCAGGCAACCTACTAATTTTTCACTGTTTTTTTTTTTAAGTTGCACAACTCCAGTGAGAACAAAATTTATCATTAGCTTATATATATGCTGATGATATGCATTACAAGAGTTCGCTAAATTACTATTTATAAAGAAGCCCAATTTATTAGATGCTAATTAGTCTTTACTCTCCATTGTAATTCCTGTAACCCAGCAGACTCCAACTCTTCTTGTTCCAGCTAGGAAAGAATCTCTACAATTTCATTATTTTTGCATTTACCTTACACTCAGGGACGTATTTAGAGGGGGGCCAGTGGGGGTACTTGCCCCCACTGACCTTCTCAATAGGTATACATTTCTACTATAATTCTCATAAAATTGTTTATTTGCCCCCATGGTTGAGGTCTTTTATCTTAACCCAAGAGGTTCAGGTTCGATTCATTCCAGCTGTTTTTTTTCCCACTTTCTTTCTTTCCCTCTCTGTTATATTTTGCCCCCACTAGCTCAAAAGCCTGGCTACGTCCCTGCTTACACTGTATGTTATCTAGATAAGGATTATGTACTTGACTTCTCCAATACTGATGGGACCTCATCATGGTATATATATGGTAAGATATTCAGCCAGCAAGGTCAAAGTCTCTACAATTTCAGTATTTTTGCACATGGCTGGCTGTGCATGGAAGGTTACCAAAGATAGGCTGAACAATTTTGGTATTGCCACTAACATGGTCTACAACCAATGTAATGCTGAATATTGATCTGACTAAACATCTCTTCTTTGACTGTGTATACTCCAGAGGGATTGTAAAAGCTTGCGCGGATACTCTGCCCCCCATTATTGATCCCTACAGTACTCTAGAGGGATTACAGGATGGCTGTTTTGTGTAGGCTTCACAGATCAAATTTTATATGAAAAGTCAAGTAGCTGTTTATAATATTTGCAGGCAACGAAACACTACATTTATGATTGAGTGCAGCAGAACAGGCAACCTAGCTTGGCTGATTAAAAGAAGCATTATGGAAAAACCGCATGGTTGTCTTTGATTTTGGAAGGCCGGGCTATAAGTTTCTTCTCTCTTAGTCAAGTTCTCTTACTTACTTGGACGAGTGTTTTGTAGTTAAGAGTCGTAGACTATGAAAAAGGTCATTCTCTATCAGTTTCCTTTGGTATTTACTATTTTATTTAACAAAAGAAAACATGTATAGCATGCCAAACAAAGTAGGATAGTAGTAGAACTGTAAAAGCCAATTCGTAGAATTGTTCAATGACTTTTGAACAAATTTGCATTTGCTAACTGGAGTTATTATTCGTCAGGAAAAATGTTTGGTACAAGCTTCAAAAAGGCATGATTGATCTATATTCTATACTGGCATGTTTTTCAACTATACAATTATATTTCTCCCTCAGAAGTCATGTTCAATACAGTCAATACTCAATACCAACATGCTTGGACTAATCATGGAGTTCAATGTAAGCAGGGAGGATATTGACTGCCAGACACCTTTTCAGTCGGTGACAGCAACACAACCAAAAATAGGGAACCCGGGGGAAAGGGGAATTATTTTTGAGTGACATATATGAATTACAAATATTTAAAAAAGACGTAAATTATATGCAAATAAACGATACTGGCAGAAAGCTACCTTAATTAAAATATAAAACCTTGTACAAAAACAATTGAACTTTGATATCCAAATGTGAGATGATTATACAAAAAATCAAAAGGTTCCACTTACGTATATCATAAAATAAAGTAGTTGGAAAAAGAATATAACATGAGAAGGTTTTTTATACACCCAACGTATATCATAGATAAGATCTAATAGTATACTTTACTACATTAACAAATTCAGCCGAAACACCAAATCACATCCATGACTTTAAAGATTGGCTTTCCAGACATTTACAGAACACGATGTTGTGTTCTTATAGCTGTTGAAGAGATGGATTAATAAGATCCGATCTGTCATATATCATATTTTCGGTACAAGACAAAAACTATTTTCAAAGTATGATCGATGTGATGAAGAAACATAGAAGAGATGTGTATCATGGCATAGTTACCTGAAAACTATATCAGCTGTGCCAGCTTGTAGTTGGACATCATTTCTTTTCAGAAGTTTCATCACTTCAACCATGAGATTGGCATCATTATTCTCTTTTGCGTGCATCTACAGGCAACAAAATATATTAACATAGATGTCAAACAACCTTTAGAAGAGTCGTAAGTGGTATACCAATATATGGTGCGCAGACCCAACACTTGGACTTAATCCATATACATTGTGCTTCCACAATGCCTTCTTACCTGTTCAAGCAGTACAACCAAATTCATCCATGTGTCGAAACAAAACTAAACAATAACTTGAAAAAAATAAACTAGAAGTATAAATGCAACTTATGTATACAGGTCTAGAAATATGCAGTCAAAAAGGTTGAGGTTCATTATATGAAAGTGGTATTGAGTATTGGTATATGCCTTTTTACAGAATTAAATATCAGTCGAAGTGTGAATATTTCCTACTGTCCTTTAGATGAGATGTAAAATACTGACTACTGAGAGAAGAAATTATTATTTTCTCTCTTAGTGTGTACCAGATTACCAATACTCATCGACTCAAGTGCAGAAGCACAATTAAGGATCATATAGTTTGTAGATGGAGTTCTGTGGTCCAGCTTTGCTCTTACATACATTCAATATTATATACTTGACCCGACTAGTCAAGTTGCGTTAATGAAGAACAAATGAAATATCAACAAGTCACACCTGACCTATTCTATAAACTGTGTGGTGTTCTAAAAATAAAATTATTCACAAGTACACTAATCATTATAAATGTTTACTATTTAAAGACTCAAAATCAGAGCTTGGAAACATGGGCATACCAAAGTCAATAGCACCCACACGTACACAAGCTTTAGTTACTTCTCGACAAAGGTTTTCATTAAAGTTCTCATGAATGCGGAGATTCGACAGTCTCTGCAAAGTGCAAACCCAAATTCCGCATCAAATGCAATGAAATGATTAAAAAAACAAACTCTAAAAACTACAAAGCAATCAATTATTGACTAACAAATCTCCGAAGATTCTCCAAAACATCGAAAAGAAGCTTAATGTCCTCAACATTGGCACAATTCTCAATAAGTGACCATAACCAAGCATTAGGAGGCGCTGTCCTCTGTTCATTCACCGATTTAAGTATCTTATCATACAGCTCCTTAACAGTATCTGCACCCAACCATATACACATATCATTAATAACAATCACAAATAATTAACAATAATCGTTTATAAAAAGCGGAAATAGAGTTAACACGAAATGTCACCCGTAGTTTCAACTTTCGTAGCAGCAGCTGCTTCAGTACAGAATGATGCCCTGGGCATCACACTCCACCGCGTAAGATCAATCTTCGTACCTAATCAATTCACAATCCTCATATCACAATCATTCCTTCCTCTACATGGAATCTAATAAGTAGTACAACACAATGTATGCATTCAGTTGAAATAGGTCAATTTAATGTTCAACTATATAAATGGAACATGCCTGAGGATAGGTGACGGCGCTGGGGGATCCATGGAGAATCGGAGCTGCCGGAGAGAGGAGTTTCATCGCCGGCGGTGAGATGAAGGGGATCGGAGAAGAGAAGCGCCGGCCGGGAGTGTTTAAAAACCCTAGCGAGTCGGCCAACAGATGAAGCTGTTTTAAGCATTTCGTTTTGCTTTCAGTGGGGCTGGAAGAGAAACAGACTTTAGCCCAGGGTTTTAAACCATCTCATCTCATCGTTCCAATAAATTCATATATCAATATTTTAATACTTCTAATCTTTTTATAATTATTCTAATCTTTTAACAATAAGTTAAGATTTCATACTAATATCAATATCAAACTTAATAAATTTATTCAATTAGAGAAATATTATATTTAAACAAAGAAAATTTATACACCTAATTCATATTACACCTAATTCATATATTGTTCCTACAAATGCTCAATTAATACATCTCAAAATGTAATATGAATTTTTTTATTTTTCATTTTTCGATGTCGTCCAAAAAATTGTTGAAATCAAGCATTTTTATCGTTCTCAACCGTCTCAACTTTTGGATCTGGCACTTCGATTAGTTTTTTATATTATGTTTTCAAAGTTTTAGTTATATTATATTTTCGTGGAAGTTGTATTTGCAATCAAGTTTTATCGAGTGTGATCTTTATTTCATATTTGATGTTTTGTTAATTTAAGTTTAATACATTTCGAGAGTGTTTAATTTTATTATATTTTATAATAAAATATAATTTATAACTATTTAATAATTATATTAATATATAATCAATAATTAACTAAATATACAAAAGATAAAAGATTATTATTATATTATTAAATAGATTTAGGCCGGTGAATAGTGTCGGCCTAAATTTAGGCCAATACTATTTAGTGCCTAAATTTGGACTAAAATTTAGCCACTGTTGGGAAGATTTAAGCCGAAACTGGTCCCAGCGTAGGACAAATTTAACAAATAAAATGATGAGACATTTTATTCAATTGAAAGAGAAATTTATCTTCCGTGTATAATATTTGTGAAAAAGTTGTTTAATCAAATCGAACGCTGAGTGCACCCTCTAACTTTCATTCTCTGTTGTATTATATCAACTTGTAATTAATATTTAAATATCATTCATATAATATATACTAGCTTATAACTCGTGTCATGCGTCATGCATGGGTGATTTATAACATTTTTTAGTTATTGTCTATATTTTAAATTTAATTGAGATACAAATATGATATACTGACTGAATTTTTAAATATTTTGGCTTAATTGATAATGAAAAGATTTTTTAGAACAAGTTATATATTAAGAAGACTCGTAGTAATAATAATAATAATAATAATAATAATAATAATAATAATAATAATAATAATAATAATAATAATAATAATAATAATAATAATAACAATAATAATAATAATAATATAGTATAAATAGATAATATGGACTATGATATTACTTTTAAAGTGATAACATGGAGTAATTAAAAATAACAGTAATTTATTCAGTAGAAACATATCATCGGTTGTATATTAATAATTATATATAATAATATTATCTTTTTATATGCATGTTGCATGTGTTATATTTTGAAAATCGATTTTTTAGTTAGTAATATGAAAAAGATAATGTGTTTTAGTTAAAAAGGGTAGTTGTTATGTTGTCCAATGTTATTTTTAGTATATTGAGTTTTTTTAGTTAGAAAATATAAAAAAAATAACAGCTTTAGTTAAAAAGGATTACTGATTATATAAGTAGCCCATAATTCAGCCCAAGTACTGCCAAACCAAAATTATAATGTTTCAGTTTTAATAGTATAGTATAGACGTATTGCGTAAATAACATAATTTTGATGTTTTATTATAGATACTTAATTATTGTCAATTTTTTAATAATGATTTTATTTTTGTATTTGTTAATATAGAAAATATCGTCCAATAATATAAATTTATATATGGTATGCAGACTATTTTCTCTATTTAATAAACAATTTTGGTATTGTAAAACTTAAAAGTGACTAGATTAAGAATCAAAAAACATTTCTAAAAAATATGATTTATAAAATATGAATTTTTTAGGGCTTTTTTTATTAATAATCACGTTTTCAATCTTATTTTCAAAAATACTACCTTCTCTAAAATATTTTCAAAAATACTGTGGTTGCATATGCAACCATATATGCAACTGAATTCCTGATTTCAAGTTCCAGTTTTCAAATGTCATTTTCGACCTCATATTTGGAGTCCACATATATATATCGAAAATGACATTTGAAAACTGGAACTTGAAATCAGGAATTCAGTTGCATATATGGTTGCATATGCAACCACCGTATTTTTGAAAAATATTTTCAAAAAGGTAGTATTTTTGAAAATATTTTAGAGATTTGAAAATAAGATTGGATAAGGTAGTATTTTTGAAAATAAGATTGAAAAAACAATATACAAGATAATTCCCCAATTTTTTAATATCATACTGTAATATATTTATATAGGTGTTAGATTGTTTATTAATTTATTGCTAGAATTGAATTAAAAGATACAAATTATTACATATCAGTGCTAGAATAATAACATAATAAAAATATTTATAGACACATCTGATGCTTATAATGTGCTACTCTTGTATTTGTATCAGAAAGTCGCTTTGGATTAACCCGATTGCTTGTACTATGTGTCTATGTCATAAGAATCATAAGAGTTATTAAATAGAGTATATGCCAAGATTCTACTGATTTAATTTAGAAACCTGAAAATAGCATTTGTATTCCCCCAAATAGGTATATTTAAGCAATTTAAATATTTCATGCATTTTCGGTTTTTCAACTTTTTTGGACATCAGTCCGAAATTCGTTTTCCTGGTTATGTGTCCTCTGGATATTGAAATATGAATTAAATTTGTTAGAAGAATATGTTTTCTTTCACAAGATTAGAAGAGGGTTGAATTCTGTTAGATGTATATATAGAGAATGATGAAATGCCAAACCATATAATGAAACATCTTAATTCACTAAAAGGTAGACGAACTTTTATACCACTGAACAGAGTAAAGGCACCCCGGGTTGTTTATCTACAGAGCACAGATAAGATACCACTTCTGAAAAAACTGAATTTCTTGCCCAAGTTTAAACTTGCATTCACTCAGGTAGGATAGGACAATGATTTTATTTAGTTGACATTCTACTAATCTTATGAGTTCTCTGTTATAGAAATTTCCTTATCAGAGTGGAGCAACCCATGATCAATTTTTTGCTAAGTCTCGAATTGCATGGAACTTGGGATATGGAATTTTTGTAATCGGTTACGAGGAAAGTGTTAAACTTATAATATTATTCTCAGCAAGATGAATATTTTGTAATCATTTTCATAATCTGATTCATGGTATCTACAGCAGATGAAATCGAAAATGTCAAATTCCGTTGTCACTTTAATTTCTTTTATAATTATAAAGCCAAGCAACGCGGGCGTAAATACTAGTAGGCAAATTGGGTGTGAAGCATGTTCTTTGAAGATTTTAAAAGTCTCTCTACACTATGTTAAGAAAATTATCCAAACGAATAAGAAAGCTATTTTGGAAAAAGAAGTGAAGTTGCAAACAGATAGCGTCTCAACCAAAAAATATGTTATGATCGACACAGGAAAATATATCACAAAATGAAGACTAAATAGATTGAATGACAAAAGAAAGAAAGACACATATCCAAAAAAACATGAGCCATAAAATGGTTTAAATTTGTATAAATAGTACACGGCTTACTTGAATCATAAGGCCAAAGTAAAACATATCTCTTTTTCTCAGATACGTATATATCTCAATATATAAAACTTTATATCCAAAGGAATGTCGAATATTCATACCTGAGTTTAAACTTCGCATAAAGGCATACTTGCGATAACATTTAATTATGAATTTCCACTAAAATCCATCTCTATTATTTTCTTGTATGAACTGCATATAAATATAAGTACACAAAATAATATATTCTAACACATTTTAATAATTTATATAATCATTCAGAAGCCACTAATTCAAAAGGAGATAATTAATAAAAGAAAAAAAAGATAAAGGCAATAATCAGAGAAAAGAGAGAGTTCACAACATAATGTTTAATTCAAATTTCAAAATCGAATCTTATACCTGATTGGTAGAATCAATATGCCTTACATGTAATTAAAGGAGTCTCACGCCCCTTCTTCCACATATTAAAACTTGTATCATTGAAAGAAAATTAAAAACATCATCAATCAGGAACAACTAAGAAATAAAGAAAATAGTGATAATAGATTCAACCATTATTAACATGACGAACATATCACACACATACATAAATATATGTAGAATATATAAAGCACATAAACATACACACAAACACAAAAGAGCTTTACATAGAGATGATAATAAAAAATGGAGAGTATGATGGAAATCAAGAATTTGAATTTGAAATTGAAATAGACTAAATTGATGGCAATTAATTACATGTATATATTGATAATCATCTTTATCCAGAATTTGAATTGCTAATCACGTGAATAGTGGATCTTTGATTGATCGAATGACTAAGGTGCTGTTTGGGGTTGCTTTAGCTGTCAACAGCAACCGTAGCTTTTTGCACAAAAGTAGGTGAAAAACTGTTTGGTAAATCTAAAAGTTGTTTTTCCGAATAGCAGTTTTTAATTGAAAAGCCGCTTTTAGAAAAAGCAGTTTCTCCCATACTTTTAAAAAATGCTGCTTTTCAACGTTTGTAAGAAGATGTTACAGATTTCACTATCAAAATCTCACAAAAACTTTTTTTTCTATAACTCAAAATAAGCTTATATAAAAAAAATAAAAAATTATCAAACAGTTATCTGATTTCGACAACAACACTCTTTCTAACCGCACAGCAATATGTAACAGCACTCTCAAATAGACCCTAAAGATAGAGTTAAGGATCGAACTAATAGTTGTATGAACAGTATGGTGAAGGCGCGTGTAAATATTGGAGGTAAAATGGCATCGGGTAATTCTGAACAGCTTCAGAATACTTCTTTTGAGAGACCTACAAATATACATTCAATCAGACTTCAATAAACTATGACAAAAAGGTCCTTCAACCACAGTATATTCAATTGCCAGGAATTGTAAGAGAAAAAATCACCTGATAAACAAGTCGTCGGAAAGCCCTACGCGACTTCTCTGAACCTTCATGACACACAACGATTTCCAAACTATGAAGAGAAACAAAGATTGAAGATTCATCGAATAAGTAAAAAGATCTTGAAATCGAGATATTATTGATAGTAATTTTGAAATTTAAAAATACAATGTACATGATTACCTGTTCTTTCCATGTTTATGGGTAGATTAGGGAGATTGATTTGCAAGCACTGAATGTATTCAAGAATATGTTGCAGACCCGGATAGTGTAACCCAGTGTTATTAAACACGATATGCGCACCGAAGCGCAAAGGCCTGCTGGGGCATAAGCGCAACGCGCAACGCGCGGATTCATCGAAAACATGTAAAATGTACATATATAGACGTATATATTGTAAAACATTATATACTTATAGATAATAAAACATTAATAAACAAAAGTCAGTTATCAAAAATCATAATGCAAGCAGGATACAAAAATTTAAAGCCTAGAATAGTTTAAAATCTAAAGACAGAGTGGCAAATAAATGTGAAATTATCCACTAAATCACTAATCATTTTCTTCATCTTCATCAATATTCACAAAATCATCTTCTTCTTCACTATTTTGATTTGGATCTTCAACAAATTCAATTTCTTCTTCATCCTCGTCCTCATTCTCAATGATTGCTTCATCAATCAAACGTCTTTTAGATAATGATCCCAAAGTAGTATGTTTCCCTTTTGAGGATCCCACCAAGGCACGCGACCTATTATAATATAGAATACACAAATAAATATATTTCAAGTTAATTTTTCAGAATTTTAAGCGTTAGGATTAAATCTACAAAGTCCTAAGTGTTAAATCTGACCTAGTAGAGTAACGAGCCTCTCCGGCTCCGGAGGCAATTTCAACATCTTTGTATGTTAATCCATCCTCTTTGGAAAAAACATACTCATTCTCATTATTTTCACCATCTTTGTCAAAACTTCCAACCAGCCATTCATTGCTTTTATCAATTTCATTTAATGAGATAGGATCAATGATGTTACGAAGTTCATATCTACGCTTCAAAGCTCTATTGTACTTGACAAACACCAAATCATTCAACTTTTGTTGTTCAAATCGGTTCCTTTTTTGTCTAATAGCCAGTGGCAAGCCAAACAATCCTTCTGCTCTCTTGTATATCTCCAATTGCTCTCCGATTTTATCTTGCACCGAGACATCTGCAATCATTCGTTCAATGCATTTGTACAATCCAACTGAGACCTCTTTATCCTTCTCAATCTCGGGATTTTTGTAATAAAATTCCGGATTAAGATAGTAGCCAGCAGCGTGTAAAGGCTGATGCAATTGAATATCCCATCTATTGTCAATAATGTCATAATATTCTTGGTATCTCGCCTCATTTTTGTTAAAAGCATCTGCAATTGCCTCTTTGGCTCTATCCATAGCCTCGTATATGTAGCCCATAGGTGGTCTATTCTCTCCATCAACCAACCGAAGAACACTTACAAGAGGACCAGCCACTTTACATGAACGAACGACACTATTCCAAAAACTAGGCATCATCACGATACTAGCAATTTTCTTTCCATTCGGTTCCTTGTAATAGGGGCTGGTAATCCATCTTTGTGAAGTGAACATCCGAAAAAGATTTGCCTTTTGCTTACGGATCCTAGACAAAGTGAGAAAGGCAGTGGAAAATCGTGTCTTTGCTGGCCTAACTAACTCTTTGTGTGAAGTGAACTCTCTTAGCATATTCACCATCCCACACTTTGAGTATATAAAGGAGTTCAAAGCCATAGCATTATTGATGCAGTTTTTAAACCTTGGAATGTTGAAAATGTCTTCCAAGATGAGATCAATACAGTGTGCTGCACAAGGTGTCCAGAACAAATGAGGATATCGTATTGTCAACATCCTACCTGCTGCCTTGTTATTAGAAGCGCTATCCGTGACAACTTGAACCACAAATCAGCTGTCTTTGCAACAGCAGATGCATCAACAGATTCAAGAAAAAAGCTACCTCGCGGAGTGTTAACTAAGAAATTGATAAGAGTTCTTCCGATCTTCCCATCCATCACACATGATAGAACAGCCACTCCTCACCCACTCTTCTTCATGTAATTTCATCAAAGTTCGTGTCTCCTCAACCTCGTCTTTCAATAATGGAACTTGTACTTCATGGTAGCTAGGTGGCTTCATTCCCGCTCCATACTGCCCTTGAGCTTCAACGTACACCGGAAAACTCAGATAATTAACAGCATTAAATGGAATTCCAGCATCATACATCCACCTGGAAAATGCTTTACAGGCCCTCTTTCTTAACTCCTTTCTTGCTGTGTCATTTTCATCTATCCTTGGTTGCACACCCTTTCTTTTCTTCACTACAAGCTCCGGATCAGGTGTCATGTAAAGATCCATAGGACCCTTAACCTTCATTTTTGTAGAACTCCCAGCAGATGGTTGAGCAGATGGATGATAGCCTCGAGGTTGTGTAGGACATCCTGCTTCACCATCATTATCAGAAAATTCAGGTTCAAAATCATCTAAATTCATAGTATCTTTTGATTTTTTTTTGATTCCATGAAAGCTATCACTTCCTGCCTGACTTCTTCAGATACTTTTGTGCAACCTTTAGCATTTCTTCTCCCTCCCATGAGATGCTCTTTCATTCTAAATACTCCACCCGTTGTAACTTTGCCACAAAAATTACAACGGAGTCGAATGCTGTTCCCTTCCACTACTGCAGCAGAATATTTCCAGGCCACATCCTTTGATTTATCACTCATCTTGCTGAAATCTAACCAAGAGCAGAAGAAAGAAAAGATGTATCAACTAAAGAAAGCAGCCCAGAATCAGAATCGGTGAAAGAAGGAAGGAAGATGTCTATATATATGTATGTATATAGAAGAATAAGAAGATAAGGTATATGTATGTATATCCTATGTAATTAAGAGAGAGAGAGATAACTATCAAAGAGAGTCCAGAAGAAGAAAGAAAGGATAATTAAAAGAAAGATAATTATCAGAAGAGAGTCCAGAATAAGAAGGGAAGTGTAAGTAAAAGAAAGATAATTACCAGAGAGATCCAGAGGAAGAAAGAAGTAGATTTTCCCCAGGTATCTTTGTTTCTCGGCCGCTGAGCAGTGCTTTTAGGGTTTTTTTATGACCCATGTCTATTTAAAAAGCTTAGTCAATGGCCCAGTCAAGCTAGTCAACAACCCAGTCAACTATTACACAAAAGCGCGCTTTTTTTGCGCTTCTCGCATCTCGCTTAATCCCTGGAAGCGCAGAAAAGTGCTCGCATCATTGAACTCGCATCGCATATACTAAGCGATGTGCATAAGCTGCGCATAAGCGCGCTTCTCGCTTATGCGCGCGCATAAGCGCGCTTTTAACAACACTGGTGTAACCTATTATTTTCCGGTTATATTTGTTAAATGGGTGAGGAAAATGGGTTATATTAGTTCAATATGCTTGACATGTGCGTAAAATTTAGGAATCGGGTATAGCACTCATTAAGTATATATAGAATACCCGTTTTTTCCATGTTTATGGGTAGATTAGGGAGATTGATTTGCCAGCAGTGAATGTATTGAAGAATATGTTGCAGACCCCGATAGTGTAACCGATTATTTTACGATTATATTTGTTAAACGGGTCAGGAAAATGAGTTATATTAGTTCAATATGCTTGACTAGTGGGTAAAATTTAAGAATCCGGTATAACACTCGTTAATAATATATTGAATATAGATATAGCATAGATACAGATATAGATGAATATTCTTAATGATTATATTCACAATGATACATTAATGAAAACAGTAAAATTGATTAAAAAAAATTAGAAGGGGTCTAAAGTTTCGGTTACCGTTGCATCAGTGAAAAAAAGTTTTGTAAAATCAAAGTTGATAAAAACCTACTTGAGATTCTCAAAGTCACAAGAACGGTTGAATGGTCTTGCGATTTTATCAATTAAAAAGAGACTTCTGGAAATATTGATTTTAGTTTTATCATTAATGATTTTGTATCTCGAAACACTTGTAGAACTCATTTTCTATTAATTGTCAGATTATGTATTAAATCATGTCTTAAAAGAATTATTTCTACTTTTTCATAATATCCGTTAATAAATATTTGATGATTTTAAATATTTTCAAAAAAACTGAGGGGGTCTCAATTTATTTTTTTAGCCTAGGGTCCTGCAATGTTCACGATTTGGCCTGTTGGTACCTCATATTTTAATGTCGGTTAAAGTGACGTCCTTAACATTTTTAGCTTGATATGATAATAAAGTAGCCATATATTCGGATCTGATATTGTAAATAGGATGTGTTGAATTTCTTGGTTGTAAATTTTTGACGTATTTTAAGCTTTTAAATACTTTGATCGTAGATAAAAAGTTGATGGGCTGCACTGCCATAGATGAAGATGAAACCTTAACAATCAGCAATAATAAATTAAAGCGATCAAAAGTAATTGGTATTGAATTTAGAAATCCTAAAATAAGACCTCTGATCAAGGTACCCACAATACGGTGAACAAGCAAAATTATGCTAAAACTGCATCTTCGTTGCCGAAACCTGTTCATGCAAGAACTGAATCATCGTCCTACAGTCACACAAGGGTAAGGTCTACCACCCTCTTCATTTAAGTTATAAAATTATTTATTTGAACTGACCCTCTCTTAATATCCACAGAATGTAGATCATACATTCGAAAGGATGACTCATTTGGAAAAGTTGTAACGGCTACATAAACTTTCTTAAGAGAGTGATAAACCAATTATGATTACGTGCAACTTTAAAAGTGATGTGGACAATGTTTGGCTATTTTTGATATGGAGGGGGATTTTAGTGAGTAAACTCCGTGGAAGTCTAGATCAAGGCTTTGAATGATTTTAAGGATAAAAAGGTGAAATTTTGTTCAGCACTGCTAATTAGCTGATCGTGGGATAAATGTACCTTAGGGTATAATGTTGTAAACTTTGACATCCAGCATGACTACTATAACTATACGTGGATAGTCCTAAAGGCAAGGAGCACAATAATTTTCATTAACGAACATACTCCAAAGAATTCTATGCTTGAGCTCTCTACAGATGAAGAGATCCTAGTCCCTCAGTTCATTATAGATATCAATGAAATATGCGGCTCAGGAATAATGAGTAGATTATCAGAAAAAGAACTCTGGATGATGTGAAGCTCCAAATTCTCTCTGATGTTTGTTTGTAGAAATTTTTTAATTTTCATATTGATTTCATTTTTAGAATTTCAATACTTTTATGAACATACTCTGAGACCATAGATTTCCACTGTATTCAGAATATGGAGTAAGGTCAAATTGACATGAGTATGTGCACCACATGTTGACATTTAATACCCTCACGGTTGGTACCAAAATAACGTGAATCTTATTACAATTTGTGGTCTTATGTATAATTCTTTTCCTTCTGTGATTAGGGAGTGATGTCTATGAGCTAATTTTAATCCGATTTTATTTTATATAAATTTGTTCTTAAACAGACTTCTATAATAGTAGTGCCTTATGATTGGTTGGAATTCTCTGATTGGCTATGGAAAACTCAACCTTCATACAGTACCATGTTCCTGAAACAAATTCTACCAAGCACAAATGTATAGGGTTAAATATCAAAGTGGTCACTGAAGTGGAGGTCATATATCACTTTGCTCACTAATCTTAACGGGGTCTCATTTCAATCATTAAAGTCACAATAAATATCAATCAAGTACCTCCAAATTTCAGTTCAAAGAGTAAAAATATTATTTTTAGAGTTTGACACATTACTTTTGAATACTACCACGACCAATTAAAAGGTTATGACTTCTAGAATTTATGACAATCTATTTAGATTTTATCAATTTTATTTACTATTTATTTTTAATTAAAACAAAGAAAATATTATTATAAATAAAAAATAAATTGATAAGTGATTAAAAGGAACTCACTCCTTCTCAAAATGAGAAAGTGAGCTTAGAACCTATCTTAAGTTCTATAAAATCTTTCAAAGCAAAAAAATATTTGTCCGATGGAGTTAAAGTCTGTTTACTAACAAAAAGTTAAGTAATGTAAATAGACATGAAAGTCAGTGAAAAAAGGATGAAAATGTCTCACATTGACAAGTTAATTAAAGGTCCATCTATATTCCTTTATAAAGCACTCAAGCTTGTATGCTATTTATTTTTATAATAAGGTAAACTTGTCCCACATCGAAAAGATGTGAGCACAAGGTTCCTACCTCAACTATATATTGAGGTCAAGGGATGCCTATTAACTATTAAATCGAACTTGGCTATTTAGTGAGGTTCGATTAATAATTGGCCGATTAATATTGTGCTGAAAATAATTCAAAAATATATATTGGAACTGAACGAAATTTTACTAAAAGGAAAAAAATATAATAATATTCTTCAAATACATATAATCTATGTATTTTCATATAAAATGAAGCATGGATATTACATCAGATGCTCATTCTGCTTGGGATACCATTTGATATACAAATCTACACGTCAAAGTTACATGTAACTGTCACAAGAAAATGAAATACTAAATCGAGAAACTGCTACAACTTTGTGAAGACTACTAGAACCTTAAATAATTGAAAGAATATACACAATGCACTATACAAATTTACAAGCTAAAACCCTAAAATATACACCATTCTTCCATTCCAAGTGCCTCCTCCAGATGCAACTGAGAATTCTATAATACATTGCTACTAACACCTGATTCCACATTTTCTACATTTGTTTTTATGATCGGGTTGGAACGGCTCTTCGACATAATAAAGTTTCCGCTTTGATCTTGTGTGCTGTATGCCGTCAGGCGTGGATCCATCAGAATTCTGCATCTTACCACATCATCACAGCCCATTTGCACTCCGAAGTATTTTAGGTGGTCTAAAATGCTGTTCCCTGATACTGACCTGCAATTTGCAAGAGTAATCAATTACAAAAATCAATACCAGGTAGTCGATATATTTTTACTACACTGTTGTTCCATTACTTGATAGAGCAGAGTTCATGAAACATCTAAATCTTATTTTGAACTTCTAATGAGAACTCTGGATATAGATGACATAGGAGGTCTTTTGCAAGTCCACAGTTTCATAGTACCAAATATTTCATATACTAAACATGAATTTATAACAAATCTCTGAGCCAAAACTGTAGGCAGTTCTCTACCTGCTACAAGTGGGGTCTTCTCCAGAACCATCGCAAACTTTCTCAACTGTGTAAACTAGACTTCCAAATCCAATATGATAGAGCCACACCTACAATATATAGAACAGGTATCAATTGTCTATTAAGATAAAAAAAAACATGCTAATACTCCAATCAGATATACAAGAGTGCAAGAGTCTTCGAGTCAGAGCTATATACAGTTAAAACTCAAGACATATATATTAATCTAATTGCCTCAAATATATGCAAGAACCCAGCTCAACTTGACCTCATTGGTATGTCTGAGGTTTGCCTCAAATATATGAAAGAACCCAGCTCAACTTGCCCAACTTTGTATGTCCTAGGTTCATGCACACAACTAGGATTCTAAATGAGCTGAGTTGGGCAAAAGCTAATCAATGTGTGCTCAGCACAGCTTTAGGAGTCAGTGAGCCTTGGTGAAGTAAACTACAAGGCTATTAAACTTATCTTGGTTTCTCAAAAGCCTGTGCAAGCTCAACTAAATTTCAGCTTAATTAGAAAGACTTATGTAATCCTATATACATACACTTGTGAAAAAAAAATCTTTTGAGTAAACAAAATATTCGGACACAACGGCGGCAGGGGTAGTTTATAAAAGAGAACTTACACATTAGGTGTAAACAAAACTGGACACGTCTGGAGCACACTTCAAACCCATGAGTACCTTATTTGGTAACTACTTCTTTAAAAAATACTAGCTTATAACCAGGGCCGTCTAGGACTTTTTTGAGGCCCTGTGCTGACTTTAAAAATGAGGCCCTTCCAAATAACAGAAGAAAATTTTAATATATTTAAAATAACAAGATATCATAAACAAAATTAGACTACTACAACTGAAAAATTGTTTGTTTACTGAGTAGTTAGACTTAAATATGTAGGTGGCCATGTGAGATTTACTGCTTGTACAGTATACTAGTTTGTGAGGAGAAAGAAGGAATAAGAAGAGACCTGCATGGCTGGGTGTTGGGAGTTGAGAATTGATTAGTGTTTAAATGAAATAATGGTAAAAATTAAAGAGATATTAATATTATATTATATTTATCATGAGTATACTAAAAGATAGAAAGAAATAGTCATAAATTGGGGGCTCTAAATTTTCATGGGCCCTGTGTTGTTGCACTTGTTGCACTCCCTCAAAACCGGCCCTGTTTATAACCCGTGCAATGCACGGGCGGTTAACATATTTGTTATTTTATTGTATATATTTTAAATTTTCCTAATTTTATTATAAAAATAAAATTATGATAGAATAATGTGGTTAAATAAATATTTTATTCAACAGTTGAATAAATTCTTTATAGTTAAGTCCGTCAAATGGCTAATTAAAAATTAGGTCGAACATGTATATTTTAATAAGAATGTTAAAATATTTTTTTTTACAT
The DNA here is from genome assembly GCF_001625215.2 of Daucus carota subsp. sativus. Classification (NCBI taxonomy): domain Eukaryota; kingdom Viridiplantae; phylum Streptophyta; class Magnoliopsida; order Apiales; family Apiaceae; genus Daucus; species Daucus carota. The sequence goes on from NC_030387.2 coordinate 12,099,560, forward strand.
GTTATAATTTAAAGAGGCCTATAAACTCATATATAAACTAACCAATCAACCTTTTAATATTTCGTTATTAATAATTAATAACATGATATAAAAAATATTATAATTTAAAGAGACGCATGAAACCAAATACCGACCCATCATACTAACCTAAATTTAAAGTTTTGGTTTAATAGATAATAAAAAATATACTATAAGAGCTCCGTGGGTCGAATACCAACCGATTCACCAAACTCAACTAACTGACCAACCAACCAGCCAAACTTTATATTTTCGGCTTTAATAGTGTAATAATATATAGTGTATAATAGATTTGTAATATTTCTTTTAATGTGAGATCATTAGAATATTTAAAAATAATGTTATGAATGTATTTTGGTTGAATAATATCACATGTTATTTATTAATAATTATATTTAATGATATTATATTTTTATATTTATTTCGCCCGTGTTAATTGTAAAATCTCAGTTTTTTTAGTTAGAAAATCTAAAAAGATAATGCGTTTGATTTAAAAGGTAATTACTATGTTGCTCGATATTATTTTGGAAAATTGAATTTTTTCAGCTAAAATATATATATAAGATAATTTATTTTGGTTAAAAGAATAATTGGTTATATAGATAGGCTCATACTTCGGGCTCAAGTACCTACCGCCCGACCAATATAATAATACTCCCTCTATTTTTTATTATTTGACGCTTAGACTTTTGGCACACATCTTTACGTATAAATATGTCCGTATTTATAAAAAGATAATATATTTTAGATAAAAAAAAGTAATTACCATGTTTCTCAATGTTATTTTAGAAGATTGAGTTTTTTAATCAGAAATATAAAAAAGGTAATATATTTCAATTAAAAGGATTAATTGGTTATATAGATAGGCCCGTACTTTAGCCTAAATTAAAATGAATAATTTGTTATATAGATCAGCCCTGAATAATTGGTTATATTGATAGGCCCATATTTTGGCCCAAGTACCGACCTACCAAATTTTTAATGTTTCGGTTTTAAAAGGATTAATTGCTTATATAGATAGGCTTGTCCTTTGGCCTAAATTAAAAAGAACAATTGGTTATATAGATAGGACCAGAATAATTAGTTAGATAGATAGGCCCGTATCCCATACTTCGGGCCCAAGTACCGACCGTCCGACCAATATAATAATACTCCCTCTATTTTTTATTATTTGACGCTTAGACTTTTGGCACACATACCATACCATACCATACGTACTCAGTATTCCCGCTTAGAGCAGGGTCTGAGGAGGGTAAAATGTACGCAGCCCTGCCCCTACCTTTAAAGTAGAGAGGCTGTTTCCGTGAAGACCCCCGGCTTAGTGCACAATAATTAAACATCTTTACGTATAAATATGTCCGTATTTATAAAAAGATAATATATTTTAGTTAAAAAAAGTAATTACCATGTTTTCAATGTTATTTTAGAAGATTGAGTTTTTTAGTCAGGAATATAAAAAAGGTAATATATTTCAATTAAAAGGATTAATTGATTATATAGATAGACCGTACTTTAGCCCAAATTAAAATGAATAATTGGTTATATAGATAGGCCCAGAATAATTGGTTATATTGATAGGCCCATATTTTGGCCCAAGTACCGACCTACCAAATTTTTAATGTTTCGGTTTTAAAAGGAATAATTGGTTATATAGATAGGCTTGTACTTTGGCCCAAATTAAAAAGAATAATTGGTTATATAGATAGGCCCAGAATAATTGGTTAGATAGATAGGCCCGTATTTAGCCCAAGTACCGACCGACCAAACTTTTAATGTTTCGGCTTTAATAGTATAGTATAGATATATACATATACAAGATCCTATTCGCCAACATGACAATAGCTCATAGGGCTTCTTTGACTTCAGATTGGGATACTTATCCCGGACCAGACAAGCAAGAACACGTAAAAAGGACACGTGAATTTAGCATGACATTTTACTTCTATATAGAAAAGATAAAGATGTTTTATAATATCACCTCTCTCGGGAAGTGGTGGTAAGTCTTCTGTGGGAAATGATAATAATATGGAGGGAGATGAGGAACCATGTCATGCTCATTTGTTACTCGTATGGTATTAGGCACAATTTGGCTAAAGTAAGACGAAAAGGCTGCATTGCCGATGCGAGGTTGTCCAAATGTCATAACTTTAACATTTTGCATTCCAAAATTGACCTGATAATACCAAATAAATGGTTAATAATTAATAATCCAGCATCAACAGTAAGAAAATAACAGTTTTTCTAGTGTGTGCCCAAGGGCACATGCTAAGAGAGTGTGTTTTCTTTTTTTCTTTTTTGTAAGAAAGAGAGTGTGTTTTCTAGTTAAGTTATCAGTACATTAAATGTAATGGTGCTTCTTGTGTTCCTTTATGCTGTTATAGTCTCTTTATCCAATGCTATAGAATGACCACAAAATAAGCTATACAACAATCGCACAAGGAATAGTCATTGCCGTTTTTTGAAAGTTTGAGTTTCCAAAGAACTGCACAAATGTCCATGCTACTAAACTAGATTACTAGAGTAAGTAGATACAGTAAATGTTGATTATCATGTGCCCTGAGGGCACAAGTTAGGCATCCCGTTTAACAATTACTAGTGTATGAAAAACCTTAAACCCGTAATATCATAGAACACATCATGTATTTCGGATATAGAAATTACCGTGAGGTCCAGTCCACAAAAAGCAGCCATAGCCCCTCCCATTGAATGCCCTGTCACCATAATTTGAAGGTCTCCATATAACTTTTTCGCACTATTGACAGAACTTATGATTCCAGGGCGTACTGTTGTGTTGTGGTAAGCAGAATAAAAACCATGATGCACCTGAAACCAGAAAAAGCATGACATTAAAGATTATGCATGGAACTAAAAGTAATTGCATATAACTACTTTTATTGTATCACGAACCATTGCATCAGAGACATCAGGATAATTACAATCAAGCTGCTTCCAGTATAGGTCTGCAATCCAGTTCTGTATACTGCAAAAGAAAATTCATCAAATAAATAGAAATATATGCTTAAATTAATATTAAGCCCAAATGTGCATGGAACTATACAACACATATTTTGCTAAAACTTATGAGATTGTTATTAACCTGTTTTCCTGAGTGCCCCTAAATGCAATCACTATAGCATTCAGATCCTTCGCTACCCCAACAAAAGCCTGCACAACATACATAAAAATTAGGTTTTAAACTACATTGTGGGTGGTGATATCTCTTGGAGGACAATCAATATCTTTTCTTCATAAAACAGATATGAAGATGCACCTGGAGGCAATGTTCGACATCAACAATCAATTCTATCATTTCAAATCCCTGTCACACCACAAAAGGAATAGTCATTGCCAAAACCAATAACAAAACTAAAGCAAGGAAAAGAAAGAATTTTGACGATGCTGATGGTAGATCCTTAAGACTTTTTTGGACAACTGAACATGGTTATTACTAATGTCGAGTAAAATACCTTGGTGAGACCATTACATCTTGAACATGTCCAGGTAAAAAGTTCTGTTAAATCTGATATGTACACCTGCAAGAATAAAATATTCTTAAGAACCCTCTAAAAAGACGTAAAAAATTTTAAAATACCTCAAAACTTATATTTTCAGTTATTAGAAGTGTAATATACTAATATGTTACTAACCGCAGACGAATACTCCACAAGAATCCTGGCAAGAGTGTGGTTGTATCTAGGCAAATCATACTTCCTATGTGCCTTAAATCCTGTATCCAAGTAAAAACTCAACTTAGTTACTACCGCATTGTCCCGAAAGAAACTTCAATCTCCAAGATTCTCATAACTAACTCCCAGAATACCAAGACAAACACTTTTTATAGTCATTCATTAATTACACAATCACTATCCTTCTACAGGAGATGGCTCGAAAACACACAAGTAGACTATTATATCTCTCTATTTTATCAACAATACCAACAATGTAATCGAAAACAAAATATGGGCATTCACGAAAAATCGGTCCCTCCTGATCACTCAAGAATTCAAGATTGCAGTTACTTAAAAATTAGCAAAAAGGCTACAATATATACTCAACAAATGCACTTAGCAATAAACATTAGCTATTTAACTAAATAAATATGTATACCTCTGCCAGCAGACAATACAAACAAGCTCAAAATAATCACCATGGTCAACCACTTGCTTCTTTCCATTATTTTTGGAGCTGATTAACAGCTGATCAACCTAAATATACACATAATTAGGGCAAAAACAAAATTAACTACAAATTATGTGCAACAAAAAATTATAAAATAAAATAAAATCCGAACCAGGTAGACCGTGGGAATCGGTGAGCTGCTGGCGATAATCTTCCGGTGATCGTGAACGTCTCCGGTGAGATTACCGGCGAGAGAATCAAATTGAGATGTTTTTGTTATATACAAGAGAATGTTAAATAGTTGAATTAATTAGAAGAGGATAAAGTATAGGATTTGTTTTGAGATTTTTGAAGTGAATTGTCTTGAATAGCCTCGGGTTATGTTAAGAAGTTAATTTCTGAAGGGGCGTTTATGAGATTTAGGTTTTTTTGTTGGTTTTATATAAGAAGTGTGTTCTGGACTCTTTAAACTGAATAACAAGATATTGTTGTAAAAATTTAAGTTCGAATATGGACGCATGGACGGGTGATTCGTATCAGCATATTCTTTGTCATATTCGGGTTAAGAAAACAATAATTTTAAATTTTGAAATATTGACTACATTAAAATATATGGTAGGAGAATAAATCAAGATGAATGCTTATTTTATTGGGCAAATTAATTTACAGGTCCTTGAACTATTAACGTTTTATTGTCTAGGTATCTGAATGCTTATTTTAAAAACTCCAAATTGGACCATAAATTTAGGGTTCTTTATCGAATTTAGTGACCTAAATTTATAAGATTTTAAATTGAACATAATTTTAGAAAATTAGTGTCATATGAGTGTCGCCAGCGACTCAAGTTTCAATTTGACTACTTGAACTTTGAATTTGGATATCACTAACACTTTCAAAATTGCTTTGATCTGTATGAAACTCAGGAACCCTACTTAACACCGTTAGAATCTTTTTGACAGAAGGACTTAGATCAGAAAACAGAAAAGTTAAGTGACCTGAAATACAGAATCTTTAGCTCAGGGACCTAGACAATAAAACGTCAATAGTTCAGGGACCTGCAATTTAATTTTCCCTATTCTATTTTAATTAGAAAATGAATGCTTGATTTATTTGCAATTAAAAAAGAGCAAATGAATACTTGACTTCAATTCTAACCACAATATTAAATAAATATAATATATAGATATGTGATTGTAATAATTCAAAATATAATAATATAAATGACGGATTTAGTATTTTTGAGATTTCTGATTAAAACAATGAGATGGATGGAGAAATATTCTAAGAAAAATATTCATAATTTTGATTTTTTCGTCGAAAATTAATACGATGAGTAAATCGTGTGGTTAACCTTAAAGTTAAATAAGAGTTTATTGCTATAGAAAAGTAGACAAAACTCTATTTTTCCTGAAATAAACTCTTATTTTTTGTCAAATAATAAATACAAAACACATTTTTTAATATTTTTATCCAAAAAACTTATAAGAATATACACCTTTTAGAAAAAAATAAAAGCTTATTCTTTCGAATAAGTGATTGCTAAACAGGACCATGAAGTGGTCACTGAAGTGGAGGTCATATATCATTTTGCTCACTAATTTAATCGGGGTCTCATTTCAATCATTATAGTCACAATAAATATTAATCAAGTACCTCCAAATTTCAGTTCAAATATTATTTAGAGAGTTTGACACATTATTTTTGAATACTACCACAACCAATTAAAAGGTTATGACTTATAGCATTTATGATAATATATTCAGATTTTATCAATTTTATTTAGTATTTATTTTTAATTAAAACAAAAAAATGTATTAATATAATAAAAAATAAATAATAAATAAAATTTAAAAAAATCTAAATATATTATCATAAATAGCAGAAGTCACAACCTTTTACTTGGTTGTGGTAGTATTCAAAAATAATGTGTCAAACTCTATAAATAATATTTTTACTCCTTGAACTGAAATTTGGAGGTACTTAATTGATATTTATTATGACTTTAATGATTAAAATGAGACCCCGAAAAGATTAGTGGGCAAAGTGATATATGACCTCCACTACAGTGACCACTTTAATATTTAACCATGAAGAAAATGTATGAAAGTCTAACAGTATGTATTGATGCAAAAACAGTACACCCAAACAGCCAAAACAAAACCAATGTGATGCTCTGAGGATCAAAAAATCAACATTCTCATTTCATAGCATCAATTCTACCAAGACCCTAATTACATATAAGTTTACGATGTTACACCACATTATGCAATGAGGTTAAAATGACCATAAATTACAAAATAACCTTCCTCCAGGTAAGGTCTGTCTTTAGCTGTGTTTTCTTTTCTTTACCACATTCAAGCCAAGCTGGCACAATGTACTCTATAGGAGTAATGGCAATCTTCTATCTGAATGATAACCCTGCGAAACAGGCTATACAAAGTCACTCATTTGTAGCATCAAAGCTATCCATTGCGCCACCCTGCTTTTTTTCTCTCAGATTCTCACCCCAAACTTTTGCCTCTGCTACTGCACGTTCTCTATCTAAATCTCGATTCCTTGGTTCTCTAGTTCTTCCTGCACTAACAGGGCTATCTCTTTGGGATTCGGTGTACTCTAAGTCATCTACAGCCCATCTCCTCCCAGACCCACCACTGGTTTCACCGTTTCGGGAATTTGTCATCAGGTCTCTCTTTCTGAAATCAGGTGAGTTCTTGTGTGTAGTAGGGGAACCGTTATGACCTGGACTATCTACAGCATCATGGGTGCTCCGTCGATCCCTGCTCCTTGGAGTAGATGAACCAACTCTGCTGCTTTGAGACACAGACGCATTTGGGTCATAAGCTTGGGACGCTAAATAAGTTAAAGCAGTTACTACATCCCCAATAAGAGGTCTTGTGGCAGCTTGCTCTTGCAAACACATTGCTGCAACAGCAAGAGCCTGATAGAGTCCTCGCATTGGATAACGACCTTGCAATAATGGGTCAGCCATCTTGGGAAACTTCCTGCGATCCTTAAAAAGCGGTCTTGCCTACAAACAAATCCATGCCCATAATACAGAAGAAACAAGAAATCAGATATTACTTGGTGTCGCACATGATGTATTATCTCAAAATCATTATATATAGTGCATCACTATTGTAGAATCTACAAAAAGATAGGAGTATATTACTTACCCATGCTACAAGGTTATGCTCTCCATGAGTCCTGGCATTGTCGATAGCTTTTCGTCCTGTTATAAGTTCTAAGAAGACAACTCCAAAACTGTAAACATCAGATTTCAGTGTCAATTGACCAGTCATAGCATATTCAGGAGCACAATAACCATAGGTCCCCATAACCCGTGTGGAGACGTGAGTTTTATCACCAACAGGACCCAGTTTTGCCAATCCAAAGTCAGACAACTTCGGGTGATAGCCTTCACCAAGAAGTATGTTGGACGACTTTAAATCTCTGTATATTACAGGAGGGTTTGCTTTGTCATGCAAATACTCCAATCCCTTTGCAGCACCAGCTGCAATCTTCATCCTTGTATTCCAGTCCAGAGGCTCTTTGTTTGGCGGAAGATCTTCAAACAAGTACCAGAATGGCTAATCAGGAAGTGTATTAACACTTAAAAGTATGGTGTCTCCCTATTATATGTAGGGAATTAATGAAATGAAAGAGTAAATGTGTATATAATGACATAACATTTCCAATCTTTTGCAGAAATACCTTGTTTAGATACTATTATACTATTATAATGACACAATCTATTATGCTCCTTGGTATGGAAATAACGCAATTAAGGTTTAAAAAAAAAATATATATATATATATATATATATAAGTAACTCTTTTGTGAGCATATGTTCTTATTTTTCATCCTTTCCTCCACAAAATTATACAAGTTTAAGTTTGAGTTCAACTTGAAATAAAATGAAACTCCTTTGTTGAACATATGTGCTCAATTATCCTAAATAAATAGTTCGCACTCTCAATTTCACTTTCTTCTTTCATTCTTATGTTCGACCCTTGATTTTCTTCATATTTGTCAATCCTTTCCTATCAACAAAACAGAGTGCCAAATATTGCATAGTGCATGTAACATCAGTGTTACATACTACTGTATCTTATTAGAGACTTAAATCAATCTAGACAAAATTCGATAACCCTACATCTTATGCACTTAAGAAAAGCTCAGGACACAGGCTTCTACTATGTAATATATCCATACACAACAAACTTAAAAAGTACAAAGCCCCATCATTCCCACTAATATTGAACTTGATAGGTGCAAAATTTTCACTTATGCAGTATGTAGCTAGGAACTTTCCAGTGACAACAAGATATTAGTAACCATATACATTAAGCTTGTAAATCTCGTAGAAATTGTGCGTTGGCCAAAGTTGCATAGATATACAAGTAAACCAGGTACGAAGTATCATTATTGCAACTAATGGTAAACTTAATCTACGTCAAAATAATCAGTTATGCAGTATTTCACGACAAACGTTCAACAGTGACAACCAGATATCAGTAACCATTCACATTACATTTGCGGGTAGCACAAATGTTGTGCATTGACCAAATAGTAGGGAAATATCATGAAAGCTGGAAAACGTAGCTACTTTTATTATAAGGAATTATTAATTCCCAGACTATTGATTAAATTGCTCGCTAAATTAAATATTCAAGTCACTGCATTACCTAAATTTATGATAGAGTAGGATTAATAAAGTACTCTCAAATGAAATAAAAGAATAATTTTGTAAAGAGACCATGGGACTATTCTGGTGAAGATGATAAGATACGATGGAGATGATACCCCTCCAGTACTGCTTAAATAAAAAATAATGTTATTTTCCTCAACCAAATGAGTGTGCAGTTCGAAATAAAACTTAAAAGATTATAATGCAAGAGAAGGTCATAAATTGGGTTGTTATCAACATACATGTAATATTCACAGATCATAAATAATATGTACAAGCATATTCTATATGATATGATATAATGTAAAATATTCACAAGTGTATCATATATTTGTATATCATATCAATGTCAACCGGCCTTTTTTTTTTTTTTTTCACTTTTGGAGTTGTAATGATTAAGGTTGTAAATTTTTATCAAATTTATGATTTAATATTCAAAAATATCCAAAACACCGCAGTCATCATGAGAAAAACATGCGGGGATCTAAATTATAAACATATAGAAGAGTTTGAATATTAAGAGTCATCATTCTATGCCTCATCATAGATACAATTAGCTAGCATTTCTGTACTGATATGAAATTCTTGTGCACTATTCCACTAAATTAATTATAAGCATCTTGATTTCATAGTTAGACACTATGGACTACTGATTCTTACGATTTATTCTGTTGGTAGCAGAAATACCCCTTAAATAGCCATAATTCTTGTTACTAATATCTTATCAAGACCTTTACTAATGTTACTTTAATATATCTATCCTTTACTAGTTGTATTTGGGTATTATGCAGGTCTGATTCATTTCGAATTAAGATGGTCCAAATTACTTTAACCAGACATGTTCATTCAAACCAGGTGTGGCCATGTTCATTCAATCCAGGTGTGGCAGGCCTTGCATTTGTAGCTGCAGAATGTGTATTAAGGAAGTTTAGAAAAGACTTTTAAGGAGATCAGATTGGAAAAAGGATCATGTGTATCAGGATAGTTGTGTTTCCATACTGACCTCTATAAAATATCATAAATTTATAGGTGTATATGTAGATGGATAACTCTTGTATACTGTATCGACAACTTGTGTTGACCCAAATATTAATAAGCTAGCATCTCTTGCATTGTCTATTAGATGTGAGATAAGTGGAAACAGTAGGTCTACTAGCAAGAACTTAAATTTTAATTATAAACTGATATCTTCAGTTTATTGTTAAAATATATTTACGACATAACTTCTACTAAAAAGGTATTCCCATATCTGTGACACTAAAAAATGATAACCAACATATTGCATATGAGAATACGACCATTTAGCCTGTAGCCAATACAATGTGCTAATAGAAGGAAATTGTGCACTTGTAAACTAGGAGAACATAGGTATATGACCGAATAGATCCAAACTACTGATGTTACAGCAATGTTAAAATTACTCAGCCACAGTTAATTTACTATAACAAGGGCCATGAGACATATTAGGCATATTGTAACAACAAGTTTTGCGTGCTATCTAATCCCAGCAAATAAATAGAATGACCAGGAATGAATTTACTATTTAGATTGTACATCAGAGCAATCAGTAAATGGTTGATGAATTTAGAAAGGCGGGAAGGAAGCAAATGAACCATATATGTCCGAGATAAAATTGTTTAATGTTTTCAGATGCAAGATCTGAATGCAGTACAATTACATGCTAGTAAAAAGCATATGCATACACATGCAGTAGTGATTCCTGTTGTCCTAGCAAAGATGCATATGCCAAGTCGCCAATGACACCGGACAAATTGAATTGGTTTACTCCACTCAGGTGTTGTAAGTTTAAAAGGTGTGTTTCCTTTTGACACTTATGTTTTAGGGCATCATGCGCTAAACGCGGTTGCCTACTAACACACCTCTAGCTATTTGTAAAAGATATATTTCAGGATTAGACACGGTGAAATAAAATATTGTTTAGCAAGTAAATTTCAATGTAACATCAGATATATGCAAAAGATCACAAGGAAGAAACTCAAAGATAAGGTATGCCAGCCTAACCATGTAAATGATCCTCTAGTGATCCCAATGGCATAAATTCATAAACAAGGAGGCGTTGATCCCCATCAGCACAATAACCTATTAAGTTGACAAGATTCGGATGATGTAAAAGGCTGAGCATTAGAACCTCCACTAGAAATTCTCTATTTCCTTGAAGGCCATTCCGATCAAGCTGTTTTACAGCAACTACCTGTAGATGCATTAGTTTAAACAGATATAGCGAATAACATACAATGCTTAAATGAAATGAACTAAAAGCTTATACACATAAAGGCAATAACTTATTACCTGTCCAGTACTTTCAAGGCGTCCCTTATAAACATGACCAAACCCACCTTCACCAAGTAAACATTCTGGCATGAAATTCTTTGTTGCAGCTGCAAGCTCTCTGAATGTAAATGTCTGTGCAGCAATATGGGGTGTTGGTACATCTTTCGGTAGGGGTAGTTCCTTCTTGGGATCAAAACCACCTCGAGATTTAGTATTGTCTACAAAATGAGAAATATCACATATCAGATGAGGTAATTTTATTCATGGAAAAACAAAGTTAATGGCAGATAAAATTTCTAACAGGTATACAAACATCATTACAATTTTATCATTGATAAAACCGATTTAAAATTCCTTAAAACACTCTTTCATCACTGACAAAAAGTCCAACTGAACGAGTAAAAAGACAATCTTAATGTTCCATTCATTTGGATAAAATTGCAGGTATAGATATAAAAGCAGAATGCGGCATCATCCATAATGTAGACTTCTGCCATAAAGTTAAACTAAGCAAAAAATCCTCCAATACTTCTTTATAATAGATTAGAATTAAAATCACCTCTGTTAGTTCAAACTTTAAAGCATCTAAGAATGATTGATTATAGAATTCAATAACATATAGAGTTAAAATAAAATAGTGAGGTAGGTCTCTCGTACTAAAAAAATTAAACCCTCAAGCATTTATGGATATATACCCTCAAGATTAAAGTTTTTAAAAATGGATGAGCTACATAAGTTAACTACTAGAAATGAACTATCACAGTCTAACAATCACAGTGAACCAGATAAATTTCATTAACACCTAACAATACATTATCAAACACTCAAACCCAAAGGCACAAACTAATCAAAATTTAATAAACCTAAGCACACCAACCAATCATAAACTCCAAAGCTCCTATAATTATAACAGCCAAACACAAAAAATCCAAAAGATTGAATCTTGACAAGAAAGGACTTAAATTACCATTTAGCAAAAAAAAAAAAAGGACTTAAATTACCTGAACCAACTCTAGTCATGTGATAAGACTGAGGTGCAGAACCTTCCTTAAAAGAGTCTTTTTTTACCACTTCTTGCTCTCCATTTTTACCATCATCTTCTGATGATCCAAAACATGGAAAACACCCCATATCACAATCAAAAAACACTATATACTCAAACCCTTCAAGAAAAGCCTGTATATATAATCTATAGATACACAATCACTTGTATGCAAATCCTCAAAAAATCCAAACTTTTAATGTCAAGAACTCAAATTTCTGAAATTGCAATCATGGGCAAGTTCTTGGTGATCCCAACTAGCTCAAATTCAAAGATCAACACCAAGTTTTATCACTAAAGCAAATCAACAAATGCTATAAAAAAAAAGTTATATGAGTAGAAAATTATACAATTGTATAATTCTGTGTTTTATACAGCTAAGATAGTATTTATATCATTGTATAATGTATAAGAAAGACTAATTATATCTTTTGTTTATGTTTGAATGAAAGGAGAGGCTAAATTAAAGTGGAATTATGTGGAGAAAATGTTGCAGAAATTTACGAAAGTTGCCACTGTACTGTTGATTTTATGAACTTATATTTTGCATTAAATCCCTGAAAATCCGCACAAATTACTGCTGGGGGTATCAAGAATAAAGAATTAAGCAAATGTTAAGACGGTACGTAGGGGATATTATATTACATTGTCCGAAGTTGGACATTCCAAACACACTTTTCGGTACAATTTTGTAATTAAAATTTACTGTGGGTGTCCAATTCATTTTCATACTATTTTTATTTGGTTTAATTATCGAATACGTCCTGACAAAACAAAAATATTTATCAAATACGTTATTTTGTGCATCCAAATATATTAAATAAGTTGCTGATTATAATATTGATTCCACTGGGTTTACTCATTTAAAAATTTGTATCAAAATTATCATGTTATCATTAGTCAAAATCTTAAAAGTATTATATATTGAGTTTCGTACATATTTGTGGATGATGTTACATTCAAATGAAAGGTTACGAGTTCTATTATTTTAGATAATATTATTAGATTTTTATCAACTATTTATTTCTAATTTTTTGACTGTTGTATTTGATTTATTAAAATTCATAAAGTTAGCTCTTAGATTATGAAATTTTGTTTATAAGAAAATTTAAAATAATTAAGTGATACCCTACTAGAATTTACATAAACTATAGTATATTAAAACTGTACTTATAATAAATCTATTAAAGTTTATTAAACTTAAAATTAAACTTTAATAAAGTGAAGATTTTGAAGCTATCATAAACTTTAATTAAACTTATTTTCATATAACTTTAATCTTTTTTCTTTGAAACTATAATTTTAATCTTTTTAATAGTACAAATTGAATGATATTAGGATCTGATTTGTTGCATGATTTCTTGTAGTAAATAAGAGGAGCTTAGAAATGAATATTTTAAAACAATAAATTATAAACTTTGACCTCTTCTCTTTTGAACAGTTTGGCTGAATAATTTAGAGTTTTTTTTCTTATCTCGTTTCAGTTGTTTTATCTTTGCTAATTGATTAACTAAACTTAAAAGAAGTGACTTCTTATTTAAAATGAAAAATTGGAGTAAAGATGAAGAGTAGAAGTAAAATTTTAAGTTGTTAAGTGTTTGGTTACTTTTGAACTTATAATATATACTTTTAGTGAAAAAAGTGAGAAGTAGGAGAAAAGAAACCGGGACTTCTAATTTTTTAATTGTCACTTTTTGAATCCATAATAAGTGGATTGCTTTTATCCCAAACGGTCATCCAACTTGTCAATTGGGCTTCTGATTAAAAGACACACCACTTCTTGGTTCTTATTCCCAAACCGCTATGTTTGCAAGTCATGGAGAAAAATTTGACTAAAAATTACAAATATCATATTATTAAATTTTATTATTAAGACCTTATACATCCATTTATAAATGAGAGATTTCTTCTTCTTATACACCGAAAAGAAACATTCTCACAAAATAATTATGCTAGAAATAATTTTGCAAATTTTACCTACCTGGAAAAATGGTTCCACCGACAGGTTCAAAGTCGTGAAAGTTAAAACCATCGAAGACTAATAAGATAGGCGATATGCCGATATATATTTTATGCAGGTAGTAAGTGGGAGTGCAAGGGTAGACAATAATTAGGTTAACTTTTATGAATTTGTTTTTTAATTAATTACTGTGATACTCCTTTTTTCCACAAGCCTATAGTATTCTACATTTTTGTTCACAAATGTTACATTCTTTTTTTCTACTAACTTGTCCGGTAAACTACTAAACTATCTTCAAATTTTATCAAAAATTATGTGCATTTCAAAATTGATTTAAATATATTTCTATGAGTATGATGAGGCCAATTGGTAAATTTTTTTGTATAAAATTAATTAATTATTATATACAAGCTATAAACAACCAATTTGAGTATAAATAAACAGGTCAATCTTTTCTTCTTCTTTTTTTAACGTAAGAACTCTTTAGGTGCGCACTGGGTGAACAAAAGTAAACCGCACCTAAGCGACTTAAGCCACAGGTTCTAGTCCAAAAAACATAATCACAAATTTCGCTTCCTTCGGAGTCGAACCAAACAGGTCAAAGTAATAGAACAAGTTGATATTACACGTCTTTAACTATGAAGTGATATATACAATGTCGAAGTTTAGTTGTAATTTGTCCGTCAACTTCCCTCGTATACATGCAAGAATCGAGAAAGTTTAAACTTAAATAAATGGACAATGTCATTGACGACCGTCCGAATTGTCTCAGACATACACGTATGTTGCAGTCACAATCTATTGTGGATAATTCTAGGTGCCTTGTTGACCAGATTCAATATTTTATTACTAAAAATCCATTTAAACAATCAAAGGGAGCCTAACTGTTGTGAATAAAACAAACTGTGACCAGTTTTTTTTTATGTCATGCTACTTTTTTTACTGGATGATATACTTTTAAATTCCGAAGAACACGTAAAACTTCTCTCAACCGCTCACTTTCAGATTATTTTTTTTCTCTCACAATCTCCGTTCTTTATGTTAACAATCATTCGTTGCTATATCTCTTTTGTCTGATGATAACAAATTTTTATCTCTCGATAACTACTGATAATATTAGCTTATGTACTGTTTAACTATACTATTATTGCTCTAAACAAATAATAATATATAAGAAATTATTTAGTAAAACTAAAGCAAACAAGCATATTCAGTATATCCCGTACGCAGATCATGCCCCTGTTCTATTCATAAAGAGTAGGGAGGCTATTTCCAAACAGACCCAGCTTAATGCAACATAAAATATCGTGTGACAAGTATGTAAATTGTACTTTACCCATAATTTTGTTACATGAAACTTATCTGTGTTACGAAATCCTTCGTCAATTGAATGATTTGAGCCCTTTAGACCAGAATGTCATAACCAGAAAAACAGGTGTTATCCTTATCTATGTCTCTGACTGTTCTCTCAAATACTTCCGCACGCCAAATCTCGAAAATGCTCTCCGTAATATCTCATTTGGTGATTGATGTACACTCAACAACATCTTGATCCCTCCCTCACATGTAATACAGAACTGCATAAGTGCATATACAGAATGAAGTTGATAAACGGTTGTTACAAGTGAAGTGGCGGTTCCTTTTCTCAAGCCCAAGATTATGTGGCGCATATAATACACGGCCAGCAGCGGTGGAAACATGTCTCGAATGAAATTCTGCACGGGCGCTACCAGACACCAGTGTAAATATAAATTTCGAGATAAACGAAGCGGCACCGTGAGGAAGAGGAGGAGGAAGAAAATATTTAAGTGAATTTAGTATATAATCTTTATAAAAGTTTTTTTGTCCTTAAAACAACTTCAGATAAGAAAAATAGATTATTTTTACAGGTCTAAGGAAATTAAAGCCTCTAATTATAAAAGCATTTAATCATCAAAATATTATTATTTTATAATATTTCGAGACATGCCCATATTAAAATTAGTAAATCAAATAATTGTGTAATTTTCGGAATAATATTTTTCACTATTTTTTCCAAATTGAAATAACCTTTTAAACTGGACCTTACTAGCCTTACTTTTTTTCTGAATCGGGGGAGGGGGTAGTTTCCGCATGTATATTATTGGAATCCTTTGTATCTTAAGTTTATTAATTGTTTTAGGCAACTAGATTGCAGTTCTTCAAAATTTCATCTTATTGATTTAAAGTCATTACACAACTACTGCTGTCTGCTGCAGTGTTGCATCCTGCTTAGTCTAGATGCACTATTAAGTTATAATTATTCACTTGCTAACACCAATGTGATAATTTTTTAGCAGTGTTTATCGGATTGGCTTTATCATCCATATCCATTCAGATTATTACAGTAAAAAACCTGATTTGTATATATAAAGATATAAACCAAGAGCGATGAAGAATGTGAAAAAATATTTGAGCTTTAAAACACTAGGAATCCAGTGTGTGTATATACCATACCTCCACATGAATTGTGCTTTAAAACCAGGTCTTTTATTTCTCTCCTTTTTTTCTCTTTGGATGAGAATTCAATAATGAGTAATTAACTATTATGCTGCTTCCTTGCAAATTATGCAACTCATATATATCTTATGCTGAATATGTATCTTTTAACAGACTAATGTTTTTGCATCCTTTATAACATAGAGGTAGATAGAAATATTTTTGATCATCATTAAAAGTTTAAATGATATATCTGAAACCCTTCAAACTTCTCAGAATGGCTTATTTTTTGGGACCTTATGTGTATTTGTTTGGTTTGTACCCACAGATGAGTTTTTGTCAAAAGGTTTAAAACTTGTGAAGTTTTCTCTTGAAGTCCAATACCGGATTAATGTAAAAGGATGGAAGCCATTAGATGGCTTTCGACAGGATAGGAGGAGTCTTAGAGGGGTGTATTGGATTGAGATTTTAAGGCATTTTTTTGCATTCATGAAATCCGAGGGTATTCGATTGGGATTGTTTGAAATCCAATAAAATCTTGAGGTATTCAATTGTGATTTTAAATTATGCTCCAAAATCTTGTGGTATTCAATTGGAATTTTAAATTATGTTTTAAAATCCGATGGTATTCAATTAGGATTGTTTAAAATCTATTAAAATCTGATGATATTCAAATGATGATGGATTTTTTTTCATTTCATAAAATGATGGATTTTGTGACATTCTTCAGTGTATTTTAAGTTTTTTGAAATCCCACCAAAATCAATGGGATTTTAAAACATTGTACCTAAATCCTATCAACTCTGCGACATTTTATCAAGAATCCGCACAAAATCAAAATCTCATACAATCCATTAAAATCCATAGACAAAAACAATCCATTAAAATCCCAATCGAATACACCCCGTTAGCAATTTGTTGTTAGATTTCTGGTGATTCATGTTGACATGTACTCAAATAAAGTTTGTTTTGGATTATGTTATGGGAAAATTAATAGGCCAGTATGCAACTTTTAATGTCCGAGAGGGGTCGTTTTGTTGAACAGATTCCACATTGCTAATTGCTTTGTTGTAGATTCATCCAAGTCACATTCCCTCCCTCTATAAAACCTGGTGTTTTGGTATGTTATATGTCTTCTGTGGGATATTAGCAAGGTACCACAAGCCCACTGTGATTTATAATACAATCTTACTTCTGATTTAGTAAATATCAAACAACACAGTAAATATTAGAGTAAAATACAATGTGTGTACACCAAGTTTACCAAATATCCGATGTGTGTACCTACACTTTCACATATTGCAATGTGTGTACACAGAGTTTTTGAATCGCTGCAGTTCGTGTACAAACGTTAGTTTGGTGACTAACGGCGTTAGTCATAGTTTAAAGAGATGAGTGACCAAATTGCATTTTTGACATGTAACTGCTATATCACCGATACAACCCGTAACCCATGATCAAACCCGATTGAATATTCCCCAAAATCAACAAACCCTGTACAAAGTACGCGTCTTTCTTTTCAAAAGTAGTTTCAGAAACAAAAACAAAACATGTATTAATAATTTAATATTAATATTTGTAGAATGCAGTAATTTTGTGGTTGTTTATAAAAATTATATTAATGTTTTAAAATTAATATTTGTAGGATAAGATAAATTTTATATTATAAAAATCTTGATATAATACCAATACTAATATATAAAATTGTAAAATTGGACTATAATTCATGGTGAAAAAATGAAAATAAATTTATACACGTAATTAAAAATTTAAAACACGGCCAATTTTAATTTTATTTGTGTTTTTTTTAAAAAGTAATCATGTTCTTACATTGTCACCTTACTCCAATTTTTTTGATTGATTGTGCACAAAAACATCTGACTTAAATCTGTGAGAGTCTATAACTACCCTTGCTTGTCACAACATTTATTTTTTAATACCGTATGAACAGTCTTCACTTAAAAGTTGCTTGAACATAGCAAACAGATGATGCATGAATAATTTTTTCCCGTGTACAAAGTAAATCATATATCCGAAACTAAAAAAAGTAATTCTAATTTTTGATATTTTTCATCCAAAAATTGCAAAAAATTAGAAAAATAGAACAGAGCGATATGAGGGGCGCCACCTACACGCCACTCGCTTCTCCTTTATACAAGTATATTGATACTTGATATGATATTAACAACAATTAATACAATGATATCCCCTGACGGTGCTAGGATTCATCATGAATCTGGTATGAAAAATTTATTAACAAAATTTTTACCAACATAACATTTAAACTGGTTTTTAAGAGAATCAAAATAAATACTTCTAAAAAAAGAAGAATCAAAATAAATAATTTTTTCTAGTACGGTTTGGTACACAGTTTGGTACTGTCATTTTCACAAGAACTCGAAGCAATAGCCTCTGTATTACTCCTTCCATTCTTTTTTATTAGTCGCTTTAATTTTGTGCACGTAATTTAAAGCGTCCAAAAAATATAATTCTACGCATTATTTTTCAAATTTTCTTTTTCTGAATAAAAGTTTAACATTTATATTTTTATTCAGAAAAAGAAAATTTTAAAAATAATGTATAGAGATATTTTTTTTTTGCATCTCAAAATACATGAAAAAAGTCAAAGCCACTAATATATAAGAACGGATGGAGTATTTTGGAGTCAAAATCTCTCGGTCGATAAAACTATGTACAGTACAAAGGAAGACGCGTACTTTATTTTCCTTGGCCACCAGATTAAACTTGAAACTACTTTCTTTTCTTTATTTACAAACGGAGTGATCTGTTTTTGACGGATGTACACGTATCGCACGTGACTCCAAACTCTTTACACACGCATTGCTACATATGAAAATGCAGGTACACAGATTGAATATGTCGGAAACTTGGAGTACACAAGTTGTATTTTACTCTAAATATTAACTTCTCTAGTACCGCAATCTAGTAAATATTCGTCTACCAAGAGGGAATGCTAACAATAAGAAAGTATCTATCAAGTATACCATATGGGAGATGTACATAATGGATGGTAAGGATATTACGGGGCTGTGCTTAAATTAAAGAAGTGGAGTGGGAGTGAGAAGTAAATAAGTTAATAAAGTGTTCGGAATAGAAGCAGAAGCTCTTAGACAAAAGCTAGCATTCTCAGCTTCTTAAAAGTGCTTCTGCTTATTTACACAAACGGGTCATGGGAAAGCAAAAGCCAGAAGTAACTTCAGCTTCTCTGATCTCTCAACCAAACAGTCGCCATGTATATAAGAAAGTGATGTTCTGCGACAGGTTCTCCTAGCTGCATATATGTGCTAGGTCAGTGTGGTCCAAACATTTCAGTGGACAACTGACCTCTTAGAATCTGAGTTGCATAAAGAGAGAGCAATCATTTGGATTCTTATATTCCAATGATTAGGTTTGCGGCTAGTGACACAATGCCTCGTTCTCGACAATTGATTAATAACGGTGTATAGAGAAATTTCATTATTTCAGTCATGTTCGGGTAAAACCGGACACTCCAGTGCTCAAGTATCAAATCGTTTTATTTTTAGTCTACTCAAATTTGGGGTTGGGATCATATTATTTCAGATATATTAGGATCCGTATTAGGATGTTCTTGCGCATCAATCATCACAGAACATGTAAGAGTTCTAAATGCAGAGAATTTGAGAGTCCATTTTGCACATATATATTCTATGTAGTATGGGAAAAAACAGAGTCAATAATCTGTTACATTAGCCATCACTACAAGTACGGCTAAAGCCATAAAGCTCCTGCATCTTTGAGCAACTTATTAAGAGAGCCATTGACATGAAGAGTCATTACAGTGGTTGCAGACCCCACAAATTTTCCACCAATGAACACAGCTGGCACTGCAGGGCTGCACCCAAGCCTTATAAGCGCGCACTCCATTTCCTTCCCTCTCGAGTCTTGGTCGAGCTCATGAATCATGGGGCTCACTCCTTGTTCATAAAACAGCCTCTTGATTGCATGAGACATGTAGCATGAACTCTTACTAAAGATCACTACCGCCTTTTGTGAACCCAAATTTGCAATACGATCCATAACGTATAACACAAATACTAGACTGTAAATATACTTGGTTTAATATTTTAAGCTGGTTGTGAAGCTTGAGCAATGTAAAAGACTCTAGAGAGAGTGTTAGATTTAGGTGTGTTGATATTTTGTGTACCTTGAGCTGCCTTTATATAAGATACTGATAGTGGGAGATTGAAAAACAGAGTGATGCTAACGGAGAATATGTATGGGATCGTAAAGATGGAATAAAAATTCCTTACAGATATAATTTGGATATCAGGATGCTCAAGATGAATAACATATATGCTTAATTCCATATCCTCATTTGGTGTAGCTATCGACATGCGTTACTGTTGACATAGTGGTGTCAGCAGGACGGAGCTAGGATTTTAGCCTAGCAGAGGCAAAAAGACAAAAAAACTTTATTGCCACAAGACACAAGTTGGATTCGAACTTGTGCCTTTACTAGGAAAGTCCAGCTCCACAACTATGAGGGTAAAACAAGTTTTCTATTATGGGTGCATGAGATATATGCATATATTATGAAGGTCAGTGGGGGCAAGTACCCTGCCCCCATGCTGCCTCCGTCCCTGGTTGTGTGTGGAATCTGCGGAACTATTGAGATAAACTCTGGAGCACACTTGGGGACGTAGATGATATAGGAAGCACAGTTGAGAAAGTAGATCCATGAAGCAGTAAAGAACATCATTTTGATTCGGCCTTTGCTTTAATTAGATGCTGTGTCTAGGAATGGAATAAAAGATGGAATGATGAGGGTGAATATCGAATGTCAAAAATGGATGTAGGATTGTGCAAGTGTATATAGAGATCAGATCATGTTTGAGTAATGGAATGGCTCTTGCAGACATGTACGGGCAGTTGCATATTTCATAGTTGCACAGAATCTCAACTTTAGGTGTTCCAGAATCATGTGCAAGTCCATCTTTTTTACAAGTGAAAATAAATGCGAAAATATTATACTCATGTATGCGAAAAAATTAGTACTCTATTTGCTTAACTATTTTTACGTGAATTTAAATTTTTGGACGTATAATATTATATAGGATGATGTTTAAGATTTTTCTTTTGAATAAAAATATTAAGACCAGTAGTTTTAGACAGAAAAATTAAAAGAATATACTTTATTATTTAGTATTAACTTGTCAATTATTATTTATTAATGCTAAAAAGAATTCAACTAATTTTTTTAAAAAAATATCAAATTATTTGCGGGTAAAGAGTCGACACACACAATTACACTTTGACTGAACTCGGAATACACAACTCAATGAGTCACCACGAGTTCCATCATCGCCGACGTAATCGATCTGAAATCGATCGCAAAAAGCTCGTCTTCAAGCAAATCGCACCGTCGATTGCCGGAAAATCATGTCCGATATGCTTGAACCACATCGATTATCGAAGGGCAGCTGTAATTACAGCATGTACGCACGCTTATTGTATCGATTGTATTGACAAATGGAGAAAATTGAAACGAAAGTGTCCTCTTTGTAACGCGCAATTCGATTCGTGGTTCTTTAGGTTTAGCTTCTCTTCTCGGAGCTTCTCTATACAAAAGTTACCGCCTTTAGTTGCTGAGGAAAAAAGAATTGATGGTGGAGATTTGCTTCGAGTTCGTAGTAATCGATTTGTCGCTGGAAGGTAGTATAATTTACATTGCATATATGTGCCACTCATACTTTTTGATTGGTGATATATGTGTGTTTGATATGGTTTTCGAGTTCATTATTGTTATATTGCCCGTTTCTAGGGTTTCAACTCAATTAAACCGTTTTGTGGATTAAAATGTATAGACTGACACTGAAAAATTGTTCGGTTTATTTACATGATTAGTTTGGAATATTGATCGGTAGTAACTGTTACAATTTTAATTGAGTGGATTAGATAGTTGATGGCTTTTTTTTGTGTGTGGATTATATCTGGAGATGATAGTCAGCTATTATTCTATAAGATTTGGTGATGAGAATTGTGAATATACGGGTTTGTTTGTTTATAATGTTCTGTAGAGTTGTGAGCTCAAGGGAAGACTTGGATATTGGCAATTCAAGAACAAGGCCATTGCCGAGACTTAGATCATTTGGAAACCCAAGGACCGCACCTCCTGACATTATTAAAGAGAGAATTCTGCAATGGCGCAGAAGGTATCCTGTTTACCTATTTTAATGTTATTCGTTTTACTAAACCGCACACTTTTTTTGTATGGCGTTATGCCGACTAGTGAAAACATGCCAATATGCTTATGAAGAATTATGGTAGCTTATTGGCTTATGTAGTATAAATTTTATTCTTATGCCATCTTATTTTGGTGTGTGTGCAGCATATACGAGCAGCATCTCCAGGCTGTGCCTTGTTTAAACAAAAAACTTCAGGAGCAGGTATGCTTCAGTTTGACGCATCTTATTGTTACGCTTTTGCTAGTATTTTAGCTAATGTCCATTGTGGTTGATGCATGTGAGTTACGTTACAATCATGTCTAATTGTTTACTTAATATTTGATTTCTGGACCTCTATAAGGCCTTCCGTATATGTTAAAGTTAGCATGTGTAGATATATAACTGTAGTAAATAACGTCTTGTTCGCGTTTCTTATATTTGGGTTTATCTTATGGAGCTCATGATGTGTGTACTTTGTTTATAGCATCTTATGTAATTTATTACTAGTGATAAGACACTACTTTTGATATTTTAAACTCTTTTAACAAGTTATACTCTAAATGGACTCGCCTAAACCAATTGCACCGGTTTTGACATTATTTGAAAGACAAGAGAATGAAGCAAATTTCTGGAATTGTGAGAATTGCTATGCTACTGATCAGTGATCTTTATATACGGACTATTATGCTCTTCTCTTGTTTTTTATCCAGGACATAATAAAAAAACAAGGGGTCAAAGAGAGGATACTACAGAAAATAGAGCCATGGATAGAGAGGGAACTAAAGGCAATCATCAGTGATCCTGATCCATCAATACTTGTGCATGTCACTACCTCAATATACATTTCAGCCATTGAAAGAAAGCAAAACTCATCAGGGCACTTTGGTCGGGATCTTAGAGGATAATTATCTTGAGGCGTTGCAGCCTTTTCTGCTTGAGAGGACTAGTATGTTCTGGCATGAACTTAGGTATATTTCTACCACTTTTAAGTATTAATATTTTTCACTTTTTGCAGTCAACCATATAATTTATGTTGATTTGTCCATCTGAAATAATAATCTAGACATGTGTTTTTTGTCAAAAACTAGATTTATACTCCTCTTGTCAATATATGGCCCTCTAGCCTGTGTTTGTTTTATCGGAGTAATAATTATGGGACTATTGGCCTCTAACTTTCTGTATCTTATACTTGAGTTGTCCCTGGAATTAAGTACTAACCTGGATTCTACATATGACATCAATGTATTTATGATGTGACATAGTTAATGTTGCTGATATAAATAATGAACAGAAACAATCTTCTTCAGGTGTTTTGCAGAAAGCTATGTGAACATGGATACTTATGATACTGTAGTTAGGTATGTTGCCCGTGTGGATTAAGTCCATATATGGTGTGCTAGAGAACAGAACTCTACATTAATGAAGACATGGAGTCTAACAAAAATGAACCTAGCAATTGGCACTTTGAGAAGCTGGCTGCTGCTGTTATTCTCTGACATTGGTGTTTATAGAAGCTGGTTGCCTATTGTTCTTCGTCTGTTGTACTTCTGAGGTTTACTCTTCCAAATATCTAGAGAACTTGCATAATCAGTTGTCCCGTCTGGAGGTATAATATATATACTCCTGTTCGATTATTCTTTTACACATTTTCTTTAGTTAATTAATTGTGTAAAGTAGTGTATTTTGTTTTTTTGTATGATTGTGAATTAATTTATAATTTAATGATAGGGAAGTGACCTGGTCTATCAGGTAAGCATTGGAGTATAGTGAAGAACTTGTCCAGGGACACCATGCCGTCTCCGGGAGACCGGGACATTCTTAATTAAGCTGATAGAAACCACCGACTCCCCCTTTTCTGCTATCATCTTTTACAATTTGTGTTCACATAATAACCTGTGCTCATGCATTATAGTGAAATAAATTCTTTTACCACATTTTCCTTGGGTGGCTTGAACGCGGGTCAAAAAAAGAGAATTATGTGCAAATGTTGAAGCTAGCAGCAAGAAATGAGGAAATTATCTGGTTAAAAGCTGAGCAGGCAAAGAAGGATGCTTTTGAATATCATTAGTCTTTATTGTCCGCAGAAAAATGAACAAAAAACTTTATAAAACAAATAGCATTTTTGATCAAGATTACAGGACAATTCAAGCTGCGAAGACAATTATGGAGGAAAGCAGAAGGGCTCTGGCCTTTGGATGCTTAACCTCAACGCCTCAAGTAGTAGTTTGCTTTTAATTTTAACCTTTTCAGCTTGTACTCAGGCAAATGGTGTTTGTACTTTTATGTTTCGTGATTGATTGTGCTTGTGGATGTACTGATATTCAGATTTTTGGCTGATTTGTGAATGATTGGACATGTAATGTAATAACATGCCTTTAATGAACAAAACTTATCAGTTATGTGGAAGAAGTGGGAGAAGCTGATCTGGTGAACTCAGAGGAGGTTAATCCAGATTAAAGACAAGGTTCAATTAAAAAAGTCATCAAACATATTTTCAAGGCCCCCAATCGCAGTTTTGAAGAGTTAACTCCATATTAGTAATTGTCCTTCAAGACCTCCAATCTCAGTTTTGAAGAGTTAACTCCATATTAGTATATGATATTGTCCGTTTTGGTTTGTTTTTGGTCGTATGCATTGCATCACTTCTGATATTCATAACATACTTATCTACCTATCATACTTGTCTACCTATGAATTAAAGAACTTCTAGTGTTCACTTTTGATACACAGTGTACTGATCGACATGTTTGCAGAAGTTGTATAGATTGAATTTGTAATCAATATGAGATATTGAAAACTCCTGAGATGAAGTAGTCATAGCTGGGCGAAACTTGGGCTCAAACATGTAAGTTCTTGTTTCAGAACAAAAACAATGGCATGCATGTTCTTGCTGCCTTGTGGGACGAAGGAACATTCGACTTTGAGTACATTTGGGAGATATCAATGACGAGAGAAAGTCCCGCTGGATGGCATTTTTATTTGAACTTTTCAAAAACTTCGGAATACATTGATGTGGTTTGGAAAATAGAAACCAACCCATTAGATATATACCAAAAGGATCACAGAATGACCGAAACACATGAATCTTCCGAAATTGAGAAGTCTAGGCTATCTCAAGTATTCAGCAACAACAAATATGATTACAGAATTCTATTACAAGGAGCTAGACACAAAGAATACATCAAACAAAAGTTATTGATCACAATCATCTATTTTAATAAGTATCACCGAGACTGATAATGTGCAGAAACTCAATCGCGGTCCTGCTCTTTATGATCCTAATACTTCTAAGCAGAATCCATAAACTGGGGACACCAACGAATATCTAAACCGATATCACCTCACTTGTTGTCAGGCTTCTGTTTGCTTCGGGAAATTCACAAACTTGTTCAACTGAAGTGGTATATATAGAAATTGAAGTCGGTGTCTGTGATTTATGTGAGAACTCCTTAGATAAAGTAATCATAGCTGGCCGAAATTTGGGATTGGAGCTCAAACATGCAAATGCTTGTTTCAGAACAAGAACAATGTCATGCTCTTGCTGTCTTGTGGGACGAGGGAGGCGTGTGTCCAGCAGATCATTCAACATACGACTTTCAATGCATTTGAGGGATGTGAATGACGAGAGGAAGTCTCCTGGATGGCTTCCCATAATTATTTCTAGTGCCACCACTCCAAAGCTGTATACATCACATTTTTCGTTTACAACCATCGTGTATGCAAGCTCTGCACAATTAGAAAATCAAAGAAGATTCTGAGAATATCCTAGTAAATTTGAACTGACAAGGAAAAAAATCTTTGACAGGTTTAAAATTAGAGATAACCTGGAGCAATATAACCATAAGTGCCAGCAACCATAGTTTGATTGGACGAGTCTGGGTCTAGCAACCTTGATGCACCAAAGTCAGCGACAAATGCCTCCATTTGAGAGTTTAAAAGTATGTTATTACTTGATATATCACGATGAACTATAGGCGGAGTGCAGTCATGATGCATGTAAGATAAAGCATGTGCAATACCTTTCACAATGCCCACTCTTTTACTCCAATCTAATTCCATGGCATGGGCATCATCTGCCAGAGCACAAAATAAACTTCCCTTCTCCATATACTCGTAGACAAGAAACATGCATCGGTTGTGCAAGCAGTAACCATAGAGTTTCACAATATTCTTGTGCCTTATACTCGACAATATGTGCACTTCATTTTTAAAACTTCTGTCAAAAGCCGGTTCTTGGGCTTCCAGGCGATGAAGTTTTTTGAGCGCCACAGTCTTACCGCTTGGTAGCCTGGCTTCATATACACTGCCATAGCCTCCAGTTCCAATGCAGCATCTGATATCAAAATCATTTGTTGCGCGTATAATGTCCTCATATGCAACATTTCCATCAAAGTTCCATACTGAACACATATCACCATTCCTCTCATTCATCAATTCTTGATTTAATATGGGTGAATGCCGACGCAAAAGCCAGACAGCTAGTATTAACAATGGAACAACGATGATAACAGGAAGAACTGTGAGTAGTATGATGAG
The DNA here is from genome assembly GCF_001625215.2 of Daucus carota subsp. sativus. Lineage (NCBI taxonomy): Eukaryota > Viridiplantae > Streptophyta > Magnoliopsida > Apiales > Apiaceae > Daucus > Daucus carota. Next base: position 12,126,877 of record NC_030387.2, read on the forward strand.
CAAAAGTGTTTTTTCTTGGTGGGAAGATGATTCATCATCGTGCCTATTGTTATGGGAATTGTTGTCCGTGTTGTCGAACCCCTGTGGAGCATTGGTGGGTGGGATTGTTTCAGAAAGATTGCACAAGTGATCAAGGTCCAAGAACGTTAAATGTGACAAACAACTTAATGACTGGGGTACCTCTCCAGTCAAATTGTTCCTGCCTAAACTGACAGATCTTAAAGAAGAGCAACGTCCAATTTCTTCTGGTATGCGTCCACTGAGCAAATTGCCAGAGAGGTCTAGATATTCCAGACTGCGCCTGCAGGTCTTGAAAACAGAAACAGGTATGGACCCATTAAGCTGATTGGAGCTTAGGTTCAGGTAGTTAAGTTGGAATAAGTAACCCAACGCTGCCGGGACTGCCCCTGTCAGGTTGTTTTTTCCCAGGGCTAGACTGTACAATTTACCAAGGCTCCCTAGTTCCAAGGGAATATTTCCACTGAGGAAATTGTGGGAGAGCTCTATATACCGTAAATTGTTGCAGTTCTCTAAAACGGGTATGGGGCCACGGAGATTATTATCAGAAAGGTATAAATTAGCCAAATTAGTCAGGTTTCCTAGCTCTGAGGGAATAAAGCCAGTAAGATTATTCATATAAAGGTATAAAGAAACCAAATTAGTCAGGCCCCCTAGTGTCGAGGGAACAAGCCCACTTAGATGATTAAAAGCTACATCAATCACATGTAGTTGAGTAAGGTTACCCAGGGAAGGAGGTAATTTACCAGTGAGAGAGTTGTTGTAGAGGGAGAGATATTCAAGTTTTGAAAGCATTCCAATCTGGTCCGGTATGCTTCCCTTAAGCCCGCAGGAGGAAAGATCAAGTGTTTGGAGGCATGGGAAAGAAGAGAAGTTGAGTTTTCCAACCTCATCATGTATCACCGTGGATATAAGATTAATAGATAAAACTCTACCTGCCTTGTTACACTGGATGCCTGTCCACTTGCAATGATACCGCTTTGAAATGTTAAAAGTAGGAATTTGATTCCCCCACCACCCCGTGCTTAGAAGAGCTTCTCTTTCAAACAATGATGATGACGCTGATGAACTCTGAACCTGTTCTGCTGCAGCAACTGACACAATTACAAGTTGGAGAATGTAAATAATGCATGAGGATAAAGCCATATTTTGTTAGTGAATTATATATTCTGATCTAACAATTTCTTATACTACACTTTGGTGAATAACAGTGTATCACAGAACAATACTTCTCCGACTGAATGTATTTCTAAAATTATGCATAAACATTTGTACTACTCCAAATTGGAGTACCTACATTCTTATAAAACAAATTTTATGTCCATACATGAGCAAGACTTTTACTTTTCATAAATATTTAAGTAATCATATTCTTCTTATTAAAGTCAGTCAGGTATGACCAAGTCTGGGAATTAATCTTTTGCTGCAGAAAATAATATCTTGTAGAATGAATATAACTTTCCAGATATAATAGGGATGATGGAACACCACAGACCAACTTAACTTTCCCGTTTGCACAGTGTGGTAATTTTCAAAGTTCATATTCCACAATGTGGTAGGACTTGAAGCTTCTGCGATGGTAGTGTGACACTAAAGTATGGCAATAATTTTGAATGAACATAATAAAGATGATGGAAGACTATAGACTAACTTTCAGTTTCCACTGGTAATATTTTCATAATGCAATTTCAAGGTTCACTTTCCAGAGGGCGGTAGGAAGGTAATTCATGGGAAATTACTCGAAAGTAGCAGGTAACAAGCTGGCAGGGTTCAAAGTGCAAGTGCATTTGAAAAAAACTTCAATTTTTATTCATGGCAGACAGTAGGGGATGCAGGATTTTCCAATGGTCTACTTTGTACTTATATAAAATTTTATAAAAAAAGGGGAAAAAAATCAAATTCGTAACATAAAAATTGAAATTATTCACCTTTTCATTAAAAAATTCTGTATATGTAAAAATCATGTTTTTTTAAGGAATGAGCTGTTGGACACACACCTCCCCTCTGGCAGAAGACACACCTCCCCTCTGGCAGAAGACAGTAAGAACATGACTCTTTTTAACTTTTGAAACAAGCATTATCATGTTTGAACTCCAATCCAATATTTCGGCCTACTATGATTGAGAGGTGGTCTACTGATGATTCTCATTGTGAATTACAGTGCCACCACTCCAATGCTATCAGGGCCGGCTCAACTCACTCTAAGGCCTTAAGCAAGATTTTAATGTAGGCCTTTTTATATATATATAAATATTTTTATTTTATTTAATATATAAAATTATATATTATTTCTAATAAATTTTTATGTAATACTTATTTTTTATATTTGAAATAGTTTATATTTTGGATTCTTATAAATGATTATACATATATTTTTTATGAGAACATAATAATTATATTTACATTTTACTCAAAATTTATACATCATTTATATATTTTTATTTTTTTAGGTTAATTTATATATTAATATAACATTTAAGCTAATTAAAATTTTCAAGAATTAGAAAAGATAGAAATCACATAATTTATAATAACGTAAAACTTACGAAAAACAAAATAGATATTATTTATTTCAAGAGTATATATACTACATTTATTAAGTACTTACACATATTACTGAAATATTCAGAATCATTTGTTTCATCTAATTCTCATTTTTTAAGTTAATCTTATTTATATTACTAATATTTTATTATTATATATATATATATATATATATATTTATTTAAATTAAAATAAATTATATTTATTTTAAATATTTATTTTCATAAATACAAATCAAAATTTAACTATTATAACATAAACATATATATAAAATTATATAAAATTTGAGGCCCTTTTAGAGCTTGGGGCCCTAAGCAACCGCTTAGTTGGCTTCACTGTTGAGCCGGCCCTGAATGCTATACACACCACATTTTTCAGTCACCACCATGATGTATGCAAGCTCTTGAGAGTTCCAAACTTAGAAAAAAACATAAAGACTTCCCTGCATAGTATATATACCAGCTACATAAAAGTCTCAGAAAGTAAAAAATTGTGACACGGTGCAGAGAAAAGATAACTTGGAGCAATGTAACTATAAGTTCTTGCAACCATAATTTACTGTTTTACTGTTTATATTTACTGTTTTCACTCACGGAAAGCTTTCATGTTTTGTATATCTGGTTTATATTTACTGTTTCGAGGTTATGAAGGTTAAGTTTTATGGCACTTATTCATAGAATTACGGGAGAATGGTTTGAAAAAATGTTGTTAACTATTTCTGTTAATTGTTGTTTTTTTTTTTTTTTTTTTTTGAAAATGAGAATAAATCTCAACGAGAATCGGCAAATCACCGTGATAATTCTTTCATTCAAGAAAGCTTATTATCTAACCGTCGGACATGCAAGATGACCGGGGAAATTTAGACAATAAAACTTTAATGTCCGAAAAGAAAACCGGCCTTCTTCCAAGAATCCTGAAAATAAAACAATAGAAACAAAAAGAATATAAGTCGATATATTTAACATATTACATCAAAATATTCCCACAATCATGATAACTCATGATTGAGACAATTAAGCTCTTAATTAAGGCATAATAATAAAATATTAATATCCTTAATTAAGACACAATTAACGCCCTCAAATAAGGCCCAATTAACGCCCTCAATAAAGAGGCATAATTTACGCCCTCAATAATTGAGGCACAATTTATGCCCTCAATAAAGAGGCATAATTAACGAGGCACAATTACCGCCCTCAATTAAGGCACAATTAGCGCGCTTTCCTTTCTGAAACCGGATCCCGTCCTGAAACCGCCGTCACCGCCACCATCGGCCACCACCGCTATGCTATCGATCAAGTTGCCTCGTCGTATGCGAAGCGAACAACGAAACGTATCACATGTAACATGAAAATCGCCCAAAACACCAAAAACCAAACAAAACACAGGGATTAAACAAACAAACAAATACACACAAACAAACAAGATTAAAATCAACACCTTTCGCAATTCCACTCAAAATCATGAGAAAAAGAGAAAATATTGTAAATAATTGTAATAGAAAGGCATACCAGTTGAGCCATGAGGAACCCCATAGGATTTGAAAGTCGGAGCAGCATCATGTGACAAACCCATCTTCTTAGTTGCCCCTCTCTCGATCTTTTTCTCTTCACGCAGAACAAGATATAAGATGTTATATCAAGTTTTATTAGGCTGGGCAATAGTTGCTCATGTGTGTACTAGTATTTTGTTAATTGTTGTTTTTATAAATAGCTATCATTGATTTTATTTACATGTTGGATCCTTAATCAAGTTCAGACGGTTCTAGTTCAAGTTATACTCACTTAATCTTTTAAGTAAATTCTAAAGTCATGTTTGCTTGAAGGGATAATAATCCCGGGAATATTAATCTATTTATCTTAAATTTAAATGAATATAATCCTATGAATTCATATCTCCATCATTGTTTTAGCCCATTTCTATGAGATTGTAGGAGGTACTATAATTTCATGGAAATGAATCAAAAAAAGTAATTGGAATACTATGGATTATAAACTTTTAAATTTAAAGAAAATAATGTAGTTAACACGAGATTATAATGCTTTTAAACAAACATGGCCTAAATGTAGAACATATGGTTAACAAAGTAGCATTGCAACTACTCTGATATAAACGCTTTTGTTAATTGAAAGTTGAAATCCTTCTCTTTTATCTAGTTCAGTAATTTTCAGATAGCATAGTTTCAGTTAAACACGAGTTGCAATTGTATCTGATTCTTAGTTTACCGTGATGTTTTTCAACTTGTAAAATTGCATCCTCAGCTACAACTAAAGTCTAAAGATACAATTTACAAGTTGGAAAATGTAAATAATGCACGAGGATGAAGCCATGTTTGTTAGTAAATCACTTCTATACTAAATTTGTGGTATACTACATTTTGGTGAAATACCAAAGTGTTAGCCATTGTATCAGTGGATGCCTGTCCACTTGCAATGACGCCGCTCTGAAATGTTGAAAAACAGGAATTTGATTCCCCCACCACCCTGGGCTAAGGAGAGCTTCTCTTTCAAACAATGATGATGGCGATGATGAATTGTGAGCGTGGTCTGCTACAGCTAAAGACACGATTACAAGTTGGAGAATGTAAATAATGCATGAGGATGAAGCCAATTTTGTTACTGAATCAAATATTCTGATCTAAATTTTCTTGTACTACACTTTGGGGAATAACATTAATGTATCAAAGAACAATACTCTACTCCTTCGACTGAATGTCTTTCCGAAATTATGCATAAAGATTTGAACTACTCCACAATGTGGTAGTATTGGGAAAACATGGCGATTCTTGGAAAATTACCAGAAATAGCACTGCAACTTGGCGGTAGGGCTATTCTGATTGATCATCAGTGGAAGTCAGTCGTCCCTGTTTGCTCATTGCTATGGTCAAATAAATATAGTATGAAACACAATATTGTCCGAGTATTGCTGTCAGTTAGTTGACCCCTTTTCACTAAATTAGGACATAATACTCACTTTTACCAAGCATAATTTTACTTTGATTTACCCTCAGTTTGATTCGCTCTAATCAAATACAACCTTATTCGGCTATGACAGTCGGGGAATTGATCTTCCCCTGCATAAAGTGAGGTAGGACTTGGGGGAACAAGGTGATTCTTAGGAAATTACCTAAAAAATTGAGAAATCATTATGCACATAGCTTCTCCTTGTCCAATTAAAATTATGCAACTTAGCATCCAAAGCAGTTCAGACCACGTAAAGCCATCTATTTTTATGTGTTTCTGCAGCTCAGAAAGAAACTAAGAAACTGCTTTTGTTTGACCTTGATAGGAATATAGTGTCTTTGGAAGAGTAATTGCTCATCTTTAACATGTAGAATTGTAAAGAACTTATATCCCTCACTGGCTGCTTCTTAACAGAGCTTCTTTCACTCTTGTTGCTGGGAATGAAAAGAAAGTCTAATAACAATTAAATTGTTATTAATTGACAGGCATGATCTTTATATAAGGTGAACAACATGTTTTCATTAATATTTTAGCCAGATAGGCCGAGAGAAACAGATAGTGGATGTAAATGCTTACATTTTAGCAATACATGAGAGCCTTTATTTGAGTGGGAAAGTTATTACTCTAAAAATCAAGTAGAATACACAAAATTAACAAATTTCTTCAACTGAAGTGGTATATATAGACTTCTTAGTCAACGTCCTTGGAGTTTGTAAAAACGCTTGAGATAAGGTAGACACAGATGGGGAGAACAGACACGCGAACAAGTAAGCATAGATGGGCGAGATTTGGGATTGGAGCACAAACACACGAATGTTTTGTTCAAAACAAGAATTATCCCATGTTCTTGCTGTCTTGTCGGATGTGAGAGGCGTGTGTCCAACAATTCATTCAACATTTTACTCTTCATGCATCTGGAAGATGTGAATACCAACAGAAAATCCATGAACGGCTTCCGGTGATTATTTCCACTATAACAACCCCAAAACTAATACACAATCACATTTTTTGTCACTATCATAATGTATGCAAGCTCTGGATAATTAGAAAGCGAAGGAATATTTTAGGAAATTTTCCTAGCATAATTTAGTGCAACGACACAAAAAGAATTGTGACTAATTAAATTAAATGATTGTTAAATCATGAAAAGAAGAGATAACTTAAATGGAGCTACATAATCGCAACAACCATAATTTGATTGGATGAATCGGGATCAATAAACTTTTATGTACCAAACTCTGTGAAGAGCGCCTCCATTTTAAAATTCAGAAGTATGTTATTAGTTGATATGTCATGATGTACTATTGGCAAAGTGCGGTTATGATACATGTAAGATTAAACACATTCTATACTTTTCATACTTTTCACGGTGTACACCCTCTTACAGCTTTACTTTAATTAAGTTCCACTAGCATCTATCAGTGCACAAAACAAACTCCATGTACTCGTAAATAAGAAACATACATCGATTGTGCAAACGGAAACCACAATCATTATCTCTCGGTGCACAAAACAAACTCCCCCTTTCTTCATGTACTCGTAAACAAGAAACATACAGCGATTGTGCAAACGAAAACAACAGAACTTTGATGATAATTTTGTGAAATTTCTTTAGTGTAAAAATTCCTATATAGTTGAATTTGGTTTAACTTACCCGATATATATTAGAAAATCCTGCCATGATAAAATTCAATTAATCACAAACAAAATTCAATGAATTACAAACTTCCAATCTCATTTTTAAGAAACAGTTGCATACATTCTTACATAACTAGCGTACTTATATTTGCAAGCCAGTTGACAAGTGCCGTTATCTATCTATTCTTAAAAAACTGTTTAAACCCTTCATCATCTTCTTCTTGATTTCATTAACACATCAATGGCATCAACATCATCTATATCTATATACACACCTTTCTCTCGACAACTCTTATCTCCACCTTACTGTAAAATCAAACGAAGCCCAAGAAAAGCTAAACCCAGAAAGCTCACTCCTAACCCTAACCCTCTCCTTAAATCTCGCTCTATTCCCCAGCTCGAAGCCACTACTTACACTCGTTTACCCCCCAAAGACGATTTTATCGCTGACCCATCTCAATTTTCAGCCCCGGAAATCACGCTCTCCGACTTGAATTCGATTCGTGATGTTTCGGCTCGAAAACCGCCAGTAAATGGCGAGAAAGTTGAGGAAATTGGTGGTGGTGATGAGGAATTGGGGTTTGATTATGGGAAGTTTGAGTTGTTTGAAATTGGTTCTGATAACGAGGAGGATGATGAGGAGTTTGATGATGAGGTTGTGTTGGGGTTTGGGGATGGAGAGTTGGGAGATGAGTTTGAGGGTGTGGATGAGAATGGGGAAGAGGGGGAGAGGGAGAAGGAGAAGGGGGTGCCAGCTGTGATGAGATGTTTCGACAGGGCGAAAATCTTTGTGAAAGCTGGGGATGGAGGCAATGGTTGTGTGGCGATAAGGAGGGAGAAGTTTGTTCCGTTGGGTGGGCCTTCGGGTGGAGATGGTGGGAGAGGTGGTCATGTGTATGTCGAAGTTGATGGTTCGATGAATTCTTTGTTGCCGTTTAGGCAGAGTATTCATTATCGTGCGGGGAGAGGGAGTCATGGCAAGGGGAGCAATATGCACGGTGCTAAAGGGGATAGTGTTGTGGTGAAGGTGCCACCTGGGACAGTTGTTAGAGAGGCCGGGAAGGATGGGGAGGAAGGGGAATTGCTGTTTGAGTTGTTGAATCCAGGGCAGAGGGCATTGTTGTTACCGGGAGGAAGAGGTGGGAGAGGGAATGCTGCTTTTAAGTCGGGGACGAATAGGGTGCCCAAGATTGCCGAGAATGGTGAAGAGGGTGCAGAAATGTGAGTACTTTGAATTATATGCATAATTATTTTTATTTATATAGTTGTACAGTTTACGTGTAATTCTGTAGAATAATATCAAGTTCTGCCCAGATATTTCCTTGAGCTTACATCAAATTTTATTATTTCATGTAGTGGCTTTTGGTTTAGGCATGAGTTTTTCCTACTTCACATCAAATCTAAGTTGTTATAATTTACTCTCGCTTGAGTCTTGATTATCTTAGACTATTGTGCTTTTATGAAAGATTGGAATCCAAATAATAGATACACGAGTCATCTAGTAATTATTTGAAGAAAGAAGTTTGATAAAAGTGATATGGTTACACTATGTTCTGAGTTCTGACACTAGCCAATGTATGATTTGCTTTTTGTAATAGAATAATAGCACATTATAATACGTACTGGTCAAGAATGAGATTTGGCAAACCATTTATAAACCCAAGTGTGCAGAGTAACTTATTTTTTGGAGTGACTATTGTCCCTCGAGTTGAAAATTGCATTTTTTTTTTCCCCAAACAGGTGGTTAGAGTTAGAGCTGAAGTTGGTGGCTGATGTTGGGATAGTGGGAGTTCCAAATGCTGGGAAAAGCACGTTACTCAGTGTTGTAAGTGCTGCGAAGCCAAACATTGCCAATTACCCATTTACAACCTTGCTTCCCAATTTAGGTGTGGTATCATTTGACTATGATGCTTCAATGGTTGTTGCTGATCTGCCTGGTTTGCTTGAAGGTGCACATCGTGGTTTTGGTTTAGGCCATGAGTTTCTCCGGCACACAGAAAGATGCTCAGTTCTGGTATAAACTGCCGTGGCTTTACGCTCAATATTTATATTATGGATAGCTATATATTTTTCCTGTTCATTAGATGATTACATGACATATTTGTCTTTATAGCATTCTGATTCTACGTATTATGCATAGAGTTTTCTTCTTCTCTACTTATTTTATTAAACTAGGTTAAAGCTAGTACATTTCTTTGGAGGGCACAACTTAAATAATTTAAATGTCCAACTATTGTTATTGTTGTTTTAGAACCTTGTGGCAATATATTCGTGTAAATATTTTGAATAAAAGATTTAAGTAAAAATTCTCTTCCTATGCCGCGAAAGTCACTGAGATCCTTTCTGTAGTTTTAGTCTTTCTAGACGTGATCATAATAATAAAAGATCATTAGACTACTCATACATATGAACTTTACGTAAGTCGTAATGCATAATGGTGTACTAATTGCAACATTATCAATGTGGAGGCTTAGGTACACATTGTTGATGGCTCGTCACAGCAACCAGAGTATGAATATGATGCAGTCCGTCTTGAGTTGGAAATGTTTAGTCCAGAACTTGCTGAAAAGCCTTACATAGTAGCATACAACAAAATGGATCTTCCCGACGCATATGAAAATTGGCCATCTTTCAAGGAAACATTACAATCTCGTGGGATTGAACCTTTTTGCATGAGTGCAGCGACGGGAGAAGGCACTCGGGAAGTGATATATGCTGCTTATGAGCTTGTACAAAAAAGAAAAGAAGCCGCTAAAGGAGAAGGTTGACAGACTAATTTGAATATTTTTCAATAAAACTCAGTGACCTAGTCTATTTCTGCGTATACTTTACATCATGTTCCTGGTTTTTTTTCACTCTAATTTCATTTTCGAAAATATGCCAGGATTATATTTCTATGTTTCGGACATAGTAGCTCCTCGCATATCTTTAATACATGTTAGTTCTCAGTTCTCACACATGTAAATATTAATCTCAAGTTTTAAAATACGGTATAGTACTGTGTAGTCACCTGCTTTAGTTATCTTTCATTACTAGTAAATTGATGGGTCTTCTGGTATGCATTAAAGTCCTTGATGCTTGACTTTATCCAATGGATCCACATGTAGCCCAGGATGGGCACAGCCTCTCCCCTCTTTTTTTTGGTACATAGTCGTTTAAAAATGTTACCAAGATAAAATCTAGGAATCATGTTAGTTAGAAGATATCATTCAATGGCTATAGCAAATAGAAAACTAGGCCAGAAGAGTAAGTATTTATACGTATATGTAGCTACTACTTCTCCACTTGTTACAATGATGCAGTGCCTTAATGTAGCTACTTTTTCTACAGTACCAATGACATGACCATGCTATCACAGAAATAACCAGGCTGGAGGCGAAAATTATTAAAAGAAATTTTCTTCTAAAAAAGCTTAGCAAGCCCCACCCAATGCCAGTCACCATAAAGTCTGTGGAATAAATATATTTTTTGTCATCCCCCCCACCCACCCCCTTCTTAAGCCTGCAAATCACTACAAGCAAATTAGATTTTCCTTGTTTAATGTTTATATATTGCTTTTAGTATTCATATGGTTTAAATTTATATATTCACTTAAATGTTATAACCAGAGTACATCTAAAGTTAAAAATGCTATGAGCAACAAATAATATATTAGTTAAGTATTCATAATTTGTTTAAGTTCATTTTGGTTTCATTATGGTTTGGTTTTGATAAGAAATACATGTACTAATGAATACTGATATCTCGACGGTTAGTTTCTTTGTTCATGTTTGGTTTAGTTCTTTAAAATTGGATCCAGACCAAACTAGTAGGTTTTGTTGTTTGGTTTTGTGATGCACTCGCGGGGTATGCCCCCAGACTCTGTTCTATGTTTTTTTACTGAGTTGTAAAATTTTATTTAGCAAAAAGGTTTTCTGTTGTTCTAAAGATATATTCTCCGCCGATCCAGATCTATACTTTTATGCACGCACTTCTATTTCTGGTGTACTGACATGATGACTTCTATTTGATTTAGGTTTTAATAGCCCTTTAAATTTAAACCATGTGGCTGATATGGTGTCAAAGCAGCGAAAGTCTCCAATAAATGAGTTTGAGATCTCTCATGACACCTCTTCAAATACTTGGAATGTAGTCGGAGCGGGGCTGCAACGTTTTGTCCAGATGACGAACTGGAGGTATGACCTATTGGCTTGGTGGATTTTAAACTAAGTTGTATCATATTTTTTTGGTCTTGCATCATATGTCTATTACCAAAATTAGTATTCTTGCTCTGTTACACCTGCATGGTTGCCCCTCTGAGGGCAAAAATTAGAAAAAATTTCTTGAACTGCTAGTGTAGGCTGCCTTGTTTTTTTAAGCTGACATTATCCAGGTTTGGAAGATAAGTTTACTGTTTGGACAACCATTTGCAAGTACTGTCTTGGACATCACTGCATGGTTCTTTTGTGCTTTAAAACCTCACGAGCTTGCTGAAATTGGCCCCCTGTGTATAAGTTATAATGTTTTACACTTCTAGGAGAAAACAGTGATTCATATTTACTGTTGCTGAAGTTGCACATTATAACGCTTTTACAAACTTTGTGCCAACAGTTATGTAGATTCTGACAGAAGGTTTCAACACGTCCTTGAGGCATGTGGAGTATTTAAATCTCTTACAAGGCTTGGTGTTAAAGAGGGGGACACTGTTGTCATTGGTGAGGTATGTCACCCATTATTTTTGCCTCCCCTCTTAGTTTCTATTCCCCCTCATGTTACCCATGTTGGGTTAATTATCTAGTTGGTCACTGAAGTGGGCTTAATGTATCAAGTTGGTCACTGAACTGAAAACGGTATCAAGGTGGTCACTAAAGTCATCATAAATATCAAACAAGTACCTCGAAATATGAGTTCAAGCAATACAAATATTATTTATAGAGTTTTACACATTATTATTGAAAGTTACCACAACCAACTAAAAGGTTATGACTTCTAGAATTTATAAAATTTATTTAGATTTTATCAATTTTATTTTTTATTTATTTTTAATTAAAGCCAAGAAAATAATTATATAATAAATAATAAATAATAAATAAACTTGATAATATCTAAATATATTATCATAAATACTAGAAGTCATAGCCTTTTAATTGGTTATTGTAACATTTAAAAATAGTGTGTAAAACTCAATAAATAATATTTTTAGTGCTTGAACTCAAATTTATCATGACTTTAGTGACCATCCTGATACCGTTTTCAGTTCAGTGACCAACTTGATACATTAAGCCCACTTTAGTGACCAACTAGATAATTATCCCATGTTAAAAGGGCCTTACTTCAGTTCTTACAAGCTTAAATTATTAAAGTCTCTTCATACTCTGTTAAACAGTGTCAGAATATAACCATAAACTAAAATTAGTTGAAAGTGAAATAGAAAAATGTGTGTTGTAATATGCAATTAAGAGCAGATCAAAAATATTCTGGCAGACACACTTTTTTCTATTTTAAACTGGTAAATCACTTAGACCTATCAATTGTTTCGTGTCGTGTACTTTCGTGTTTAGTGTACTTGATGGTGAAACCGTACCCGACCCGTTTAGGATTCTTGTACCTAATCTGAAATCCATTTGCTTCGAAATATGTCGTATACTTTTCGTGTACATTTAATATATATATATATATATATATATATATATAATATATATATATATAGAGAGAGAGAGAGAGAGTTAAGTTCTATGGAGTACATAAAAACATTGGAGTATTGGAGTACAAATCATAATTTTTTAGTTTGATCCTAAATAACATGTATGATTATCCAAATTTATATATAATCTATCATTTATAAGTTGTCTTGCACATAATTGTTGGTTATTCATTAATATCTTTCAACTTTAACAAGTATTAAGATTGTTGTTCTGCTTAGTAGTTATATTGCAGAACATAGTCTTGTGATTTATAAAAGAAATTATTCTACTCTTTTGGATTACAATGTTTATGTCGTAGAATATAATGTGCAGGTTGTCAGATATTTACAAATATTATTGAACAAAAAAAATTGAAATTTAGATGACTAGATTACATTTTATCACTTTGTACTCCAATACTCCAATATTTTTTGTACTCCATAGAACTTAACTCTCTCTCTCTCTCTCTCTATATATATATATATATATATATATATATATATATATATGAGTTAAGTTCCATGTAGTCCACATATTTACTGTTATACCGTAGACCACGTATGTTCTGCAACTATAGAATGACATAAAAACATTGTAAAATGTATGAAACTTGTTATTTTGTGAAATACATTTTATAAATATCACTATTTCATGAAAAATATTGAAAATCATTTATGTTCGATAAGTAGAACACATATGTTCTGTAATATGTAAATATGTTCTGCAAACTTAACATGTTTTGCATAATAATGTGTTTTTCACTATTTAACTTGTAGAATGTTTAGGATTGTCAAAATTTTTAAAAAAATAATGATGTTTATAGAAAATGATTTGCAAAATAACACATTTTGCAATGTTTTTATGTCATTCTATAGTTGTAGAACATACGTGGTCTACGGTACTACAGTAAATATGTGGACTACATGGAACTTTGTTCATATATATATATATATATATATATATATATATATAATAAAATTTAATTAAATTATATTTTTAAAATACATTTTTTATGTATTATTTTAAGAAATATATGTTAAATATTTATATTTACATACAATTGTGTACAAATTTGTACATGTATATATATATATATATATATTATATGTAAATATATAATTTTTACATGAAAATATACTTATTTACATAAAAATATTTTTATATCGCGTACTTTAGTTTTGTGTATATAAAATGAAAACCCATATCAGACACTAAACCTAGGTGGTTTTTTTGGTATATCTTATGCAATCGATTGATTCTATCAGGTCCATTCTTTGGTAGTGCATAGGCTCCGGCTTCTTCCTCTATTTATCGTTACTTTCATGTTCGTGTACCAAAAGTTGAAACCCAAACATTAACTTTTCGTCTCATGTTCGTATTGTGTTTTCATGTCGTGTACCAAGTTGTCAGGTCTAAAATCACTGCATGTTATGTCTATTAACATTGAACTTGACTACTTGCATTCATGGGAAGAATGATCTCTCAGTGTAGCTGGAATGACGTGGTCATGTAATGTGTGTGCGTGATTCGTATGTATAGATTTGTTTATAATAGACATGGAAGTTCTTAGAAATGGTCTTAGAAATCTAATAACTTTCTTTGGTGTAATTTGAACTAGATGGAGATGGTGTGGCATGATTATAAGAATGGGGGCTCATCAAATATCAAGCGACGGGCAGCTGCAGTAAGATGGCCTCAGTAGTTTCTTCTGTATCGAGCAGGGCGGATCCAGAATTTTAACTTCACCTAGGCTAAGATATTTTCTACTCCAAATTAGTATTATCTTTTTTCATGAAAATTTTACACATATATACATTTTCCTAGTATTATATATTTAGTAACATTTAATAAATAATTATTAATATAAAACAAGATTACATTCGGGTATTAAAATTATTAATAAAATAACAATGCTTGAATGTCATGTAGTAAAATTAATTAACCAGAAGAATAAGAACCTTCTAACATATAGGGATATTTCATTATTGGGAAATTCCATTTAGTACCATTGTACTATTGGCTTTTCCGTTTGATACCACATGACCTTTTAGACTTCCGTGTAGCATCACTGAACTATTGACTTTGTATAACATAGCATTCCGTTAAACAAGCGTTAGTTACACAGTTAAATTAAAAAAAACAGCATAAAAGAAAAACTATTAAAAGAGGTTAAGGAAATTAGGATATTTCTTATCCCTTCGGACCCTAGCCATGCCTCCGCCACTACGATCTGAAGCCGCCACCTTCGATTTGCACCCACACCCACACGAAATCTAATTACATACACACATATATGAACATACACCCACTTATACCCACATCATCCCTCTCTATTACCCTGTAATTCTGCAACTCCATTAGCAATCTCATTATTCTCCATCAAACCCGTCAACAATGATACCACCACAGCCATCAAGAAAGCAGCCAGCCTTTTTTATCCTTCGTTAATTCAACCCCAAGCATTCAATGTTGACAAAATCTGTCGTCGCCGTCATCAGCTGATAAGCGGCTGAGTCGTTGCATATCTGCTAAAACGAGGCCACACTGCCCTTTAGCCACCAAAATCAACTCGAAATTAAAACAATCGACCACCACCATGCACACCCTCTCGGACCTCTTTTTTCCTCTGTTTGCTCATTTTAATCTTGTTTTGTTTTCGTTTATATGTTTAAATATGTATTATGTTTTATTTTAGTCTTTTCTATTTTCTAATTTAATTAAAAAATTTGTTTTAAACGGCTTGCTAACGTTTTGTCTGACGGAAGGGCATATACGGTATAAAGTCAATAGTTCAGTGATGTCACACGGAAGTCCAAAATGTTATGTGGTATCAAACGGAAAAGCCAAAAGTACAATGGTACTAAATGGAATTTCCCTTCATTATTTGCTAGCAAAGTGCATTCTGCTCTTTAAAAAGTGATTAGTGTTAAAACTAATAGAATTGAGAATTTAGTAATCCATGTATTAAAAATAGACATAAAATTGTGATTCTTGTGCTTAAAGTAGGTATGGATATTAGTGTGTCTATATAGTATGAAAATCAAATAATTATAGACTAGAGTATATAAAAATATAAGATACTTACCAAAAAAATGGAAAATAGATGCTACGTTGTTAAAGAAAACCCCTGCCCCCTTGCTCTGTTCCTCCTGACTGCTCGTTTATTTAGTGTTCCGTGCTGTTTTAGTAATCAAAAAGTTATAAACTTTAAATAGAATATGCACAGGCAAACTTTAAATAGAATATGCACGGGCTTTTTTTTTCACAGACCATGCAGCCCAAACTGAAGAAAACAAAACCAAATATCGTAAACCTTTCTCACTGGACTGGGTTGAGCCTCTACACAACATATTACTAATAGTAAAAAAAATTGTTTTAAAATTCTTATCCGGGTTTTAGCCCACCACAGAGTCCGGCCCTGGCCATGAGGCTAGTATAGAAATGTTTAACTAGAATATTTTCTCAGCCAAAATTAGATATATAGGCACAATGACATATATTTTCCTCCCATTCAAAATTTTACTTGATTCCATAGCTGCATTGCTTAATTCATTTTAAGTTGCGAGACTCAATATTTACCATATGCAGCTGAAGCTGTAGCATTTATGCATAGACAGATGCTATGTTACTCAGACTCGGGTTCGGAGTCTTGGAGACAACATATATCCGAGTGTTTGGCTCGGTAATCTTTAAAATTACATATGTTTATAGTTTACAGAAGCAATCTAGAAGTGGTGCAGAAATTTGAAAAAGTCAGTGAGAAAATGAGAATATTACGGCCTGTAATATTGCAAATTTGCAGCACCTGCATGTTTTGAGCATATATGGAGAACCAACGAGAATCTACTGGCAGTGGCAACGTATATTTGGATAAAAACATAATTATATATTTTATAATAGATTTAATTTATATATTATATTTAAATATATAAAATAAATAAATAAATAAAAATATTATTGCGGTTCGGTTCGGTTTGTATTCGGTTTTAAAAGTTTGAAAACCAAAAACAAATTCAAAGCATCGGTGCAGTTTTTATTTGGTGCGGTTTCGTGCGGTTTTCGGTTTTCGGTTCAGTTTCTGCTCATCCCTACTTATTATGTGCTATTAAAATCACATATTAAAGTCCAGCTGTGCATCTAACACAAATAAATGTGGACAACATAATATCCAAGTACATGTATTGGGCAATACACCTATACATACATCCATGATATATTGTATGTCTTCTTGCTGTCCAGCCACACAAATGAACGTGCACAGTATAATGTCCAAGTACATGTACTGGGCAATACACTATACACACATTCACTGTACGTCTTCTCTTATGCTTTTTCTTATCGTCTTCATCTTTTCCTTCAAATTTATCTCTTTTATCTCTTTCATCGTTGTCTTCTTTCATCATATTCTCTCTTCTTTCCTTTTTATCCTTCTTCTATAACGCCTTCAAATTCTCCATAGCTTTATATTTTTCTGGCGACAAAAAAGGAGTGTTGGTTTTGTATATAGCGAATTTGTCTTGTGTCGGGTCGAATAAAAGCTAAGAGATTGAGGTTCGATGACCCATCCGATTTATTTCAGATTTTTAATTGGGTTTGTGTGTCTAAAATTAGGTTGGGGTATCTAAAACATTAGATGACATATATACATTTATAGTACTGGACTTGAAACAAAAAGAAAAGTTTTTGGGCTTGTAAGCTCAAATTTAAGTAAACTCTAAGGCTGAGCATAATCCTAATAATTCAGCAGCTGCACATCACATATAGATTAGATATTTACAGTTTTACACACATATACACACTGGTTTATCCTTTTCATCTCTTTCTTCTTCTTCTTGCTCATTTAATCAGTATGATACACAACATTTCTTCCTCTCCATATGTTTCTTTTTCTTCCTCCTTTAATCATTATGTTCTACCATTAAAGTCAGACATAATCAATTCAATCTGATAAATAGCACGGGTTCGTCACAATGAACGATCTGGATCGCGAAACGAGGCGCCGACCCGCATTCCTTTTTTCCTTGTGATCTAATAACACCATAATCAATTCCAAGTTTTTTAATTAGTCCAAGATTTAGTTTGTTGATGTTGTAGTTTAAACACAATACATGAGCAATATGTTTCTTTTATGGAATTTTCAATATTCTTTTATGTTTCTAGAAGTCTAATTATGATTTTTCTTGATTTTAATTTTTTATCAACTCATTTCATGTTATTACTGCAATATATAAAGATATAAACATACGTCATATCATCAAAATATTACATACTATCAATGTATTAATGATGCTGCAAAAAATTATCATACTGCTAGTAATCAAATCTAAACCTAAGTTAGTGACTAAAAAAGGAATCCAAACCTACCGTTAGTGAGTAAAAGAAAAAAATTAGATGAGTGGTAAGTTTTTAAAAAAAACAATAAGTTGGGTGACAAAAAAATCTATTTCCCTTGCTAGAATGAATAAAAGAATTACGGTGTTTCCGAATATGTATTTCTTTTCAATACAATGGATAAGGGGACAAAGCCTAACATGTTAGATGGATATAGCGACACAAAAACTTTAAATAAATAATCAAAATGCCACATAACTCTTAATAAATAACCAAACAAAAACAAACCAAGTCGGTATACTTCATAAGTTTTACGAGATCAAATCTATCATAATCTATCTTCAACGTTACTTAGCATCACATTTTTCTTAAAACATTGAGTGAACATTAATCAACATTTTTTTCAATAACTCATGAGCCGATACGAACAACATAATTTAGTTTCAACACCATCATCACCCAGCCTTTTTTTTATTATTGAGTGAACCATCACCCGCATCTTTCCAATAATGGAGTTAACCAGCATGAACTGATATGAACAATCACCTACCTCATTAACCTCAATTTAGATAAGTTTTTAACCGTAAGACCACATATGTTACCACGATTCTTTCATAACATATTATTGCAAAAAAAGATTTAATACCTCTCCATAAAGGGAACATTCATACATTGAATCATGAATGTCATAAGTTTTAAGAGGAAAATAACTAAAACTAAAATATATGATTCTTCATTCATAAATTTATTTTGTGATCTATTAGAAAAATCTTATTGTTTTTTGACAAGGAAATTCAAATCTCTTTGCTAATACTAGGCTGAAATTTTGGTGCACATATCAAACTATTCTAAAATACCTAGAGTCATGATCATACATAAAGAGAACCTTATTGTTACTATTATTATTCAAACTCACCATTAAACTCCGATAACAATCGAGGGGCTTGGAATTTTTATTTCGCGAGGAGGAATTTTCATCTTTCCTACAATGCATATTAAACTTGAATTTTCACCTTCCTTGCTAGTGTATACAACTATTACCGTCGTGCCGGAAAATCTATATAAGTTGTAGCTCTCTAGTATCCATATACCATACCCTGAAAACGTGCCTCCCATCATCCAAAGTTCACAAGTTCATAATTTCAAAACGATTTTTTTCGGTATGTAGAAAATGGATGACATGCTTCATAAGGTTTAATGCGGACGCTGGCCATCTGAAGTTGGATATGGCTTATTCATGTTCAAATTTAATTGTCATAGAAAAACGATTAAGCTAAGCCAGCCTGTTAATAGACGGCTTGCACAAAATTATAACATAAAATTCATGAAAGTTATTTAGGATAAAAATATCCAATAAAATACTCAGACTGATGTGCGGACATCGCTAACATGAGGAGTAATACTGCTATCAGCTGAAGACTTAGAGCTCTGAATAGACTGCTGGATACCAGATTCTAGTAGGGGAAGATTCTGTGAAGAGATAGAACTGACTGAACTTGCAGTTGAGCTAGCAGAGGTAAGCTTTTTGGTAGTGAAGTCTTCTTTGTTAGATCTTGCCGTAACTTCAGGCTTTAGCTTCATTGACAAAGAAGATGGGGCCAATGTGGTCGTTGACAAGCCAACAGGGTAGGGAGAAACATGAATATCACTCAGAGAAGATGTAGGTGGACTGTAACTCAGTGTCGACATCGGATGATCGAATTTGCAAGAATGACCAAATTTGCATACTCCATCCATTGCATATTGAGAACAAACTGGTGTACCCTGGGAAAATATCAAAAAATAAAATTAGGTATTGTTTAATAAGTGATAACATGCTCGGAGACATCCAATATATTCATATACATGAAGATGGATGAATACCATCACTCATAGCCTTTGACACCTAAGAATAACTAAAGTCTACGAAATAATAAAGTTGTATAAGCAAGTCAAAATATGATTTGGAAAAGCAAGAAGAAAATAAACTTGGTTGGCTAAACAATAACACTTCTTAGCATCATTCATCTCATGTATTGGTTAAGAGCTTCCACTTTCGAGCACTAGATTTCAATTCCCCTCTTGTCAAAAGTTTAGATTACTAAAATTAGTTGATGTATGAAGTAACAACAGACTACGAGTTAATAATGTTAAAAACAAAAGTATAATGAAAATCTAATGTAATGCTATATATTTGGTCCAGGGCAAAGAGTGTGACTCGAAATATAGATGCAGTTTCATATGGGTCTAGTGTACCACCCAGCTGCACTGGGCCATGACTATCCCTATTTATGACCCTACATATGTTTTATAATTAAGAGGCTGACACATACGGGCTTCTTGTAGTTATTGGCTGAATTTGCTTGGAGGGTGCTCTTTTAGTTGCTCATCTTGTTTAGAATCAAATAAGTCGTTAACATTGTCATAAACTTTTATAATCCATCTACAATCATAATCTCCTTACAAATTCGTTGTACACTAACGGTGACGGTGTGTGTGTGACACTCTCATACGAACTTGGACAGCAACATGAAAGACCAAACCAATAACTAGTTGGAAGAATGACATAATTTATTATATATGACGTCGTGATACGTGAATAGACGACTATATGCATGATGAAAAATAACTAGTTTTAAGAATGAAATCAACTTTGAGGGCTAAAATCGAGAATTCGTCCTTCATATGCCAACCAACACCATATTATTCATGTATATGAGAAAACACTAGTGACTACTTAAAGATACAGAAGATAAACAAAACAACACAACATTTTATGCATTTAACAACATCAACAATAACATTAATAATTTATATGTAATAATCATTTTCCTTCAATTACAACACATAATTCAAACTATTAGAAAAACACATACTTGAAGATTATAAATTTACCTGACGTAAAGGAAGGCCCATAGGACTGAGGATAAAATTTGTATTTGTAGCACTCCATTGTGTTGGATGGTCATATTTACAACTCGATCCAAATTTGCATTCACCTGTTTTTAGATAATGCTGGCATTTATCCTGACCAGGTCTTTCCGGAAAAGAATGGTCTTTCTGGTTAGAACTTGAAGGGCCAGCGGGAGATGTCATCGAGAGATAAGGACCAACATAGTCAGGAGTTGAAGAAGACAATTGTGTCATTCCATAAATATGTTCCGCTCCCAAACCAGATAGAGCACTTGGAGACGCAATTGAATTCATAGGTGCCTGTGAAAGATCACTTGACAACATATTAGAATAGCTAGTTACTTATTTAATCACATCACTAGCCAATTTGAGAATAACAAAGCACATACTTGATAAGGGTTCCAACCAGCCATTGGGACAATCCCTGGTGAAAAAATAACTTCACCATACAACCCTTGAATATATGATCCTAGGAGAACAGTAGGCATTGCAGCTGGCCAATTACCAACTACAACACCATACTGTTGAGATAACGGGCCAGGTGATTGTATGGTTGGATATAAAACAGGCACGACTGGCGTTGCAAGCAAAGGTCCAGGAGCTAAGATATGTATGCCAGCTGGCTGTGGATGGTGAAATTTACACGTCATCCCATATTTACATTGTCCACTTTTCAGGTAGTATGAACACTCTTCTTCACCCTATCACAACAATTTTAAATATATGACTTGCCTTCAAAAAAAAAAGAAGTGGATAACTTAGTAGTATGAATAAGCAACATACCGGGCGAAGGGGATATCCAAAGATGTTTATTGCTACTGAGCTTGCAGATCCACCTTCATGTTTTGGATGGTGATATATACATGAAGCACCATACTTACACATTCTCGTTCTCATATAGTACTACAAGATGAATACGAACACCATTGTTAAACAAAAAAAAATTAAAACCGAACCAACTACGAAAAGATATATTTTTATAATACTAAAAATATGATTAAATGTCTTATTATAAGTAGTTGAACCAAAGTAAGGCATAATTAACTTGAATTTTTGTACAAGGTATCAATTATATGTTTTACTAGATTTGAACTTATAATTTCTACGTTCGTTCGTATTCAATTCAGTACAAGTTAATAAATCAACCTACAAAATAAAAATGATACATGACAAACTTTCTATTACATTGAAAAAAATTAAGACAAAGTTATAATCATATTAGAGTGACAAAACCTCGTATCTATTCATGCGTGCAAACTAATCAAATTTTCCTAATTTAATGCAAACAATATTATATCCTCGTTGACATATAGTACTTCTTGGTGTCAACATAATGCGCCACAATAACCAAAAGGGTACTTCCTTAAGAAACAGGGGTTGATTCCCTATCTTGAATTGTAGATACCAAATATTTAAGAGATTGATGGTGCACACAGAGTTGCAGCAATCATGTTATATATAAAGATACATCCAAGCAAACATAAAGCTTTTCAAACCTGATATAAAGTTTTTAGGAATAACATTTGTAAATATTTGAAATCAAATTTTGGGCTTGTATATACAACTAAAGGAACAGAAACATATCCTATTTGACTAGATATAGTATACCCACAATAGGTAATGGCTCAACCAAATTTATTAATAAAAAGATCTCCTTCTCTAAACAATATTAAGCCAAAAGTAATAAGGCAAACTTGTATTTACAAAACTGGAGAACATTTCATAGAATTTTATCATAAAAATTATATAAAAGTGATATCACCTATATCATACTCCTTTCTTACATATATTATCAAAAGGCCTTTTTAAAAAATATGCTAGGAAGAAGCAAACAAATAGAGTATTTATGATCGGAGATATGAGAGACACCAAAAAATTACAATTGATTAAAAATTAAAGATATAATCAACATATATATATTTTGGCTCAAAAAAAACTACCTTCACATATGAAAAACGGAATTCAACTGATGTAAAAGACAAATAAAGAATATTCATGTAATAGAATTGAATGTGGTTGCATTTAGAAGTTATGCAATAGGTGGATTAATTAATAAAATCATCAATATATGTCTTCCAAATTTAAATATCATAAAGTTCAAATCTTTAATAATGTAAAGATGATTTAGGAAATTCAAGAATCATCAGTATTTGTCTTCCAATCTCGAATATCATCAAGTTCAGATCTTTAATAACATAAAGATGATTTAAGAAAAGGATTATTCATAACTAGAATACTTAGATTCACCTTATACATGGAAGACATAGTGAGGAAACAACAACAAAGTAATATAACCAGAAATCATGCATCATCATTCAAATTATAAAAAAAAACCATACATTGAGATTCAACAAGTTATGTTGATAAATTAACCTGACAGATAGGTTCGCCAAATCGCTCGGGAAGCTCTCCTTCAATAGCCCTCATAGCATCATTAACCTAGCAACAAATATCAATAAGAATTCATACTAAGCAAGCCAAATTCACAACTCTATACACTCCAAACCTTAATAGCTACTTAAACTAATAATATTTCATCACAAATCTTTCCAATCAAACCGGTATGAAATCTATCCCACAATATCATTAGTCACCACTAATCAATCAAAAACCAAATCAAAGATAAAAAAATTTCCCCTTTTAATGAAAAAACCCTAAATCACAACGAATTCAGCAACAACCTGAAGTAATCACAGAAATTTCGTTAAAACCCTAACATAGACAATCAAATTAAACAAAATAATCACAACAAACATACTGAATTACGATCAAGTGGATGATTAAACCGGCACTTTGCACCGTAGTCACAAGACCCTGTCCTCAGATAATGAATACAGTCAGCCTCATCCGTCCTCTCCGGGTACCCATTAGCACCATCACCACCACTATCACCACCATTATCACTATCGTCTTTACTACCATCACCTAATCCCAAGTTCCACATAGGCTCTGAATTTCACAATCAATCAAAAATCAAACATATTACAAAAATCAAAACACATGCAACTCAAATTCAACTTAAATTAAAATGGAACTATCACTTAATTCACCTTCTAAGCTTGTCTCACCTTGTATCACTTTTCTCTCCATGCTTTAATCCACACACCTCTTCAAAGATATACACCCCTATATATACACACCATTCACAATATAATATGATATCTAATCAAGATATCTAAATATCTGAAATAAATAAGAGATTTTGTCAGATACACACGGATATTGATATGATAAATGCAGAAAATGAGTGATTGGTTTGATGGATATTATAGAGAGACTGAGAGAAGTTTCTTTTGGGGGTTTCGGGTTTCTTCTGCTCTTTCTCTCTCTATACTTGTATGCATATGAGCGTAGAGTACACTTTCTTTTCTTCTCATTCTAAAAAGGTTTACTATTATTTATGGTTTTTGTTGTTTATGTTTTGTTTGATGGTAGTTCATGCACAGACCGACTCTGAGTTATAGCAGTTAATAAACTAAACTACTTTAACTCACTTCAACTTAACTACACTAACACATTTTATGAGCAACTGAATATGGGAGACCTTAATTAAAATTGTTGTTTTCAACAAAAGCACTTAACTAAAGGAATAATTTCTAAAGTTGTATTTAAGTTTGTATAAGTTTCAATATATGTATAATTTATTATTATTATTTAATAATATATAAAAATGTATAATTCAGTAACTCAAAGTATTTTTAAAGTTTAATAAGTATTGTTTAAAAGTGATGTAGATTGATTATTTCACAGGCTTAAACGCTTACATGATACACACTTATGTGCTACGTGCTACCCGCTGGGACAAATATATAAAAATATATCTAAATGCAATCCATATGATTTTGTATAGTAATTGTTATGTCCTGTATTTATTTTATTTTTTGACGGATTAAATTGAGAAATTTATTTTACTTCACGCGCTTACATTTTATGCGCGGTGTTGGGGGACGCACACGCACACGCACAAGTACACGCGCACACATTTATGCATAAATATATATATAATATCTTAGTGAAATCTATATGATTTTGTACAATTATTGTTATCTCCCCTGTTTACTCTCTTTGTAGTCAAATTTAATTCAAAATGTTTTTTACTTCACACGCTTACGTCGTACGCGTTGTGTTGGGATATATCACATATATAACAAAAAAAATCTTAGTCAAATTTGTATGATTTTATGCTATAAATTTTAATATTAATGCATGTCGTGTATTTAGTTTTTAAATTTACATACTGAAATTACAACTTATTTCTATTTTAAATTTCTTAAGTTTCGACTAAATGTATCACCGTTAATAATATTTTACAACTTATCTGTTACATTGAGATGATAACTCAAAAATTGAACAAGACATGTAAATAATACTACGCCCGCACAAAAATTGGAAGGTGTGAATACAAAGATTAAAGAAGCCATCTATATTCCTGAACGGATAAGTTCACTGGAAAAGTTCATTACTATGTTTAAGGCTGTAACCCGGAATGGACTGATCATGATTATTTTATCAAATACGGTACGGAGTTTAGTTTCAGTGTTTAGTCGTTTGTGCACTAGTACACTAAAAGTCAAAACGTACGAAACGGTTCATCGTATTTATTCAACAGAAAAATGATCAAGTCAATATTGCAGCAGTTACACGTTTAAGAAGTCAAAATGCAATTACAAGGAATTATAAGGAATAAATATCCAGATTTATATATTTATTTTAAATGAACGATAATTTCAAATTGAAACAGATTATTATTTATTATTATGAATATAAATTTATATGTTAAGGTTAAGTCAAGTGCATTTTTGGCTAAGTTCAAGAGGAGTTTGCACCAAGAATTAACACAATTTGCACACTGTATGTTGGCGCAAACTGGGTTCACAATCTAAGTAGAATGGAGTTCGCCCCAGGTATATTCTATGTATGAACAAGGTGCACAAACTCAACCTCATTGACCAAGTCAAAAAAGTTTGCGCCTAGAGATACCTGGCGGACTTACTTGCTAGCGCCAACTAAAAGCTCAGTGCACGGATACTAAGTAATAGTGAGTTTGCCCCAAGGGTTATCACAATATCTACTATGTTGGCACAAACTCAAACTGAATTTGATTTGGCTAAGTAAAAACGTCCACTGATAGTGTCTTCTTGCGCTGGAACGAAGTCATGTCAAGGAACAAACTCAAGAGCGAACTACAGAAATTACTGGGGAAAAAACTCGTGACCGAACTCAACTAATTGTGGAACGAACTCAATAATGAACTCAGGAACTAATTATGGAACAAAATCAGGAACAAACTGCAGCAACTAACCATGGTTGAAAATGAAGTCTATAAATAGAGCCGAGTAGTTTCTTTTGAAAGTAACAACACACATTGTATTGGTGTAAACTACCACCTAAACACTCTACAACTAATAGTCGAGATAGAGATTTATTGAGCGTATTACTGAGTAGTGATTTTTGCCTTCTAGCCGACGTAATAGTTTGATTTGTAGCAGTCCTTGAGGACCAAATCAATATGATTATTTCCCAAACTTTCATTTAATTATGATTAAGGATAAACGTAAAATGAATAGTTCCGTAAATCGAGTTAAAACCGACAATGTTAGGTCCTGGAACGATTGTAGAAGGGGGGGGGGGGTTGAATACAATCGTCACTAAAAATTATCGCGGCGGAATAAATCTGATTGGAATGTAACTTGTTAATCAGATTAATTAATTAATATAACAATGTTTTAAGTCGTTATATAATTAATATGGTTCGTTTTAATGTCCACTAGTTCGTAGAATAAATTTGACAGAAAGTATTCTAACTCAGCGGAACAAAACAACCGAATGATCAAAGCACAGTAAACTGCGGATTTAACGAATAGCAAGTTTAGCACAACTTGAAAGCTTACAAGCACTTTGAACAAGAACAAATGAATGAGAATGCGCCATATTTATAGGCAAATCTCGAGAACTAGGCAAGACAATGGTGGCAAAGACAATCTAGTGGTTGCTATGACAATTTGGCACTTTGTCTTGCTGAAAAACATAAGGTAAGACAATCATAAGCATTGTCTATAGCTTAGTAAGACAATCAGAAGCGGTAAGACAATCTTTGGGAAGCGGTAAGACAATCTGGGAAGCGGTAAGACAATCTTTGGGATTGTCTTACACTCCAAACGGTAAGACAATCATCCTGATTGTCTTTGGAGCCACACAGTAAGACAATCAGAATGATTGTCTTGCCAACCATGCAGTAAGACATTTGAAGGGCACGGTAAGACAATCTGTGGGATTGTCTTACCGTGTGTTGGAGAAGGGAAATGACACGGTAAGACAATCTACCTTATTATTTCTTAAGACAATCAAGGAAATTGTCTTTCCTTTTGATTCCAACAAGACAAATGCTTATTTCTCTTTAATTAATTAACCAATTAACATCCACTTAATTATATTAAATGCATAAATTCATAAATTAAATTAATTCGAGATAGAATTAATTTAATAAATAAATTACACATCATATATAATTATTTTGAGAAGTGGATTAAATAATTAGATAATCAATTATCCCTTTTCTTCTTCTTCAGAGTCTTCAGTCTTCTGTAAACAATTAAGATCTTCGACTTGAATGAACGGCCACTTTCTTTTGACGTAGAATATTTAATCTGATGAGCTGATACACAAATGTACTGTCTGGTTCATCTGTAACTAGCTCAATTAAATATTCCTTGTCATTTAAACATTTAAGCTGTGACTTGTTCGTCGATTCTTCGTCTTCTTAGTTCTTCTTCATTTGTAGACACAATAATGGAATCTTCTGAATAAATAAAGTATTGAAACTTTATACCTTCTGATCTTCTGGACGTGCTACAAAAGATTATTCGTACACTGAGGGCTTGATCATATTAATGAACTTCTTCCAGTGGTTTGCAGCAGCATCCTGAAATTCTTCTGACATAAAATCTTCAATAAATCACTTGACGTTCTTCGTACGGATTCCGGATAACAGTACTTGCTATTTACTTGCTTTCTTATCAGAGTTGAGTTGATTCCTCTTAATTACAAATAGGCTTAACATATGCCTTTCAATCTCCCCCTATTTGTTTGTTAACATAACATGCAAATTATCGAGAGGATAACTCAACTAACTGATAAGACAAAGGATTAAACATTGAAAGATAAATAGCAAAAGGTTCTGGTATTCATTAGACATTTACCAGATTCAAACATAATTGAAAGGCATATGTTCAGCCTATTTGTATTTAAAGAGGTACATCTCAACTCAGATAAGAACGAAGAACGTAATCGGAATAGCAAGTAATCGGAATCAGTACGAAGAACGTCAAATGATTTATGGGAATTATATGTCAGATAAATTCCAGGATGCTGCTGCTCACCACTGAAAGAAGTTCATTAATATGTTCAAGCCTCAGTGCACAAATAATCTTTTGTGGCACGTCCAGGAGTTCAGAAGATATAAAGTTTCTATACTTTATTTTATCAGAAGATTCCATTTAATGAAGAACTACTTACAAGACGAAGACTCGACGAACAAAATCAAATTCTTAATGTTTATTTGACAAAGAATATTTGATTTAACTAGATACAGATGAACCAGACAGTACATCTGTGTATCTAGTTATTCAAATTAAATATTTGAAGTCAAGCAGAGTTGGTGGTTCGTTCGTTTGACAAATCATGACGAAGTTATTAATGTTTAAAGAAGACGGGAAGCTGTTCTACTGAAGAATGGGTGATTAAATATTTAATAGATTATTATTTCACTTCTCAAATAATTATATTAATTATGTAATTTATTTGTTAAATTAATTCACTCTCGAATTAATTTAATTTATGAATTTATATGATTAAATTAATTAAGTGGATAATTTTCTATTTAATATAATCAACAAATCATCTAAATCAGCTCAGCAAGACAATTTGCATTGTCTTACCGATTTTCTGCTGAAAAGAATGAATGACCGCAAGACAATTAACATTGTCTTATAGAAAGTCTGCAAGACAAATTGTCTGACCGTGTGTTCACAGCCAAGACAATCAGACTTTGTCTTACCGAATGCTTTGTGCCAAGACAAAACAGATTGTCCTACCGAAGTATTGCCTGCAAGACATTTCTGTGGCTTCCCAGACAATCTTGGATTGTCTGACCGAATGGAAGCTTACAAGACAATCCTTGATTGTCTGGCCGAGAGTAAAATCCTGCCAAGACAATTGATAATTGTCTGACCGAGTTCTGAATTGTCTTGCTAGCTATTAAATTGTCTTTCTGCTGTGTCTTGTGCTTGCAAGGCAATCTAAAATTGTCTTGCCCTTGCCACTTTGTCTTTGCTACTCACAATTGTCTTGTCTTTCAATTGTCTTACAAGTACAAATGCTTTGCCTATAAATATGGCTTAGTATTCTTCATTTCAAGTGTTCATCACTTTGTAAATCAAAGCATTTGTAAAGCTTTCAAGTTGTTCGTAACTTGCTTGATCGTTATATCCACAGTTTTCTGTGCTTTGATAACCCGGTTGTTTTAATCACTAAATCTAGAATATACCCTGTCGAATTTATTCTACGAACTTTAGTGGACATTAAAACTGAACCATTTTAATTATATAACGACTTCAAACATTGTTATATTAATTAATCATAAATCTGATTAGCAAGTTATATTCAATCAGATTCACTTCCGCGATTATTTTGTATCGATTGTATTCAACCCCCCCCCTCCCCCCTCCCTTCTACAATCGTATCTGGACCTAACAATTGGCATCAGAGCGGTTGATACCATTTTTCCGTATCAGATCCTATACACACTCTGTAACGTTCAAATATTTTTTATTTCGAATTAATTTATTCCAAAAATTAATTTTGATTAAAAATATTTTTTCTTTCAGTAATCCAAATCTCATCCAAACACTATTCAAGTTACCTCACGTAGAGCTGTAATTCGAGTCGGGCGGCTCGCGAGCTCGCCCGGCTCGAACTCGTTTAAGTGGGCTCGGCTCGGCTCGACTCGTTAAACGAGCCGAGTTCGGGTAAAGGTTTCGGCTCGTTTAATTAAACGAGCCGGCTCGACTCGACTCGTGAAATTAAACGAGCCGAGTTCGGGTAGAGGTTTGGGCTCGATTAAGTGTAAAATTATACGAGCTGGCTCGCTCGGCTCGTTAAAACCGGCTCGTTTAGCTAAACGAGCCGGCTCGACTCGACTCGTGAAATTAACCGAGTCGAGTTCGGGCAAAGATTTAGGCTCGATTAGTTAATCGAGCCGGCTCGGCTCGGCTCGATTAAAGTTGGCTCGAATTAGGCTCGGCTCGAAACTCGCCCGACTCGACTCGAATTACAGCCCTAACCTCACGTGTCAGCTTGTGAATCGGACAAGTGCACTAAGCGTCGTCATGTACAAAATCATTCATTGTATTTATTAATTGGAGAATTGATTTAGTCAAATCAAGTTACCTCACGTGTCAGCTGCTCTAGTGCCATGCATTCTATGCTCTAGCTCCTACAGTTAAGGCTTCTAAATAAAGACAACTCTAAGAGCATTATATATATATATATATATATATATATATATATATATATATAAAATAGGGACTAGGGTCATGTTCAACGTAGAACCATTAGTCGTAGAACTCTTAGAACATTAGCTTATTTCTAGTATTAGTTAGGGTTCTGCAGCAGAACTGCACATGAAAAAAATGTCTTATTTATGTATTATAATTTGAAATTATTTTTGAATACACACAACGATGCAAAAAAAACATGTATTTAGATTTAGATCCTGAAAATCTATGTAAAAAAAGGGTTCTGCAGCAGAGCTTTAGTGGTTTCATGTTTTATTTTAAGCACTGGTTCTCTCTTGAGCGCGACCTTGTGTGTGTGTGTGTGTGTAAATATCCTTGTGTGTGTTTGTGTGTGTGTGCGCGCGTGTGTGTGTAAATATCCTGGTGTGTGTGTATGTGAATTATTAAATATAAATACATGTGTATATAGATGCATATTGTTTGAATATATATATATATAGGCCAACATTCCAGAGAGAGACTCCTTATATGGAGTTACATAGTGCGCCACTATAAATCATCAATTTTATTATAAATCTTGTTATAGAATACATATAAAACGTGATTCCAATATTGAAATACTATAAAATAAATCTATTTTAAGTAATTTAACACTTAAAATTTGATTAAAAAAATATATTTTCGAAACTGATTCTACAACAGAATAATTCTGGATGAGTATTATTCTGTTATAGAATCATGTTGAGATATTGCGTAATTTTAGATGATCTTTGGAATAAAAAAATTGTATAACTTCGTTTTCTGTTTAATAATCAAAATTTGCAATTATATTTCATAAAAAATATAATAGAATATATATTATGTATATATTTATAATGGTGTGCTACGTAACTCTATATAAGAGGGTATGTCATGGAGTGCTACCCTATATATATATATATATATATATATATATATATATATATATATATATGCTCATGAACAAATAGAAACCACTCTTACAATAAAAACTAGAAACCAGTTTCCCTACCACTATTTATAACTACGGGTATCACTAACTTATACTGCACTAATCACTGTTTTTATACAGTATGTAAACAGCGATTTTTATTATCAAAATTGAAAAAATCTACTTATCTAAACTATTGATAATCGATTATAGATGACCAATTTCATCCGTAGGAAGGTTCTTGGCGGTAGGAAGCCGCAAGAGAAGTAATATGATGATGGGAAGTAGTCGTTAGTTTTGTAAATTATGATGGAAAGTGTATGTGACTATTGGTGATGATAGACAATGGTGACAAGTCATAAAATCGTCTGGTAATGGTGGTAAGAGGTCCATTATTACGATTTGGGTGAAGATGATGGTCATATACATTGCATTATATATATATATATATATATATGTGTGTGTGTGTGTGTGTGTGTGTGTGTGTGTGAGATATGCTATATATAAATTAGTGATATGTTATGTACAAATTAGTGATTTCTGTAGTTAAAAATAGTGATAAAAAACTGTCCAGAAACTGGTTTTTAGTTTTTAGGGTAATTTGGTTTCTATTGGAGTAGGACTCTCTCTCTCTCTCTCTCTCTCTATATATATATATATATATATATATATATATATATATATATACAGGCGTGCGGAAGCGCGACCTGATGCTAATTTTTCGTCTGCGTGATTCCCACCAAAACCCTTGGTGCCTTTAGTCCCGTGGATGTCAAGAACCCTGCAAGATGATTAGTAGCACAATACACTTCTATGGAAAGAGACACAACGATTTACGGGGAAACCCCTCAACCTCTTATTACCTCAAAAGGACCCTAGCAACTTAGGCCTGATGCCGTACAATGTTTGGCTATCTACCTTCTAGCTACTAGCTCTTACCATGAAGAGTGCTACAGAAAACCTCACTACAATAGCTCTCTCTCTCAAGACTATTTAGTGACCTCCCTCTCTGATGCTCTCCTTGTGAATGCTCTCTACTGAGATTCCCTTATACCATATCTCTTATGACATGTCATATCTCCTCCTTCCATATTCTAGAAGATATTCCATTCATACACGATATGTATAAGCGTATCGTACATCGAACCTAGTCATCCTTGCATTGGGCTTCAACTCTGACCCCTCCCATGGACTCTTCAACCCAAGCCCATATCGTTGATCCATTATCCAGCAAAGCCCACCATGTCTGACCCAATAAGGACTCTTCTCCCATGTCGCCTCTGTGTCATAGAGGACTCTTGGTGTATGTAGACTCTCTCTTGGGCCAACCCGGCCCCTGTTCAAGTCACACCCAAGCCTGCCTCTCTTACCCTTGCGTCATGCAGCCTAACCCCCAAAAGTCCAATGTGCCTCTAGAACTCATGAACCCAACTCGATTTCTGTTGATCTACCCATGCTTAGACTTGCTCAACTGTACTCCAGTGCCCAACTTCATCTCCCCGCCCTAAGTCTGCCACTTAGTGCCATGCCAAGCCCGAACGCCTGGCCCATACTTGTACTAGGACCCAACTCTAGTGAACCTCCGACCTAGTTCACAGCCCCGGCCCTTAGCCCAAGTCCTAGACTCCATTTAAGGGTCTAACAAACCACCCCCACTTGAAGAGCTTGATGTCCTCATCAAGTGCACCCCGCTTCCAAATACCCAACGACTAGCAGCCCTTTCGGTTTGCTCCCTTGCATCCTGTGACCTACGCCCGGTGCTCCATGATAACACCCACGTTCCTCACCCTATGCCTTGCATGAATCCGTATGTGCCCTCGTACCTTGTGCCAATGACTAGCACCCCCTTGTACTTTGCACCATACCCCCTTGTCGTTGCCATTTGAATGCCCCTCACCAATATAGCTTGGTGACCCACTTTTGGTTGTACCGATCCCTGGCCCTTGTCACACCGCCCCTGATCCAACCCCTTGCCATCAAGAACAAGCACCCTTGTTGCCCCTTACTTGCAACCCCGTCACCCATGAGGCTTATGGATGACCCGTGTAGACGCCCGACGCCTACACGCCCGCCACATGATCAATGTTCCCCACTGCGAGGCCCTTTTCCGGGCCCGAACGTGACTCCCTTGGAGGTTTACACTTCCTCCCTTTGGCTAACCCTTTCCTTGGAATCCCCACTCCCAATAGCGCCTTGAGATTAGGTTTGGCATCGTCTATCCCTTATAAACCTCCTTATTCTACAAACTAGAAACTATCACTAAATTTCTAAGAAAATATCACTAAATTCTCAAACAACCCCACTTTCTCCTTCTTCTTCTCGAACCCACCAATCCAACATCTGCCTCCACCCCACTTCCGCCAGCTTCACCTCGCCACCCCCGCCAAATCTCTGCTGCTCTCTCCACCTCCGTGCCGCCCGACCCTTCATAACCACCACCTCCATGTCGGCCTCCATTATTTATATCACCACCCAATCCAACCCCCCTCCACCGCCCCTTCCATTCCACCCCCACCTCCACCTTCGTCCTCACCTCCACCTCGATCTTCCTCCACCACCTCCATTATCTCCACCACTGCAACCACCACCTGAATCGGCAACTAGAACATATCTGGAGATTCTGAGCAGTTCGTGGAAGAAATCTGGAGATTTTGGGCAATTTCTGCAAGTTTTCACTAATTCCTGACTAAA
The DNA here is from genome assembly GCF_001625215.2 of Daucus carota subsp. sativus. NCBI lineage: Eukaryota > Viridiplantae > Streptophyta > Magnoliopsida > Apiales > Apiaceae > Daucus > Daucus carota. The sequence goes on from NC_030387.2 coordinate 12,161,081, forward strand.
TCCTGAAGAGAATATCACTAAATTGTACTGAAAATATCACTAAACTGAATTGGTTTTTAGTTTTTATTTTAAGGGTGGTTTCTATTTGATAATGAGCCTATATATATATATATATATATATATATATATATATATATATATAGGGTCTCACTCTAATAGAAACTACTAGATTAGAAACTAAATGGAAACCAATGCGATTAAATAGAATGATGCGGGTTTTGGGACCGGGGATGGACCCCGAGATGGGCCTAGACGGGGTCTAAGTGGGGCCTAATAAGGTCGGGTCGGAGCCTAGCGGGACCATGAAGGGGTCAAGGTTTGGCTCTTTAAGACTGTCTGAAGCCAGTCCAGGGCATGTGAGGAGCCTTGGCGAGGCCCTAGCAGGCCTGGGGTGGATTGAGTGGGGGTGAGAGTGGGCCCTAGGTGGGTGATGACATGTAGGGGGTGGGTGATGACATATAAGGGGTGGGTGAGGTCATTTAGGTATAGTTTCTCCTGGTTTCTATTTTAGTTTTTATTTTAGTGGTTTCTATTTGAGCAATTGCTTATATATATATATATATATATATATATATATATATATATATATATATATATATATATATATATTAGGTAGCAATCCATGACATATCTTCTTATATGTAGTTACATAATACACAACTATAAATATATACACAATATATATTTCTATTATATGTTTTATGAAATATAATTACAAATTTTGTTTATTAAATCAAAAACGAAGTTATACAATTTTTTTATTTCAAAAGTCATCTAAATTTATGCATTATCTCAATATGATATAATAACTGAATAATAATTATCCAGAATTATTCTGCTGTGGAATCAGCTTCGGAAATAAACTTTTATCTTCAATTTTTAAGCGTTAAATTACCTATAATAGATATATGTTATAGTATTCTATATTAGAATCACATTTTATATGTATTCTATAATAGAAGTTATAATGAAATTAATGATTTACAATGGTGTACTATTTAACTCCATATAAAAAGTATCTCTCTGGAATGTTGACACACACACATATATTTATGCAAATGGGTGCCGCTTGCATAAGGTGGTGGGATTCGGCTTTGGGAGCTGGGCTTTAGGCACCTGGAAGCTCTCCCTAGCCCTAGGTCGTCATTTAACCAAGTGGCACCTAGGTTGGTTAAGGCTAGGGGTGAACACAGGTCGGGTTGGCCGGGTTAGGGGCAAAAATTCAACCCAACCCAATATAATCGGTTTATGGAAATTTCAACCCGTTAACCCTGAAATATATTTTCAACCCAACCCTGTTATTCATATATTGGGTCGGGTTGGGTCGGGTCGGTTTATCGGATTTTATTCATTCTTTGGTGTAGTATTTGGGACTGTATTTAGTATGGTGTTTGCGGTGGCAGCAGGAACAAAGACACTAACTTCAGAATCCATTACCTTCTTGTAAAACAAAAGTAAAAAGAGTATAAGGTAAAAAGATAATGTCTATTGTACAAGCACAGTTTAATAAGTTTAATAATCATGCATCACACGTATAAACACACAAACACAATCTGTAAGTGAATGCTTAGTTAGTTACTAGTTGTTTATATAGACAAACATTGTAGAAAAGAGAGACAAAGTGTATATGACCACTGACCAGGAACTTACAAGGCTGCTACATTAACAACAGAAATCCCAAAAGAACATTTGCATATTAATTTAAGGATGGTTACAAACTTATAATATCAAATATCATTCTTCTTTCCTAGTGAACTTAAACGGGTCAGATTGGTTTGGGTGAGGGTTAATAATTTAAAAAACCCTAACCCAACCCAATCTATTCGAGTTGATAAAAAATGAACCCAATAATTTTTCAGTTTTGAACGGTTCGGTTTGTTCGGCCGAAATAAGGGGCGGGTTGGGTCGGTTTTGCGGGATAAACGGTTTTTTTGTTCACCCATAGTTAAGGCTGTAGCACTTGTTTTCTTATGTGCTCTCTAGTTGATATTGCTTTGGTGTTGAGAATTGCTTTAAGTACTAACCGGTGCCTTTCTGCTCTATGTGGGTCAATTGTAAGGTGTGGCCACTTGACAATTATAACGATTTAATTAAGATTTAACAACTCATATAATTATTTAAAATATTATAAAAAAAATGATTATATAAAATTATATAAAAATAATGTGATATACGATTTTGAGTAAATAGCTTTATATTTTAAAAATATAATAAATATAATATTAATTATGTTTATAAATATCTTGTTACTAAGTAAAATATAAGACGAGAGGTCTTATATTACTTTTCTCTCGAGTGTTTTTTTTCAAACATCAAAATTTTTATCTAAATTTTCGTGGGATATTTTGACATGCGCTCTAATTAGATGGAAGATTTTTTATGTATGAAAGAAATTTTTATGATACAATTTAGTGACGTGAAATTTTTATGACAAAAAAGAAAAGAAATATAACAGAAAGTTAGTAAAATGATCATCCCAAGATAACAATATTATTCATTCAACAAATTAAATTTCAAAACTTTGAAAATATGATTATTAAAGGGAATTTGCCATGTATACTACTTTTTGGATCTTATTTACAAATATACTACCCTCTCAAAAATCTTTCAAATATACTATCTTTTCAATCTTATTTTTAAAAACTACCTTCTCCAATTCATCTTTTCATTTCTTTATTACTTATCTCACCTCCCTCCCCATTTCTCTCTCACTCTTCAACACCATCAACACGCTCTTCACCACCAGATCTTTTCTCGCTCCGTCGCCGTCTCTGGTGGCTCCAACGACACCGAGTCTCCATCCCACTCAATCCGTAACCCTAAACCCCCCTATTCTCCTCCCCCTCCCACATCCCCATCAAATATGTCGCCGTCTTTAACAGCTCCGACGACGCCGGATTCCCTCGACCACGGCCGTTGTACATCGTCAAATTATGTATGTGAGTGCATGTTTGTGTATATGGACGTATGTGAATGGAATGTGATGAGCTCCAACGTCCATAACACGAGGCCGATGAATATAGCAGTCGCAACAAGCCAGAGATCCCAACTTAATGGCTGATTTAATTTAATTGATATTGAATTTTGAATTTTGATTGAATTGATTTTTAGGTTGTTGCATTAGTTGCTTTTTAGGTTGCATATTAGAATTGGCCTCGCAGGGGTTATTTTTCTGTCTTGCAACCAAATATAATTTCAATTTATTTTTGAGCAAAATGCAGGGTGTATACCTGCAGTTACACACTTATGCATTTTATGTATCTTATTTTCTGAATCTAGCAAAATGTGTACCTCTAATTTTAAGATTCTTGCATTATGTATACTTCCATTAAAAATCATCTAACAGCGTTAGTGGTGGGAGGGGCAGCAATGGTAAGTGATTGTGTGGCCAGCGAGTGTGTCACCGTGTGTCTGCTCCCTGCTCTGTCAATCAAGAAAGAAAAGAAAAGGCAAGGGTTCCTTTTTCCTTTTTTTATAGAAATATTTAAAAGTTACATTTTCATTTTAGAAGATAAGATTAGCATAGTGAAATTATTTTTTTCTAAAAATCTTAAAATAAATGTTAACCCCTGTAAATAATTAGTGGGAGAGAGGGAGAGAGAGTAGTAATTATATATATTATATTTGTGGATTCCGATTCTAATTACAAATATTTATTTCACAAAAAAAACAATTACAAATATTATTTTTCTATAATATGTATAATAATACGTGATAAATCACCATCCCCAAATATAAACGATTAGAGAGACGGAGGGAGTAGTAATTATGTATATTATATTTTTGAATCTTAATTCCTAATTACAAAAATATATTTCATAAAAAATAATTACAAATAATTTTTTTGGTAAATTGTATGATGATAATCTATATAAGTTATTATATTTATGACACAATTCGCAGAAAACTTTTTATTGAATATAATAAAATATAATCATTGTTATAATATTTAATTAATTAAATATTGTATAAAAAAGAATAATATATTTAAATTATAATTTGCTTGTTAAGTTAGGTCGCCGCAGATAAATGTAAATAAATTTTATTTTATTTTCATTAGTTGTTTTTATTTTCAAAACCTTAAGATATCAAAATTTATTTAAAATAAACGTATACCACTTTACTATCCTAATATAATATACACCCGATGTCCTACTCATTTTTATACATTTTTTCAACTAGTCGGCACAATTTAATATTCCTATAAAATATAATTCTACAACTTATTTTTAATTTTTTTTTGGAATAAAATTTTAAACATCAACTTTTTATTCAAAAAAAATTATAAAATAATTTAAGAACTATATTTTTCAGGAGCATTAATTAATGTGCGTCTCACATTCTCGTCCCTAATTTATACAAGTCGGGGAACGAGGGAATAATCCTTCTGTCACTTAGGTTGGGAATAATCCTTTTTTCAGGTACTTTATCTTGGGTATGGGGACTTGACACACATTTTAATATTCCTATATAAAATATATTGTAGTTTTACAAATTAATTTCAATTCTTTTTCTACATCAAAATTTAATATTTATATATTTATAAAATTTTTTAAAAAATAAATCATGAAACTAGATTTTATATACATAATAAAATATGTGTCAATTTTTTTTTAAATCATTAAATAAATCAGAGGGACGGGGAGTACGTATATATTTACACTGCATCAGTAAATCAAAATTATAAGTATCATGTACACAAACGAAAATTTTGCTGGTCCTATTTAATTACCAGAGTGTTATGTATGGCTCGGCTTGACCTCAAACATTAACTCCGTTAACTGATATCTAACGGAAACACACACAATGCTAGAATCTTGTAATGACAGGTACACACTCTGCTAGATATTGAAGTCAAGATACACAAAGTGCACAAGCCTCAAACTAGAAGTACACGCTATGCAATTTACTTTTTATTTTTTTTAAAAAGTGGCATTTTTGGTTGCATGTGGTTGCTGGCAGTTGCAGATGTGGTTGCATGTGCAACCACCGTATTTTTGAAAATATTTTTAGGAATATAGTATTTCTGCAATATGTTTTAAAAAGAGGTGGTATTTTCGCAAAAATTCTTTTAAACTTGGTTATGTATAAAAAAACCCATTATTAAATTATATAGCTGAAATAATATCAAACAATATTTTATCTAGATTTATATAGAACTATGACTTTTTTTTTTGTCAAGATCTACGTACTCGTAGACAAACATGATAACCTAAATTTTTATTTGACAAATTTTAACTTTTTTCCCATCTAATTTCCGACGAACCCGTTGTCAAACAAGTCACCGACATCAACTAAACCCCCAACTCCTGAATCCTTCTCACGTTTCACTGAAAAAGGAATGATCAAACAACGCCACGTGGCCTCTAAACGCTGCAGGTCCATGTTAACATCAAACACCGTCTCACACGAGATCAAAATCAAATTCAAAAAAGAAAAAGAAAAATTCAAATTAAAAAAAGAAGAAAAAGCTCATTCTTTCTCTGCTTAGCTTCACACCATCTTCTCTAATTATTTTATTTTCAATTTTCGCGGTTGTTAGCCCCAAAATTCACATCAAATCTTCTCCTTTCCTATACACACACCTATACATACACTTACGAATCGCCGCTCAATTATCGTCTTTGATTCAATCGGTTCATCTAATCTCTTTCGATTGATGTTTTGATTGTGAACGAGTTTGAATTTGTGAGTAACTAGCTCAATTATCTGATTTGATTTCGTTTTTTGATGTTTATGATGTTAATTAGGGTTTTACCGAGATTTTAGTCGGTTCTGTATAATCTGTATGTATATGACGTTTGTTTGATTGTATGATTTCAGTTGCTTTTGTTAGTTTCTGAATTTGATTCCGTGAATATGATTTTTTGGTTGATTGCGAGAGTTCGTTTGGATTCATTTATGTGTGAGCTGATCTTTGTTTGAGTGATGTGTTAGTTATTACTGGCTTCAAGGTATTGATATTGATCGAGAGGATGTTAGTTTTTTGAGAATTTGAGTTGCGGTTTGGTGAAGATTGATGATGCGGTTCACTTATTTGTTTGTGAAATGTCTGTTGCGTTGTTTATAAGCTGTTGTGGATGAATCATGAAGTTGTAGTTTTAGTATATGGTGCCTGGTGTTTGATACTGGATTTTCTTGTGGTAAAGTTGATTAATTCTGGAAAAGCTTTGATTTTTAAGCCTTTTATGGCCAAAACGTATGTTATCTGTGTATACATGATATTATGGTTTTAGTTGTGGCGCTTGGTAGTAATATAGCATGGTTATTTGTTGAAGAAATCTTGTGTCTCAGACTCTCAGTTTGGTTGTATGTAGGACTTGGGGAGATGGAGTTGCCTTCTTAAAATTATGTAGTAGGGGGTATATCAAGGCTGAGAATAAAGTTTTAGTTCGGTTTCTTATATGCTGTCATGGCGTTGATATTGTATTTTTCCTCATTTTAATGTAAATTTGATAGACAGTTGATGTGGAAAAGGTTTTGCTTTAACTTCTTTAAACTTATTATGCTACTTTCAAAAGATTTGGATCCTTATTTCTAGCCTATATTTGAAAATTTATGTAATCCAATGCAGTAGCCTCAGCTTAAATAAATGTTAGCTTGTGATGATTTAGAAGGCTTCTGGTTATTGTCATGGCTGTAACATTATTGCAACTATAAAGATTTGGCCTTTTTGGGTCGAGTTTTATTTCAAATGTTATATATGCGATCATCTCTTACCAGTTGTGTCTATACTTAAAAAGTGAACAGAAAAGTACTCCTTATCATGCAATTCTTGCTATATATTAACTGCTGAATGAAAAGGTGACAAGGGTCAACCTTGGCCTCTTCATTTTGTTTTTTTTTGCTTTTTTATATGTAAATAATTGTTATTAATATTTATATTGTAGGTTTCTTAGATTATATTTGAATCGTGGGACCCAGATTAGATAGCATTGCTTTCAACCGTTTGAAACTTCTAAAGCAATAGAAGGCATTACATCGTAAACTTGGACAACACATCCTAATTATCATATTAAGGAATTGAAGTTGGATCAAAAATACATTTGTATGTGTTTTTAAATCTTGTTTTGGATCCTTCTTCTACATGAATTTGGGCAAATACAAATTTAGAGTATACGATACTAAACTGTCTCATATTAACGTATTGTTATATCAAATTATTCACTTCATATATACATGCGTTTTTGTATTTCATTGTGTATATATTGTACATGCTTGCTAAATGAATTTGCTAATGCCCATTGTTCTTATCCATGCAGGTAATCATAAATTTTCTTCATGGGCCCAGCAAGAAAGTCCAGAAGTGTGTACAAGCGGCATTCTAATATTAACGATGTCTCTCCTGTTAAACATGAGGAGGCTGCTGATAGAAGAGTCCCCCGGGTTAGTGTCACATTTATTACTTATTCAGCTAATCAAAAGCAGAATTTTTTGGTCCATTTAGTTCTGTCATTCTCTGTGATTGGATAAATTTTATCTGTACAGCCTTAATGAATATGTTCTTCATGCGGAAGCAATTTTTCTATACTTATTGACACTGTGATCAAGAGCTTGGTATTTTTGGTAAAATGATTAACAAAATTGTGACTGCCCTAGTAAAATATTAAAACTTTAGGTTTTTTGCAAGTTGCCTACTGTTAAGCTGGTACTAAGTTTTTGGCTACTTGTTCTCCTTTCTTGTAATCCCTTTGGAATAGTGTCCGCTGGCTCTGATCTTCAGAAGCCATTAGGGGACGAGTATGCTCAGGAACTTAACGCCATGAACATAGATCATAGATGGCTTGACTGATTGCAGTTCTGTCGGTATGGGACAAATTCTCCAGTGTAAACTCTTAGAACTGAACTTGAATCCGGAAAGAGATAAATCTTTTAAGGAAACATTGTGATTATACTTTGCTATATGAGGTTTAAAATTGATGACAAGTGTGTAAGGTGTTTATGGTCAAAACATAATAAAGCTTCTTTTTTGAGGACAGTTTTACTTCTTTATTGTGGTCAAAGATTCCATTCATTTATAAGTTCCAGATGACAGATGTCTTTTTGTTTGGCAAATTCTTTACATGGTTGTTTATGGCACCTAATATTCCATCCTTGTCTGGCATATGCGGTCTACAAGTCCACTCTTTTGTTTTTGGAGAAGATGTGTATTCTTCATGTTGAGGTGAAGTTTTTGTCATTATTTGCAGAAAAGGAAGTTGTCTGACATGTTGGGCCCTCAATGGAGTAAGGAAGAGCTTGAGCACTTCTATCAAGCATATCGAAAGCATGGAAAAGACTGGAAAAAGGTTAGTAGTCGGTTTAAATCTAAATTATGGGCTCCAAGTCAACAGTTGAAGAAAATTTTTTCATTTAATTTTTCTAAGCAGCAGTATCTGAGTTTCCTTGTAGCAGTTATATTGTTTTCTAAGAGTGTAGCCTACAAGCCTACAATGACTTGTCTAGTCTCTGATATGAACTGCAACTTATTGCCTTGAGTATTAAAAACTTTTCAATTCAATACTAATGTAATCATTATTGAATGGTCTGTTAGGTGGGAGCTGTACTGCGAAATCGATCCATTGAAATGGTGGAGGCTCTTTACACTATGAATAGAGTGAGTATGATTCTGTCTGTAAAGATTAAAGAATTTGTAGTTGTTTAGATACTGTTCACCTTTTGCATTTTTGAAGTTTATATCTTATATTAATCTGTTCTAATTTATGAATACAATTAACACTCAGCGACCCAGAACAAATGTATTTTTTTGAGTTTGTCCATTTCTATAAGGTTCTAGACTATGATGGCCGTAATAAATTACATAGAATTTACTACCTTGCCCTAAGGTTCAAAAAATTCGAAATCTCGATCAGTTTAGTTTTGTGTTATACATGGTCAGTTCAAATTGTTATGTTGTGTAAAGTTGAGCCGTTACTCACTTGACTACAAAAGTCAAAGTGAACAACATATTGGGATGGTAGGAGCAACATTATGAAATCATGGTCTGCAGAACACTGGACATTAGATTTGTGGTTGGTGCTTATTTTTTTAACTTTGCAAAAAGTAAAGCAGTGAACTGTGTATGTTGCGTGTCTTCAGTAATTAGAACTTGTATCTGAGCTTGTTGCCTTTCAGGCTTACCTGTCTCTTCCAGAAGGAACTGCTTCAGTGGCTGGATTAATTGCAATGATGACAGACCACTATTGCAATCTGGTAATTTTGGTATTTATATTTTATCTGGTAATGTTTTCATTTGATTGTTTAACTGAACCATTATTAATATTGGTATTTATAAACTATCTGGTAATGTGTTCATTTGATCGTTTTAATTGAGCTAAGCTATCTGGAGATGTTGATTATGCTCATAAAATATGGACACGATTAAAGATATCCTGCTATCAAAGACACCCAAGTCTGGTTTACAAGGCATATTAGTGAAAATAGAGATTTTAAAGTAGACATTCACATCTGAAATTTATAGCTTTATGTATGATTAATGAAACATGGGAACCCTGATTGATATTGTTTGCTGTTTTGTGCAATGTGTTTGAATTTGGTGATCATTGCTATAGGAAGAACATGATTTAATTTACCTTCCACTGATAATAGTTGAAAATGGTTTTGGACCGTATATAGTAGACAAATAGTAGTTCACTAATTTTCGTCTAGATCGCCACAAACTATACCATATATATTCCCCTTTTCAACTATAAACTGATGTATGTATGTTTAAGATAGAAAAATTTCACCACCTTCTCCACAAACTACTACTTTATTTTAAAGTGTAAACTGCAGTTACTTATTCAATTTACTCAAGAAATCTTGTCTTTATATATGCGGCATAGGCAAGTAAATATAATCATAGTCGCAATGTCGATTAGCGATGTGTATATTTGTCTATTACATATTGCCTTATGATCCAATGCTGTTTTGCTTCTCATGTTGCCGTCATAATATTACCTGGTATGGGTGCTAATTTGGTTTGGATTCACATACTTATTTTCTTCATAATTGTGCATACCTAAATTCATCTGTTGGAGTACATTAGTTGCCTCTTTATAAGGCTTGTTGAAAACTGTCTTTTGTTTCTTTTCTATTAGGCTGGAAGTGATAGTGAGCAAGAAAGCAATGAAGGTGCAGGGACATCTCGAAAATTTCAAAAGCGTTCTCAGGCTAAAGCACAGCCTAAGACTTCTAAAGGATCTGAAGGGCGTTTGACTACAAGTTCTCAGGCAATTGCACCAAGCTATGACTACCTTCCGCTTTTGAAGAAGAAGCGCTCTGGTGGTATGCTCTGGTGCTTATGAAACTTTTTGGCATGCATGCTATAATACCCCCCCCCCCCTCTCTCACACACACACAGTCAGTTTATATACACAACATGTACCTTGTTTTGCGCCTCTTATATCATAAATTGATTAGTCACACTGTTGGCCCGTTCCCTATAAAGTAGTAACACAGTCCACTGCAATTCTGTACAGGAACCCGACCTCGTGTTGTCGGAAAAAGGACGCCTCGATTTGCTGTTTCCTTTTCTCATGAAAATATAAACAGGGATGCGTATAATTCCCCAACCAGACAGTATGGTGATGCTAATGATAGTGATGTTGGCCATGAGAATCTTATAGCATTAGCGGAAGCTTCACAAAGGGGTGGATCTTCTCGGTTCTCACGCTCAGCAAAGAGAATGGTAATCTTTTTACTGTTCTGCTATTTCTTTGGCTACATGCCCTAACAGTTGCTATTGAAATCTGTTTCATTAAATAAATGACTTTCTACTATTTTTTCTTTAACAAATCAACTTCGGCAAGGTTGGTGACAGTGACATGGATGAAGATGATTTGGAGGGGAGCATGAATGCTGATAATGAGGACTATCCTAGGAATAAGAGATATATGATGAAAGCAGGAAATAAGAGTGTATTATCTCGGAAAGAACCAAGAGTTTACGGGAAGAAGTTAGAAGTTGATAACAATAGAAACAGTCGAGATGAGATTAGGGAAGCTTGTAGTGGAACAGAAGAACAAAAACTAGGAGCAGTGCGTGAAAAATCCGAAATAGAGGTTTCAAATGGAAAACATTCTAGGTATTCTCAGGGTAGGTGGAAGAGAAGTAAGAAGGTTCTTTTTGACCAAGGTACCTAATGTTCTTTTGATTTTTGCTATCATTTCTGGTTCTTGCATATCTTTGCTTGGCTGATAAAAACTTGTCAACTTTTTGGCCCGTACCTTATATACTCTTATGTAATATTTTAAGTTTTGTAATATGAAAGAAAATAATAATACATGATAATTATATCATAATTATTTTCAATTTGTGTTTAGAATCATTGTAAATGCTAATTTATATAACTTAAAATATTTTAATAATTGAAATTGTTTAAGTCTTTCATAAGATATATAAAATATTAATCATTTTCCAGCCATCGGCATATTTATATAGAGAACTACGATATTTTATATATATATATATATATATATATATATATATATATATATATACTTGTGATGATTTGTACTTGAGCAAATGACTAATAAATATCGTTGTACTAATGCAAAAAACTTCAATAGCTGTTGCTGGTTTTTTCTCTCTGGATCAAATAGCTTTTAAGGTTTTCTCTTTAGTTCAATGATGTTTAAAATTGCACATCGTGTGTTTCCTTCGAAGACAACCCGAAAAGAACCTACATGTTGGCATTTATCATGTTTTTATACATTTATTGGAAGAGTTTTTTCACATGTATGTCTTTTTTAGATGAAGCCTCTGCTTTAACTGGCCTGGAAGCTTTGGCAAATGCAGTTCTCATGCCTGAATCAACAAATGATAATGGTAAGGTTATTGTTTCGGTAAGGTTATTGTTTCTTGATATTAGATTTGGCATATTGCTGTTAATGGTGTGTATTATGTTTATCCTAATTTCATTCTTCTACATTGTTAAGGTTTATGTCTGGGCCATATTACATCTATTCTTGAGCTTTATATAACAAGTAACTTTTGAATAAAAAGGAAGTATGAGTTCTGGCTTATGCAAAATTTGTCATCAGTGACTGTGTCAGAACGTTTTTGTACTTTGATAGTTTGATTCATGATACTTGATACTAGAGCTGGCTAAGAGGGGGAGCAAGTGGATCAGTTGAACTTGAACACGGGTCTATACTTTAAGAGGACCAAATTTATAATACTTCGCATTTTAAGTTTGTATTATAATGATTGAAAATGTATTTTGTTAATATAAATTAGATTTAAGTAAGGCCGGAGTAAAAAAAAAATTGGAAACACTTGTAATGAGTAAGTATAAATTTTTCAGTATTATTTATAATAATAATAAAAAAAAGATATATCACCTAAGATTCGAGTAGTTTCTTTCCACCATTCTTTATCTAAACATTAAAACACCAAGGTAATTTGAATATATTTCACATTATTATTATTTCATTTTTTCTATATTTTTCTCTTGTCACTAGGCAAACAAAACGTTATAGGTAAAATTTTCTTAGTTTTGTATTTCTTGTAATAATTTGATTCTTTTAGCTATATAAAAAAGTTATAGGCTTTTGTTAATTTTGAGCAGGGCCTCCAAATTATATTACATGGCCCTGCTTGCTACTTAATCAGATTGTAGCTCTTTAATTGCCATTATATGCTCTTTCATTTTATCTTCTGTCTCTTGCCCCTCGTCAGATTCATCCATTCATGTGAAAGAAGAAAGTAATGAAGTTGAGGAACCTGAATCCCTTGACGGTATAGATAATAGGACCCATCAGATAGAGAAAGGATGGGTATCGGAGACTAGATGGAACCAATCAATACCAGGATCAAAACATGCTGCTACAAATAGAACATCCATACTGGGAAAAGATTCCGCTCATGGTGTTAGTCGTAGTCCTGAGGCTGAGCTCAAAACTCTCTATTCTGTTACAAAGCTGTCGAGGAAAAAGCAGAAGACCTTGGCATCTAAAGTAAGATGACATAATTTTCATGATACTTTCTTTTACAGTTCACATCTTTCCTAGCCATCATTGTCCTTGTATGAGTTAACCTGACAGCCTATTTATAGCAGGTTTCAGCTGAACGTCATACTGATAATCATATGAGTGAATCTCAAGTAGCTGAGGTAAAAGTCTGTCTTTATTTTCCCCTCCTCTTTAAAGACACCTGATCCTCCAATAATTTAATTAATACAAGTCAGGGAGCATCTGTCAAAAAAAAAAAAAAAAAGTCAGGGAGCATGTTAATTATAATGATTAAATGATCTGTACTACATTCATTGTTGAAGCATATGATGGAGCCGATAAGATTGTGATCAATATGGAAGATGTTTCTTTAAAAGATTGTGATCAATATGGAACATGATGCTTTAAAAGTTTGGCACCAAGCTTAAGAGCAAAAAACTGCATTGTCATATGATTTCACAGATTTTTTTTCTTCTTTTAAATGCAAAGATAATTTCTTTAAGAAAAAATGTCGGAGGAGAACATTGGGCCAAATATTTTAAAGACGAATTAATAAAAAAAAAATGAGGGTTCATTCTAGAACCGTCAACTTCCAGAAGAGTACAATAATTACCAGAAAACCAATATGGAAATATTACAATATTAAAGATAATGAAACCAAATACTCCCTCCGTCCCACAATACATGTCTCTTTTGGAAAATTTTTTTGTCCCACAATACATGTCTACTTTTAGTTTCCAATGCAAATATATTGCAAATATTTCAAAATTACCCTTCTTGAAAGTTGTATAACAATTAATGGAGGTTGAATAAGAGTCTACATTCATGCATTTATTAGGGGTAGAGGTGAGAAAATTTTATCTAATCAATGCTTTCTTAATATGCGTAATTTTTTCAAAAGAGACATGTATTGTGGGACGGAGGGAGTATAATAATATTACTAACTCGCTAACATACTTATATTATTGATATATATTTAGAACCTCAACTATTATGTTATGTTATAGACTATGTCAATCCTATCCATGTTTGTTTAGTAAAATTTGATGATTACTGTTACATGCATTCACCTATATTGAGATAAAAAAAAATAAATTGCTGCCTGAAGTATAAAAGATTGAAAGCGTATGAAATAGAAAACCTTGTGCCTGTAGGGAAGATTCATTATTGGTCTCCAGTCAGTCCCTATTTCAAGTACTTTTGAAATTTAGCCATATAAACTGATATAATTTTGCTTTTTTGTTGAAGCGTATAAAGATCCTACTGGGGCGTTCCTCTGACACCTTAAGGTTTTAGACGAGTTGTTTAGTTAACATGGTATCAAAGCCCAGTTTAGGAAGGGACTTGGGTTCGACCCCCGTTTATTTTATTGAAATATATATTAATTGGTTACAGTATTAGTAGTTGTTTAACATTGAGGGGAGTTTTGAAGAGTATAAGATCCTATTAGGGCCTTCCTCTGATACCTGTTGTATCATCATATTTTTATCTATATTTAGTTCTATACCAAGTCCATGTAGAAGAGTTATCTTGCCTGTCTAACAGGCCTAGAGTCTAGAAGAGTTATCTTGTGTGTTACTATTGAGAAGGGAGGTTCTTGCTTACTGTATCTGTAAACCTTAATAATACAAATGCTGTGCTTGACTTTATTATAGGGTCGAGAGGTGTGGAATAAATTAAGCAAGGGAAAGCGATCGTCGCAAAGTGCTTCACCCATGTTAAATAAATACCCAGAGAATTCTTCTTCAAGTACTTGTCCAAAAAAGGAAGCCGGGGATTCAGCTATTTCAGGTGTATGTCTTCCTGTTGCAGACCAGGTTGACATAACCAATAAAGTAAGAAGATTTCGTAAGACAATGGTCCGCAAGGGCCTCAAATATGCAGATTCGGAAGTATCAGATAGAACCGTAAGAGGCCAGCACAATCGATTTTTATGGGACAAAGCACAATTATGAACACTTTTTTTTTTTTTTGCATTATCTACATTTATAACATTTTTAAGCTTGGAGTTATATCCACATTTACTTCTTTAAATGCAGAAAAAGCTCTTAAATTGCTTTTCCAATCATCAAGTACGTAGGTGGTGTGCATTTGAGTGGTTCTATAGTGCAATTGATTACCCATGGTTTGCTAAAAGGGAGTTTGTGGAGTACTTGCTTCATGTTGGTCTGGGTCATGTTCCTAGATTAACACATGTTGAATGGGGTGTCATAAGAAGGTATTTGTTTTTCATTTCTTATTACCAAACATTAATCTTGATGATTGAGCTGTCGTTTATATAAAATGCTTAATTTTAGCTCTCATCTTGATGCAGCTCTCTTGGCAAACCGCGAAGGTTTTCTGAACAATTTCTGAAGGAAGAAAAGGAGAAACTAAATCGATACAGGGATTCTGTTAGAACACATTATACCGAACTTCATTCAGGTACTAGGGAAGGGCTTCCGACGGATCTTGCAAGGCCTTTATCTGTTGGACAACGTGTAACTGCAATTCATCCAAAGACTAGAGAAATTCATGATGGCAGTGTCCTAACAGTAGATCATAATAGGTGTCGTGTTCAATTTGATCGCCCCGAACTTGGAGTAGAATTTGTCATGGTAATGCTAATTTTTTGGCTTCATGTTTTTTTTGAATTTATAATACAATAGTTCCCACATATATTGGTTTTTGATACATATGCAGTTAGTATTCATAAAATTCATCTTGGTACTGCTAATTTTTTGGTAATTAGTTTTTGGCTTCACTTTTTGTTTTGAATTTATAATACTACTTGCATATATTGGTTTTTGATACATCTATTTATGCGGTCAGTATTCATCAATTTATCTTTTCGCTACAAAGGAAGTGACAATGCCCACCCAGCCATAAGGACTTGAAATATCTGTATTTAACTTATTGTCATATCTCATATGTAGAACTCATGGGAACAAATACCATTCTAGAAAGGAGTCTGTCCTCGATACAGTTCTTTATCTTTGATTGTGGGTTGCTTCACTAATAAGTGAATTGGATACTTTCTTTATAAGAAGTATCACGACTTCTAAGTTTGGGTCGGGGGTATATGAGGGAAGTAAAGATAGAAATTTATGGTTCTATGCCTAAAGCTCTTGGTCCATGACCACTTCTACCTTTTGGGATTGATGACAGAACAAGGCTATGCTTGTGTCTGGTGATTGATATTCCCACTACTGGGCTATTTGCTCTCGTCTCTAACCTTATATTTAGTCCTCAACTTATTCCATATAATTGTTGCTTGGTTTTAATTCAATTTTCATGGATTAATAAAATTAAGCGAATGTGTAGGGTTGAATAGTCCCCCAAAATGAACAAGAAGGTAAGAAAAATCAGTCAAATGATTATAAAGTTTAAGTATGACAAAATATGTGCTAGTTTAGGTATTCCAGGTGTTTATAATCCCTGCGAAGAAGTATAGCCAAAGTGTGTTGTCCATCCATAACTGTAAGTGTGTCCAGAACTCACCGTACATGAGTTACTTTGGCCTTTGGAGAATGCAATATCGACACATGTATCAAAAATTACTTATATTCAAAATTCATTCTATCTGGTCTTTCTACCCATTTAATTATGCACAACACCGTTATCCTGTTGATTCCATCTTTTTTCTTCCAGTGAAGGATATCGTATTGCATTTGCTTACCCATTTGTCATATCATTTTCAGGATATTGATTGCATGCCCTCGAATCCATTAGAGAATATGCCAACATCAATGACAAGGCATATAAGTGCTAGGGACATTGAGAACTTAAGTAACTTCAGAATGAACGGGCAGGCAAAAGACCAAAGACCAGAAGGATATATCAAATTTTCTCCATCTGAAAACCTGGAAAATGTTTTTTCTGGCCCTCATACATCAGCTGCTTCTCACCCAACGTTTAATTTATTAGATCCTGCAAAGGTTGGTTTTTTTATATTCAGTAAAAATGATCTGTTTAGGTGTCTCTCTGAGATTCTACAGCATGTTGTGGATTTTTGGCCCCTTTGATAAAACGCTGTTGAATTTTATTTTATTTTACTAAATATTACTGTTGATATTTGATAACAGTGATTTCTTAGCTGGCCATTCTGATGCAAACTTATGCATGACGTTAAGATTAAAATTCAAATATTGTTGTAATAATGCCCATGCAAATTGAAAATTTCAGTTCACATAGGAGTATGGTAAATGCTCTTTTTGCTCTAAATGACTTTTTTGCGGAGTTTAATATGTTTTTGCTTACTTGCTTAAAGTTAAGATATATTCTTTTGTAGCCTCAAGTGTTATGAGCTTGCAAAATAACTTTATGGGTAACATTATAATGTTCTCTGGGAAACAAACTCTTGTTGCATATCATCTGTTCACATTAGTTTTGAGTCTTTTGACTGATATTCTTTGCACCCACTCTTATTGCTTAAAATGTAGTAGAAGTCTAGAAGATTAGGTTGAAGAACTTTGTAGTTGATAATAAGATTTCAAAAGAAGTCCTTTATTAATATGTTTTTTTTTCTTGAGCTAGATTGGCTCTGCATTTGTAGATTCACAAGCTATACTTGGCCCCAAAGATAAAGTTCCCAATCCACAAATTTCATACTCTCACCCTTCTACACTAGCACATATCAAGGCTCAAGAAGCTGATGTCCAGGCCATTGCCGAGCTAAGTCGTGCTCTCGAGAAAAAGGTTCCGGTACTTCCATCTTCTTTCGTACTTTTTTTTAGTAATAATCATGGACAAATTTATTAATTAGACACTCTTCTTTAAAACTCAGTTGGTCGTGTATCCGTATTTTATTAATAATTGAACTGTACGCGTCAAATGCATATGAAAAGTCTTCTCTTGTTCAATCATTGATGATATATAGTGTTCATGTCCATCTAATGGAGTCAACTGGTAGAGATATCCAGACTAGTGCATTTTTGTTAGTAATGGTACTACTAGGAGCCACTCACTACAGCTCATCTGTATAAGAATGCCTATTCAAGCTTCATCTTTGGAAGAAAATAATATTGATCGTCTTTCTTAATCTTTTTTTTTGTAAATCATTTATTTTTTGTTCCTCTAGCTTTAAATTATGCTTCACTGTAAGTGATTCTTTTATATCAAATTATATTCATATAAAAAAAATATAGAGATATGGTAAGCATAGATTAGAATTGATGGATCGTCTTGGATCTTGTAGCAAGTGCTAGTTTCTGAGTTAAGGGAAATGAACAATGATGTTTTGGGAAATCAGAAGGATGGTGTTTCAACTCTAAAGGACTCTGAGCCTTTTAAAAAGCAATATGCTGCTGTTCTCGTACAACTACGTGATGCAGATGAGCGGGTTTGTAGCTTCATGCGTTTATGTTAATTTTTGTTTTTTCTTCAAATTTCTCCTACAATTTAGTTAGTGCTATCCCAATTTTTATTTTCTTAGCAGGTTACTTCCGCTTTGGATTGCTTAAAGCAACGTAATACATATCAAGGAAATGGCTCTCTTACATGGCCAAAGCCCATGGCAAATTCTGTCAGTTCTGTTGGTGTGTTCAACTCTTCTAACTGTTCACTTCAAAATGAAGAATATGGATCTCATGTCAATGAAATTGTTTTGAGCTCTAGAACAAGGGCTCATACAATGGTTAGTGCAGCAATTCAGGTACAAAACTCCTCACTGCTTACCACTTTCCTCTTTCATGACTTCCATTCTGCTTTAATGTGCTTAGTGATTGTATGTAGTATCATAAAATTGAAGGATACTAATTGCAATATTTAACATTCAAAGGCATATATCATGCCCACCGTTAATACTGGTTGCCTTGTATTCTATGAATTGCAAGTTCATTGTAGAGATTTGTACACATCATGCCCACCTCTGATGCTCAATTTCTGTATAGCCTCAAGGCTCTCCTTTTTTCCCGCTAAATACCTTGTGGCTAATATAATTAGGCAATTAGCTGAGGCCAGTTCTCTAGCTTGCCTTGCATGCAGACATTGAAGTTCAATATGTGCTTTTATTCAAGAAATTGAGTTTATGTGAACAAGTGCAAGTGTAAATTGTGAAACGGGCACAACGGTACTCCACTTTGGTGGACACCTCTAAACCTGTACAAGCCTGTCTGTCATTGTTACTTTGTGTGTATATGTGTTCTCATTTAGGAAATTGAGTTTATGCGAACAAGTGCAAGGTAAAATGTGAAACGAGCACAAATATTTCCTGAATATGTTTGCAAAAAGATATTTAAACACTAATGCTACTACAATTCTTTTTCAAAATTTGGACCATGTGATAAATATAATCGAAGGAAAGATTACGGTTTTCAGTGGCATCTCAGTTCTTGATTTTCCCTAGATATCTCAGTCGTTTATCTGTCAGGAAATATATCTTCAGCATGTATATATTATTATATAAGTTGTACACCGTTTGAGTATGAATTTCTATCTTAGCTGCATAAGATGATATATATTACTACCTGAGTACCTGATGTGAAGAACAGCATGATTCTTCATAAATTATGAAGTGATATTATACAGAGGTAATATATATATATATATATATATATATAGGCTCATGATCAAATAGAAACTACTTTTAAAATAAAAACTAGAAACCAATACAGGTTAGTGATATTCTCAGTACAATTTAGTGATATTCTCTTTAGGATTTAGTGATCAGTGTTGCAGGAATTAGTGAAAACTTGCGGGAACTGCCCAGAATCTCTAATATGTTCCAGATTTTGCTCAGAATCTCTAGATCTGTTGACGTTTTCGATTCAGATGGTGGTGACGGTGGTGGAGATGGTGGAGGTGAAGGTGGAGATGGAGGAGGATGATTGTAGCGGAGGTTTGGGTGGCTTGAAATAGGGGGTTTGAGCGTTGCCGAAACAGTGGAGGCTCCCCCGCGTTTTGAGGTTGAGCCGAGGTAGAGAAAGAAGTATGAACGGGGCTGAAGGAGGTTGAAGCAGCGACCAAGATGGGGCTGGTGAAGATGGAGGTGGAGATTGTGTTGTTAGAGAAATAATGGAGGTGGAGATGGAGGTGGTGGTTATGGAAGAGGCAGACGGCATAGAGCTAGTGGTGGTTATGGAGGAGGCGACGATGGAGGTGGTGGCAGTGGCGGATGTGGAGGTGGGGTTGGTGAAGATGGAGGTGGGGTTGGTGAAGATGGAGGTGGAGATGGGGTTGTTTAAGAATTTAGTGGTATTTGTTTTAGGATTTAGTGATATTCCAGCTTGGTTTTTAGTTTCTAGAATAAGGAAGTTTCTATTGGAGTAATACTCTATATATATATATATATATATATATATATAATAGAGAGAGAGAGAGAGAGAGAGAGAGAGAGAGAGAGAGAGAGAGAGAGAGAGAGAGAGAGAGAGAAAAGTTCTATGGACTCTGATTTTTGTGGAGGCTTTAGAGACTTAATCACAGCCATCCATTTCTTATCCATCCAAGGGCTGCAGATATTTGTCCTACACATTCGTGTTCTCTCCCTATACTGTCCTGCACTTCTAAATCGGTGAACAACAAGCAGCACTTCTAAATCCTGCATAACATAAAATAATAATTTCATAATATTGGTGTTCAATCACCGAAATCCTAACAAATAAAAATAATAATTGCATACAAAACAAAGATGTAGTTGGACATTGCTATGATTGGCACTGAACTCATTGTCATTGTCTTGCAACGAATTGAATTTGTTGCAAGATAAAATAACACTTAGATATATCACAAATATGCGGGACAAATTATCAATATTACATTCAGGACAATAATAGTGTAAATTATAAAAATAGTTTTGAATTAAAAATTAGACAAGAAATGCAGGACAAGAATATTAATCTAAACATCAAACTAGTGGGAACCCAATATAAAAAATGTATATAAAACTAGTCTCTCCCTAGCTAGTCAAAAATAAAAAATCAAAAAAAAAAAAAAGTCCACTGCCACGTCATCAGTGATTATTATTATTATTTTTTTTTTGGCTAGCTAGGTGGAGACCTTAATGATATACATTTTTTGTGAAGGTGCCCCTGGCGGGGCCCTTCAAATAAATGAGATTTTGATAAATTAAAAAAGTTCTCACGGTTCTCATTTTAAGAAAGTTCTCATTTGAGCAAGTGCCTATATATATATACCTTGCTTCCTCAAAGTAACAAGGTAACAACAAGATCATGGCTTCCGATTCAATTCCTTCAACTCTATATTTATTGACTTAATATCTGGATGAAACATATTGCATTTGCAGCAATATATAATGTGGGTTTACTTTTAATACACTATAGAGTTTAGCAATAGACTTTCAGTTTATCTGCTTTTTCTCAAAGGACCATTTGATTGTTATCTGCAATGCAAAAAGGAGAGGTTGTAAGGGGAGCCGTTTTTGTCCAGTGCTAGCTTTGTAAACAGATGCAAAATGAAATGGGAAGAAAAGTAGGGCTGAGATAACTTATGACTAATGGGAAGAAAAGTAGGGCTGAGATAACTTATGACTTGTTGCATATTTTCTCATTACAAGTCCACAATGTGAATCACCCAAACACTGCTCTTAATATGAAAATGGGCCAAATCCCATATTATGTAACTTAATATGCTCTTCCTCATTTTTTGAGGTGCTTTCATGTGCATAAATAGTGATTCTTGTGTATTTTTGTCAGGCATTTTCTTCAATGAAGGGTGGGGGAAACACCTTTGAGAAGATTGAGGAGGCTATAGACTATGTCTATGATCAGATACCGTCCGAAGAAACCTATATACCATCTGAGAGGCCTTTTATAGCCACAGAGAGTGGTAATTTGGCTTCTCAAGAGCTTAAAAGTGGTACATTAAGTCCATTGCAGACCCTATTCAATCCACAGTCAGATAAACAAAACCTAGTTCCTTCAGAACTTATTGCTAAGTGTGTAGCTACTTTGCTGATGATTCAGGTTAGAAAATTAGAATAACTTTATATTGTTTTCTTTGATCCGATATTTTGTCACAGACAATTGCACGCATAGGTAGATTGACAATTCACTTTCAAAGCAGATCAATTGTTGTACTAGTTTGCTCTTAGGTATTGTAAAAGGAGTTCTCTTGATCCTTATTAACTTTGTCCCTCTTTTTATCCCACTATTATCGCAGAAGTGTACAGAACGACAGTTTCCACCAGCAGATGTAGCTCAAATACTGGATTCTGCTGTTACAAGTTTGCAGCCTTGTTCGTCAAAGAATCTTCCTGTTTATGCTGATATAGAGAAGTGCATGATTATGATTAGGAATCAAATAATGGCGCTTGTACCAACTTAATGCAACTCGATCCTTTGCCGAATAAGTTCTTGTATCTTGTAAATGGGTCGAGTAGATTAAGCGTATGTTTAATCCGGGCAAGAAATCTTGCCTATTCTTCCCCATTGGTGCATCTTTTACTTAGTAGAATGAGTTTACTGTAGGACCGTTACATATTCGTGAAGTTAACTTGCACTCATAGTTGTAGTTTATATTCATCAGAATAAGCTTTAGATTTTTGTTATGCCTGTAAATCGTGGATTTGAACGGACCATTAGTTGTCAAATATATAAGAGTATATTGCAAAATGCACCTCCCTGGTTTTTGCGAAAAGCACTTTTTACCTTAGACTTTCCAAAATTGCACTATCCACCCCGATAATTTTTTTGGCGCGACATTTTAGACCCTTCCGTTAAATATATCCGTTACCGTTAATGCTGAGGGTATGCTTGGTATATCAGTTTTTATTTAATTAAATGCTGAGCAACGGTCTTATTCATGTTGGTTTTATATACACACACTATATACAACCCCACAACATCTTCTTCTCTTTTCTCTTCGTTTTTTTTTTCTTCTTTTTCAAATCGGCTTAATGAATCATGGCTTACGGAATCTTATTCTCTTTATCCTCTTTCCAAAGGTCACCATCATTTCGGGCTTGAACGCCGGTCCTTAAACGCCCTCTCATTGTTGTTAATTACAAAGTTTCAAAAAGTTTAGTGCAAGTATATTGATTCTGGGGTTTTGATCGCAAGGTTTAGTTGGGGGAGATGGAGCGACTTTTGGATGGGGGTGGGGGGTGGGGTTATGTCTCAATTTGGGAGGGAATTAGATATTTAGGGTAAACAATTAGAAAAATAGAAGTGGACTGTAAAGCCCTCGGTGAAATTACAGCTTTACCCTTAAATTTTAACGTTAACGGGAGAGACTAACGGCTGTGGTCAAACCAGATGCATACTGCTGCGCTTTTCAAATGATGAGGGTGGATAGTGCAATTTTGGAAAGTCTAGGGTAAAAAGTGCTTTTCGCAAAAACCAGGGGGTGCGTTTTGCAATATACTCAATATATAATATACTTGGACAAATTTGTGTAGCACAAATTCTCAAAATCATTCCTATATCACAATGAAATTTACTATATCGGTCCTTTTTTTCATGTACCAATTTCATGATAATTTATTTTTCTTACCCTTGAAATTTCATAATGGTATTATTCAGTCTTTAGCCCTCTTACCACTTACTTCCAGGGGAGATGACAATTGGGGAACTCGATCAATAGAAATGGTTTGTTTTTAAACTTTTCTTCATTCCAGATGTGCAGGAAACTAATACTCCAATAGGTCCGAGTCAACAAATACCAATATATTTTAGTCATTATATAATCGGTGTAATTATGATGAAATGAAGGCGACTCCGCTCTCTTTTAAAAGGCAGAAAATAAATTTCTTGACTGTTCTAGAAATGGAAAGCAACCACCTGAACTTGTTTCACTAGCCCCAAAACACTTTCAAAAAAATCAACATTGTGCAACCTCCTGTACGTAACATATTGTGAGATCCAATCAATTTTTTGGCTGTATTATAAAGCTTTGAAGTTATGACTAAAAACAGTAATCAACTTAAAAAAGCAAACCACCTAAATTTGTTTTAAGGATCCAAGGCTGAGCACGATGGGATAGTCATAACCTGGAAGTGGGGCTTATCCTTTGGGTGTGATTCCCACTCAGCCGGGAATTATCGGAGTACATATACAGCTCTAGAAGCTTGAAAGCCTAATCAAGAAACAAAAGAGATCCAAAGGCATGCGCACAATTCATTTCTCTACAAGGTGTTTACTGTTTAGGCATGTTCTTTTATACAGCTCTCTGTCTATTAGCCCTAATCATTTTAGTCATTCTCTGGGCCATCTGAATTCTACTTGGCCAATTTTACAACACTTAAGTCTAACATTAGCCTTAAACTAAGGTTTAACTAATGAAGGTTTAAAAAAATTTCATTTTCTGTGTGGACAGTGGACACACATATATCATACTGAGTTAAGTAGATAATGGAATTTTAGGGTGCGAGTCTTATAATATACTACCTTTAAACGATGTAGTATATACTACTACCATTACTAAGAACTGGCAAAGGTAAATTTAATGAACATGACAGATTGATTGATACTACAGATTACGGGTTAAAACCTTGCATGTGTATTAGAAAAACCTAGGCCAGGCCCCAAGAAAAGCATTACAAACACAAGGGATTCAGGTTTAACGGATGAAAATTAAACTTCTATCATTTCCAGCAGAAGACCCAATAGCAGACAATTCAGCTGAAATTACTTGTAAAATCCTAGTCTTTATATGTCCATAGCTTAACCTAATCCCAATTACAGAGAGAAAGAGAAAAAAAGTGTCAGGGTTCCTTCCCTGGTAATCCACAAACTTACAAAGCTTCGGTTTTTACTTTGTGTCTAAGATTCATCCACAATCTGCAGAATAAAAATCACCAGATTAAAGCAAAGATTAGGGACTGGAAATGAAAATAAAAAATTTCAAAGGATTAGCCAATTGACATACAACCTTCTGCCTTTTGTTTTTCTTCTTTTTGTTTTTGATTTTGTTTTTACTCTTCTTTTTATTTTCTTTCTTCTTTGTGTGCACCTGAGGTTCATAATCCATCTCCGATGTTTCCTGACAAATTAAGTACATTCAGAACTTAAATCCAGGCAGAAAAAAAACTAACGCTAAACGACAATGAATCAAATTCGCATAATTGCAAATCTATAGCACCTCAGAGTCTCCAAAGGAGTTTACATGCTGAACTATTCTACCCGAACTCGAGCTTCCACCTAAACATAAAGATTCAAATTGTCAACCAGACTTTTAAATTGTCTATTCACTACCAACTCACTCTAATAAAAGTGTGTTAGTTATGCATTCCAAACTCATACTTTAGGAGGCATATTTACGAAAATGCAAGCAAGCAAGAAAAATATGGCAAGTGATTACGAGATATCCTTAGAACTAAGAACATGCATTCAGCTGGGAGGAAAACCTGGAACTCTATATTGGTACATCAAATTGAGTGTTCAAAGAAAAGCATAAATAGAATTTTTTTTTTAAAAAGTAAAAACACTAAGACATGATAATCAGAAATGCATTACTATGGGTTGGGAAAGGCAGGAAGATGGTCAGTACACTTGTGAACTAAGGGGTTTATATCCAAAATTCAGAACTTCTGTGATTACTTATGGGTTCATGAGTGTTAAAGATAACTTCCCCGACAGTCCAGTTACCTTGGTCGTGGGTAATAGCGGGAGAGGGAAATAATCTAACACCAGACCTCTTCTGGCACTAAAAGTGCCATACTACTGGCCAGCACTCCTTGATCCCAATAATTGCAGTCAACTACTCAAATTATCTATTAATTGTGCCTTACATAACTTTTAATTGTCCACCTCAGATCAAAGTGATTGCTTCGAAAGTCTGATCATGCAATGTCCATAATATAGTATGTTTATAACTAATCCAATTTATTAACTAATCCAATTTATGACATGCTTCGGGAAGCTGATACGGATAGACCAACGCTCCACCTGATTTACGATATGTGGGACACGATGATTGAGAAGGTGAAAGCAAGTATATATCGTTTCGAAGGGAAGGAGTTGAGTGAAGAATCAAGTTTCTATTCTGTTGTTTATAAAATTTTAGTGGACAGGTGGAACAAAAGCAATACTCCACTTCACTGCCTTGCTCATTCATTAAACCCAAAGTATTATAGTAGAGAATGGCTTGGTGATGAAGCTTCTGGACGAGTTCCTCCACACAGGGACATGGAAATTTCAAATGAAAGAAACAATTGCTTGATGAGGTTTTTTCCAGAAGAGAATGAAAGGAATAAGGTTGTAGTTGAGTTTGCTAATTTTTCAGGTTGCATGGGTATGTACAGCTCATATGATTCCCTGAAGGCTAGAGGCATTCTTGATCCAAAAATCTGGTGGGTAATGTATGGCGCTTCTACTCCTACATTGCAATCACTTGCATTGAAGTTACTTGGACAGCCTTCATCTTCCTCTTGCTGTGAAAGGAATTGGAGCACATATTCGTTTATCCATTCTGTGAGAAGAAATAAAATACTACCACAGCGTGCTAAAGACTTGGTATATGTTCACACAAATCTTCGTCTTCTCTCAAGGAAAACTCATGCTTATATGGAAGGAGAAAGCAAGATGTGGGATGTTGGTGGTGATGCTTTTTCACAAGTGGAAGGTGCAGGTATTTTAGAAATTGCAAATCTCTCCCTTGATGAACCGGAGATGGAGTCTGTTCTTTTTACACAAAATGATCATTCGAATGAAAATGCAGAATAGATATGTGTATGAAAGAAACTCTATTATTATGAATATAATCCAATATTTAACATATATAAATATTATTTTTTTTTATTATTTTTTTTTTGCCGTGTCCCGTATCCACAACTCTTTGAGAATTGGAGAATCCCCGTGTCCCGTGTCCCGTGTCGCCGTATCCGAGTCGGTGCTTCCTAGTTTATAAGCTATAGCTGTGTAACTCAAATCAAACAATATTAAAAAGAAAATGACTTTTTCATATAAGAATTTTGTGGGGCAAGCTAGGCTCGTAAATGTTAACGATACTAGAGTACGATTTGAAATCCTACTGAGTGTGTCAGGAGCAGTGACGGGGTAGTACTATTACTCTATTAGTACTACAATAGTAGAGTATGGGGGTTAGTAAGGGTAGATAAGTCATTTACTTTTACTTTACTTGTGTTGCTTATACACATTTCAGTTTATGCAATTGTGAAATGAACATGTAAGTATTTCCACCAGCCTCTTTCTCTCTCTAAATTCTGTTGTTCTTTTCTCTCTCCAGGGTTTCCATCTCTCTCTTCTATATCTGTCTAATATCTCTCAGTCTCTCAATCTTCTCTGTTCTACTTGTTCTTTGCTTACATAATCAGAAACCACCAAAAACAGCACTAAAACAGTTCATGAATCAAAAATTTGACAAAGTGACACAATATGGAGATCCAAAACCTTTACATACCTATGTAGTGGCCCATGGTAAAATACTTGACATAACGAAAGCATCGCTTTGAGTTTGTTGCAAGTTTACTGTGACTATAGCTGAGAGATTGTGGTATATATACATGATTTATTTGCTTATGCTATTCCCTGAAAGCGTTTGTCTATTTTACAAGTTTACTCCATTGCTAACAAAGCCTCTGGCCCCTAAAGATAAATGATATCTTCCAACAACAACAGGCACACATTGATTCAATCGTGTATGTACCTAAACAAAAAACCTAGAAGCCTAAAGCAATCTAAATATTACCAAGAAAACAGAAAAAGCATCTCCTATCCACAAAACCCTAATCACGATCCACAAACAAATTTAACAAAATCAGGTTGCACACAATGGTGATCCCCAATTTCTCATTATACATATATTTATCACGCTAAAATTAACATATCAGCCATTCGAGAAAAAAACGTGTAGTAATAAAAGACAGAGAAGGCTACCCCTGATAGTTTCTTTCGCATTTTTGACAGCGAGCTCGAGAAGCTGGGGATTAATGGAAGCCAGAGCGTTCGGATCCTGCAGCTTTCTTTCGAGAAATTTAGCCAAGGCAGCACCCTTGTTAGTCTTCAATGGCCCTCCTGGATGAGCCAACCTGATCATAACCCCAATCAACAAAAACACTTATTATTAATAGATTAAATAATAAAATTGAACAAGCAGTGATATTGATAAGATATGAGATTGAAATGAGAAATTGAAGAGTATACCTAGGAGCAGACAAGGAAGAAGTGGATCTGGAGGGAGGAGGTAATGGGGCGAACTTGCTTCCTCGGAGTGCTTTCTTGTCCTCCTCCGACAATCCCTCCATCGTTAGAGATTTGATGTGTGTGTTCTTTGAATTCTTGTTTATTTATACACCGTCGTTCGGGAACGTGACAACGTCAACGGCAGGGGTTTTGTAAGAGCTCAAACAAAGATTGGCCCCTGGGCCTTAAACGAGGACTATGTGTATAGCCCAGTAACAGCATCACTAAAAAATACGTTCGGCAGGTTTTGAAGAAGCCCAGGTTGTTTTGGACGTTGGGCAAATTTAAAAAAAATTATTCTTTACTTAAAGTAAAGAAATGGATTAAAATTGAAATTAAATAAGTTAATAAATTGTTGAAAAAAAGTAAAAACTGTGAGTGAAAAGTTAGCATTCTCAACTTCTTAAAACTGTTTCTACTTGTTTACACAAACGGGTCATAAAAAACAGATGTTAGAAGCAGACAGGCTTCTGCTTGTTTACACAAATAGATCAATAAAAAAAGAATTTAGAAGCAGACATGCCCTTTGTTTGTTATAAGAAAGAAGTTACTTATATTGAACCAATATTGATAATATATATTTAAATATTTTTTTATGCGTATAATTTATTAGATATGAAAAAGATGATAATTTATTATAATTTATTTTTAAATTGATCCTATTTGTAAAGTCAAATTTAAGAAAATAATAATAAATCATTAAAAAATATTAGGATTTTTAATTTTTGAGATTCTAACTTATAAATTGAAAATTGATTTATAATTAAAATACAATAAACTAATACTCTTATAAAAACACTTTAATAATAGAGGTTCTGTAAGGAGTTGTTAAATTGTAGGTGCATGACAAATAACAAAAATATCATTCAAGAAATTATTTTTCAGAACATATTATCCAAAATCAATCAATCATCAATATACTTATATAAAGGAGAAGCGAGGGGCGTGTAGGTGGCGCCTCTCACATCGCTACGTTTTATTTTTCTAATTTTTTGGAATTTTTGGATGAAAAATATCAAAAATTAGAACTATTTTTTTTTAGTTTCGGGTATATTAGAAGCAAATTTCAGAATCTGATTTTGTTTCAGATTATTTATGGAATATAGTAGTATGAATGTTTTAATCTGATTTTGTTTCAGATTATTTAATTATGAGAAAGAGTAGCACATACTACCTTTTTTAGTTTCGGGTATATTAGAAGTAAGTTTCAGAATCTGATTTAGTTCAAATTATTTATGGCATATAGTAGTTTGAAAGTTTTAATCTGATTCTGTTTCAAATCATTTAATTATTGGAAAGAGTAACACACAAGTCTCTCTGCACCTATAAATACTCCTATAGATTGTAGGATTTTGGATCATCTAAACACAACCTCCTCTCTGTCAAAACCCCAACTCTCTCTCTCGTGATAGTTCTATTGCTTGATTTCTAACTTGGTAGTTCAAATTATTTATGGTATATAGTAGCTTGAAAGTTTTAATCTGATTCTGTTTCAAATCATTTAATTATTGGAAAGAGTAACACACAAGTCTCTCTGCACCTATAAATACTCCTATAGATTGTAGGATTTTGGATCATCTAAACACAACCTCCTCTCTGTCAAAACCCCAACTCTCTCTCTCGTGATAGTTCTATTGCTTGATTTCTAACTCGGTAGTTCAAATTATTTATGGCATATAGTAGTTTGAAAGTTTTAATCTGATTCTGTTTCAAATCATTTAATTATTGGAAAGAGTAACACACAAGTCTCTCTGCACCTATAAATACTCCTATAGATTGTAGGATTTTGGATCATCTAAACACAACCTCCTCTCTGTCAAAACCCCAACTCTCTCTCTCGTGATAGTTCTATTGCTTGATTTCTAACTCGGTGGTGCCGTTCTTCTGCAACGATAAGTGAAGGCTGTTTATATAGTATTAAAAAAATAAAGATCGTTGCAAGCAAAGGTAGTTATAGATCGCCATATGGGAGTCGACAAATTGAAACAGGGGAAAAGATAATATAGTCTTGACATGATATTGATGGATGATTTCAATAAATTAACTATTAGTGATGTATGTTTGTTGGTTATTCTTTTATAATATTTGTTTTGTTCATCGGATATGTATGTTTGTTGGTTATTCTTTTATAATATTTGTTTTGTTCCTCGGATATGTTTGTTTTTGTTAATTTTTATATGATTTACTTTGTATACAGGAAAATATGGTGGAGAAGCGAGGGGCGTGTAGATCGTTCCGTTCTATTTTTCTAATTTTCTGGAATTTTTGGATGAAAAATATCAAAAATTAGAACTACCTTTTTTAGTTTCCAATATATTAGAAACAAGTTTCAGAATCTGATTTTGTTTCAGATTATTTACGGAATATAGTAGCTTGAAAGTTTTAATCTGATTTTGTTTCAGATTATTTAATTACGAGAAAGAGTAGCACACAAGTCTCTCTGCACCAATAAATACCTCTATAATCGTAAAGTTTTGGATCATCTAAACACAATCTCATCTCTCTCAATACTACAACCTCACGGATTTAAATTAGATGTTTTGTGCACAATCAATCCAAAAAAATTGGTGGAAGGTGACACTGTAAGAACATGATTACTTTTCAATGAAAACACAAATAAAATTAAGATATATTCGTCGTGCTTTAAATTGTTAATTATCTGTATAATTTTTTTTTTCATTTTTTCACCATGAATTATAGTCCAATTTTGTAATTTTATATATTAGTACTGGTATTACATCAAGATTTTTATAATACAAAATTTATTTTATTCTACAAATATTAATTTTGAAACGTTAATATAGTTTTATAAACAGCCACAAAATTATTTTATTTTACAAATATTAATATTGAATAATTAATATAATTTTTATAGGCCGCCGCAACGCGCGGCTTCTCAAAAATGAGCATCTATCAATACCATGCAACGGTTTTGATTATGTAGTCGATCTGAGTTTTATAGACTATTCCAAACTCTTTATACACGTAATATTTTCTTCATTTTTAATATATATTGGATATTGGATTGGATATATACAAGTAGATATGCCTGTGATCTGTGAGGGTGAATGAATCACTATCGTCGGACCGGTTGGGCTGCGAGAATATTGAATCCGGTTAAAATAATCGATTTTATGTAATTCATATAGCCAATCAATATAGCAAACCATTATACTTTACTACAAAACAACGTTATACTTGCTTGTTTGTTGCATAATATTCATACCAATATGTCAGTGTTAACTAAATAACAAATTTCAGTGATACTGAAAGTTACTTGCACCAGGATTTCACAAATCTTACTCTTGATCTTGATCCCAGGGAATTCTCCCGTTAGAAAAAAAAAAGGCCTCAGATGTTAATCCGGTGTTTGGATTTTTCAAAAAAAAAAAAACATAAACATAACAAAATGTAATATGATGTGAAATTTTAGAATGCAACTCTACATGAGATGACATTTTGAGAGTTTCAATATAACAAAATGTAATACGTTATGATATTCTAGAATGAAACACTATATGAAAGAGTCCTTCATTCATTTCTTTTTAAAATAATTTAACAAAATGAAAGGTTCTTCCTGCGAAATGGCATTTAGGGCATTTAGGGCTTTAAAACTAGACGAGCTGGTGTTAAAAAGTGAAAAACAGATGAACCCTACACAATCTACACAATCTAACAGATTGTTTTGGATTTCAAAATGATATTTGAGATTATCTTTTCCGGTAGTGATATTTGGGGCCTTATCACCCGAAAAAAACGATAAACTGGATCAACACCCGTAGGTTCAGCACAACAAAGGTCTGCACAAATGTGCAATCCGGATTCCAGACTCTGAAAATTTCCGGTGACACAAGATTTGCAAAAAACAAGATCACATCAAAACATTTTCAACCACAAGATGATTCTAAACATTGTCATTCCCCATTCCTTATTTTACTATCTTGTGAGTAGCTGCTTTGAAAATGTAAAACAGGTTACAAACCTTTTACGAAAAAGGCAGTTTACAATTTCGGCACAAGTAAATTTGGTAAAAAGGCAAAGAAAGACCGATACGTTCCATTGAGCTCCGATACTTAAATTTACAAGTCTCTTCTCTGAGCCTAGTATCCTAAAAATCAGATCATCGAGTATGAGGCCAACCAAATTATCCAATTGTATATCTTTGAAAGAATTGTAGCAGAAACACCGCGCTTTCCTCAAACTGCAGCCTCTTAACCAACAAGGAACCTGACAACATCCCTCAGTGAAATGATACCTTCTACACGCTTGCTCCCAGCCTCCACAATGATAAGTCGTCTCACGCCTAAAAACAAGATATCAGAGTTTAGCGAAGAGATGATCTAACAAAAGAAAAGACTGGTTGAAACAAACCTAAAGTCTAAAAAAAAACACTAGCTCACAGAGTACCAGGACAAATTCTGGTCTAAACTGACCAACACTGAAATGTATGTTTCACAACAGGACCACACTCTAGCAACATACTTCTTATTTTACTCCTACATCTGATTATTTAGTTCCAAGAGAACTGAATATGAAAGCAATACTAAGATATTACCGCACAACATTTACAGTAACCTTGAATAATGAGTCGGCTAATATTTGTCCAGATTTGAGATACGAAATTAACGCAAATGAAACGTAATTGCGTCAATAGAGTGAACCAACATAAAGACCATGAGATGGCAAAGAAAAAGAGATAACCTGGTGTTGCCAAGCGTTCCATCACCTTATGTAGTGAATCAGAACGCAAACACATGTGACATCTTTGGCTGCTGCTACCAAAAGGAGAGTATGGTTCTTGTCCTAGCTGCAAAGCCTAGAAAGAAATAAAACTTAAATTAATGTGAAAAAATAAGACTTAAAAGGCGGAAGCAAGAGATGGATTATGTTGACACTGTAATATAGAAAAATCGCATACAATAAAAATTACAAGAAATAAAGGCCACATAATAACTAGTCTTCAGCATCCGGTTTGTTTATTCAGACTGTAGAAAACAAACTCAACTACCAGATGATAAACAGGCCATCCACATATAGCTGTTACGTATTATAATATAATAATAATTTATTAATATGATCCATATAAACAGCTTCGATTCAGAGGTGGCTCGAATATAGTTTGCCTTCTATTTATTCATTTGACCCAGTATGTTGATATCCTTCTTCCCTGGTATATCACTTCTGTTAAAAGGAATAAAACAGTAACTGGTATTTGAAAATTTCCTCTTCTAGTATAATATTTACAAGCGAAATCAATTTCACATCTGATTACTACAATGACTAAAGCTAGTTTTGATAAGGCTGGTCCTAGCTAACAGCATAAATCTTTTGCAGCTTGATTTAGTAGCACCCTTCAGTAGGTATGGGAGAATAATAAAGTATAGCCATATTCTGATTAAAATCCATAACAGCATATTAATGCAATCCATAATAACAGCCAACCAGTCCAGCTTTTAAAGGACATACCTGACCTGTCTTGATATATGTTTAGGTGGATATACAATTGAATATAATTATATAGAAAAGATAAATATCTGAAATCTCCTTGGAACATGCTAATCACAGTATCATTCTAGAGAGAGAAAATATCACATTTTAATGTTTCTTTTTTGAGTGCTAAATTATATATCACATGACTATTGAGCGTTATAGTAATGAATGTTTTCTGAAACTTGCATTCTGAGGTCACCCCTAGGAGGATAGAGGCTATAATTTACGTTAGTAATTGAAATGGACCTCCAATTGAATTCGAGAGGAGATTAGCAGCCCACGGTGAAGGTTACTAGCTCTAGAGCAACCATGTCACTATAAAAACTATCCCCCACCCCCCTCCCCGCGACCGTGAGCACACTGTCATGTCTTTCTTTTTATTGATGGCATGTAATGTCAAGTCTGTTGAAGCTCATAAATATAGAGAACACTGCTTAAATACTATCAACATAAAAAAAAAACACGAAGAAGATGGCCAGGCCTTAAAAACTCGAATAAAAACTCACCTGATGAATGGTCATTTCTTGCAGATTAATGTGTGTATAAACTTTATCTTTCGCTAAAGAGGTAATATCACTGCCAAAAGAGAAAGATGGTCTTAAGATCAACATATTTACCTCCCCATGGTAACAAATTCTGAACACGGTGGACATCAACAAAGATCAAGTTCTATAATGGTCTAGCATTTACCTCCGCGAGTAAACATCCAATAGCGAGTCATTGTCATCCACTATTGGGATCGAACTAACTTGAGCTGCAAATGTAATAGCTTTAGGTTAGAATCACTAGGTCACTTAATATAAACAGGCCCACATCAACCCCCAATTTGTTTATTGTTACATGACGTATTTTGGCATTTGTCTTGCAAAAGAATATGATGGTATATACAAAAGTGAAAATTGTCAATTAAAAAGGAAAGACTCCAATTCCAGACAGCACAGCAGATAACCATACAATTTGAAATTCGTAACAGTTCCTGGTTATCGCCAGGTACCAGTAACAAGGGCAAGGACGTGACCAGGCACTTGTGGTTCGCACACCTGCTTTACACGTGGAATTAATAATCCCTCTTTCTGTTATTTTAATGGTGTTGATTAAAATGCCAAAATGAAACCAACAGCCTAAAGAGTAAGAATATCATATATTTTAGGTCGGTTTGTTCAACTTAAGTTTGAGATTTATCTTTCTTACATAGTATGACACAAATTCAGGCAGATCAGCTAGATGATTTATTTTTGTTGTTGAAACTTTTTCCAGACAGAATATTATATAACAATAAGTATTTCTCATTTTTCCAACAGACCAAAATTCGCCCATATACAGTTAAAAAAACAAAGAGACACAGCGTTCTCTTATTTCAAGCCAACAATCCTCCATTTATCATCAGTTCAAGCAATCATTAATTAATTAAACAATTAAACAATAAGCACACCTTGCACTAACAAATTTAATGCTGCATTTAGGGATGCACTTGGTCTCAACATTGCTAATGGTCGTAGATTAGGCTCTCCAATTTTTGGGACCCAAGTGCCCAATGGAATTGCACATATTGGTAACTGAAGAATAGGCAACAATCCAGAAGAATTCCTAAAATACCTGCATAGACCTGAAAATTAGCAAATTCCGTCGTCAGTAGGCAAAAAACTACCATAACTTGGGAGGTTTTACAAATACTTACATTTGAGTATTTCAGATAGTGATGCAAGGTACAACAACTGCGGATATAAGCCTTCCTCTGAAGATGAGTGAATGATGGGCACTGTAGCAACACCAGTGTGCAGAATCTTCGAAGCAACATCTTTCAAATTCTCATCTGGCCCTGCCTGTGCATAAAGCTATAGGTCAGCCATTAGAACAAATTTCAACAATTTTCTTCCTTAAATTGTCTTTGATATGTGACTGCTGACAAGTTCGCATGGTGAGTTCTTACACGGAGAAACAAAATAGGATATAAATAGTTTTGTCCTTCCATGAGAAAAACTATACTGTTAAAAATTCAAACTTGCAAAGGCTAATTTAGGCCTGTTTGTTCATCCTTGGGAGTTTAAAAGTCAATTAACATAGCTTACAAGTCCAAATTCAACTTAATTATCGGCGACAAAATAAATTTTAAGCACCTAATGTGGCCTTTTTCCTAGCCTCCAGTTATTCGCCTTACAGCGAGCAGCTGAAAGTCTCTAGCTTCCTAAAATTTTATAGCAAAGTAAATATAAAAAATTATAATATTATATCTTAAACTTGTGAAAAGTGATTTTTATATTAATGTATTTTATCTATTTATAGTAAGAATTCTTACAAAAATTATAATATTTACAAAATATAAAAAAGGAAAGTTCAACTATTTTGGAATGCAGAAAGTGAACACATAATTTAGATATGCATACGCACTAGAAGATAAAACAATCATGATATCAGTTGAACCTGATAGCTAGGCAGCAAGTCTAGCATTCTCACTACACTCACATGCTTCATTTACAAGAATATAATGCACAATTATCAATAATAATTAGGGGAAGCTGAAGCACCCAGCAGAAGACTGTCTACTGACATAACTGAAGTGGCTTCAGGCATCACAGTTACATTTATCAATCACAAAATTGTATAAATTCAATGACAATACCTTAAGCAGGAATAACTCTAAACCGACCTATTGACCCACCCAATAAGCTTCAATTAATTCTTTTTAAGTGATCCCCTTATCTTGAGAAGTCACAAGTGTGTAAGTGTTGATACTTCATAGTAAATTGACAACTTCGGCTGGATGGATACTCCAACGGGTAAGCGGCTACACCACTCACTATTACCTCTGTCATCATTGGCTCACTAGCTTCACTACCATCTATAAATTACTTGTACATGTCTAAAATCTAAATACGCAA
Source organism: Daucus carota subsp. sativus (assembly GCF_001625215.2). Lineage (NCBI taxonomy): Eukaryota > Viridiplantae > Streptophyta > Magnoliopsida > Apiales > Apiaceae > Daucus > Daucus carota. Next base: position 12,197,459 of record NC_030387.2, read on the forward strand.
AATACTTGACAAAGCACAAGAAACATCCTGAAGAATGAAGATAGTCACCTGGATAAGTTGGCTAGGAAACTCACTGCGATGCTCATTAGTTTGTCTGTTCAAAAATAATTTTGCTTGTTTCCAAGCAGATATAGTATGAGTTTCAAGTTCTTCCTCAGTCAGGTTGGACCCCCGATCACCAAGCTGCAAAAGGGGCACATAGCTTAGTAATTAGTAATAACCTATCTAAACTCTATATTATTTCAGTCACAGTTAATGAAACGACTTTAAAAATATTATATTGTGAGGATATATTTAACGCTAACACCTGAATAATATTCAGACCATAAAAATCAAAATACAAGTAGAAGTTTATCGAGCAATACAAAGCTGAAAAGGTGCAGGCTAAAATACACATTTGGTAGACAAGAAACATAATTCCAAAAAAAAATAGTTATCCTTCTAACTCTACAAAGACCAGCTTGAGCAACCCATTTTTTAATGCATTATTAAGAAAACCAAATCAAGTGTGAACCACTATAACCATACAGTGTAAAACAAAAACACAAACTAAAAGGTTATTAGATGCCCAAGCAGCATTGTGCTCGGTCGCTATCATATAGTCATTAAATACTCGTTTTGACCTAGTAAGCCATGTCAATAATTGCACCGGGAGCATAGTAATCTTGCCATACCATACAAAATTAATAAATTTCTCTTAAGATCTTGAACATGTGTAATCACCATTTCATTGCATAAAAATTGATCCAAAATTCAAATAATTTCCTCTATTTATATAAGAAAAAGGTTTATGTATTCCAAAAAAAGGTATACTGCTCTAGGTAAACTTATCGTCACAAAACCATTGAGTAACTTGATTAAATAATTAATATTAAATTCAAACCGAGAAAAACTGTATTTTCACAGGTCATACCTCTCTCATAATCAAAATAAAATCCAGTGCGCTAAGTACTCCGGTAAACTTTCCCTTGCCAAAGTCCCAAAGAGGAGCAACAGTAATACCCTGTAAACATCTTGATCAGAAGACTAGTGTACAAAAGCTTGATATAAGGAAGTGAGATTGTGGGGAAGTTAAAAGAGCAGATGGCTTCATGAGATACTTTCTAAAATATTACTCAGAAGAGCCTTTTTCGCGACAAGAACATGAAAGGAATTAACTTTTCTATCATATAAACTAGTGAAGTATTTCAAATTTAAGTGCCGAAGATGGTGAATGATGGGCCTCATTAGTGAGCTAAATCATAATCAGAATAAGTAAGCGATTATAATTCAGACCTTAAACTATATGGAGCAACGTTCCATAGGACTACTGCCCATTTATAAACAATAGAGGGACTACTCCGTAAGTCTAAATATAAAAGTTACTGCAGGTTTCATATAAATGTTTGCTAGAGCACCATAATAGGAGAAGCCAACAGTCACTAGAAGATATACGTATACAAAATTTACACACAAAATATCATTTGTACATTATATTCTGGTTTCCATGGCAAACAATTTGAGTGTTTATAGATTCTTTCTAGTGAAACAAAAAAACTGGGTCATGTTGATTGTAATTGTTTAGCAACACAGGTCTGTTTTCTTATTATTAACAAATATGTGTGTGTGTGTGTGTGTGTGTGTCATACTGTCATTCCAGGAGAGAAAGGGAAAAAGACTGATATACAGTATTACTTATAAATGCATCTACATATTACCAGTACTTAAAAAAGAAGAGGATATAACCGGAACATACTTGTTCATGCAAAATATGAAATGCTTGCTTTACAGGCAAATCAACATCTAGTGCAATGACCTGCAATAAGAACCGCATATAGATGAGGAAAAATTGAAATAACCGTGTTCCTGTGTCTGATATATGCAATCTTAAACTTTAAACTTGGTTAATAAGATGAAAATTCGTGATCTGACTAACACGGAAATTTGAGATTAGACTATCAAACCTTGCCAGACTCTGGAAGCAACTCATAAGCTGTATGTGTAGACAAGAATGCAGATATGCGATGACGGGACACCTGTATTTCTGCTTCTGATATTCTAGGCAGAGCGTCGTTTGCCGTATCATTAGAAACTCTAATCTGCAAATTATATTAAATGGAAACCAAATTGGTCCCAAAAAATCAACATCATCACATATCTAACTCAAATAGTGGAGAGAAAGAAAGAGAGTTGTGGATGACTGCAATATAACATCCTTAGGAAAAGAAACAGCAAAAGAGTGTAATACCAAACGCTGGAAGACAGCATTATCAACATCCATGCTAGAACCAGAAGGTATTTGTGGACTCAGGATTGCAGAATTATAACCAGAATCTCTTGATAACATGACAGTATTCACTGTTCCATAGTTGCTGCTCACACAAGGTTGGCGCTCGTCATGTCGCCATTCACCATCAACAATAAATTTGTACTGAGAGGAAATAAATTATCAATGTAAGAGATTCGAAAGATGATACAAGATATAAACTTGAACATATTAAATTCATAATTATAAGCAGAACATATATACTAAAATATAGATGCTGCTATATTGAACATGTAGCTTTCAATTCTTGAGACTTCTGTTAACTTCTTCTTTGTCCAGTCTTTTCTTCTTTATAGTTTTCACCAGCACTAACACTTGTTTCCCAAGTTCAGAGAGAAAAGAAAAGAACTCAAATTGGAAGAATGGAAAAGTAAAGGAAATGTAACTATAAAAATTAAAACCTCTCCAGTGTGTTTCCAATTTAATTGAAAGTTTTATATGTGTGTTCCTGATTTGAAGGCAAAGAAAGGCAATAAATTATTTTATCCTTATACTACTATGAAGAGGTAGATGCACAAGGAGGACAAACAATTTAATTAACGTCATAATATGGGTAAAGTTGGTATTCATGAAATATTCTAATTGGCTTTTTATCCCAAATTTTATCAGATTCAGGAACAGGGGTGGAGCTAAGAGGTAACAGTTTACTAATTTACAGATTTTTATATCCGAGTGGGTCATAAAATCACTTCCAAATTGTTTAAAACACATGTAGATATATGCATTTGTGTTTTTAAGGTCAAAATATTGTAAAATTTAATCTCTGCTCCCTCAAATATATACAAGTTATAAATATGATAATATTTTAAGAGTTTAAGAATTTAGCTATTTTAAAATAAAGTATTCACACTTATGGTATCTTTAATTTACAAATGTATGAACATATATTACCTAAAGTTATACATTTCAGGTATATGACTTGTTTAAAAGAAAAAAAAAATCCCCCTGCAACCCCTAATTCCCCTGGCTCTGTCTGTTCAGGAGGTAACTTTTTGAAAAAAGCAAGTCCATTTTCCTATCCAGTAATGTTGTGATAAGTTTTATGCTTTAGCCTCTTGAAAAAGGATTACATTTATTAGACTTGGCTACATGGTAATATCCAAAATCATATAAAAAATTATTAAAGGCTAATTAATCTTTTGAAAATCAATATACATACATCGCAAACATTTTTCTGCCAGAGACATTTTTTTTTGTGCACTGGATACGAGTAACATAACATTCAACTAAAAAACTTAGTTTGCAACAATAAACAGATTGTGAGGGGGAAATCTCTGCTTAATCCAGCTTTTGATTTACAAAACAGAGGGTGTCATTTTAACCGGAGGGTAATAAGGATCAACTGTTGACCTATTTACAAATTTACAAACTGGAAGTAGTTGCCTACCACTGGGCTACTATTCCTCAATTTGCCAAGAGGCTTTAAAAAAACATGCATAAACTATTTTACGTGAAAAAAGGGACTCCTCTGCTTGGATTCATTATGGAAAATCTCAAGTGGCGTAAAGTTTAATTAATTAGAATTTTGTGTATTAAACATATACCACCAAGTTGCCTACCAATGGGCTATTATTCCTCAATTTGCCAAGAGGTTGCTTTAAGAAAACCATGCATAAACTATTTTACGTTAAAAAGGGACTCCTCTGCTTGGATTCATTACATAAAATCTTAAGTGGCGCAAAGTTGAATTAATTAGAATTTTTTTATTAAATATATACCAAGTTGCCTACCACTGGGCTACTATTTCTCAATTTGCCAAGAGGGTGCTTTAACAAAAACATGCATAAACTATATTACGTGAAAAAAGAAACTCCTCTACTTGTATTCACCGCGGAAAATCTTAAGTGGCGGAAAGTTTAATTAATTAGAATTTTGTGTATTAAACATATACAACTCTACCTTGTTCAATTAAGTGCATTAAATATGTTCTAAATAACGTACTCCCTCCGTTTCAAAATACATGTCCACTTTAGAAAGAAAAAAAAATCGTTTCAAAATACTTGTCCACTTCAATTTTCGATGTAAATTTATATTTCCAAAATCAACTCTCCTTCACATATTTCTGATTTAAATTTCCAAGATCAACCATATGCCACCTATTATGTTCAATTAATGACTTAATACAACTCTTTTTTCTCAAAGTTTACTTTTCTTAAATTATGTGTTTTTTAGAAAGTGGACATGTAATTTGAAATAGAAGGAGTATTAGAGTTTTCCTCCTTAGATTAAGCAAATAATTGTGAATTTGTCATCTTTCTAGACACCTAAATAATGAAAATATTCCTAAAAATTGTAATGTTTCTACCTAAATAAAATATGATCAGGAATTGACCAGCAAAATATACACACCAGTTAACTAACATAACTAATACACCAAACATGTGCATGTTCAACACAAAATCTTGATAAACGAAAAAGGAGCAATCTTACAAATTACAGATGACGAGGCAAATTAATAACGTTGACGTTTAAGTTCATGAAAGGATAATGAAAATGACGTCTTTGAAGAACGGTTACAGCATTATTTTTAGCAGTAAAGATGCGTTACTATTATGGCTAGAAGCTTAGACCGTGAGTAAGGATCATCAAACACGTGTCCTCGATCCGATCGTAACAGTCTATCTTGATATCTCTATCAAATCATAAATTTATGAAGCATTTATTATATCTACCATCACCGCACCAAACCATCTTATCTTTTTATTTTTTGGGAAATCAAACATTTGAGAAGAAATATCAGGCATGTTAATTATACAAAATCATATCCAGGCACCTCTACTATGATACAACTGCTCTGCATAAAATTCACATAACCAATGACCAGAACAAGCATGTTAACCAGAAACTAGAAGACTACATCTAAAATAAGGACTGGAACCATAAACAAACCTGGTGAAAACCGGGCGGTAAACTGCAAATTGTCTGGAACACTGTAGGGCAACCCTCAACAGGGGACATCTGAAAATGCTCAGACCACCTTTAACAAATTTAGGATCACAATCAATTCCACATAAAAAAAAAAACTAAAGCAAAACATAACAATTACACAAACACATTAAAAACTACAAAAACAAGTAAAACTGAATATTTTGATTAATACAAAAGTCTCACCCTGTAAATGAACCACTGAGATAAACAGTTCTTCCACCATAAGGCCACACAAATCTTGTTGGGATAAGAACTGTCCCTGTAGCAACACCACCACCACCACTTTCACGGGCAAAATCCATACCAGAAGGAAACATTAACCACCTTCAATTAAACTCGAAAACCCGGAAGGAAAAAAAAACAGAGAGAGAGAATTCTTGAAAAAAAAACTATTTCAGATTTGCTAGACGAACCCAGAAAGCTTAACAATCATGGAATTAAAATGCAACCCAGATCCCCATTTACACATCACTATATACCCAAATGATCAAAATCATATCTTGGTCAATTGTAACACATGTCAGAGAATCAAGCCTTATATAGATATATAGATTTAAATGGTTTATAATTAAAAATGCAAAATAGAAAACAGAATTGTAAAACTTTATAAAAACAAGAACTTGAGAGGATAGAGTGAATCTATTTGTGTGTAAAAAAAACAGAGAGAGAGAGATTATAAAAAAGGGGGGTTGAGTATGAGACAGAACAGAGAGAGTGTGTGTATAACCCTAGAAAAACTTAACTTTTATAATGGTTTTGTATTGGTACATGAGAAAGAGTGATATTAGTGGTAAAAGTATCAATTTTGTTTTTGGCGTTTTTCGTATAGGAATAGCAGAAGCTGCAGCAAAGCATTCTCTTTTTAACCACAACTTCAGGCGCTTACCTCATATTTGGAATGCCCACCCGTTCACGCTCTTGATTTTAAGAGAAAATGTTCCCGATCTCACAAAATATGCGAGTAATGTTAATATTAAAAAAAATATAGTTAGAAATAATGGCATCAACTATCTTTTATTAATATCAGATTTATATTATATTAAATTTCGGAAGGAAAGATCAATTTTTTCTTGAGAAGTTAATTTGCTCTCTCATCGCTCACCAAAACTCTAACCAGTGAGTCGCGACTCGAGACGAATCATATACATACACACCCAACATATAGTATCTTGTTCAAAATCGTATCTGATTTTGAAGATATTTTGGTCTCGACGAGCTCATTTACGGATCCACATGTCAAGATTCCGACATTCAAAAACAAAGGTGTACTCTTCCCAATTCTTAATTTACATGTTTATATGACCATTTGTTTTCTTAGTATATATAATATTTTATGTTTTAAAAATGTCGATGTAAAAACTAAGATTTTCTCTGTAAACTTGTATTTGTGCGCGGTTATCAATTGTTGTGGGTGTTGTTTTATGTCGTAATTTTGTCACGTATTCTGTATATTATGTGCTTAATATGTTGTCTTCTTATCAATTTTTTTAAGTCCCAAGTTTTATTTGCAATTGTGTTTTCTAAGCTTCAAAGGGTTAGAATTTGTTCATCGTTGTTGTTGTTAGTTACAATGACGAGATTATGGTGGTACAATGTGGTGATGATGAGATGGTGCTTTCAATTAGTGTATTTTTGAAAAAAATTATTATTGAATAATTTTTTGCATGATTTGCTCCGTAAAAGTAAGTTTCTTACTATGTTTTATTGTATTGAATTGGCTTTAATAGTATTAATTGCATAATTAAATTTTAAATGGTAAGTTGACTCACTTGATTGTTGCTAATTTTGAATTTTATTTATTCTCGAATAATTGTTTTTAAATATATATGCTCTAAATGCTTTAATTCTCATTGATTAGAGTTTAATGCAATTTGTTAACTGGTGTATATTTACTTGTAGTGATTAATGGTTTTGTTTGTGCCGTATATGGGTGGCCATTATTGATGGCGTATATTCTTGGCCTAATAATCGGCAATTTGGTACCATTTTGTTGGCTTGTTAATTACTTTTAACTTAATTTGTTATTTAAAATTTTAGATATTTTTTGAAAATTATAGTTTATTTTAATACTTATTTTATTAATTATTTTTAGTAATTATTTATCTTGTTATATATCTAGCCAAAGGGTCTCCCTTTGGTTAGATATATATTTTTCTGTTTTCTTTTTATATTATCTTCTTTTTGTCAAAATATTTTATATTTATCATTTCTTCTTCTTGTACCATCTTTTGATAATCTATACTGATTTTAATTATTAAATTTATTATTTTTTTGAAATGAATTATTAAATTTATTATTATTAATTATCTTGTTATTAATGGATTGTATTTGTTTCAGGTGGCGTGATCTTACAAGTTGGGACGTTTTCTTTTCGGACATTAAGGTCTTATTGTCTAAGTTTCCGGAGACATTTTCATGTCTTTCGGTTAGATGATAAGCTTTTTTGAATGAAATAAACTCCTCGGAGTATTGGCGTTTTATCGATACGAGCAAGTGTATTTCTGTCAAAAAAAACGGAAGGAAAAGCTACATCATGTAGCGGTTTGTTCTTTCAACCCGAATAAAACGCTTCACGAATAGCATTCTGTTTTATAAATCCCAACAAACTCTACATCGTGTAGCGTTTTGTTTTTTTAATCCCAACAAAATGCTACATGGAATAGTGTTCTGTTCTTTTAATTACAACAAACGTTACACAATATAACGTTTTTTTTCGAATCGTGATATTTGGGCATTAATGTTTCAAATTGTGATAAATGAGGGCCAACACCCATTAAATATACTTTTTATTTATTTTACCATTCATATTTTTTTCTTTTATAAATTATATCGGGACAATTTAATTAATAATATTTTGGAGGTTTATTGAAATCATGAAAAAAGATTATGAAAAATATGAGACAAAAAATGATAGATGTTGTATACGATGTTGGATGCTTAAGAGGAGCTAAGAACTTGTTATTTGACACCTCGTCAAGAATCAAAAAATTGGATTAGGATTTTGTCCAATCCCTTAGGATCCAAGTTTTTTTTTTTCGATGTTGAAAGTCTCCTTCAAAAAAATTCGCAACTCATGTACCCCAAGCGTGGATACAAGAGACTTGTATGAATCAGGATTTTGTTTGATCTATCATGATCCAAGTCTTTAAATGTTGAAATTCGTCTTTAAAGAATTTGTGGCTCGTATAGCCCAAGTATGGGGGGTTATGGAGGCTTTCATGAAGATGATAAATAATATATACATTAAGTTTGTAAAAAAAATATGATTAGATAAAGTTTTCTATAACAACCTCATTATATGTTAGTGTTAAGTCACTTGTAACAAAGTTCATAAAGCCTATTATGAAAATTGATGTCGACGAGTCAATATTACTTGTCGTGGAGTGGACATATTGAATTATTTTTCTTTTCTAAAAAGGAAGAAGAATGGTTCACTATTCTACCTATTATATAACTCTCATTCACATGTCAATTTTCTAAAACATACATATATTTGTATAAGCAAGGGATCGAAAGATTTAATAGAAAAATAGAAAGAAGACCTTTTTACTTATTTTTGTTCGAAAAAAATCCTTTTTTTAATTCCCGTGGCCAGAATTGAATTCATTCTAGAATTTATAATCTTAGATACACAAGTAGTTTAGCCGTAAACGATGGATACTAGGCGCTGTGTGTATCGACCCGTGCAGTGCTATAGCTAATGCGTTAGTATCCCGCTTGGGGATTATGTTCGCAAGAATGAAACTCATAAAAACACGTGCATATCAGATTTGACATGTATTAGTGTTTCCAATTCTGGCTGTATTTTTTCACAATAAATAAGTCAAGCATTTAATATGTATCCCCATTAATATAATCATTTCGTAGTTTAAGAAAGTTACTTGAACATAATTTACTAACTAAACAATATATTAATGAGCCTCTTATGCATGCATAACATTTCGACAATCATATTGATAAATTGCTTAAAAATATGATAGGAAAAAATATGTGCGCTTGATGACAAAATTAGGGATGGCAGAAAAAACCAATCCAAATGGATACCCGACCGTTTCGACCCGAATGGATCTTACCGAACCCGATATTTTGGATTTGGATTTGGATTTGATTTTTAGACCCGAACGAGTTTGGATTTGGATTTGGATACCAGGTATTCCGTATCGAAACCCGACCCGAAATCCAAACCCGATACAAACCCGAAACCCGAAAAAAATCCATATATATATATATATGTTATGTATATGTATATGTATATGTATATGTATATGTATATGTATACTAATATACTTTTTTTCACTTTTAAATCTACTAAATTTTGTTTTTATATATATATATATATATATATATATATATATATATATATATATATATATAGGTAGAGTGTGAATGTATATATTCTTGGGTTATAGTGACTTTTTTTGTTTAACGGATGAGTTATTTTAAAATTTCATACTCCATATAGTGAAAATTTGTGTTTAGAAATTATTAAATACGGTTCAAGATTTTATTAATGTGTAATTCCTTATTATTAAAGTAGTTTAGTGTTAAATATAATGAAATTTAAGGGCGAAAAAATCAAAAATAATATTTTTACAATACTATATAAATTTCGGAATTCAGGTTTTGGATAAACTCGAACAAACCCGAACCCGATCCGAAACCCGTGGATTTGGATTTGGATTTGATATATGAAACCCGATTGGATTTGGATTTGGATTTTAAAAATAATTTGGATTTGGATTTGGATATCTCAAATATCCGAACCGATCCAACCCGTTGCCATCACTAGACAAAATCAACACCTTTAGCATAATATTTTTATGAGAAATTGACTACAATAGACAATGAGACTGTCATAGAATCCTCTACAATTGTAATAAAGCGTAAAATTTGTTCGAATTACATTAGGATTATTATTCATTTACTGCAATAAATGAAAATTTTCTCCGACTAATCAAATTTATCAAAGGAGTAAACATTTGCTTAAATTCAAATGTTTTACTATTGAAATTTTTACGAAAAACTTGTATCAACATTGTTAATATAAAAATGTATTGACTATAAAAACCTATAAAAACCAGTCATATGTTATTTAATTTGCATGATTTTTTTAAAATCGGATATGAAATTTCACAAATCAACACCTTTGGATATATGCTAATGCTCCGTGTTACATCTAACACGGTTATTAATGTACTTAATATTCAATAAGAAAAATGCTTTTCAAGTTAAATAAAATGGTTTTATACTCTAACATGCATTATATATTACCTGCATAAATTATGATGCTAATTAACTTTTATTCAGACAATATTTTATTAAAAATGTAAAATTTATATATTGCTTTATATAAGGAAAATTTGAATTTTATTTATCATATTTTTGACTTGGCTCATTCGAACATTGTATCCGGTAGACTTATAAGAACGAATAAAATATATGCACGTATAAAATCAAAATATAATATATGTGTATCGTCCAAGATAGGGGTGCCCATGGGTTTCAAAACCTGACCTAACCGACCCTACCCGACCTTAACCGACGCTAACTCAACCCAAAAAAAAAAAACCGAAAATTTACTGGGTTAAAAATTATAAAAAGCGGATTAAATGGATTGGGTTAGGGTTTTATTAGTTTTTAAACGACCCAGCCCAACATAATATTTAATCATGCATTGCATCCCTGTCTTGATACAATTTACATAGGTCTCTTATATTATATATTATCTATTTTGAAACTCCGAAATCTATTATTTATTTATTTTTGAAAGCACACATATTTTTATGAATTTATGTATTGTTTCAGAGAAGGAAGTTGATGACCTGCAGAAACATGTTAGTTTTTGTAGTTGCGATTATTCTTCAGCTTGATTTGTAACTAGTTAATTAATAGTTTCATTTTGTTTGTTAGCCAGAATGGTCTAATATCGACTAAATGCTCTAATACCAACATTTGCAACAATTATTCCACAACAAAAGGAATGAAATTTTGTTGCCGAGTAGATAATCCAGTTAACAAACAAATAATGTAGCCGAAGAAAATAAAGAGGTATCCTAGCTGAACCAACCCGACCCAAACCGACCCAAATTGTAACCGAACCAAACCGCAGAAAAATAAACTAAAGTTTAATTGGGTTAAAAATTATTAAATCGAATAAAATGGGTTGGGTTAGGGTTATTGGTAAAACCGATCCAACCCGACCAGCGAGCACCCCTGGTCCAAGAGTGGATGGTTACTTCAATTATACTAACAATAATTTGTCCGCGAATTGATGGTTACTTCAATGATATTAACAATAATTTGTCCCGGGTGCAATAAATATTTTAATAGTTTTAAATAGGTTCTCTATTCACAGATAATATACTCTGACAAGATTATATGTATGTGTATATATAGACACATATAAATACGGGGTGGTATGAGTGTTATACTCGGTTGGGGGCGATCAAGGAGAATAAAGCTCGGACAATTCCCTTTTGGCAAAAATACTAATCAATTTGAATTTTGCACATAATATGAGGTGTAAAATGAAAAAAAAAAATACTTCCACATATCTGAACAATTTTCATTATTACGACAACTTATAGATAAATTAATTATGTCTCTAATGATTTATGTCGAATTAAAGCGATAACACATTTATAATTAAAACTCAAATAACTATATTAATAAATGAATAATTTGACTAAAATGATATTTTTTTTCGTTTATTATATAATACAAACAAATATATGTATAGATTTGACTGATATATTATAGATTATCATAATTATATGAACTGATTATTATATAATACAAACAAATAAATTGTATATATATCTAAATAATTTTCCCACAATTATATAATATGGAACATATTATAGATTATCAAACAATGGAATTTGATATACAATAATTATTTGAGAGATAATAATATGGTAAGAATATGTAAAAGATTACAAGATAATTCATTTTAGAACAAATATAATAATGTTATCGACGCTTCTGTAAAAATACTTGGCCAGCAAAGTAAATTAGATGCTGTATTCATACAATGTATATAACTATTGCATATAGATTATTCTAGATTTCTTTATATAATAATTTTTAAAATAAAAATAGGTAGAAAAAAATCATAAAATTTAAGATATTTGAACAAAAGGGGAGAAATGGAATACAAATATTCACATCAAATCAAATATTCGCAAAAGCGGAACACACAAAATATTTGCAGAGTACATTCGATTGCGTCACGATTTCTCAGTTTCTTACATAACCCAGAGAGCTTATAATCAAAACCCTTTTTCATTAATCTACACACAACACGAACACATAATTTAATCAATCTGTGTATGTATAGACAACATACATGCATTTGATCAAGTGTGTCTGTGTGTGGGTTCAAAGAGGGTTTCTAATTGAGTACAAGAATTAATATTGTGTTTGTGTAATAATCTTGTTTTTACTGTGTGTTGGCGTGTGTGATATGTTGGACTTTAGGATTTAGGGTTAGGGTTTTAGGGTGGGTCTTGTTTGTTTAGTGGGTAATGGCTGAGTCTGAGCTTGAAGAAGGTGAGGCGGGCTGTTATTACAAGGATCATGTTGATGTTGATGATAAAACTACCTTTGATAAGGACCTTTCTTACATTGTAAGAATTTTGTTCTGTCTTGTTGTGTTTGATTGTCAATTTGTGGGAATGTGTCATCTTTTTTGTCACTTAAGTGTTTGATGATTTTTGTAATAATTTTTGTTGGTTTCAATGGGTTTTTTATGAAATGTTGGGGAATTTGGGTTTTTGTGTAAGCACAATTTGGGTGAAGTGCATTCGTGATTGTTATGTACCCAGGGCAATGATGTTTTTGGTGCATAATCTGTATGATCATTATTAAATAAAATGAGTATTTTGGTATTCGGGTTTTTGGTTCTTGATTCTGGAAAAAGGGTCATGATTGACTAAACTTGTCTGGGTTGTAAAGTTTAGTTGACTTGTGAATTTGGCGATATGATATCTGCTTGAATATAATTGTTATAGTACTTGATATAACTACTTGAAGATTGTATTTTCTTTAACTTCTTCTAGTATAATTCAATAGAAAAATTGGATATGTCAAGTGTGATTTGTAAATATTTAAGCATTGGGTGACATTCAAATCATTTTTGAATTTATTATATGTATTGTTGTTTTAAATATGGATGCTGATAATGTGAACTCAAGTTCCTATGCTGTTCAGCAAGTCATTGTTATTGTCATCTCATCTCATCTTTGTTCTTATTAAAACATCTGAACTTAGATCGTTCCAGTTGCGCAAAATATCTTGATGCAGAAATAGTTGTTAATTATTGTTATTTTGTTTCTTACAAGGATGAAAAGCTCCAAGATGTGCTTGGACATTTTCAGAAATATTTTGAAGACGGGGTTATTGTAGAGAGTAGAGGTAAGCGCGCAATATATGGTGTCTGAATCTGCATGAAGTATAACTATTATTTTATAACTTAAATGTGTATAAATCGATGTGGTTGGCAGGGGCTGCCTTTGGTGGCTATGGTTCGTTTTTGCCCATGCATCAGCGCTCTCCTTCAGTTAGATCTGACCCAAAGACTCCTCAGATCTCTCAGAATTGCGACCGACCAAAGTCCCCCAACAATTTACATTTGGAGGTATATGCAAACACTACTTAGTTTTTATTCGGTATGAAGGAGAAATATATTCTGGCTTTAAGTTAGAATTGAAGAACTTATTTCACTCGAGGATTGTGGATTTTGTTACCATACAGGGTGTGCCAAAGAATTCTCTGGTGCCCTCAAAAGTTCCCCCTTCTTTTAAGGATGGAAATACTCCCCTTGCACTGCCTTTGCATGACCAGAAGGCCGCATCTGTGGATGGTACAACCAAATTAGATTCAAATCTGTTGCGTCCACAAGCTGCCGCTACAGTTCCAGCAAGACATGAATCTTCTTCAAAAAAGCCTGGCGATCAGACTGACCACAAAAGAATAAGGTTGCGAATCAAAGTGCGTTCTGATAGCTCAGCACAAAAAAATGCTGCAATATATAGTGGTCTTGGCCTTACTTCGCCCTCTTCTCCAACAGTAAACAGTCCGAAGGACAGTGGCAGGGACCCTTCAGAATCATACTCGACTCCTGTTGAGTCTCCTTCCAAAATACTTCAGGTAAGGTTCTTCTACTGCTTATCACATTAGCATGCACTTTGTAGTTATATAATTTGACTTGTGTCGGCCTGTTTATGCATGGACCAGTGCATGACATCATTTCCGGACACCGGGGCCATGCTGCTCTCGCCTCTACATCCCAGTCTATTGGACCTGACAGCCCAGAAAAATCGTCATGCTAACACTAAGTTGTATATTCCCATTAAGGTCCAGCGAAATGATTCTGCAGTGTCGGTGGACAATTCAGCTTCCAAAGCAATAAAAGACAGGAAAAGAAAATTAGTTGGTGGGACTGGAACTGTTGAGGAAGCCAATTACGGGGTCGGTGTTAATTACGTGAGTAATACGATCTCCCCTGCACAGAAACATAAAAAACTTGAGCCTCCAGAGGAAAAACAGCAGAGCTCTAGTGACTTTAAACTTAAGTCACTATCTTCTCCAGCGTGCAACAGTGGTGAATCTTCAAATTGTGTTTTCAGAATAAATCAAGCTAAAAGGGAGGCTAAGAAGGATGTTCCTCCGAAAAAAAGAATTCTTAAAAAGGATTGGGTTGAAGACAGAATCTGTGAAGAATCTGTGAAATTAAAGAATGGGCGTGATGGTGCTAAGTATGATCAACAGGAATCAAAAAGTGGCTTGATGGAGGGAATCAGGGTTCATGGAACAAAGAGTTCTGAAAAGAATATTTCAGATGATCTTATAGTACCTGGCAGGGCCAAAGGTGATAAAATTTATAACTTGTCAAAAGATGAGCTTGATGCATCCAAGAGGGAGAAAGATACTAATACTAATGTGAATAATCATCCGAAACAGAAAGTTGGGCCCATCTGTACACAAAATAAGGACGACAGATTAGGACAAATTGAAGGTTTAAAGAAGCTTCCACTTCAAGATAAAACAAAGTTAAAGGGAAGACAAAGTGATAGTCAGTTAACTTCACATCTGATAAATAAAAGATTAACGTCTGATAATATATTACGAAGCAAGAAGAGGCTCCAAAAGAATGTCGCCAAGCTTCCTGCTGGCAATGAAGATATGCATGACTTGAGATTTCAGCGCAGCGCTAATAAAATGGATCCACTGGAGAGGTCTTTACTTAATTGTGTGCGAAAGGATCTAAACACTGAGACGTGTAAAAAAAAAGATGCTACAGATGATATTGTTCATTCCCAGGGACAGGCTTCTGAGTCGGTTGATGAATGGGTTCAGTGTGACAGTTGTGACACGTGGCGTCTTTTGCCACATGGTATTAAATCAGAGCAGCTGCCTGATAATTGGTTGTGTAGCATGCTAGATTGGCTGTAAGTTTTTTCTGGACCATATTTAGCTTTCAGTTTCACTTAATTAATTAAATGTTAAATGAGTATCAGTAGTAGCTCATATGAAATATTCTGACTGGTTTCAAGTTTTTTAATGACTCGATAACATGTTTTACCTTTTCCTCTATCTCCTTTTTATGTTTGATGCTTAACGGCTATATTAATTGCTTCTTTCTTACTTGTGTATTAGACCTGGGATGAATAGATGTGATATCAGCGAAGATGAAACCACAAATGCTGTTCTTGCATTGCGTCAACCTGCACTTCCACTTCCTAAGAGTGACAGATTTGAAAGTCATGTTGATCAACTCGCAACTGGAGTATCTTCCACGGATGTTCCAAGTTTTAATCAAAACCTTGGTATACATGCCACGCGTAGCCTAGGAAAGAAGAAAGATACAGCTAAAGAAATTTCCACAGCAGTTAGCAGCTCCGGTGTACTTCAGACTTCAAGCCTCAGGAAGAACTCACGTGAGAACATGAAAAGCAGATTCATAAATGACATGAAGAAACCTCTCTCAAAGGCTAACTTGATTAGTGAGTCTTCAAAGTGTCCAGATATCTCATCTGATTCTTCTTTAGGGAGGTCTGGATGCAAGCAGATAGATGAAGGTATATTTATTATTATTTTCGAGATATATTGTCATGACAGTGTACTTTGGTGTATAATGTAGCTGATAAGTTTAATATTAAACATTAACAGGTGCTCCAAAGCCCAAAAGACTGAAGTTAAAGAGGGATTCTGATCAAAGCGGATACAGGACTTCAAGGAGAGTTACGACTGAAGGTGCTGTTTTAAATGAGGAGCATAGGAATTCTTTAAAATGTGGGATTTTTGCTAGGATGGGTGTCGGTTCTAGTGCTGGTTTGGCTCAAAGTGCAACTTCGAACAGTGCACAAACACATAGTGAACATCTTTATGCAAAAGATGGAAAATTTGAGGTGAGTAACAGGTTACCAATGTCCATGAAAACAGTGAGAGACAGTTGTCAGGGTATTTCAGGTAGTGGTTCTATGGGGATTGAAAAATACAACGAAGGTCATGGGATGAAGAGAAAATTGCAAGATCGACAGGATAGTCAGGATAACTTAGAGACATTTTGCAGTGAGAAAAACCTACCAGCTGGCGATTACGTGAAGGAAATGAAACCTCTGGTGTCTGTCACTGAGGGCCAGGAGTCCAGTGCTTGTCGAGGGGATGACAAATTAAACAAAAAGGGTAAAGTGACCAGAATCATCTTGTCTGGTAGTAGAGATAGTTTAACAGCTAGAAATGGCCGGCAACAACAGAAAATTAGTACAAGCTGTAAACCTAAGCTTACCTTAGATGATTTAGCTAAATTAAAAAAGGATTTAGGATGTGAGCAATTGTCAGCTGCAGCCACTTCAAGCTCTTCAAAGGTTTCAGGTTCTCATAAAAGATCCAGTTACCAGAAAGTAGTGTCACCAGTGGAATCAGTTTGTTCATCTCCTCTGAGGTCCTCCAATCTCGCTAAAGTTTCATTAGCAAGAAAAGGCAGTTTAGGGAACGATTGTGCCAATACTTGTGCTGGGGGGCCCAGACAGTTCCTGGAACAAGGAAGTAAGCTTGACAGGAACCAAATTGGTGTAGGAAGTAGAGGAGAGGTGTCAGGTGTGTTTCAGGCCGAGTCTCTTTCATTTCCCAAGCTAGAATGCCAGGACCATGATGTAAGTGGTGAAGCCGATTCTAGTGTTAAACCTGTATATAACTATAATAGCAAGAATTTACTTACCAATAACGAGGATACCTTAACACAACACCAGCACTGTCTGACTGATGTGCATTCCTTAAATGATCATCAAATTGGGGAGAGAAGGAACACTATACATGTTGTCAGGAATGATACATTTCTGCGAATACCTGGCGTTGATTCCTCTTTGTTATCAGAGGACATAAACAAAAGTTCATACAATGCTGAAAAAATAAACATGAAGCCCTCAGGTATATTGAGTGATCAGGGGGTCAAGCCAAATAATGATGAGGATACTGTCCTCAGGCATTCTGGATACAGCCAAGGAGATACCAAAGTGAAGATGTCTGCGCAAAATTGTTCAAGTGAGAAGTCCGTAGACCTGTGCAGATTAGATAAGAGGAGCATCCATGATGATAAATCCTGGGATGATTTTACAAAGCCAAGCAATTTAACTCGATTAGAACTGAGGCATGAGAAGAAAGAGGCTCACCCACAACCCGCTGGCAAGCCGGAGACACCTACTCATGTTCGTCAACCGGCGTCTCTATACCTGAAAGGCAGTGGTCTCGATACTAGCTCCTCTATTGAATGTCGTGGTGTATCAAAGGTGTTACAGCAGCATAAAAATTCTGTTCACCAAAATGGAGCTCATCAAGTTGAGTGTAATCATGCCGTAGATCAGAGTTCGTACGGGGATATTGGTAAATCGAAGACTGTGAAAGGCTACAACGGCGGGCAAGCTGCTAATGATGTCTTGAGAGAAGCTGAAGATCTAAAAGGCCACGCTGATCATCTCAAGGTTTGTTTTTTATATTGCTTATTTTTAACATTTATCACCTCCCACCGTCTTGATCTTGACATTGTTTACTACTATGTATTGAACTGCATCTTATTGCTTTCCACAATTTAAACATTAAGTTTTTTGTTTTGTTTTCATTTTCTGTAGAAATCGGGGTTCAGCTTCGATGGCATTATGGCAAATTTCCAAGCTGCCTTGAAATCTCTTTTGGGTGCTTCACTTTTGGAAAGTGCACTTTCTAAAAGTGGAAGGAGTAATTGTGGGGAAATTCCTCAAGTGCAGATATACAGTAGCAGTGCCAAACTTTTTGAGTAAGTAGGGTACACGAAATATTGTTTATTTTGATGCTACTGATGGATGAAGACTACTGTACTGTGGATTTCATTCTCTCTTATATATATATAAATATATATTGCTGCAAAGCTTGTTATGGAACTGTGCATGTGGTTGTTAAAGTTTGATGAGAAACTTTGGCTGAAGTTTCTGATGCTAGATACTAAAAGCTGACTTATATGCATTCGAAAAACTATGTCTTATATAAGAGTTCTAAAGGGTTTTGGAAATTTTTGTGGTGGTTGGTAGGACCAGACTCCACACAATACTATCTTATGTTCACGTCTACATGTTATTATCTCTATCACAGTATTGTAGGGAAGTTGATATTATATCTTATATTTCATTGATTTAAAAAAAGAAAAAAAGAAAGAGGATTCCCACTAGCCATATTTTACATACATATATTTTTGGCATCGTGATGATATAGTATCAACTCAGAGTATTGCTTAATTTAATGCTATTGTCTGTGTGAAGTGGAAACTAAATGTAGTCTGGACGGAGCTTTGGATAATTTTTATGTTTCTTGCTAAGTTTGAAGACATTATATATTGATGGAATTTGTAATTGTAAAAGGCACTTATCTTATACCTATGGTGCTTGTTGTACCATTGTCTAAGAATGTCATATATTCTACTTGAAGCGATCCTTCCCTATATTATTATATCATTGCATGCTTTATTTCTCCGTCTCCTCAAGCTGATAGTACATGCAGGACCTGTGCCCAAGATTTTGGGAAACATGATGAAATGTATGCTGCTGCTTTGGCCTATAAATGTACAGAGGTAGCATACCTGAGGTCACTTTATTGCAAAACTTACATTGCTGACAAAGATCGATCCGACTTGCAAGCAACTCTGCAAATGCTTCCTCAAGGTAT
Source organism: Daucus carota subsp. sativus (assembly GCF_001625215.2). Taxonomy (NCBI): domain Eukaryota; kingdom Viridiplantae; phylum Streptophyta; class Magnoliopsida; order Apiales; family Apiaceae; genus Daucus; species Daucus carota. The sequence continues at coordinate 12,216,888 of NC_030387.2, forward strand.
AATGAAGATTCAAACTATGGTATGCTTGACATACAGACACCTCTTGCATAAAAAACTAGCTTTGGCAGTGTATTTCACCGTCTTAGTTATTGTTAATGATAGTTAACCATCTGAACTCACTTATAGTAGCTTTACAAAAAGGAAAACCACAGGAAGATTAAGTGTCTTATAAGTAATGGAAAAACATGTCTAGACTATGTCACCGATTGATATTTCTGATTTGTCATTCTGCTCTTTGGTTTCTGATTGAATTATGTACTTAGGTGAATCTCCTTCATCGTCGGCATCAGACGTGGATAGTTTGTACAATCAAGTAACTATGGATAAGACTGCTTTATTTAGGGGCATGGCTTCTAATGCTGCAAACCATGTTACTTTTGTGCAAAATCGTCACACTATTATTCGGCTGCTCCAGTATGTAAGTTAACTGTCTCAATGTGTGCTATCCAGATTGCATGGCTTATAGGTGTTTAGTACATTGGTACGGGTGGGGTGCCTCTAGCCTTCTTTGTTGTAAGATAACCTACAGAAAATTGATAACCAATAAGTGTGGGCATGCAAGCTTTTCTTAACATCCTCTCACAGAAAAATAAAAATGAAAGCATACTCAGTAAGAGCATCTCCAACGGAGAAAATCCTTGGCTAAATTCTTATGTGTTGTACTATGAATATAAAAATAGAGTAATGTGTCAAAAATTGCTCACTGCAATGGTCCTTTCCCCTTAGGCACCTATTCTTACGTGTCATACCATCAATAAAAAATGTAGAGGGTGCGTAAAAAATGGCTCACTCTGATAATGCAAAGTGAAAACAGAATGCATAGGTCCTTTTAGGTAAAGGTTTAGCCAACCAAGCATGCTAGAATATATTTGTTGAACCTCTAGAAATGCTATATTTATTTAGTGAACCTCAAGAAACTTTCGGTGGAACTCCACATCATCTATTACCATAATAAAAGGATATATTCTGTTTATATTATTTTACTATTTTAATATATAGTCAATCATTATAGCCGACTTTATTGTGATACAACACCGTACCCGTGCCATGAGCATATTTCACTTAATAATAATTTTATATTATTTTAGCCCTCATTAGAGATGCTCTAACTATATTCCCTATTGTTGTCCAATAATCAAGTTCCAAAAATACTGTAGTACCCTTGCAATTATAGGAGTGATATAGAGTTGCAATAGATATTATAGACTTTCCACATAATGTCATGTTTTTTTTGTATTCAAGGGAATGAAAGTAGATAATATTCAAATATAAATTGTTTTACAGACACACGACATGAGTTTGGCTATGGAGGCATCCCAAAAGTCCCATGTAGCATTTGAATCTGCCAATGAGATCTTTAAGGCCAACAGTGGTGCCACTGCGGTAAAAAGAGTTTTGGACTCTAGCTTTCAAGATATCGAGGAATTCACTCGTTTGGTTCGGCTTGCAAATGAAGCTATATGTAGTAGTCACATCTAGGTGTTTTTTGAGGATATAAGTAGATATATAAAAATATTTTAAAATCATATCAATTCTTTTTAAATCAATATTAAATATATTATAAAATCAATCTTATTGATGAGAAGCATTTTTGTTAGTTGTAAAACAATTTTTGTTGTAATTGATTTCAAATTTTTGAAACATAATTTTCAAGTATTTTAAATAGGAACTACATGGGCATGTGCTTTTTAAATTACGCATTTTCTATACGTGATACTCCCTCCGTACCACCCATTTCTTATCGAATGGGTTGGGCACGGAGGTTAAGAAATATGTATAAAGTAGTGGAAAAGAGGAAGAAAAGTAGGTAAAGTGGTGGGACCCATCAATTTTTAATATATAAAAAGAAGATAGTGGAGTAAAATTAGTGTGAAAAGGAAAGAAAAGTGGAGAAGTGGTGGGACCCATTGACTATTTTTGGTAAGTTTTGAAATGTAAAGAATTGGGTGGGACACCCCAAAAAGGAAAGTGTAAAGAAATGGATGGGACGGAGGGAGTATCATTCTTGAACAGCTAAATCTATGATTTTGTTATTAATATTTTAAAAAATTACTATATTGATCATTAATTTTTCAAACCAATTTGATTGAATTTCAACATAAAAACAAATTGCCAAGCTAATTAATTGATGTACAAATAATATCTTATAAATGTTGTTTAGAAACAGAGTAGAATTAAACCAACTTATGTAATTTGAATTTGTACAATCTTTTTTATGAGATTACTGTCAAAAAACCCATTAACCTTTTCACTATCTTGGTAATCAACCAACAATGTTTTTTACCAACAAGTTTAAAAACTATCTTTTCAATATCATGCAAAAAAGCGGTTAATGAACTAATCATGATTAATGACAATAATGTGGCAAACCAAGATAGTTCACGTGGCACGGAAAATTAATTAGCCTAGTTAGTTTGTCAAAATAACCAACAACCTCATATTGTCAAAAAAAAATTCTATTCAATTGTTTTCATTCAAAGTAACCGAGTACGAGTATAATCACAGTACAACAAATTCTATTGCATGCTATAAATTCATAAAATAAAATTAATAAGATAAAATGCATAAAATTTTCAAATCACTTGAACATAAAAATTCATAAATTCCTTTCAATCATTCGAACATAATATCCACAAATTCTTTCAAATCATTCAAATTTGAACCAAAAACTTGTCATTAGGACAAATTTTTACATTAAGATAAAAAGATAAAAATGTGATGTTTCCGGTGATAATCAACAAATCAAACATTCTACTAATTGAGTTGTGAAGCTGGAGGACCATCTTCCGATGAAATAACAATAGCAGGATTCGAAGTTTGAGCTTGAGCTTGAGCTTGAGATCCTCAATAGAATCATCCCCCCATCCTCATTAATATGAATATTTTCACCATTATCTTCCTCCACCTCATTATCCTCATCTACAAAACTCTCTTCATTAGACTCACGGAGGTGTATTGGATTGGGATTTTAAAGCATTTTTTTTCATTCATGAAATTCGAGGGTATTCGATTGGGATTGTTTGAAATCTATTAAAATCTTGGGGTTGTCAATTGGGATTTTAAATTATGCTTTAAAATCCGATGGTATTCAATTGAGATTGTTTAAAATCCATTAAAATCTGATGGTATTCAAATACTCATGGAATTTTTTGGATTTCATAAAATGATGAATTTTGTGGCATTCTTCGGTATATTTTAAATTTTTTGAAATCCCACCAAAATCCATCAAATTTTGAAGCATTTTACTTAAATCCTATCAACTCTGTGACATTTTATCAGGAATCCGCACAAAATTAAAATCACACACAATCCATTAAAATCCATAGACTAAAAACAATCCATTAAAATCTTAATCGAATACACCCCCTCAGTATCCTCATCAGGCTCGTTTTCTTCATTATAATCACCGTCTTCAGTTCTATAACTTCTTTTACTGCATTTATCTCCATCAATATCATTCCCCTCCTCCAGAGCATCTACCTCATCATCACCCTTCTTATCCATCCCATGATCCCCTCATTATCCCTCTCCTTATTTTCTTCCATAAATCGTAAAACCAACTCATATAATGTATTAGACTTCATCATTGTACCTACCCATATATCTATAAACTTCTTCACATTTAGCCTAGTAAACATCTCCATTAAGTCTTTATCATTCAAAAATTTGACATGATCCATCTTGTACACATATGAAAACACCGAATATTTTGATTTTAATGAATTAGTGATTTTATTATTATTTTTCATAATTTACATGTGACAAGTAGATGGAGTAGTGATGTGGCAAATATCAGTCATGTGAGATTTTAAATTAATCATGGTTAAAATTTACTTAATTTTGAAAAGATTGTTGGTTAAATTTGTTAGTAAAAATTGTTATTCGTTAATTAACAAAATAGTAAAAAGTTTAATGAGTTTTTTGACAGTAAGCTCTATAATTTATTAAGTTATTGTTAAATAATATAATATCATATCATATATGATTCGTTTGTTTAGAAACCCCGACATGCTCTATTGTTGCGTTAATGAAGTTGAGATTTTCAACCCCCATAACCAGTTGCAACTTGCATAGGATGAAATTGCCCCAAACTTTATAATTTTATATTTTACACTGTATTCATCGAGGCCTATTAACATGTCAAAGATATCTAATGGTAAGTGATATACAAGCTGGATTAGAGTTACCAATCTTTCCATAGAGTAACCTGGGGTAAGAGTTACATAAGCTGAAATCATCTAAAATATCCTCAAGAATAATATTTTCAAAGTGTTGTAATATACTAGCTTCCATATTATAAGAGCTATGCTATAATAGCTAAAAAAAAAAAGCGGAAAAGAGAGCAGAGAAAGATTGATGAGCTGATAAACTTTATACTAGTCGGTGCAAGTTTTACATTCAAGTAAGGCGGCTCCCTTTCATTTATGACCAGTTTGTTCAACCACTTTTCAAAAACAACCAGTTTTTTTTCGAGTTTTCAAAACTAACCAGTGTAATTCATTCGAAAACGGGCGACCCAAACCAAAACAAAAATCCCTGTACGGGACGCCTTCCAAAGGGCGACCCATGCTTGCATGCATGGCCATATGGGTCGCCCTATACACGGGCGACCCTGGCCTATTTCTTTTTTAAAAAAAATTCATTAATCGGATAATTCTTATACATTATTTGTGATATTATATTTTATATTATTATATTATGTAATGATATAATATAATATTATAGATTGTAATATTTAAATATTTAAGCTCATATTGAAATATAATTTAAAAGGTAATTATATATATATATATATATATATATATATATATATATATATATATATATATATTTCAATGACCAAACGGCGATAATCACCCCCAACTACCGTTAAAGTTACGAGCCGGATACACCGCTAAAGATTTCATTAAAATGAGAATTCTAAGTCCTTAGTGTTCTCAATCCTTGGTGATGTCCACAATATAGTCGGAACCATATTTTTCATCATCATATTCATCGTCCTCAGCGTCAACATCTCCCCAAATTGCCCAATAATCAGCTTCATCACGTGCATCAAGTTTAGCCTGCAATGCATCGCATTCTTGCTTAATTCCAGCCATGTATCGATTGTAGCGAGCATCAGAAAATGGGATACCCAACCGACGAAGTCTGTCATTAAAAAGTTTATCAACTTCAGGATAACTTCTCCCCTCGTCCTCAACCTCCTGCTCTGTCGGCACCCAATCTTTGCCATTTCGGGCTCTCCTAGTAGAAAACTTGCGTTGCAAATAGTACGCATGATCCCACTTGATCTTCAACGTCTGTGGTGGTTTGCTTTTAGGAGCTACTGCAGGTCGTTGGTTGTTTTGGTTGCTGCGCATCCCTCCCAACCATAGCTCCGGTTGTTGTCTTCTCTGTTGTTGTTGTTCCAGGCGTTTTTCGTAGCCGGGGGACATTGGCCTTTTACCCTTTTCCATCTTGGTGCAGTTGAAGTGATGAATGAAATATTGTTTTCGATGTATTTTCGTAGTTCAAATGTGGAAACTGAGTTCAATGTATGTGTAGAAGGCAGACTGGAGGACCTATTTATAAGACAGCTCGCCAAGGAATTATTGTTAGGCAAAAATTCAAATCCGACTGTATTCTGAAGTATCTTTTCATTAAATGCATGCTTTGTATTTGTATGCATATTTTGATGTTCCGACACGGTTCACATGTGTACAGTAATAAGCCTGACATATTTCACATGATAGCCTAACTCCAACCTCTACCATGTTCGAATTTGTAATGTAATGCATTTTATTTATTAGCTACTACAAAATTTGAAGTATTGTGTTGTACTGTAGCTTTAAAAGTTTGAAATGACAACTCTCTGCTGCAGTGTTGTTTTCTTTGCAGTCTTCTTTTGCAGTGTTGTCTCTATTTTGTTTAAAGTGGTGAGAAGACAACTCATATTTACAGTTTTGAAATGACAAAGGAAATTCTATACAGGCCTTTACTGCTAAAATGATTAGATCATGCACTGAAGCACGATTGATAAATGTAGAACAATTAAATCCGTGACATTAACTTGAAAATATGTCATTACAAGTGCTTGAAACCAAATTGCGACAAATTTAACAACACAACATTTAAATCACGAGAAAAGCCACAAACAATGCGATCATTAAACAAACTAATCCTACTACGGAAGTCAATGCCTTATGCATCTTCCTGCTTCTCTCCAGGATAATTGCATTCTCGAGTTCTTGCACCCTTGTCTCATAAGCGTGAAGAGTGTCCTGCAAATATAGACGCTCATTATTCAATCGAGTAATTATAGCATCGTCCTCCAAAGGCTCATCATCAAGCCATTTGAAATAATGACAACTATTTGCCTGCAGTGAAATATTGGACAGTTTTAAGCACAAAGAATGTAAACATATGATGTATATTCCAAAACTTTACTTACATTTCGAGAACCGCAGCAGTAAAATCTCTGAGCCATCATCTCATCATTCCAACAAGTTCGTATTTCAGCCCTCAAACCACAATTACAGAGGTGGTTGCTTGATGCAACGAGAGAGCTTGAAGACAATGATATCATCGAAATTGTAACAAAACAAAACAAACAAAAATTTTCAACCTCCACTGATTAGACTCTACAAACTTTCTCACTTTATAGAATAGGTTCACATGATCAACAGTAAAGATTAGACCCACATTTTCATACTGCCACTCTATAGATTAGACTACACACTGCCAAATCATAGCATGCATTGAAAGAATTTCCGAGTTAGGGACGCCCTACCATATGACGACTCATGCTCTGATGCATGGCCATATGGGTCGCCCTATACACGGGCGACCATGGCTTATTTTCTTTATAAAAAAATTCAATAATCGGATAATTCTTATACATTATTTGTGATATTATATTTTATATTATTATATTATGTAATGATATAATATAATATTATAGATTGTAATATTTAAATATTTAAGCTCATATTGAAGTATAATTTAAAAGTTAATTAATTATATATATATATATAGGGATATATATATATATATATATATATATATATATATTTAATGTTCCTATTTTGATTTATTTTTAAATCTTTTTAAACCATTCATTTTATTATTATATGTATATATTAATTCGAATTATATTAATATTGTTAATTTAGATTTTAAATTATGCTTTTAATATATTAATTAGAATAATAATAATTAATTTAGTTTCGGGATTCCTATTACCGCTTATTTGACTATTTTTCAATATTATTTTATTAATTTCCAACCACAAAATTTTAAATTCATGAAGTTAGCCTAAAGATCTAATTTAGAATATCCTAAAAATTACCCTTAATTTCAAACATAAATCTCAAAATTATAAAACTATTTCAAATTTCAAAAATTCATATCACATCTCATATCAAATCTCAAGCCTCAATCATGCAAATTCTATTATATCATACAAGAAATTAATTAAAATCAAGGCATTATACATATATATATATATATATATATATATATATATATATATATATATACTATTTTTGAGAGAGGATTAAGATAATACCTTCAATTTAATGTTAATCGGGGTTGATTTGAACCTTAAAATCAGATTTCGGGCAACCCTCTCCTTCCTTTTCAGATCTTGGGCGACCCTCTCCTCCCTAATTTCTCTTCTTCCAGTTCCAGCCGCTTTCTCTTTTTCTTCCGCCCGCCTCTTCCTTCACTCGCCTGAACTTCGGTTTTATGTTTTATGCCTCTGTTTTATGCGTGAGCGTGACTAGGGTACACGGGTTATAAAGCTGAGGACGCCCTTTCAATTGGCGACCCCTACGGGGAAGTTTTTATGTTTGGGTCGCCCGTTTGTAGGGCGCCCCTTACTGTGAAAATTTTCCGTTCAGGTCGCCTCTTTTCGATTCAATTAGCCTGGTTAGTTTTGAAAGGTCGAAAAAAAAACTGGTTGTTTTTGAAAAGTGGTTGAACATACTGGTTACTTTTGAAAGGGAGCCCAAGTAAGGCAATGAAGTAGACATATACACAAAAAATAATATTTGATAATCCCTCTGCCCCGCTCATTTCTATACAGTTTCTTTTATGGGACCTCCCATCAATCATATACATTCCAAAAATAGTAAAATTTTATAATATAAAAATTTACTACACCTACTACTTTACTCACACTACACCCACTTTATAATATTAAATATTAGTTGGCCATATCACTTTACTCACACTAAATCAACTTTATACATTAAATATTAGTCTCACCACTTTACCTATTTTTATTACTTTTCTTCACTTAATTACAGCCTCCGTGCCATACCCAATATGTACGGGCGGAGTAACTGTTATATAAGCGTGATCAGCATTATCTAAAGGGTCGCGGTCCACAGCCATTAATGGTTGTGGAGTAGTTAGGTAACATATAGATTTTGGGTCGTTGGATGCATATCCAGCGGCCAGGAGCGCTGGACATATTAAGATTTTAATATGATCCTAGCCGCTGGATATGCATCCAACGGCCCAAAATCTGTAGGCTAGTTAAACAGTTCCTGGCATATAACTGACAGGAACCCGAACCCGGACCCTTATCTATATTATCATTTTCAAAGCATGACATGGGATAACTGTTATATATAAGCTTCTATCCTTTTCAAATAGTAAAAGGACCTTATAGGGTGCGAGTTAAGGTTGTGAAGACCAAACATAAGAGCAAGTCCACAGTGTTCTAGTTGGAGCCCTAAATATAATATAAAAAATTATGTCCTAGTAGTTTAGTACATATTCTACTAACTTCAACTCCAACAATGTGCCTTATTTTCACTATATGTTTAATATTTTATTATTAAAAGTTCACTTTCATCATTAAAACATAATATAATATAGAGAGAGAAAGAGAGTGTTAGTAAGAATTTATTATAAAATATGGGATAGGGCAAGGAGAGAGAGCCTCAAAAATAGGGCTTGAATGGGTTGTCCTAGTGATATAGGGCATTACTAGGACATTGTTGGATCAAATTTTTTTATCAAATTATGACTTAAGACACTAAATAGGACAGCTGTTGGACTTGTTCTAAGCTATACACCTTTTCAGGAGCACTTCCTCATTTTCATTTATCCCCCTGTTGAACAAGTTCTTGGGGTCCCATTTTGGCACGAGATATCGGGTAACAGGTCGTGTTTATGTCAGCAATCGGGTCGATTTCGGGTCAAGCTAAAATCACTTAAAATTGAATAAAATTGAATTCGACTCGTAAAATATTTGAATTCGACTCGAAAATAATCGAGCCAAGCTCGAGCTATTCGAATAGTTTTCCGAGTCGAGCTCCATATTACTCTGTTCGTGAAGCTCGCGAGCCTAATCGAGCCTGTATTAGTATAATATTTCTCTATTATTTTTAGATTATTATATAATATATTTGTTTTCTTATATATTTAATCGAATCGAACTCGAGCCGAACAGATCGTGTTTCGAGTTTTTTTTAATATTTGGTGAAATCATTCGAGCTTTCGAGCCGAACTCGAGCCCATCGAACACTCATGAGCCGAGCTCTAAGCTTAAAATTAAAAGCTCGGTCGAACTCGAGCTCGAGCCCCGAACTTTTTAATCAAGCTCGAGCCGAGCCTGGCAGTGTTCGACTCAGCTCGTTTACACCCCTAGGCCTATCACATGCAAGTATATTCATACCCACCTTGCCAAAAGACACATTTCACACATATCACTTATAGCATAAAGTAAAAGATCAGACCAATTGTGCAAAAATCCCATTTTCAATAATACCATGTTCGCTAATTGGCACACGTCGCCAGTAAGGACAAAAATATTCATAGCAATTTTCCAATATTGCACAGTAATATTAGCTACTCTCATGACCCAGCTTTTAAGGAAAATATACAAGAACTCTTAAAGTTATGGTTTCTTGAGCAGTCGTCAAAAGCACTTCAGTCTGGCTGATATACAATAATAGCCCTTTCATTTCTTCTGTGCAGGTCACTGGCATGCATTACTTGTCCAGCACAAGAAATTCACTTCGTCATTTATAAATTTGCTGGGATCCAAAGTTCATACAATCAAGCCAAATATCTAAACAGATTGGCGTTATCCCTGTCTCTTTCCAGATAATCACGCGTTATTAAATCTTCAATCCTTTTCTTGATTGCTTTCACATCAGGCTGCATATATACAAATAACAATGCCATTTAGTTGAGAAAATATGTGAAAAGTTAAAGGGTGAATCAACAAGATAAAGGCATGTAAGGATCTACCTTGAACATGCGTCCCAACTGTTCAACACATTCCATAACCAATTGTTGGTATCCCAAAACTTTACGACTCTTCATAATGCGGACAATAGACGCATCAATAGCATATCGTCTGTCCTTGTCAACATCTTCAATGACCTTTTTCTTCTCATCAACTGGAGGGAGAGGAATCTGCATTCCCAAAATATTTCATAAACCCTCTAAAGATGCTGAAATTTGGCTCAAACGAGATATGAAGGATCAAAAATTAAAGGAAACGTACCTTAATTCTCCTCATTTTGTCAGTGAACTTAGAGTTAAACTCAAAGTAATCAGTAGGTGAAATAGTTTTGTTGTTTGGCTCTTTAGTAAGAATTTTATACTTGGCACATGAAAGAGAATGAAGCAGACGAACAACATCATCATCGGACAAATTCAACTGACTCATGATTTCTTGATAACTCAATCTATCAGAAGCATTAAATAACAGGAGAGCAGAGGCCTAAAGTAAAGAAACCGTATCAGAGAGATCATCCAAGATAACATCACCAAAATTAAGATAACAATAGAATAACATGCCTGGTAAGTTGTGACAATCAGTTCAATTGTTTTGGGGTCAAATTTTCCATTGATATTGCAAGTACCCAGAGAATATATCCATGTGAGTTTTCTATGCTTCGTTTTTGTTTGATAAAAATCTCTGAATACTTCAACGCACTTCACCTGATTCATAGGTTCGGAAAAAGAAAAGATGTCAATTACAACAATATCATGAAAATGTGTCAATATATTCACATTGGCAGAAGTTGTCAGGTATGATATCTATAAATTTTACCATCTCAGCGGGGAGGTTGAGATCAAATGACTTGTAACTTGGCCAGAAGCCAGTGGTCAGAACAGTAACGGTCAAGTCAATGCCAGGATTCACATTAGGATTATTTCCCAGGTACTCCTCAAAGCTGGACTGATTCTCTTTTGCCAAAGTCAAATCTGTGACCTGAAGGTACCAGGTGAAGATTACTTAAGCATTGAAACTAGTTTTTATGACCCCAGTACCAATATAGAGAAATGACGTTTACCATCCCCTCCATCTTAGATGTGAACTGACCACCACACTGTTGCTTTAGTTTGGTCAAAATACTACGCTCATGCTCATCATTGGCACTCTTGTCAAAGAGAAGTCTCCGTGCAAGCTTTTTTCTGCCACCAGCCAAAATAAGAATGAGAAAACCACTTTTTCTAGCTGTTCAGTCAAGAAAAGCTAAAATAGTAATTGCATAGTTTACCTATAGAATTCGGCAAACAGGTCTTTATCGCTAATATAAGCCAACAGCTTTACGACCTAAACATCAGATAAAGAAGTTCTGTAAGTCCCCATATACACCCAGAACACATCAACTCATAGCTAGACAAAGAACCTTACCTTCTCAAGTGTTTCTTCTATAGCCTCATCACTTAATCTCTCACTCCCACCCTTTTTAAGAATGTTATCACAGAAAGTAGCAAGAAGTTCAGCATTAGAGCTTCCAGCAACACCCTTATTGCAGAAGATTTCAAAAGCCTCCTTGAGAGCCTAGAACGAAGAAAAATTTAATAATGTTGGAATATGTGAAGACCTCATAATAAAGAGACTAGGCATAACTTACAGAAGATCTTACCTTATGGAAAAGAGTATGGTTTGTAAAGCAGTCATTTACATAGGCGAGGTATTTGTCATGCAATTCAATCACTTTTCTAACAAAAACCTAAACAAACAGAATTTTAGTCAGTGGGCACTTCAGATACATTCTCAAGTTTAGGTGGTATAGTAAAGCATTATGCATTACCTGCTCCTGTAAGCCAACCACATCTCTCTTCTCTGCCTGTAAACAAGTACAACTTAGTTCAATATTGCAGTTAAAACTAATACAGTGTTTGTTAACAAAATATATCAGCACCTAGGTACACTAACAGTATAAACGCAGTAAGTATTAACCCCAATACCCAATATCAAAAATATTAAAGACCCATCTAACCCAAGAGTCAAAGTCTATAGTTGAAAGCCCAGACAAGCAACAGGTAAATAAGAAATAGAGTAATTGTAAATTGGTCCCTCGAGGAAAAAGGGGGGAAGTAGAATGTAATAAGGGAAAGGGAAGAAAATTAGGTATTCAGATAATGAGTAGTCATTTTCTCGATCCCGAGAGAGTGAACCTCTCGAAAGCTCTACAACCTGTATACTTGTCGTGTATTGTGTCTTGTAATCAGTGTTAATTGTCTTGTATTGCTTAAATAACAACTACAATTTGCGTCAGTTACGTCAAGCATTTTAATTCTATTACAGTATGGCCCCAGGATTGCTAGAGCCCTGGATAGTAAAGTTATATTACATCCAAACTTCTAAGCAATAACTACACAAATAAAATTAACAGTAGCCGAGGCATTTCCTCCCCCAAAATGGTAAGCTTATGTTCAGTCTTATAGTTACTTTCATTTACCAAAAATCAGAAGGAACAGCAACAAGAACAAAAGCAATGAAAATCCAGCGACAGAGATACAGTTCAGTTAAACATTCCATATACGATATACATATACAAAATCATTTTAAATCTTAAAAAGCAGAATCATCTGACAGCATAACAGCCAGATTAAAGTCTGGTAGATCCAACAACCAATTAGGTAGACTTCACCTTCACATACACTACTACAACTAGTATCCAACGAGAAACAGTTAGCTAACCTTCTTGTTGCTTGCTGCATCTTCTGCATGTTTTACCAATGCCATCCCTTCATTTGTAACATGCTGTATCAATGGAAAACCAAAAAAATTCAATATAAAAGCCGTTTATGCATGTATATTTAGAAGCTTGCTAGTAAAAACAGATGCACTAACCTGCTTGAAAATATTAGAAACTGGATCTAGGCCTTTAGGTATTTTGGAGAAAAGTCTATACATCCTAGACAAATCATCCACCTAAATATACAGAGTATATTAGCACACTGAGCTAAAACCATATAACCAACTTGACGAACAGACGTCCAGCAAGTACCTTGTCATCCCTAAGTAATGCATGACAACCAGAATGTTCCTTCTCGAGCAACTGGGTTGCATACACAGATAGCAGCTCATGTTGAACTTTCTAGAACAGTTATGAATAATAAGGATAACAGTTGATTAGAATAGCAAGTATATCACCAGAATTAAAGCGAATTGCTTAAACACACTCAAGGAACAAAGTTGGATGGCATCTGAGACCATTGCACTACAACTAAATAATCCATGACTAATAGAAACAAAAAATATGATTCTATAGGGTTATATTATGAGAACAGACCTCAAGCAACTTTGGCTCACTACTGAAATGTAGGTAGTGAGAAACCCTGTCCTTTTCCCGTCTCAAACACTCTTCTGCCTGGAATGCAGGAAAGATGTTCAAAAATCAATAAGATATGGGAAGTATCTGCAAACTTTAATTAAAGTAATATAATTACCTTTAACATGTAATCAGGACAAGAATCTTCAAGAATCCAGTTTGAAGCTTTTCGAGAATAGTAAGCAGCAGTATCAGCGAGCATAGCTTCCTCAAAGTCATTCTCATATTGGTCCATTTGACTCATTCCGATTTCAACAAATATATCCAAAACATTCTTCAACAAAGCTCGGTCAATCTGTTCCCCCTCGCGCTCTTGATCAATCTGTATAGGAAAACATTATCATGTGACCTGAATGAAAACTAAGAAAATACTTACTAACCAACAGAAAAAGAAAAACAAAACATACCAGAGATATGACAGCATCCCTTACTTTAACTTTTAACTCCTGATATACCTGAAACAAAGTACAAGTTCCAGCAACATTACAAGATATATAACTTTCTACTATCTTTGCTTTATCTTAATCCATCAGAATTATAACGACCAAGAGTATTATACACACACACACACAAACCAACGATTAAATACAAATTAAAACCAGTTTATTAACCAATATTTATAACTACGGGAATCACTAATTTATACTGCATTAATCACTGTTTTATACAGTATATAAACAGTGATTTTTATTATTCAAAATTGAAAAAACCTACTTAACTAAACTATTGGTAACTGATAATAAATGATCAATTCCGGTCGTAGGAAGGTTCTTGATGGTAATAAGCCGTAAGAGAAGGTGCACGATGGTGGTACATAGTCGCTATTTTTGGTAAGTTATGATGGAAAGTGTATGTGACTATTGGTGACAGTAGGCGATGGTGGCAAGTCATAGAAATTGCTGGTAATGGTGGTAAGAGGTACATTATTACGGTTCGGGTGAAGATGATGGTCATATACGTTGCATATATATGTATGTATATATTTATATTTGAGAGATATGTTATATTCAAAATAGTGATCTGTGATGTACAAAATAGTGATGTCTGTCGTTAAAAATAGTGATTAAAAATAAGGTTTTTAGTTTGTAGGCTAATTTGGTTTGTATTGGAGTAGGACTCTCTCTCTATATATATATAATAGGAACCAAAAGCTGAAATCAGATATAGAAAAAATTAGTTACCAGATCCCTGAAGCACGTGAGTCCAACTTCATTAAGTGGAGGAAGTGACCTCCGCGCAATGAAGTACCGATCAAGATAATGAAAGAATCGAGAAAGCCACCTGACCATTACTTTGTGGTTTGTCCATCTATTCACAAGCTCTCTCAACATAAACTCATCATGTTTCTCTCGCAAAGAAGGCAGTACCTGGATTTGAATCAAAAAACATTAAAGTTACCAATTAAACAAAATGCCAAAATGTCACCTCCTGACTTAGCATTAAACCAAAATTCGTAAATATGCTCAAACAACACGAAGACATGATCCTTCATATGGGAACGGTGGTCTGGTACAGTTAAATCACAGTGTTGATTTGGCAACATAAAATAACAACAAATTCATTTAAAAGGAACCTCACCAAGTTCGTTTCATCTCCATGAAGAGGTAATGCAATCAAATTACCAGTTTACTTGTTCAAGAAAGAGATAAAAAACTGTATGTAGATTTTTATTAGCTTAAAGGTATCTATGCTGTCTGTACCTAAGATTAACATCAATGACAAAATTATTTTGGTGAATAAATACCATCTGAAGTCCTGCTACTATTATATTCACTAAAAAAACAGGGTAACATTAAATTTTCGTATTCTAGTAAGCTATTATCTGATTCAATTACTTGCATAAAAGATGACTAAAAAAAGGAGTTAACACCCTTAGTTATATGAGCCTATTGATTAGTATTAAACTGCAAAACAGTATTCCTTGGACCAATTTCAAAGAGGAATAAACTTAAGGACTGAAATTACAAACTATCAAGATGACTATTGTTTGTTCAACTTCGAACCAACAACAGATATATTGCATTGCAACTAACTCACACAACTACGCTTGTACACAAAAATGTAGCTCCCACATAACAAGTTAAAAGCACACTTTACTTAAGTCTAAACATCACATACCCAACCTAAGAAAATAAGCAAAACAACAATCAAATACATAATTAGCCTTACAGTAGAAGTTATGTACTCCTCGAACGCTTCGCGGTACTTGTCGTACAGCTGCTGGGAGTAATCATGTGGAGGCTTCTGCGTACACATATTATAGATAGTTCTGGACACACCAAAAACCAATAACATATCACTTCCATTGAAAAGCAACAAACACTTGAAATAAACAAGTCCATATCGAGAAAACATACGTGTAAAGCATCATATAGTCCTCGGAGCTAAACTGCGGCTCCGGAAGACCTTCAAGAATCTTCTTCAACTTAGTGATCCCTTTCTGCATAAAATCCCATCCGTTGTCCAAATCGATAGTCTTCCGCTCATTCATCACGATATACTGAAAATCGTTACAACAAACTCATTTTAAACAACTACAAATCAATCACTACCCCCAAACTCAATCATTCGCAATTCCATAAACCCTAACTATCTCAACCGAAAAATCTCATCAATCACACAATCAGAACAACACAATCACAACAAAATCAATCAAAATCTCCGAACAATCATATATCAGTAATCATACAACCCTAACCCAAAACAAAGTAATCGAAGCAATACAAATACGTGTATGTGTTAGTGTGAGAGATAAAAAGAGAGATCTACCTGATAAGATGAAAAATAAACCCTAGAATTGAATGAATGGAGCTTCGAGAGAAGCAACGATGGCGATTGAGAGAGACGATAATTATGATTTTTATTTTATAATTATAATCTCTGTGTTTTGGGGATTTGTTTTAGATACAGACCATTGTCTCTATAGGTCTAAAATCAGGCCCACCAATTCAAGTCGGTCCCTCTCAACATTGATTTGTATGGTTATAATTGTTACAGACTTACAGTACGACATTTTATTTATTATTTTTAGTTTAACATGGAATTATAAAAATGTTCCATCATCGTAACTTTGTCATTGATACAGTACTAGAAATCAGTCCATTACCATCGACATTGAGGCTGCGGCTTCGTCCTCCTCTTCAGATAGATAGTCCATTTTGTGCTGCTTGCGCGTATTTTTGATCGGGTTCGAGCGAGATGTTTGGATTCGACGGGAGATTAAATGAATTGCCGGAATATGTTTGAAAATCTCGAGACCCTAGTCTGTTGGGTCTCAAGATAATTAGAAAAAAACTGCAATATCTAATAACGAAAATCTTGTTAATGATACTATATGATTGAATTATATGAATAGATCACGTGTTTTTCATACGTTACAAATTTTAAACGTATCTGATAAGATATCCAAGATTTTATCTAGATAATGTGTAAATAATAGTAATTATTATATATTCAATATGTTACCATGAGCAAAATCTTGGGCAGAATATTGAAGATTCTGAATTTTTTTATAGATGAATCACATGTTTATGATGTTCAAAATATTCAAAAATCTTTTGATGGTTTTTTCCTTCACGGAAAATTGCTTGCTATCGTCGAAATCTAAAAAAACAGTCACATTCATTATAAATCGTTGATCCCTAACTCTTATAAGTAACATGAAATAATCATTATGTTTCAAGATGACTTATATTTATTGAAACTCATGGACTTTCTGTATCCATGAAATTTCCATAAAATAATTATATAATTATATTTAATAATATATGGTAATAGAGTTTGTTGGTACTAAAAAAATAAATGAACTTATGAATGTTATTTCGTACCGTTGGTCGAAAGTAGGAATGCGAACATTTTTTTAGTAGAAGACCCCGAATCTAAAATTTTGTAGACTTGCAATACTGCTGACTGCTCGAGACCAAATATTACTCTGCAAAAGATTTGGATAGCGTTTAGTTTGAATCTGTGCACAGACCTGGTCATTGGTTGTTCAGTTGGCAGAGTCCTCCTTAATAGGAGAGGCTGTTACTTAGCTTTAATTTATACAAAATTTTATTATCCCTATAATATTAACTATCTGTAAAGATAAACAGGCTGCATTTGAAGCTAATACATAGTGAAGCAATCTTTCTGTATTCATAATTCACAATACACTCAGGTTGCAATTTTTGTTTATGTTATCAATATTTGTTCTTGAATTGTATGTTATTTACTTATTTTAGACTGTGACTAAATTTTTAATACATTTTGATTTAGCACAGGATCTCCAAATTCGAGAAAAATTATGACTCTTAATAAGGTATCATCTCAGGAGAAAACGCCATTGACCGTATCAGGAGAAGCTGGCCATCCTAAAACCAGTTCATCTGCTCGGGGATTGGGAACGAGGAATAGTTCACTGACTGCAAGGATCCTAGAAGCCATGGCAAATGGGTATATAAAGGGAGATATCAGGCGAAAGAAGGAGGAAATGGCGGCGGTGGATGGGGTAAGAGGTATCCGTCTGGTGGTCGACTTAACAATGTACCCTGCGCAGACTAGTGATTTGCAAGCATTGCATGAGTCTGATGCTACAACATCTGAGCAGCTGGCTGTGAGAAGACGGAGTGCGAGGAAGGAGAGGCCTACTCTGAAGGCACTTGAAGCTATTGTAGATTCGCAGTCCCGGGCAAACAAAACGAATAAGAAAGATAGGGAGCAATGAGCTGATGTCATTCAACTCCTAATTCTGTAATAAAACTGTGTTTGAGACATACTAATATACAGTAATCTTTGAACTGTCAATTTGTCATATATATATATATTTCTGTCACTGGAGGTTAATATATGACATTTTCTGGCTTAGGCTGAAATCAGGTTAAGTTTGATCATCTATTTATCAAATGCCATAGACTGCCATTCCATTATTGGAATTTGGACCCAACAATCCCGGAACTTCACATTTGCCATTGATTCATTGATAAGTTTTAAGTTTTACCAGGGATGCATCCCGGAAATGGTGAGAAGTACTAGAAACTTATACGTCAGTGAGGGAAAGTACATTCATTAGATTCTGATCACCGAGAAATTGCTCAGCAGCCCTCAGTCCTTGAAAATCTCAAGGCATTTTGTCATCTCAACAACGGCAAGGACTTGCTCACATGATTGTGCGAGAACGGTTGGGGGAAAAGAAAATGAGCTTTTTCTCGTAGAATTGAGCAATTCTTACCTCTCTTCTGCACCATGCGATGTAAGTTAGTTGTTCATTTATCTTTAGAAGTGATTGATTAAGTGCTTCACCGTGATTAATTGAGAACATGTGTACTTATAGCTCAGCATCAAACCTGTTCTCTATTTCGGCTCAAGTGCTTTAGATCATTATGTGAATTATGGTTACCGGCATTGACATAAAAATTGGTATAGCAATATATAGTTTCATTGATATTGACATTTTGTTTAGTCAAAAGATATCTAAGATAATGGATGGTTCCTGCAACTTATGAATTTGAAACAAGAGGTCACATATTTACTCTGTCCTCTGGCTGGAACACGTTAGATTAGCATAGTACACTGCTCGTCATTAGCTTGTGAACGAGCTCTCTTTTTTCCCTGATACAGGCTGGGCGCTGGCATCAAGTGTATACCAGTTTTTTTCTGTGTAATGCTAATTTTAGATTTGGTTGTTAAAAAGGTCGTGATGCAGAATAATAAAATCTTAACTACTTGTTGGACATATATGCAAATGTATCATCCCATCCTCCATTCCATTACTTCTGCTTGATGGATGAATTTAGTCTTCCCACACATACTTGATTCTGTTTTGCAAGAATTTGTGTGATTTAAATGTGTAGAAGAGTAATAAGTACAATTCAATATGGTCGACTGGATTTGCATTTTTAATTTAATGCTTTATTTGACATGTGCAGTCAGAGGTGTTAGTGGATGCCTCTGTTGTAGGGAGAGGAAGGAACTTGACTGTAGTTGCGGTTGAGTTCAGAATGAAGGTATCTGAGAAGCTGGTCTACACGTCTCGTGCTACCTTCTATAATATGCCAGTTGCAGGTTTATGAATACTAGCCTTTTAACCCGTGCGAAGCACGGACGGATATATAGTTCGTAATTTATTATTTATAATGTAAATTTTAATATTATTTTATTAATATTTTAGTATTAATGGATTGAGTTTTAATTAAATTATATTATTTAACTGACTATATTTTCATATCAGGATTTTAGTATATTTAATCCGAATTTATTACACGTGGATTTAAAAATAAAAAAAAATCAGAATATTCAAATCTTTTTCAAGCATAACCGATCGTGTAATCCTTTGAAAGATTCAGTAATCTAATCAATCGTTTTTTTGACAACAATAACTTTTAAGATTAGAGCTAGAAAGGGTTATGTAATGGTTCGTGTTTATCTTGAAATTGAACACGTTAAAATTAAAAAGAGTTATATGAAGGTTGTTGTTAAAAAAGGATATTCAAAATTGTATATTTATAATTTTATTTATAACATCATTATAATTTTTTTAATGAAATATTATATGATAATGTTTTGTTATGAGTGTTTTTAGTATTTGAAACTGTTTAACAATGTAATACTAATAGACTCCACATTTGTAGACTTGTAGTACCAAAAGGAGAGTACCGAACCAAAAAATATAACTAAAACCTTGGACTACAAATTATACCCATGTTGACTTATTATAGTATAGTATATATTACAAAAATTCAGATATTACTTTGTACTAGTTTATGACCCGTGCCAAGCACGGGATTATATAAATTTTTAAAATTTATTATTTAATGAAAATATAATATTTTTTTATATAAGAATTTAAATTATTATTGTTGAGATACAAATTTTATTATGCATTAACATATTAATATTTAATTATGTTTAATTTTTATTTTTAGAAAAAAATATCCTCTAAATACATGTTATGATATCAAAATGGTATGTTTCATATCATTATGTTGTTTTTGATTCTAAATAGATGTGAAAAAAATTCGACACCAACATATATAAATTGGCCGAGAGGATCTTTAGTACAACTTAATTTTCTTAATTCATAATTGTTTTATACGTCTAATAAATATTATAAAAGCTAATTGAAATTCTTGTAAATTTAATATTGATAGATATGTGTCAAATTAATATAGAATTATAACATGAATTTAAAATTAATTTATTTTTAATTTTTTTTGACAAAGTCTTGTAAAGCCCTTTTTATGGCTATAATCAGATAATTTACAATAATTTTATTCTCGTTGGAGTTGCGTTTGTCACGACAGTGCTACCACCACCTTTTCGTCTTTATAAAAACTAGCTTATAGCCCGTGCAAGGCACGGGAGCTTTTTAATTATTTACAATTTTTTAATATATTTTAAATGGTATGAAAAAATTTAATTTATAAATAATAAATTAAATTTTCAATAAAATAAAATTTGAAATTATGATTTATTTCTAAGTTAGAACTGTTGTAAATACACCATCACAACCATTAATGGTTTCAAATAAACTATTGTAATCAGGCCATTCCTTTTATCGTATGTATCAATGCCAAAATATTAAATTCTCAATGCCAAAATATTAAATTCTTTTTATCAAATTTTAATATATTTTGAGTAGAATACGTTACGCCAACTCATATTAGATTATATTTTTAAATTTATTTATATTAGAATTATTATAATGTAATTTAAATATTTTCAAAAAAATTATATGGTTCTAGATTAAAATTGATAAACATAATTTGTTTTGAATTAAGAAAAGGAATCATAAACATGCAATAAGAAGGTGGAATCTATTTTGGATTAAGAAAAAGTTTATGTATTCGTTCCTCACGTAAATCCGGCTTATTAATTTTAAAATATATTATAAAAAAATTGTGGCGGTGCGATTTATATGATTCCACAAATAAAACTGGCAGGACATATTTATTTTGGATTAAAAAATCCATAAACACGTGAAAGACAGAATTTGTTTTGGATTCAGAAAAGGAATTATAAACATCCAAGTAGCTATTAGTTGTCTTATAGAACATAAGTTAATTTTGTTCCAATCTGACGGTGCTTATTTGTTCAATATACGATCCAACAGATGATAAGCTTTTGGACCATATGACCATGCGACCAAATTATCTCCCTTACGCTTATTATATATAAGTATATAATATGTATTATATAGAAAAATTACGTGATCATAATCAAATTCGGATAGTTCGAATTTAGTACTCATATTCTTCCGCCAGAGATGGATTTCGAATATTAATGAAAAGTATATATATGGATAATATCGATTTGGCTACTAATATCAATATAAACTTTTATTTATTAATGCTGAAACATGACAGGAGTTTTACAGAGTTGTTTCATAAATTAAATTATTTGAATTTAAAGAAATTAAAATAAATAATTTTATTCGTGGTATAACTGTTGCATTACAATATCGTAACCACGGGAGAAGTCTTTTTTTAATAGTATAACATTGAAGTCTTTAATTATAATCCTAATCGATATCAAAGTCTCATAATTATAAAATCCTAACCAACATTAAAGTCTTTAATTATAAAATCATAATTAATATGAAAGTCTTTTCATAATAATAGAATAAAATTATAAAATCCTAACCAATACGAATTTTTTTCATGATAGTTTAATGATTATAATTATTAAGTAAAAAAAATTTATGATTGCAAAATCTTAATAACTATAGAAGTCGTTTTTAATTAGAATATCTTAATCATGAATATTATAAATTCCTGACCGATATACGTCTTTTAATGAGAATACAATACTTTTAATAAGAGGATAATAATAATAATAATAATTAAATATAATATAAGATGATCAAATTTTGGTACTTTTGGTACTGATGTTCCACCGAAACTGGTTTTGCTTATTAATAAAAGTTATTGAAGAGTTTGCTTCGATCACTTTCAAAAGGTGGATAAATCTGTTTTAATTCATTCCTGGAGAAGGCGGCCTTTACTTGTTTTTATGCTTGTGATTTGCGCCATTATTATCCTCTTCAAAGCTTAGATTGATAAAATGAGTTAACGGGCTGATCAGTGATAATAGATAATTAACTGGTCTTGTGCTGCATCTCTATACGAGCGAAAATACTACTGATCTCTGTATGCTGATTTCTAAAGATTGGTTGACATACCGGTGTTGAGTCTGTGGACTGTGGGTATCTATAACTTAGCTTTAGGCATTGCCACATCAATATTGGGGCCGTTTGGCCAAGCTTAAAAGAAGTGACTTCTTGTTTAAACTAGAGAAGTGGAGCAGAAGTGAGAAGTAAATAAGTTAATAAAATGTTTGGAAAAGAAGCAGAAGCTGTGAGAGAGAAGCTAGCATTCTCAGCTTCGCTTCTACTTCTTTACACAAACGGGTAGCAGAAGCCAGAAGTAGCTTCTGCTTCTCTTAAACAAACAGGGCCATTAACTTTTATCTGAGCAGCATTGTAACAAAATGGACCTTGCTGTTTCTCCATCTTGGTTTAGGTACTGTTTGGCATCGCAGCCGGCCACGACAGTTTTTTACCGAAAAACAGGTGAAAAGCTGTTTGGTAAATCTAAAAACAACTGTCGTTTTTAGAAAAAGTCAAATCATGGATAATATGCTAATCTTTTCTATTTAATTAGATGCGAATTTTTTTTCCAATAATTGACACATATTTTAAGATGAAAAATTTCGTAATTTGTTCTTTATATTAAATTTTAAATAATAAATTTTTATTTAAAAAAGACTAAAAAAAATTTATAAAATTATATCTTAACATACGTGTTCAAGCAAAGTAGTATTTATAAAAGCAGAAATATTGCACCCTAAATTTAGGATGGGAAGCAGCTTCCCTCCTTCCTCAACCGTTGAAATTTCGATTTCTAAAGAACTTAGAAGGCGTGTACAACTCGCGTTAAACTCGTCATCCGTGACTTTTTAATTTCTACTCTCTTCGAATACTCCAAATTGTTCGCTACGCCAGCGCGTTTATTCGCATCTACATTAATCTACATAGTCTTCTTGTCTATATATAACATAATCTGCAATCATATTATCGATAACAAAGTAAAAAAATATGGAATATCGCACTCTAGATGTCAATCTCATTGCTGCAAAAGGCCTAAAGAACGTCAATCTTTTCTCCAAACTCGAAGTCTACGCTGTCGTTACCGTCTTTGGTGGCGATCCTCGAGCGAAACAGAGGACCCCGACGGACAAGATTAATGGCGTCAATCCGACGTGGAACTTTCCGATGAAGTTTACTGTGGACGAAGTGGCGGCGCAGCAAAATCATCTGACTCTTGTCATAACGTTACGTGCCGAACGGGCTCTTGGGGACAAAGATGTTGGGGAAGTGCGTGTGCCCATGAAGGAGATCATGGTGGATAGTAAGGGAGTTCAGTTTGTTAGTTACCAGGTTAGGAAGGCTTCTGGGAAGCCCAAGGGAGAGTTGAGGTTTTCTTATGAGTTTAGCGAGAAAATCGCGGGAGTAAGTCACGTGACTTCCAAGTCGGATGAGCCTGTCACGGCTTATCCGGCTGGGGCTCCGGGTGTCGGGTCGAGTTCGGGTTATCCACCGCAGGCGGGTGCATATGCACCCGCAGGGTATCCGCAGGGTGGTCAACCAGTTGCGGGTTATGGATATCCACCACAACCACAACCAGGTTATGGGTATCCACCGCAACAACCGGGTTATGGATATCCGCCCCCTCCGCAACAGGGGTATGGTTATCCTCCACCACAACCGGGTTATGGGTATCCACCGCAACAAGTGCAGCAGCCAGCTAAAAAGAGTAAGTTTGGAGGTGGTGGATTGGGGTTGGGATTGTTGGGGGGTGCTCTTGGTGGATTGTTGATTGGTGACATGATTTCGGATGGGTTCGATGATGGAGGTGGTGATTTTTGATGGGGTGTAATTAACTTATACGTTTTATATAATCTTTGGCGAGTACCATTTGAAATTATAGTTGATGTTGGATGTCAAGTTTGCATTTGAATAAGATCAGTATCTTGTACTCCTATATGATTTGTGTAATTAATGACTGATCTTTACACTCTAATAAACTGTCTTAAACTATCTTGTTTTAAGTATGTTTTATCACTTCTAGTCATTGGAACTTCGGAGATTCAGCCAAAGTTTTGATTTTAGGAAATGCAGTAATTATGCTGGAACCATGAAACTTTGATATACTGTTACTTTATTGTTGTTAGGCTAAGTGCTGTTGCTTGTAAATATCATAATTTTTTTTTGATATTTGAATGTCATTGACACTAGCAATAACAGAAATGTCAACTGTTTCGTGGTGGCTTAAAATAAATGGGAGACTTGGAACTTTGCAGTTTCGTCAACTGTTTTGATTGGTGATAGTTGGCTACTTGCATATTCCTGATTAACTGCTAAGGGCCAAGTAGTGGAGGAAGTACTTGCATTGCATATATAGCTTCTTGCATGTAAATATGTTAACTCAAACCATAATATAATGCTAATCGGTCCATTAACGATTCTCTGTAATAATGTGTCCATTAGAAATCTTCTTCGAGGTAAGGGAATTCCTGCTCCTGTAGGTTGCTGCAGGTGAAGTTGAGCACTTGCTACATCTATTTTTTGACGGCAGATTTGCTAAGGGATGTTGGCAAAATGTAGGTCTCTCTTATGATGTGTGGCAAACTGAAAATGCATCAGGATGGCTTCTTCATAAGTTGTGCACAGAAATTAAGGAGAACCTGGTGAAGATTGCAGCAGTGCTATCATGAGCTATCTGGTTTGCAAGTAATTAATAAACGCATCTGGGAAAATAAGAGTATGTCCCCTGAGTTTATCATGAGCTGGAGTAAGAAACAAATTTCAGATTGGAGGGAAATTAATAGCAAGAGGGGCAGCCAGCTTAAGTCTCTGAAAAAGCCTGTCGCTCAGCAAGAGAACAAGTGGAAAGCACCTCCCATTGGGACACTGAAAATCAAATAATCAATGTCGACGCTTCTGTATTTGAAGGTGAAATTTTTTTCTCGGTAGTAGAAAGTGATTCTATGCTTTCTGTTACGGCACTAAACAAAGCAGAGATGAATTGCTTGGAGCTGGGGAACCTCATAAAGCATTGTCGACTCATTCTGAAGCACAGAGTTGGTACTTCGGTTGTTTTTGTTAGGAAGCAAGCAAACAAGGTAGCTCACAAAATGACTAGACTTCCTTGTGCGCTTAATAACTTTGTGATGAGCACGTCTCCTCCCCTGATTATTGGAGACACTGTTAGAAGATATTTCGTTGATCTAATATAGTTCACTCTTTAGTAAAGGCAAAAAAGACGATTCTTAACAAGAATTCAGTACAGGTAAAAGATTACACCAACAACTATTCAGATTCTTGGCAGAAATGTCCTGTACTCCTCCCCTACTGGGCTACTAGCTTCTTATTGGGCTAACTCCCCCCCCCCCCAACTTCCAATCGAATAAACTGGGCTAGGCTGCATTCAAGCCCATTTAGTGTGTCTTTTGTTCAGCATATTAAATTTAAATGGTCCACTCTACTTTCGAAAATGAAAAACATTTCAGAGGCCCACTTTCAAAACATTGCCTACACTAAAATTTGGAGGACTTTTAACATTGGTGCAGGGTGATCATCAACGCACAAATCGCCCGTACCGCACCAAAACGCACCGTAATATGTGGTTTTTGATTTTTGTGGTGCGATTGCGGTTTCAAATTTTGTCAAATTGCGGTGCGGGTTGCAGTTTTATTTTTCAATATGCGGTTAAAACTGCACCGTATATGCAGTTTGGTTTGCGGTTTTAGTCAAAAATAGCACCGCCCGTACCGCGATCACCCCTACATTGCTACATCAAACTAATCAAAATTTATAAGCACCTCTTCTTTCTTTTTTTTGAAGAAAAAATGTAGTATAAATTAGTGATGCAGATTCCCGACATAAGAAATTATCGGGGCATTGGGGTTAACTTAAAAGAAGTGAATTTTTTTTGGAAAATAAGCAGAAATTCTGAGAGAAAAATTAGTATTATCAGTTTCTTAAAAGCGTTTCTACTTATTTATTCAAACAAGTCAAGAAAAGTAGAAACCGAAAGCAGCTCCAGCTTTTGCTAACCACATTATCTTCGCGTTATGCATGGTTTAGGAATTTAAAATTATTTGTTACTTATTTAATTAATGGCATGTATTGGTTTCATCCCGTCATTATCTATAGACATGGAATATCATTAGGAGAAAAAAGGTTAATTTCATAGCCTTTTAGTTGAATGGGAATATGATCCTTAATTCAATTCTATATTTATTCGACTTTTTTTCCCTTAAATCTTTGTAATCGGGTACAAATCAATCATCTTTTACATGATATTAAGCATATTACTAATGATAGATAACCAAATCATTCTCTCTGTTAACATCTTTAATCAAATTTGATCTCTGTTTAGGCCACCAATCCCTCTCAAGCTTTGGAAAGTGAATTCTATTTGGTAACCTGAGAATTATACTTGGAACAAAGTACAAATTCACTTCTTTTTGTACAACCATTGAGATTATTTTGTAGTACATTTTTAGACGGTATTGGAGAACAAATTCTCACACAAACAAAAAGGTGAATATTTATTAATTATATTTTTTAATGATTAGTGTGTCTTTTACCTAATTACATAGTATTATATTATGGTGCAAATCGCAGTGAGATTCCCCCTGCATCATTGCATCCTGGATTGCCCCCTCTAAATTTACACTTCTCTGAAGAGGCCATGGGGTGTGTTGTCTTTAACTTAAAAAATATTATTTATTATTTATAAATGGATAAATTTTTGTCTAAAGAGTGAAAGCCTCTAATATGTATAAATTTATTCATATTTATAATTTATTGGATACGAAATTAAGAATATAAAATTACTCATAAGTCATTTATTTACCCACAAACTCACTTCTATTTTTATTATTAAAATTTAATAACTCACAAGTCATTGATAAATAAAGAATATTCAAACAAACATTTTAAATATCCATATCATGACATTAATTTATAAATGGGACGGAGGGAGTACATTCGAAAATGTGTGCTGGTACAAAATGGTCTTCAACCTCGGGACCATAAAATGCTCCAATGGAAGAAACATTTTTTTAGAGAGGATGGTATATTGAAGCCCTAAAGGCACACAAATGTATCTGCTCGTTGCAAATGTTGAATGGCAAGTTTTCTCACTAACTTTCATGTTGCTTTCGCCTCCTACATTGCACAATTTTCACTATTTTGTGTCCAACACCAGTTTGCTTTTGCAAATAAAGACGTTCCTGGATTGAATTGCTCGAGGGATAAGATTCAGATTTGTTATTTACAAAGTTCTTAAATAGACTTTTTAACATCGGATTTTCTAGTGTGTGCCCATGGGCACACACTAACAACCACTTTTTATTGAGGTGGAGAGCTTTTATTAGCCAAAACCTCATTAATAATCATGACCTCCTGCAAATGCACAAAACACATGACCAGTAAAAACATTCTATCTCAACAAAAAGTGGTTGTTAATGTGTGCCAATGGACACACACTAGGACCCTTTTAACATTCTTATGTACTTCGATTTTGTGAAAGTTTAACCTACAACATACAGAAGAGAAATAAGTTAAGCCCATTTTTAGTCAAAACACGTGTAATTCAATATAACTTCTTTTATGCACACTTTATATACACATTATTTTTTAATTTTTTGAGAGAGTGATTTTTAAGGGAAATTATTCAATAAAATCTTGATCGAAGTAATCCCTTATTCCTGTTTAATAAAATATATGTCATGTTTTAAATAAATTGATTAACATACACTCACAACTAATTTTCTCTCAACTTACGACGTAGATACTAGATATACACGGATACATCTCCTTTTTATGACTGAAAATAAGTGTTTCTTCCGACATCAAAAAAGAATTTGTAATCTTTGACAGAAGAATATTAATATTGTCCAGCAGTCGTTAGGTAATACAACACTCAAATTGTCATGTTTGTGTGCTCCAGCCTCTAGGAGGTGATCAAATTCCAAAAAAGTACTGAGAGAATCATTTTCTTCTTCCATTCACATTTTGGAATGAGGCAGCTGCCATGTACGTCCTACATTCATGCTCTGAGCATCCTTCTCTTTTCCATATTTAGAATTAATATTCTATCTTTAAGCTAACTCGCCTCTATTTTTGCAAAAATTCTTCATGCATCAACTTTCTGGTCAGTGATTCATATTGCAATTTGCAAGATGAATAGCATGAGTGGGATTATGTAACTCATAGTGCATTGCTAGACAATGGTTTGTATTCTGTTTTTTTTTTTTTTGGCCAAGACGATGGTTTGTATTCTTAAAACGCAGCCAATGAATCTTTTACTGCAAAAAGAAGTTGGTTTTTCCAGCTTTTGTCTAACATTGTTTTTAGCCACAAGCTTCGAATCTCCTTTAGATCGATGATACCCGAATGTGAATAATCTGTATTTTCCTATAACCTATTTTAGACTGCTAGTCACTATTCATGTTCCTGTAGAATTGTGAATGATAGATCTCTATACGTGTCTCTGTACATGCTGTTGCGCAATACAACGTATTTTATTCTACAACGTACACTTGTAATCGGTATTTTCGGGTGAATATATCAATTGAGCAACTTTGTAGACTAAATTCTATACCGAATGGAGTTGAGAAAACTTTTTTGATAATCGAATTCCAAAGTCGCCATATCAAATCAAATTGTATATGAAAACTTATGAGCTTGGTGATTGTGCCTGACTGCATAAGTTATTCGTGTATAATAGAAACATGAATTCCAAATTGTTATCGAGTTTCCAGTTTTGATAAAATAATAAAAATATCTCTTTTAGGTATCGACAGATTAAGCTCAATATTTCCGAGCTGAATCCATTCATTTACATTTTTTACTTTTTTTACTTCTTTTTTATTTCAAGATGAATAAAACAATCAAAAATTTATCGGCCCCTCATTATTTCTTTTTGGATTTATCTAGTGCGTGTCCATACTCCATGAGCACATGCTAAACACTGACTTTTATATATTTTGGTCATTTTAATAGGTGTTGTTGGGGTGGTTTTGTGTATACAAGGGTCCATCGTTATTAAGAAATGAGAGCCAGTTAAAATGAGTCAAACTTATAAATTATAAGTGCTTAACATGTGTTCATGAGCACATCATAAAAAAAACGGTTCTTTTTATAATCATGTTGAGTTTAGAGTTCTTCGACTCGATTCGAAGTCCAGCCGATCGATTGGGACTAGTCATTTTCTTGCTGGTCATTTCTAGAAAGATTGAGCAGTAGTTTCTTTAACTAAAGATTCCTCATATTAGTATTCAAGGGACTTAGTTGGATAAGAAAGTATGTTCGATTCTTACCAATCCAGTGCCCTCTCTTCTCTCACAAGTACCCCCCTCACCCGGATACGTGCATACTCCAAAACATTATCTCAAATATACATGATTCATTCTAACATACAGCTAAGCCAGACTTACTATATTCATTATTATAAAAATACACTTTCGACTTGCCCTTATAAATATCCGCCTCTATCCACCTTAACCTCACCATCCTCTCTTCACACTCTCTTCTTAACACTTCTCTCTCAATTTTTTAAGCATGTCTGGCGTTTGGGTCTTCAAGAATGGGGTGGTTCGGCTGGTGGAGAACCCGGGGGCCGACTCGTTGGACGGGAGCCGACACCGGAAGATGCTTGTCCACGTGCCATCCAATGAAGTGATCACTTCTTACTCAGTTCTTGAGAGGAAGCTTATGATGCTTGGGTGGGAGAGGTACTATGATGATCCTGATCTGCTTCAGTTCCACAAGAGGTCTACTGTTCACCTCATTTCGCTTCCCAAGGATTTCAACAGGTTTAGGTCCATGCACATGTATGACATCGTTGTCAAGAACCGTAATGTGTTTGAAGTTAGAGATATGTAGGGGCTGGCTCTCGTATCATGTGTGTGTTTAGTTTGAGTTGATGCATGGTTTGTGAATTGTGAGTTGTTGTGGTTGTGCATGTAGTTTTGATTAATTTATTAGCATTAGGGATTTAATATCGATTTCTCGTGTGTACTGTTATAAAAAGAGAGGAGAGCTGCTCGTGTGATTTGATCATGCTATTGTATTGTAAATTACTGCATAATGAGAATTGCTTTTCATGTGTGCTTCAATCTGATTCGGGCTTCTTCTTTTCTCTTGGATGATTCGACGGAATTTGGATAGTAACTCTTAACAACTGTTGAAATATACCATAAGATTCATTTGGGACATTGATAAGATTTTAGATGAATTGGTTTTCAACATAGTATTAGAGTCAGGTTTGGTGGTGGTCTCAAGTTTCACTCTCCGTCACCCCAATATTCTCACTATTTGATACAATTTTCGAAAATTTGATGAATGTTCAATAAAATCCTGATTCCGTCACCAGAAGACGTACGTATCTGGTGAAATAAGTCTAGTGCGTGTATTGATTCCGAAAAGTAGTTGAGAGGTAATGAGGTATTATGAATTGTGAAGGAGATCGAAGATTCTGTGTTTAGTTAAATTGAGAGAGAAGATTCTATTAGTCTAATGTAGCTTGCTTAGTAACAACGTTGTGATGCCACGTAGCTACGTGTATCTAGCTCCATCATCACTTTGGCCTGTCCATCCAATTGTTTTGGAGCTATGGTAAAATACAAGACGATACTATACATAGTAACGAGTTCTGGATGTAAATAGAAAGGCGTTTTGTCTGAATGCACAAAGTCCATGATTTATAAAGGACAACCCAGCGTTCATTTTCGGGCTAGTAAGCTCTTAAATTACAGTTAGAAAATAAGACAAATTATCTGGCACTAGAAGTCTGGTTTAGATATGTGGCAGGTATTCTGTTAGAAAGCTCTGGAGTGCATATGTTTTGCTTCAA
This sequence comes from Daucus carota subsp. sativus, assembly GCF_001625215.2. Taxonomy (NCBI): domain Eukaryota; kingdom Viridiplantae; phylum Streptophyta; class Magnoliopsida; order Apiales; family Apiaceae; genus Daucus; species Daucus carota. Next base: position 12,248,365 of record NC_030387.2, read on the forward strand.
GCCACTTGTTCTATTCCCCAGCAAGAAATACCAATCTTAAATATGAGTGTACCTGGGGGATTTTTTTATTTAATAAATTTTATGATCTTAAGACACTTTTTTTTCTTTTGAAATCATCATCGTGAGACACTTTGTTAGAAAATGGAAAGTTTAAAGCATATTTTTTAATATGTTCTTGATGTAATTTCCGGGACATTTTCTTAGTGAAATCCATTGAGAAATAGAGTTGAATACAGTGGCTTGAAAGAGCTTGAAATGAGAATGTGATTCATTTAATCTGGACAAATGAATCTGGTCAGTATATCTGACAGATACAGATTCATTGAATCTGGACAAATGAATCTGGTCAGTATATCTGACAGATACAGATTCATTGAATCTGGACAAATGAATCTGGTCGGTATATCTGACAGATACAGATTCATTGAACCTGGACAAATGAATCTGGTCCGAATGTCTGACAGATACAGATTCATTGAACCTGGACAAATGAATCTGGTCAGAATGTTTGACAGATACAGATTCATTGAACCTGGACAAATGAATCTGGTCAGAATGTCTGACAGATACAGATTCATTGAACCTGGACAGATGAATCTGGACGGTGTGTTGGTGCCTTGGCCTCACTATAAATAGTGAGCCTCGACACTTGAGTTGTGGCACGGGGAAAAACACAAACACCATTCTCATTCTTCTCTCTTACACTCTCACCATCTACTCCGATATATACACATATACATACTGTTCTCGGGCGAACTGAGGTGTTGATCGCTGTTGATCGTACTCGTGTCTGTGAGCGGTTCGGTCTGTGCTGTTTTATCCTGGGAGCGATATTGCGACTACCCATCACAGCGTAGTGGGGCAATAATCACTTCAAGAACAGTCTAGTCTTCATCGAAGGGCTAGGCGACTCAGCTGTTCTGTATACTAATTCTAGCGACGGTGTAAGGTGCGCCTTTCTCTTCTTTTCTTGTAATTTATCAGTCACTGATTATTGTATATACGATCTTCGTGCATGCTATATTGTTGTGGTTTCGTTGGCCTACACTTGTTTATATAATATAACTGCTCTATACATTGTTGCTGTGATTTTCACTGTGACTCCCAACAATCTTGAAGTGATTATCTGTTATATTGTGTAGTAAGCAAGATGGTTAATGAGATTGTGGATTCTGTTGTTGGTGGTGGTGCTGGTTCTGGGTCTGGTGTTACTAGTATCATCGATTGGACTACGTATCGTTTTCCACAGCCCATCGATTTATCAGGTATTCCTGATAAATTCGGTGGGGGAGTTTCTTTTTCTCGCTGGCAGAAAAAGATGAAACTGTGGCTTACGGTTAAGGGTCTGTGGCCGGTGTTACAGTACGAGAAACCAGTTGTGGTACAGGAAAAGGCTGAAACCCTTAAGGCCTATGCTATGTGGGAGGAAAAGGATGGGGTGGCTAGGGCTGCTATTCTAGCAGCCTTAACGAACACTCTGTTCGATGTTTACTCATCTGACTCCTACACTGCTAAGACCTTGTGGGAGAAACTTGATCAGACACACAATACTGACTCGCAAGGGTTGGAAAAGTATTCTGTGGCTAAGTTCCTGGACTTCAAACTGGTGGATACAAAATCCATGACTGAGCAGGTGCATGAGTTTGAGACGTTGGTGCATGCTTTGAAGGAGTCCGGAATGGACCTTCCTGAAAAGTTTTTGGTTATGTCTGTGATTGAAAAACTCCCTAAGTCTTGGGAAGAGTTTGCACTCTCCCTGAAAAGGCAGAAGGGAGAGATCACTTGGACTAGCCTGATGCTGGATATCTCTGTGCAGGAGCAGCACAAGTCCAAACAGGGACATGTGATGCCAACTGAATCTGGTAGCTCGAAGGTCAATGTAGTGACTGTGGGACAGAAAAGAAAGTCTGTCGCTAAGAAGGTGAACACTAAGCCCAAAACTGACAAGGGCAAGGCTAAGAAATCAAAGGCCAACAAACCATGTTGGTCTTGTGGACAGGTTGGTCATTGGAGTAAGGACTGTCCTGTAAAGAAAGCAAAGAAAGCTGAGGTGGTAGCACAAGCAAATACTGTGCTTGGAACCACTGATGGGCCTGTGCTTAACATGGTTGTTGGTGAGGCTGTTGCTTCTGAAACCAATGACGGGTATGTTAAGTACAACCCTGAACTATTTTCCACTTATCTGTCTAATGAGTGGTTGATTGATACGGGAGCTAATGTGCACATTTGTGCTGATATTACTCTGTTTGTATCTTATCAACAGGCTCATGGGATGACAGTGACGATGGGGAATGCTAGTGCGGCTCAAGTTCGTGGAATAGGAAACGTGGACCTGAAGTTTGCTTCAGGGCGTGTTCTATCCCTTACTAGAGTGCATCATGTTCCCGAGATTCGTAGAAATATTATTAGTGGAAGTTGTTTAGTTAAAAATGGCTTTGAACTTTCTTTAAAGTGTAATAAAGTAGTTATTACTCAGACTGGTGTGTTTTTTGGCAAGGGCTACTTGTCAGACGGCTTGTTTTTAATAAATGTGGAGCCTGTTTTAGGCGGTTTTATTAATGATATTGCTTCTCCTTCTGTTAATAATATTGAATCATCCGATTTGTGGCACTCTAGGCTTGGTCATTTAAATTTTGGTGCTCTAAAGAATATGATGAACTTAGAGTTGATTCCAAAGCATGCCATTGATAAGAAAACTAAATGTCAAGTATGTGTGACAGCTAAACTAACAAGGAAACCTTTTTATAGTGTGGTTAGGGATTCTAACTTGTTAGATTTAGTGCACTCGGACATATGTGAATTTGGTGGTGTGTTGACTAAGGAACACTGTAGATATTTCATTACCTTTATAGATGATTGTAGTAGATATTGTTATGTTTATTTGCTTAAACATAAAGATGAAGCACTTGAAAAATTCATTAGATTTAAAACTGAAGTTGAAACACAAACTGGTAAAGTACTTAAACGTTTGAGATCTGATAGAGGTGGTGAATATACGGGAAACACCTTTAATGAATTTTGCAAGAGCAATGGTATAATTCATGAGGTGACTCCACCATATACACCTGAGTCTAATGGGGTGGCAGAACGAAAGAACAGAACTTTTAAAGATATGATTAACAGTATGTTGATTAATTTGGGGTTGCCCAAGTACATGTGGGGGGAGGCTCTGAATACGGCTTGCCATATTCTGAATAGAGTCCCTCTGAAACATATGGACAAGACACCTTACGAATTATGGAAAGGCAGGAAAACTAGTCTAAAGTATCTTCGTGTGTGGGGGTGCCTTGCGAAGGTACTTGTCCCTGAACACAAGAGAAAGAAACTAGGGCCGAAAACTGTTGATTGTATCTTTCTGGGCTATCTCGAAACCACTACAGCTATGAGATTTTTAGTATTAAAATCTGACATAGATGGTATAGTGGCAAACACGATAGTTGAGTTTCGTGATGCAACATTCTTTGAGGATGTCTTCCCTATGAAGACTGGTATACCTCAAAGTTCTTCTAGTGTTGATCCTACTCACACATCTAGTTCTATTCCCGATCATGTGGAAAAGATGACAAATGTGGGGGCAGATCCTACTAGTAGCTCTACTCCTAATGAAGTTGAGGAACCTAGAAGGAGCAAGCGTGCAAAGGTAGTTAAGGACTTTGGAAGTGATTTTATCACTTACAATGTCGAGGACGAACCTTTGACTTTCCGACAAGCCATGGATTCTTCGGAATCTAGGCACTGGAAAGGCGCTGTGAAGAGTGAAATTGACTCTATTGTTTCTAACGGAACATGGGAGTTGGTTGACCTCCCTCCTGGGTGTTCTACTATAGGATGTAGGTGGATCTTCAAAAGGAAGATGAAACCAGATGGCTCAATAGATAAGTATAAAGCTAGATTGGTTGCTAAAGGTTTTAGGCAAAGAGAAGGTATTGACTACTTTGATACATACTCTCCTGTTGCAAGATTGACAACGATCCGAATGCTTGTAGCATTGGCTTCCGTACATGGTCTTATCATCCATCAAATGGATGTAAAGACAGCTTTTCTTCATGGTGATCTTGAAGAAGAGATTTATATGGATCAGCCTGAGGGATTTGTTGCATCTGGCAATGAGAGCAAAGTATGTAAGTTAGTCAAATCCATCTACGGCTTGAAACAAGCACCTAGAGACTGGCACAAAAAGTTTGATGACACTGTTTTGACTTTTGATTTTATAGTTAATGATAATGACAAGTGTGTCTACTATAAGGTTAAAGGAAATGAACATATTGTGTTGTGCTTGTATGTGGATGATATACTACTGTTTGGAACCAATATTGAGATTATTAACGAGACAAAGAATTTCTTGAAAAAACACTTTGAAATGAAGGACATGGGTGAGGCGAATGTGATTCTTGGACTCAAGTTGACTCAGTCAACTGAGGGAATAACCTTGTCACAATCTCATTATATAGAGAAATCTATACTTGAGAAGTATGGTTATTCAAATTGTAGAATTGCTAGTACACCATATGATCCTAAAGTTGCTCTTATCAAGAATGCTTCAGGTGTACCTGTGTCTCAGTTAAGATATTCTCAGATTATTGGTAGTTTGCAATATCTTGCTAATGGTACTAGACCAGATATAACATATTCTGTGTCTAAGTTAGCAAGATATACAAGCTGTCCAAACAGAACTCATTGGGATGCTCTAGATAGAGTACTTAGATATCTGAAAGGCACCATATATCTTGGGTTGCACTACAGGAGATATCCGAGTGTGCTTGAGGGATATAGTGATGCAAGTTGGATAGCTAAGAAGTCTGGTTCCAATGGAGTGACTGGATATCTGTTTACCCTTGCGGGTGGAGCAGTATCCTGGAAGTCGACTAGACAGACTATAGTAACTCGGTCTACGTTTGAGGCCGAGTTGTGTGCATTGGATGCCACGGGTACGGAGGCTGAATGGTTACATGGACTCATGTCTGTGTTACCTGTAGTAAGTCGTCCGCTACCGGCAATTTCTGTTCATTGTGATAGCCGTACAACTATCGACAAGATCAGAAGTGTCAAGTATAATGCTAAAACAAAGAGACACATCCAAGTTAGACTTAAGTCTATAAGGGGTTTGGTGTCTGATCGGACTATTGCTATTGAGTTCATTGGAACTCAAGATAACATAGCTGATCCACTGACTAAAGGGCTTGAGCATGCTGTTGTCCTTAAGTCAAGGTTGGGGATGGGACTGATAACCCATCATGATTCATCTACAGCGGGAACCCAATACATCTGAGAGGAGATCCCTCAAAGTGTATTCAATGTGGTAAACAAGCTGTAAGGGTGGATCGGTAGTACCTTTAACTACAATGTAGATACTTATGCATCTGAGTCTATCCCCTGCAAACCTAAAAGGTACTGACACTGCAAGTATAGCAAGAGTTTTTAGAACTCTGAATGGGGTCAAGTCATTTGACGAGATGGTTGCAGTACATCTCTGGAGATGCCCAGCTAAGCGAATGTAATTGTGAGGTCGCAATTAGAGGAAAGGGTTATTCCTTGAAACATTCGACGAACAGGATCGAGACACGACCATTAATGTCTCAAAGCCGTAGATCGGCACCATAGCCTTTGACCTGTCGTCGTCTATGGAGTGTGGTTACACCCAACGGATAGAGATTCAAGGTGAAACAATCCATCTATATCCGGTAGCCATCGAAGTAGGGGACTTAGGAGGGTTCAAACCCGGAAGGGTACCTACTCTGAAAAACAAGTCATGATGAGGACTAATATGCATATCTATATGGATTTGTGGGGGATTGTTAGAAAATGGAAAGTTTAAAGCATATTTTTTAATATGTTCTTGATGTAATTTCCGGGACATTTTCTTAGTGAAATCCATTGAGAAATAGAGTTGAATACAGTGGCTTGAAAGAGCTTGAAATGAGAATGTGATTCATTTAATCTGGACAAATGAATCTGGTCAGTATATCTGACAGATACAGATTCATTGAATCTGGACAAATGAATCTGGTCAGTATATCTGACAGATACAGATTCATTGAATCTGGACAAATGAATCTGGTCGGTATATCTGACAGATACAGATTCATTGAACCTGGACAAATGAATCTGGTCCGAATGTCTGACAGATACAGATTCATTGAACCTGGACAAATGAATCTGGTCAGAATGTTTGACAGATACAGATTCATTGAACCTGGACAAATGAATCTGGTCAGAATGTCTGACAGATACAGATTCATTGAACCTGGACAGATGAATCTGGACGGTGTGTTGGTGCCTTGGCCTCACTATAAATAGTGAGCCTCGACACTTGAGTTGTGGCACGGGGAAAAACACAAACACCATTCTCATTCTTCTCTCTTACACTCTCACCATCTACTCCGATATATACACATATACATACTGTTCTCGGGCGAACTGAGGTGTTGATCGCTGTTGATCGTACTCGTGTCTGTGAGCGGTTCGGTCTGTGCTGTTTTATCCTGGGAGCGATATTGCGACTACCCATCACAGCGTAGTGGGGCAATAATCACTTCAAGAACAGTCTAGTCTTCATCGAAGGGCTAGGCGACTCAGCTGTTCTGTATACTAATTCTAGCGACGGTGTAAGGTGCGCCTTTCTCTTCTTTTCTTGTAATTTATCAGTCACTGATTATTGTATATACGATCTTCGTGCATGCTATATTGTTGTGGTTTCGTTGGCCTACACTTGTTTATATAATATAACTGCTCTATACATTGTTGCTGTGATTTTCACTGTGACTCCCAACACACTTTTCCATAGAATAAATATGTAAGAAAAATCTGTATTATGCTCTCTGTTTTAATGCGTCACTCATTGCTGCTAAAAGATTTCTATCCGTTTAAAATATATGTACTTGTATTTAAAATATAGTATATTTTATTTGTATCCAAAACTAAAATTAAGAAATATTATTCGTATCCGTAACTTGAAATACGAATAAGAATATTCGAATGTTTAAACGTATAAATAACTGAATTTAGCGAATCCAGTTAAGTTTAATAACTTGGCTCGTTTAGATACGAATGAGAAAATCCGTTAAACTTAACTGGATTTGCTAAACTCGACTAGCATAAGTGATGAATAGTTGTGAGTAGAAATGGTCCTTCTACTGATTATCACTCCAGCTATAGCGACATAAGCATATTAGCAAAGAACACATGATCTTCTAGTCGCACTGGATACTAATTCTAATTGTACGCAGAGCATGCGATTAGAGATTCTCCAGCTGCAAACACTTACAATATTAAACATATGTTATGTATGTATGGGCTTGTATTGTTAAATTTATACGGATATGCCCGACGCCATCAGTCCTAAGAGATGTCGTATGGTATTAAGTCAGCATATTACACGTAGAAAGAGTCCTAACAATATGTGCCGATTTCAGAGAGATCCTAAGTACTAACTACTTGATGGGATCCTAGCTAACCACTTGCATGCACCTATAAATTGTCGTTTGTCCCCGCCTTCCCACTTACTCCCTCCGTCCCAATAGGTTATATACATTTGGTGTAGACACGGAGACCAAGAAAAAATATTAAAAATGAGTAAAGTTAGATGAAAAGTGGGTAAAGTGGCGGGACCTATTTGTATTTAATTATAGATTTGTGATAGTGGAAGAAAGTAGTGTGTGTAATAGTGTTTATATTATTATAAAATGAAGATAGTGGAAGAAAGTAGTTGGTGTAATAGTGTTTTACATTATTAAAAATTGCTATTTTAGGAATGTATAGAAATGATGGGACGTCCCAAAGAGGAAACTGTGTAGATATAACCGGGACGGAGGGAGTACTGTTTACAGATAACAACACCTTATCATCACGTGTCCAAACTTGCACATCGCCTTCCATATCTTGATGAACTTATGACCTGCATGACCTGTGTACCTGATACGAACACGACACAAAAATTTATAAAATTTATCTGATTTTTTTTGTATTTTTCGATTTGGATACAAGACATGAAAGTATCGCATGACGGATATCTAAACTCCCATCTTATGGTTTATTCTTGCGGGTATTGAACCCACTCCTAAGAAATGGGCTAGTATGCCATATCTCGGCATATTCCTCCTCCTCCTGTTTTGTTTTATATGGTTTTTGTAATGATATGAGCTTTAGATTTTGTTGTGATCCAGCATTGATGAAAGGCTGGGGTGACAAAGAAAGGGTGATGGAAGGGGAGAATGAGGAGAGTCATCTTTTTATCCATGCATCTATCCACTCCATCCATAAAAGCATGGGCGTAAAGACATCCCAATTTGTCTTCTTCTCTTGCGCTTGTATTTTAGTGCTTGTGTACAGCCACTGAGAAGTGAGACCTCGTCTACAGAGTTTTGAGCATAATTATCCGAAACTGATCCAAACCGAATATTTCAGCTTCTTAACGGTTTGGTTTGGTTTCGGTTTTGATAATTTGAAAATCGAAAATTTTCGGTTTTCACCTTCAAACCTAACGATCACAAGTGTTATATAATTATTATTTTTATAAATTTAATTAGATATTTAAGTGTTCAAGTGTTAGAATATTATAGATATTTTTCCTACTTTTAAAATTATTCTTCTCTTTTTTATCCATCCTTATTTTATCTACTCTTCATTAATAATCAACCTTTCATCTTTTCTCTTTGAAATAAAACATTTTGTTTAGTTTCTAAAATAAAATGAATTATATGTTTCATAACAACGTATAAAAGTAGCACCTAAAATTATTTATATCAAAAAGTTATACAAGTTTCACCTTTATTTATTATTAAATATTTTGTTACGTGACAAAAAAAGGAACACCCCAAATTATTATAATTTAATAAAAATGTACGATTTTTTTTAAATATTTTGGTATTAAACCGAAACCAAACCGAACCGATCCATTAAGAATCGGTTCAGTTTGGATTGGTTTTTATATCTTTCAGTTTGGTTATGGTTTGTAAATTTTCAAAACCGAATATTTCTGTTTGGTTTGGTTTGAACTTCTAAACCGTCCAAATCAAACCGTGCTTAGCCCTACTCGTCTCCCTTCCAAATTCTTCACCCAACTAAAATAAGATTTATAATTATTTATAGATTTCATTTTTTCATATTCTTTCATTTCCTACATCTTGTACTAAAAATACATCCTAATTAAACAAAACTTTATTCTTTCCTCTACTTAATTTCTTCTTGAATTTCATCATAATAATTTTACGCTCACTCGATTTTTCATAACTTCGTTCATTTTTACTTTATTATTTTCAATTTCATTAATCATTTACTTCATTCTGTTTCCCAACCAGATTGAGAAAGGGGCGTTTGGTTGAGGGTAATAAACAAAGAGAAAGAGAATCAATCTAATCAATTCCCTTTGTTGTTGTTTGTTTTACAAAAACAATCATTCTCTTTCCTCATTTTTGGTTTTGGGTTTACCCCAAAACCCTCTAATCCCATTACCCACCTCCCCTTAGGTATTTGAATTCCCTTTCTTTTTCTTCTCTCTTTTTTTCGATTTTTCAATTTATATATTTCAAGACATATTTAGTTTTAAATATTTTTGGTGGTAAAAATATTTTTATTAAGGGAATATCTTTATGTAATTTTTTTGAAACATATTTTAAATGATCTGAATTTTGATTTTTTTTCAAAAAAATATTTTTTTTTTATTTTGTTGTATCCTTTATAAAAAAGTATTGACAAGATAAATACTTGCAATTTATATGAAATAATAAATTTTCACAAAATAACTTTTTACTAATAGATATAAAAAAATATGAATAATTGTTCATTCCGTTTCCAGATATGAACCAAACAAAGAAAACAGTTCATCTTCATTCCTTTCCTTTTGCCGCGTTTCTCTTTCTTCATTCCATTCCGTTTCCTTCTGATGAACCAAACGGCGAAATTATTCCACCACTGTGAATGTAATAATAATTTATGTATAATTAATCTGTGACGCCCCCAGATCCACATCCCGCAGATCTGGTCCGCCACTAAACATCTGGCTCAAAACAACACTTGATTTACATATTAATATTACATAATCCAACTCTTGCCCCACAAGTCCAGGGTCGCTTGTCTTACAACATTACTACCGAGTCTAACTTTATTACATAAAGAGAAGTCTAATTTTAGACCATTATAATAACTATAGCTCGTACTAACAAACAGCGTAGTCTAGCAGTCTCAGCTTGGGTGATGCGTCTTTTTCCTGCCTTTGCCAAAAACCCATTTCCGGGCGGTTCTCTTGAGTTGTTCCATACTCACTATTTACTGCTCAAAAAGAATAAAATAGATGCAAGAATGAGCAATCAAATTGCTCAGCAAGTCCACATAGAACAAAATAACAATCAACAGAATATGCACGTAAGGCATAGAAAACAATTCAAGACAAAGCAACAAAGCAGCTACCGTTAAATGACAACACAAGTTCAAGTAAAGAAAACGCTGGTCTTCCACCTTTTGGTAACACTACATGGCTTGATCAGCACCATTTCGTGAATACCGTTCTCCTGTGTGATCTTTGCAGTCTGATCGTAACCGCACAAGACACACCTACCACTCTCATTTGCTAGCATAAGGGTTAACATTTGTAACCCTAAACTATCTGCCTTACCAGATAGTAAATTCTCAACTCTACCACGAATTTAATAAATTCGTGTTGACCAGCTTGAACAGATTCCTCCGAGTACAAAGAAATTCTCCCAAACAAACACTACTTATCTCCATCAAAGAAGTGCGAACAATGCACCCTTTCAACAAAGATTACCCGAAGGTAGAAGTGAAGGATAATTAAAAGAACTAGATTCCAATAAATAAGATGATCTCCGAAAAGGGAGTAAGTTAATTGTGGTGAGATCATCGCTGCATGTATTCGCTTCAAGTTTCGAAGATTCAAAATATTGTCGTTATTAGGATCAGCTCATTCCCGTACAATGGGAGGCTCGAATTAGAAGAAGTAATGTATGAACAATATTTTTAAAGTCTTCAAATGAAACGTAGATATCTTCTCGATTCATAACGGTACAAAATGTAATATCTTCACAACCAACACTTTTCACACAATTATCAAATAAGCATGAAAAACTTCACGACGAGAAAGGGATAGTGAACTTGCCTGGTGTCCTTAGCTTGATAAGACTTTTTGAATTTAATACTTATACATTTGCTCCGCTTTTCCAGATATTATATATTCTAAGTCATGCAAAATACTAATTTAGTATACTCGGATAAGAATCCCGGCCAAGATAATTTATCATAACTTATATTTGATAAATAATAACAACAGGAATTCAATCGGATAACTATCCTCTTTTAAACTAAATTCAAATATTAATTCTAATCTCTTCATTCTTTAAAATGTATTAAACATTAGCTATTTGATTTTAATCTCTAAAATTCTCCACTAACATTAAGTCCCTTCACTTTCTAATCAATTTAATTCTTTTCAATATTAATCTCATTCCTTTGTTCGTTATTAACCAAAATATATATCAAAATTCTTTCACTACCTTCCAATTAATTATTCTTAATCTATATTTATTACTCAAAAATTCCAACTTTCTCGTTTCAACCTTTCACCCGAAATTATTACTAACCCAATTAGTCATTTTACAATTCCTAAATTCCACTTTTAATAATCCTCTCAATTCTTTATTATTATTGAATTAATTCCAACATTCACCATTCTAAGTTCCGCTCACAATTTAACCAAATCTATTATTCTAACCTTATTTTCTATTTTGTTAATCCCCAAATACTATATTTTATTTTATTACCTCATTTATTTTCTCCTCCACTTAAACAATTACAAAATTGTCCCCATCTTCTCCAACTTTCTTGTCTCTCCATTATCTCTCTCTCTCTCTCCCTCTCTCTTTTTCTTCTCTCTCTCGGCTGCCAATCCAACAGCCGCCACCCCTGCCATGGTGGTTCCTGGTTCGACGCCACCATACACACAAATCTCTCCTGCATCGCTCATCTCTCTCCATCCCAAGCTTTCCGCCGCCGTCGGCGTTTTCGCCGTCTCCGGCTCTCACCAACACACAACCCGACACACACACACTCACACACACACTAACACATCTCTCCTTCTCCTCACCATCTTGTCTTATCTTCTACTTTCTCTCATCCTCTCTCCTCTCTCCTGCCACCGCTGTCTCTCCTCTCTCCTGCCACCGCGAGTCGTCACCGGTGAACTCGCCTGGCGGCGCTCCGGCTCTTCCTCCAACAGTAATCTCAATTCAACACCAACCCATCATTAATTTAAGTTCAAATTAGAATTCCAGCTGCCCAAAATCAAAAAGCCCCAACTTTGTTTAAAACCCTAATCACCATTCAAAACCCTAGTCCCTTTTAAAATTGATGAAAAACGAGAGTATGCTTGTACATAATCGATTGTCCCTTCAATTCAGTGTATACTAGTGTGTGTAGTTTTAGAAAACATGTGTAGATGTGCACTTGGGTGGGTACTGTTCAAATATTCACGGTACAACTCAAGTGTGTATGTATTAAATATTGATTCTCATTAATTGATTCAAGTAAATAAATATAGGAACTCAAATAGAATTTACCTTAATGGGTTTGATAGTAGTGCAAGTTTCCTCTTTTACATCAAACTCCTCCTGTCCAACTCTGTATCTTTCTCCTGTTTTGTAAAGGAAATGTCTCACTCGTTGCCTCAATTTTTATACTCCATTTATTAATTATAATTAGTACCTTAATGACTCTCTAGTTTAAGCTTAACTATGCAATTACTTGGGCTCTACACAATTGCCTTGGGCTCCAAGTTTCGTAACTTGGGGCTCAAGTCCCGCTACGATAAATAATTAACTCCCGCTCGGCTCATTTATTCTCGTTTCGGTTTTTTTGTCCGACAATTGTTTAAATTAATTAAATATTATACATAATGAATAAATAAATCAACTATTAACTATTTTAATATACTTGATAAATCTCAAATTAATAAAATAATATATATAAATATATATATAAAAGTAAATTATTTCGACTATAGTGTAAATTATATTCATCGGTCGGTACCTAAATAGATACCCGAGACTACTATATTCTTGTATAAACAAAACTCTCGTATTTAATCTAAATATCTGACCCGCACAATATAACACCTCGTGTTTTCTAAAATCTTTTCTTAACTACGATGTTTTAATATTTCATGAATTTTATTAAATTAGAGAATAATATTGTAGCTCTTTTTACCCGATAACTAATTAAGCTTGTCAGCATTATTTTGCGTACCAGTGAGTATAATATTAACGAATCACGAAATTTTAAAAATTTCGTGTCTACTACCTATATTCATGAATATTCCTATTATTATCGCACACATCTAAATTAAATAACTAGCCATCATCAAATATTCGTACTGTATAAATTTTTGAATTTAACTTAATATTTCTGACTTTGTAAATTAAATAAAAATATTTTTTTTTTTTTACGCTTTCGTACTTGTAAATTTTTCGGTTGTTACATTCTTCCCTCCTTTAAAGGATTCCGTCCTCGGAATCATCATTTGTGCCAAACAACTCTGGATACCTTTTTCTCATTCCATCTTCTAACTCTCACGTGGCCGGTTCGCCAAATCACCTTAACTTCACTTTCTTATTCCTCAACTCTTAAAACTTTGAATTGATTATTTCTACTGTTTTCTCTTCGTATATTAAATTAGACTGAATACTTCATGGCTCATAGTTCAAAACATGATGATTATCGATTTTGTTGGCCTTTAATAAAGATATATGCAATACGCCATGTATATGTTGTAGGTCTGGGGTAAAACCAATTGATAATATACATACCCAACTTTCCGTAGAATCTCAAATGGTCATATAGATCTCGGATTCAACTTACTTCACTTCCCGAATCTAATTACTCCTTTTCAAGGTAAAGCTTTTAAAAGCAATTTTTCTCCTACATCAAACGCTTTCTCTTTTCGTTTTAAATATGCATATTTCCTTTGTCAATCTCGAGTTACAACCAGTCTTTTTCGTATCTTTTTAATTAATTGCTTAGTATGTTGTACTAGCTCTGGTCCAAAGATCTTCTTCTCTCCAACTTCATCCCAACAAAAGGGTGATCTACACTTTCTACCATATAATGCTTTGTAAGGTTTCATCCCATACTAAATTGATAGCTTTATAAGCAAACTCTACTAAAGGTAAATGATTATTCCAACTTCCTTTAAAATCCAAAGAACGAGCTCTTAACATATCTTCTATTGTCTGAATCGTCTTTTCACTATATACATCCGTCTTGGGGTGATACACAATACTCAGTTTAAGCTTGATTCCAAAATATTCCTGAAATGTTTTGCCAAAATCCTGATGTAAATCTCACATCTCTATGCGAAACAATTGATACTGGCACTCCATGTTTATATACCACTTCATTTGTATACATTTTAACTAACCTCTCGAGGGTATATTTCCCACTTAATAGGATGAAAATGCGCAGATTTTGTCAGCCTATTAATAATTACTCAAATAGCGTCATAATTGGCTCGAGTTCTAGGTAAATCTATTGTGAAATCTACAGAAATGTGTTCCCATTTTTATTCTGGGATCTCTAATGGTTGCAACAACATACTAGGTCGGTGTTTTGCTTTTACTTTCTAATAAATCAGACATTTACTTACCCACTCAGCCATCTCACTTTTCCTATTAATTAGGCCACCAATAGTTCCTTTTATAATCTTGGTATATCTTGATACTTCCTAAGTGCATAGAGTATCTCGATTCATGAGCTTCACTCAAAGTATCGTGTTTAAGTTCTATCACATTAGGAATTCAAATTCTATTGATAAATTTCCCAATTCCTTTCTCATCTTTTACACTAAAGTACTAATCGCCTATTACTTCAAATCGTCTCCTTTCAATCATTAATTATTGACTCTTATTGATTCTTTCTGCTAACCTTGGTTGCTCTAACATCTCAAAATTATTCCATCCTTTCTGAATCCTTGATCTCCTATCATAACTTTTCCATCTCTCTTACAATTCTTTTGGTAAAGATATCACATTAACTCTTCCTTTTCTCCTTAATGCATCAACAACTACATTCGCTTTTCCTATGTAATAGTTAATTGTACAATCATAGTCCTTTTTCAATTTTAACCACCTCCTTTGTCTTATTTTCAACTCTTTCTGAGTAAACAAGTATTTTAAACTCTTATGATCTGCATATATCTCACACCTCTCATCATACATGTAATGTTACTAACCTCTATAGCAAACACTATAGTAGCTAATTCTAGATAATGGGTAGGGTATATCAATTCATAATCTTTAAGCTGTCTAGAAGCATACACTATGACTTTTCCGTGTTGCGTAAGAACACATCCTAGTCCCTTATGAGATGCATCATTATAGATCATAAAATTTCATGTCTCGTCAGGTAGAGTTAACATAAGGCCCATTTAAATCGCTTCTTTAATTCCTGAAAATTCTCTTTGCACTTAGGGGTTCATTCAAACTTCTTTTCTTTCCTAGTCAACTTGGTCAAATAAATCGCAATCTTAGAGAAATCTTTTACAAATCTTTGGTAATATCCTTCTAATCCAAGAGAATTCTCGCTTCTGTTGGGTCCTTAGTTTTTCTCAATTTGATATTGCCTCAATCTTTGCGAGGTCTACCGATATTTCTTTGTTGGAAACTATATGCCTTAAAACTGTACTTGCTTTATCAAAAATTTTGAAAATATTTTGCATATCACTTTTCTTTCCTCAAAATTTCCAAGTTATCCTAAGATATATGCTCTTCTTTCGTTTTAGAATAAATCAAAATATCATTGATAAATAATAATGAATTTCATCCAAATATTTCTTAAATACTCTATTCATAATATCTATAAAAGTTTCAGGGGCATTAGCCAATCCAAATGACATCGTTAAGAACTCATAATGTCCATATCATGTTCTAAAAGCCGTCTTAAGTACATTCTCAGACCCGATTCTTTAGTTGATGGTATGCAGATGTCAAGTCAATCTTAAAAAGTAAGATGCTCTCTTTAACCCATTAAACAAATCATCAACCCTAGGTAAAGGGTCGACTTATTTAACTCTCGATAATCGATGTAACAATCCTCAAATTCGAGGGTCTGGATTTGATGTCTACATATAAAACCTTCTTGAAACACTTTTAAAAGAAAATTGTATTTTTGAAAAGAACAAAATCACAGAATTTGAAATCTGAGCATTTTGAAGAGAACTCAAAAGAAATAAGAATTATAAAACTTTCTTGGATATATTGGAAGTCTTTCACAGTGGTATATCACCGATCAATGATTTCTCAAAATAGCTTTCATTCGAATTAAAGGAATGACTGGGAGAATAATTTGATCAAATGAACTAAGTGTTGCGTGTCCAAATTAAGACACTACTAAAGGTTGTTAACCTTCTTGTAATTACAACACACACAAGTGATGGCGTCCCATCCAACTCCTATCACACAGACAGGTATACCTTGTGTCCCCTATAATTAGGGTTGTTCATCCCAATCAGATTGAAGAAATATCAAGGAAGATTTATGTCAAAGATTTGATTTTGAATCGTTATCTCATAAATTGGACCAACCTGATCTACCATGATTACTTCCTAACACACTTCTTTCAAGGAATGCGAGCAATGCATCCTTTAATCACAAATCAAGGATTTTCAATGGATAAAATCGGAAATAAGATCAAATATGAGATGATCTCTTAGAATTATTAGATTGAGATCATCATTGTGGTATATATTTATTCCAATTCTCGAATATTAAATCGTGAATCACAAAAGATTTTGTAACATCAAAGAAATATTGATTATTAGGAGCAGTCACTTCCGAACAAAGGAAGGACTCAAGATAAAGAATAAACTTCTCAGTATTCAAGATGAGGTTTGATGCCAACTTGAGTTGAAATAGTGTGAAACATAATATTATTCATAAATAGCGTATTCTACAGATTTTCAACTCAGGAAACGGGGATCTCCCTTGTAACGCGTTCGCGATTTGCGAAGTTCTAAACCTTTGATTTCCTTCTATTTCACCTATATTTTCTGCCCGCGGCGTCTCTTATTTCACAAAAGGTTTCTTCACCCCATGAGTCTAACGTTTCCTTTTTTTATATTTTGATTGTTTTACAGGAGTTTCTATATTGATTGTTTTGCGGGGGTTTTTGTTTCCTATCGACAATCTCTCTGTTAAACAACTCATTACTTGCCTCAACTATACAAATTTTGTGCACTTAGTCGCATAGCTAGAAATCTTGTGAACAGTAACCCTACTCTGAATCCAGGGCTTTAAGCCCGGCTGTAAATGTTTAGCTTTCTTTTCATCCGTATTTACTCGATGTGGAATAAATTTCGAAAGTTCGAACTTAGCTTCATGTTCAGCTATTAACATACTCTCTTGCTTAGTTTCTAGAAATTTGGGCTCTATATGACTCTCTTGTTTAAAAATATACTTCTCTAGGAATAACTTTGTAAACCTAGTCCATGATATCACACTAGACTCTTCTAGAACTTGCTTAGCTTCTCACCAATAATTAGCCTCTTTATTAAGTAGCAAAGATAGTTTTCTTATCATCTTCTACACCAACTATTTCAACAATCTTTTCTATTTCTCTTAGCCATATCTTGGCTTCAACGGGATCTATAATCCCTTTAAACTCTTAGGGTTGCAAAAATTTGAAAGATTTGATTGGAGAGGTAGGTTTCGTAAGTTGACTCGAAAAAACTTCTTTCGGGATTGTTTTGAAAATTCCGGGTATGTTGTCAAGTAATTAAACAGAGTTGGGTCTGGGTTGAAATCCAGGTGAAGCATTTGGTATGATTCATCAACAGGGTTGTCATTTAGGTTTGAATCCATCTTAATCTATAAGAGTAGACAAAACAGTTTAATAGGTTTCATCATTATACAAAATACAGGGTTTACCCAAAGGTACAACAAGGCGCAGTTTTGAAAAATACACAGTATAAAACTTTTGAAAATAGGTTGCCTATTTTGGTTGAAAAGACAAGTTGCATATTTTGGATTTTTTTTTTTTTTTTTTTTTTTGAAACTTTAAAGGTTGCATCTTTTCTTTTGAAAACTCCAAAACTTTAGCAACTTGAACATTTCTCTTTTTAGAAACATTTAAAAACTATAAAGGTTGAACACATACCCTTTTTTCCCCATAAGATTTCACATTGGACCATTGATGTAGAAATGCAAGATAGTTGACAGAAATGAAACAGGTTGACTACAAGAATCATAGGGAAGGTATAGACAAAGAAAGAGACACCAATATGACAACAAGATTGATCATCCTTCCCAAAGTGGTCATAATATCCGAAACTTCTAGGGTACAAGTCATGATATAGAAGTATATCTGATCTGGTCATCACCCTACTACATCAAATCTAATCTGGACATCACTATACAAAAGATTACTTTATATAAATCTCTACTGCCAGAATGATCTACTGATCGAAACTGTAGCATTTATATCTAAAGAAGCGCACGATCCTCTATTCCGATACTATATGGTGTTTTTATATCCTCTAGATACATCATACACTATAACTGAGATACATACAGACTATATATCTCTCAAAAGTCAAAAAAAACAAATCTATCATCCAAATATCTCTGAGACCCTATGTTGGAACTCAGAAAAGGCTCTATTTATCAGCATTGTAACAAGTTTAACATTTACATATCATGAGCTGGTGGAGGGTATCTCACCGATATCAGTACGAAGTCCCTTTAATATAGAAATAGAATTCTTATACACAATCTCCATACAAAACACTCGAGTCAGAAATCCTGAACCCGCAGAGCAAACATAGAATCGTAAGATCCTGGAATCCCAAATCTAGAGTCATAAGCAGACTCTCTCAACAGCTGGTACTAATGGATCAAAGAAAGTGGCACATGGTTGCCACCTGATGGTACAGAAACTGGTGCATAGAAAGATTGTCTAATCTGACAAAGAGTGGCCCGAGGTGCAGAAACTGAAATAGTTGATATGAAAGTATATGGTTCACAAGTCTCTAACATGGTAGTAACTAGGGGTGTAACTCGAACTCGAGGTTTAAATGTGGTATAAACATGGGTGTGACTACTCAAAGGTGGTATATGATCATCTCCAATCAAAGAAAACACAGTAGTCCCAAAATGACAACAATTAAAAGTATTGTGGTAATAGGACTATAAGAAAGAGGTGTAGGGTCGAAATGTCGAAGCAAGTCTAAAATGGAAGGGTCGCCACTCTAAGAAACAGGTGGACTAAAAGTGGTAACCGAAAAGGAAGTGATCAAAGTAGGAACAGAATTCAACCCAGGTAAAAACGGAAGGATCTCCATCTTATCACTCTCAGTGAATTCAGAAGATACTCTATACCCGATCTCCTCAAATACTAAGTTAATAGTCTCAGGTGCCGGTGACTCAAAATATTGTATAGAAGAATCTCATACTCGCTATCGATTGCCTCAAACTTCATCGATGGATCAGAATAGCCTCGTGACCTGATATCTACATAATTCAACAAACACCATTACTAATAGTTACTACAACGAGTGCTCTTGACTATAAATGTTTATATTTGTAGGGTCTACTAACCCTTTGCTCAAATTTTTACTTGTCACGTATGTACTATAACATACGGAGATAGGTTTAACTAAAGCATCCATCTTAAACTTCTTATCGTTCTCGCTCGTTATATTCCTAGGGTTTCTCAAATCCTAAGGATATAACTACAGCTCTGATACCAAATCTGTGACGCCCCCAGATCCACATCCCGCAGATCTGGTCCGCCACTAAACATCTGGCTCAAAACAACACTTGATTTACATATTAATATTACATAATCCAACTCTTGCCCCACAAGTCCAGGGTCGCTTGTCTTACAACATTACTACCGAGTCTAATTTTATTACATAAAGAGAAGTCTAATTTTAGACCATTATAATAACTATAGCTCGTACTAACAAACAGCGTAGTCTAGCAGTCTCAGCTTGGGTGATGCGTCTTTTTCCTGCCTTTGCCAAAAACCCATTTCCGGGCGGTTCTCTTGAGTTGTTCCATACTCACTATTTACTGCTCAAAAAGAATAAAATAGATGCAAGAATGAGCAATCAAATTGCTCAGCAAGTCCACATAGAACAAAATAACAATCAACAGAATATGCACGTAAGGCATAGAAAACAATTCAAGACAAAGCAACAAAGCAGCTACCGTTAAATGACAACACAAGTTCAAGTAAAGAAAACGCTGGTCTTCCACCTTTTGGTAACACTACATGGCTTGATCAGCACCATTTCGTGAATACCGTTCTCCTGTGTGATCTTTGCAGTCTGATCGTAACCGCACAAGACACACCTACCACTCTCATTTGCTAGCATAAGGGTTAACATTTGTAACCCTAAACTATCTGCCTTACCAGATAGTAAATTCTCAACTCTACCACGAATTTAATAAATTCGTGTTGACCAGCTTGAACAGATTCCTCCGAGTACAAAGAAATTCTCCCAAACAAACACTACTTATCTCCATCAAAGAAGTGCGAACAATGCACCCTTTCAACAAAGATTACCCGAAGGTAGAAGTGAAGGATAATTAAAAGAACTAGATTCCAATAAATAAGATGATCTCCGAAAAGGGAGTAAGTTAATTGTGGTGAGATCATCGCTGCATGTATTCGCTTCAAGTTTCGAAGATTCAAAATATTGTCGTTATTAGGATCAGCTCATTCCCGTACAATGGGAGGCTCGAATTAGAAGAAGTAATGTATGAACAATATTTTTAAAGTCTTCAAATGAAACGTAGATATCTTCTCGATTCATAACGGTACAAAATGTAATATCTTCACAACCAACACTTTTCACACAATTATCAAATAAGCATGAAAAACTTCACGACGAGAAAGGGATAGTGAACTTGCCTGGTGTCCTTAGCTTGATAAGACTTTTTGAATTTAATACTTATACATTTGCTCCGCTTTTCCAGATATTATATATTCTAAGTCATGCAAAATACTAATTTAGTATACTCGGATAAGAATCCCGGCCAAGATAATTTATCATAACTTATATTTGATAAATAATAACAACAGGAATTCAATCGGATAACTATCCTCTTTTAAACTAAATTCAAATATTAATTCTAATCTCTTCATTCTTTAAAATGTATTAAACATTAGCTATTTGATTTTAATCTCTAAAATTCTCCACTAACATTAAGTCCCTTCACTTTCTAATCAATTTAATTCTTTTCAATATTAATCTCATTCCTTTGTTCGTTATTAACCAAAATATATATCAAAATTCTTTCACTACCTTCCAATTAATTATTCTTAATCTATATTTATTACTCAAAAATTCCAACTTTCTCGTTTCAACCTTTCACCCGAAATTATTACTAACCCAATTAGTCATTTTACAATTCCTAAATTCCACTTTTAATAATCCTCTCAATTCTTTATTATTATTGAATTAATTCCAACATTCACCATTCTAAGTTCCGCTCACAATTTAACCAAATCTATTATTCTAACCTTATTTTCTATTTTGTTAATCCCCAAATACTATATTTTATTTTATTACCTCATTTATTTTCTCCTCCACTTAAACAATTACAAAATTGTCCCCATCTTCTCCAACTTTCTTGTCTCTCCATTATCTCTCTCTCTCTCTCCCTCTCTCTTTTTCTTCTCTCTCTCGGCTGCCAATCCAACAGCCGCCACCCCTGCCATGGTGGTTCCTGGTTCGACGCCACCATACACACAAATCTCTCCTGCATCGCTCATCTCTCTCCATCCCAAGCTTTCCGCCGCCGTCGGCGTTTTCGCCGTCTCCGGCTCTCACCAACACACAACCCGACACACACACACTCACACACACACTAACACATCTCTCCTTCTCCTCACCATCCTGTCTTATCTTCTACTTTCTCTCATCCTCTCTCCTCTCTCCTGCCACCGCTGTCTCTCCTCTCTCCTGCCACCGCGAGTCGTCACCGGTGAACTCGCCTGGCGGCGCTCCGGCTCTTCCTCCAACAGTAATCTCAATTCAACACCAACCCATCATTAATTTAAGTTCAAATTAGAATTCCAGCTGCCCAAAATCAAAAAGCCCCAACTTTGTTTAAAACCCTAATCACCATTCAAAACCCTAGTCCCTTTTAAAATTGATGAAAAACGAGAGTATGCTTGTACATAATCGATTGTCCCTTCAATTCAGTGTATACTAGTGTGTGTAGTTTTAGAAAACATGTGTAGATGTGCACTTGGGTGGGTACTGTTCAAATATTCACGGTACAACTCAAGTGTGTATGTATTAAATATTGATTCTCATTAATTGATTCAAGTAAATAAATATAGGAACTCAAATAGAATTTACCTTAATGGGTTTGATAGTAGTGCAAGTTTCCTCTTTTACATCAAACTCCTCCTGTCCAACTCTGTATCTTTCTCCTGTTTTGTAAAGGAAATGTCTCACTCGTTGCCTCAATTTTTATACTCCATTTATTAATTATAATTAGTACCTTAATGACTCTCTAGTTTAAGCTTAACTATGCAATTACTTGGGCTCTACACAATTGCCTTGGGCTCCAAGTTTCGTAACTTGGGGCTCAAGTCCCGCTACGATAAATAATTAACTCCCGCTCGGCTCATTTATTCTCGTTTCGGTTTTTTTGTCCGACAATTGTTTAAATTAATTAAATATTATACATAATGAATAAATAAATCAACTATTAACTATTTTAATATACTTGATAAATCTCAAATTAATAAAATAATATATATAAATATATATATAAAAGTAAATTATTTCGACTATAGTGTAAATTATATTCATCGGTCGGTACCTAAATAGATACCCGAGACTACTATATTCTTGTATAAACAAAACTCTCGTATTTAATCTAAATATCTGACCCGCACAATATAACACCTCGTGTTTTCTAAAATCTTTTCTTAACTACGATGTTTTAATATTTCATGAATTTTATTAAATTAGAGAATAATATTGTAGCTCTTTTTACCCGATAACTAATTAAGCTTGTCAGCATTATTTTGCGTACCAGTGAGTATAATATTAACGAATCACGAAATTTTAAAAATTTCGTGTCTACTACCTATATTCATGAATATTCCTATTATTATCGCACACATCTAAATTAAATAACTAGCCATCATCAAATATTCGTACTGTATAAATTTTTGAATTTAACTTAATATTTCTGACTTTGTAAATTAAATAAAAATATTTTTTTTTTTTTACGCTTTCGTACTTGTAAATTTTTCGGTTGTTACATTGATACCAAATCTGTGACGCCCCCAGATCCGCATCCCGCAGATCTGGTCCGCCACTAAACATCTGGCTCAAAACAACACTTGAATTACATATTAATATTACATAATCCAACTCTTGCCCACAAGTCCAGGGTCGCTTGTCTTACAACATTTCTTTCTCAGATACTATATGCCCTAAAACTGTACTTGCTCTATCAAAATTCATCTTTCGGAAAACAAATTTATATATAACTTCTCTTTCCTCAAAATATCCAAGTTATCCTAATATGCTCAACATGCTCTTCTTTCGTCTTAGAATAAATCAGAATATCTTTGATAAATAATAATAAACTTATCCAAATATTTCTTAAATACTCTATTCATAACATCCATCAATGTGTAGGTGCATTAGTCAATCCAAAAGGCATCATGTCCGTACTGGGTCTTAAAGACCGTCTTAGGTACATTCTCAGACCTGATTCTTTAACTGAAGATATCCAGATCTCAAGTCTATCTTAAAAAATAAGATGCTCTCTTCAACTGATTAAACAAATCATCAACCTTAGATAAATGGTCATCTTCTTTAACTTTCGATAATCAATGTAACAATCTTCAAATTCGAGGGCCTGGATTTGATGTCTCCATACAAGACCTTCTTGAAACACCTTTAAAAGAAAACTGTATTTTTTTGAAAAGAACAATATCAAAGAAATTGAAATCTGAGTATTTTGAAGAGAACTCAAAGAAAATAAGAATTTTAAAACTTTCTTGGATATATAGAAGTCTTTCACGATAGTAATTATCGGTCAATGAGTTTTCAAAATAGCTTTCATTCGAAATGAAAGGATGATTGGGAGACCAATATGATCAAATGAACTAAGTGTTGCGTGTCCAAATTAAGACACTACTAAAGGTTGTTAACCTTCTTGTAATGACAACACACACAAGTGATGGCGTCCCATCCAACTCCTATCACACAGACAGGTATACCTTGTGTCCCCTATAATTAGGGTTGTTCATCCCAATCAGATTGAAGAAATATTAAGGAAATAAGATTTATCTCAAAGATTTGCTTTTGGATTGTAATCTCACAACTTGGACAAACTTGATCTACCATAATTACTTCTCAACACATGTCTTCCAAAGAATGCGAGCAATGCATCCTTTATCACAAATCAAGGATTTTCAGTGGATAAATTCAGAAATGGAATCAAATATGGAACGATCTCTTAGAATTATTAGATTGAGATCATCATTGTGGTATATATTTATTCCAATTCTTGAATGTTAAATAATGAATCACAAAAGATTTTATAACATCAAAGAAATATTGATTATTGGGAGCAGTCACTTCCGAACAAAGGAAGGATTTAAGATACAGAATAAACTTCACAGTTTTCAAAATGAGATTTGATGTCAACTTAAGCTGAAATAGTGTGAAACGTAATATTATTCATAAATAGCGTATTCTACAAATCTTCTACTCAGGCAACGGGGATCTCCCTTGTAACGCGTTCACGGTTTGCGAAGTTCTAAACCTTTGATTTCCTTATATTTCACCTATATTCTCTGCTCGCGGCATCTCTTATTTCACCAAAGGTTTCTTCACACCATGAGTCCAACGTTTCTTTTCTATATTTTGATTGTTTTGCAGGGGTTTCCGTTTCCTATCGACAATCTCTCTATTAAACAACTCATTGCTTGCCTCAACTATACAAATTGTGTGCACTTACGTCGCATAGCTAGCCATCTTGAGAACAGTAACCCTACTCTGAATCCAGGGCTTTAAGCCCGGCTGTAAACGTTTAGCTTTCTTTTCGTCCGTATTTACTCGATGTGGAATAAATTTCGAGAGTTCGATAAACTTAGCTTCATGTTCAGCTATTAACATACTCTCTTGCTTAGGTTTTAGAAATTTGAGCTCTATATGATTCTCTAGGTGTTTAGGAACATACTTCTCTAGGAATAACTTTGTAAACCTAGTCCATGATATCACACTAGACTCTTCTAGAACTGGCTTAGCTTCCCACCAATAATTAGCCTCTTCATTAAGTAGCAAAGAAAATTTTCTTATCATCTTCTACACCAACTATTTCAAAAATCTTTTCTATTTCTCTTAGCCAAATCTTGGCTTCAACGGGATCTATAATCCCTTTTAAACTCTTGGGGTTTCAAAATATGAAAGATTTGATTGGAAAGGTAAGTTTGATAAGTTGACTCGAAGAACTTCTCTCATGATTGCTTTCAAAATTCTGGGTATATATGTGTTGTTGAAAAAGATCAACAAGTAATTGAACATGATTTGTTCTGGGTTGAAATCCAGGTGGAGCATCTGGTATTGATTCATCAACAGAATTGTCATTCAGGTTTGAATCCGTCTCAATATATAAGAGTATACGAAACAGTCTAATAGGTCTCATCATTATACAAAATACAAGGTTTATCCAAAGATACAACAAGGCGCAATTTTGTAAAATACACAGTGTATAACTTTTGAAAACAGGTTCCACATTTTGGTTGAAAATACAAGTTGTACCAAAGTTGCATATTTTTGAAAACTTTTAGAAACTTTAAAGGTTGCACCTTTTCTTTTGAAAACTCTAAAACCTTAGAAACTTGAACATTTCTCTTTTTGAAAACCTCAAAAGAAAACTTTAAAAAGGTTGAATAAATACACACATTAAAATTTCACATTGGATCATTGATGTAGCAAATGCAAGATAATTGACAGATTTGAAACAGATCAAAAGTAGTTGACGACTGCAAGAAGCATAGGGAAGGTATACAAAGAAAGAGACATAAAGATTTAGCATCCCTCCAAAAGTGGTCATAATATCAAAAGTTTTTATGAGTCACGATATAGAAAGTACATCTGATCTGGTCATCATCCTACCACATCAAGTCTAATCTGGACATCACTATACAAAAGATCGTCTATTCACATCTTTACTGCCAGAATGATCTACTGATCGAAACTATAGTATCTACATCTAAATAAAAAGAAGCGTACGATCCTCTATTCCGATACTATACAGTGTCTCTATATATCCTCTAGATACATCATATACTATAACTGAGATACACACAGACTATATGTGCGTAAACTCCCAAAAATCAAACTATATAACAAATTTAACAACCAAATATCTGTGAGACCCTATACTGGAATTCAGAAAAGGCTTATTTTGTAACAAGTGTAACATTTACATATCATGAGCTGGTGGAGGGTATTTCACTGATATCAGTACGAAATCCCTCTTAATATAGAAATAGAAATCTTATACACAATCTCCATACTAAACACTTGGGTCAGAAATCCTGAACCCGCAGAATAAACATAGGATCGTAAGATCCTGGAATCCCAAATCTAGAGTCATAAGCAGACTCTATCAACAGCTGGTACTGATGGACCAAAGAAAGTGGCACATAGTTTCCACCTGATGGTACAGAAACTGGTGCGTAGAAAGATCCACTAATCTGACAAAGAGCGGTATGAGGTGCAGAAACTGAAATAGTGGATATGAAAGTAAATGGTACACAAGTCTCTAACATGGTGGTAACTAGGGGTGTAGGTTGAACTCGAGGTTTAAGTGTGGTATAATCATGGGTGTAACTACTGAAAGGTGGTATAGGAGCATTTCCAATCAGAGATGACACAGCAGTCCCAAAATGACAACAATCAAAAGTATGTGTGGTGATAGGACTATAAGAAAGAGGTGTAGGCTCAAAATGTTGAAGCAAACCAAAAATGGAAGGGTCCTCACTCTTAAAAATAGGTGGAGGAACAGTAGAATTGTTAATCGAAAAAGAAGTGGTCAAAGTAGGAACATAAGTTAGCTCAGGTAAGGATAGAAAGATATTCATCCAAGCACTCGTAATACACTCAAAAGATTCTTTATCCTTGATATCTTCGGATACTAAGTTAATGATCTCAGGTACTGGTGGCTCTAATATTTGTCTCAAAACAAATCCTCATACTCGTTATTATCATCTCAATCTCTGTAGATGGATCAGAATCAGCCTCGTAATCTGACATCTACAACAAATATCATTACTAATAGTTACTGCTACGGGCACGATTGCCTGTAACTATAAATGTTCATATCTGTAGGGTCTACTAACCCTTTTCTAAAAGTTTACTTGGTACGTATGTACTATAATATATGGAGATAGGTTTAACTAGGCACCTATCTTAAACTTCATATCGTTCTCGCCCGTTATATTCCTAGGGTTTCTCGAATCCTAAGGATATAACTATAGCTCTGATACCAAACTTGTGACGCCCCCAGATCCGCATCCCGCAGATCTGGTCCGTCACTAAACATCCGGCTCAAAACAACACTTGTATTACATATTAATATAATACAACCAACTCTTTCCCCACAAGTCCAGGGTCGATCGTCTTACAACATTACTATCGAGTCTAACTTTATTACATAAAGGGAAGTCTGATATCAGACTATTATAATAACTATAGATCGTACTACCAAGTGGCGTAGTCTAGCAGTCTCAGCTTGGGTGATGCGCCTTTTCCCTGCTTTTGTCAAAAACCCATTTCCAGGCGGTTCCCTTGAGTTGTGCCATACTCACTATTTACTGCTCAAAAAGGAATAAAATAGATGCAAGAATGAGCAATCAAATTGCTCAGCAAGTCCACATAGAACAAAACAACAAGCAACAGAATATGCACGTAAGGCATAGAAAACAATTCAAGTTAAAGCAACAAAGCAGCTACCGTTAAATGACAACACAAGTTCAAGTAAAGAAAACGCTGGTCTTCCACCTTTCGGTAACACTACATGGCTCGATCAGCACCATTTCATGAATACCGTTCTCCTGTGTGATCTTTGCAGTCTGATCGTAACCGCACAAGACACACCTACCACTCTCATTTGCTAGCATAAGGGTTAACATTTGTAACCCTAAACTATCTGCCTTACCAGATAGTAAATTCAACTCTACCACGAATTTAATAAATTCGTGTTGACCAGCTTGAACGAAATCCTCCGAATACAAGGAAATTTCCCCCAAACAAACAATTCTCAATCATCACTACTTATCCCTACCAAAGAAGTGCGAACAATGCACCCTTTCAACAAAGATTACCCGAAGGTAGAAGTGAAGGATAATTAAAAGAACTAGATTCCAAAGAATAAGATGATCTCCAAGAAGGAGTAAGTTAATTGTGGTGAGATCATCGCTGCAATGTATTCACTTCAAATTTTGAAGATTCAAAATGTTATCGTTATGAGGATCAGCTCATTCCCATACAA
This sequence comes from Daucus carota subsp. sativus, assembly GCF_001625215.2. NCBI lineage: Eukaryota > Viridiplantae > Streptophyta > Magnoliopsida > Apiales > Apiaceae > Daucus > Daucus carota. The sequence goes on from NC_030387.2 coordinate 12,276,903, forward strand.
TGGGAGGGCTCGAATTATAGAAAGTAATATATAAACAATATCTTTAAAGCCTTCAAAATGAAACGGAGATACTATCTCGATTCTCAAGGGTACGAAATGTAATATCTTCACAATCAACACTTTTCACAAAAATATTAAATAGGTACAAAAACTTCACGTCAAGAGAGGGATAGTGAACTTGCCTGGCTTCCTTTGTTATAAAATTCTGAATTTAAATCGAGTAACTGAGCTTCACTCTTTCCAGATAAGAAATATTCTATGCCATAAAATAATGATATTTAGTAATATTCATCTCGAAATAATGATCTCGAAGATTCACTAAAACATAATTATTTAAGGAATATTTAGATACCAAACCTGTGACGCCCCCAGATCCGCATCCCGCAGATCTGGCTCGCCACTAAGCATCTGGATCAAAACAACACTTGCATTACCTAATAATATCTTACAACAAAACTCTCGCCCCACAAGTCCAGGGTCGATCGTCTTATAACATCGTTTCCAAGTCTAACTTGATTACATATTGGGAAGTCTGATTACAGACTATAATAACTATTGATAATACTACCAAGCGGCGTAATCTAGCGGCCTCAGTTTGGGTGATGCGCCTTCTCCTTTCCCTTGCCAGTACCCGTTTCCGGGCGGTTCTCCTTAATCGCGCCATACTCGCTTTTTACTGCTTAAAATAATATAAAGTAGATGCAAGAATGAGCAATCACATTGCTCAGCAAATTCACATAGCACATAACAACAAATAGCAGAATAATCGAGTAAGACATCGAAGGCATCTCAAAACAAAGCAATGAAGCAGATAACGCCAATCAACAGAACAATTTCCAAAAAAATAAGAAAAGGCTGGTCTTCCACCTTTCGGTAACACTACATGGTCCGATCATAACCATTTCGTGCTTCCCGTCCCCCTGTGTAATCTTTGCAGTCTGATCGTCACTGCACAAGATACACCTCACACTCTCATCTTGCTAGCACAAGGGTTAACATTTGTAACCCTAGACTATCCACACACAGCAGATAGTCAAGAAATTACCATCTCTTCCACGAATTTAGTAAATTCGTGTTGACCAGCTTATTCAGAATCCTCCGAGTACACATCTTCCACTTCACTTTAATAAAGAATGCATTAATATATTATGGTCCAGAAAAGATTTTAGAATGCACGTGCTGTTGAATGGCTCGGGCCAGGTATTTAGAATTTGTGTTTATACGAAAAATAGATGCAACCTTGAATATTTATTTAGTTACTGGTTCGGGAGCAAATATTATGTTTTGGCTGAGATAATTATTTTATGTCTACAGTATTATTAATTTGGAGATTGGTCAAGAAATATTATAAACATTAATAATATATTTATATAAATGTTTTATTCGATAATTTAAATATTTATTTTAATTTTAGTCTCAAACAATTTTATAAAAATAATCGAAACTATACGAAGATAAACTGAGCCGAGCGGGAATTTTTCTAAAAATGACGAGTCAGAATTCGGAACCAAGCTACAACGTGGTGCCCAAGTCTGGGACTTGGTGCCCAAGTCTTATACGTGGTGACCAAGTAAAAACTAATAAACAAATAATAAATTAGAATGTCATTAAGGCTTAATGATAATTAGCAATGGCTATAAAAGCCAAAGAATTGCCATTTAGCACTTCCATTTTTCCTTGATAAAAGAGGAGAAATCAGAGTGTTAACTTGGAAAGAAGGAACGATTAATTGTACCAAAATTTAAGGTAATTACCCTTTAACTTAACTCCTTTCTTATATTAAGATTTGTATACTTACTTTAATGGTGAATTCCCACTCAAGTGGATCCTCTTTCTCTTTATTCCTATATACTGATGGGTTGAAAGAGCTAGCTGCGTAAAGATTTTTATTAATATTAAAACAAAACCTCAACTGTGTATAAGCAGAGTCTTGTACGTTTCAACTATCATTTATACAAATTGGGGCTAGAGTTCTTATACAAATTAGGGCTTGTTGATAGATTGTGGTTAATTGATTAAGCTGGGTGTTGAATTTGATTTGGGGAGATTATAAAATATGTGGAATATAAAATAAGGATATTAGGTGGAAGGAAGTATAATCTAAAAAGGATGGTTGATATTAATAATAATAATCTTGAGTGAGAGAATAGAATCGGATTTGATTTATGAATATTTTGATAAGTAATTTAATTCGGTTTATTAATTAAAAGAATTAGTGATTTTCATTTAACTAAGTGAATATATAAGAGCATAAGGTAAAGTCTAGAATAGATTGAATAAATAAATAATCATTCGGATAGTAGGCATAAGTGGCTAACTCATGGAGATTAATCATATTTTAGGCTTTAATTATATAATAAGGTTGGTGAATAACAAATAATTTGAGTTAGTAAGGGTTATGAGCATGTAGAAAAGACTCCATTACAAGATTAGCAATTTAAATCATTAATAAATGATTAAGTGAACAAGCTAGAGTAGCTGGGATGTTGGTCAAAAGAGCAGATAATTAATTGAGGAATAAGCGTAAATAATTAATAATTAATATATCTATAAGAATAAAGAGATTAAATATAATATTTTAATTGGTTTAAAAATAGTTGTTGATTAAATTCTTGATATTATAATAATGATAGGTTATTTTGGGATTCTTATTTTTGAGATTTCTAAATTATTATTTTGCGTAACGTAGAATATAATGTCTGGAAAAGCGGAGCCAATTTATAAGTATTAAATTTGGAAATATTTCAAGCTAAGGACACCAGGCAAGTTCACTATCCCTCTCTTGACATGAAGTATTTCGTGCCTATTTGATAATTGTGTGAAAAGTGTTGACTGTGAAGATATTACATTTCGTACCAATGTGAATCGAGAAAATATCTCCGTTTCATTTCGAAGGCTTTAAAGATATTGTTCATATATTACTTCTATAATAATCCGAGCCCTCCCATTGTACAGGGATGAGCTGATCCTAATAACGATAATATTTTGAATCTTCGAAACTTGAGGTGAATACATTGCAGCGATGATCTCACCACAATTAACTTACTCCCTTTTTGGAGATCATCTTATCATTTGGAATTTTGTTCTTTTAATTATCCTTCACTTCTACCTTCGGGTAATCTTTGTTGAAAGGGTGCATTGTTCGCACTTCTTTGGTAGAGATGAGAAGTGTTTGTTTGGGAGAATTTCCTTGTATTCGGAGGAATCTGTTCAAGCTGGTCAACACGAATTTATTAAATTCGTGGTAGAGTTGAATTTACTATCTGGTAAGGCAGATAGTTTAGGGTTACAAATGTTAACCCTTATGCTAGCAAATGAGAGTGGTAGGTGTGTCTTGTGCGGTTACGATCAGACTGCAAAGATCACACAGGAGAACGGTATTCACGAAATGGTGCTGATCGAGCCATGTAGTGTTACCGAGAGGTGGAAGACCAGCGTTTTCTTTACTTGAACTTGTGTTGTCATTTAACGGTAGCTGCTTTGTTGCTTTAACTTGAATTGTTTTCTATGCCTTACGTGCATATTCTGTTGCTTGTTGTTTTGTTCTATGTGGACTTGCTGAGCAATTTGATTGCTCATTCTTGCATCTATTTTATTCCTTTTTGAGCAGTAAATAGTGAGTATGGCACAACTCAAGGGAACCGCCTGGAAATGGGTTTTTGACAAAAGCAGGGAAAAGGCGCATCACCCAAGCTGAGACTGCTAGACTACGCCACTTGGTAGTACGATCTATAGTTATTATAATAGTCTGATATCAGACTTCCCTTTATGTAATAAAGTTAGACTCGATAGTAATGTTGTAAGACGATCGACCCTGGACTTGTGGGGAAAGAGTTGGTTGTATTATATTAATATGTAATACAAGTGTTGTTTTGAGCCGGATGTTTAGTGACGGACCAGATCTGCGGGATGCGGATCTGGGGGCGTCACCCGTACAATGGGAGGGCTCGAATTATTGAAAGTATATGTGAACAATAATATTTTGAATCTTCAAAACTTGAGGTGAATACGTTGCAGCGATGATCTCACCACAATTAACTTACTCCCTTTTTGGAGATCATCTTATTCTTTGGAATCTAGTTCTTTTAATTATCCTTCACTTCTACCTTCGGGTAATCCTTGTTGAAAGGGTGCATTGTTCGCACTTCTTTGGTACAAATGAGTAGTGATGATTGGTGTTTGTGTGGGAGAATATCCTTGTATTCGGAGGAATCTATTCAAGCTGGTCAACACGAATTTATTAAATTCGTGGTAGAGTTGAGAATTTACTATCTGGTAAGGCAGATAGTTTAGGGTTACAAATGTTAACCCTTATGCTAGCAAATGAGAGTGGTAGGTGTGTCTTGTGCGGTTACGATCAGACTGCAAAGATCACACAGGAGAACGGTATTCACGAAATGGTGCTGATCGAGCCACGTAGTGTTACCGAACGGTGGAAGACCAGCGTTTTCTTTACTTGAACTTGTGTTGTCATTTGACGGTAGCTGCTTTGTTGTTTTGACTTGAATTGTTTTCTATGCCTTACATGCATATTCTGTTGATTGTTGTTTTGTTCTATGTGGACTTGCTGAGCAATTTGATTGCTCATTCTTGCATCTATTTTATTCCTTTTTGAGCAGTAAATAGTGAGTATGGCACAACTCAAGAAAACCGGCCGGAAATGGGTTTTTGGCAAAGCGAGGGAAATGGCGTATCGCCCAAGCTGATACTGCTAGACTACGCCGCTTGGTAGTACGAGCTATAGTTATTATAATGGTCTAAAATCAGATTTCCCTTATGTAATAAAGTTAGACTCGGTAGTAATGTTGTAAGACGATCGACCCTGGACTTGTGGGGCAAGAGTTGGATTATGTAATATTAATATGTAATGCAAGTGTTGTTTTGAGCCAGATGTTTAGTGGCGGACCAGATCTGCGGGATGTGGATCTGGGGGCGTCACAGATTTGGTATGTAACAACCGTGAAATTTACACGTACGTAAAAATGCAGGTATTTAATTTAATTATTTATTGTACAAAAAGACTATTTTATCAGTGCGGATTTAAATTTATAATGCGAGAAATATTAGTTAAAAATGTCGTAGCTCCGAGAAGTTTAGCAAACGCGTAATATTATTCGGTGCGGGACCGTCTTTATATTTAAATATGTATATTAATGTGAAAGCAGCGTTTATACGGAAATGTAGCATACGTGAATTTTATGACTCATGAATAAACAGTACGTATTAACCGCGATGATTATTTTATCTTTATTATTTTATAGATTTGGGGATAGGCTAGAAGATATTAAAATGGTTAATAATATATTTAATTATTTTGTACGATATTTAATTATTTTATATTCGCGCTAATTAGCTCCGACACGAGAATAATGAAAACCGATGCAGGAATACGAGAAGCCGAGCTGAACAATTTTTTTTTTTTTTTTTTTTTAATTATTCGGTATTATTTTTTTGGAGCCCAAGCAATACAATTTGGTGCCCAAGTTATATAACTTGGTGCCCAAGTTAAGGTCATAATTAGCAATATTTTAATGGAGTCATTAACTATTAATTGCAATTAGCGAGAGTAGTATAAAAGCCAAGAAAAAGCATGATAATTGGGTTTATTTTTCACAATAGAAAGCTGTGGAGTTAGGCCAGAGAATTTTGGGAGTAAAGAAAGAAGGAGATTTAAGGATTTTTACAAAAGAATCTAGCTAGAAGTTCCGTAAACAAGGTAAAATCTCACATTCTTACTTATTATACTAATTATGGAAAGCATTTATTTTGAATTGGGGATCCATTTGTATTCACTGCAAAATTAGGTAATTCAAGAGAATCTTTTTATTTATGGTAATATATAAATGGGAAAAGAAATAAATAATAATAATAAAATAGTTGTGTGCACGTAAATGAATTAGGAGGAAAGGGTGTGGTTATTATATTTTGGGGTTTCAACAGGGGTTTGGTTGATTTTTGGTTGAGTTGGGTTTGTGTTGAATGGAAGATTTTAATTGCGGCTTGGAATCAGAGAGGTGGGTGATTGGTAGTGGTGGTTGGCCGGAGTGCAGTGGCAGGGAAAAAGGGATAGAGAGAGAGATTGGAATAATTATATGAAAGTAATGAAAAGATTAAAAAGAAAGAGGAAGGATATTGAATTTTGGGGTAAAATATACCATGAGATTAATTAATACTACTAAATGAGAATGTAAAATTTTTTGGAATAATTTGGGTATTTAGAAATTATATCATATTTTTATAAATTAAATAAATTGGTGATTCTTAGTATTGAATAAATGAATAGCCAAGAATAAATAGAGTAGAAATGATGTTAGATGAATGAGTATTTGCAGATAGTAAATGATTAGGAGATTATGGTAACGAGGTGAGATGTTAATTATTTAAATGTTAATACGGTGATAAATAATAGAATTTTAGTTAATTGGAATTATTAGATAATAATTAGAAGAAGTAATTAAGAGAGGATGGGTGTTACAAGTAATTAATATTTACCTTCTAGTTCTAGGTAATATGAATTGAAAAGTTGCAGGCTAGCACGAAAGAATGATTAATTAATATTGTTTAATCTATACACACATGAAGTAGGTTGTCTAAGATTATTTATTATTTTGAAATGAGAATACTAAATCTATTATCTTGTGTGGCATAGAATATATAATATCTGGAAAGGCGGAATTCAATTATCAGTATTTATTTCGGGACGTAACATCAAACTAAGGATGTGAGGCAAGTTCACTATCCCTTACTTGACGTGAAGTTTTTCGTGCCTATTTGATAATTGTGTGAAAAGTATTGATTGTGAAGATATTACATTTCGTACCAATGTGAAACCAGAAAATATCCCCGTTTCATTTTGAAGGCTTTTAAGATATTGTTCATATATTACTTTTTTATAATTCGAGCCCTCCCATTGTACGGGAATGAGCTGATCCTAATAACAATAATATTTCGAATCTTCAAAACTTGAGGTGAATACATTGCAGCGATGATCTCAACACAATTAATTTACTCTCTTTTTGGAGATCATCTTATTCTTTGGAATCTAGTTCTTTTAATTATCCTTTACTTCTACCTTCGGGTAATCTTTGTTGAAAGGGTGCATTGTTCGCACTTCTTTGGTAGAGATCAGTAGTGATGATTGGTGTTTGTTTGGGAGAATTTCCTTGTACTCGGAGAAATCTGTTCAAGCTGGTCAACACGAATTTATTAAATTCGTGGTAGAGTTGAGAATTTACTATCTGGTAAGGCGGATAGTTTAGGGTTACAAATGTTAACCCTTATGCTAGCAAATGAGAGTGGTAGGTGTGTCTTGTGCGGTTACGATCAGACTGCAAAGATCACACAGGAGAACGGTATTCACGAAATGGTGCTGATCGAGCCATGTAGTGTTACCGAAAGGTGGAAGACCAGCGTTTTCTTTACTTGAACTTATGTTGTCATTTGATGGTAGTTGTTTTGTTGCTTTGACTTGAATTGTTTTTCTATGCCTTACGTGCATATTCTGTTGATTGTTGTTTTGTTCTTTGTGGACTTGCTGAGCAATTTGATTGCTCATTCTTGCATCTATTTTATTCCTTTTTGAGCAGTAAATAGTGAGTATGGCACAGCCCAAGAGAACCGCCCGGAAATGGGTTTTTGGCAAAGGCAGGGAAAAGACGCATCACCCAAGCTGAGACTGCTAGACTACACCGCTGGATAGTACGAGCTATAGTTATTATAATTATAATGGTCTGAAATCAGACTTCCCTTTACGTAACAAAGTTAGATTCGGTAGTAATGTTGTAAGACGATCAACCCTGGACTTGTGGGGCAGAGTTGGATTATGTAATATTGATATGTAATGCAAGTGTTGTTTTGAGCCAAATGTTTAGTGGCAGACCAGATCTGCGGGATGTGGATCTGGGGGCGTCACAGATTTGGTATCAGAGCTGTAGTTATATCCTTAGGATTTGAGAAACCCTAGGAATATAGCGAGCGAGAACGATACGAAGTTTAAGATAGGTGTCCTAGTTGAACCTATCTCCATACGTTAGAGAACATATAAACTTGTAGCAAAGGGTTAGTAGTTCCTACAAATATAAACGATTATGGTTACGAGAAATAGTAGTAGTAACTACTAGTAATGATGTTTGATGTATTATTAAGATGTCAGACTATGAGGCTAATCTGATCCATCAATGGAGATTGAGATGATAAATAGCGAGTATGAGAGTTCTGCTATAGAGATATTAGAGCCTCCAGCACCTGCGATTATTGACTTATTATATGAGGAAAGCGAGGATATAGTATCTTTTGAGTTCACTAAGAATGATAAGATGGATATCTTTCCATCTTTACCTGAGTTGATTTCCATTTCTACTTGGACAACATCGTTTTCAGTTACCACTTCTACTGTTCCTCCACCTATTATTTTTTTAGAGTGAGGACCCTTCCATTTTAGGTTTGCTTCAACATTTCGGTCCTACACCTTTTTCTTATAGTCCTATTACCACACATACTTCTGATTGTTGTCATTTTGGGACTGATGTGTCATCTCTGATTGGAGATGCTCCTATACCACCTTTGAGTAGCCACACTTTTGTTTATACACTACCCCAAGTCTCGAGTTCGAGTTCCACCCATTGTTATCACTTTATTCGAGACTTTTGTACCATTTACAGTTTTATCCACTATTTTAGTTTTTTTACACCTCAGAAGACTCCTTTTCAGATTAGCGAATCTTCTTTTGTACCAGTTTCTATACCTCTGAGTGGCGACTTTGTACCACTTTCAAAGCATATGTCTCAGTAGTTGAGAGAGTCTATCTATGACTCCAAATATGGAATTCCAGGATCTTATGATCATATGTCTATTTCTGCGGGTTTAAAAGCCCGAGAGTTTAGTATGGAGTTTATATATTAGATGGTTGTTTCTGTATTTGAAGGACTCCGTACTGATATGTTAAACTTGTTACAATGCTGATAAATAAAGCCTTTTCTGAGTTCCAGCATAGGATCTCAGAGATATTTGGATGATAGATTTGCTTTTTGACTTTTGAGAGATAACACATATAGTCTGTGTGTATCTAAGTTATAGTATATGATGTATCTAGAGGATATAGAGACACTTTATAATATCGGAATAGAGGATCGTGCGCTTCTTTTTATTTTAGATACACATGCTACAGTTTCGATCAGTAGATCATTCTGCCAGTAGAGATTTATATAAAGTGATCTTTTGTATAGTGATGTCCAGATTAGATTTGATGTAGTAGGGTGATGACCAGATCAGATATACTTCTATATCATGACTTGTACCCTAAAAGTTTCGGATATTATGACACCTTTGGGAAGGATGATCAATCTTTTTGGTGTTTTTTTTTGTCTATACCTTCCCTATGCTTCTTGCAGTCATCAACTACTTTTGACCTGCTTCATTTCTTTCAACTATCTTGCATTTGCTACATCAATGATTCCATGTGAAATCTCCTGGGATAAAAAAAAAAAAAAGTATATGTGTTCAACCTTTAAAGTTTTTAGAGGTTTTCAAAAAGAGAAATGTTCAACTTGCTAAAGTTTTAGAGTTTTCAAAAGAAAAAAATACAACCTTTAAAGTTTCTAAAAATTTTCCAAAAATATGCGGCTTTGATACAACTTGTCTTTTCAACCAAAATATGCAACCTGTTTTTTCAAAATTTCGTACCGAGTATTTTACAAAATTGCACCTGGTTGTACCTTTGGATAAACCTGGGATTTTGTATAATGAGACCTATTAACCTGTTTTGTCTACTCTTATCGAATCAAAATGGATTCAAACCTAAATGACAACCTTGTTAATGAATAATACCAGACCCAATAATGTTCAATTACTTGTTGATCTTCTTCAACAACATACGAATTTTCAAAACAATTTTGAAAGTAGTTATTCGAGTCAACTTACCAAACCTACTTTTTCCTTCAAATCTTTCAAATCTTTGCAACCCCCAGAGTTTAAAGGGACTGTAGATTCCGTTAAAGCCAAGATATGGCTAAGAGAAATAGAGAAGACTTTTGAAATAGTTGGTGTAAAAGAAGATAAGAAAACCATCTTTGATACTTATATGTTTAATGGAGAGGCTAATTATTGGTAAAAAGCTAAGAGAGTTCTAGAAGAGTCTAGTGTGATATCGTGGACTAGGTTTACAAAGCTATTCCTAGAGAAGTATGTTCCTAAACACCTAGAGAATCATATAGAGCTCAAATTTCTAGAGCCTAAGCAAGAGAGTATGTTAGTAGCTGAAGATGAGGCTAAGTTTATTGAACTTTCGAAATTTATTCCACATCGAGTAAATACGGACGAAAAGAAAGCTAAACGTTTACAGCCGGGCTTAAATCCCTGGATTCAGAGTAGGGTTACTGCTCTCTAGATTGTTAGCTATATGAAGTAAGTGCGCAAAACTTGTATAGTTGAGGGAAGCAATGAGTTGGTTAACAAAGAAAAAGTCGATAGGAAGCGGAAGCTCCTGCAAAATAATCAAAATATAGAAAAAGAAACGTTGGACTCATGGGGTGAAGAAACCTTTTGTGAAATAAGAGATGCCGCGAGCAGAGAATATAGGTGAAATACGAAGGAAATCAAAGGTTTAGAACTTCGCAAACTGTGAACGTGTTACAAGGGAGACCTTCGTTTCCTAAATAGAAGATCTGTGGAATACGCTATTTATGAATAATATTACGTTTCACACTGTTTCGGCTCAAGTTGACATCAAATCTCATTTTGAAAATTTAGAAGTTTATAGTGTATCTTGAGTCCTTCCTTTGTTCGGAAGTGTCTGCTCCTCATAATTAATATTTCTTTGATGTTACAAAATCTTTTGTGATTCATGATTTAATACTCGAGAATTGGAATAAATATATATACCACAATGATGATCTCAATCTAATAATTCTAAGAGATCGTCCCATATTTGATCCTATTTTCGATTATATTCACTGAAAATTTTTGATTTGTGATTAAAGGATGCATTGCTCGCATTTTTGGAAGAAGTGTGTTAAGACATAACTATGGTAGATCAAGGTTGTCCAAATTGTGAAATAACGATTCAAAAGCAAATCTTTGAAATAAATCTTCCTTGATATTTCTTCAATCTGATTGGGATGAACAACCCTAATTATAGGGGACACAAGGTATACCTATCTGTGTGATAGGAGTTGGATGAGACGCCATCACTTGTGTGTGTTGTAATTACAAGAAGGTTAACAACCTTTAGTAGTGTCTTAATTTGGACACGCAACACTTAGTTCATTTGATCGTATTGGTCTCCCAATCATCCTTTTATTTCAATGAAAGCTACTTTGAACACTCATTAATCGGTGATTACCATTGTGAAAGAATTCCATACATCCAAAAAAAAGTTTTGAAATTATTATTTCCTTTACTTTTTCTCGAAATGCTCAAATTTAAAATTCTTTGGTTTTATTCTTTTCAAAAATACAGTTTTTCATAAAGTGTTTAAAGAAGGTGTTGTATGGTGAGGTCAAATCCAGACCCCCAGATTTGAAGATTGATACATCGGTTATCGAGAGTTAAATAAGATGACCCTTTACCTAGGGTTGATGATCTGTTTAATCAATTGAAAGGAGCGTCTTACTTCTCTAAGATAGACTTGAGATCTGGATACCATCAATTAAAGAATCAGATCTGAGAATGTACCTAAGACGGCCTTTGGGACCCGATATGGACATTGTAAGTTCTTAGTGATGCCTTTTGGGATTGACTAATATTGCACCTAAAGCATTTATGGATATTATAGTATATTTAATAAATATTTGGATAAGTTCATTATTGTTTATCAATTATATTTTGATTTATTCTAAGACGAAAGAGGAGGGCATGACGAGCATCTTAGCATACATTTGGAAATTTTGAGGAAAGAAAAGTTATGGGCAAAATTTTCGAAAGGTGAATTTTTGATTGAGAAAGTACAGTTTTTAAGGCGTATAGTTTCTAAAGAAGGTATATCTGTAGACCCTGCGAAGATTGAGGCAATATCAAGTTGGGAAAGACCTAGGACCCACTAAGAAGTTTTCTTCGTTTAGCAGGATATTCTAAAAGATTTGTGAAAGATTTATCAAAGTTACGACTCCTTTGACTAATTGACTAGAAAAGAAGAGAAGTTTGAATGGGCCCTTAAATGCGAGAAGAGTTTTTAGGAATCAAAGAAATGACTTACAATGGCCCCTCTGTTGATCATACCTAAGGAGATAGGAAATTTTGTGATCTATAATGATACATCTCATAAAGGCTTAGGATGTATTCTTATGCAACATGAAAAATGTGATAGCGTATGCCTCAAGAAAACTTAAGGATTACGAGTTGAGATACCCTACCCATGATCTAGAGTTAGCTATTATAGTGTTTTCTTTAAACATTCGATACCATTACTTGTATGGTGAGAAAGGTGAGATATTTACGGATTATGAGAGTTTAAAATACTTGATTGCTCAGAAAGAGTAGAATATGAGACAAAAGAGATTGTTAGAATTGATAAAGGATTATGATTGTACAATAAACTATCACACAGAGAAAGCAAATGTAGTCGCCGATGCTTTAAGTAGAGAATCAAGGATCAATGTAATGTCTTTACCAAAAGGAATTGATTAAGGAAATTGAAAATCTAGGATTGGAAATTAGGGATTTAGAGCATAAGGAGGGGAAAAATTTATGAGATGTTAAAGCAACTAGAGTTAATAGAAAGAATCAAAAGAGTCAAAAATTGATCTGAATTGACAGGTGATGAATACGTAAGTGTTAAAGATGAGAAAGGAATTAGGATATTTGCTAACAGGATTTGGATTCCTAACATGATAGATCTTAAAAGAGATATTATGAGAGAAGCTCCTAAATCGAGATATTTTATACACCCAGTAAGTACCAAATATGAACCAAGATTTGAAGAAAAATTATTAAAGAAATCACTGATTGGGTAAGTATATGTTTGAATTATCAAAAACTAAAAGCAGAGCATCAAAGACCTAGTGGATAGTTACAACCGTTAGAAGTCCCCGAATGTAAATGGGAACACAATACCATATATGGATTTTATAATAAGTTTACCAAGGACCCATGCCAATCATGATGTAAATTAAATTATTGTTGATAGATTGACAAAATCTGCGCATTTTCTTCCTATTAGTGAGAAATAAACCCTTGAAAGAATAGTTAAGACGTATATGAACGAAGTTGTGTCTAAGCATAAAATGCTAGTAACAATTGTTTCGGATAGAGATGAAGAATTACATCAGGATTTGTGGCAAGTATTTAAGAAATATTTTGGAACTAAGCTTAATTTGAGTACCCCGTATCACCCTAGATGGATGGACAAAGTGAAAGCACGATTCAGACCATAGAGAACATGTTAAAAGCTTGTTCTTTGGAAAATGGGATGATCATTTACCCTTGGTAAAGTTTGCTTATAACAATAGTTATCACTTTAGTATTAGAATGGCACCTTATGAATATTATATGATAGAAAGTGAAAATCGCCTCTTTTGGGATTAAGTTGGAAAGAAGAAGATTCTAGGACCAGAGCTAGTTCAACATACAAAACAATCAATTGAAAAGATACGAAAAAGGTTAGTTGCAGCTCAAGACAGACAAAAGAGATATACAGATTTAGAAAGAAAAGAGTAAACCCTTGACTGAGAGGGAAAAAAAAAAAAGGTTTGAAAGTGTCACCCTGGGAAGGAATAAGTAGATTTGGGAAGAGTAGTAAGTTGAAGCCGAGGTACATATGACCATTTGAGATTCTAAGGAAAGTTGGAAATGTTTCTTGTCTGTTGGCGTTACCCCCAGATTTACAACAAATTCACGAAGTATTTCATGTATATTTATTAAAAGCTTACATGACTAACAACCGTCATATTTTGAACTATGAGCCAAACATATCCAGTCTGATTCAACGTATGAAGAGAAACTGGTGAAGATTGTAAAAGCTTCAAGAAATGAGAAACAAGAAAGTGAAGTTAGTTAAAGTGGTATAGCGAAACCAGGCTATAAAAGAAGCAAAGAAGGATTAAAAGATGTAATGAGAAAGAAATATCTAGAGTTGTTTAGCACAAATCATGATTCCGAGGACGGAATCCTTTAAGGAGGGAAGAATGTAACAACCGTGAAATTTACACGTACGTAAAAATGCAGGTATTTAATTTAATTATTTATTGTACAAAAAGACTATTTTATCAGTGCGGATTTAAATTTATAATGCGAGAAATATTAGTTAAAAATGTCGTAGCTCCGAGAAGTTTAGCAAACGCGTAATATTATTCGGTGCGGGACCGTCTTTATATTTAAATATGTATATTAATGTGAAAGCAGCGTTTATACGGAAATGTAGCATACGTGAATTTTATGACTCATGAATAAACAGTACGTATTAACCGCGATGATTATTTTATCTTTATTATTTTATAGATTTGGGGATAGGCTAGAAGATATTAAAATGGTTAATAATATATTTAATTATTTTGTACGATATTTAATTATTTTATATTCGCGCTAATTAGCTCCGACACGAGAATAATGAAAACCGATGCAGGAATACGAGAAGCCGAGCTGAACAATTTTTTTTTCTTTTTTTTTTTTAATTATTCGGTATTATTTTTTTGGAGCCCAAGCAATACAATTTGGTGCCCAAGTTATATAACTTGGTGCCCAAGTTAAGGTCATAATTAGCAATATTTTAATGGAGTCATTAACTATTAATTGCAATTAGCGAGAGTAGTATAAAAGCCAAGAAAAAGCATGATAATTGGGTTTATTTTTCACAATAGAAAGCTGTGGAGTTAGGCCAGAGAATTTTGGGAGTAAAGAAAGAAGGAGATTTAAGGATTTTTACAAAAGAATCTAGCTAGAAGTTCCGTAAACAAGGTAAAATCTCACATTCTTACTTATTATACTAATTATGGAAAGCATTTATTTTGAATTGGGGATCCATTTGTATTCACTGCAAAATTAGGTAATTCAAGAGAATCTTTTTATTTATGGTAATATATAAATGGGAAAAGAAATAAATAATAATAATAAAATAGTTGTGTGCACGTAAATGAATTAGGAGGAAAGGGTGTGGTTATTATATTTTGGGGTTTCAACAGGGGTTTGGTTGATTTTTGGTTGAGTTGGGTTTGTGTTGAATGGAAGATTTTAATTGCGGCTTGGAATCAGAGAGGTGGGTGATTGGTAGTGGTGGTTGGCCGGAGTGCAGTGGCAGGGAAAAAGGGATAGAGAGAGAGATTGGAATAATTATATGAAAGTAATGAAAAGATTAAAAAGAAAGAGGAAGGATATTGAATTTTGGGGTAAAATATACCATGAGATTAATTAATACTACTAAATGAGAATGTAAAATTTTTTGGAATAATTTGGGTATTTAGAAATTATATCATATTTTTATAAATTAAATAAATTGGTGATTCTTAGTATTGAATAAATGAATAGCCAAGAATAAATAGAGTAGAAATGATGTTAGATGAATGAGTATTTGCAGATAGTAAATGATTAGGAGATTATGGTAACGAGGTGAGATGTTAATTATTTAAATGTTAATACGGTGATAAATAATAGAATTTTAGTTAATTGGAATTATTAGATAATAATTAGAAGAAGTAATTAAGAGAGGATGGGTGTTACAAGTAATTAATATTTACCTTCTAGTTCTAGGTAATATGAATTGAAAAGTTGCAGGCTAGCACGAAAGAATGATTAATTAATATTGTTTAATCTATACACACATGAAGTAGGTTGTCTAAGATTATTTATTATTTTGAAATGAGAATACTAAATCTATTATCTTGTGTGGCATAGAATATATAATATCTGGAAAGGCGGAATTCAATTATCAGTATTTATTTCGGGACGTAACATCAAACTAAGGATGTGAGGCAAGTTCACTATCCCTTACTTGACGTGAAGTTTTTCGTGCCTATTTGATAATTGTGTGAAAAGTATTGATTGTGAAGATATTACATTTCGTACCAATGTGAAACCAGAAAATATCCCCGTTTCATTTTGAAGGCTTTTAAGATATTGTTCATATATTACTTTTTTATAATTCGAGCCCTCCCATTGTACGGGAATGAGCTGATCCTAATAACAATAATATTTCGAATCTTCAAAACTTGAGGTGAATACATTGCAGCGATGATCTCAACACAATTAATTTACTCTCTTTTTGGAGATCATCTTATTCTTTGGAATCTAGTTCTTTTAATTATCCTTTACTTCTACCTTCGGGTAATCTTTGTTGAAAGGGTGCATTGTTCGCACTTCTTTGGTAGAGATCAGTAGTGATGATTGGTGTTTGTTTGGGAGAATTTCCTTGTACTCGGAGAAATCTGTTCAAGCTGGTCAACACGAATTTATTAAATTCGTGGTAGAGTTGAGAATTTACTATCTGGTAAGGCGGATAGTTTAGGGTTACAAATGTTAACCCTTATGCTAGCAAATGAGAGTGGTAGGTGTGTCTTGTGCGGTTACGATCAGACTGCAAAGATCACACAGGAGAACGGTATTCACGAAATGGTGCTGATCGAGCCATGTAGTGTTACCGAAAGGTGGAAGACCAGCGTTTTCTTTACTTGAACTTATGTTGTCATTTGATGGTAGCTGTTTTGTTGCTTTGACTTGAATTGTTTTTCTATGCCTTACGTGCATATTCTGTTGATTGTTGTTTTGTTCTTTGTGGACTTGCTGAGCAATTTGATTGCTCATTCTTGCATCTATTTTATTCCTTTTTGAGCAGTAAATAGTGAGTATGGCACAGCCCAAGAGAACCGCCCGGAAATGGGTTTTTGGCAAAGGCAGGGAAAAGACGCATCACCCAAGCTGAGACTGCTAGACTACACCGCTGGATAGTACGAGCTATAGTTATTATAATTATAATGGTCTGAAATCAGACTTCCCTTTACGTAACAAAGTTAGATTCGGTAGTAATGTTGTAAGACGATCAACCCTGGACTTGTGGGGCAGAGTTGGATTATGTAATATTGATATGTAATGCAAGTGTTGTTTTGAGCCAAATGTTTAGTGGCAGACCAGATCTGCGGGATGTGGATCTGGGGGCGTCACAAATTTAATGTATAAGTCCTAGTAGATTTCTGAAAGGAAAGAAAAAACACTGTTTGTACCTTGTTTTGCGCTTTTGTTAAGCAAACAGCCAGGAGGATTTGTATTTTCCTCGTACATCGATCAGCCCACAACCTTTTCAAATGGCCCAAAAATGCAAAACTGACCCAAGCTGTTCATTCGTGGGGCTGGTCTAAACATAAATAAACAATGATACAGATATCATCATCATATCGAGCTTCTGAGGAAAGCCTTAGAGCATCTCCAATAGTCTCTTAAATAGGCTCTTAAGACTAAAAATAAGGAGCATGAGAAAATATAGAGCTCCAATAGACTCTTAGTGGCTCTTAAAAACACTAAGAGTCTATTCTCTCTCCTCTCTTTTAAGAGCCACTACATAGCTCTTAAGTTGTATTTTATAATACAATATTCTCTCTCACCCATTGGAATTTGAACTTTTGTCATAATGGAGTTCAAATAAGAATAAAATATAATGTTAGGAGTTGATATAAAGAGCATTGTTGGAGCTCAAACTCTTAATAATGTACTAATTTGCTAGGAGCTCAATATTTTATATTATATTTAGGAGCAAACTAGGAGACTATTGGAGATGCTCTTACTAGTTACGCAGTTACCAACCCAATTATGTCGCGGACTTGCTTGGCTGTTCAATTGCCAAATGCCAGGAGAAGTTTCCATTTTTCAGGAAAGAAGTAATAAAATTTTATGATCTGCAAGTCTAGTATAGTAAAATCTTGTTGTTTTAACAAATTTTATGTATTCATTTGGCAAAAAAATAAAAATATTAGGCGGGAAAGCAATTCTTTCTCTGCTTAAAACAGGGTCGTACCCTTAAAATTCTATTTATATTCACCATTTTCATATGCAGAAATCTATCTTAAAATTATTACTATATTTTATTATCATCTTAAGTTAAGTATAATTAGAGTTGTGTTCTTACACCTACATGTTAAATTACTTCTCTGCCTCAGAATAAGCGTCGTTACTTTTTTACGTAATTTAAGATGTAAAAAAACATACTTGTACATATTATTTTTCGAAACAATTTGAGTAATTTAACATGATAAAAGCAAAGTTTTTATTTCTGAAGCAATTTGTATTCTAATTGCCTAGTATGCACATGAATCATGCGACTCTGATACAAATTGCGGAGGAAATAAAAGAAGTGCTCTAGAAATATTGTATGTATGTCCGAGTCCCATGGCAATGAGTATATAACCAGCTTGATGACAGCTTCACCCAATGAGTGCTCTAATATGGTGCGACAGATCTTTAATTGAGTTAGTAATTGCTTAGAACAGAAGTCGAGATGATAGATACTAGAACTACTACAACTGCTACACAAATTTCAAAGGGTCGTCGTGTATCTTGGAAAATGATCATACTCCATCTTTGTTCACCTTGCTGTATTTTACTACTACTACAAGAAAGTAGAGTAGAAATGACTCCTCTGTTTCCTTCGCACATCTCCAAAGCACTTGAATTTCTGATAAGAAATTAAGAACACATCCTACTACTGTTGCTACGCAGAGCAGGAGTAGCTAGTATGAGGACATTTAATGAATACCAATCCTAAATCTTTGAATTAATGAGGAGTCATGTCCTTGCCTTATCTAGCGACCAGTTTCTTTGATAGCCATTGCATCACTTGTTCACGCTCAAAGCTCATCAAAAATGGTTCATGACAAAAGCTACAATATGTGCAGGTAGTTGGTTGCGGTAAATGAGCCGGGGCTCGACTGGACTAGTAAAATACTGCTCCCTCTGTCCCTCTCATTTCTTTACGGTTACTATTTTGGGATGTCCCTCTCATTTCTTTACGTTACTATAAATAGTAAGTTTTTCCATCATTACACTCACTATCTTCCCTCACTATCTCATATTTAACAATAAAAACTACTATTACACCCATTACTTTCCTCCACCATGCCAAAATTATTATGAGTAAAATGCAAAGTGTGTACCAGTGATTACACACTTGTGCATTTTGTGTACTTTTATTTTCATATCTAGCAAGGTGTGTACTTCATATTTCAACATTCTAGCATAGTGTGTATTTCCGTTAAAAACTATTTAACAGCGTTAGTGTTGGAGGGCAGCAGGGTAATTGTGTGGCTAAGAGTTATATTCGTGTGTATGTGCCGACTGCTGCATGCTCTTTGTTCTTGTTTCAGCCATATGCAAAACTAGTGTTACTGGAAAACTGTAATGGCCTGCTTACAATTAATATAAGTTTCTCCTAATATTTATATTGTTATAATTTTCATGCACTAACAAAGGTTTTAAGCTTAAACATCGCCAAAACACAAGTTCTATTCATAGATAATAATTGAAAGAATTCCTTACAAACCAAGCAAATTAATATCTTTTCTTAATAAACAAAACCTCATTCTAATAAAACATCAAAATATCAAATATCAAATTACTAAAATTAGACCTCATATTATATTATTATTATTATTATTATTATTATTATTATTATTATTATTATTATTATTATTATTATTATACTTCTATTAAAAATAATATACTCCTATTAAAAACATATAGATTGTTGAGGATTTTACAACCGAGCGATTATTCATGAAATGTAATTGTATCCCAAACGAACTAAACATTTTAAATTTCAAAATAAATATTTTAACTTACGAATTAATTTTATAAAATTCCTTTAATAAAATATTATAATAAATCAATTTTTAAATTATGCATGCACGTAAAAACACACAAATGTCAGAATTAAAACGCTAATTGTTAAAATAAAATATTATATAAAATTTATTTTCTTAAACCCGCTTACACTGTATCAACCTAAATAACTAATTGATTCGAAGAACTATGTTTAACATAAATTATATGAAATTATTTTATATAAAAGTTTGAAAATACGTGTTAAATCTCCGTCTCCCAAGATGAATCATTAGGGGGCCAAAAAAATATTAATTATAATATATATTTGTGGATCCCAATTTCTAATTACAAATATTTATTACAAATATTGCCTAAAAATTCTTTGCAATATATATGAAACATTTTATTGTTTTAATATAATGTACTCCCTCTTTCCCGCTTATGCTTATACTTTTTTAATTATTACTCGACACGTACTTTAATGCTTATAAAATATAGTTCTACAACTTATTTTTAAACCTTTTTTCTAAAATAAAAATCTATATATTATAAATAAATTAAATATTTTTCAGTAGAATTAAAATCCGTGTCGTGTCTAAGGCTTTCAATATATACAACTCATAGGGAGGAGAGAGTCCCTCTATCCCCTAGGCCGGAACTCGATACACATTTTGAGACTCAAATAAAATATATATGTATATTGTTATAAATTATTTATAAAGAATTTGAATAAAAATTTCATATTTATAAAGAAAATTTTAAAAATAAATTAAGAAATTATATTTACAAAATATATTAAAATCATGTCAAATAATATTCAAAATCGTTACTATACTCCATCAGACAATGAAAAGGAGACTGTATGATTAAGAGAGTTTGGATCCACAACTGCTTGGTAACAAGAACAAGAGCAGATGCAGTGCATGCACACAAACCTTTAGTCACAACTCACAACTAGGGGTGAACATAAACCCGTTCAACCCGCTAACCCAACCCAAACCAACCCTTTTTTAGACCGATTAACCCGACCCGTTTAAAACCGAAAAATAAATGGGTTAGTTTTTAAAAAACCCGATAAAATTGGGTTGGGTTAGGGTTTTACAGATTTTAACCCTAACTAACCCAACCCAACCCGATTATATATGTGTGTGTATATAATATTTACATACCTATCTTACATTTTTGAGTTTATCCTCATGAATCTTTAACCTGAATTTGATTTATCTAGGGTGTGTCTATACATTTATAATAATAATATGAATAATTTTAAGTATCTCGATAACTATAAATGTAAATGATGACTTTTGGAATTTGAACATGGTTAATGATCTGAACAATTTTCTATTATTTCACCATTGTTCAAATGTTTTACTAATGTAATAGGCTTCCCTCTTTAATTAAAAACTTACGCATCGACTAATATTAGTGAATGATTGATTCATAGAAACTGAATAACTATAAATATGTATGCCGACTGTTACTAACTATCGACGTGCGAGTGAGTATATTTTTTTCCCTATCCTGATGAATGACTAAATTTTTATTAATTATTATTTTCGCAAGTTTAACTCAAACCAATCCGAACCAACCCGAATTAATTGGGTTGGGTAGGGTTGGGTTACATAATTTTTTTCCAGTTAATGGGTTGAGTTTTTATTAACCCGCACTAATTAGGTTGGGTCGTTTTTTTCTAAAAACCCGCCCAACCCAACCCATGTTCACCCCTACTCACAACTACCACTAATGCCCCTGCAACACTAACGCTGTTAACTGATTTTTAACGGAAGTACACATAATGCTAGAATCTTGAAACATGAGGTACACACTTTGCTAGATTCGAAAGTTGAGGTACACAAAGTGCATAAGTGTATAAATGCAGGTACACACTTTGCATTTTACTCATTTATTATTAAATATTGATAAGTCCACCACTTTACCCACTTTTCATCTAACTTTACTCATTTTTCATACATTGTCTTGGTCTCCGTGTCCCCCTCGAATGTAAACAATTGAGGGGGACGGAGGGAGTACTTCACTGGGGCTAACAAACCTTTTCCCCACTAATTTCTTTAAGATTTTCAGAATTAAAATGATTTTTTAATTTTTTTTTTCTCAATGTTAGATGAAGAGCAACATGTTCACTTATGAAAGAATGAAAAGAAATCTTGCCCAAATAATTGTTCGAAAATTTCATTATTTTCGTTTCATGTTAAAGCATCTCTAATGTAATGAAAAGTAATATTTCTTCTCAAATTTCATTACAACAATTTTGTACCCGTTCAAAACAAATCCCTAGCGTAAAACTAGACCCCACTCAGATCCCTTTAGGCCCATCTCAGGTTCATCCCGACCCAAAATCGTTACCATTCTACTTAATCATATTGATTTCTATTAAATTTGTATTTTTTTTTTTGAAAGATTAAGTTTGTATTTTAGTCATGGTTGTCACGTCGATAAGTCGAGTCGATAGAGGTCCAGGTGTCCAGCTTATTGACTAGTCGACTAGTCGCTGACTAGTCGAAAAGTTAATTAATTATTAATTAAATAATATATATATTAATATATACATTATATTCGTGGTTTCCTATAACTAGTCATATGTATATCAATCACAAAATAGATATGTTAGTTCCAAACATATTTTTCCCCCTTTCATGTATACACATTAACACACTATACACATTAATTGTACCAATATATAAGCTGATTATACTACATGTATATTCAGTTTTAATCAACTTATGCATACATAAACACATACACACACAAAGATTTATAAACTTAGATTAACATGTTGATTATTGATGATTTTGAGCAGTTTCATAGAATTTATGTTTTTTTCATTTTAATATTTGATTGAATTTTACACTTGTCGACCGACTAGTCGATAAGTCGATCAATTAATCGACCAAGTCGATAGACTAGTCGACAATTCGCAAGTTGACCTCTACAGTCGATTTTCTAAACCCGATTAGTCGACTAATCGCGACTAGTCGAGCGCCGTGACAACAATGATTTTAGTATTTTGTATTAGAATAGGACCCTATATAAAATTTAGTTCATAGCATGTACCCATGACACACACCGAACTAATCCTTAGCCTAAAACTGAAGTAAAGTAGTATAATCATAGTACGATGATTTGCATATGATTACGATTAAGAAAAATATAATTACATGTAGTCCTTAAAGTTTAAACTTTAAAGAGAAGAACGTAGTGCGTACATGGGATGCCCACATATACAGAGGAGCAGAGCACACTTGCATTGCAGGGGCATCTATCGCTTCATTTATAACCTGATTTTTATTTGTTTGTTGCACTTTTACTCATCCCTTAACTATCTATCTACCTTCCACATTCTTTTTACATCATTCCAATCTCTCTCTCTCTCTCTCCCTCGTTGGCTTAATTATCCATCTATTCTCAAGTCCCCTCATCTTTTCTCCATCTCAGATGGCTACCATCTCCCCCGAAGAACCTCCCCAGCCTCTAACATATCAGGTACATATCTTTCTATATTTAACGAACCTCACTTTGCTCTGTCTTTGTTTTCCAAATATTCATTCCTTTTATTTTTTTAGACATGGGTTTTGAAAGTCTCCATCCACTGCGTTGGCTGCAAGCGAAAAGTCAAGAAAATTCTTCAGAACATTGATGGTAACTCTCTTCCCCCCTCCACTCATGTCACTAACAAAACACTCGCTTGCTAATTTTCATTTAAAAAATAAATTTTCAAGCGACTCATAAAAAATTCCTCAATTAATATTCCGTACAAGTAAGGTCTGCGTATATTTTTTAAACTACAAGCGGACTACAAGCGGAAGTAAGGTCTGCGTACATTTTAAACTTTACGAATGGTGTGTTTATTTCAGGCGTTTATACTATAACAATAGACTCGCAGCAACAAAAAGTGACGGTCACAGGGAACATAGATGCAGAAACACTAATCAAGAAGCTAGTGAAAACAGGGAAACATGCAGAGATGTGGCCTGAAAATCCTGCCGCCAAGGAGAAAAAGCCCGAAAAGCCCAAGAACGAAGAGGGTGAAAAAGATGAAAATAGTAGTGATGAAGATGAAGAGAATCCAAATGAACGTCCTCAAGAAGAAGTTAAGGTGATCAACAACGTCAAAGAAGGGGGGCCCACCGTCATGTTCTGCCCCGGCATGCCGGAAAATCACCCCTCCGGCAACAAACCGCCGGCTGCCGAGCAAAAGCCAGGTGATCAAAGTAGTGGTGGCACTGGAGCTGGTGGAGCTAAGAAAAAGAAGAAAAAGAAAAAGAAAGGGCAAAATAGTAATAATCCTAATCAGGGTGCAAATACTAATGGTGGGGTGCAGAACAGCGGAACAGGGAATGTTATTGTGGGTCCCCCTCACGTGCATGATCAAGTAAATAATGGCCCTCCGATTCCATATCCACATCAGTATCCCACAAGTTGTGGGCCTCAACCAGTGTATGTGATGAGTTACCATACTTCGCAGCCTAGGGTAAGTGCTGGTCCAAGCTACTATGTGCAATCCTCACCGTACACGTGTTCGAGTTATGCTGAGCCTGAGATGATCAACATGCGGACCACACCGTCCGATTCATCTTTCGAGATATTTAGCGATGAGAATCCTCATGGGTGCTATATCATGTAGATGGATGGAATGAATATTGAAAATGTTGTATGGTGAAGTTTCTATAGTCTACCAATTTGTAGCTATTTGCATGTATGGAACTATGATGTCCTATTTTGACTCTAATGCTATATTGCTATGATTATTTATCTAGATTTAAACTAGTTTTCTTGCAAACATGCTTGCCTACAAGGCCACAGTAATCTTGATTCTGTAATCTGAGAGCAAGCTGGTCAGCTAGGTACACTCAGGAGGCAGAGAGATAATCTGATTCTGATGAGTTGTAATCGAGTCAAACTGTTGTTTACGTGTTATTTCAGTTTGGCTCGATAATGAGCTATTCGAATAATTTATCAAACTATTTTATTTATATTTAAAAAATGATTTCAGATTATTCGTAACTTAAAACTTAAAAGATGAAAAAGAAATATGTTTGGTCAACCTTAAACTTTGACAGTATTTTATTTACAATCACATTTATTTCCAAACTTGCAATTGCAGCAAGTGCACAGAGCCAGCTAGTTCTTGACCACCGAGGAGTGAGGAGTCCACAGCTTTGATATTGAATCCAGACTAGTTGATGTATCCTAGCCCTACTGTCTGATGAGTGATGACTTGCTCATTCTTTTTTTTTAATAGAAAAAAACCGGTCAATACTTATTACTAGCAAGCTCTGTTCTAAAAGTCGGTGATTAATCACCGATTAATCCCTGTTCCGTAGCTCGCCGAACTAATTAAATAGCGGATTAATCACCGATCAATCCGATTAATCCTTGTTCCATAACTTCACCGACTAAGTCCGATTCCCGCTTTTTACAACACTGCTAGCAAGTACCAACACCTCTGCCACCACATCTATGACCTACTGTGAATATACATTTTATCAAAAAATGAAGTTATGCGAGTGATTTGAAGAAAATTCGAAATGCACAAGTTTGTTATCGGTAGATATTTTGTTATATTGGTCTGTAGTAGAATATTTGAAGCATCGATGTGGAGGTTTGGAGGGCATTTGATGGAGGGCTACTTGGGGCTTCACTGAGTGAAGAAGAATATGCACAACCCCTTGATTAGCATATGCTTCTTATCTCACTCTCACTCACACTGGCACTTTGTTCTTGTTCTCCACTTTTTTGCTACTACATTATTCGCCATTCCTCATTGTATACTTCCACAATTCCACCCCTCCCCCCATCACATAGATTGTGAATTGACCCTTATTGTCTATGTTCTTTCAACTCTTCAATATTTGTATGAAACTTCTAGGCAGAGGATGATAATGTTGTTGCACTACATTCTCCGTCAGAAT
Source organism: Daucus carota subsp. sativus (assembly GCF_001625215.2). Classification (NCBI taxonomy): domain Eukaryota; kingdom Viridiplantae; phylum Streptophyta; class Magnoliopsida; order Apiales; family Apiaceae; genus Daucus; species Daucus carota. The sequence continues at coordinate 12,302,564 of NC_030387.2, forward strand.
ACCCAACTACTTGACCCTCTAAAAGTTCATGAAAAGAAAAAAAAAATATACTTAGTTCGGTTAAATAACAAATATGAAATGTCTATTATTTTTTTATTAAATAACGAATATGAAATATCTTCTTAATATATTTTTTTCTTTTTCCCAAAACCAACTCCTTGTTTTGGCAAGAAAAGTTTTGCCACATAGAACTAAACAACTTGTAATTTCATTATCGACTCGATTTGAATAGACATTTTTTTTTTCTTTCCGATCTAAAATCAGTAAAAAAATAACCAAACAGACTATTAAATATACTCTTCATTAAGATAAGTGAGCACTAACTAGCTCTATTCCTGTCATGAGTCAACTGTCCAAGCTGGTAGAAAAATAGACTATTCATGCCAGGTCAACATAACAATATCAAGAAATGGTAAAATACATTTTCAACTTGCTGGATGGGATGGTACTACAGGATTAGATGAGTAAAGATGAAGGAAAGAAGAATTGTTCTTCTGAACAGGGGGCAAAAACCCATAGCACAAGATTTCTCATAGCAGTTCATCTGTTGAAGAATAGTTATAAAGTTAATGGGGTCAGTTTTTATGAACATGCTCACATCTGATGGCAACTTTAAAAAAGAGGCACACAATAGCATCCTTACTAGAGATTGAGAAGCCAATAAACTATAAAGATGGGCAACAAGAAGTATCCATTATCTACACAAAGGGAAGATGGTGAAACTAGTTCAACCATTCATTGAGGAGAAAATGATTCTCCACAAAGATAACTTCACAGAAAGCTCCACTCATTTGATGATCTAGAATACTCTCCAGTACGACCTTTTTGCTCCGAAACAGATTCCAACAGATATATAATATAAGTTTTAGTTTTCAACTTTTTTCAATGTCTACCGGAAAAGAACAAATTGAAAGGAAGAACCATCATATCCGACGTCTACTTAGGTAGTCCTGAGCAGGAACTCCTTGCATCAACAAAATGGAGCAATGAAGTTCCAACAATTCAAGGCAGAAAGAAATTAACTCGAATTTCACATTAATACGTATACAAACCAAAAAACGTCCAAAATCAGCATAGTAGCTGCTATTGAGATAAACTGCCCACTACATTACATTTAATCTATAGGCAAGTTGATGCCTTGGATGTTCGCTTATTTGTCCCCAGCATGATCACAATCACAGTTACATCATCGTGATATTTTCTTCTCCTACCGGCAGGGATACTCATCAACTCTTCTGTACTGAAACCTGCAGTTTTGTAGTATTTTTTACAAAGATTAGTGCATCACCTTACAAAAAAAATGAAAATAATAAGGGAAGTTGTGCAACTATATTGTACAGCAACAATATAGGAACCTCTCCATATTGCACCTGAAACTAGTTATTTATTATTCACCATAGGAACCTTTCCATGATGATACCCTTGTTTACATGCTGAGATAACATCTTACTGAACCCTAACATGTGTATAAATTAGGGTAGTTCCCTTCCTTGGTTTACTAGCTTTCATTCTATAAATACCCTTAATAATTCAATAAATGTTATAAATGTAATGATTTTTTAAGCATGTAGTTACTAATCTATGATGAGAAATCAGATTATGGAGTTCACCTGCACAATCTGCTGCTCTCAGTACAAGCTGTTCTAACAAAAATTTGGCTGGATCTCCACAAGGATAGCACAAGATATAAGAATGGACGAGCTTTACAATTTCATCATTTGTAAAGAAATCAAACAAACCATCGCTCCCAAGTATGATGAAATGATCAGCATTCGAGACTTCATGTATACATAGGGATGGCTCTGTGGAGACATATGGAGGACTTTTAAGGTTACGAACCCGAAGGATGCCCATTAACGCTTCATTCAATATTTGCTGCAGAAAAGTGTCACAACATATCAGCATTAAGAAAGTCTAATTCAACAGAATTGAAGCTACAACAGTATGATACTGACATGTGCGAACTCTAGAGGCATTTATTAGATTAAAGTTTTTTCCATTGACTGTTATCGTTTTAACAAGAAATATAAAGACAACTCAGTTTTTTGGCAAATCAGCTGCAAAGTTACAAAGTGGGTAGCATTAAAATGACTGACATCTCTAAACTTGAAAGCACTGCATGCCATTCCTAATAGCTGGCATAATTTATAGGAGGCAACTCTAAATTGTTGGTAGAAACAACATGCTGAAGTAGCCGATTAAAATAGTGCTTCCACTAAATTGTGTAGTGTGCTAGTACATTGCTTGTAGTTCTACTCAATTTTCATTAATTAAGGGAAGAAACAATCGAACCTTGCTGATTTAGTGTAGTTATTGACATATATATATTTGTGAAAAATAAAATCAATTTACCTTTTTCAAGTAACCAACTCCAAAGGCACGAGTGACCTTTAACTTTCCTTTCACCTTTCCACCCACAATTGCCAAGGGGTCATCAGGATGATTATTTAAAAGTTGGGTTTTCTCAACTTCGTTGTCAACTGTATGACTATCAGTTAGCTGTATAGCTTGTAGAACCTTGTTTTTAGTAATGCCCACTTCAACGTATGTTGCCATTACAGCTCGACTGTCACCTAAATTGAGTATGTACAAATCCTTCCCATGGAGTAACACAACCAAAACACAAGATCCAACAGATACTATATCAGGGCGTTCCTCCATTTCCTGCTCAACCATGTAGAGGAAATCATTCTCAGCCTGAGACAGAGCACGTTGAAGGCAATCAAGCACCCTTTGTCTAGGTAGGCTGGACAATCTTTTACCTGATAATTCAGTGCTTGCAACCTTAAGACTAGATTTACCCCCTTTGGCAAATTTGTCATCCTCGAGCAGATCCGGGAAAACAGATGTTTGATTGGATTCGCATTCCCATTCTAACAAATTCAAATAGACCCCAATAGTATCATACAGTGTACCAGCCAGAAAATCAGCAGCATCTCTACCGTTGAAGCCATCATAGATAGCGCAAAAAAGCCAGCCATTTTCTTCAGAACAAACAGCTTGGACTCGATCTTCACCGGCAGCCCCACCTGCTACTTGCACTTCCATGGCATTGAGAAAACCTTCGCTTCTTGAAGGGGCACTCATGGACTTTAGTGACAAAAAATCAGATTCAGTGGCCTCACTTGGAGTTGATGGACTACAACTCAAATTTGATAAACTGCTGTGAAGAGAACTAGATAGCAGGTCCAACTTAGATATTGAGGAAGAAGAGGGGATCTTTCTGAATGAAGTGGGTGAGTCCCACGTTGGAAGAATCTCTGCGCCAATTAATCCATTGCAGATATTTGTGTTGGCCAAAGTAGCATTGGCACTCAAGGCGGCACCAGAGAAGCAAGAAAAAGAGCTATTGGTTCTTCGAAGTTTAATTCCAGTAGGGGTTTCATATTCATCAGAAATATCACAAGCACTTTTCTTTTCATTGCAATAATATCCAAAACTTACTTTAATTTCTCCATCTGGATCAGGACTTCTTTCTTGATGCATATTTATAGCTGAAACATTACAAAATTATGAGACATATTTTCACAAGATAAGAATTATTTTCTGGAATTACTCTTATATCATAAGAAGTAAAATCATGATCAGAAAATTCGTTAAAAGATTAGGTCACTGAAACACAGAATCCCCCCAAAACCTAGGTTATAAATAAAAACATATGAAAGAGCCACATATGTATTCATCTATCTAAATCAGGGGACAAACGTAACTAAACAAATAGTATTGATTATCCTAATTTCTTGAAATCTGATGGTCAATCTGCATTTTCAATGATTTATTGAGACTTCGAGGTATGCAACTAAGAGTAGGTGCAACACGGTAATCTGTCCTATGGCTACTGGAAGTTGATTTGATCTGTCATGCTTTTAATTAGCTTACTAGTTATGAGCTTCGCAACCACTTGGATGAAGATTTCATAGTACTGCGATCAGTGACAATCATCCATCAGGAACTCTAATCTCTACTTACAAGTGAAATGGTGGCTGCATTTAATTGAAAACATAAGTAAGTTATCTGGTGTTATAGTGGGAAGGTAGTTGTTACTTGTTAGACAATCACCTACGGTAAATTTGTCAGTGCTGTATGGCATCAAAACATTATAATCTTATAAAAATCACATATATATCAGTTACAGTATCACTAAACATGAGATGTATTCAATGAACAATAACTGGCAACATTAGCAAACTCAAAGGTGAAAAGAATGGTAGAAATTAAACTAGAAAAAAAAGAAAAAAAGAAAAATGATGTAGGAAGATATAAAAACTTTAACGGAAATCATTCATAAGCTTAAGCGTAGAATTTATTGTGCACCAAAACTATGATCCTCGATAAGATGCTTTGATTGTCAATTCACTGGCTGTTCTTTCACCGCCTCATCATGGTCGATAAATACCTATATACACATACTACAGATGAGAGTTGAAGATGATAAAACACCGCGTGGATCCCTAAAAAGTTGAACTCAGAGATTGAGCATCGGAAAATATTGAATGATAACGACAGAGTGAAGAGGAGGGGTTTTTTTCCGTCAGGAGTGAAGAGGAGGTTCAGAAAAGAAAAGGTAAGGGTTTCTGCATTTCGGCAAGCACACCCCTTGTTTTTATTTAAAGCGTACTTTCCTTTTTTCTAGAAACGTGTCGAAAAAACTGAGAATAGGAATACATAAATAATCAATAGTTATTGACGTATGCAATAAATAATCCCTCTGCGCCCCTTTTACATGTCACTTTGAGTTTTTGCACGTAATTTAAGATGCATAGAAAAGATACTTCTGATTATTATTTTTTAAATTTCTTTTTCTGATTAAAAAGTATAAACTGTAAAATTTTATTCACAAAAAGAAAATTCAGAAAATGTCGAGCAAAATTATCTTTTTAATCAATTTATGCATCTTAAATTACGCACAAAAAGTCAAAATGACATGTAAAAAGGGATGGAGGAGGTATACATCCGATCACTTTCTCGAGCAAAATAAAAGAGGCCCCGTAAATGAATGTGGATGGTTAACACCAATATCCCCTAGTCGCAACTTACTTATCTCAAAATGAAGTCGTTCTCTTTTGCAATATTTCTGTAAGTGATAATCATCCTCAGAAAGCATAAATTTAACTTCACATTATTAAGTAAATATGCTCATAAGCTGCACATATGTCTACCATGCTATGCAAATATATACGCAACGGCTTCTTCACAAAAACCATTCTATAATTGCATATGTATCTGAATGTATATAACATTGTCTAAAAGATCAGTATTAGCATCCAAAAAACCAACCAAATTTAATATCATAATGGATATCTAAATCTATCAGTCTGCTAAAATTGAAGTTAATCTCATTACAAACTGAATTGCAAAAAAAAAGAAAATTTGACTCAGATAGCATACTGTTAACAGCCGAATAAGATAATAAATTTCAGGGGACGAAATCTATCCAAAACAAACTCCAACAAACAAAATAGCCCCATATAGTAAGAGGGTCAAGACACAAATCACATACACATCAAACTCATGTGAACCATTATAGAAATTTGTAATAAATTGATATAAACAAGCAATCAACCAAATAAAGCAATTGATCACAATCAATATACACACTTATGAACATGATACATAGATAAAAAATATATATATTTATGCATAAAGCATAAATAAACAAAGAAAATGTTATATATGCATAAACAAAGCAAAGTAATTAGCTGACCTTGTGAAGTCTTGAGAAGCCAGATGAAGAAATGAGACCAAAATGCAGGCGGAGAGACAGGTGTGGGGAGAGAGGGGGGGGGGAGAGAGAGAGGGAGAGAGGGAGGGAGAGAGAGAGAGAGAAGGCGAGAGAGAGAGGGAGAGGGAGAGAGAGAGAGAGAGAGAGAGAGAGAGAGAGAGAGAGAGAGAGAGAATGAATGCAGAGGAGTGATGAGTATAGTATCTACGTGGGGTTTGATGAAATTTGAAGCAGAGGTGGAATCTCAACGAGGGAGAGAGAGGGGAGAGATGAAAGGGGGAGAATTGGATGGCTAGAAGAGAGTGTGTGCTAAAAATAGTGAGAATGAAGTTATATAATTAGGCGACGTTTAGAGGAAGATGGGTCAAACTCAAAATGCCCTCGAAACATCTCACCAAAACCGCTAATTTTGTTGAAAAATATTCACACTCTCGCTTCCTTCAAACAACTTGTATCCATGTACGTACGTTCGTTAAACACACACAAACTGGTGCTTTCAAGACTTCTATCTGGACTCTGTAGCATCATTCCTCTCAACTAAATTGCCACATGTATGCGTGTCCCCGTGTGATCTCTTCTGTTTTGCTAGTGTTTCAAAAGATCTCTAAAAATCATATTAAAATTTATTTCATATGTTTATCAACTATATTCCGATTTTTCGTTTCAAAAAAAAAAAATTATATTCCGATTTGTTAAAAAAATCAGATTTATTAATAAAAATTTTGAAGATAAATTTTAAATCGGCAAACCAATATCCAGTACTTACATATATAGTAATTTATTATTTTCATGTTATAGTAATTTTTATTTAAAAATCTTCTTGCTAACAAATTTGTTATATATTTTTTTAATAACAAAATAAGTTAAAATTTTGAATATAAAACTATAAATTTTTATAACATATTTTTGACACTAAATGTGTATCAATTTAGAAAATATCAGTGTTTTAAAAAGCGCATTAAGCGGCCGCTTAAGCGGCCGCCTAAGCGGAATCGGCCCTAAAACGCCTCGATTTTGTATTAAGCGGGTTCTTAAGCGTTTTTGAAAATTAAGCGGACTATTAAGCGGATTGAGCGGTCGTTAAGCGGATTAAGCGGTACTTAAGCGGTCAAAATGATTTTGACTTGCTAATTTTTCAGTTTTAAAATATTTTTTTATATAATATAACTATAATTATATTAAAAAATTAATATATATATATTTTTAAAAATTTAAATTCTTACCACAATATAACATTATTTTTGAATATATTAATATTAAAATTAAATATTTAATTATATTTTATTAATCCGCTTATTGGCCCGCTTAAGATTCCGCTTAAGCGTCCGCTTTACCGCTTAAGCGCTAGAAGGTCCTTTCACCGCCTAGAGCCGATTTGCGCTTTTCATAACACTGGAAAATATTGCTTAAGAAACATCTTGCGTTTAAAGATAAAATTCTCAAAAAGAGGTACGTGAAAAAAAATAACAGAATCAGGAAAAAAGAAAAAGAAATATATGTAGAGATCCTCCTCGAGGATATGAAAAATATTCTATAACCGGTGTTATTCTATAATAGAATCAGGTATTCCGATGATAATAGTGATACACATGGTAGTTTGCTTTTAATATTAGTATAACTTTGTATATGTTGTTTTCATATTCTCATCTTTTCCGTGAAAATAGAAAAATGGCCTTTGGAGGTTTAAAGCGGTAAAGCCATAGCCATCGGCGCTTGTGGAGTTCACTAATTTACTGTACAACTTTATCAGATATTTTGTTGTCTAGTAATTATTACTATATTAATTAAATTAAAACCTTCAGGAAATCTGGTATATAGTGCAAGTGTGCAACTATATATTCCCACCGTACAATTCTATTCGTTCACGGCACAAAATTATGATTTCATAATTTATTTTAAAAAATTATGTATAAAAATTTATGCATTATATTTTTACGCAGAAGAATTAAAAACTTAAAATGATTTATAAAATTATATTTTACCAATTTTAAAATATCTCAGGACAGCGGGAGTATATTATATATACCAAGCTGGGAAAAAGGTATATCTAAAATATTAATTTTCTTAAATGAATAACTTTGGCATTATTAATCTTTCAAATTTATCTGTTGTGGTGTATAATCTCACAAAATAACGAATACAAAATTCCAGAGCAGAAAGTAATGCTTCTAATCTTCTATAATCGATATTTCATTTTATAAGGAACGGAATACGACAAAGAAGCAAGTAATACTTAAATAGACATGTCTCCAAGTGGCTGTGCTTATTACTCCCTCTGTCCCTCTCTTACTATTTTGGGATGTCCCTCTCATTTCTTTACGTTACTATATATAGTAAGTTTTCTCATCATTACACCCACTATCTTCCCCCACTATCTCATATTTAACAATAAAAACTACTATTACACCCACTACTTTCCTCCACTATCTCAAATCTATTATTAAATATTGATAGGTCCCACCACTTTACCCACTTTTCATCTAATTTCACTCATTTTCTATATATTATCTTGGTCTCCGTGTCCCCCTCCAATGTAAACAATTGAGGGGGACGGAGGGAGTAGCTATTACTCCTTCCGTCTCTAAATACTTTTCACGTTTGCCAACACACATTTTTGATCGTTAATATCTTTTATTTCGTAGTAGCATTAAATATAAAAACTTCACCGTATTAAAGTACTCGTGAATACGAATCTAACAAGATCACTCATGACTATATTTAGTTTTGTAGATTAGATGTAAATAAGTAATTTGTCTCATGTTATGAACAGTACCGACATCAGAATATAAAGTTCACTCAAAATCCAACAAGGCAACAATGTTTGTGCAAAGAATAATCAACCTTTTGTGACCATCCATTTGTTTTGTTGGATAATTAAAGAAAATAACCCCCTTTTAGCATATACTCTACAAAACAGTAATATGATCTTGACATCTTGGGAGAAAAATACATTTATCCAAATCTAGATTGATGCTACTAAGATTTTCATGGCAAGCATTTGTGTGGTCCATTTATATATGAGATCTTTCTTGTGTCAACACCGTATTTCAACAAGAATTTTCCTCAGGTGCGACTACAGCCACGCTGAGGATGATATGTATTTATACTCGTAGTGGCGGAATTAGATCGGGACTAACCATGTGACGTAAGAAAAATTAAATTTTTTCCAGTATCTCCAATAATGCTTCAGCACAGCTTGACAAGATTCCTAGTATTAGCAGTCTTGCAGAGATTTTAATATTAAAAGGTACAAATTTTGAATTACCAACACATGATTATAACAGGAGCCAAAGAGCTCCATGTACTAGAATATACATCTTTGCAGTTTGCTACATCTGATTTAGAAAACAAAAACATGCAGGAATCTGCGACTGCAAGGATGAATCGTGTAACATGCATATTGATTGAACTCGGCAACTTGTGAAACATAGGATCTAGGTTTTGTATTAACATTTTGATCACTCTTTAAGTTTAAAACCCCAACACCAATAAGAGAAACCATAGAATGAAGATTTTCTGACATCTGACCGGCAATTATATCCCTCGTATATGTATACTTGAGCAAAGATAGCATGGGAGTTTTTAATTTATCGCTGAAACAATTTTTTATAAAATTTATAGAGCTCTGAAGAAGCACTTCAGGTACAAGATTTTGTATACCAAGTATCAGTTTACCAACAACAGAAAAAGTTTCCTCTAATGTTAAAGCAAAGCAGTGTGATAAAGGCAAACTAAAAGCATTACCGTAATGCTCAAGCTTGTAGAAATATGCCTCCACAAGGATAGCCACCAATTTTTGCAATCCGAGTACTTCCCTGCACAGATATACAGGGATTTAACAATAATAGAAGGAATCAGGTTAAGTAGGGACTTGAACAGTTTGTTCAAAAAACCAACCACTTGTATGCGTGTGAAATGTGTTATATAGTTTATCTGATTTATGATCTTATAGTTATACATTGTGGACCAAAATGTCATTATTTCTGCCTGCTTGAAGGAGCAATTGACTATACTAGCCTCAAATTGTGGAGATAACTTGCATATTTTGAATTTTCTTATTACTAGTATGAGGTTGTGTGGGTATCTTTTGAACTGGAAAGAAGGGGCATAGTGCACAAGTATATTTCTATATATAGTCCTCCCCTTTTCTTCTCTCCATATGCCAACAATTTTATAGAAATGCAGGAAGTCCGGGCAATTATGATCAGTGCACTAACCTTGGAATGTAATGAGGATGGTAGCCATCAGAGACTTCACAAGTTCCCTCACAAGGTAATGTAGCAGCAGAGACATGGAAGCATACTGATTACAAAGGGCGGCTGTTAGCAAGTGAATAATCAGAATGGAATCATACTTGCTTGTTCATACATTGCGATTGTTTGGTTGATAATTTTCTGGTTTAATTGAACAAATAAATGCCATGATTTCCAACAAAGCTGAATAATTTACCAAAAACTTTGGAAATATTGATTCTAAAATCTTATTCGCATACCATTCAAAAATAACAAATGGCCCAAAGTCATAATGAGCTATAAAGAAAGATTGCTTACAGAGGAAAACATATTATTGCTTCCATAAATACAAATAGTATCTGCTTCCTGAAAGAACTCCTCTCTCTTACTACTTTGCAATTCATTCTAGGGAACTGAGACTTCATATTCTACATACATCCTGGTCAGCAAAATCCATACTTCTCAAATCTATGTGATCGGGTAAGCAAACAGTAATTAGGTAACTTATATGTTAAAGCCTACATATCTTAGCTACAGTAATATATTTTTGCGACGACTATGATTACTAGATTAGGTGAAAAAGATTTGACTACATTCATTATTATGAAATCATTACTTTAATTACTATCTTTGACTCTGAGTTGTTTGTTGAAAATTTTGAAAAGGACTTTAATGCATCATAGAGTAAGTACGATGTTATAAATTTGGAACTGAAGAAAAAATGTAAAACTTAAACATCAAAATTTTCAGGGAAGGATCTTATAGTATATTACAACTAGTAATAGCGCAACCAAGATTTTCAAATGGAACTATAGTGAAAAAAGTGTAAGCTTTCATCAACTGAAAACAAAACTATGAGACTAGTAAATTGCTTTGTTTGTATCCATCCACACACAGAGCTCAAACTATATCATTCTGACCATAACTTAGAGCTGATCCCAATTTGACAAGCTATAGATATATAGAATTACTATATAAAACCTATATATAGCATCTCTAGATAAACCAACGTTATCAGTGTTTACAAAGCTTATATACAAGAGCCACATTCTCCTGTTATATACTTGATTGATTTAACTAGCTCATAGAAGAAACCCTAAAATCCTAGGACAGTTCCACATTATCCTGCTGCTAATCGATGTATATATATGAGAAATCTTATGCCAACAGATGACATTTTCTAAATAAATAATTTGGGATATGCATTTTTCAATGGTTAGCGCCCAATTAAATGTGATTAACGTTTTGTACACACCATACGGAGTTCATGAACATAATAAATTTTGAAGCAATATATATATAAATCATACTCCCTCCTTCCCATATTAATAGTCCACCTTGTCAAGAAAAAATTTCCCATATTATTTGTCCATTTTCTTTGTCCAATACAAATTATAACAAGTTTCAATGTTAACATTTACTAGTTCACACAATTTTCATTATTTACAATGCAAACTATGTTGACTTTTAACCAAAATGAATGAAAACTTAGTAGTATATTTGTATAACCAATGCATGGCAATGATAACAACATATCACATTTAATACTTCTTAATTTGTGTGATTTGTGCAAAGTGGACAATTAAAATGGGAAGGAGGGAGTACCTTTCAGGGAAGTGGTAGGCTCTGCCTAACCCAACTTCACATATCTCATGCGCTCATCAATTAATGTCCAATGTGTGTATAAACGCTCAAGAGAAACAGAATACAGAATAACTGAAATAAACATCTGGTATCTAAGATAAGTAATGCAACTTGAGATGTTAAGTAATTCCTATCTCCATCTTTATATGAAGTGCCTGAAACAAATTAAACATAAAACTAACCTGCTGCAGAACACACAACTTTGGTACAATGAACCATATAAGCAAAGGGTGGGTTACGCGGAGTCGCGGAGTGTACAAATCATGCTAAAAATGCACTACACTATTATTAGAGTAATGAAAAACTGGTAATGGACTAATGGTAAATTACTACTCCATCTGTTTCTTTTTAATATTCGTTGACTTTTTGACACGTACTTTAAGAAGTTTTGACTACATATCGAAAATAATTTTTAATTTTTTCTTCTTTTTTCTGAATGAAAATAATGCTGTATTTTTATTTAGAAAAAAAAATTTATAATTTTTTTAAAAAAAAATACAGTCAAAGCTCCTTATAGTACATATCAAAAGGTCAAACAACTATTAAAAATAAACAGAGAGTACTTGTTAGAAGTGAAAGCCATAATTAATGTAATTAAGTCAGATAATTATACTTCCTCTTAATAAATTCCTAACTACCATCAGTAAGCAAAAACAAGTAACATAAGAGCATCTCCAGCAGTGTCCCAAGTAGGTTCCTTAAATATATAATAAACAATTCAAATTCTAAAAAATAGGGATCTTATATTGATTAACAACTCCAACAATAATCCCTATTTGTGTTCCCTATCATTATTATAGTATTAAATTCAAATTCTTTTAACAAAAAGATAATAAGAATAAAGTGGGAAAGAATGTCCAAAAAGTGAAAGTTGAATATTTAATCATTAAAAAACAAATGAGGAATGAGTTAGGGATTACCTATTTATGAGGAATGAAGAGTGGATCTTAAAATTTAGGGAATGAGTAGGGACTCTGCTGGAGTGAACTTTTGCCCATATTCCTCAAAATTTTAACTTAAGACCTCATGTAGCTAATCTGCTGGAGATGCTCTAAGTTATACTACTTGTAACTCACTACTTCCCAACCAAACCACAGAGTTGTAAAGAAGAATCAGATAAATCCACCTTACCTAAAATATGTTAAATATTAAATCAAAAACATCTCTTTAGTATATATTGCCTGAAGGCTATTTATGCTGCTATTTACCACTATGTCCTCCTAACATTGACATTAATTACAAAATACACCACTCTGTACACGTATATTATACGGTTCATAAATTGTCTGCACGTGGGTTTGTACACATTTCTCAGCTTTAATGTTTTACAGCTGTATACTCTTACAAAACTTTCACCAGAAAGTATGCCATACACTCCTGCGATTTCGGCGAGTAACTCTATTACCCTCCATATCTTGCACAAATCTGAGCTGCTACACATATGTGGCCTAACATCTGACCCTTAATTTCAAATTACCGTCCTTTTATCCTTGGATTTGATTATAGGGATTGATCATAATGTTTATCCTCATTTTACTCTGATTTCATCTCCATTTTGTCTGCTGCTCATTTTCTGGGTGGAGGGGGAACAAAGCTTCATTTTATATTTTGTAAGTTTGATCTTAAGCCGAGAAATTAATTTTGTTTTTATTACTTTTTTTCTGTGAATATCAATTTGTTCCATGTTTTGTTTTAATTTTTCAGTTTCCATCCATACAATATCAAGCTTTTTATGAAGCCTGTTAATGATGGTTTCAAAGGTGATTCCAAGAAGAGAAGAAAAGAGCCCATGTTTGTGAGTATATAATACAGTGTCATCTTTAGTTATGAGCTCCTATTTTGTGTTTTTGATCATCTTTACTTGAGCGAATATTAATTTGTCACTTTTATCACAATATAAAGGGTGATAGATATTTGAATGATGAATAAGCTCAAGTATTTTACTTAATCATAATTTGTGAAAGTATGTGTCAGCTGGAGTGGTATGGGTGCTTTGTAGGCTAAGTGTTTGATTAAAGTCTTAAAAGATTTTTATTTGTTTTGGTGTTTATACATGTAATAGATTTTTTTAACCCATGACTATCCAACCTGCATATATTTTGTACATTTGTTAATTTATAATAGTTATTGTCTATGTTTGAAGGTTGTTATCAAGGTGTTCGCATATATGCCCCACTAAATTCAGATGTATAGCCATCTTCTTTGGGTAATTACTATTGGATTTGTGTCTTAACTATTACTTTATTTTGTGCATGTTTTTAGCTGGCCTGGTGTTGCATTAAGTAGACAATTGATTTTTACAATGGGTTTGATATAATACCACTATTTTTTAGGTGAGAAAAGATAAGAAGGAGTTGTGCCTGTATTTGTGAAAATTTGTGCTGCAATGAAAGTTGTCGCTGGTGTAAAAATGGATTTAACACAAAATGTATTCGCTTTTTCATCTTACTATCTTCCTTGCACAAAATAGTCAAGTTTTCCGCAAACTGTCTCTGCATCTTTTATGAATATGACTTGCGACTCGATGGCTTTTAATCCGAGTACTTTTGATCCGAGTACTGAGGCATATTGTTTGTCGTAAATCTTATACTGAGGTAGCCACTTGACAGTTCTTAGTTGCCAAAATCTTTTGTACTACTTTCACTGTGGGCAGCTCTGAAATAAGCTCTGTTCTCTCCTTTATTATTCAATTTTGTTTCTGTATTTAATATATGATATCTGGAAAGAATATTGAGATTCGTTATTAGGGATGAGTGCAAGTTTGAACAGAAATCATTGTGTGATGTGTCAATTTACTTCCCAATATACTGTTTTCATAAGTACCATTGGATTGGGGTGTTGTATATTTGGCGTCTTAATATTTGGTCTTTATTCTGTGTTTGTGGAGAGAAAAAGCCTAAATTTTACGTGTGTTGGAGGTGGTTTCCTGGAACTTTCGTGAGTAAATTTGTAATTTGTTAAGTGGTGTTCCTGGGTTTGTGTTGGATCCAAATATATAGTCCAATTTGATAACTGATCCTGAAAAATATCAACAAATCGATTTAAATGTATGATCTGGGTTTTTAACTAATGGCGGCTGATATAGATTATGATATGCTCTTTTCATATAATGATGCCACAAAAATTTGGTATGGAAGCAACATGGATAATTACTATGGAATACAGTGTGCGCCTCATTGAGATGTATTGCATTGTGTTTCACGCATCCAAAAGCTCTTATGGCTCCACGGCTATCAAAGATTACAGGAAACTTGCTTCTGTGCTGGTGAAAGCTGGGATGTTTGAGAAAAAAGGACTTTCACCTATTTTCTTTGTTTTGCTTCTTTGTTGTTTATAGGATGTGTGTACGGTGTGTACTAATTCTGTTATTCAGTATGATCATAGTCATGAGTTAAGTGCACTATTGTTTTTTATTAAACATAAGAGGCATCAGCTAATTATATATTGAGCACTTAAATACCGGAAAAAGACCATAGTCATTTTGCATAGCATTTGGTGTTTCTGAGCTCTAAAGATTTCTTTATAGAAGCAATAATATAATCCGCCTTCTTTTTGGGATTTAGGAACTATTACCAAGGGTGCAACTCTTTTGCATGAAAAGGGTGCGAAGGAAGTCTACGCGTGTTGCACCGCTTGCACGCATGCTGTTTTCAGGTAATGATTATTTATTTGTCATCGACTTCTTTTATTGAGTTTGTTCAATTATTAACAATAGCAATTTCAGGAAAGGAGTTGACTTGACTTGGTTTATGCTCCTGTTCTCTCACAGAAGTAAATAAACTGAATAGAAAATTGCACGAGGTCTATAATTCCTAGGAAGCATTTGCATGGTTCAGTGTTACTGCAATCTCTCTGCAGCACTTTCTGAGAACATGGAGGTGCATAACGACATGTGGATCTCTGGGTCTTGGCTAATTGTTTTATACATGTAGTGCTCTGCATTTGATTGTAAAGCATCCATACTAATTTGTGTTGAGTGATAATGCTCAAGCAGTTCATCTCAATATAGTCAATTAACTTGCTTAAATTTGCATACAGTTTCTTGATCTGAAATGGAGCATCTACTGCCTAATATTAGCTTCATATTCACATTAAGCTTCCATGTTTTTCTTGATCTGTTATATGGTTTGTCATTATCAAATTGCACTTCTTCATCTAATTCCGTTTAGTTACTTATTTTGTATATTAAATATATTAATTGATCTCACATTTTAAGATATGTGTCAAGTGGGGGATGGAGAGAATAATTTATTAAAAAAAACTAAACACAATGACATGTATTAAATAGAAAATTTAGGATTATTATCTGCATCTTCATTTTTAAAAAAGTAAGACAAGTGAAGTAATTTTTTATGTATACTCTGGAAAATGTGTATTACCACCAATGCCCATCTGGCAAATCCAGCAAAGTAAAAATGCCGAAAACTTATAAACATATCTTCGTAAAGATGTAAGAAAGACAAAAACCAAATATTAGAGGATTATTTTTTAACCGGAAGATAGCACCTTAATTTTATATTACAAGTGATATTAAAAGGGCTTATTAATATAATATCTATATTTTTAGTAAAATATTTATATATTCAATTACAAAACAAATATTAAAAAAAATTGAATAAAAATTCATTGTAGAAAAATCATATTTGCCATGCATAGCGTGAAATCTTTTTAAATGATCATTTATATTAAATATAATTTTTATAAGTAATTAACCATAATTAACAAATTATCCGTTATGTTACCTTCTTTATTATTTTTAAATCTTTTATTAATATTTAAATTCTTTTTAAAATAAATTCAATTAATAGTATAAAATTAATTTCTTAAACCATGCGTAGCGGGCAAAAAATCCTAGTCTAGACATTGCAAGAAGCTAGAGCAAAACGAATGTTGCAGTCTACTCACTTGCTCATGATGTGTGCAACACTCTCAACTGTCACAACCTTGTTTTTTATCAGTCCAGCCGTTGATGCCACCACTGGGGTCCACAGCCTCCTCACATCACTTCCTGCCACCAACCCCACAGCCACTACTGTATGTGATGCCTCAATGACAGAATATGACTATGAAATAACCAGGCGCATATTAGCTCCAAAGACAAAGTATATAAGCTATGGTGCACTGGATAAGAATACTGTACCATGTTCAAAACGTGGCGCATCGTATTATAACTGTCAAGCTGGAGCTCAGGCTAATCCCTATTCTCGTGGTTGCAAAGCTATCACTCGTTGTCGCCATTAATTTATCTCTAAGATTTACTACAAAATAATACAAAATTCTGTATCTTGGAAATTTTAGACCCCTTTATGACATCCATATGTAATCATGGATGATAATGATAATGTACTTCTAATATTTAATTCTTTCTTTTTTTTTTTTAATTTGTTTTTGGCAAGCAACTAATCACATCAATATTATAATTATCATATACTGACACCAACTCAGTTAAAATTAAAAAATATAGAATTTGCATGTTCATTAATCTGCATTTTCCTATCACATAATATAGAACACCATATCAGAAAATAATAGAAAAATGTTACAACAAGCTTATTAAAGATCATGGTATTTGGTCGTTAACTATATATATATATATACTTCAAGCCTCATGGTATTTGGTCATTAATTATATACTTCAAGTGTATTAAGTAGGACCAGGTGCAAGATAATATCTTTCCTTAGGCGGATAGTTTGATTTCAAAAGTTAAATGTGCCAAAATGCTAATAAGCTTTTCTGATTGATTAACAATTTACGAGAAAAAGATAAGGGATATGTGACTCGTAAAACTAATTTGAAGCTTTCAGACAGGGGATAATATTTCATTAGCTTGGTTTTCCTTCACCGTGGCAGAAACGAAAAAGACTTCCATTTATTCTGATCATCCTTCTTATCATTTCCTAATTAGAGTACTTTATTAAACACAGCACCAAGTTATGGACATGAATTTACTTTATCACTAGATAATGAATGAGTTGTAGAATCGTCATGAACACTTACATATGAAGAGGAAAAGGGGGAAACCTGATATGTTGGTGAGCACGCCACCATGATATTTCGTTCTGCGTATTACTTTTTTGTAATTAATAAATCAAATAAAACCATTTTTTAAAAGTCATATACATCTATCATTATTGTAGAACAATCTGAGAGCCAAAAATGCTTGATACCTAGTATCTAGGAGGACGCCTGGAGTTCTACTTTGGAATCCCTCTCTTCCTTCTGACATGCTGTGTATGAAAAAATAATAAGCCAAATAGTCGGACTACCTTCAACTGTATTGCTCACTAGTACTGTACCCATGTTTTGAAGATATCACCACATGTCTAACACAAACACACACCGTCAGTAATTCAGTATCATTGCAATACTACATTTTAAGCTGAAGTAATCAAATTCTCACTGATGCAAACATATATTTTGACCTAATTCAATTACTATATTATGCTTTTGCCCCATGAGGAAAACCCCATCTACCAAAATAGAGTTAACCCTTCCAAATCCACTACCAGCTAAACCCAACATACAGAAAACCAGAAGCAATTAAATCCACTACCAGACTAAACCAACATACAGAAAACCAGAAGCAAATAGCGCCAAAAAACCAACCTTAAATCGATCAAAAATTTGTTTTAAATTGCACGAAATATATATTCAAATAGCTCGAACTACCATATGTATAAACCTTAGGTCTATAACTCTTACCATTTTAGTGCAAAACACAAACACAAAATTACTTTCAGGGAGGAGATAAAAAATTGTTATACCAAAATGATATACTTTCCTTGCATATGAAGCTTTAAATGGAGTGAAACCTGTAGGTGTACAACTCAAGAAAGCATCATGAGTACAATAATCAGCTCAAATAAATTGTTTTCTTGACAAGGTAGGGTAGTAGAGGTTCAGAATCTGCAAGGTCAGCAAAGAAGATATTCACACCAAGGAAACAGGTAACCCGTTCCAATATTATAAAACCCTCAACCTAATAGTGGTATATGGCTATAACTTTCCCATTGCCGTTGAACGTTCTGATTCGAGTTCCAAGGACTGGGTGTTCAAAACATCACACAAGACCAAAGGATTATAAATTGTTAAGGGAAAAAAAATAACCCAAAACAAAACCATGATTTAGAAGAAAAAGCAATATCGAAAGAAAAATACAAATAAACAGATAAGCCAACCCCACCATCAGCCAAAGAGTAACTAAAATAAGGAAAGTTGCATACAAACAGATCTGCAAAAGAACTTAGTTCATTGATTTAATAACCATGAAAAGTGTTTAATTCACCAAGATTACTGGTAACGAGTCAAAGACAATTTGTTCATCGCTAATATATATTACATATTGATCATAGATGCAATTCCTGATCCCCACCCTCCCTTGTTGCTGTACGTGAAACTCTCATTGCATAGTCGCAGGTGTGTTTACAAGAATTTGTATTTTACCACGAAGAGGAAGCATCAAGTGAAGCGTCGAGTCCTTCTGAATGTTATAGTCTGCTAATGTACGACCATCCTCAAGCTGCTTGCATGCATACATCAATCTCTGCTGGCCTGGTCGAATTCCTGTCTTATTTTGGATCATAGCCTTGACATAATCAATAGTGTCTGAGCATTGAACATCCAAATTGATGGTCTTACCAGCAAGAGTTTTCACAAATATTCGCATTTCAACCCGGGATAAAAACTTTAAATGGAGGGTTGATCCCTTTGTTATGTTGTAATCAGCCACTGTACGGCCATCCTCAAGCCGTTTACCGGAAAAGATCAGACTCTGCAGATGTGGAGGGATTCGTTCCCTATCCTTAATCTTAGCCTTCAGAATATCAACTGTGTCACAGCTTTCAATGTCTAGGGTGATGGTTCTTCCCGAAAAGGTCCTCACGAATATCTGCATACTGCCACAGAAGCAAAGAACCAAGCGGAGTATCGACTTCGTCTCAATATTATAATCTGCCAAGGTGCGGCCATTCTCAAGCCGTTTATCAGCAAAGATCAGCCTCTGATGATCCAAAGGTAATCCTTCCTTATCCTGAATCTTAGCCTTAATATCGTAAATTGTATCAGATCTTTTAGCTTCAAAGGTAATGACTCCACCAACAAGGTTCCTCACCAAAATCTGCATGCTGTCAGTGAGGCAGCAAACCAAGAGGAGTACCGAATCCTGCTGAATGTTATATTTAGCCAAGGTACGGTGATTCTCAAGCTGTTCATCAGCAAAGATCAGTATCTGATGATCCAGAGGAATTTCTTCCTTATCCTGAATCTTGGCCTTAACACTGGAAATTGTGTCAGATCTCTCAACTTCAAGGGGGATAATTTTACCATCAAGGTCAACAAAAATCTGCATTCTGCCACAGTAGTGATCCAAGAGGAGTATAGACTCACCCTGAATGTTATAATCAGCAAGAGTACGACCGTTCTTTAGCCGATGCACACCAAAGATCAGCACCTGCTGGTCTGGAGGAATGCCTTCCTTGTACCGAATCCTGGACTTAACATTGTCAATGGTATTAGAACTTTTAACCTCGAGGGTAATGACCTTTCCTGTCAGAGTTTTAATATAGATCTGCATCCCTCCTCTGAGACGGAGGACCAAATGAAGGGTTGATTCCTTCCTGATATTATAATCATCCAACGTGCAATTATCTTCTAGTTGTTTCCCAGCAAAGATCAACCTTTGCTGATCTCGAGGGATCCCCTCCTTGTACTCAATCTTAGTCTTGACATTGTCTGCAGTGTCGGAGCTTTTGACCTCCAGAGTAATAGTCTTGCCCGTAAGAGTTTTCACGAAAATTTGCATCTGCGTGAATTGCACAAAAAACCCAAAAACATTGGGGAATATAGACCAAATAGCATTTAATACAAAATCAGCATAGCGACTACATCATGCATGAAAAAACACAACCAATTAATCATTGCTTATTGACATTTACACTTCCAGGACATGTGATATGGGTAAGCACATAAACTCCAATGTTATGAACCAATAAGTCAACAGAAAATCAAGTACACGCCCTCTTAAGATCAAGTATGTTGGACTAAAATCAAGTGCCATGTAGATAATTCCGTTAACTATAAGTCTATAATCAACAGTAAATTGATGTACCAAACGACACACACAGTAACGGGATTCTCAAGTGTGCACAATATCATTGAATGCTGGTCGGCATCATTTCATTGTGCAAAATATCATCAATGAATTCAGGTGCTGTGCAATAACAAACTAAGCTAGATGACCTAATGCAAGGAGCCACATTTTCAGTAAAGCAATTACACTTTCATAGAGCGCAACTAAAAGAAGCCTAAAGTAGTGACCATAGAAAATAATATCAAGAAAAACCCATGACCCATTAAGTTTCCTCCCATTAATTTCATCATCAAAACAAGCATTTTACTCGATTGCACAAATTACAAGAACATCACAAGATACAAGGCACTACTACATTCATATAATATCAAAAATAAAAAAGAAAAGTAGAGATGTATATACCATAGAGATTTGAGAGAAGCCGAGCAAAAGCTGAGAGCTGAGAGTACTTGCAGTTGCAACAGTCAACACTTTCCGACCAAGGGTTTACTGTTTTTACTTTTTTGGAGCTATTGGGTTGAAGAAGTTTTGCAATATGGAGTATTACTATTTCCGTAAAATCTTTTAGATTCTCGTAAATGAGTAATTTTTATTGTTTATGTTTGATAAAAAATTTAGTATTCCCATTTTATGTGGTGTGGTTTGACTTTCACAGAGATTAAGAAAAAGGTAGTAAATGTAGTTGAAAAGTGGGTAAAGTGGTGGGACCTATCAATATTTAATAATAGATTTGAGATAGTGGAAGAAAGTAGTGGGTGTAATAGTGTTTAGAGCATCTCCAATAGCTTCTTTATATTGCCTCTTAAATTGAAATTTGAGGAGAATGTCATTTTTGCTTGCTCCAACAAGCTCTTAGTACATAACTTACTTTTAGTAATATAAAATAAAATAAGGAGTGAATATAAGGAGTATTGTTGGAGTTGAACCCATTTTAAATCACTAAGAGTCAATAATTTATATTATATTTAGAGCATCTCCAATAACCTCTTAAAGTGGCTCTTAAAACCAAAAGTAAAGAGGATAAGAGAAAATAGAGCTCCAATAAGCTCCTAATGGCTCTTAAAAATACTAAGAGGCCCTTCTCTCTCCTCTCTTTTAGGAGCCACTACAAGGCTCTTAACTTGTTTTTTGTAATATAATATTCACTATCACCCATGTGACTTTGTACTTTTATCATAGTGGAGTTCAAATAATAATAAAATATAATGTTAAGAGTGAGTATAAAGAGCATTATTGGAGTTCAAACTCCTAACAATGTACTAACTTACTAGGAGCTTAATATTTTATATTATACATAGGAGCCAACTAAGAGACTATTGGAGATGCTCTTAAGAGTGTGTTAGGAGACTATTGGAGATGCTCTTATTTAATAAAAAGAGAGTATAAAATATAGAGGTAGTGGGTGTAATAGTGAAAAGTAGTGTTCAAAAATAGTAAGTATTATAGGTTCATTATTTTTGGGACGTCCCAAAAAGGAAATGAGGTCACATAAAATAGGACGGAGGGAGTATAATTTATTTGATATAAAAATTATTAATATATCAATAATTATTATAACTTACTTTAAGTGGTTCTTTACGTATTTATAAAATTAGATTTTAAATTTAACAATAAATTTTTTAGAAAAATTAACATTTTCAACTTTTCTGACTTATAAATTAGAAAATGACTTATAAATTCCTTTAAGAAAAAGATACATGAGTAAGTTGTTTCTAACTTATAAATCTAAAAGCTTGGTGTATAAGGTCATCTCCGATCAAAATTTTAGAAATAAACCAGCTTCATCTTCATTTTTCACCTTTTTCATTTTATATACCGTGATTCAATCTCCAACCATTACTTCATTTTATAAATAAAACAACTTTTGCTTTATATGCATAGTGCAACTTCATATATAGAGTAATATGATAGATGACTTTATATATAAAAATAAAGTAATAAATAATTTTGGAGATTGATTATTCTATTTATAAAGTTGAAAGTAAAGAAATATAAAGTTTGAAGTTGTGATTGGAGATGCCTAAGCGTATAAGAAATGATCCCGGATTTTTGTTAAATGTTTGACTTGATCACAACAATTTTTTTATGTTATTTAAAATATATTTTAAGATGCATATAAAATATAATTGTATATATTATTTTAAATTTTTTATATAAATATTTAAACTTAAATTTTTATTCAGAAAAAAAATTAAAATAATTTATTAAATTACAGTTTATACAAGTGTTAAAAGACATGTCACCCCGCTCCCAGTGTAACAGGGATTAATCTTTAGTTTGATTTTTATAAAGAAACAAATTTGAATGGTTGTGAATTTTAGCTACACACTAGTCCTAATGACAATTCAATTGATATTCTGCCAACACCTCTACTCATGGTGATGACTAGCTACAAGTTGAGAGTAAAAAAGAAGCTTCTCCCAGAAACAAGAGCCTAGGAAAGATTAGTCCTGAATAACCAACACCTATGCTCAACAACAAAGCAAAAACAAACACACAGCCCACAAATTCATAATCCAATAATTACTCTCAATACCAGTCCACTTGATTCATACATTCAAGGGAATGAAACAATGTCGAGGCTGCTTATGTTTCAAACACTATGACCATGTTTGTTTGGAACTGGAGGGATTATAATCCCCAGATATTACCCTATTATCTCAAAGGATTATAATCCCACGAATTCATATCTTAATCGGTGTTTTAGTCCATTTTTATGGGATTTATATACCTTATGAGAGAAGGTATTAAAAACCCATGGATATGAATCAAAAAAGTGATTGCAATACAATCTCAAACAAACATGGTCTTTATTCTCAACTCAATAATACCTTGAGTTTTGCTACCTAAAGTTCCTGAACAGCCAGATAATCATAGATAAACCTTCCAACAGTCCTGTTTTTCTTTCCCCACTAACAGCTAGAACCTATTTCAGCCAACAAAGATTATCCCCTTTTTCGAAGTTTATAGAATTTAGACTTGTACGTTATCAAGGTTACCTGAATAGGCTGATCAATATCGCCTTCAAGGAGCATATGTTTTAAATCTCTGTCCCCTGCTTCCTACGTTCTTGAAACTAAAGCGCTATAAAAAAATGGAACAAGCCACAGATATGCAGTATCAGTATATAAAGATTGCAAGTTGCATTATCACAGAAGAGATCAAATTGGATCATAAATATAATCCTGTTAGCTAGCCACCCTGCTTTGTCCATAATTCTAGTTCAGATATTGACCTCCAAGCTTTGGGAAGTATCCAGAGGCAAGTATACACCACATCAGATTATAGAAAATATAATAAAGTGTGTAGAGAAATTATCAGCTAGCTGGTGCACAGCCTAGAGACGTATTCAGTTGAAGGTAAGCTAGAGCTTGCTATGGCATTTACAGCATGTTCTTCAGCTAGCTTCTGGTAAAGGCAGTGCAGACTTCTCAGGAAACACCATTGTCGGGAATATAATATAAGATTCACCTTTTTATACAAAGCACACGTACAAAAATAAATGACGCGAAAAATCCACGTCTCAACTTGTATTATTAATCAAACATGAATAGGGTAATTGAATGTTAAGAAACACATAAACACTTAATCAGAGTAATCAAAAGGGAAAATAGATTTTTTTGCCACTCAACTTATAGCGTTGTTAGAAACTTACCACCTAACTAATTTATTTTTTCTTTTAGTCACTAATGTTAGGTTTGGTTTTTTTTTAGCCACTAACTTAGGTTCGGATTTTTTTTTTTTTTTTTTTTTTGAAAATGAGAATAAATCTCACAAATATGAGCCGGCAATTCACCGTGATAATTCTTTCATTCAAGAAAGCTTATTATCTAACCGTCGGACATGCAAGATGACCGGGGAAATTTAGACAATAAAACTTTAATGTCCGAAAAGAAAAATCCGTCTTCTTCCAAGAATCCTGAAAAATAAAACAAAGGAAACAAGAAAAATATAAGTCAATATATAACAAATTAAATATATTATAAAAGTAAAAAATATATCCAATAATTAATTATTAATAAAATCACGCGTATATGCATGTGGTGTTTAAAATATACACACAATTATGATAACTCATAATTGAGACAATTAAACTCTTAATTAAGGCACAATTAATAAAATATTAACGCCCTTAATTAAGACACAATTAACACCCTCAATTATGAGGCACAATTTACGCCCTCAATTATGAGGTACCATTAACGCCCTCAATTATGAGGCACAAATAAAGCCCTCAATTAAGAGGCACAAATAACGCCCGAGGCACAATTAACGCATCAATTAGCGCCTTCCTTTCTGAAACCGAATCCCATACTGACCGTGCTGCAACCCTCGTCCACTGCTGCTACCACCGCCACGTTATCTTTTCCGCACATGACCGTCAAAAAGACGCTACCACCGCCACACTATCTCTTCCGCACACGACCGCCAAGAGGACGATGACCACTCGAAATATATCCATCTCCATGTAAATACATGTTCCATGTCAGTTTATTTTATTCCGTAGTCCAAACCACCCAAGAACACCAAAAATCAAAAAACACCCAGATGAAGAAACCAACGAATCCCCAATGGAACGACCTGGATCCCTTCATCTTGTCCAAAATATTTTCTCATCTGAACCTCGAAAACCAGCTCCGTGGCCCTCCATTCGTGTGTCATTCGGTGGCTCTCCGCCTCACTACACACTGTTTTCAACCACCCGAATCTTTATCTTCGCTCATTACAAAGCCTCGACGATGATGATCAGCAACAACTCACAAGATACACTCACCTTATCAAACTAGCCATCAAGCACAAAAATCACAGGGGAATAGATCAGGAAAGAATAATTTTTTTTGTCACTAAACTTATTGCGTCTTTGAAAACTAACCACTTAACTATAAATTTTTTTATTTTACTCACTAGTGTTAGATTCGGCTTTTTTTTTGTCACTGAAGTTACGTTCGGATTTAATTATTAGCATTACATATTATGTGTAGCGTTATTAAAATATAGTGGTAGTCTGTAATATTTTGATAATTTGATATATGTTTGTATTTTTATATATAGTACTTTTTATGTCTCCAAGGTCGTTTACCTTGGATGATAAGAATGTTACATGCATTTTATGGCCTTTGAAAGATGTAGTTTCAAATATAACTTCTTCTTTTTTTACGAATGAAAATTCAGCGTTTGAATTTTTACACACAAAAAAAATCACGAAAATGAGTTATGGAACTATGTTTTATAAGAGTCTTAAATACGTGCTAAGTAGTAGAAAAAACTGTAAACCGATGAGAGGGACGGAGGAAGTAATAATAATATAAAATGATGTATTATATATAGATGACAATCATCGAAAATTAAGTTTTCCTCTATATTTATTTATCTTGAAAATTGTAATAAGACAAAGTTATTAAAATTTTTGAAGATAAATTTAAAAGAGATTTTAGACTGAGCTAGTCGATTAAAACTTTAATAGCGAAAGATGATGTGTTATATCACTCAATTACACTTTATCTTATGAGAGGAGGTCAATTGTTTGAAGTCATTAATTTCATATTCATGATTTATTGAATTTTTGGAATCTAATTACGATTTTTCCCGATTATAATTTTCATCGGCTCATTTTATATTATTATTAGTATATATAAAGATATAAACATACGACACATCATCAAAATATTACATACTATCACTATGTATAAATGATGCTACAAAAAATTATTATAATGCTCGTAATCAAATCCGAACCTAAGTTGGTGGCTAAAAATAAAAACAAACCTAACATTAGTGACTAAAAGCAAAAATAAATAAATTGGGTGGTAAGTTTCTAAAAACGCTATAAGTTGAGTGACAAAAAAATCTATTTTCCCTAATCAAAATATACTTTTCCTGATAATGATGAAGCAACACAACTGAGATCAAATTTAATAGTAATGACAAAACAATTTAGAATGCTAATGTAACTGCCCACTGCACAAATAGTTATTAGTTTAAGGCCTTCTCTGCAAAGTTCATTCCTCTGCATATCAAACAAAGGTTTGTATTCTAGATTTTCATTTGATATGCAATCAGCAAATGTTACTAAACATAATGGCAAATAGAAAAATATCAGTTGGCATATATCACAACTACTGGGAAGAAAACGACGAGCAAATGCGATGAAAAAAGATGATGGTATACCTGAGAAAATTGATTAGGGAGATGCAGACATTCGTTCATAAATTATAGAAGATTATTTGATGGAAATATTTCCAGCAAGTGGAAACCCACCATCAAACCAAGAGAAGCAAGAATCAGATAAAAGAAAGAAAATTTTAAATCCCAGATTTAAATTCTAACACATGACCAAAAGTCTAATCCTGAAAATCCCCACAGGACATTTGAAAAGAAAAGGAAAGCAAGCTAAAGTCTGCGACAAGCACAGAAAGAAAGGAATGGAAAATTTCCATCCTTTGTGACACAGCAAAATCATCCACATACAGCTTCAACTCAAACTTCGAGTATATGCATAATATAAGTATTTGAGCATCAGAAGTATAAATGGCTAGCAGGAGTTGCAGCACACCCTATGCTTCTTCTGCACTGGATTAGAGAAAGTTGACTGGCACCTAATCGGAATCTTCATAGAGTTCATCATCCGAAAGCTCATCAAAGGACCGAATATCAAGCTGGTAGCGGAGGATCCCTCCAATTCCACCAAATCCCCTGCAAAACTGAGATCCCTCTTGTGATTTGTTGGTAACAAACTCCAAAGTACAGCCAAACTTTTTGTATTCATTAGCAAACCACTCCAACAAAGACAGCTTTTCCTGAACCTCTAGTTCAGCGTTGGTTTCAGCATCCCGGAAATTACTTTGATCGGTCTCCTGCTCTTTGTTTAGGTGCTTTATCACTATTTCAGATGTAGCACTGTTCTTAAGCACATACCTATTAACATCAAGGTTCTCCCATACAATGAGAATCTCAACAGCACCCATCTCAAGAGCTTTCAAGGTGTCATCTACACCAAACACATACTTACCAGTATCCTGACTAATCTCATCAAAGTATTTGCCAATCAAGCGCTTTTCCTGTATAAATTTCACATTAGAGAGGATCTCTGCAGAAAGCTCGATCGCTTGATTGAAACCATTTTCTCCCCCATAAGAAACATCAACAACATTCAAAATTTTCGCCTGGAGACGGGGGTCGAACATATCAGACTGACTCAGCTCAGTTTTAAAGTCTGCAGATCCCGCAAGTATCAATCCTGAAACATTGGGCTGACTGGTGGCAGGATTGATAAAGAACTGTGTGGCAAGTTCTGCAGTCTTCCTCACATAGTTGTGCCTCTTCTCCATCCGGAGACGAGCAAAACGCAATGCTGACTGCCCTCCTCTTCCATGTTTCTTTGGGAGATCAACAGTGAATTTATGAAGAACCTCTCTGGTATTGCCACTCAATGTCCCAAAAAGTGTTCCATTTCCATCCATGACAATAAATCCAAACTTACTATCAGATTCTAGAAGTTCATTCAGAGCTTCTGTATGGAACTTGTTGTCACAGAGATAGAGAGTTGCATTTATAGGCTTGAAAGGCTCGAAATCAATTGTCACCTTCTTCTCCTTTCCATCATCAGTTACAATGGTTCCAGTGTAAAGCACCAGTCCGTTTGGAGGAACCTTGTTATAGAGCTTTAGTCGTTGTTGGGCAGATGTAATTGCACCTAAAACAGATTGACGGTTCACCCTACTTTTAATGTTTGAAGCAGTTCCATATTCATCCCCAAGCATCTTTGTGACACGAGATACTTGATCACGAGGAGGCATGATTAGAGAAATCATGCTTGTTCCATTTCCTCGAGCAGCTTCAAGAGCCTTGATAAGCTTTTTGATCTTCCATATTTCAATGTTCTTATCAGTCTCCTGACTTTCAGACATTATGAAACTGCACACAACTCTGATATAGATCAAAACTTGCTGCACAGATAAAACAGTGTCACCTAAATTAACATTTGAAGAAGTGTCAAGTAAGAGTTGCAGTTTAGAGGTACATAATTATAAACAATATTACCTCTACTGTAAATCTAGGATATAAATATGTAAATAAACTGTTGTAAAATTGTAACTATGTATGCTACTCAACATAGTAACATTCTAAACTGGAGTGAAGGTGACATTTGCTATCATTTTCAAGAACAAAAAAGTGCAGTACATCATTATACAACCATTCTGTCAAAATCAAATAGGTGCTAATTCAAGGTAAAAACATGTCCAGAACAGCTAATCAGGGGTAAAGGCTATCGTCTAAATTTTCCTAAAGATATATTTAAATAAAAAAAATCTCAAAATAAGAAATAACAAATAGGGGTTTATTTAATTTTGCACACTTCGGAAAGCATAAAGATATTTCAGCACCAGAAGGAAAAAGGGCCACATCAATGAATGATATTTATAGTAACTTTTCTTGTCAAATTTCTGTAGCAAGAAAAAACAGAGAGTTTGAGATGAAGGTACAACAATAATCAGTGGGGTTAGGGTGAAAATGCGGGGATGTATGATTCTCGATAGAAAAAGGTAGAGTAAGAATCCATTAAATTTTGATCCGGTCCAATTAATACATGTACGGTATAAGGAGTTTACGTCACAAGATCCTAAAAACAAATAAACAGTCAAAGTAAAAATAGATTTCCATATCACTACTTATGGAAGTAGCTGCAATGTGATTAAGATGCGACAAATAATCAACAATCATCACGAATGCTTCCAAATTGTAGTCATTTAATAAACATTGACAAATACCGCATATAAGATAAACATATATATCAAACATGACATATAACATATCCGATTCCCACAACACGTCGGCAGTCAATAAATAACAACTTTCAGTACAATAAACGGTCAAAAACCGTTGTCAATAAACAATGAGTGTCAGTACAATAAATGTTTAAAATCCGTTGTCAAAACAATAAAACAACCCTAAAGATTTAAAATCCGTTGTCAAAACAATAAAACAACTCTAAAGTTGGTACCAACAAACGGTTTATATTTATAAACTTCATAACACCACATGAAATGTCTACATAAAATTCAGCAACGCAGTACTATACATCTCAATATCACAACGCTGCACAACGAACATAACTTCACGTGGAATCAGCCAAGACCGCCAATTATTAACAGATCAACTTATCGGAAAAAAAAGATTCGAACTTGGAACAATTAAATCATACCCTTAGTCAAGATAAGTCCATCTACATCTAATCTTATCGATAACTCAATCAAACAATCACAAAAAATAAAATTCCATACAATTCCATCACAATTCTCACGAAATTCACATGCTGGTATCATCAGTTTCATCACAATTCAGTGCATAAAAGACTAGAAATCGCAAAAATCATAAATTTTTAATCAAACTCGGCAAATCAAAAAATTTAATATGTAAATCAATCAAATTAATCCATCAAAAAATTCAAAAAAAAAAAACAGAAGAAAAATTAGCAATGGCAAAAACACATATACAAGGAACACACACGCACACACAGATATCGATAAGAAAGAGTTGAGATCTGTGAATTATTTACCGGAAGCAAACGGAGAGATGAATTTGGGTAATCTCAGCTGCGGCGAAAGAGATAAACTCTAGTCATATATGAGTGTATATATACAGCTTAGTCACGGCTAAGGGCCTGTTTGGCTCTCAACATTCTCGTAAGCTCTAATTTTTTATTTTTTTCAATACTTTTTTTTTAAAAGAATATAAATCAAAATATTATAAAGGTGAGATATTATTTGAAAAGAATATAAATTAAGATATAAGTATGACAATAATGAAAATTAAGAGACGATAACATGCTTATTTCGTAGAAATATAATAGTAGTGTTAAATTTATAGTATTAAAAACACACACATATATAAAGAAGGATTTCTGAAGAATGACATGCCATCTCTCAAACCTTAGCATATCATTTTTCCTATTTTTCAAGCATTTTTATACTTTGCTTATTTTATTGTTGTTACAATCGGTAAGTTCAAATATTCTCACAGTAATAATTATTATTTGTAACTCTTTATTTTTCCAGCTTAATAATTATTATCAGTTACAAATTTTTTATTTTCCGCTTCACTAAAATCTTTTACTTTCCATTTCACAGTTGATTATATACATATAATATAGTCTCATACCACTGAAGAATCAATTGTGGGTCTTGTGATTCATATTACTCATATTTTTATGAGCTTATATATTTAATGTGTTTTCTCTCCTTTTTAATTATTTTGTAGGTGTTGATATTTGGCATCTATGCATGCATAGTTTAGAATCTATTCGGAAAGATTACGTTTTGATGTTCAGAGAACTTATAAATGATTTGATACGAAGTTGTCCTGGGAAAGTGGATAAGTGGATGGTATAATCTCAATCTAAACTTGCATCATGTAATTTCTAAATGACGATTATAGCAAGTCGAGGTAAGTAGTCGTCGAATATCAAATATATCTCCTCATTTATCAAATCAGGTGACATTTCCTAAAAGTTTGTCATACTCTAAGATAATAATATATTTAATCTAGATATTGTGTGATTGTCTTTTATATCTTAAGTTGATCATTCTCTATCTGCATCACATTCTCGATACAGTTACCTCTGGACAAAAATAGAAGTATGCTCAGTTTATGTTATTGAAATTTTATTTTGTGTCTTTGCAAGAAATTATGCAAACATGCTAGAAATTGATGACTAGCCTCACATAATTTTTGTAGATGTTGGCATTCCATGATGCCTCGGTTACTTTCATCTTTAAGTTTCGGTGTTTTTAAAATTACCTTCCTGTTGTAATGCCCCAGTTACCTTCACTAAAATTTGAAAGATATGCATTTGACAACAGTTTTTCATAACTTGGAGCACTGTCACATACCTTAGAATTTTCTGACAAATTATATTTCTAATTTATATTTTGAAAGGTTACTCACATGCATGTAGATTTATTACTTTTTTACTCATAAGATTATTTTCGATTTAGTAATAAGTGATGATATTCCTGGCAGTTTCGGTGCTTATTAAGGTATTTGACTTTTGTTCTAATTGTTACAAATACTTATCTTACAATCTATTCAAAGATGTTTTTAGTTTGAAAACATGAGTATCTCTCACTTCGTATTCTAGTCTTTTTCGAGGTTGTAATGGCGAATTGACATGTAATTTTTGTGAGAAATATGAGGTTGTTCATGTTAATAATACCACTGCTTAATTACACATTGCTTTGTTAATCGAAATTTTTACAGTTTAGATGGTTGTAAGTTATACTGGCTCAAATGGTTGTAAGTTATACTGTCATTAAATTTAGTGTTTAGCAATTTTTCACAAGTGTTTTGTAAAGGATGATTTGGTATAACAAATTAGGATTTAGATTAAAATGTTTCCAGTTTAATAAAAATATCTAATAGTGTCTTTCAGTTTTTTTAAATTAATTATGTATATATTACTTCACGAGCAAAAAGGGACATGTATAATAAAATCAGAATTTTATTTATATTTTTTGTGTGAAGATGTTTAATGACCGTGCGGAGCACGGAATTTCACCTAATTTCAGTATATAATAAGAAATTCGGTATTAAAGTAATGGAGTTTTCACTTCTTCCCGAGTCAAGAGTCAATCACATTCAGGGGACTCCTCTGAAAAATAGTAACCAATTTTTTGTGATATATAATCATATCATGAGACTTTAAAATCACGCGATATGAACGGAGGATCCGAGTGGAGTGGTCAATTATGCAGTTTAAATGAACACTTTACATAACGGTTTATGCTCAATAAAAAATGCATGTACAAAGCTTGAGAATCTTGCGAAGATTAAAATATATACAATAATGATTTTTTCCCGCAAAAATTAAAATTTTTATGAGCTCAGAGTATAAGGTGTGATACATACATGTTTTCCACGCACATAAAAATTATCATGTTTTCACTTTACTGAAACTAATGATGGGAAGCAATCCTGTTATCAAACATATCCACACATGCACTTCATAAGACTGCTGCTTTGTTTATGTCTGAATCTCTAGTATTTCAGGCTAAAGAAGAAGTGGTCAATCCTGACATGATAGAAGCTAAAACAAATGATGTGTTTGTTGATCCCAAGTATGAATACTATACACTTGAAGAGTTGGACCAGATGGTGGATAAGATCATGGAATATATGGTAGCCTTGTTCAATCACATTAAATTCTGAAAGAATCATCGGTATTAGAAAAACACACAAGCAAATTTCAGAGTAAGAGTAGTTACTCAGAATTTGGGTTTGGTTCCAAGGGCAGTAGTTTCAAATTAAACATGATCGATAAAAGCAAGATCAGATGTTATAATTCTAGTGACCTCGAGTACTTCACAACTGAATGCAGGGAACCCAAAGCGGCTCCTGCAAAATAAAAATGTGTTCTTTATGAGAAGAAGAACTCCTATGAAGATTTGAAGAAGAAGAATGAAAAGTTGAAAGCAAAGTTGGATGCAATGATTGTCAAGTATGAAGGAATGGCATAAATTATTGAGGGCACAAGCTGAGATGATATAGACTCTGACGAGGAACCTACCAATCAGAGTAACTATGCATTAATGGTAGACTCAATAGAGGCTCCTCCTCAGTCATATCAAGTATCACCTCTAATCTATGTTACTGATATGTCTACTGTTGAGTATAAAAGTACTATTGATGAGCTTGGTTTAGAAATGTACAATCTTCACACAAACATGCTAGCATCAGAAACAAAAAAAGGTAGACTGATTCTCAAAGTTGCCAAGTTAGAAGTAAAGATAGATGAACTTAGCTTAGAGAATCCAACAATCATTAATTTTAGTGAAAAAATGAATATCTTGATGATAAGGTAAAGTGTAATGACCAGATTGAAGAATTCCTTAGGTCTAAGTTGAATGACCTTTTTCCAAGATTTTTTTTCTTCCAAAAAGTAATACTCCATTCGTTCCACTCATTTCTGTACATTTTTTTAACTGTTCGGCACACACTTTAATGTTCCTATAAAGTATATAGTTCTATACTTTATTTTTAATTTTTTTTCTTTTTGAAGAAAAAAAAATCTTATAAGGAAGTTATCTATACTATACTATTAAAGCCGAAACATCAAAAGTTTGGTCGGTCGGTACTTGGGTCAAAATACGGGCTTATGGTCTGTACTTGGGCCGATACTATACTATTAAAGCCGAAACATCAAAAGTTTGGTCGGTCGGTACTTGAGCCAAAATACGGGCTTATGGTCTGTTCTTGGGCCGAAGTACAGGCCTATCTGTATAACCAATTATTATTTTAACTAAAATATATTATCTTTTATATATTTTTAGCTATAATCTTTTATATATTCTTAGCTAAAAAACTCAATCTTTTAAAATAAAATCGAGTACCATAATAATTACCTTTTTAACCAAAACGCATTATTTTTTTTAGATTTTCTAACTAAAAAAATCAAAATTTTACAATTAACACGGGCGACATATATATAAAAATATAATAATATTATATATAATTATTAATAAATAACATGTGATTTGTTCAACAAAAATACATTAATAACATTATTTTTAAATACTCTAATGATCTCGCATTAAATAAAATATTACAAATCTATAATATATTATATATTATTACACTATTAAAGCCGAAATAGAATTGAGTTTGGTGAACCGGTTGGTATTCGACCCACGGAATAAAATAAATATTTATTTAAACACATTGTTCTATCACAATTTCATTTTGACAATAAAATTAGTTAAATTTAAAATATATACAATAAAATACCAAATATGTTAACCGCCCGTGCATTGCACGGGTTATAAGCTAGTAAAACTATATTTTACAAGAGTATAATATCAAGGTTGGCCTTGGATATTTGGGTGCCCAAGACGAATTTTGAAAATGATGCCCCTATTTTTCAAGATCGTAAAGGAAAAATTTACATACATTCAAATCAATATATAATGACATAATCAAAAATATTGTTTTAAGATTAACCCAGTCAATTCAAATGCATGTAAATATATAGATGCATAAATTTATCAATATATACTACATATGCATAGATTTTTGGTGCCCTGGGACAGTGGTGCCCTAGACGTTCCTTTGGTCGCCTTATTCAAGGGCCGGTCCTGTGAGTATTAAAGTGCGTGCCTCGTCCTCGTTCCGATGTATACAATTGAGGGGAATTGAGGGGTTAAATTATAAGGACATGATTTAAGAGAATGAAAGTATATTTTTCAAAATAAACTTTTCCTTAGCTTTTCCTTAGCGTTTTTCATAACTTTTTTCGTAATAAAAGGATAATAATAAAATTTATTAAGAGTTTTTTCCAAAACTTCTCTCAGAATTGTTGTTTAGAGAAAACTTTTCTCGAGATTTTTTTCCAAAGTCTAGATTTGATAAATATAAATTCCAAAAAGTGGTTTCAACAGAAATTTTTCAATAAAAACATTCTTAAGAAATATTTTTCTTGAATAGCATTTTTGACCTAGAAAGATATTTCTACAAAAAAAAATTAAGCTAATTTCCGGTGAACAAATGCAACTTGAACCAAATATGTTGATGACTGACTTGGTTACACAAATCATGTGTTGATGCATGTCAAAATGAGTCCAACTTCCATTGATGTTTTTTCACTGGTTAAATGTCATCAGTTGCTAAGAATAGGAGTTATAATCAACCGTTTTTCATAAAAACAACATTAGCCATCCATTAACTTGAGGATAACATAAGCAGAGCACATTTCAATGTACAGGCTGTAATGTATCAGTTTCATTTCCTCCATTTTTATGATCCAGTGAAAGAAAAATAAACTCACCATTACACAATTATTATTATTTTTTTGTTAATCTTTCCTCTTTGTTGTTCCTCAAGTTTTCCTAGTCCTTTTAATTTTCTTTTCCTAATCCAGGAGGGGCTGGAGATGGAAAAGAATCCTAGAGGACCTCCCCTGCAGCAAATTCATGTATTTTCGTCTTCTTTTTCATCGTCGTCTTCAATGGCCATCCTCGCGGTTCTTTTCTATGTTTTTATTCTTGTCCCTTCTGCATTAGCAGCTGTTGGTGGTGCTCCTGCAAAGTCTTCTTCTGATTCTTTTACTCCGCCTGATAATTATCTTCTTGATTGTGGTTCTTCAGAACAAACGACTCTTGATGATAAAAGGGTCTTTTTATCTGATCAAAGCTCACGTGAATATTTAAATTATGATGGAAAAGATTTGCAAGTTTCTGTAGACAAGGCAGATGTGCCTCTTCCAATATATTTAAGTGCCAAAGTTTTTTCTTCAGAAGCAACTTATACATTTCGAATGAGTAAAGCTGGTTGGCATTGGATTCGTCTACATTTATTTCCGATTTCTAGCAATGATGCTAATCTGCAACAATCTAAATTCACTGTCGTTTCTGATTCATTAGTCCTCCTCCATGAGTTTAGTCCTGGAAGTGGATCCGAATGGGTTATGAAGGAATATCTTGTTAATGTCACGAATCAGCAATTGTCTATTAAATTTACTCCTGTAAAGGATTCAATTGCGTTTATTAATGGTATTGAGGTGGTTTCTGCTCCTGATATGTTGATCAGTGATGTTGGCAATACATTGGTCCCAGTTGCACAAACATCTGGCTTGACTCAGAATTCTTTCCAAACGTTGTATCGTCTCAATGTAGGCGGTCCAAAGGTTGAGCCTCAGAGTGACACACTTGGACGAACATGGGAAGAAGATAGGCAATACCTTAAACCTGAGAATGCAGGTAAAAATGTGACTGTCGAGCCAAAGGTCATTCAATATCCTAATGGGAATTCTCCACTAATCGCTCCTCCATCAGTTTATGCATCAGCTATGGAGATGGGTGATGCAAACACTGTAGGTCCAAATTTTAATGTCACTTGGTCATTAGACATTGATACATCATATTCATATTTAGTTCGTCTTCATTTTGCTGACATAGTGAGCAAATCCCTCAATGACTTGTATTTTAATGTGTATGTTGGTGGGAAAAAAGCAATCTCTGGGCTGGACTTGTCAACTGTGGCAGGTGATTTGGCATCAGCTTACTATAAAGACTTCATAGTTAATTCTTCCATGGGTGTAAATAGTCCTCTCAAAGTTCAGATTAGTCCAATGGCCGAAGCTGCTGGTACAAAGAACGCGCTTCTTAATGGTATAGAGGTACTAAAGATTAACAATTCGGTGAATAGTTTGGATGGTGAATTTGGTGCTGATGGCAAGAGCGCGAGTGGTCCAAGTCGTGGATCAGTGGCTGCAGTTGGGTTTGCAATGATGTTTGGAGCATTTGTGGGTTTGGGCGCCATGGCAGTAAAATGGCAGAAGAGACCTCAAGATTGGCAGAAGAGTAAAAGCTTCTCTTCATGGTTGCTTCCTCTTCATGCTGGAGATTCAAGCTTCATGTCAAGCAAGAATTCTTCTCTGGGGTCTCGAAAGAGTGCATTTTATTCATCAACAATGGGATTAGGCCGGTACTTTTCCTTTGCAGAGTTGCAAGAAGCAAGCAAAAACTGGGATTCCAATGCTATAATTGGTGTTGGAGGATTCGGGAACGTGTACCTTGGAGAGATTGATAACGGAACTAAAGTTGCCATAAAACGTGGCAATCCACAATCTGAACAAGGTATCAATGAATTCCAAACAGAAATCCAGATGCTTTCCAAGCTTCGTCATCGCCACTTGGTGTCACTCATTGGATACTGTGATGAAAACTCTGAGATGATATTGGTGTATGAGTACATGTCAAATGGACCTTTAAGAGACCATTTATATGGCAAGGACCTTCCCTTTCTCCCTTGGAAACAAAGGCTTGAGATATGCATTGGCGCAGCACGTGGACTTCATTATCTTCACACAGGTTCAGCTCAAGGCATCATACATCGCGATGTTAAAACCACTAACATTTTGCTAGATGATAACTTTGTTGCCAAAATGGCTGATTTTGGGCTCTCAAAAGATGGCTCAACTGTTGAGGGGCAAGCTTATGTGAGCACTGCAGTCAAAGGCAGTTTCGGTTACTTAGACCCTGAGTACTTCAGAAAACAACAACTAACTGATAAATCTGATGTCTACTCATTTGGAGTTGTTCTTCTAGAAGTACTCTGTGCCCGCCCTGCCATTAATCCAGCATTGCCAAGAGAACAAGTGAACTTGGCAGAATGGGCAATACAGTGGAAGCGAAAAGACCTGCTCGACAAAATCATGGACCCTACCCTTGTTGGAAACATTAACCCTGAGTCCATGAAAAAGTTTGCAGAGGCTGCTGAGAAGTGTTTGGCAGAATATGGTGTCGATAGACCAACAATGGGAGACGTTTTGTGGAATCTTGAACATGCACTGCAGCTTCAAGAGGCCTCTTTAAAAGGAAAAAGTGAAGAGGAAAACAATGCAGCAGCAACTGCAGCTTCTCCTACCACCGTTACCCCGGGTTCTACTACTGATACTAGCTCAGATGACAGGCCTGGTTCGTCGTCAGCACAATCTAAGAACCAAGCTGAAGTTCAAGTCATTGACGAGCATTCAGGAAGTGCAATGTTTAAGCAGTTTGCTGAACTTAATGGTAGGTAAAATCCCAAAATTTACCTAATGCTGATCGCACAATTATTAAGTTGGTAAAGGAAATCACAGCACTAACCATGTAAGGGGTTGGTTCTGGTGGGAGATTGCTCAAAACAAACTCAGTTGATGCTTTAACTTGTATTGTTCATTGGTGTAACTGGTCATCACTTGTCATTTCTATAAATATAGTTCTAACATTCATACTTGTAATGTTTTAAACAAAAAATTAGCATACTCAAATATTTCTCTCTATTTTTCTGTAATTATTAGTATTAGTGTGTTAGGTTTTAAAAAAAACTTCATGTGAAGATCATCTTTACTGAAAAACAGTGTAACTTTTAAATTTTTATTGACTGTATACAATATGGACGTGCAGTTAAAAACATAATTTCTTGCAAAACATCAACCAAATTGGCACGAAACGATTTTCAGACAGTTGCAGAGTCAATTATCTAAAACATATACAGTATGTAAGTGAAAGTGATTATATCCATCGATGTTAGGGTCTTGGTACCCAACATGTACGTTGTTACCTCTTATATAACATATAATTTTCTGACTGAATTTAATTTTTTTTTTAAAGCGTTCAGCATTTTCTTTTCCGCTGGACGAGTGGTCTACAAACATGCAATTAACTAATTATCAACTGGTCAACCCCTCTGAAAAAACTTAGTCCATACTACATGAATTTCTAGGTTACTGATGGATGTAGTGATGTAGTATATAGGAGGCCATTTTATCAGTTTAAAATTCTGAGGCCAAGGCACTCTTGAAACAATAATTAAGAAAGTATTAGTAATACATCATAACCTAACAGGCATTTATTTCAGGAACTAGTTCAAGACACATTACAGCTAGTAAACCTGCCACACTCACTAAGACACATTACACATACCCAAAATCTAGCAGCAATCCAGACAAATCACTTCTTATTTGAGATACTTGGTAAACCAGCCCAACATATCCTGGTGAGCCTCTTCCGCACACTTTACAGCTGCAACATCTTCAGCCTTGTATCTCACGGACCAACCATGTACAACACCAGGGAATATCTTGACAAAACAATCAACCTGCAAATGAACAAAACAAACACTACTTTCAGCTTGTGTATATGTACCAAATAAAGAACCCAACCGACTTGATGGGAAAGACCCACAACAACATAGTAACACAACAACATAGTAACATACCATAAGAAGAGTTTCCCAGAACCCAACCTTAAGGATCCAAGAAGTTAGAACTTCATCTAGTTGATATCCTAAACGAGTCAATATATGCTGCCTTAATTGTATCCAACAAGAAGTGAAAATCTTTACCTTTTAAGTAAATACTCTCGAATTCTATCCCACCAATTAACGTAACTAAGAAACACATACATTCTTTTTCTGTTCATTTCAATAAGACCACAAACTTGCTTCGGTTACCTATATAACATTTTTTTTTGGGGGGGGGGGGGGGGGGATGGATCATGTTGCTTGCTTTGAATTTGCCCTGATTTTGGACACATGACAGCCTCTCTTTAGCTCATGTCCTGATATTAGGCATTAGCGATGCTCACATGACACTTGTGTCACTCGTACTACAGGTATATGCTGGGATCCTAGGACCTAGGACATTCATCTGAAGCAGACTGTTTACCCCTTCTAAAAAAATTCATTCTCTCCTACTCATCCACCACATCTCTCTCTCTTTTAGTTCACCACGGCTCTTAATTCTACTACTTAAGAGCTCATATAGGGAGTCTCTTGGAGATGCTCTTAGTCACCACTCACCACATGGAAAAAATAATTTACAGATATATTACAGGTACAGATAACAGAATAGACAATCTAAAGCTTAACTCCCAAGTGAATATACAAGTGAAAACACTATCAGAGTTGATAAATTAATTTACCTCTGGTTTTTTATATAAAACCCCTTCAAACTGCTTCACAAGCTCTGGTGGAGACATCTGGTCATGCTCAGCTCCCAGTATTGATATTGGAACCTTAACCCCTGGAAAACCACATCATATGAGACCATTAAAAAACTAACAACACAGAGCGAAAAAGCATATCCAATCCTACTTTTGTCCAATATCACACCAGATCTTAACAGGTATAAAGGTCGATGCTGAGAGAGATAACTTGAGTGGCTTACTTGAATCTCCTTTTTATATTATATAATTCAATTATTTGACAAAAGTAATTGGAAATTTGATGAGCGGCATCATACCCTGAATATCATCTACCGTGACGAAGGATGGGTGCAAAATCACTGCAGCTTGGACATAAGGATGTTTTGCAAGGTCCACTGTAACCTTGGCTGATAAAAATGCAAGATGAATACATTTAGAGAAATCTTATACAGCTCCACGTGTGAACTAAAATAAATATGACAAGGATTTCTAGAAACTAAGTAGAGGAACTTCAGTAGAGAAAAATCCAAACTCTCCCTCACCTCCCCAGCAAAAACCTGCAGCTCCAATCTTAGATACACCTTTGCTCTTTATAGCTTCAACAATCAGTTTCGCTTCATTGAAACCTTGTTCCTACATAATAAGGTTTTTTACTGGGTTAATCCAATTCACTATAGCATGGAAATGAATGCCGGTCCCTGAATCTTTTTACGATACTACATGTTAGAAACTATACTGTAGATGAACAATGTAGCTTCAGTAAACCACCTGAACTAAACAGTGTTATAAGTTGAGTATGTGCTACAAGATATCAGATAGAGACATATTTAGACTCTAGAATGAAAGCCATAATTGTAGTCTTCAACTGGGACATATTAGCACATTTTTGAATAAGATAAACTCTTTCCAATTAAGAATGAAAAAGTGACAGTAACTTTTATACATCTTTCCAAAACTTCAATTATGAT
The DNA here is from genome assembly GCF_001625215.2 of Daucus carota subsp. sativus. Classification (NCBI taxonomy): domain Eukaryota; kingdom Viridiplantae; phylum Streptophyta; class Magnoliopsida; order Apiales; family Apiaceae; genus Daucus; species Daucus carota. Next base: position 12,343,676 of record NC_030387.2, read on the forward strand.
ACTGTTTTTACTTCAAATTTTCGAGATATATTTTATACAGCATGCCTGTTATTACTTTCAAGATATCAAGAATGATTAGCATTGCTTCCAACATTATTCACTTCTCTTTTGCAAATATCGCAGTTACATAATAGTGCCACAATAATGTTACCAAGACCGTATAGTAGAGTCTCCTGCTGTCTATGATGTCATCAGGTGTAATATTTGCAGATCTATATTGTTGAGAAGGGCAGAAAACACAGTTCTATGTAGATGGTTTACTAAAGCAACAATGTTCAGCTTCAATTTGTTTCCCAACATAAAACAGTTGAACATAAATAAAACGATCTGCAAGACCGTTTAGACTTCTTTTTGAAGCAAACTAACCGTTGGATGATCCTTAAGCCAAACACCCAAAGGTCTCTCTGCATTTTCAGGTACGTAAGGATCGTCATGCATGAAGTTTGGCACCACCACATAAAACCCAGCAGCAGAAACTTTTTCAGCCAGATTCCTTGATAGAGTAAAGGTCACTGATATTAGTTACCTGAAGTCCAGATGTAAAACAAAGAAAAACACATCTAAAAGTCCACATAGCCATTTGCCAGAGAGGAGAAATAAAATGATACAGGAAAAGGATTACATATTAGCAGTGCAATTGTTTATCATAAAAAAAACAACTTAAAAATGATTACATTGAAACAAGTTGGTACCTTACAAAATGGAAACTAAAGCAACCCTGTTTAATAAAAAAAATGATTCAATTTTATGCCTCAAGAAGTGCAGTGTATTTTTTGTTTAATCACTGCATATACACTGCACTGAGTTGATGAATTTGAGCTCTCCTAGAAGACTAATCTAATAGACATATTATATAGTACCACTCTGTCTATCTTTTTTATTTGACGCTTTGACTTTTGGATGTCCTTCTTAGTATGAACTACCCAGAATCTTTAGATGGGTAGTCCACAACTTAACTGTCGAAACCAATATAACACATTTATTCTGTCCCATTTATCGTGCATAACAATTAGTGCAGCTGTGGATAACAAAGCTACAACAACCAAATAGAGGCTTGACTTAAAAAGAAAAAAGGCATAAAATACACTCGAGTCCTGAGAATAAGCATACCTCAAATTTGGAGCTTCATATCCTGCCGAATCAAATAAAGGAAAAAACATATTAATGACTCCAGTAATAAAATACTGCTACGTATAAAATCAAACACTTTGCATACAATGATAAAAATCACAAAAATTGAAGCATCCTACGCATAGTTTCACTTGGTAAAAAGAACCCAAGAAAATACACATTAAAAATGAAAACACAAAGAAATATTTAAACATGAATAAGTGGAAAGAAGAGTACCAAAGATATCAGAGATAAGGAGCACAGCAATCTTGGAATCAGGGGATCCGACAACATAGCACTTGAGGCCTCCAAGCTCTTCAACACACCCTGTTAGTGTTGTTTCAGAAGTTGAGTTTAGGTTGGGTGGGTTTTCACAGCATTGAGGTCCTGACATGTTTTTCTTTCTTTCTACTGTTTTTGATTTTTGTTAATAGTTTGTCTTACCAATTGTAGCTTATGTAAACTGTATGTTTATATTTGTAGCCAGGGGAGTTTCTGCATGTCTAACGTGGGGCTATAGAGGACCAGAGAATTAATTATGGTTGGTGTCATTGCTGACGTTCATTTAATAGGTGATTAATTTTCAGTCAGGACTTTGTTGGTTTTCCCATTTAAGCCTGACTTTCTTTCTTTTTTATTTTACCAAATAGTACTTATATCCGTGTAAACGACTAGCTGTTCTAACAAATTTTCGGGATGACTCAGGTTTCGAAAGCAAGACCTATGCTAATCAACAGAAACGACATCGGAATTTTTAGTTTATGATGCATGCACGATACAACACGACATAATATGAATATAAGATACGAAAAAAATATATAAAAGTAAAATCCTAATATTCGAATTTGAGTATTTAAAAAATTAATTATTAAATTTAAAAATAACTAATACTCTCTCCGTCCCCCTCAATTGTTTACATTGGAGGGCGACACGGAGACCAAGACAATGTATAAAAAATGAGTAAAGTTAGATGAAAAGTGGATAAAGTGGTGGGACATATCAATATTTAATACTCCCTCCGTCCCTTTTTACTTTTCCCTTTTGAAAAAATAACGCATCTTAAGAAAATGTTAGGTGAATATCTTGTTTTCATACATATCCCTAATAAATGTAATGAATTAGATAGAGTTGTGTGTATATATATGCTAGTCAAACATTGGAAATTGTTACATTTTGAAAAAACATACAAAAAATTGTTTTGAAAAGAGAAGTGGACAAGTAATTTGGGACAAATTTTTTTTTCAAAAGGGACATGTAAAAAGGGACGGAGGGAGTAATAGATTTGAGATAGTGGAAAAAAGTAATGGGTGTAATAGTAGTTTTTATTGTTAAATATGAGATGGTAGGGGAGGATATTGGGTGTAATGATGGGGAAAACTTACTATTTATAGTAACGTAAAAAAATGAGAAGGACATCCCAAAATAGTAACAGTAAAGAAATGAGAGGGACAGAGGGAGTATAAAACTATGGTTCCATCTCTCCCCGGGACCATATAAAAGTGGGGAAGAAGAATGAGACAGTACTTCCTCCGTCCCCTTTTACATGTCCATTTTGACTTTTGACCGGTCAAATTTAATATTTTGATTGAAATTTATTTGAATTATATAATTGACAAAAACAATAAAAGTTATATCATTCGAAAGTATATTTTGTCTATTTTAATATGCAATTTTCGGATTTTAAAAATAATGAATAAATAATTTGTAATGTTTAGTCAAAAAATGGTCAATTTGACTTTTCGAAAATCAAAATGGACATCTAAAAGAGGACGGAAGGAGTAATAAATATGCCATTATTTTCCTCGGATGGGTTATTTGTTAGGCTGTTCAGCTGAAAAATATGTAACGGATCAAAGCATCCTTCTTGGTAATATATTCTTTGGGCTTTCTCAGGTGAAATTGGTTACTCGTTCGGCTTTGAAAAATGACATTCTTAAGCCTTCGTGTTGGGCTTTTTACCAAAACTAAATGGACTTTCAAAAATGTAAGAACAAAATCTCGATCATCCCGGTATAATAAAACAGTCCTTATAATCTTTGTCAATTGGGCATTTGGGCTGACATATCTCAGCTTATATTAATTGCTTATCTTTTACACCTCCCGCCTCAATTTATAAATCTATTTTGAAATAAACACGCATATTAAAAAAAAATACTAGTTAGTTAGATATAATTTTATCTCATGTATCATTAATTACTACATTGATAAGGGAAAATATAGTTGAGTTTCAAAAAAATCATAATACATATAAAGTTTTGGTGCATTGAGAATTGTAAATAATGTTGAGTTTCAAAAAATTCATAATCAATATAGAGATAAATTTGTATTGAAAAAAGAGAGGGACAAGTATTTTGAGGCAATTTTTTTTCCAAAAGGGACTTATAATTTGAGCCGGAGGGAGTAATATTTATGAAATTACTTACTTTTTTCTTTTGTGAAATATATAAAAATATGTACTCCTTTTCTTAAAAAATATAATCACTTATAAAAATTACTAAATATCTCCTAAATATTTTGTTGTATAAAATAAAAAACAATTTATACGTGTGATTTTTTTCCAAAATAACCCTTATCATTAAAATATAAATTCCCCATGGCATGCCCAAGATAGTACTTGCTCTAGCAATGGAGTTCCCTAGATAATTACGCTACACACAGAAAGAAAAGGAAAGGGTGTGATAATATACAATGACACGATATTTTGTTTAAAAATAAAATAAAAAATGAGTATGATCATAGTTGCAGCTAGAGGTGGCAATTGTTTCGTTTTGTGTATTTTCGTGTTTCATATACTCGAAGGTGAAACCCGTATCCGCTCCTTATTAATTTTGTGTACCTAAACGTTTTGTGTATTTTTCGTGTATTTTTTGTGTATATTATATATATAAATATTAATATAATTTTAATCAAAAAATAATTTTAATATATATTTTCTAGTATAATTTTACTAAATATGAATGATATATTTATGATTGTATATAATTCTCTACAAATTTGTTAATGTATCTCTAATATATATCTACATATACATATAAATATATATAGTTTACACAATTATATATTTTATATATTATAACATATATATCATAAAAATTATGTACAAATATTCGTGTTCTTTCGTGTATTTCGTGTACCCAAAATGAAAACCCTAATCTAACACGAAATGTATTGTGTAATTTCATGTTCGTGTACTTTCGTGTTTCGTATATCAAAAATCAAAACTCATATCTATTTTTTTCATATCGTTTCGTTTCATGTTTACTTGTCAAATTGCCCAGCTTAGTTGCAGCTGAAACAGAAACACACACTTTTGTTCCTTTCTTCCCTGCCATCATCATGGTCTTGGGATAAGATCTACAGTACATTTTAATAATAAACCTTCATATTACTTTTATGCCACGGAGTTGGTGTAGCCACATGTGGCCCATGCCTTCTTTTAGTGGCATCTTCTCAAAATCTAAAGTCTCCCTGCATCCTTTTTTTAGTTACATTTTCTAAAAATCTTTTGTACCTTTCTTTAGCATGAAGCAAAAGCTATATTAGTACACACTATTCACTCATATCTTTACTTTAAATGTATTATTTTACTAAAAAATATATATTAAATTTTCAATATGAAATCACGTAGAGTCTGTTAATTATTAAACTGAAAAATATCTGTTAGTATTATAAGTCACAAGTTGACTTAGAATTAAAAATAATTCATAACTTGATAAAATAAAAATTGATTTGAACCGTTTTTATCAATGATTCATAAATTATAAGTTAAGTACATATCACTTTTAACTTTATTGTATATTAAAAATTCATATATCATTAATAATTCAAAATTCATTTAAAATGATTAAACTCCGAGCTTATGATATTAAATCATAAATCACAATTTTATACTCAACGAGAGGGTCTTTCTATAATTAATTTGGCATTTAAGAACTCTAGTTAAATTTTGATCTCAATATTCTTAGGATCGAAGATTTTTATTAAATTTATCGAGATTATTTATATGACGAGATTAAGAATTTCAAAACTGTTTCTTTTCATGCATTGATCGAAACATACTTCGCGTTGCGATTTCATGATTACGAATGAAATAAGCAATTGAGTGGATATGAAGCTTTGCCAAGAACCATCAACATCCCCCACCTAACTTAAACCACTATATAGCATAACATCTTTTGTATCTCTCTCTTCAAATTCGACCCATCACTTTTTTATACTTAAAAACAAAAAAGAAGAAGACAGTGTTGATATATTCATAAAAGAAAACTAAAAAAAATTATAACTTGTGGTAATACCTATAAATTTACAGTTTTTTCCCGATTACAAAAGGTAAATAATAGAGCAGTTACGGTACACTAATAAAACCAAGATGCAAAACAAAAATATGCGTCATCTCACATTTAAATGAGTAGAAAAATATGGCATGTTTGACTCTTTCGTTAGTTTTTTAGTTTAGGAGTTGGTGTTGGATATGAGTAGTTTCAACTAACATTAAATTTCGAGAGTTTGGTGTTAGAAATGACACAGTTTGGTGTGACAATCTCGGATGGTGTATCTCTGCTCCTTATTTTGGAATTTAATATTACTTATTTATTTAATTCATTTTAATATATTAGTCCATGTAAAATTAGTGAAAGCAATTGGTCACACTTTAAGACAAGGACAGGACAGACCATGTTCTAAGCGGGAATATACATATGATATAGTATGGTAATTGGTCACGGTTTATTGATAATTCCATTGAAACCGTTTCATTTGGCCGTCTTGTAATTTGCAAGTCCAAACTACTTACTCCCTCCGTCCCTCTGATTTCTATACACTTTCCTTTTTGGATGTCCCATTTAATTTCTATACATTTCAAAACTTTCCTAAAATAGTAAATTTTTATAATATAAAAATCCCACTCACCCACTAACTTCATCTACTTTTCTAAATCTATCACTTAAATATTAATGGGTCCCATCACTTTACTTACTTTTTTTTTCTCTTTCTTATTATTTTACATTACTTTATACATTTTTCTTAGTCTCCGTGCCCGATACAAATATATACATCTAAATGGGACGGAGGGAGTACATAATTTGAATGGTTAGCAGTCATGTTTGATCTGTTTTTTGGGTATTGAATATAATAATAATATATTATAATAGGCGACAATGTGCTTTTATTTGTCTTTGCTATTATCACCTTGTTGGAAAATTCCGACTCTTACAGGAGATGCTCCTGGCTTATGAGGGAATTAATAGTCGTCGTGCCTGGGACTTAGCAGTGAACGTGTGTTGGAGATAGATTACTAGGCGTGTAAGAATTAGATTCTCCACAACCTTGTTTTTAAATAATTAATGTCGGTTTGGATAAGACGACTTCTGATTTTGTTCGACTAGAAACCGACTTTTACTTGATTTATATATTAAAAGTATAAATTTTATTTCGTATTCAGAGATTATTTTCAAATATCTTTTATATTTATGTAATTGTTATTGTCTATTAAATAATAAAATATAACTGTTTGCATGTGTTATATGGTATTATACTAAACAATCATATTCTCCTATTTACATTTATTATATATACAAATATAATTATAAATAAAATATTAAACAATTGAATATATACATTTATACACCCATACAACCTCTAACCAAAATATTAAAATATGAATGGTGATCCACATTATCACCATATTCATCATGAATACCATGATCCGAAAAAATATTCCCGAATATCATTTATTAACGTTACATGGAATATCCAAACACTACCTCGTCTAGCATAGTTAAAATAACAAAATACTAGTTTGTAAAAAAAATAAAACGATACACGATTTAGCATTTTTTTTTCAAATTAAAAATATTAGTTTATTCAAACGTTAATAATTGGTATTTGAGATTATTTTCTCTAATTTTGTTATTTCGGATATTATTCTAAATTCCGTGAGATATGGGGGCCGTTTGGGTTAGCTTAAAAGAAACGACTTCTTGCTTATAGTAAAGAAGTGGAGTAGAAGTGAGAAGTAAATAAGTTAATAAAGTGTTTGGAAAAGAAACAGAAGGTGTGAGAGAGAAGCTAACATTCTTGGCTTCTTAAAAGTGATTCTACTTTTTTGCACAAACGGATCAAGAGAAGCAGAAGCCAGAAGTAGCTTATGCTTCTGTTGGCCAAACAGGCCCATGGACATTTTTCTTCGAAATTTGATCATCCCACGTGACTCGATCTTATAGATAGACAGTATTCCAGGCTTTTCACCAAATCACGAGCACAGTACAATGAGAGAAAACACCCACTTGTAACTTGTAAGTTGTAACTTGTGCATATCCAAGTACTACCAAACTCAAACCCCAACCCCCCTTGAAACTCTGTTTTGTCATTCATATGCTCTCAATCTAAATCCCCATTTTTCACATTCCTCTGTGCCAAAACAAACATATGTCCTATAATCACTTATGGCTATAACATCATGTCAAATAAACTGGGACAATGTCCTTGAATTTACAAAGATTGCACAACACAAGGGTGATGATCCTATGTTGTGGGCCATACAGCTCTCTTCTAATCTTAACTCTGCTGGGGTTTCTTTGCCCTCACCTCAGCTCGCCACCCTTTTGGTCTCGCACATTTGTTGGGATAATAATGTCCCCGTTGCTTGGAAATTTCTTGAAAAAGCTCTGGTTTTTAATATTGTGCCTCCTATTCTTGTTCTTGCTTTGCTCTCCAAAAGGTATGCTTGTTTTTGTTTGATGTGGTCATTTTGTGTTTCATTTGTATTGTGGGGTTTTAGTGAATGGGTTTTTTGTATTTTCTGCAATTGTGCTTGGTTGCCTTTTTTCTTGTTGTTGTTACTGTTTGATTCAAGAAATGGGTTTTTGTAGATCATGACAATGATCTTATGTAAGTAAAAAGTAATTGATTTGTATATATTGAAGTTTAACTTCTGTTTGGGCTGGGATGACAAATTTCAGCCTATTTGTTTGCTGTTTGATGGTGTTTTCAATAGTTTTGTAAAAGATTATTATCATCATAATGATGTCTGATTTTGTTAATTCCTCCTCCTTGTGATGACTGCTGGTTTTGTGAAATAGCATGTGAGGCTTTGAAAAAGATGGTTAAATCCGAGCAACACATAAGAAAAAAAAGCTGTATTATGCAGTTTGATATCTGCTTGCCATATTTTATTTGTAATCTTGCCGTTGAGTGCCATAGTTTGCTGATACTGCTAACAATCATTAATGAAGATGTGTTTTCAAGTACTTGCGCGAAGTCTGTTTATAGTTACAACAACTTATCTCATACTACTATTCCTTGTTTTCTTCAGCATTATTCCAGAGCGACATTCTCAGCCTGCAGCATTTAGGCTATACATGGAACTTCTCAAGAGGCATGCCTTCACTCTCATATCGCAATTGAAGTGGCCGAATAGCCATATGTAAGTAATCATCATAACTGTGTTTCTTATGCTTAAAACATCATTAGCAACAGGTAGCATGTATGGTGATGGAAGTGCTTATAATGATTTTAACTTGAATTGTATTAAGATACATCATATTATACACTCTTATATCTTTGAATTAGCCTGGTATCTGTATCACTCAGAATCGTTAAATCCAGGTATGTAAGCAAAGCTAAATATACAGAGGCACTTCACATTTTCTCTACAAAATTAGTATTGATCACGAATCTAAATCAAATTCTATTTTATATAATGGATTATGTATGAAACCGAAAAAAAGGGTAGGGATGCTTAATCACTTTTGGACTTACATCAAGAACTTATGCTCAAGAGACAAAGATATTCATTCCTTAGACTATGTAATCTAGGGAATATCTTTGTGAACCTAATTAGAATATGCACACGAACATGGGCAAGTACGTGATTGTCATACCTGTTTTCACTTGAAAAGGCCTGAGCATGTTTTGAATGCAATACTTTACAACACCAGACCTTTGTTCTATGCACCAATAGTCTAACGAGGTGAGCAGCGCATCACTTAGACATTCATAGAAATTCTTTTTGTCAGATTTGTTTCCTTGTGAGTACTACACTCGCTTAGTTATGACTATAATCTGTGGTTTTGTTCTATTTGATATATTTTGATCCACGTGACATTGATGCAATGTGCCTATTTATACTCCACCTTACCTCCTTGTGGATATGCCTACTTATTGAAGTATATGTACCTATTTTGGAGTTTAAGGTATTAGTTTTTCTTGTCCAGTATGACTTTCAATAAAGATTTTTCTGTTTGCAGTTCTGTTTATAGTTTAAAAAATTTCTCACACTTTCAGGATCATCAATTCTGTTGACAAAGTTCTCCAGCTTTCTGAATTATTTGGTGTCCCAGCCGGTGAACCTGGTATTCTTGTAGTAGAATTTATTTTTTCAATTGCGTGGCAGTTACTAGATGCCGCACTGGATGATGAAGGGTTGCTGGAACTTGCACCAAAGAAAAAATTCGGATGGATATTCAAACCTGAGAATATGGATATAGATGGTCAAGGTAATTATAATGAGAAGAGGACCACCCATCAGGAGAGATTGAAGAGTGTTAATACTGTGATGGCCATAGAGTTATTTGGTCAATTTCTGCAAAACAAAGCTACTTTTGGAATGCTTCATTTGGCACGCAGAAACATGTACATATTTCTTTCGTTTTCCAACTTCTTGCAGTTTTCTGTTGCTATGAAGTATTGATCATTAAAAATTAATTTGGTCAACTTGATGCATGAAATTAATAGAGAACACTTACCCTATCACCTGTCATCTTCAAAGCTTTTGAGATGGCTCTATAGGAATGTAGGAATCACGTAACTATTTAATATTTTTAGGGCATCTTTGTTTTACATTATAAGCTAAATTACTGATAAATTCTATTGACTGTTTGTTTGATAAGTAAAAGATACTTATGTGTTAATGTTTGACTTGTAAGTTAAATTTTGAGATGTACAAAATGTGTACTTCAGTAATATTTTATTTTACAATTGACTTCATATCAATGAACACTTAAAATTTTATAGGTAACTTCTAGCACTTCTTCTTTACTTAGAAGTTCTTTTGACTTTTATTTATTAGTATTACTTCCATGATCTACATATTACTAATAAAAAATATTCAAGCTAATAGTAGCATAAAAGACAATAAAATATGCATTTTACTTGTAAGTAATAGCAGTAAATTTAAGTGAATATTACTTTTTATAAACCAAATGGGCCCTTAATATTACCGTGATCCTGATCATTGCTTGCAACTCTGTAAGGCCTGCACATTGGAGAGATTTCATCGAGCATGTACAGTTGCTTATAGTTAATTCATCAGCCTTGAGAAATTCAAAAGTTATGACGCCGGAGCTTCTTGTCCAATTGATATCAGCTACTCGCAAAGTCATGTCCCGAGAATGTAAAACAAGTTATCTTCAGGAGTTCCAAGAGATACTCGCGTGTGATCCTCTGGCTTCTTCTGCAGGTCTCTGTCATGGAACTAGTCGTTCTGCAATTTGGCTACCTCTTGATTTAGTTCTAGAAGATGCAATGGATGCTTCACAAGTCAATGCAACTAGTGCCATTGAGATTGTTACTGGTAAAATCTACTTTACTGTTAATCAATGAAAGAAGCAAAAGATGGTATTATTCATTCATAAGAAAATTTAAAACTACCAACATATTGGATTCGTATATGTCAGGTTCTGTAAAGGCTCTTCAAGCAATGAGTGGTAGCACTTGGTATGACTGTTTCTTAGGTCTTTGGATGGCAGCTTTACGCCTTGTTCAAAGGGTTTGGTTTTTCTAACTTATCATTTTCTTAAAATTTATAAACAAATTTTGATTGATTTTGTTCCAATCTTATTTCTTCATCAATGTTGTAGGAAAGAGATCCCATTGAGGGGCCTGTGCCACACCTCGTCACTCGCTTGAGCATGTTGTTGTCTATTGCAACTCTCGTCATAGTTAATCTCATTAAAGAAGAGGAAATTGCTTTAACTGCAGAGGCAGAAGTCCACAATGAAAAACACAGTAAAGAACGTGTTCCTGGAAAGCGGCGTAGAGACTTGGTTACTTGCTTGCAGAAGTTGGGGGATTTTAAGACTCTGTTGACTCCACCTGAATCAGTTATCCCTGCAGCCAATCAGGCTGCAGCAAAAGCAATGATGTTTATAGCAACCATCAATGCTGGCAATGCGTACTCTGACTGTGCCAGCATAAAAGACACGTCTATTAAATGTTGTAAGTGGTATCTTTCGTAACTCATGTACGATCACTAATATCTGATGTTTCAGTTTCCAGAATATATTCACATGTGAGTTTTTTTTATGTCTGGCGCCTGTAGTGCATATGCCACCGTAGATGTTTACACTAAGGGGGCTTTTGGATGGTAGATTGAAATGGGAATCAAGAATGGGAATGCAGGTATGAGAATGGGTATCCCAAGGGGTGGGGAATGAATTACCCACCAAGTGGGAATGGGGTTCCCATTCCCCACAACAAAATTGCTAATCCAAACACCAACACATGGGTTTGAGGTTTTGATTCCTGTTAACCGGGCTCATTAATCATGAACGAAACGTCCCCTAAGTGAATGAATTTTCTTAGCGTGACTTATCTTTCAAATGACAAAATCTTTAGGTAGATCGATATTGCCTAGTTAAGATCTTTACCTGGGTTAATGGGCATATGCATATAAAATGAGTAACAAAAGGTGTTGGAAACGGACCTGATATTAGATGTATTGAACCCATTTTATGAAACAGGCGAGTTAACATCTGTAGTATCACCACCCATAACTGTCTTAGGGTTCATACATGAGCACTTCAATGAGACAAGAACAGAAACAAAAGATAAAGGTCGACCTATTGGACAATTGTCTCTTCACACTTAATTCTTCATGTGCCTAATTATTTAAGGAGGTAATTTATTGTAAAAGCAAAAGTAGATTTATTTTCATAGAACTTGAACTTCCCTCGAATTCTGTGCATAGAACTTGAAATTCCCTCGAATTCTTAATCTTTATTGATAATGTCTAAACTGACTAGCATATATTTTTATTTGCAGCTGGAAACTTGCACCATTTGATTATTGAGGCTTGTATCGCACGAAAACTACTAGACACGTCAGTGTACTTTTGGCCAGGTTATGTGAACGGACTTACAGACCAAATATCTCATAATGTGCCTGTCCAAGTTCCTGGTTGGTCATCATTCATGAAGGGGGGTCAACTAACTCCAGTAGTAATTAATGCTTTAGTTTCATCTCCGGCTTCAAGGTATACACAAGGCCCTTAGGGTATCCATTTTTGTAATTGTCATAGAGTAATCTTCTACACCAGTCATCTGATCAATGTTACACTCTTCTATGTCAAAGCCGATATTACTACTAAGGTCCTATATAACATTTGAATCTACGTACGTTACTCTAACACAGACTTTTCTGACAATAAATCTAAAAATTCATTGATGTTGAGCAATTTGATTCAGTGTCGGAACATTTCAAAACTAAGCTTTACTTTCAGTTTTTTTTAAGTACCTGTGCCCCCCTGCTTGTCACCCAACTAATCTACTATAAATAAGAATGGTGAAGTGACATATATCTATATACTAATGTTTTGGAAAGCTTCAAGTTATGGGTCCATGGACCTTTTCAAGTTTTAACCTTCCATGGTAATAGAGAAATACTGGTCATTAACATCTAACTGGTTGAGTGGAGGTCCTTCGCAGATTCTTCAAGCGAAAATATTTTATTTTTGTAAACTAGTTTTATCAATTACTAAATATGTACCACCAACTCCTTTAGCCCTTAGATCTGTATGTATTACATTACACATGTTGGAACTTTATGAAGTCTTTATTATTACTATAACATATTTTAGCTACTTTTTTGGTGTTTAGTTGATTACTGTGCCTCTTAACCATGTTTAAAACACCAACTGAAGCAATGTGTATATCTATTTTCATATTTGGACTTGGACATGAAAGCTTTAAAGATCAATGACATTATAGTATTCACAGCAAGCGCCAGTTGTTTAACTGTAGAATGTCTCAACAAATTTCTATATTTTGATCCCATTCACAACGTCACTATTAAAACACGAATAGAAAACGGTGTATATATTCATAGGTTCGATACAAAGGATGGATATGTGAAAATCATTTATGTAAATTATTTACTCTATATTTAAATATGGAGACAGTTTCTGCCTTCGCATATGATGCTAATAAACCTATAAATATTTAATAGTTTCCCCCTGCCTCCCTATGTAAGAAAGTACAATGGAAAATATTTTTACTAATATATCCTTGTCCATAGCCAGGTCTTCAGTTATACGTTTTTTTTTCCTGCTGTTGGCTATATCAGATGCTCTCATTTATTGATTAGACAAGGTTAAGCAACTGAAATTTAAGCTCATAAATTTGATGGAAGCTTCGCAGAACTTGATAAAATCTTTGAGATTGCCGTTCAAGGATCAGATGATGACAAGACAACAGCTGCTACTATCCTTTGTGGTGCTTCTTTAAATTGTGGTTGGAATGTTCAGGTAGTCTACACTGAAGCATTTGTAATAGGATCATCCACATAAAATAAAACAAGTCATTAATTTCTTGGACATGCATGCTTTACTAGGTCAACGAAGCCAACATCATTATCTTCTCTTTATTTAGCCATGTTGAAGTGCAGATATGGTAACTGTAGTATATTTTGACATTTTCAGGAACACACTGTTTATTTCATAACAAGATTGTTGTGTCTTCCTGTTCCTGCTGATTATTCTGGTACTGACAGCCATCTGATAAGATATGCTCCAATGTTGAATGTCCTTCTTGTGGGTATAGCAACAGTTGACTGTGTTCAGATATTCTCTTTGCATGGCTTGGTATGTGAAGCTTATACTGGTGTACACATATGTATATTTATAATAAATATGCTCAGTAGTGTTCTGAAAATTTCTGTCTCACTAGCACAAACTCTAATTTATTGATCTTACTTTTAGGTTCCACAACTTGCTGGTGCGCTGATGCCAATCTGTGAAGTATTTGGGTCATGTGTGCCAAATGTTTCATGGACTTCAGCAACAGGAGAAGAGATTTCTGCCCATGCAGTATTCTCAAATGCATTTGCACTTCTTCTAATGCTATGGAGATTTAATCATCCACCTCTAGAACATGGAGTAGGCGAGGTACCGCCAGTAGGAACCCAGCTTACTCCTGAGTACCTCTTACAAGTAAGAAATTCCCAGTTAGTATGCAATGAAAATGTTTACTGGGACCAAAATAGGCGGAGACTTGCTGCTGATGCAAATTCGTCATTATCTGAACCCATATTCGTTGATACCTTTCCAAAATTAAAAGTATGGTACCGTCAGCATTTGGCATGCATCGCTTCACCACTCTCTGGCCTTGTTCATGGAACTCCTGTTCATCAGATTGTAAATGACCTTCTTACTATGATGTTCAAGAAGATTATAAATAATGGAAACCAGACTATGACATCCGCAATATCTGGTAGTACTGCCTCATCTGAAATAGGTAAAGAAACAGGCTCAAGGCCTATGTTAGCAGGTTGGGATATTCTTGAAGCTGTTCCTTTTGTTGTTGATGCTGCTTTAACAGCATGCGCGCATGGAAGACTTTCCCCTCGTGAACTGTGTACAGGTTAGTCTCTGATATGAGTATTTGATCTATTGTTTTATTAGCTGCAAGTACATTGAGTTTTACCAACATTTGAGGTTTTCTTATGGATTCTTGTCAGTTTCACACATGCTAGAAAGTAAATTCTCCTTGCTTGCATTCAAAAATTCACTCCACTCAACTGCTGAACTCTCATTTATTGAATCATGACAATTTTGTCTGAACCCAACTTGTTTGCAGTCACCAATCTGTGATCCTTTTGCAATACTCTTGGTACATTTGATTTAACACAAAGGGTTTTGCTGCAGTTTCTGGAAACCTTAGACAGAATTTGAAGTTGATGATTACAAAAATTTCTTCATTCTGTGGCAGGGCTTAAAGATTTAGCTGATTTTCTTCCTGCATCCTTAGCATCCATCGTAAGTTACTTTTCGGCGGAAGTAAGTCGTGGTGTATGGAAACCAGTATTTATGAATGGAGTAGATTGGCCAAGTCCGGCTGCAAATCTGGCAAATGTTGAAGAACAAATTAAGAAGATCCTAGCTGCTACTGGTGTAGATGTGCCAAGCCTTGTTGCAGGTTACCTTCCTCAAACCACAAATTATTACCAAAAAACCTTTTAGTAAAAAGGACCATCAGTCTATCACACAAGTTATAGAACATCGAGTTGGGTCTTGATACTAGATCACATTTTAAAACTTTTGACAGTCTTGGTTGCAGGATTAGGAAGTTTTTATCTATAAATAGATAAATAGATAGTTCAATCAATGTCAACACTTGTGCCATGTTTGGGGTGGAATAGAATGGATGTGGTAATGGAATAAATAATTTGGAAAAAAATAGAGCGCAAAAAGAAGGATGCAGGGCTTAAACTGAAAAGTGTGATAGCAGTGGTTACAGTTTACTAGAAGATCTGAGGAGAAGAAAAAAGTAATTAAATTATGTGACCATTTAGTTGGAGGAATTAAACTTTATATATTTTGTGTACTTATCCAGCTGTGAATACCTTATATATAGTAAGCAATGGTAACTTGGTCTACCTACAGGCTACAACGAATGTTACAAATTTCTATTTTCTGTTTTTCTGAGGCCGGCTATTCTAAGATTATGGATTACAACTTTTTCCTTGCAGGGGGGAGTTCACCGGCAACGCTTCCACTGCCTTTGGCTGCCTTTGTAAGCCTTACAATAACTTACAAACTAGACAAAGACTCACAGCGGTTCCTCAATCTGGCTGGTCCGGCCTTGGAGTCCCTTGCAGCCGGTTGCCCATGGCCATGCATGCCAATTGTGGCATCCTTGTGGACCCAAAAGGCAAAACGCTGGAGTGATTTTCTCATCTTCTCTGCTTCACGTACTGTCTTTCTCCATGACAATGGTGCAGTAATTCAGCTTCTTAAGAGTTGCTTTACTGCTGCACTTGGGCTGAAAAGCAGCCTTACTTCAAGCAGTGGAGGCGTTGGACCGTTACTTGGGCATGGATTTGAATCCCAATCTCATGGTGAGTTATCCCCAGTTGCCCCTGGGATTTTATACTTGCGCTCGTATAGGTCCATCAGAGATATAATTTTCATGAGAGAAGAAATTATTTCTCTATTAATGCAGTCTGTAAAAGATATAGTTTGCAATGGGTTTCGAAGAGAACGAATAGCGAAGCTGAAGAAAGCCAAAAATGGAATGAAGTATGGGCAGGTTTCACTTGCTACTGTTATGACAAAGGTTAAATTAGCTGCATCACTGGCAGCTACTCTAGCATGGTTTGGGGGCATTCAGTTGGTTCAGTCATTAATAAAAGAAACTCTACCATCATGGTTTATATCTGTTCATAGATCTCAGCATGAAGATGATGCAGGAGGCGCAGTTGCAATGCTTGGCGGATATGCATTAGCACATTTTGCTTTGCTATGTGGAGCTCTCGCTTGGGGTGTGGACACATCCTCGTCAGCATCAAAGCGCCGGCCTAAAATTTTAGGCTATCACATGGAATTTCTTGCAAGTGCTCTGGACGGGAAAATATCACTCGGTTGTGATCCAGCCACTTGGCGTGCATATGTGTCGGGTTTTTCGAGTCTGATGGTAGGATGCACACCAAATTGGTTGTCAGAGCTAGATGTACAAGTGTTGAAAAGGATCAGCAAGGGGCTTATGCATTGGAATGAGGAACTTGCTCTTTCTTTGCTAGCAGCAGGTGGCGTTGGTACAATGGGAGCAGCTGCTGAACTGATCGGCCAAAGTAGTCTATAGAGTTGAAATTAATTTTTTAACCAAAGTTTTCTTTAGGTCCAAATCATTTTAATAGAAGTATTGTCATCGAGCTCTCAGGTATGTTTGCATATCTAGGTTTCTTAATCTTTGTATGGGAGACGATAGACTCAAATTCTATTGGTAAATATAATCTGTTTACTTGTTGAGCTAATTTCCATTCTGCTCATATGCCCTTGAACATATAGGGCGGTTGGTATATCTAACAAGTGACAGGATTGTGGTGCAAGAAGCCTTCACAAGTTGTTGATTGTATTCTGATTTTGTGCCTCTGTATCGTAATTGTTACTCCCTCTGTCAATCATTTTTTTTACAATTTCCTTTTTGGATGTATTATCCAATTTTTTACATTTCAATACTTATCAGTTATAGTTAAATTTTATAATATAAAAGTCAACTACCCCCATTATTTTTCTCCATTGTGCTTTGTACTTTGTACATTAAATATCAATCGTTCTCAACACTGTCCTCACTTTTCTTATTTTTTCACTCTTACATTTGGGGGGACGGAGGGAGTATTTCATCAGTAAGGACTTGAGCTAGTTCGGCAGTTCCTGCCAGACTTAAAGAGCTGCAGATTGGAGTGTCGAGAATGGTCAGGCGATTTACCGGTGTTGAACTTTGAATTTTAGTGAAAGAACCACACTAAACATGTACAACAACTTGGAGATATTCTTTTGGTTTACACCAGTAACCTCTAATTTTTCAGTGTTATCTTGAATATAGTATATAATATATACACAGGAATTTATTTCAATACAACCATGACATTCCTAAATATGAAGTGTGCCATGAGATTTCGGAGAAGTCGCTTGGTTTTTAAAACTTTTAGATATTGATACGTATTTCTAGCATGCGGAAACTTCCAGCTAAACTTAAGATGAACTCATTGTTTACCATTTCTCCATTTTAAATTATGGGTGAAGGTCCTCATTGTCACTTTTTCTTTCCAAAAAAAAAAGCTCCTTGGACAAGATAACTTCAACCTATCACTTTGCAATATAGTAATTTATCCCTCGACCTTCTTTCACTTCAAAAAACCAAATCTTTCAATCCTAAAATGAGTTTTGCACGATTTTCAAACCTAAACACAACATGATATAGCATCTTTCTCCAAAAAATCAAAACGCTTAGTTATCTAACGTTAATAAATGATATTATTAAGTTGTATTTTCGGCCATATTTTCATAACTCTATGATATTTTAGACATTACTTGTGAAAATTGTGACATGGCCTTTTTTCTTAAATTATAGCATATTTCAAAATACGAATTACAACACTGCATTTTACAAGTTACAGTACACTGTATCGATTCTATTGAATGTGCCGTATACACCGAATTACAACGGCGAATTTAAAAAGAAAACATTACACCAAATAAAAGGAGTGCTTAGTGCTTACAACTCTCTCCGTCTCTCATTTCTTTCTCCCCCCAAACTGCGCATTACTTTATTTAATGTTTGTGGTCTTCGAAAATAAAAATAGATATCAGCTGATAAAAAAAATGCAGTTACTTATTTAATTTATAAGTCAAGATGATGAGCAAATGTAATATGATTTTGACCTTTCTCGCTCGTTTCAGATTAGCAATACTCTCTCTAGATCACTTTCGTGTTTACAAAACTCAACTTCGAAGTTGGAAGTGTAAACAACCGCCACCATGAAAAGTAAAAGCAGTGCCACTTTTCCCATTAAAAGCTAAATGTATAATATCAAACCAAAGTACAAATCTCCTAGTGTATCTTTGCTCTGATTACTTATTCTGTTTTGTTCTATTTTGTATACCATATAATTTCAGAACAATTGTGAAAACAAAATAATGTCTTCAAACTTCTGAGAAGGTTTACTAAATGAACATTGTATGGAGCTGTGTCCTCACCTCCCTCAAACACCAGGCATAATTGGACAAGAAGACAGATGAGATATAACGGCTCCATCATTGGCAGTCAGCGATGATCGCCTCCGTTGAATGTTATACTTCTGTAAAGAAACACATGATCATAGTTAGATTCAATCCTAAACATATCATATATGTAAATCTTAGGCATTGCAACAAAGGAAAAAGTTCAAAACTTCAAACCGAATATTGAATAGCTAGTCGATGACATCATCTCACCAAAATATGGGTTGTCTGGTACTACTTTGCAAAATTTCAAAATGTTGTATCACACAATAGGAGAATGGGCATAAGTCAGACCTGGAACCAAATTGCCCATCCTTTTGGCAAAAGGGATGTGAAGATGCTTGTTTTTTTTGAGATAATACATACCAAAACAGCTATTGGGCTAAATTAGTTAGTGCAAAGCCAGAAAATAGTACCATTATTGATCATAATACTGAAAAATAGTCAAACCAATGCTGGCTACAGACTCACAGTTTGTTTTGATTATTGTTTACCGAGATGGATATCTTTCATATGACTACATCCATTACAATTTCACCTTAAGAACAATGTCACTTTATGAATGGTGCATCTATCCACCATTTTCTCCACATCTATACTATACTATTAAAGCCGAAACATTAAAAGTTTGGTCGATCGGTACTTGAGCCGAAATATGGGCCTGTCGATACAACCAATTATTCTTTTTAACTAAAATATATTAATTTTTATATTTTTAAACTAAAATTACCTATTTAAATAAAACACATTATCTTTTTTAGATTTTCTAACTAAAAAAGCCCGATCCTATGCAATTACACGGGCGACAACAATGAGTTTTGCTTTCCAAGTGTAGATTTCGTTCTAAACATGTTAAAGTTTTCTCTTCGTCCATCGTTCAGAGCTCCAAATCTGTGAACTTCACCGTAGCCTACAAAGCTGTTTCCACCCCTAGAAAGCACGCCCCTTCTGGTTTTTGCTTGAGACTGTTTATTCATAATCGATACACGAAACTCGCATGCTGATTTGGTGCGCCGGTTGGTATTCGACCCACGAACCTCTTTAATTTAAAACATGATAGTATAATATATTTTTCATTATCTATTAAATCAAAACATTAAATATTAGGTTAGTATGATGGGTCGGTATTTGGGTTTAAATGTCTTTTTAACTTATTAAAGATTGATTGGTTGGTTTATATCTGGGTTTATAAGTCTCTTTAAATTATAACCAGTGTTGTAAAATAACGGGAATCGAACTTAATCGATGAAGTTATAGAACAAAGATTAATCGAAGATTAATGAGACTGATCGGGGATTAATCGTATAATTAATTGAATAACTAAATAATTAATCAGTTTGGCGAATTACGGAATATGGGTTAATCAGTGATTAGTTGTGATTAATCGTCGACTTTTAGAACAAGGATTGTAACATGTAAAAAAAATATTTTTTAACATTCTCATTAAAATATATATGTTCGATCTAATTTTTAATTAGCCATTTGACGGACTTAACTATTAAGAATTTATGTTGTTAAATAAAAAAATATTTAACCACATTAATATCATAATTTTATTTTCACAATAAAATTAGTTAAATTTAAAATATATACGATGAAATAACAAATATTATAACCGCCCGTGCATTGCACGGGTTATAAACTAGTTAGACAGTAACTAGTATAATAGAAGAAAATAAAGGTTCAATCAAGATTTTTATAATAGTATCCCATCAAAAGCCCGAATTACGAAATTGAGAACAGAATTCAATATGGAAAAGTAGAGTAGGGGAAAAGATAGAAAAAAAGGTGTAAAACTAAACAGCACAGTACTACTATTGGAATCTTGAAGACTATGATCATGATTGGGAGATGTATATTAGGCAGTACATAGGTTCCAGATGATGACAACTATAATTTATAGGATTTAATTTGGCTACCTGTTTAAGGTCTGCATGAAGTAATTACCCTTCAAACTAACTTAATAGGTAGTCAATTAAAAAGCGGAAAAGAACATCTCTACTTCAACAATTATTTAAAATACCCATGTTACCCAGACTCATTATTTAGCCTCGAGTATCCATATCAGACACTTGACAATCAAATAGTTCATTTTGGGGCAAAAACATGTAAAATTTTCAAAAAAAGAAATGTCAAGTCTGACACTTGGACGGGTATCATATTGGCCACTTCTTGCTGGGTGCTGGCAAGATTAAGATAAAAGTTAACTTACATTGCCAAGGGGTCATAGACTCATATTTATCCCCGAGTAGAAAATTACTACAAAGTTAATTTTTCGCTTCATATAGACATATCATTGTGCTCCAGCTCATCTAAGAAATAATAGAATTATTATCAAAATTGACTCTCTCTTTTTTTTTCCTTCAGCTTTATTTTAAAGCAAGTTAGTAGCATTTTATGAACTTTTGCTTATTTTCAGCATAATATAATTTTGTTCATGGTTGGAAGACAAAGGGAATTGTATGTCACCCAAGCAAGTGTCCACTTGTACTGTAATCACAATTCATTATGTTCACCTGAATTGCTAATCAAATACAATTCTCTAAGGTTGGTGCATTCACGTGAAATATGATGAAAAGTGTTCTAGTATTCAGTATGCTCATGGGTAGCTGAAAGAATATCGCAATATTTCTTGTTTACTTGGATGATATTCCCTTAAAACCACTTGACTCCAGAATTACAATAACATACAATCTTAAATATCTATGAAGAATTAAGTCACTATATATCACATATAATTCAATTTAACGGGAAATTATCAATTGGTAACATGAAAGACGCATCCGGAAAGGCAAGGAACTTTTAGTTTCAAAATTTAACTGGAAATAAGAAGGCTGTAATACAAATATACATGAAACATGCAGAGTTGCACACAAGCATAAATGAGTGTTCAACTACAATGTCGTTCATGGGATTCTGCTATACTATGTACAAACCAAAGATTCACACTAATAGGTATAAAACTGTTGAAAACCAAAAACAAAATTAACATCATCAAATCCTGGTCGACAACTGCTTAATTTCATATAATATATGTGTACGTACTTAAAATTCTATCCACATTCAACATGTGATAGTAGTTAGTATACTTGTATCCCGTCAAAGGCTATAAGAATCTACAGGAATGGACTAATATCCTAAAGAATCAGCTCTATAAAGCTAATAAAAACAAACAAGAAAGATTTCACTTATTTAAGTATGAATCCAATTGTATCTAACAATATCAATTTAAGCCTTTATAAAGTATGATGTATCAAAAGGACAGACTTAAATGATTTCATTGCAAGAACTACAACACGCAAGAATTCCAAACAGCAGAGGTGATAGAATACTTAGATCACTTGAGAAATCTCAGTCTAGTGCATATCCCTCTTCCCTTTGGTAAGGTTCGAGGCATAAGCGTGACAACGTGAGTACTCGAATTACTGTGGTTGACTAATATGATTAAAAGATAAATCTTTTACTCAAGAATTTAATCCAACAAGCTTATAAAATCATAAACTAACCCAAAAAACCTAAAACTGATCCTAATTGGAAGCAAACTACTCTTAATCAGTACAAACTTTGCAATGCCAATTCACTATCAAGATAAACAAAAGAACTTATAACAATCAACTCGAGCCTTAACTCATCCCTTAAAACAGAAATAAAAAAGAATAAATTTTAAAGTATGAAATCCTGAAAAACACATCTTTATCCACATAACTAGGAAAAAACTCCAATTAATACTCCACTATTACAACCTATATATTCAATTACAAAAACAGATAACTCTATTCTTAACTCACTAAAGCAAAAAAAATAAATTTAAGCATCATATACTCAAAAGCACATGTCTCTATTCATTAAACAATCCACTACCATGATATACTTTGTAATTCGATAGACACTAGTTAATGTCAATCCACTAGCATGATATACGAAACAACTCCAATTAGTTCTCCATTATCACAGCCTAGATTTTAAATCAGCGTAATTACAATAACAATCAACTCTATACGCAACTCATTCCATAACATAAAAAACAGATTAAATTCTTAAGCATAAAATCCTCAAAAGTATATATCTTAATTCAAAACATGATCCAATTTAGAATCAAGAAACTCACTTTTTGTGCTTCCTTCCACGTTTAACACTCCAGCCTTCCAGCTTAGCAACCGGGCATCCACACTTATCCCGGAAAATCAAAACAGCCCGTCCGTTAGGCGGCGCCATCTTCCTCAACTCCCCCCTCAAGCATTCATAATCAGGGTTGCTTTCTTTCCCACCTTTCCAAGGCAACAAATCAACTTCCCTCACCCCCTTCCCATCCAATCTCAAACACTCCTCATTCTGCAGCTGCAAATCAAACTCCAAGGCCTTCTTCAAGCCCTTACAGCCCACTCTCTTGCACTTTCTCGACCCAAAACACATATTAAAAACCACAACAGTAGAAACAAAGAAAAGGGTGAAGGAAACATAGTAAATAGACAGAGAAAAGTCAAGGGCATAAAGGGTAGGCGATATTATCGGGATTAATAAAGAAACAGAGTGAACGATGTAAGATAAGTAAGATGAGATCAAGAAAGTGCCTGAGAAAAGAGCTAGGATTAGGATGATGACGTCACCAATGTTTGAAGATGAGTGGTGGTGGCAGGGTGAGGATGATGGGGGGAGATTATTAGGGTTAGGGTTTGATGGGTGTCTGGGCATGGTGGTGGTGGTGGTGGTCAAGGAGGAGGAGAGGTGGTGGTGGTGGGGATGGCGCATGTTAGTACAAATGGGTTGGGTTGAGTTTGGTTTGGGTTGTTGATATAGGGTGGCTTAATGCTTTGTGGGCTTCCTTAACCATGGTAACGCGCATATTAGTTGACTTCTCAATTCACATGCCGTACGTTAGCCATTGTTACTTTTGTCCTTGTGGTTGGGTAATTTTACGTAAGCCTACGTTAGAGATTTTTTTTTTTTTGGAAAATATTAGGGATTTTTATTTGTTTTTTTCATAAATAATCAATATAATATGTAGTAAATTTTTATAAATTATTAAAACCAGTACCACTATATTTTATTTATTATCACAAGATTAAGCGGCCGTTTGGTTGGGTTTAAAATAAGTCTTCTCGATTAAAGTAAGAAGTGAAGTCAAAGTTAGATGTAAGTTAAGATTTATAAGTGATCAAAGTGTTTGGAAAAAAATCAGAAATTCCGAAAAAAGGTTAGCATTTGTAACTTCTAAAAAATGTTTCTACTTTTTACACATGTCAAGAAAAACATAAGACAACTTCTTTGTTGCAGAAGAAGTGGATGGCCCAGCTGCGCTAGGAAAAAGAAACACCGACTCCTTCATGCATACTCCACTTGGCTCGGGGAATATAGCTCAGTTGGTAGAACTCCGCTCTTGTAATTGGGTCGTTGCGATTACGGATTGGATGTCTAATTGTCCAGGCGGTAACGATGGTATCTTGTACTCGAACCGGTGGCTCACTTTTTCTAAATAATGGGGAAGAAGATTGAAACATATCACTGAAAAACTCTATTAAAACAAAGATGGGCGGTTAAGAACGTAGAGGAGGTAGGATGGGCAGTTGCTCAGATCCAGTATGGATCGTGCGTGGATGGTAGTTGGAGTCAGCGGCTCTCCCAGGTTCCATCATTTGAGATCTCTGGGGAAGAGGATCAAATAAAACAGGCACTAAATATACTCCCTCCGTCCCGGTGAGTTATATACATTGGGATTGGACACGGAGACCAAAAAAAATGTAAGAAATTAGTAAAGTTAAATGGAAAGTAGGTAAAGTGGTGGGACTCATATATTTTTTAATAATAGATTTGAGATAGTAGAGAAAAGTAGTGAGTGTAATAGTGTTTTTATTATTATAAAATGGAGATAGTGGGAGAATGTAGTGGGTGTAGTAGTGTTTTATATTATAAAAAATTGCTATTTTGGGAATGTATAGAAATGATGGGACATCCCAAAAAGGAAACGGTATAGAATTGATTGGGACGGAGGGAGTATGTTGTTATGTTAGACTAAAAATCTGTGGTTCAAATATTAATTTATCATTAATCAAGTTTCTATGATATGTGTTAGATATAATTGATGATTACTAATATTCTTAAAGTCTGTTTTAGAACAGGAATCATCAGAGTTTAATCTGGAAGCTGATCAGAGTTTAGTAAAGTCTGACAGAGTTTGATAAAGTCTGATCAGAGTTTACATAGTCAAGACTCGACAGAGTTTACACGTGGAAAGAGCTCAGAAGCGGATATACTTCAAGGAAGGATAGAAGCGGAGGAGTGATTTGCTGACTATGGAAACTAAACAGAAAACTGGAGCAATCTTTGATTGATAGAATTCATAGCTGATTTATAGGATATCAAATCAGAGATTGATTTTGTAACTGTGTCTATATAAACACAGATTAGGGTTACTCTATATGAGTTGAGTTATCGAGTATATTTTACAGAACCCTAGCAGCTCTTAGTGATACATTATAAATCACTGAGAGAGTTTTTGTAACCATTCAAGCTTTGTGAATAAGAGTTTACTGCTTTCAAGCTCTTATATTGTCTTATTGTGTTACAGATTGTGATCACTATATCAGATTATATAGTGAATTTATAGGACCTAACAAGTGGTATCAGAGCCAGCTCTGTTAAGATTACTACAGTGAGATCTTAAACACAATCATGTCTGAAAAATCACAAGCTTCATCCTTTAGAGTTCCAATCCTTAAGGCATCTGAATATCCAGTCTGGAAAGAGAGAATGATAATATTCTTAGACTCTGTTGATCCAGAATATCTTGACAGGATCTTTGATGGACCACATATGCCCACCAAGCTCTCTGTTGGGCTTGCTGATGAACCTCAGAAGATGGTTCCAAAAGAAAAGAAAGATTATACCCCTGAGGACATCCTGTCAATTAGTAAAGACTCAAAGGTGAAACACCTTTTGCACAGTGCCCTTGACAATGCAATGTCTAATAGGGTAATTGGGTGCAAAACTGCTAAACAAATCTGGGATGCTCTGGAAACCAGATGTCAAGGAACTCAGGCCATTAAGAAAAACAGAAAAACAATCCTTACACAGGAGTATGAGCACTTTGACTCAAAATCTGGTGAGTCTCTGACAGATCTGTATGACAGATTTGTCAAACTGTTGAATGACTTATCTCTGGTGGACAAGGAATATGATCTTGAAGACTCAAATCTCAAATTCCTTCTGGCTCTTCCTGAAAAATGGGATTTGAAAGTCACCACAATAAGAGACAATCTTGATCTTGGAGAAATGTCTCTTGATGATGTTTATGGAAGACTGAAGACTCATGAACTTGAAATGGAGCAAAGGAGCAAACGTCATGGAGGAAAATCAAAGTCTGTTGCTCTGAAAGTTCAAGAAGAAGCTGCTAAGAGCAAAGGAAAAGCTCATGTCACAAAGTCTGACATTGAGTCATCAAACTCTGATAACTCAAACTCTGATGTTCCCTCAGACTCTGAAGAAAGTGATGATGAGATGATGCAGTTAGCAGCATTGATGGTGAAAAGCTTCAAGAAGTTGGCCTACAAAAAGTTCAACAAAGGCAAAAGTTTTTCAAGGAAAGACAGAAACTCTGACAGAGTTTATGACAAGAAGAACTTTAAGAAGAATGAGGGCAAAGAAGGAAAAGCTGGAAAAGCTGACAAGTATACCTGTTTCAACTGTGGTGAAAAGGGACACTTTGCATCTGAATGCAAGAAAGCCAAGAAGGAAAAAGAAAAGGCCTTTATCACCAAGAAAGGAAACTGGACAGATACTTCTGATTCAGAAGAAGAAGTCAATTATGCTCTGATGGCAAACACTGACAACAACTCTGAATCTCCTGCTAAGGTACCTCATTCTACTCTTGCCTTTGATACTGAAGATATAACTGAGTTAAGATTGTTTCTTAAAACTTTGCATACCAGCTTTAGAGATCAGACTTTAGAAAATGAAAGATTAAAATCTGAAACTCTAAGTGTAAAGAAAAGGAATGATTATCTAGAAAAAGAATTAGTTCAGATGTTGGAAGTTCAGAAAGAAAGAGATGATGCTGTCATTGTCAAAGATGAATTATTAAAGAGGTATGCATCTCTTCAATCAGAACTTGCTAAGGAAAGGGAAATTATTAAAACATGGACTAATTCAGGCAAAACTACTCAGGATATCTTAGGTAGTGGAAACTGGAAGAAGGGACTAGGTTACACTGATAACTCAGAAGCTGAGTCATCAAAAACAGAGTTTATTAAAACTCAAAAACCTAAGGTTAAACCTGTCAAATTTGTTGTTGAATCCTCTAAGTCTAAACAGAGTAGACCAAAATCAGAGATTAACAAAAATTTAAAATCTGATAAGCCCAAACAGGTTAACATAGGACTGATGACTCAGAAACAGCTTAAACACAAGCTTAAAGAAGTAAAGTCTGATGACAAAAACAAGGAGCCTAGGAAGAACAGAAATGGCAAGATTGGAATAGACAAGAGTAATAACTACATGCCTGTTCCAAATGCACCTAGGAAGACATGCCATAACTGTGGTAATACTAATCATCTTGCTAATTTTTGCAGGAAGAACAAGGACATTAACTCTTTACCTACAAAGTCTGGAGTTAGAAAAAGTAGTATTAGATATAAACCACAAGATCCATGTTTTCATTGTGGTAGTTTATGGCATTCTATTTATACTTGCAAAGAATATCATAGTTTGTATTATGATTATTATCAATTAAAACCTTCTTTGAAGAAGTTTAATAAAAGCTCTGCAAGTACAAAATCTGTTTCTAGTACAAACTCTGTTGCAAAGTCTGTTAGCTCAAACTCTGATAATAATACCGCTGCAAAAGCTAACAAACTTAATAAGGCCAAGGGATCCAAGCAAGTCTGGGTCCTTAAAACTAACAATTAGTGGTCTTTGTGATTGCAGGGCAACAGGAAGAATATTCTAGTCTTGGACAGTGGATGTTCAGGACACATGACTGGAAATAAGTCCCTGCTGTCAGAGTTTGTGGAGAAGGCTGGCCCAAGTGTTTCTTATGGAGATGGCAACATAGGAAGGACTCTGGGATATGGCAACATCAATCTTGGAAATGTCATCATATCAAATGTAGCTCTTGTTCAAGGGCTAAAACACAATTTACTCTCTGTCAGTCAAATCTGTGACAGAGGATATCATGTTGATTTCTATGAAGAACACAGTGAGATAGTAAGCAAGTCAACAGGCAAAGTGGCAGTGATCGCTCACAGACATGGGAATATTTATGAAATCCACTTGCCTACAAACTCTGAAGGAAAAGCAATCTGTTTGTCTACAAGGATCTCTGCAGAAGAAAGTTGGAAGTGGCATAAGAAGCTCTCACACCTAAACTTCAACTCCATAAATGAGCTTATAAAGAAAAAGCTTGTGAGAGGACTCCCTGAATCACTACTTACATCTGATGGATTATGTGATTCATGTCAAAAGGCCAAGCAGAGAAAGACATCCTTCAAGAGTAAGACTGAATTCTCAATAAAGAAACCATATCATCTTCTACATGTTGATCTATTTGGACCAGTTAATGTACCATCCATTGCAAGGAAGAAATATGCTCTTGTCATTGTTGATGAGTATACCAGATACACTTGGGTATATTTTCTTCACTCTAAAGATGAAACAGCCTTGCATCTGATGGATCATGTGACACAACTGGACCATGGATCTGAAGACAAAGTGAAGATCATTAGAAGTGATAATGGAACTGAGTTCAGAAATTCAACAATGGAAGAGTTCTGCAAAGAAAGAGGTGTAGTGCAACAATTCTCTGCACCTGGTACACCACAGCAAAATGGTGTAGTTGAAAGGAAAAACAGGACTCTTATAGAAGCTGCCAGAACTATGCTTGATGAGGCTAAATTGCCTACTTATTTCTGGGCAGAAGCTGTTCAAACAGCCTGTTTCACTCAAAATGCAACCTTGATTAATAAGCATGGCATGACCCCATATGAGATGGTGAAGAAAAAGAAGCCAAATCTGAAGTATTTTCATATATTTGGGTGCAAATGCTTTGTCTTGAAGACTCATCCAGAACAGCTTACCAAGTTTGATTTAAAAGCTGATGAAGGCATCTTTGTAGGTTATCCTCTGATAACAAAGGCCTTCAGAGTCTACAATCTAAGAACCAAGGTGATCATGGAATCCATACATGTGTCATTTGATGACAAGAAAATCATGGGCTTAACTGATATGGATGATCATGAAGAACTGCATTTTGAAAATGAAGAAATATTCTCTGATTCGATAAACTCTGATGAGCAGTCAAACTCTGACTGTGAAAAAGATACAGCAAACTCTGATGAAAATTTACAAGTTCATGATGATGGAGCACTTGCTGAGGGGGAGCATCAGAATGTTTCAGACTCTACCCAAGATTCCTCAGAGAATGCTGACTCAAACTCATCAGAGAATACTGATTCAAACTCTGATAGCACAAATACAGGGGGAGCTACAGAGAATAATCAACAGAATCAAGAGAGCATGGATCAAGGGGGAGGATCCAATGATGAAAATGGTCAACTTCCACATGCTAGGAAGTGGACAAAATCTCACACACCTGATTTAATAATTGGAAATCCAGAAGCAGGTGTGCAAACAAGGACAGCTACAGCAAATGAGTGTTTACATCATTGCTTTCTGTCTCAAACTGAACCAAAGAGAGTGGAGGAAGCTCTTCAAGATGCTGACTGGATTCAAGCCATGCAAGAGGAGCTAAATGAGTTTGAGAGAAACAAAGTATGGACCCTAGTACCAAGACCTAAAGACAGATCCATAGTTGGTACAAAATGGGTGTTCAGAAACAAAACTGACAGTGAGGGTGTCATTACAAGAAATAAAGCAAGGCTTGTGGCAAAAGGGTATTCACAACAGGAAGGTATTGATTATGATGAGACATTTGCTCCAGTTGCAAGATTGGAGGCAATCAGAATCTTTCTGGCCTATGCTGCTCACAAGAAATTCAAAGTATTTCAGATGGATGTCAAAAGTGCTTTTCTAAATGGGAAACTGGATGAGGAGGTATATGTTGAACAACCTCCAGGTTTTGTGGATCCAAAACATCCAGACTATGTCTACAGGTTGGACAAAGCACTTTATGGACTAAAGCAGGCTCCAAGGGCATGGTATGAAACTCTAGCTCAATTTCTTCTTGAAAGTGGATTTACTAGAGGTACCATAGATAAAACTCTGTTTTATTTGAATCATGACAATGATCTGCTTTTAGTTCAAATCTATGTTGATGACATTATTTTTGGCTCCACTAATGCTAAACTCTGTCAAAGATTTGCCAAGCTCATGCAGTCTAGGTACCAAATGAGCATGATGGGGGAACTCAGTTATTTTCTGGGTTTACAAGTTGAACAGACTGAAGATGGGATTTTTATAAATCAAGCCAAGTATACCAGAAATCTTTTAAAGAAATTTGGTATGCAAGACAGTTCTGCTGCAACTACTCCTATGGCAACAGCAACAAAACTAGACAAAGATACTGGTGCATCAGTGGATATCACAAACTATAGAGGAATGATTGGATCATTGCTTTATCTGACTGCAAGTAGACCAGACATTATGTATGCCACATGTCTATGTGCAAGATTTCAGGCAGATCCAAGAGAACCTCATCTGATTGCAGTAAAGAGGATATTCAGATATCTCAAGGGAACCACATCATTGGGACTATGGTACCCTAGAGAATCAGATTTTAGTCTTATTGGATACTCTGATGCAGATTTTGCAGGTTGCAAAATTGACAGGAAAAGCACAAGTGGGAGTTGTCAATTTCTGGGTGGAAGACTAGTTTCTTGGTACAGTAAGAAGCAGAAGTCCATCTCAACATCAACAGCAGAATCAGAGTATATTGCTGCAGGCAGCTGTTGTGCTCAAATTCTTTGGATGAAGAATCAACTGTTGGACTATGGGTTATCCTTCTCTAAAATTCCTATTTATTGTGATAACCAAAGTGCTATTGCTATGACAGGAAATCCAGTTCAACATTCTCTGACAAAGCACATCAGTATAAGATATCATTTTATAAGGGAGCATGTGGAGGAAGGAACCATTGAACTTCACTTTGTTCCTACTGAACAGCAGCTAGCAGACATTTTCACCAAGCCATTAAGTGAAGCAACTTTTACTAGGCTGGTGAATGAGCTAGGAATGATATCAGGAACTGAGTAAACATATTGGTT
The DNA here is from genome assembly GCF_001625215.2 of Daucus carota subsp. sativus. Classification (NCBI taxonomy): domain Eukaryota; kingdom Viridiplantae; phylum Streptophyta; class Magnoliopsida; order Apiales; family Apiaceae; genus Daucus; species Daucus carota. The sequence goes on from NC_030387.2 coordinate 12,374,774, forward strand.
AGATCTTTAAAATTTAACTTGTCAAATTTACCATATGTATTACTCACACATCTGCCATGATATACTCTGATTGATAAAATCTGATGACATTCTCTGATAATATACTTTGTTTGCTTTACTCTGATAACATTCTCTGATAATATTCTCTGATGCTTCTACAACTCTGAATCTTGATAAGTGATCTCATTTTTTCTTCTCTGAGACAAAACACCTATGAAGATACCATGAAGCATGTTCTGAATGAGTAATCATGAATCTCAGCTAAGTTCCTTAATCCTGATTTCAATTTTGTGCTACACTAGTTCACACTATGCATGCTGATATCATTGAGACTCTACTACTTCACATATCTTAATTATAAGTGAGACTGATTAATTTAAATTTTCTCTCATATACTAGACAGTGATTATAAACTCTGATGTTTTTATTACCTGAGACAAAACCCCCTGAAAAATAAGCATGGTACTCCTTTGAGATCTTAGATGTTAATATGACAGTGACTGGGAAGAACCAAACATTTGCTGGTATTAAGTAATTGCTAAGATTTTATAATCTATGGTGACCAGTCACAATCTCTGATTACTGGAGAAATACTAATGCAATAGTATATTTAAAGGTCGTGCCTCACTTACACTGAGAAGCGTCCTGATGAATAAAAAAAAAAAAAAAAAAAAAAAGGGGGGGTAGATTATTTTATTGATTATCTTCAGAGTATGTCCTAGTCTAAGTTTTGAGAGTTTGAATAAATTATTCAAAGTCTACCTTATAATTACGAAATTGTGAAATTTTATATTCTCTGATTTAACATGACCACACACATTTCACAAGCACATTATTGAGCTATGGATTTCAGAACAAACTCTGATTTATTGATGAATATTCTGAAAATTATGTCTTTATTCTGAGGTTCGCAGAAATTTATTTTCTTTGTCTTAAATCTCAGAGTTTAAAAATTCGAGAGATTTAATCTTGATTTTTTTTTTCTCAAATATTCAGAGAATGTGAAGAGAATGTGTTTTCAAACGGATGTATTATTAGTGGGTTTACATGCAAAACATTTTAATAGGAGAACGTGTAATCAGCATTTATTACTGCGCATGTTTTACTGCAATCATGATTACTACTCTCGTTTCTCCATCCCACTAACACTCATCTACCAGTTACATTTTGACAGGTGTCTGATTGAACAAAAAGCCCATGCGTGCTCAGTTCAACAAAATCTGAAGAGTTTTTCAGATCAGATTTTATTACTTATTATTCATCTTCTCAACAAAACTCTTACACTCTGTTCTCTGAAATTCAAATCTTCGTCTACACATTTCCTCAAACATCTTCTTTTCATAATCTCTGTTCTAATGGCCACTACAGCTTTTATCCTGGCAGGTGTTGAATTCGTTCCTAATAACTATGCAGCCATCCTTGACACTGCTGAAGCCCCAAGGGATTATCATCCCTTTCAGCGATTCTTGGCACAAAGTGTCATCGGTACCGCTCTCACCGCTCCTGCAAGACTTTCAGGAAGCCAAATCATCAGCTTTTGGAAGACGGGTGCATATGACAATGGTGGTGCAGATGGATCACCATCAATTGTGTTTTCCTATGACGGGGAGGAGTATGCAGTTACTCCAGCAACAGTTCGTCAGGCACTTAACTTGCCAGAACATTCTGCGTACATTACCAATGGAGATGCAAATCTCAGATCAATGATGCTTGAATTGGGGTACTACGAATCTCTGGATAAACTGGGTCAGTTGAAGCGTCCATGGCTCAATAAGGAGTGGAGTTTTTTCTTCGATTGCGTTACCAGAGCTTTCCAGAAGAAATCTACAAACTGGGATGCTATTCCAATGGACATGCTACAAATCGGGTATTCTCTGATCTATTCTACTGCTTTTGATTTTGGTAGATTAGTTCTTAGAAATATTGGTGAAAGAATGCTTGAGAACAGGAATGTTATATATTTCTCAAGATTTTGCCAATTGTTGTTTAATGCCACTGTTGGAGAAGTGGATTTTGATGCTGCAGATGAGATCAAACCTTTTAAACTTCATAAAAGGGCTTTTAAGGATCTCATATCTAAAGATGAGAAGAGACCAGTTCTCAGGCCTCTGCAAATCCCAGCTCCTTTCAGAGCAAGGCTGAACCTTCCTCAGGAACCACAACAACAGCCTCAACAACCTCAACAACAACATCCAACCTCTCCCACAGTCACCAGAAAACCAAGATCATCAACTACCAAACCATCCAAATCTACAAAGTCTGATGACCAACCCTCTACAACCAAAACCAGAACCTCTGTTGATACACAAGTTATAAAGACAAAGTCTGATAAACCAGCAAACTCTGATGCTGCAAACTCTGATAATGTCCACAATGAAGCTGCTTCTCCTCCAAAGCAGAAGAAAAGAAGAAGACTTGTTGCAGCATATGAATATGATGATCTAGAAACTGCACAAGTTGCAAACTCTGAACCTACTCCTACAACAGTCTCTGAACCTGTTCAAGTCAGTCCTCAAAAGCCAGCTCGATTCAAAAGAAGGGCTCAAAAGCCTGCAAGGGCAAAAGTTCCAATCACTGAAATAACTGACTTCACAGTTGAGGAAGAACAGACACCATCAACTACAGTAGCTGTAAATTCTCAAGCTCTGATGGTGCTTCCTATCACAGCTGTTCCTCTGACATCTCCTACAGCATCTTCAACTTCATCTGAGGTAGATGAAGAAATTGTTTGCAAGGAACCTATAACATCTGAAGATGGAGCAAATATGTCTGATCTTCATACTCCAGTATCTGATCATGGACCCTCTACTCCAATTCCTACTTCTCCAATGAAAATTCCAGAGGGTGCCATAGTTCATGATACAGCTCCAGACAACTACAGGTCTGATGTAGTTGATGAAACTGACAAAGTAGCTGTGGAAGCTCTACAGTCTCTTGCTCAGACTGGTGCAGAGTCTATCAAATCACAGTCTGAAGCTAAAGGAACATCTGCTCAAGATACTATGGAGAAAGTTGCTGATCCTGCAACTGACAAAGCAAACTCTGATGATGATGACAGTTCAGATACAAGCAAGGATGAAAATGATGAAGTTCCTCTGACTCAACAAAAGTGGGAGTCTACTAGCCAGTACAATGCCAGGCTACAAACTCTGAACACAGACTCTGAGCCACTTCCCAGGGATCTTCAAGTTGATCCTCCAAATGAAGTATGGGATAAACTCTGGTTGAGTCACCAGCATTCCTTGGAAACACCTAAAGCTGAAGAGTTCTTATCTATGGCAGAACAGAAAATTACAAACTCTGATGTTATGTCAAGCCTCAAGGGCACAATTCTATATCTGAAGACATTTCATCCTGCTCATGCCCAGACATCTAAATCAATAGATGGTCTAAGAACAGAGGTAGCAAAAGTCAAGGAGACAAATGAACTGGAAAAGAAGAGGACCATCAATCCTATGAAAGAGAATGTACAAAAGCTGGTAACTGCAAATGAATCTCTGGACCAAAGGATGACCATGATTGAATCAAATCAAGAAAAGATGTCCAAACAGCTTGAAGCCATCCAAACTTCACTTTCTCTGATCACATCCATACTGATTCCTGATGAGGATGATGTCAAAAAGGGGGAGAGAGTAGCTCAAGTCAAATGTAAGTCTACTACTCAAACTCTGAAGAGGAAGAAGAAGGATGATGATGATGATATTGATGATTTCACCAAGCACAAGAGATTTCAAGCAGGGACTGGTGGAAGAGTTTCAAACTCTGACAGTCAGAAACAATCTAAGCAAAGCACAAAGTCTGGTCCAACTCAAAACATCACATCTGGATCTAATCAAAGACCAGTGACTGGATCAGACAAACCCATGACTGATGAAGAGCTTGCTAGATTGGTTTTTGAACAAGAAAATCCAGAAGCAGATTTGGATTTGGAGTTGATTGCTGCAGAGGAAGCTGAGCTGAAAAAGGAACATATTGAAGCCATAAACTCTGGAAAGATCCAAAAGCCTGCAAAGTCAACTACCAAGCCAAAAGAAAAAGGAATACTGATCAAGGAATCTACTGGTGCTGATCAGAGTTTACCAGTCAAAAAGGTATACTCTGAAGATGAATACACCTCCAAGGGTAAAAGCAAAGTAGATGAAAATCTGGAGAAAGGCTGGGAAAAGAAGAAGCCTACAACCTCTGACAAGGATCAAGTTGTGAAGGAAAAGAAAACAGAAGCTGCAATCTCTGACAAAGCTCATGTTGCAGAACCTCAAAAAGAAAGATTGACCTCTGACACAGCTCAAGTCAATAAGGAAGCAAAGAAAGACACAGTCTCTGACAAAGCTCAAGCTGTGTTCAAACCAACAACTACTCCACTGGCTGGATTTGCAAAGCCTACTTTGATGACTGAAATAAGTTTTGAAAAAGGCTCAATTAAACCATTTTCTCATCAAAAGGCAGGAAGAGATAAAGGAGGGCTGGGATCCAAGTATGAAAAATTTGATCAGAGTATAGGATCAAGACCAGATGATCCCTCATCTCTCTGTGCTCCCAAGACTGGAGTATTGCAAGACAAAATGGACAAGCTTGATTCAGTCCAGTTGGTGAAGAATGACAGAGGAGATAACATTCTTATCTACTTCATGTCTGATGGAACAGTGTTTAGAGTACTTGAAGCAGATCTCTATGCTAAACACTGGGAAGAATTGAGATATGTCTCACACATATTTCAAGTAAAGAACAAGTCATGCCAACACATCTCCAACCTGCTCAAGGATCAAATCAGAAGAAAGATGGGGATTACAGGAAATAAAAATGCTGGACCTTTCATTCCTAAATACCTCAATCATAAAGGACAGCTGGTGGAGATGAAGAAAAATTCAGCAAAGATTGAAACAATAGGTGGAATCAGAACTCTTGCATTTAATGAAGAGTCTGATAAAGCTTACAATATCAGGCTGGATAGGGACTTGAAGAAGAACAAGATCTATGATCTCAGAGCTGCAATTTATCAAACTGGAGTTTCAGATCCAGAGCTGAGAGAGATCAAGAGACAAATGACTACAGTGCTTGAAGAAGCTGAAAGAGAACTCCTCAGAGGGTATCTACAGACAGCAAATGGTGTCTATGCAGCTAAGGAGTAAAGTATCTGTAAGTTTTAAAAGTTTTCTGTTATATAGTTAAACTCTGTTGCATTTGACTTAAATGTTTTGACATCATCAATTATCTGTTAACTTGCACATAACTTATTTATGCACAAGTTGGGGGAGATTGTTAGATATAATTGATGATTACTAATATTCTTAAAGTCTGTTTTAGAACAGGAATCATCAGAGTTTAATCTGGAAGCTGATCAGAGTTTAGTAAAGTCTGACAGAGTTTGATAAAGTCTGATCAGAGTTTACATAGTCAAGACTCAACAGAGTTTACACGTGGAAAGAGCTCAGAAGCGGATATACTTCAAGGAAGGATAGAAGCGGAGGAGTGATTTGCTGACTATGGAAACTAAACAGAAAACTGGAGCAATCTTTGATTGATAGAATTCATAGCTGATTTATAGGATATCAAATCAGAGATTGATTTTGTAACTGTGTCTATATAAACACAGATTAGGGTTACTCTATATGAGTTGAGTTATCGAGTATATTTTACAGAACCCTAGCAGCTCTTAGTGATACATTATAAATCACTGAGAGAGTTTTTGTAACCATTCAAGCTTTGTGAATAAGAGTTTACTGCTTTCAAGCTCTTATATTGTCTTATTGTGTTACAGATTGTGATCACTATATCAGATTATATAGTGAATTTATAGGACCTAACAATATGATATTCAAATTGTTAACTTCTTTTGGCATTTTAAGTTTTTTTTTACTTTTTAACATCCTGTTCGGTAAAAGATGCAGAATATTTTTATTTGGATTTTTTAAGGTATAAGCTTGAAGTAAAAAATGCTAGTTTTTTTAATGATTTGTATTTTATTATGACATTTTTAAAATTCTAACATGTAATAAATTTTATTTATTGATAAAGTTTCTTGTATTTTAATAATTTGAATTTTTTCTTAATTTATAAATATAAATTGATGAAGACTTATTTTTTCTTTTAATCAATTTAAGCATTGAGACTATTTTTGGGTGATTCTGAACATTTGAATACTGTGTGTTGATATATACTTTCATTCTAAATATCTTTTAATCAATTAAGCTTTTATTAGAGGCTATTGTTTGTGTGATTTCGTATTCAAACTGATTAAGATATTTTAACATATTCCGATTAAGATAGACTTTATCGTTTAAACTAACAAATACGAAGATATGATCACTCGAAACTTGTATATTCTTTAATTTATTATCTAAATTGTGAAATTTAAAATTATAATGTTTTTTGGAATTACGGGTTGAGATGCAGACGGCCAACCACGTTTCACAAATTGAGAATTCGAGGATCAATGAATAAGTTGGTGGATGATGGTTGTTAATCAAATTATATTTAGAAAATATGAAAATTAAAAGTGTGTCAAAAATTTAAATTTTTAATTCTTAGAATATAATATGATTCTGGTAAACCCCCTTCTAACGAGGTATACTCGCAGGAGACTCGAGTTCGATTTCTTATGACCCCAATATTAATATTCTCATAATTTATTAAAGATAGGTAAGTATATATTCCAAAGATAGACGCCCGTGATCCACTTTTGTGAGTGATAGGAATGTTAGAATATGGTAAGCCCTTAAATTCATACTCACTTCTTCACTTCCCCGGGTAGTCATACCTGGCCACCCACGGCTCAATGGCCATCATAACCCACCAGCTTCCGGCGACATCCAACATCGCCACCACACTCCGATTCAATACAACCAGCCAGCAATTTATAGCAACACAAATCAACACGTATACACATACTTCCGCACAAAAGTTTAATACATATGTAATTGGATTCTCACCTGCTTGATGGAACCATACTGAATGGAAGGGATAAAACCCTAGCCCCCAAATCGATAAAACACACTCCGCTCCTCTGTTTTTGCTTTTCTATTCTTTTAATCGATAGTACTCTGCTGTTGCATCACTTGTTTTCCGATCGTCTGAAACCCTTTTCTTTAAAATGCAAACACCCCAACACTGAAATAAGCGACTCTGCTATTCTCTCCTCCGATTCGCACCTGCTCTATCGCCGTTGTTTCGGCACGGCGCCGCCGGCGATGGCAGTGTTTATCGACAAGGGTATCACCGGAAAAACGGTACTGTACTTGCGCCTCTCTTTCATAAGTTTCATTTGCCTAGATCTGTCTTCTCTGTGTTTTTTCACCTTTCAATTCTTTTTATTTGTATATAATTGTTTTACTTTTTCTTTATGTACCATATGTATTGGATCATACGTCAATTTTGCGCTGATGGGTCGAGTTTGTGTTTACGTTTTGTTTCCAAGTTGTAGTCCTTGTCTCGTTTTTAGTTTTGTTTTGGTTTTGCATTTTCTGAGTTACAGCACTGTGTTGAAGTATGTGATGCTGAGTTTTGAGTTTTGATGCATAGTTTGGTCTGAGTCGCCATCCCGAGTATTTTGTTTAGCACCGAGTTGAGTGAAATCGTGTTTGCGTCGTTTGATTTGCTAGTTTTGTGCGCTTCTGCTGATTTCACTAGCTTAAATGATTGCCTGGATTTAGTTCTGAGTATTGTTTCCTGTTAGTTCTTTTTCCAGCCAAGTAACGCCCGAGTCGCATGATCCTAGTTTTAATGTTGCATTATTTTGTTTATTATTGTCTGAGCTGCTTTTTAATTTTTGTCGCTACTGAGTCAATTAATCCAAGAGTTGATACGGGTGTCATGTTGAATTAGTAGTGGTCACTTAATCAGTGTAATTAGATTTTCTGATTGAATTATTTTATGGCATGATTTTAGTTTTAGAATTGTAAATTTGAATATTATTTGGAATTGTAAATTTGAATATTATTTGATTTTGATAGTAATAATTGTAGATCTTGATTTGTTACGTTTTAAATTGTGATTGGATAAATATTCTTTATGAATATTTAGTACCATTTATGGGGTCATTATTGATGACATTATATGCCTTTAAATGCTTTTAGTGCCATTTTTATGGCTTCTGTTACCATTTTGATGGTCATTACATTTAATATATGAGTTAGACTTTAAACTCAATTTTTATTTTCAGTTAAAATTTTAAATTTTTATGTGTCTAACCAAAGGATTTTCCTTTGGTTAGATATTTATTAATAATTCTACATTATATATATATTCTTCTTTATTTTTTGATATATATACTCTTTAGTTTTGTTTTATTAGATTTTTTTGTATATTGATTTATGTTTTATTTGATTGTTTTTTTTCTCAGGATACTTTGGAAGCGAGCTGTTAGTGTATGGGTACTCTTTTCTAATTCATTTAAGCTTTATTGTCTAAACGTCCGGAGTTATGCTTGCATGACTTTCGGTTAGATGATAAACTTTCTTGAAAGAAAGATATCCCAGTTGCGGTTTATTGTATTTCGATACAATTCATCTACGATTATGTAGACTTTACAAAAAAAAAAAAAAAAAGAATATGGTAAGCCCTCATCCTAACACCTTGAAGTTTTAGGAGAATTGGTTACTTAACATTAATAAAATAATTAATTGAGATAAAAATATTATAAAGAGAATGAAAAATTATTTTGAGTGAAATATTTTTATCGGTTTGAATTTAATTATGATACTAATTATGTTTTTACACGTGAATGTATTCATTCATGTATAAACAAGTTATATATCTTTTATACTTATATTATAATAAAAAAGTAAATTTTATCGCTTGAGTAATGTTATATATCTAGTATTAAAATAGAATAATATGATAATTTATTCTATATTTAAAATAATGTGTAGATATAATTATAATTGTAACTTGTAATCTTTTATAAGTAACTTGTAATTTTATAAAAATATAATAATAAAGAATAAATTTGATATGTCATTGTTCGTTTGATGGATGATATAAATTTCTGTATTAAGATTAATAAAAATAGAATAAAGTATTCTTTATCTCTCACAGATTTTTGACTTTAATTTTACTAATTTTAAATTAGTATTGACTTTATTTTTAGTTAAAGTCAAAAATAATTTCTAAGTCGTAGACTTCTAAGTTCAGCAAAGCAGTTTCTTTTTTGGTGTACTGGTTACTTTTTTTTTCCCTTTTCTGACGGGGACTGGTCACGTTTTGATGATATTTTCTCACTTTTTTTATAGGACACCAGTAATTCGAAGCTTATTAATAATAAGGGGTATTTTTTTTGATAAAAAGAATGAGTATTCAATCATATATAAATATATATTAACCTCCCTTAAGAATATCGTATACAGATATTCTGAAACAGATATCGAAGGGTATAATAATATTACAACGAAACAAAATCTTTCACCGGACGAAGTGCGAACCTTTGAACTTGATAGTTGATAGGATAGACTTCTACTTTGACAAAACATTGCACTAAACAAACGGATAAAACAAATAAGATTGATTGATAGCGAAATGGAACAAAAATAATGAATAATAACCACATACGATATTTCTTCAGATTCGAAATGAGTTTACACTATCTACAAAAAAAAAAAAAAAAAGAGACTTAATTATCAAAAAAATTATTAAACTTATGTGATTTTTTCATTTTAGTCATAAAACTGTTTTTGTTGCAGAATAATGCAACTAAGTAATACAAAATTAATTTGACATAACCCAATTTTAATGAATGTCTAACCATGATTAATTCATAACCGACATGAATGTCACATGCAACACAAGATATCAATTTTTTTAATTTAATTTTAAAACTTTACATAATTAATTATACATACATAAAAAGTCAGCTATATTTACATTTTCTTTTTGTGTATAAAAATTCAAATAATAATTTTTTATTTAGAAAAAATAATAAAATAATTTATGAAACAAAATATTCAGAAGTATTAAAATGCGTGTCAAACTCTCGTTTTCAGATCACCAAAATATTGCAAACTACCACAATATTTTAATAATGCTAAAAAGAATAATATAGTGTTAATAATCAAATCCGAATCTAACATCAGTGACAAAAAAAAAATCATAGTTTAGTGCTAAATTTCTAGATACACAATAAGTTTGGTGGCGAAAAAATCTATTTTTTCTTAAATAAAATTATCCATTCGATATACATTACTATAAATCGCATGAAAAATAATCGATATACAGTACATGGTTTCAAAAAATCACGCTAACATCGTCGCCTTCAAACATAAGTTTTAGTACGCTCCGCGTTTGTGTAGATTGTGAATTAGGATTGTTAGGTCCCGATACGATTGTAGAAGGGGGGGTTGAATACAATCGTCACAAAATTCGCGCGGAATAAATCTGATTTAAATATAATTGGATAATCAGATTTTAATTAATTAAATAAACAAGGTTCAAGTAAAAAGTAATTTAAACTTGAAAGTTGTTATTAAATTAATAAGGGTTCAGTTTTAATGTCCACTAAATATTTTAGAATAAATTTGACAGGAAGTATTCTAATTTAGGGATTAAAACAATCGAGTGATCAAAGCACAGAAAACTGTGGATATAACAAGCAAGTTACGAACAACTTGAAAGCTTAACAATGCTTTGAATTACAAAGGGATGAACACTTAGAAATGAAGAATGAATGCCATATATATAGGCAAAGCATTGTACATGAAAGACAATTAAAAGACAAGACAAATACAAGCTTGGAAAGACAAATACAAAGAAGGTATGACAATCTAGGCTTGGACAAGACAACACAAGGCAAGGTAAGACAATTTTAGATTGTCTACCAAGCTTTAAACTCGCTAGAAAGACAATTGGAGGGAAGGTATGACAATTCCAGGGAAGGTATGACAATTACATAAGCCAGCAAGACAAACTAGGACAGAAAGACAATCCATCCAAGGACAAGACAATCCTGTCACAAGGTAAGACAATCTGATTGTCTTACAAACATTGTCTTGGCCACACATGAAGAAAACGGCAAGACAATTAAATTGTCTTGCTGACCACCCTTGATTCAGTCAGACAATTTCCAAGGGATTGTCTGGGCAGTGGAGTGTAGCTTCGGTAGGACAATTCATTTGAATTGTCTTGCTGCTTCATTCAACATTCGACAGTACGCTAGTTTATAAACTTTCGTCATTTAGCCAGCCCTTAGAACTGCTTTTAATCCCGCACAGCTTATAATCTTTAATTAATAAATATTTAATTTAATCCAAAAATTATATAAATAAATATCTAATATTATTAGACATTTATAAATATAATTTTCTAATTAATTAAAATATTTATTAATATAAATAAATCTTTACGGTCCAAGCTGCGGTCTCTAGAGGGCCAGGAACCGGACTCCTTTTGCCTTGCAAATAATATTTTAATTCCATCCGGGGTTCCAGCTTTAAGATTATATCACTTTCCATAGCGTTGGTGATAATTCTTTTTCCTCATAGTCAGACAAGTCTATGATTCGGTCTCCTGTGGGTCTGGAACCGGATCCCTTTTGCTTTGAAAAATATAAATCAATTCCAACCGGGTTTCCAGCATTAAGAATATATCACACTCCATTGCGTTGGTGATAATTCTTTTTCCCATAGCTAGTCTGAGCGGCGGTCTCCTTGTCCTTCCTTTTGGCCTTCTTTCTTTTGTTTTCTTTTTGTAAATTAATTCTAAATCAATTAACTTATTAATAAACTTAATTATCAAATTAATTCTAATTGAATTAATTTAACAACTAAATAAATTAATAGAGATTAATTATTTAACAAAGAATTAATTAAAAACTCTATATTCCAGAAAGCAAATGTCTTGAGCCTTCGTCTTGATCATCACACGGCTTGAACGACCACCTTCCTTTGATGTTAAATATTCAATATAAATAGCTGGCATACAAATGTACTGTCTGGTTCATCTTTGCCTAACTAAATTGAATATTCTCCATCAATCAAACATTTGAGCTGTGGTCGGGTCTTCGAATCTTTGTCTTCTAGTTCTTCTTCATTTCAGTACACATATGGAATCTCTGATGAAATAAATACTTGAATCTTCATACCTTCCGAACTCCTTGAACTGCTACACAGTTTATTTGACACTGAGGCTTGATCATATGGAATGAACTTCTTCCAGTGGCTTGTAGCAGATATCTTGGAATTCTTCTGACATTCTGATTCTTGTATCTACTAGACTTTCTTGAACTGATTCCAACTAAACTATCTACTATCTACTGACATAACTTATCAGAGACGATTCCAGGTTGAGTTACAAGTTGAGTGGTTATCAGACACTAGTTGAGTTATCACTGGTTGTACAAAATAGGATTAGACATATACCTTTGAATAAGGCCTTTCAATCTCCCCCTATTTGTTTGTTGAACATTAACACACAAATTCTAATGAGGATAACTCAACTAACAACAACTAACAACTTTCTATGACTCAATAAACATTAATACCAACTCAACCTATTAGGAAACAATCCCAGTTGATAAGAGAAACATAAAACATTAAAATATACATAGTAGATGGTTTCTGGTAATACATATAACATTGTACCAGTCTTCATTTTTCTTCAGACAGCTACTTCTTCTGGAATACCTTTCAATCTCTTAAGACCTTTCAATCTCCCCAGAGGCCTTGCAATCTCCTTCCAAGATATAACATGTAATTCTCCCTTAATCTTCTCCCTCATATGTTCATAATATTCTCCCCCTTAGATGATAGATTAGAACATTGATATTCTCCTTCCATGGGTTCTGGCAATATTATTCTTCCCCTATGTGACTCTGCACTCCCCCTAAGTGAGGCATAGAACATTCTTCCCCTTAGAGCATGGATCATAGAATATTCTCTCAGAACATTCTCCCCTTTAACATCATTGAACATTCTCCCCCTTAGTTGAGGAATCCTCAATTGTTATCAATAATGATACCAACTGATTAGATAAAACATTGAATGACAGAATCCAGTATGAAGAAGATAGGGCTTCGTAGAAGGTGCATCCAGTAGAAAAGTAACCATAGTAAGCATCCACATAGATAAAACATTATAGATACCAATTTTGAACAATAAGGTTTAAATTTGGTAAACAGTGGGTGTCTCACAAAAACATTCTGCAGGTGTATCACTCGACACTCAAAATATCTCTCAGTTTATTGGTAAAGGTGTCACTCACAAGTTCTGTAAGTGTTTCACTCCACACAAATCCTGAGCTTCCATAGATGGTGTGATGTACCTGCAATTAAGATCACCTTAGCCTCCTCATGGAAGGTCATTGGTGGTGCAATGGGAGTTCGTAATTCCCGGTCCTCGTAGACTCGTCGGATAAATCCAAGTCATAGTCCACAAGTTGCCAACTACTTTCATAAAGTAGTAAATCCTTTAAAGGATCCAGAGTTTGATTCTGGGAGGGTAGACATTAGGCCTTTCAATGGCATGAAACCTATGTTTCCCTCAGATACCAGTTAAGGCACTTGATCCTTAGAAGAATCCTCTACCAGAGTAGATTGTCTTTCACCTACAAGGGTGAAAGATCCCGTTGGGGATCCGGAAATGTTCCTTCCGGGAGGGTAGACAAGGACGTTTTAGATGGCAACGTGTCCAAGTTTCCCTCGGATGCCTATGAAGGCACTTGGTTCAATAAAGAACCAGCAATTCCAATGTCTATCCCTGATATGGACGACAAAGTTATTGCAACCGTCAATTACTTAAATATTTACCAACCACAGAAATATTCACAATATTAGTATTCACAACATAGATACCAATAAAAAATACTTTACAAGCATGCAACAAAATTAAAATGGAATTAAACATAAAAACTATTTACAAGAGCTCATGTCATGTTTAACATTCCAAGTCCACAAACCAATCTTGAGAAAGTGGATTTATCAAGTGGTTTAGTGAAGATGTCAGCAATCTGATTAGCTGATGGTACAAAAAGTAGCACCACAGTTCCATTCATGACATGTTCTCTAATAAAATGATACCTTATGTCAATGTGCTTGGTTCTAGAATGTTGTACAGGATTGTTGGAAATGGCTATCGCACTTGTATTATCACAAAATATAGGAATTTTGTTTAATACAAGTCCATAGTCATTAAGCTGATTCCTAATCCACAAGATTTGAGCACAACAGCTACCTCCCGCAATATATTCTGCTTCGACCGTCGAGGTAGATACTGAGTGTTGTTTCTTACTGTGCCAGGAAACCAACCGTCATCCTAGAAACTGACAGCTTCCAGAAGTGCTTTTCCTATCAATCCTGCATCCTGCATAATCAGAATCTGTATAGCCTGTTAGGTCAAAACCAGTGTTCTTAAGGTACCAGATACCTCAATTTGGTATGCCCTTAAGATATCAAAATATCTTTTAACAGTTATAAGATGTGACTCTTTAGCATTACTCAGGAACCTTGCACATAAACATGTTGCAAACATTATATTAGGTCTACTAGCAGTGAGATAGAGTAATGAGCCAATCATACCTCTATTGCTTGAAATATCAACTTTCTTACCTGATATGTCCTGTTCAAGCTTAGTGGCAGTGGTCATGGGTGTCTTTGCCAGTGAAGAGTCTTCTCGATTGTATTTCTTCAGAAGATCTCTGACATATTTTTATTGGCAAATGAAGATCCCATCATCTTTATGACTTACTTGAAGACCAAGAAAGAATGACAGTTCACCCATCATACTCATCTCATAGTTACTCTGCATTAACTTAGCAAATCTCTTGCACGATTTATCGTTAGTAGAACAAAATATAATATCATCAACATATACTTGAAAAAATATCATATTATTATCATGCAATTTGTGAAAGAGAGTTTTGTCTATGACACCACTAATGAAATTGTTTCCAATTAAAAACTCAGAGAGTGTGTCATACCAGGTTCTTGGCGACTGCTTGAGGCCATAAACAGCTTTAAACAAGAAGTACGCAAAATCAACAAATTCTAGATTTTAAAAGCCAGGGGCTGTTCTAGATATACTTCTTCTTCAAGCTTTCCATTCAGAAATGCACTTTTCACATCCATATGATAGAATTTAAAGTTGGAATGTGCAACAAATGCAAGAAAAAATTCTGATCACCTCAAGACGTGCAACTGGAGCGTAGGTTTCATCATAATCAATTCCCTCTTCTTGGGAGTAACCTTTAGCAACCAGTCTGGCTTTGTTCCGTACAACAATGCCATCACCATCAAGCTTCATCTGGTAGACCCATCTAATTCCAATAACAGACTTTATCTTTGGTCTTGGAACCATGGCCCAGACTTCTTGTCTCTCGAAATGATTGAGCTCTTCTTGCATGGAAAGAACCCATTCCGGATCGGCTAGTGCATCTTCAATTTTCTTCGGTTTTTCCTGATATAGAAAACCCAAATATAGACATTCATTCTGAGTTGCACTCCTAGTCTAAACACCAACATCTGGATCACCAATGATTAGTTCAAAGGGATGATCTCTACTCCAGATCATCTCCCTTGGAAGATATAATCTTGATGATTCGCCAGAATTATCATTGTGATGCTGTGTTTGACCAGTTGATCCACCATCTCCCCCTGAGTTGCTGCCAGGTTGACTAGATGATCCACCACTAGCATTAGTAGAGTCCACAGTGTTTCCATTATTTTCTCCACCAATACCTGGATCAATATCAGCATTGTTAGTCTCATTACTAGTTGCAGCATCAGGTTATTCATCGTCATCATCCGAGTCTGAGTCAGGATATTTATCAAACTTTAGTGACTCAGATGGATCTTCAAATTGGATACTTGGGAGTTTAGTGTCATCAAAAGTAACGTTGACACTTTCCTTTACTTGTAATTGATCAATGATAAACACCTTATATGCTTGATGAGAATAACCAACAAATAATTGCTTAAAGTGCTTTGGGTTCAAACTTGCCACGATGTTCATTGCCATCCTTAAGCACATCTCAAATACATGAAAGTACTTGACCGTTGGTTTCTTTCCGTTCATACGCTCATAAGGAGTTTTCATGTGTTCCTTGTTGATCAGAGTTCGATTTTGAGTATAACAAGAAGTATTCACAGCTTCAGCCCAAAAGTAGATGAGCAACCTTGATTTGCTTAGCATTGTCCTTGCAGTTTTAATCAAGGTACGATTCTTCCTTTCTACCACTCCATTCTGTTGCGGAGTCCCTGGCGCTGAATATTGTCTTGTTATCCCTTGTCGGAGCAAAATATGTTAAGAGTTTCATTCTTAAACTCTATTCATTATCGGACCTTATTGCTCTGACATGAAGTTTATCATTCGAATCCAACTCGATCTCCTTGATAAGATCAATTACCAATTGAGGAGTTTCATCCTTAGAATGTAAGAATAAAACTCATGTGAACTTAGAGAAGTCATCAACAATCACCAAGGCATATCTATTTCTTGATAAAGATATCACATTGACCGGACCAAATAAATCCACATGTAATAGTTGAAGTGGTTCAGTAATGTTACTGGTGTCTGTGCCTTTGTATGATGCTATCTTAGCCTTCCCATTCTGACATGCCTCACAAAGTCCTTGTAGAGTGAATTCCAAAGGAGGCAGTCTTCTCACCAAATCCCTCTTGACCAAAGAGTTTACAATTTTAAAATTAAGGTGAGACAGCTTCTTATGCCATAGCCAACTATCTTCAGGTGAAGCCTTTGAATAGAAACAATTATGAAAGGCATATGTTCAGCCTATTTGTATTTAAAGAGGTACAACTCAACTCAGATAAGAAAGCTCAGTAAATAGCAAGTCAACGGAATCCGTACGAAGAACGTCAAATGATTTATGGGAATTATATGTCAGATAAATTCCAGGATGCTGCTGCACACTACTGAAAGAAGTTCATTAATATGTTCAAGCCTCAGTGCACAAATAATCTTTTGTGGCACGTCCAGGAGTTCAGAAGATATAAAGTTTCTATACTTTATTTTATCAGAAGATTCCAGTTAATGAAGAAGTACTTACAAGACGAAGTCTCGACGAACAAATCAAATTCTTAATGTTTATTTGACAAAGAATATTTGATTTAACTAGATACAGATGAACCAGACAGTGCATCTGTGTATCAGTTATTCAAATTGAATATTTGAAGTCAAGCAGAGTTGGTGGTTCGTTCGCTCGACTGATCAAGACGGAGATTTTAATGTTTAAAGAAGACGGGATGCAGTTCTGCTGATTGAATGGGTGATTAAATATTTAATAGATTATTATTTCACTTCTCAAATAATTAAATTAGTTATGTAATTTATTTGTTAAATTAATTCACTCTCGAATTAATTTAATTTATGAATTTATATGATTAAATTAATTAAGTGGATAATTTTCTATTTAAATATAATCTACAAATCACATTCAATCATCCACTCAAGCTCAGCAAGACAATCTGAGATTGTCTTACCGAATTTCCAACTGCCAAGACAATCTTTGATTGTCTGACCGAATGGTTCTCAGCAAGACAATCAGGAATTGTCTGCCCGAGAATGCTTTGCCAAGACAATCTTCAATTGTCTGCCCGAGAACAATCTGCCAAGACAATTAGGAATTGTCTGACCGAGATAAATTGTCTGCAAGACATTCTGTGACTTCCCAGACAATCTAAGATTGTCTGACCGAAGGTGCTCTGCCAAGACAATTGGATTGTCTGGCCGAGAGAACCACACTGCCAAGACAATTTAATTGTCTGACCGAATGGGAATTGTCTGACCGAGCTCTGGATTGTCTTACGGGCCTTGAAATTGTCTTTCTGCATTGTCTTGTGCTTGCAAGGCAATCTAAAATTGTCTTGCCCTTTCTACTTTGTCTTTGCAACTTTCAATTGTCTTGTCTTTCAATTGTCTTACAAGTACAAATGCTTTGCCTATAAATATGGCATTGCATCCTTCATTTTCAAGTGTTCATTCACTTTGTAATCAAAGCATTTGTAAAGCTTTCAAGTTGTTCGTAACTTGCTTGATCGTTATATCCACAGTTTTCTGTGCTTTGATAACCCGGTTGTTTTAATCACTAAATCTAGAATATACCCTGTCGAATTTATTCTACGAACTTTAGTGGACATTAAAACTGAACCATTTTAATTATATAACGACGTCAAACATTGTTATATTAATTAATTATAATCTGATTAACAAATCATATTCAATCAGATTCACTTCCGCGACGATTTGGTACTGATTGTATTCAACCCCCCCCCTTCTACAATCATATCTGGACCTAACAATTGGCATCAGAGCGGTTGATACCATTTTTCCGTATCAGATCCTATACACACTCTGTAACGTCCAAATATTTTTTATTCGAATTAATTTTATTCCAAAAATTAATTTTGATTTAAAATATTTTTCTTTCAAAAATCCAAATCTCATCCAAACACTATTCACTTCAAATCCTTAAACATGAGTACACAAAAGATCAGTAGCATCAAAATCCCACCGTTCAGCCAGGAACACTTTGGCCTATGGAAGAGGCACATGTTCCTATTCCTCCGCACTGCGAACAGAAAATACATTGGGATTTTAGACAAAGGTGTTACTACTCCGATGAAGGTCATATTAGCACACGAAGAGGATGGTGTGTTGATACCTCATCAGGTCATTCCGAAAGAACTTTCTGAGTACACAGACGAAGAGAGTGATCAGATGAACTTAGATGATGCTCTTCAACTAATCTTGGTTGAATCTCTAAATCCAGTAATGTACAATGCTGTTGTAAATTGTACGAACGCCAAGCAAATCTGGGATACATTAGAGATTATCAATGAAGGCTCAGAGGAAGTTAGGGAAAACAAGAAAGAGATACTGATGGCTCAGTATGAACAGTTTGGTTCTCATCCCGGTGAAGGGATTTCAGAAGTATTTATCAGACTTAATAATTTGATAAATAATTTAAATCTGAATGGGAAATTCTACGACAAGAAAGAGGTCAACATGAAGTTTCTCTTAACCCTTCCTGAACATCTGGAACACAGAATCACTGCCATCAGGGAAAGCAGAGACCTGAATGAGATTTCTCTGGAAAGACTCTACGGAGTTTTGAAAACTTATGAACTGGAGCAAGTTCAGAGTAAACAGAGATATGGCTGGGGTAAAAGACAGAACCATTCGAGAGCTCTAGTTGTTGAGTCACCTGTACTGGAAGAAAAGAAGAAGGATGTTGTTGTTCCTTCTGAGACTACTCAGGAATTTGTTGTACCTGAGATGGGTCAGACTGCTTCTACCAGTGGTGACGAAGAGTTCTATACAATGGAAGAGCTTGAACAGTTAGAAGATCAATCTCTATCACTGTTTGCCAAGAAGTTTGGAAACATGAGATTCCGGAAGAACCCTTCCTATAAATACAAACCTACTGTTAGTAAGTTTCAGAAGGGAGGCTATTCATCTTCTACAAGCAAAGGAGGATACAAGACTGGGATGGTGGATAGAAGCAAGTTTAAATGCTTCAATTGTGGTGAACCTGGACACTTTGCATCTGAATGCAAACAGCCCAAGGTTCAAGGAAAAAGAAAAGATTCGTATGATGAGCTGAAGCAGAAGTATGATGCACTGGTTAGAAAGCATCATGGTACTTCTGGAAGTCAAGGTTTCAAAAGCAAGTCTTATCTGGCAGAAGGCAAAAGCTGGGATGATACAGATAATGATGAAGAGGAGCAGCTAGGGAATGTTGCTTTCATGGCTACTACTGGATCATCTTCACCTCCTCCTGCTGGAAGCTTTCAGGTAGATCCTACATGCCCTAAACTGTTTATGCAATTAGGACTTGAAAGAGATGATGCTATTAAAAGGATGAAAGCTGCTAATCTTAAAATTGATACTTTAGTCTTAGAAATTCATGCTTATAAAATGAATGAGATGAAAGTATTAAAACCTAAAATAGAACAATTGACTATGGACTTAGGATTACAATGTGCTAAAGTCAAAGTTCTAGAGAAAGGTGAGATTGCCTTAAGACTTCAGCTAGACGAAGAGAAAGTGAAATGTAAAGCCTTTAAGGATGCCTCCTTGATAGTCAAAGAACTTAATGATAAACAAGAGATCAAGAGAACTGTTGGAATAGGCTTTGACTATAACAAATCTGTAGGTAAGGCTAGTAACATTACTCCTTTTAGGAAGAGTGCTGAAGAGAGAGGGATTCCTTTTGTTTTGAAAGATTCCCTTAAACCTTTGTTTAAAACCTCAGAAGCTGAACCTCTTTTGGAGACTCCTGTTGTCATTAGATATGAACTAAAACAGGAGGACCTTAAAATGAAAGAGAGTAATGAGATGAGAGATGAGATTCTGACAAACCTGAAACCAATTAAAGTGAAAGGCAATGTTAGGTTGCCTAAAGCTGGTTTAGGTGTCAACTCTGAAAGAACTAAATTCAACAAGCCCAATAATTTTGTTAATAGTAAGAACAAGAACAATAGATGTCATTCTACTGAGAACTTTAAATCTGATAATAAGGTTACAGTAGAATCTATTGATGTTCCTACTACTATGACTGATACTTCTGTTGCTCCTGCTTTTGATGCATGTCATAAATCTTGTAGTGTTGATAATTGTATGACTTGTGCTTTCAATTTGATGTATGCTTATTTTAAAAATTTGCATGCTAAAAATGAAAACACATCACCTAGACAACACACAAACAACAAGCATGCTAGATCAAAGACTGCTAGTCCTTCTCACAAGAGAAAGGAGACTTATGTTCCAAAGTCTAAAACCAAGGTTTATAAGGCTGTTGTTAAGGAAGTAAGTTCAGTCAAATCTGAACCAAGTATCAGTCCAAGAGGCTCTGTTGTGTTACCTAATAGAAATCAGTTCTTTAAGACTGCCGGACCCAATCAAGTGTGGGTCCCAAAGACTGTCTAATCAAGTTGTCTTTTGCAGGGTGCCAGTGGAGTTGTTCGTGTTACCTGGGTGCTTGACAGTGGAGCGTCAATGCACATGACTGGCAATAAATCCCTGCTGGAGGACATAAGAGAAGGAGCTGGCCCTACAGTCAGTTTTGCTGATAATAGCAAAGGTCGTACTGTGGGATATGGCAAGTACAAAATTGGAAGGATCATCATAGAAGATATTGCAATAGTTGAAGGACTTCAACATAATCTCCTGAGTGTCAGTCAATTCTGTGACAAAGGTTATTATGTTCATTTTGAAAAAGAGATATGTATCATTAAACATATCAAGGATAAGCGTCCTTCACTATGTGGCATAAGGAAAGGCAATATATTCGTAGCTGATTTGTCTTCAGGACCAGGAAACGAAGTTCACTGTTTCTACGCCAAAGCGTCAGCTGAAGATAGTTGGTTATGGCATAAGAAGCTCTCACACCTCAACTTCAAAACCATGAACTCTTTAGTCAAGAGAGATCTAGTGAGAGGTTTGCCTTCCCTGGAATTCTCAACTGATGATCTTTGTGAAGCTTGTCAGAAAGGAAAAGCGAAGAGAGCATCTCACAAAGGCAAAACCATCAATACCATTACAGATCCACTTCATTTGTTGCATATGGATCTGTTTGGCCCCGTGAATGTTGCATCTATTGATGGAGGAAGATATGCCTTAGTCATTGTGGATGACTTCTCTAAATTTACTTGGGTTTACTTCCTGGCTTCTAAGGATGAAACTCCCCTGACAGTAATTGATCATATCAAGTTGGTTGAGTTGGAAAAAGGTGTTCCTGTAAAAGCTGTAAGATCAGACAATGGAACTGAGTTTAAAAATCAAACTCTAATCAACTTTTACTCTGAAAAGGGAATTAGAAGGCAGTATTCAGCACCAAGGACTCCTCAGCAGAATGGAGTCGTCGAAAGAAAGAATCGTACACTGATCGAAGCTGCAAGGACTATGATTGCTGAAGCAAAGCTTCCTCTGTACTTTTGGGCTGAAGCTGTGTCTACTGCCTGCTATACCCAGAATAGAACTTTGATCAACAAGGATCATATGAAAACTCCATTTCATCTGTATAACAACAAGAAACCTTATGTCAAACATCTTCATGTCTTTGGAGCCAAGTGTTTTGTTCTCAAGGATGGTGAAGAGAACTTGAACAAATTTGAGCCAAAGGCTTCTGAAGCAATTTTTGTTGGTTATACAAATAATGCTTATAGAGTTTTTATAATTGATACTCTGTCAGTGAAAGTTAGTGTCAATGTTACATTTGATGACACTAAACTTCCAAGTATACAATCTACTGATTCATCTGAATCTCTGAAGTTTGACAACTATCCAGATTCTGATTCAGATGATGATATACCACCTGAGGTTGCAACAGGAGATGACAACAATGATGATGATCCAGGCAATGGTGGAGGAAATGGCAATAATGCTGGAGATTCCACTGATGCCTGTGGTGGATCATCAAGTCAACCTGGCAACAACTCAGGGGGAGCTGGTGGATCAACTAGTCATACACATCAGCCAAATGATAATACTGCTGAATCATCAAGGACACAACTTCCAAGGGAAAGGATTTGGAGCAGAGATCATCCCTTTGATCTAATTATTGGTGATCCTGATGTTGGTGTAAGGACTAGAAGTGCTACGACAAATGAATGTCTATTCTCTGGGTTTCTATCTCAACTAGAACCAAAGAAAATAGAAGAAGCACTTGCTGATCCTGATTGGGTTCTTGCCATGCAAGAAGAACTCAATCAATTTGAGAGACAAGAAGTCTGGGCCCTGGTTCCAAGACCAAAAGGAAAATCTACCATTGGAGCTAGATGGGTCTTCCGTAACAAGTTAGATGGTGATGGCATTGTTGTAAGAAACAAAGCCAGACTGGTTGCAAAAGGTTATTCTCAGGAAGAAGGAATTGATTACGACGAAACCTATGCTCCAGTTGCTCGTCTTGAAGCCATCAGAATATTTCTTGCATTTGCTGCACACTCCAACTTCAAAGTATATCAAATGGATGTGAAAAGTGCATTTCTGAATGGAAAGCTAGAAGAAGAAGTATATCTGGAACAGCCCCCTGGCTTTGAAAATCCAGAGTTTGCTGATTTTGTATACTTTCTATTCAAAGCTGTCTATGGACTCAAGCAGTCACCAAGAACATGGTATGACACTCTCTCTGAGTTTTTAATAGAAAACAACTTTACTAGAGGTGTCATAGACAAAACTCTCTTTTACAAATTGCATGATAAGGATATGATATTTGTACAAATATATGTTGATGATATTATATTTGGTTCTACTAACGATAACTTGTGCAAGAGATTTGCTAAGTTAATGCAGAGTAATTATGAGATGAGTATGATGGGTGAACTGTCCTACTTCCTTGGTCTTCAAGTAAGCCAAAAGGAAGATGGAATATTCATTTGCCAATCCAAGTATGTGAGAGATCTTCTTCGAAAGTTCAATCTAGAAGACTCTTCACCGGCAAAGACACCCATGGCCACTGCCACAAAGCTTGACCAGGATAAATCTGGTAAGAAAGTTGATATCACAAGCTATCGAGGTATGATTGGCTCTCTACTTTATCTCACTGCAAGTAGACCAGATATCATGTTTGCAACATGTTTGTGTGCTAGGTTCCAAGCTGATCCTAAGGAATCACATCTAATAGCCGTCAAAAGAATCTTTAGATATCTTAAGGGTACACCTGGTTTAGGTATTTGGTACCCTAAGAATACTGGTTTTGACTTAACCGGCTATACAGATTCTGATTATGCAGGATGCAGGATTGATAGGAAGAGTACGTCTG
This sequence comes from Daucus carota subsp. sativus, assembly GCF_001625215.2. Classification (NCBI taxonomy): domain Eukaryota; kingdom Viridiplantae; phylum Streptophyta; class Magnoliopsida; order Apiales; family Apiaceae; genus Daucus; species Daucus carota. The sequence goes on from NC_030387.2 coordinate 12,398,471, forward strand.
GAAGCTGTCAATTTCTAGGACGTCGGTTGGTTTCCTGGTATAGCAAGAAGCAGCACTCTGTGTCTACTTCTACTGCTGAAGCTGAGTATATAGCTGCTGGAAGCTGCTGTGCTCAGATCTTGTGGATCAAGAACCAACTGAATGATTATGGTGTTGTAGTAAACAAAATTCCCATATTTTGTGATAATACAAGTGCCATAGCCATTTCCAACAATCCGGTTCAACATTCAAGAACCAAGCACATTGATATCAGGTATCATTTCATAAGAGAACATGTCATGAATGGTACAGTGGTGTTACATTTTGTACCCACGACTGAGCAAATTGCTGACATCTTCACTAAGCCACTGGATGAATCCACTTTCTCTAAGCTGGTGTGTGAGTTAGGGATGTTAAATATGACATAGTTCTCTTGTATATATTTTTCATATGCATTATATGTTTTTATATATTTTTGTGAATTTTCTGTATAATTATATCTATTTTATTAGATTTTATATGATTTTCTGTATGTTATCTGATAATATTCTGAGTAATTATGCATGTTTGTATATTAGTCTGTAATTTTCTAAGTGCTTATACACTCCCCTGTAGTATTCCCTAAGCATTTAGATAATTATTTGTAATTAGTTGTAATTATTTTGTATTTTTCAAAATTAATTAAGCATAAATATTTGATTTTAAGTTAATTCATCTTTTTGAATTAAAGTTAAAGTCATAAGTATTTATATTTAATTAAAGTTGAAATTTACAAAATATTTGTGTAATTTATAGTATTGTTTTTATTATAGATTTTTGATTTTAATTGCAAAAAGTTTTATCTTTTAAATAAATCAAAATCATATTATTTTTATTATTATTATTTGTTTTTCAGATTAGACAATTACATTGTCTACTGATTGGCTCGGCAAGACAATTAAATTGTCTTGCTGAACTGGTTTTTCCGTATTAGTTTCAAACAACTCGGCAAGACAATTAGATTGTCTTACCGAGCATGCATTGTAACAGCATCTTGTATTTACTGACATCTGGTTTGTCTGCCTGGTATCAAATCTCGGCAAGACAATTCAAAATTGTCTTACCGAGACTTTAATACTCTTGCAAGACAATACCCGATTGTCTTTTCTTTTAAACCCACTTTAAACCCATAAGACAATTTCAGTTTGTCTTGCCTCTTCACTTCATCTTCTTCACTGCATATATACATACACGATCGCGTATATACACACTTGCGTTTATTCATCGTTTTTCAAGTTTATTCGTTAAAAACTTGCTGTGCTTCGATTATTCAAGCTCTATTGCTTGCTGGTTACTGATTATTTTGTGGTGTTGAGTCGAACTGCTGCCCGAATTTCCGTGTGTACTGGTGGTTGAGTTTGTGGTGTGGACTGAAGTAATCGATTCAACTGACTCGTTTTGTGGACCGATTGAATTCGATTTGGTGTTAGGGTTTGTGATTGATTTTGAGGGTTCTTGAACTTAAGGAGCCGTTTGGATTGTGTTAAGTTGAAATTGGGCTTTTTGACTTAAGGGCGTGTTTGGTTGAGTTGGATTAATTGATTAAGTGCCATTTAAGTTAATCAACTTTTAATTCGATATTATTTTAATATTTCGAATTATTAATTAATTAATTAAGCATTAATTAATAGTTGAAATTTGCGAGACATTTGAGAATTCATATTTAATTTGAAAAATTCTCGCTTAATTCAATTTTTAATTATTAAAAATGGCCGGAGAATTTGTGGTTGCTGAGACTAACTACTGTGCCAGCCTCAACCCTGATGACTGTTCTGATAGATTCCGGACTTGGGTCAGATTCCTTTCGAGACAGAGTTTAGTCAGTACGGCAATGACTGCAGATATTCCGATCAAGCTGCAACCTCTTTTTGACTTCTACTCAAATGCTGTCAACTCTACAACCCTGGAAAACTACAAGATAATCGGGGATCTACCTAATCGAAAGAGGATTGTAATCACTGTCGATGATGTGAACCGAATCTTAGGACTTCCAAGGGACAATTTTGAGCCAGATCCTTCAGAGGATGAATTGAGACAATTCTTTCAAGATATTCACTATCAGGGTCAGATCTTTCTCCCGAAGATGTCAAAGGGAAATCTGAAAGCTGAATGGGATGTGTTCTTTGACACCCTTGCCAAGGTGTTTGCTCCCACCAATCGAAAGAACTTTGGCAATATATCTTCAATGCTGCAGATCTTTGGATTCAGCATAGCTTACAACCGTCGAATCAATTTTGGGAAGATATTGCTGAGGGAGATCATAAGGAAGATGGGGTCTGTTTCACAGAGATCTATTCAGAAGAATGACAAAGTTGAATGCTTCTACCCCAGATTCCTGATGTTGTTTATGAATGATAAGATGAATGCTGATGATAGGCACATGTACAACGATTCTCCTGTTGTTCCTATTCAGAGGACATGTGCCAAGATCCAAACTAGGCTGGTCAACAAGAAAAAGCATGATAATGTGCCACTGGTAGTGACTCCATTCATGCTCGAACAATTTAGTGTTCCTTTTCAGCCTGTACAAGTTCCAGAACCACTACAACAACAACAGTATCAACCACAACAACAACAAGCTCAACAACAAGAACAACCACAACAACAATCACCTCCACGTATCAATCAACCACTTCAACTCCTCCAAGACTACCAATCATCCAGCCAATCCTCACATTACTCTCCCTACAACCCTCCTTACAATTCACCACATCAATCACCTCATCAATCTGATTACAACTCTCCTCACCAATCTCAACACCAATCCCCTCCACAATACAACTTCTTCCCAGACCAACAAGCCTCCATTCTTCCCTCTCAATCTGAACCAACACCTTCACCTACACATACACATACCATTCCTCAACCACAATCAACTTCTCAGCCACTGCCTGCTGATTCTGCTATCAATCCAGAGCTACAGGACTTCAGGACAGATTTACAGGTAGCTCAGGTACTTTCTAATCTCACTGATACCTTTAATATTGATATTGCAGATTTTGATTGTGATATTGGATTTGATTTCCAGACTCCCAGCATTGAACCTGCCAACACCCAGGTTCATATCCACGCTGATGTTTCCACTTCAACTACTGATTCTTCTTCAAACACTTCAAACAACACTACTCAAACACCAGTTGTTAGAAAGGTAGCCCGGAAACGGAGTGGGAGTGCTATTCTGAGAGAACCCGCAGCTCTGTCTCATAAGAAGCAAAGGGTGGCAGAACCGGAGACAACTGCAGCCACATCCATTTCCTCCCAAAAGGATTTGGACTCTGACATGGTAAATATACAGTCTCTAGATTCATTCTCTCCACAGAATGCATTTATTGAAATTGGCCGTCCGACCGCGGTATCCTGTAAAGAGTCAAGCACACAACTAGCACTCACGCTAGTAAACACTGAACCTGTGTCTTTTAATTCTTCACTTAGAGAGAGCACAGAATTTCAAACCATGTTATATGAAAATCTTTCTGATCACTCTTTCTTTTTGGATCAGGATCTACTTGGCAACCTGCAAGTACATCCGCCTTCACAGGCATTCGGAGAACAATTTGTTTCTTCACCTCCTACAGTTCCATCTCAGGGAACTATGGTTGTATATACAGGTGCTGGTGACGGTGTGAAAACTACGAGTGAAATCAGGCAAACACCGAGCGAAACACATGCACGAGAGGATAGTGAAAAATCTTTGAGTGTTCGTGAGGTGAGTGCACACACCAACACAGATCTGTTACAGGAGCAAATGGCTTCTCTAAGGGCTGAAATAGAAAGGTTGAATGCTGAGAACGCCAGATTCAGAAGTGGAGAGTTGGTAACTCTAAAAGAAAAGGCTGTTGATCCTTCATTCTCTTCCCTCAAACAGGAATTAGATGCTCATGTCAAGGGTATTCACTCTAGGATGGACAAATTTGATACAACTCAGGAGCTCTGTCTGACGAAGCTTGACAACTTGGAGCAAACTATGGCTCAAGTTGTTCAACACTTAAAGATCAATCCGTCAACATCTCAGTCTACTCCAGAGGATCCCTCAACTAAGGGGGAGAAGGATAAGGATGACAAAGATAAGGATGACAGCAATGCTGGTGGTGGTGGCAATGGTGGTGACAAGGGTGGAGATACTGATAGGAGTAATAAGGGTGGAGAAGGAGCAAGTGAAAAGGACTCTTCTGAAGCTAGCAAGTCTAAAGGCAAAATGCCTGAAACTGAAAACATCTTCACTAATCAGGATTATGATAACATTCCTGAAGATGTTGATGATGATGATGCATTTGATTCTGCTTACTTTGAAGCTGAAGAAGAAGGTCGTTTCGAGGAAGGCTTTCTTTTCAATGAAGATCAGTCGGTAGATCCTGAGCACATGGAAAAGGTCAAGATGTTTAAAGCTCAACATGAAGCTAGCAAAGCAAAGCTTCAGGAACTGCAGAAACTGGTAGATGAAAAGAGGACAACTGATGAGTTGGTCAAGCTGGAGAAACAGAAACTATGGGATGCTAAGTGCAAGGAAAAGAGAGAGGATATCTCCAGGAAAGTTGGTGAAAGCTGGGATATTGCAAGGCAAATCCTCTCTGGACCTCAAAGGGAACCTTTCAATGATGGTAAATTCAAATCCTTCATTTATGACCTGAGAGAGGCTAACCCTAATGAAGATATGTTTATGCGTGCTCTTGCTCTTGAGTTAGAATATATAACTATTGGTGTCAAGAATCTTCTCAATGAATGGGAGATCATTATTTCTACTCAGAGAAACGGAACATTCAGGGTTTCAATTGATCTATTCAAGTTTCTATCTTTAACTGAAATCTGGGTGATTCGTAACAAGATTAGACGCAGCTCGAATTTGAATGAACTCCTACGTGACAGACTTATGGATTGTGCTATTCATAACAGTCCACAAGTTGTCAGAAAGCCTTACTGTGTCAAGTTCATTCACGAGAGAAAATTTGGAACCTTCTACCTGGACCACCAACATCTTCTCAAGTATGATGTGAGTCAGTTGGTTCTTGTATCCACTATTCTACGTACCAAGGGCTTCGCTACTAAGGCCAAAGCTGATGCTGATACTGAGATTGTGAACTACTGCACAAGAAGAAATATTCAGCAATACTTCAGGAAGATGAAGTATATCAACCAATCTCAGCCAGCAGATTTCATCGAAGACCCTGTGGATATTGAGGTTCAATATTATCTCTCTTTGGCTCGTGAAAGAAAGAAGCGTGGAGAATCCACTGCAGCTGAAGAGCCTACTCAGAATGAGCCTTCTACTCCAATTATTCACTGTTCAGATGCTGAAGAAGGAGAAGTCACTCGTTCTGAGTGAATAGATTGATTAGGATATTTTGTTAGATATGTTCAAGGAACATCCTTTTGTAATCTATTATGAATATGGTTTAATGTTCAATGCAAGCCATAAACTTTTGCTATTTACATTCCATTGTTTAAATCTTTGTCTTATCTGTTAGTTGAGTTATCCTCTAGGAAATTTGCATGTTATGTTAACAAACAAATAGGGGGAGATTGAAAGGCATATGTTCAGCCTATTTGTATTTAAAGAGGTACAACTCAACTCAGATAAGAAAGCTCAGTAAATAGCAAGTCAACGGAATCCGTACGAAGAACGTCAAATGATTTATGGGAATTATATGTCAGATAAATTCCAGGATGCTGCTGCACACTACTGAAAGAAGTTCATTAATATGTTCAAGCCTCAGTGCACAAATAATCTTTTGTGGCACGTCCAGGAGTTCAGAAGATATAAAGTTTCTATACTTTATTTTATCAGAAGATTCCAGTTAATGAAGAAGTACTTACAAGACGAAGTCTCGACGAACAAATCAAATTCTTAATGTTTATTTGACAAAGAATATTTGATTTAACTAGATACAGATGAACCAGACAGTGCATCTGTGTATCAGTTATTCAAATTGAATATTTGAAGTCAAGCAGAGTTGGTGGTTCGTTCGCTCGACTGATCAAGACGGAGATTTTAATGTTTAAAGAAGACGGGATGCAGTTCTGCTGATTGAATGGGTGATTAAATATTTAATAGATTATTATTTCACTTCTCAAATAATTAAATTAGTTATGTAATTTATTTGTTAAATTAATTCACTCTCGAATTAATTTAATTTATGAATTTATATGATTAAATTAATTAAGTGGATAATTTTCTATTTAAATATAATCTACAAATCACATTCAATCATCCACTCAAGCTCAGCAAGACAATCTGAGATTGTCTTACCGAATTTCCAACTGCCAAGACAATCTTTGATTGTCTGACCGAATGGTTCTCAGCAAGACAATCAGGAATTGTCTGCCCGAGAATGCTTTGCCAAGACAATCTTCAATTGTCTGCCCGAGAACAATCTGCCAAGACAATTAGGAATTGTCTGACCGAGATAAATTGTCTGCAAGACATTCTGTGACTTCCCAGACAATCTAAGATTGTCTGACCGAAGGTGCTCTGCCAAGACAATTGGATTGTCTGGCCGAGAGAACCACACTGCCAAGACAATTTAATTGTCTGACCGAATGGGAATTGTCTGACCGAGCTCTGGATTGTCTTACGGGCCTTGAAATTGTCTTTCTGCATTGTCTTGTGCTTGCAAGGCAATCTAAAATTGTCTTGCCCTTTCTACTTTGTCTTTGCAACTTTCAATTGTCTTGTCTTTCAATTGTCTTACAAGTACAAATGCTTTGCCTATAAATATGGCATTGCATCCTTCATTTTCAAGTGTTCATTCACTTTGTAATCAAAGCATTTGTAAAGCTTTCAAGTTGTTCGTAACTTGCTTGATCGTTATATCCACAGTTTTCTGTGCTTTGATAACCCGGTTGTTTTAATCACTAAATCTAGAATATACCCTGTCGAATTTATTCTACGAACTTTAGTGGACATTAAAACTGAACCATTTTAATTATATAACGACGTCAAACATTGTTATATTAATTAATTATAATCTGATTAACAAATCATATTCAATCAGATTCACTTCCGCGACGATTTGGTACTGATTGTATTCAACCCCCCCCCCTTCTACAATCATATCTGGACCTAACAAATTATCTTCATCATTGGCACCTGAATTGAGATCAGCTAAGTATAAGTTAGCTTTTCTTACTCCACAGGGAGCAAGACGGTCATCTTTAGTGTGAGATATCAAATACTTCTCCTTGACAAAGTTTACTTCGAATCCCTTGTCACAGAAGATTGTGCTTGAGTCCTTCAACCAAAGAAACTTTTTCAATGATAACATTTCCAGCAAATAAATTGCCATATCCCGTAGTACGACCTTTGCTGTTATCTCCAAAGGTGACAATCGGGCCAGCTCTCTCAATCACATTTGATAGCAGGGCTCTATCACCGGTCATATGTCTAGAAGATCCACTATCGAGAATCCATACAACCTTTTCAACCTTGTTTGGCTCCCTGCACATATCAAACGAATTAAACCTTCTTCGGAACCCAAACTTGGTTGGGCCCGGCATACTTAAAGAATTGACCTTTGTCAGCTTTGACAATAGATCCTGTTCGAATAACATCAGCATCCACCTTGACTGTACTTACTTTCCTACAAACAGCCTTGAACACTTTAGGTTTAGGCTTGGGAACATAAGTATCCTTCTTGATAGGAGAAGGACCGGCAGTCTTGGTTTTTGCAAACTTACTATTCATGTGCTTTCTAGGTGTTGTGTTTTCTTTGTTAGCATGCATACTTTTAAAATAAGCATACATTACATTAAACGCACACAACATGCAATTATCAACACCACAAGGTTTATGGCACATATCAACTGAAGGAACAGTAGGCATGTTATTCAGAACAACAGGGGGTTTAATAGTTTCTACATTAACATTTTCAGAAGTTCTAATGTTATTAGTAGAAGAGCATGTATTGTTATCATTCCTGCATTTAACAAACTTATTAGGCTTGTTAAAATTATTCTTTAAGCCATTGGCACCTATGCCAGCTTTGGGCGAACTGAATGTGCCCTCAACTTGCATTGGCTCTACAGATGCCAAAATCTCCTTCTCATTCTCAATATCCTCTAAATTCATTTCATATTGAATAATCACGGGCATATCAAGTAATGGTTCTGCGACAGGGGTTTTGAATAAAGGTTTGGGAGCATCCTTTAAAACATGTGGGATACCCCTGTCTTCAGCACTCTTAACAAAAGGAGTTATATTACTAGCCTTACCTACCGACTTGTTGTAATCGAAACCTATACCAACTTTCCTTTTAATCACTTGTTGGTCCACTAGGTTCTTAACAATATTAGTCGACTCCTTATAAGCAAGGCACCTAACCTTCTCTTCAGCTAACTGCTCATTCAACTTTTTCTCCCTAAATTCTAACACTTCGACTTTATTAGTCTGAGTCAATAACTGACTAGTTAGTTGTTCAATTTTAGGGGTGAGCACTAGTTTTTCTTTTAACTTTAACTCATGAACTTCTTGCTTTAAAGCTTTGTGTTCAAGAGTCAGAGCTTTGAGCTTATTACGAGCGTCATCACGTTCAAGTCCTAATTGCATAAACAGTTTAGGGCAAGTAGGATCTACCGGAAATCCGCCAGTGCGATGTGGAGGTGTAGAAGGTTCCATAAAAGTCATTAGAGCAACATTCCCCCGCTCTTCCTCCTCATCACTATCTGTGTCATCCCAGCTTTTCCCTTTTGCCACATAGGACTTCCCTTGGTTGCTTTGGCCTTGATGCTTCTTTAGCAAAGCCTCATACTTCTGCTTTAGCTCGTCATAAGATTCTTTCTTCTTTGCCAGCTGATTGGGCTTCTTGCACTCCGATGCAAAGTGACCAGGCTCATCACAGTTGAAACATTTAAACTTGCTTCGATCAACCATCCCAGTCTTGTAAGCCCCTTTTGATGTTGTGGACGAAGATCCCCCTTTCTGAAATTTACTACCAGAAGATTTAAACTTGTAGGAGGGATTCTTCCTAAATCTCATGTGACCAAACTTCCTGGCAAACATAGCAAGAAATTCGTCCTCCAGCTGATCTAACTCTTCCATCGAGTAAAATTCATCATCTCCCGTACTTACTGAAGTATGTCCCATTTCCGGCACAACATACTCGTGGGAGCTTCTTGAAGGTACAACAACCTTCCTTTCTTTCGCAAGAGGTGATTGTATTATGAGGGCAGTAGAATTGCTGACAGACGTAGACGTGTTCAGTGTCTTTCCCCATCCGTATCTCTGTTTAGTTTGAGCCTGTTCCAATTCATAGGTTTTCAGAACCCCATACAGCTGTTCCAATGAGATCTCTGTCAAATCTCTGCTTTCTCTGATGGCGGTTATCCGATGTTCTAGTTGCTCAGGGAGCGTCAGCAAAAACTTTAGGTTCACCTCTTTGTTGTCGTAGTATTTCCCGTTCAGATTCAGATTGTTTATCAAATTGTTGAATCTGATGAATACTTCAGAAATTCCTTCTCCGGGATTAGAACCAAATTGCTCATATTGAGCCACAAGAATTTCCTTCTTGTTTTCCCGTACTTCCTCAGATCCTTCATTGATAATTTGCAGAGTGTCCCATATCTGCTTAGCACTTGTACAATTGACAACATTATTGTACATTACTGGATCCAATGATTCGATCAGAATGAGCTGTAGAGTTACATCTAGATTTATCAGCTCATTATCCTCATCCGAGAACTCAGCAGGTGTTTTCAGATAGGTTCTGTGAGGAATAGTAACTCCATCTTCAGTATGTTCCAAGATAATATTCATTGGGGGCGAAAGACCCTTCGTCAAAATATTTATGTATTTTTTATTCGCCGCCCGGAGGAACAAAAGCATGTGTCTCGTCCAGAGACCAAAATTAGCCTTGTCAAAAGGTGGAATTTTAATGCTGCTAATTTTTGCGGTAGACATGGTAGAAGATTTAAATGTTTGGGAAAATATTTGGATTTTGAAAGAAAAATATTTTTCAATCAAAAATAATTTTTGGAATAAAATTATTTCGAATTAAAAATATTTAGAAAAATATTTGAAAGAAAAATAATTTTCGATCAGAAATAATTTTTGGAATAAAATTATTTCGAATTAAAAATTATTTGGAAAAAGATTTGAAATAAAAATAATTTTCGATCAGAAATAATTTTTGGAATAAAATTATTTCGAATAAAAAATTATTTGAGAAAAGATTGGATTTTTGAAGGAAAAATAATTTTCGGTTAGAAATAATTTTTGGAATAAAATTATTTCGAATAAAAAATTATTTGGAATTTTTAGAAATTTTCAGAGTGAGTGTAGGATCTGATAAGGTAGATTATATCAACCGCTCTGATACCAATTGTTAGGTCCCGATACGATTGTAGAAGGGGGGGTTGAATACAATCGTCACAAAATTCGCGCGGAATAAATCTGATTTAAATATAATTGGATAATCAGATTTTAATTAATTAAATAAACAAGGTTCAAGTAAAAAGTAATTTAAACTTGAAAGTTGTTATTAAATTAATAAGGGTTCAGTTTTAATGTCCACTAAATATTTTAGAATAAATTTGACAGGAAGTATTCTAATTTAGGGATTAAAACAATCGAGTGATCAAAGCACAGAAAACTGTGGATATAACAAGCAAGTTACGAACAACTTGAAAGCTTAACAATGCTTTGAATTACAAAGGGATGAACACTTAGAAATGAAGAATGAATGGCATATATATAGGCAAAGCATTGTACATGAAAGACAATTAAAAGACAAGACAAATACAAGCTTGGAAAGACAAATACAAAGAAGGTATGACAATCTAGGCTTGGGCAAGACAACACAAGGCAAGGTAAGACAATTTTAGATTGTCTACCAAGCTTTAAACTCGCCAGAAAGACAATTGGAGGGAAGGTATGACAATTCCAGGGAAGGTATGACAATTACATAAGCCAGCAAGACAAACTAGGACAGAAAGACAATCCATCCAAGGACAAGACAATCCTGTCACAAGGTAAGACAATCTGATTGTCTTACAAACATTGTCTTGGCCACACATGAAGAAAACGGCAAGACAATTAAATTGTCTTGCTGACCACCCTTGATTCAGTCAGACAATTTCCAAGGGATTGTCTGGGCAGTGGAGTGTAGCTTCGGTAGGACAATTCATTTGAATTGTCTTGCTGCTTCATTCAACATTCGGCAGTACGCTAGTTTATAAACTTTCGTCATTTAGCCAGCCCTTAGAACTGCTTTTAATCCCGCACATCTTATAATCTTTAATTAATAAATATTTAATTTAATCCAGAAATTATATAAATAAATATCTAATATTATTAGACATTTATAAATATAATTTTCTAATTAATTAAAATATTTATTAATATAAATAAATCTTTACGGTCCAAGCTGCGGTCTCTAGAGGGCCAGGAACCGGACTCCTTTTGCCTTGCAAATAATATTTTAATTCCATCCGGGGTTCCAGCTTTAAGATTATATCACTTTCCATAGCGTTGGTGATAATTCTTTTTCCTCATAGTCAGACAAGTCTAAGATTCGGTCTCCTGTGGGTCTGGAACCGGATCCCTTTTGCTTTGAAAAATATAAACCAATTCCAACCGGGTTTCCAGCATTAAGAATATATCACACTCCATTGCGTTGGTGATAATTCTTTTTCCCATAGCTAGACAGGTCTGAGCGGCGGTCTCCTTGTCCTTCCTTTTGGCCTTCTTTCTTTTGTTTTCTTTTTGTAAATTAATTCTAAATCAATTAACTTATTAATAAACTTAATTATCAAATTAATTCTAATTGAATTAATTTAACAACTAAATAAATTAATATAGATTAATTATTTAACAAAGAATTAATTAAAAACTCTATATTCCAGAAAGCAAATGTCTTGAGCCTTCGTCTTGATCATCACACGGCTTGAACGACCACCTTCCTTTGATGTTAAATATTCAATATAAATAGCTGGCATACAAATGTACTGTCTGGTTCATCTTTGCCTAACTAAATTGAATATTCTCCATCAATCAAACATTTGAGCTGTGGTCGGGTCTTCGAATCTTTGTCTTCTAGTTCTTCTTCATTTCAGTACACATATGGAATCTCTGATGAAATAAATACTTGAATCTTCATACCTTCCGAACTCCTTGAACTGCTACACAGTTTATTTGACACTGAGGCTTGATCATATGGAATGAATTTCTTCCAGTGGCTTGTAGCAGATATCTTGGAATTCTTCTGACATTCTGATTCTTGTATCTACTAGACTTTCTTGAACTGATTCCAACTAAACTATCTACTATCTACTGACATAACTTATCAGAAACGATTCCAGGTTGAGTTACAAGTTGAGTGGTTATCAGACACTAGTTGAGTTATCACTGGTTGTACAAAATAGGATTAGACATATACCTTTGAATAAGGCCTTTCAAGGATTTTGACCCTTAATGAGATACTAAAAATATTAATAAAACCCATATATCAAATAATTTAATTAATAACTTAATAATATATGTGGCATCCATCTTAATTTTAATTTAACCATGGTTATGAACTAGTGAGATTGGGTTTTTAAAATAAAATTTATTAAAGTTACTTGCATTATCCTGCAACAAATATACTATTATGGTTAAATTGAAAAAGACACGATAGTTATATAGTTTTTTTGATAATTAAGTCAAAAAAAAATACATTTCCGGTCACTGATTATGTAAGAAAAAATAAAATAATATATAATCATTAAATCAACAAAGGCTTCCCTAAAAAAACAAAATCAACAAAGTCTTCCCTTTCCGGTTTCCAATTCTTGCCGACTGGTCTATTCTATGGACTATGATGCGAGCGTTTACCATAATTTTCGTGTTATGTATAGTAAGAAATCAGCACAAACTCTCCTGAGTCCTGAGCGTGATGTAGGGGTGAGCAAAACCGGATATCCGGTCCGGTTATGAATTATAAACCGGATATCTGGTTTTTCGGATCACTAAATTTGTATTCCGGTTCCGGTTCCGGTTTAACCGGATATCCGAATATTCGGATATCCTTTTAAATCGGATCGGAAAACGGATTATCCGGATTCCGTTTCTTAAAAGTATGTATTGTTTTCTAATTCCAAAATTTGTAAGATCTAATATTATTTTAACATATATTTTAAGTTTTCTAAGATGAGAAGTACTATTATTTTGCAGAGTATATGGACATCTATATAAATAAACAAAGGTTCTACATAACTTGGACATACATCTAACCTAAGACTTTCGTTTCATCAGTATCACTGTATAAGCATCATAAGCCAAGGGCATGAGCAAAACAATCCGTAAATTGCAGATTGCTATATGGTCAGCGACTCAGTGATCGTGATTAATTGAAAGTGAAACATTAAAAGTTAAATAGACCTAAACTAACACTGCAAATCTGTCGAAGATTAATAGTAACAGACTTTTAATATTTTATTTAAAAAATCTAAAATATATTATATATTATCAATAAAAATATTTTTTAACCAAAATTAATAAAACCGGATCGGATCCGGATATCCGCTTTCTTATATATATATGATCCGGATCCGAATCCGAATTTATGAAAAAAACCGGATCGGATATCCGGTCCGATTTATTCGGATCGGGTATCCATATTTCCGGATATTTTAAATTGGATACCGGACCGGAAAATCGGATAATCCGGATTTCGGATTTTTATGCTCACCCCTAGCGTGATGGGTAGCGTTAGAGTATCTCCAACGGCGTTGGCTATAATCGTTGGCTAAATTGGACCTGTAAGACATTATGTAAAATTTGCTGAACTTGTAGGACATTTTGCTTCAATGATACTGACTATATTGGTTGGCTATAATTTAAAAATAGTATGTTATTAATATTTTAAATTGTTAAAATAAAATATATCAGTTCAATATGGTAATAAATGATGTACAATCTTCCTACAGATTTTCTTACGGACCTGTAGAGGTTCGACAAATTTAGCCATCCATAAGAGGTTGGCTAAACTTATAGACAACAGCTGATCATGTTGGAGTTCAATTTTTGGAGCTGTTGGTTATATCTTTTTATTTTAAGTATGCCAACTCACCTTTTAGTCAAGGGGTTTAGATGGTTGGAGATGCTCTTAGGAATTGATAGTTTGCTTGGCTCGATCAGACATGCATGTACCCTCCGTCCATTTTAACTGATTTTTGATTTTCTGACACGTATATTGAAATGTAAAAAAATAATGTCTACACTCAATAAAAAAATTCAGTTTTTATATCAAATAAAAATTTAGATTCTATATTTTTGTTTGATATAAATTTAATAAAAAATAATTATATTTTGATGTGATTTTTTTAACAACTTAAAATATGTGTAAAAAAAAAATCAAAAACAGTTAAAATGGGACGATGGTAGTATTATTTTGGTTTAGCCTAACAAAAATAGCTCCACGGATTTTTGACCCCTCAAAACGCAAATCGATCTTAGATGATATGGTTGTCCAATTTCTGACGATAATCGACTTAGATACATTCAGGAAATATACAGGTACACATGTCTAGTTTATAAGATGTCTTTGAAAAGTGTAAACTATTGGCACAAGCAAGCAAGCAGGGATGGCATCTCACGAGTTCAATTCAACTTTTGCCGATTAGCTTTTACTTCTCTTTTAATTAATTTATATATGGCATTTTAGGAATCTCCTCTCCGAATATTTAGATCCTGTCCGCAAAGCAAAAAAGAATGCTTTTGCACGGTTAATCTTATATGAGTTGTCGACCGTAAATACGATACAATTCAAATATTGATTCTTAGTTATCGAGAAAAGATGAGTATTCCATGTTTCCACGGTATGACGAAAATGAAAAAGATCACTGCTATTACTCCACCGAAAAAGTAACTTCATGTTTCAAGAATAGCTACAAGCACTGGGATGTTGGTTTTCTTAAGTGGACATTGTACACAATCAATTCACTGTGAAATTGTAAAGCTCGTGTCTTCCTGATCACTGATTTATTGCATCCTGTACTAAGGCGTGTCTTTCTGCTGCTACTAGCACCCTGTAAAATTGAAAAGGGGGTGATGATAATGAATTGGTGTGATCAATTTTAAAAGAGAAAAAAAGAATCATGTAGATGACCTATTGACCTGAGTTTAATTCTTACAATCACACATGTCATTATATATTTTTAGCAGTTGTTGCAGGAAGGTGGTTAATGAAAATGCTCTCAGGTCTTATCTTAGCCTAAATAAGATTCTCTGTTTGAGACCTCATCTTCCATGATGACCAACAAGGAGCAAATTGAAAATCTTGAAGCTGGACTCCAGAGGAATAGGATTGAGTCAGGAGTTTTCGAACCATCATTAAGCCCTTATATGCTGTATCTTCCAAGTCTGATCTATCAGTCCACATGGTTGGAGAAAATAAGGAGGGTGAGTCCAGTGCCACTGTTCTTAGCTATGACGCAAGTAAAGAGAACTGTTCTTCATTTGTTTTGAAAACTACATGACTCAAATTTCCCAAATTTAGCATTGGCGTCTTTCCATATGCAAGGCTAAACAAATCAGTAGAAATCAGTGTTTGTGGAGGAACTAGGAGCAAGATTTGGACCAACTAGTAGAAACCCAGCTCCTTGCTGGCCAAACATGCACTATATATTTGTTTTTCAGCGCTTGTTGTCTTAGATTCCTCTGCCAGGTCCTTTTCTATTTTAATCATGTATTTTCATCGAATACAGTAGCCGTAGTTTTAGAACAGAACTTAGTTTCTGCTATCTCTTCAAGTACACAAATTACTCCGAAGGATCATTTGACTGTTGAATCAGCAGACCCTTGCTTCTCAATAGGATGTAAAGCTGCCAATGCTGGAAACTGTTGACTGTCTGATAGCCAGTGGGGAAGAGTGGGAAAGGCTGTTTATCTGAAGGAGAGCTGAGGCGAAAGCGGCTGAAACACCTGATGTTGGAAACTATTGGAGCAGTGATGCATGTGAAACCTTTCAGGAAGAACCCTCGGATAAGGAATTAAAAAAAGGGGAACACCCTTGTAGAGGAGGGACGAAGCCAACAAACATTTATAAGGGGGGCCAAAAAATTTTTATTTTACAGTGTTAAAACATTTTTTTAGGGGCGAACAAACAGTATTTTCAGGGGGGCCAAATATTTATATTTACATAAATATATAGATAAAATATAATTTTTTCACAATTATATAACACATATTTTAATATTATGGAAACCCTGGGGGCCATGGCCCCCTCCAGCCCCCCCCCCTTCGTCCCTGCCCTTGTAGTTCATCCTCTGCAGGCTTGTTGGTTGAAGATCTTTCAAAAACTGGTACAGTTATCTCGATTCAGAGACTTGTTGATAAAGCTCTGTCCGCGACTTGAACCCTAAGATATTGCAAACTATTTATTATACACAATTGAAGAATGAAGATACTGGTCCCCTTTTAAACTTTGTCAATATGTTAACACAGTGAAGAAAGTTCTAATTATAACGTGGAATGGCATATGACAGAACCAGGGTAACAACTAGTTAGCAGTTGCCCTTAACACAGTGAAGAAAGTTCTAATTATAACGCGTAATGGTTCATAAACGAATAAAATGATACACGGATACAGGATCCCAAAATCGACACCAAAAATTAAGAATGATCCCAAACTTGAGCACGCAGATGTTTGATTCTACCTGGTTCATTTTTACACCCTTAGCTCCCAAGTTGAAGTAAGAGACATACATAAAATTCCCAGATACTGAGATAACATTTTGCAGCCATCACAAATTATTTGACAATCATTTGACAATTAGTGAATGCATTACACTGTACAAGTAGCTGAACAACCCATTTACATAACCAGAATAACGTGCTCAACAAGATACAAAAGAGCAAAAGGATGTAGGATGGAACCTTCAGAGTTCAGACGGTTCAGCTCCATAAGGCCAGTTAAGTCAAGATCACCTGAAGTACTTATCAACCCCGCGGCAGCATCAACAGATACACAAGGCATGACAATCAGAATTTAGCAATAAAATCCATCACACTGACAATTTCCTTTTCAGAAAAAATCTACACCATGTCTCCTGGTCAAGAGTAAGAATTAGGCAACACATGCAAAGTCTCATATAGTCAACGGGACCGTCGTCACAACTCACACGTACTCTATAGAGTCTGACACGGGTAATCAATTGTGTCACACACTTACACCTGAAAAGGCTGAAATGGTGTCCACTCCCTGACACACGGCTCATACATTGTCTGAACTAAATATCCGATTGTGGAACCTGAACACTCTAGGGTAAGTTGATCTAAAATAAACAAAACATCAATCATTTTTGTGCACATTGTGCAGCTTCATTGCTCTAGGAACAACAAGAATGGACCAATATTGGCTAACTAATAATTAATAAGAACCAGTAGGCGGATACGGTGACAGAGATGATACACAAGGGGAAGAATACTCTGGAGTACCATTATTTCTGAAGGAAAACAGCTGCGAATCTGAGGAACAGTTAAAATAAGCATTTTATAACAGGGGCAAACTTTAAAAAAGTACTTGGTGCCGATCATTTACACTAGTGTGAGGTTCTGCGTTCAACATAACAAAGAGAAGTGTCTACATAATGAGGTTTCTTAAAATTGTCAATGACTGGCTGAAGAAACCAGCCTTAAGTCCTGGCTTACGAACCTGCTTTCATAAGATAAGTATCTTAGCTACCATACCAATTTAACAGCTCATAAGTCATAATCAATTATAGTTTATTGATTATAAGAATATTATCCTATCACAAACCCTGAAACTTAAAAAATAAATCAAAAGCTCGACTGTTATGATTGGCCCAAAACAATTTAAATATCATGAAAGGCGGGAATACAATACGAGATCATTTGCAGCTTAGTGGAGCGAGTCCGTTTAGTTTATTACATTTTCGTTTTGGTTGTTTAATTCTAACGGGCCAATGCACAACCCATAGGTGTATGGTCGCGTGTCAGTAATCGTACTAGGTTGTTATTTATGCTCCCACCCTGAAATATAATGCTCAGATTTAGGACAATCTTGTTTTTCTCTGAATGAATTTTCCTCTTCTTGCTCTCATTTTCTTGTTAAAGTAGATTTAGTGCTATTTCATTCTTAACAATTGCTATGAGAGCCCGTCCTTCCTTGGAAATTTCTTAATCATGGCTAAGAAGTAGTCTTTACAGAAGTGTGATCAAGCTCTTTCTACAATAGAGAAAAAACTAGATGTGGTGGAAGATTTTCAGCTATCTACTTCTGACTAGTTTTAACAATTCCGAGAGCAATTCTCCGGAGAGAATAAAAGACATCAAGCAAAAACACATGAAATCGATGAAAAACCAAGACAGGACTTCAACAGCAATCCATGGCAGCTCTGCACTACACTAGAAAACACCAAAAGCCACTAAATAAAAACAACCAAATATAAAAGTCACCGGAAGTGGTCGCTTTTAAATAGAAATTTGAGTTGACTAACAACAAAAGCGACCGTGTTCAGTGACTTTTATCGAGGATCGCTTTTGTTTTGTGACTTTTTTTATATAAGGGACTGTTTTTGTTTTGTATCTTTTAAATATAAAAACGGACCAACTAGTTATTCATCTTAAATTTATCGTTTAAGATATTAATTTAATTATTGAAGCAACAAACTGGTAGGAAACGAAAACGGTGTTGGTTGTTTGGATTTTCATCTTAAATTTATCATTTAAAATATTAATTTTATTATTGTTAATTTGTTACGTGTTTGTTTCAACAAAGAAGCTGTCAACATGGTTAGTCAGACTTAGTCATGTCTTTCTTTAGTATTATCAGGAGATCGAATCTCCTAAAAACCAGGTTGTTAAAACAAACACATTGAGATTAATTAACAAAATAATAATACTAAAATTAATATCTTAAATGATAAAATTAAGATTAAAATATAATAATCATCTCTTTAATTTTAAATTTGTCATTAACCTGCTTGACTTATGTCGTATGGCTTTTTTTTTTAGCCTCTTTGACTTTCAAATGTTTTGCCCATTTGACACTTAATCTCACCCCATTTGGTTTTAAAAGAAGAGCAGTGCTAGGTGCACATAATCGTGTGGGGTGGTTGGTGTAAATGCAGGGGGGCCATCCAATTAAAATCCGTCACATGTCATTATGTACATGTTTTTTACACATAATTGTGATGTATACAGATCGTAAATATACATGCAACAATTAAAAGAGTTGTCATCCTCAGTAATAAAATAATATTTACATCGAGCCTGGTCAAAATAACATGCATGCCACACCAATAAACCAGAAAAACTCCACTCCCTCTCTATGTACCAAGATGATGCTCTACGGTCCACACGTCATTTTCTCATGAAACAGTAGCTACCAGATGGATCTTTACCTGTACGGACGAGAGTTTTAGGTTAAGGCATTTAACTACCTGACAGCTAATATCCTCTCTCGATAGTCAAGTATTTTCACACTGTACCTCCAAGTGCCACTCTACTGTCAACTAGTAAAATTTATTCCAACTTACGCACGACCACAACAAGATTTTTTCCATTATGTTCTCACCGACCGGCGCCGGCAACCACTGCGGTGCTAACCGCAGCGGCTCCGACGAGCGACGACGCCTTCATTTTGATAAAAGAAGTCGATAGTGCAGAATCTTCCTCACAAAGAAAATTACCAACAATTCCTCTGCTCGGCCTTCCCACTCGCCTTTCCCACGCCTCGTGCGACTCCGATCCACTCTTTAAAAAAGCCTCGGTCGCATCCAAACGATGCATGTCCCACTCCATTTGTTTTCGCAGCCTTCGAATATTTCTTAATTGCTTCAGCGCCAATAAAGACGTGTTACCTTTTATTTTATAGATCGCCATTTCAAGCAGAGCATCTCTAGTTTCATCATCTACACGAGCTTCGGCTCTCAGGAACTCGTCCATTTCTGGCAATCCGATGGCGCGCCTCACTCCTCGCGTATAATCATCCGAATCCGGGTTGAAAAATTGCCGAACCTCGTCAATTAACCCGGATTCGATCATTTTATCAACCCGGTCAGACACGTACGAGTGTAGGACCGGGAATGACACGTCAACCCATAGGAAACAGCACGCGTACCTCGATTTAAACTCGTCGTTTACAAGAGCTTTTATGAATGAATTGGAGCCACCGGCTATGATGGGGAGGCGGTCCCGGCTCACGATGGATTCCACCGCTATGGTGGCGTGGTGTCGGAAATCATTGGCGGTGAAATCTGCGTCAGAACGGATCATTCCTAGCAAATGATGCGGCACGCCTCGACATTCCTCTTCGGTAACCTTGTTTGTGACAATATCTAAGCCTTCGTAGACTTGAATTTTATCCGAATTGATTATCTCAGCTGGGAAAGAAGTGGCTAGGTCGATTGAAAGTCTTGATTTTCCTGTGCCGGTTGCTCCCATTAGAATCACGACTTTGTCCTTCCGCCGCCATGGCATGAAGGGGTCCATGCTCACAACTCCGCCGCGGAAATTCACTAGGGGCTGCGGCGGTGCTTGTTTGCAGGCAGAAAATGATATCCTCATTGCACTGTATATTTGAACTGATCAAAGAAAAACAATGAAAAGGCATTGTTAGTGATATGCATGAAGGTATTGCACATCAACTTAAACCAAATTAATACTCTTTTTGTCCTAACCGGTTGTTTACATTACTTTTTGACACGTCTGAGACTTCTGTGAGGTATAGTTTCATAATATATTTTTTAAATTTTTTTTGCCTCAACAAAAAATTGACGTTTAAACTTTTATTAGAAAAACATTATGTATTATGTTTTATAAGAGTCTCAAAATACGTACAAAAAGTGAACGTAAACAACCTGCTGATATGCACGTTAATCTGTCACAATGTGTAAGAGAAGACCATGCATAATTAATATTAGGACCAGTATTTACCTTTATATTTATAAAGATGCGGCAAACTGCAGAAGCTAAGAAGCCGATAATTTCCTTTTGCTTTAATTTCTCTCTATGTGCGTGTCTGTTCAAGCAGAGGTGATTGGGGAAGAAAGCTGTTGTGGAGTTGAAGGAAGATGCTTGAATTTAGTACTTGTAAATGAAGGTGCGTCTCTTTTGAAGCTCAAAACAAACTTGCACAACTCATTAGAGTGGCCTTTGGTATTTATGGTGGAAAAAAGACATGTAGACCCAGAGGATATCATAAAACTAAGATCCAAATGTGACACTTGTAATATGAAATTCAGTTGTGCCACAATTTTTTATATTACTTCAAGCAACTGTGTTCTGTCTTGTTGTGTTTGATTTTTGTTTTTTGTTTTTAATTTATTATTAATATATAAGTTTGTTTCGGTAAACAAGGACAATATAAATAAGTTTGTTTAAAGGAATTTGTCCTATTTTGTTGTTGTAGATGTTGACTCGATTTTGATAAATACTAATGTTGTGTTTGGTTGAGATGAATGAATAAGAAAGAAATGAAATGAAATTTGACCGTAAATGTTTATAAATCATTCCATTCCATTCTTCACACCCAAACATAACATAATAAGTTGGTAGGAAGTGGAATTTATATAATTCGTGAAGGTTTATATTAAACCACAGCAGACAAAATATATTTAGAAATAATTAGGGATTAGTTCCGTTGGCCTGAATTTGTCTTTTATTATACAGAGTTGCAAGTTCTATTCGGCAAAGGTTCATGTATTTATACGTAGTATTTTTTTTTTATATCAGGTGTCTCAGATTTTTGGAGGTCGTGTGGTTATTAGCAGCGGGGTGTTGGTTGATCAATGTATGTGCGGCAGCATCATGTCCGGTATATATGGCTAATTAGAAGAGTGGTGGTTGTTTATTTAAGTTTTAAAATCCGATCGGATTCAAAGTTGAATTACAAAAATGATATGAGGTTTTTTCGAAAACAAAGTTTTTAATCTAATAATAAAAAGTCATACAACATCTATACTAATGATCGAGTTGAACAAATTAGAAATGACAATCACCTGTTCTCATGAATAGATAGTTAAACAATATTTTAAAAATAAAGTATATACAAATACAAATACCCGCTTCATGCATTGTCGTTGAATCACTTGTACCCTCTTCATCATGCCCTAATATAGCTATCGTTTGAGTTATCAATCAAAACTGCGATTTCATACAAACTTTCATCACCAAATCAATACACCCGCTTACAATGAAAAAGCGAAAACAAAGCTCTCACTGAGGAAGAGAAAACAACCTTAGATCTGGAGCGGAATACAAGATAAATCGAGCTAAAAATCCACCCGATTGAAACAAAGAAGAGAGACAACGAAATCTCCTATGATTTTAGATCTAAGAATTTTCTGAAAACCACAAAAACAAGAAAACTCGGACGACATTGTTAACTTCGATATATATTTTTATCTAAATCAATTGTGGAGAATAGTTAATTAATTTCGACAAGGTTGGTCAAAATTAACAAATTTCACAAAAAAAAAAAAATCGTTCCAATTACTCCCTAAATTCACTAGTTACAAATTGGAATTTTTTTAAATTTATTTTTAGAACGTACCGGAGCAGATATATGGATCTGAATGTGCGTGTTTAAAAAAAAAAACTATTTTCATATTATTTGAATGTTAAATATTAAAAAATATATTTTAAGTTAATAAAAAATAATTGAGAATATTACCTATCTTTATTTTTCATATTTTCTTAAATAAAATTAATTTATAAATATACGAGCCTTGAGTTATAAATATACAATATACAATCGTTTCAGTCTAGACTATTAAAGACGTGTTTAGCCAAATTTTCTTCTACCGTTTTTTGACTAATAAATAAAAATCGGTTATTAATATCATTTGTGTAAAAAGATATAAGATAATTTCTGACTTATAAGTCAGAATCTAATAGGTTGAAATTTCTAGATATTTTTAATAACTCATTCTTTTTGAAATTTGACTTTCCAAAAAAGTATTAGAACACTTTAAAATTAATTTACAATATTTTATTATTATATCAATAAATTTTATACTCAAAAAATTGTATATATCAAAAATAATTATTCATCAATTAAACACATAAATTAGAAGTTACTTCTTATTTATAAATTATTTTTCATCAAACACTTATTTAAATTAAAACTATTTAAAAACAAGCTGCCACTAAAACAAGACCGAACACCCGCGCGCAGTTCAATAACTGCACTATACACCGTTAAAATAAATATCTGCATGATTTTGTTCTCGAAACATTATCACGTCAACATCTTTGATACGTAAATAAACTGTCCGGTCCAAGCTAAATTAGTCACATCCCATTAACCTTTTACTGGGAAGTTTTCTTAACAATCCGACTAATACAGAATTAAAACTCGAAACTAATCAAACGAGATCCACAGCTGATTTTTTTAGAGAAATTAGTTAGCATCCGCCAAATACATTCCATACAGTTACAAATAATTAATTAAGTTCAAAAAACGCCTTTAATAATTAGAGGTAATTGTATATCGCACCCCCTAAGTATCGTTAAAAAATGATAGAGTACCTATACTTTAAGAAACTCAACTCGCACCCCATATCTTTACTTCTCAAAACCGAGATGCACCCCTGCCGTTAACTTCCGTTAACTCAGTGCACTCCGTTAAGTCACTATATATATAATTGCAATTCGGACCCCCTAACTTACGTTCAAAAACGATATTGTACCCATATTTTTGAAAACTCGAATCGCGCCACCTATTTTTACATCTCAGGAACGATACGCACCCCTCCGTTGAATTCCGTTACCTTCCGTTAAAATACTCCACCGTCTCAATTTACATGTCCCTTTTGCTTTTTGAGGAGTTAAATTAACTAATTTTTGACCAACTATTTGAAAATATGTATTTATTAAAATAGATTAGATTTAATTTTTGATGATATTTTTTTTAAAAAAATTTGATCAATTTTTCAAAACAAAATAATTAAAATTTATATATTTTAATCAATAAATCACATAATATTTTTTTATATTTAAAATAGTGTATATTTTAAGTACCTAATACATGTCACTAAAAATTTAAAATCATTCAATATGCAAGACTTGGGCATAACTTAATTAGACAAAAATTTTAAAAAAAATATCATCAAAAAGTAAATCTAGTCTATTTGTTTTCGCAAATAATAGAGGGTCCGAATTTCGCAAATAATAGAGGTAACTGCAATTCGGACCCCCTATTATTTACCTCTATTAAAATAGGCTAGATTTACTTTTTGATGATATTTTTTTTAAACAAAATTTAGTATATTTTAATATGTAACTTTCTATTTCCTAAAATAATAAATAAATATTTTTTTAATAGTTGGTCAAAAATTAGTCAATCTGACTTCTCAAAAAACAAAAGGGACATGTAAATTGAGACGGAGAAGTATTTTAACAGAAGGTAACGGAATTCAACGGAGGGGGTGCGTATCATTCTTGAAATGTAAAGATAGGTGGTGCGATTTGGGTTTCCAAAAGTACGGGTACAATACCGTTTTTGAACGTAAGTTAACGGGTCCAAATTGCAATTATATATATAGTGATTTAACGGAGTGCACTGAGTTAACGGAAGTTAACGGCAGAGGGTGCATGTCGGTTTTGAGAAGAAAAGATAAGGGGTGTGAGTTGAGTTTCTTAAAGTATAAGTACTCTATCGTTTTTGAACGATACTTAGGGGGTGCGATATGCAATTACCTCTAATAATTATAGCCGAATATAATTTCTTTAATGAAACAAGTACATAAAAGAATTATTAGCGACTAATAACTGTTTAATAAAAAATTCCTTGAATCGATCGGCATGGTTAATACTTAATCATATGTTATTCCGGGACCGTACGCTATTATGAAATCTTTTTCATTATATTTATACCTGCTTACAACAATATAACTTAAAAAATTATCAAATTATATTGGCGGCTCGTTATTAAAAGCCTACAGGTTTTTCGCCCCGCAACTTGTTTCGCAAGTGGCGACCTTTGTTTTCTCCCTCACTCTGGTATAGCTGCAGTTTTGTATCTGCCAAAATTTGGACGTTTGTTTATAAGTGTATTTGATTTTAAATCTATTTTATAAAAATCTTAAAATTAAATAAATTTATAAAAATATAGTTATGACTTGTGATATAAAGCCATCTCTAACAGTGGAACCAGTTTTTGGCCTAAATCTTGTTCCAAATTTAGACCGAACCATCTTTTCATTCCAACAGTTTGGTTTAAATTTTGGTCCAAATTCATAAATCAATATTTTATTCTTCTAAAAATTTTTATATTATTATTCTAATCTTTTTAAAAATAATAGTATAAGATTTCATATTAATATTAAACTCAATAAATTCATTAAATTAGAAAAACAAAGAAAATTTAACATTTTACTTAATTAACTAAAATAAAATTTACAAAGATTCAATACTATTCCGAATTAATATATGTTCCCACAAATACTCAATTAATGCATCTCGAAGTGCAATATGAGCTTTTTTATTTTTTATTTTTCGATATTGTCCAAGAAATTTTTGAAATCGAGTATTTTAATGTGTTGTTAATTTGAATTATTTTAAGATTATTTAATTTTATTATATTTCATTATAATATATATGATTATTTAAGTAACATATATTAAATATAATTTATAAATATTTAATAATTATATTAACATAAAATCATTTAATTAACTAAATATAAAAAAAAGTTATTGTTATATTATTAAAAAGATTTAGGCCGGTGAATAGTGCCGGCCTAAATTTAGGCCAGTACTGTTCACCGGTCTAAATTTGAACCAAGATTTAGACCATTGTTGGAAAGATTTAGATCGAAATCGGCCCAAATTTGAATTTTTAAGCCACGGTTGGATTTGCCCTAAGTGCAATCCGTATATAGCATTTGAGAATAAGGAAACTCAAGTTATCGCCAGATACGAACTGAAATTGAAATGAAAATTATAAATTAATGTAAACTAATGAAAGTGCTCACATGAATTAAAAATGTCCAAAGAAGTTACTCCACACAATTAAAACACATTCTCCTGCACCGTCCTACATAATTCCTGTATTTCTGATTTGATTTTTCTTATCCTTTGAGGTTTTCTAAAATTTGATTTCTGTGTATCTTTTTCTCTCCCAACGATCAATTAGCATATCATATATATAATATTTTAATGTGATTTAAAAAAAATATGATTTAGATGGTTTTAAATTGACTTAGGCTATGAGGAGAGCTTGACAATTTTATAATGATAGCGAGGTTGTCATCCGAATAAGAGAATGTGGCGGGGGCATGAAGGAGAAAGAGCGTTGAACGAAGGCGAGAATTATGATTTAGATGATTTGTTATGATTATACGTTCTAGGTATTGATTTGCTATATGATTGTAAAATTTTATGGTTGGTTTTCAATTTAGTTTGATTGTTAGTATTTGTAACCACTAGCATTTTTTAAAATTTTCTTGTGATGATTGTTATTTTAGATTAATATGTTTGCGATGACTAATATGTTCATCATAATTATATATATATATATATATATATATATATATATATATATATAGCAAGTGCTCAAATACAAACTCCTTAGTGTACAAACGTACAAACAATCACTAAATGACTTGAACACAATCACTAAATGATTGAACATAATCATTAAATCTACCAGGAGGGTCTGATGGAGAGATAAGGGGAGGGGAGCACTTACGGGGCGGCATAGCCGAGTGGTGGTGCAGCGCGGCCGGCGGCAGCCGCGACGCCGGCGCAAGGGCAGTGCTAGAAACACGATTGAGGGATAGAGACACGATTGAGGGAGATGAGAAAAGCAGTGGTGAATGTGTGTGTTTGTGTGTGTATAGCACTAATCAGTGAGGGAACAACCAGAGAGAGAGAGCCGCTAGCAGTGGTGGTGGTGGTTGGTGGTGGTGGGTGGTGATAGGTGGTGGGTGGTGGTGAGAGAGAGAGAGGCGCTGGGCAGTGGTGGTTGGTGGTGGATGGTGGAGAGAGAGAGAGAGTGGCGCTGGGCAGTCGTGGTGGTGGTGGGTGGGGTGGTCGTGGTGGTGGTGATTGGAGGTGATTGTGGTGGCGGTGGTGATGAATGTATGTATGCATTTGTTAAATTAAAATATGCTAATCACTAAATATTATTGTTATAATCACTGGTTTGTACGTTTGTACAGTAAGGAGTTTGTACTGGAGTAAGACCCTATATATATATATATATATATATATATATATATATATATATATATATAGGCTCATGATCAAATAGAAACCACTTTTAAAATAAAAACTAGAAACCAATACAAGTTAGTGATATTCGCAGTACAATTTAGTGATATTCTCTGTAGGATTTAGTGATATGTATTGCAAGAATTAGTGAAAACTTGCAGAAACAGCCCAGAATCTCCATATATGTTCGAAAAACTGCTCAAATCTCCAGATCTGTTCACGTTTTCGATTCAGATGGTGGTGACGGTGGTGGAGATGGTGGAGGTGAAGGTAGAGATGGAGGAAGGATGATTGTAGCGAAGGTGTGGGTGACTTGAAGTAGGGGGTTGGAGCGTTGCCGGAATAGTGGCGGCTCCGCCGCGTTTTGAAGTTGAGCCGAGGTGGAGAAAGAAGTATGAACGGGGCTGAAGGAGGTTGAAGCAGCGACCAAGATGGGGTTGGTGAAGATGGAGGTGGAGATTGTGTTGTTAGAGAAATAATGGAGGTGGAGATGGAGGAGGTGGGTGGCATAGAGGTGGTGGTGGTTATGGAAGAGGTGACGACGGAGGTGGTGGCAATGGCGGATGTGGAGATGGGGTTGGTGAAGATGGAGGTGGGGTTGGTGAAGATAGAGGTGGAGATGTGGTTGTTTAAGAATTTAGTGGTATCTACTTTAGGATTTAGTGATATTTCAGCTTGGTTTTTAGTTTCTAGACTAAGCAGGTTTCTATTGGAGTAAAACTCTATATATATATATATATAAATATATATATATATATATATATATATATATATATATAATGGATGGTTGAATGCAAATGATATCGACCAGCTAATGCGCGGTTAAAAAAAGATAAGTTTAATAATAACCTATTCGCAAAGAAAAAATCAAATATGACCAATATAACCCTAGAAAAACAAACAAAAAATATGAAAATCGCCGCCTTTAAATATAATTGCAACCATCTTTATAAAATATCGATCATAGTTGGACGTTTGATATTTTTAAAGGTCACCTGTCTCTAATTCTACCATCTAGTTACGATGAATGTGCCGTCATTAATTTGATCATAATTCTTAGGGTTAAAAATGGGGTGGGGAAAATGGGGAACCCGCCCTAACCCACCCCGAATGGGGCAGATCCGCCCCGCTAATATGGGGAATGGGGCAGTGACGGGGAATGATTTTCTGCCCCGCCAAAATATGGGGCAAGTATGGTATTTGTTGAATCCCCGCGGGGATTCCCCGCCCCGCCCCGCATATATTTAATATAAATAAATAATTATATTTAATATAATATTTTTATTATATTTAATATAATATATTTATTATATTTAATATTATTATTTTTAATACACAAAACTATAATTTTACAATGTATAACATGTCTCTTTGATTTCTATTATCATTAGTTTTTTGCTTTTAATATACATGTCTCGTATATTTTTATTAAATTCTGAAAAAAATTACTTAATTTTAAAATAATTATTTAAAGTGTAATATTATAGAAGCGGGGCGGGGCGGGGCGAAATTATATTAAGTCCCCGGTGGGGCGGGGATGGGGATTAAAAATAAATCCCCGCGGGGAATGGGGCGGGGATGGGGCAAGAAAAAATTATGTGGGGCGGGGCTGGGAAATGAAGTCCCGGCCCCGAACCCGCCCCATTTTTAACCCTAATAATTCTTGATAAAAAAAGGACCACACACATGGCACTAACTCAGGCGCTCAAAAATTATGAGTCGCGTGAATAAGAGGTTTAGCTAGTCAATACCAATAATGATTGTATTGACCAACAATAACGAGGTTTAGTACGACCGACAAAATTCATATGTAATTAATAAGCATGTTTAAAGAAAATCGAATTCTCAAAATCATATGTACGTTCGTATTCAGATCTTCAATCTTGTTGCATGAAATGAGAGCTCAATCCTATACTTGACTGGAAATCATTTCTTATACGGTCCTTTACCAATTACCTATACCTTTAATTCATTGTTATATCTATCATTTTCACTCCCACGCATTTTTCAAATACTCCCGGTGTACTAGCGATTTTATACATATATCTCATGTCATTTATTATTCACGGTCAGCAGCTTTCTCATTTTTTTGTTGAATGCAGACATGCTTTTACATATATCTTGGCGACTTGGCCAACAAAAGTCTTATTTTTAGCAGTATACGTGAATATGTGTGATTTGCTTTGATATATAACATAGCATCTTGAGTTAACTGACTCATGCAGGTTAAGTGATTTTATTTCAAAATGGCAATTTTCATATGCTAAAATCTGTACTAATTAATCACTCAATTGTCCGCAAGAATATAATCAGTGCTGAAAGTCAATGAAGGAAAGAAGATAAAGAAAAGGTGGCCAATATATAGTGAAACTTTTTAGGAGTTTTCATGTCAGTTTTAATTTGGCAACCAACGAATGTTATAAAGTAAGATATTATATATCTGAGAGTATAATCAGTATTATAATTCAAAATGGGGTGCAACATGAATCTTTATCTAGGCCTATCTTGCACGTCTATCACGCCATGCAGAAATTCTATGTAATTGTTATACTTTCGTTTTTACAATTATCTTCTTCCCGTACTTTTTTCATAACTTCGGTACTGCGTAGGGTTGCTGTTGTAGACAGCAACAGCAGCTTTTTGCTAAAAAAACAGGTGAAAAACTGTTTGGTAAATCTAAAAGCAGCTTTTCCGAACAGCAGCTTTTAGCTGAAAAGCTGCTGTTAGAAAAAGCAGGTCTTTCCATTCTTTTCGAAAAAACTGCTTCTCAGCTTTTGTAGAATGCTGTTATAGATTTCATTATAAACCTCACCGAAAACATTATTTTTTTTATATTATAACTCAAAATAAGTAAATATCAAAAAATTACCAAACAGTTATCTGAATTCTAAAACAACACTTATTTTACCAGCATTTTTTCTGACAGCACAACAATTTTTAACAGCATCCCGAAACAGACCTTTCGTTTCCGTTTTAGTTGTATAGTGTGTTTAATTGGAAATAATGAAATGGAACGAAATAATAGAAATAGTGAAAATATAAAAGAGAAGTTTCGAAATATAGGGATCGTTTGGACAAAGTTAAATAAAGTGGTTTTGTGTTTAAAGTAAAGAAGGGATATATTAGAAGTGAGAAGTAGATAAGTTAATAGAGTGTTTGGAAAGGAAGCAGCTAACTCTGAGAAAGAAGTTAGTATTCTCAGGACTCGGCTTCTTAAAAGCACTTCTCTTTATTTACACAAACGACTCCAAAATAGCAGAAATCAGAAACAACTTCTGCTTCTCCGATAATTAAGCCGACTGACCCGAGTTCAATTCTAAGTTGTCCCGCAGTGCTTTGAAATGATAAGCATAGACATAAAGCCTCGGATATTACTGGTTTTCGAGAGAAGCTTATAAAATGCATATAAAGAGGGCATATATGTTGATGTTTTTGCAGAAGAGGTTAAGTATTCCTATTATGCACACCAATACACATGGATGTTCGCTCGAATCTAATGGGCCCTAGTTTATAAGGGCAATCATTTGGTAATAAATAATTAAATATGTTATCCTGCCGTCCCAACTTGTAATAGATACTACTCCCTCCGTCCCATTTTAGTTGTCACATTTCCTTTTTTATTGGTCAAATTGACTAATTTTTGATCAAAGATTACAAGTCACTCTTTTATTATTTTAAAAAACTGAAAATTACATCTTAAAGTAGATTAAAAGTTATTTTCGGTGACATATTTTTTTTATTTTTTCAATTGATAAAATATTAATAAATTTCAGTCAAACTTTAGTCAATTTGACCGGCACAAAATCAAATGTGACAACTAAAATGGGACGGAGGGAGTACAGAATATGTGCCTGTGTGTGGGGTGTAGCCGGAAACAGACGTTAGTGTGGTCAAACTTTTAATAAATTCAATAAGTATAATTTTATTATAATAAAGTCAAAATGTTGGCCATATATTGACTTATAATATACTCCTAGGTCTAAGAACAAACACTTATAATTTCTCTCTTTCTTTAATTAATTAATTAATTAATTTAATTTTAAAAAATAATTAATTTGGAAAAACTGGACAAAATGATCAATATATGAAGATAGGAACGATTTTAAGCTTGAAATCGAACGGAGTGGGTGTTTGTGTGTCACTTATAAGTCAAGCTTCTGCGATTATAAGTTAGTAGCACTTATTCGTACCGTTTGTGTAATAAGTCAAGAAGCACTTATAAAAAACTAGGAATGCTAGCTTTTGTTTCAGGGATTCTACTTATTTCTCAAAAACTTTAATCACTTATAAATTTTATATTGCTTCTAAAGTAGATTTTCTATATATATATATGAATCCATATGAAATATCAAAATCTACCAACTATGATTAATCATCCCTTAGACATTAATTAGTCAATAATAAGAATTAATTTATAATTAATCAATTACGGTCGATTATAAAACTTAGTCAGACATTGAATTGACTTAACCGATCAACTATGTCATTTATATGATTGAATTATCTTTGTCGATTTTAAACAACATCTTTCTTTTTTCTATATAAAATCGATCACACATAATCGATCGCGTTATAATAAATTATATATATGTCCCTTCAAAACTTTTTTAATCATTTTTGATATAATGGATCGAGCATTGTCAGTTGATTAGATGTTTCACTTTTTTCTCATATTCCCGTTTCAGTTTTATCTTTCTTTTCTTCTGTACTAGAAAGTCACAAATAAATGGAGACACGATTATAAATGGAGCCGGTTGTGCCTTGGCCCGTGCATGAAGTCAAAGGCAGTCAAACATGAGGCGGATTGATGATGTCTTTTTCATAGTTGATGGGGTATATGATTACATTCGTGCGCCCAAACAAAAGTCGAATAGAGATTAAGAGCTATTTTAAATTTAAAGAACTAAAATGGAAGTGCCACTTTCTGCAAATTGAATATCAACCATGGCCATAGTCGATGCTTTACTAAATTATCTTACCTTGCTCTCGCGGAATATTCAATTTCTCAGTAGAGCCACTGATCATTCCACCAACTTTTTTATTAGATCGGCGTGCTCACAATGAGCACTCGATCTCCACTAGGATTTAGCTAGTGCCTAGCTTAGAAATGATTATATGCTCATTAGTTTGATGCGCTTATAAAGCTT
Source organism: Daucus carota subsp. sativus (assembly GCF_001625215.2). Lineage (NCBI taxonomy): Eukaryota > Viridiplantae > Streptophyta > Magnoliopsida > Apiales > Apiaceae > Daucus > Daucus carota. The sequence continues at coordinate 12,430,786 of NC_030387.2, forward strand.
CTCATGCCCCATGAGCCTATGATTTCTAACTTTAACATCTCAAAACATGTATAAGAGCATCTCCAGCAGCTTCCTACATGGTGTCTTAAACTATTAATATAAAAAATATGGCATAAAACATAACTTCAGCAGAGTTCTAGTCATCTCTTAAAAAATTAGGATGCCCATTTCATTTCTCATTTTTAAGCATTGTGGAACATTTCCTCATACTATACTATTTTGAAGAATAAAATATTAACTTCTCTCTTTTTTCTCCTCCTTTCTCTCTCTCAATATAATATTATAATAATAATATGGAATAGAAATAGGGAATGTTGTTGGAGTTTTCATTCAATAAAATGTAATAATTCTTAAAAATATGAATATTTTATTATATATTTATGGAACATGTTAGGACTCTGTTGAAGATGCTCTTAGTATCTTCGTAACGAGAGTGGAGTCTCCAAAAATATAATTTATGGGAGCCCAAACTAACTACATCCCTCAGTAAACTGAGTTGTATATATCAAAAACGAATATGCGGTACGTAGTTTAATATTTCTGTAAAAATTATAAATTATACGTGAAAATAACATATAAAATTAAAAGAAAAAAATATTTCATCCAGCCGATTCATACTACGTGTTTTTTATTTTTAATCCCACATATATTAAATGTCCACGGTCATCATAAATTCAATTATTTACCAATTTTAAAACGTACCACTTTTTTCTATCAATTTCTAGTTTGTTTATTAATATGGTTGTAATATTATATATACACACATCGATTTGACTAATGAATTATGAGCTCCTTGTTAAGAGAATTTTCTATCTCTGAGGAATCAGCTCCATATTGTAGATTAAAAAATGGAGAGACGGACATGGCAAGTCAACATTGGAGCTTAGAATATATACTTCCAATATTTATAGAAACATAGGGCCTGTTTGTTTACCGGAAGCTGCTTCTGACTTCTGTTTTTCTTGACCCGTTTGTGTAAAAAAGTAGAAGCACTTTTAAAAAGCTGAGAATCCTATCTTCTCTCTCACAGCTTCTGCTTCTTTTCCAAACACTTTATTCACTTATTTACTTCTCACTTTGCTCCACTTCTCTAGTTTAAGTTTGCTCCACTTCTCTAGTTTAAGCAAGAAATCACTTCTTTTAAGCTTGCCCAAACGGTCTCATATTTTTTTAACCCTAAAGAGAGTAAGAGACCTGGCAGCTAGCTACAGAAACCCTAGGATAATATATTTATATTTGAAGGGGCCTTTGGAATCGATAATACTTTTTAAATCAAGGGTCGTTTTGCAATTCAAGTGACCCGTATATAATCCTTTGTGAACATTTCCTGCCGCAAATTTTTTTTACTGAAAGTAATTAATATATATTTGAGATTTTCTTTTTTTTTAAGATACTATACAATGAAAGATATAGGAACCGCAAAAAAATCAAATTTTTTTGTTATCTATAATTTTAATCAACCTCCTCATTGTTGTCACATATTCGGATTTCTAAAGACCGGTGAGAAAAGTTCATATCATTTATTATATTCAAATAAGACATTCGATTTATAACAATATAAAATAATAATAATAATTTATTTTTAAAATAAATTCGATCAGAATAACCATCGAATTATTATATATGTGTTTTTGGTAAAAAACTAAAAGTTATATTATGCAAGTACAAAAATGTCTCCAAACTAACACCTCATATTTAATTTTAACGGAATTTTTAACGGAAAGGTTACAAAATCTAATACATTATACTTTGAGGTGTTAACGGTCACGTTTCAAAATATTAATACTCATTTGTCAATGAGCCAAAATCAAGAATTACAACTGCAATAATCTCATGAAAATACACAAATACACGAGGCAAGATTGATAAGACCCGGTCTGCGACAAGTTAAATTTTGGACGAAGGAAAACTTTGACAATATCAGACTCCTAGTTAAGGCCCATGGTTGTTACTGACTTTGTTGGGTGATGTTGGACCAGATAGTTAATTATACTTGGGCCTTATGGGCACATTTACTGTACAGGCTCTTTTATCAAGTCCAGTCCAACAAGGTCGTGTACTATTGGTTTCTTCATTAACATTTTATAACTTATCTCCGTGTGCACTTAATGTTTGTTATGTTATTTTATTTTTATATTTTGGTTCAACATTTTGTTCCCATTTTATAAAAGCTCAAGTGCATATTATGAAATAAATATTTTTGTTCCTTAGCTTGGTTTTTCTCCCGAAAGATTTTTCCGGAAAGGCTATAACATGACATTATTTCATTTGACGGCCAACAAGGAGGAGTGTTACAAATAATATATTGTGGATGTTCCTGACCTTTCAAGTATAGACTTTTGGTTTTTCATCCTCCTAGAAGATTATATCATTTAGGATAAAATTATAATTTGAATATTATACTAATATATAACTTTTATTTTATAGACATCGTTCAATATCATATATATGAAAAGTGTGATCAATATTCTCTAGAAATTTCACAAAAATTAAACACAACGTCGATGTATAATAATAAAAGAATTTTATTAATTTTATTATATATAGACAACTTATGGTTATTATTTCGTGCAACTTTGGTTGCAATCATTTATTATTATTCAATTAAAAACAATATCACTCGGTAGTTGACGATTATATCAACATCATTTAACTTTAGTGGTAAAAAACACTTTTACCAACGTTAATTTTAAATCAACTATAAATTTAAAGCAAGTAGTGATATTAACATTCTATCAATTATCAAGAATGTCACGTGGAGATCACATAATGTCTTTAAATATTCACACGTGTGATATTTTATTGTATGATATATAAGATTCATGAGTATAAATATCATATACATTTAGAAAATCATGTGCTTTTTTCGAGAGGAGCGTATATAATTTGAGAAGGATTTTTCATTTGAAATCTGTTTAAGATTTTGAACATAAATTACATAAACTATTTCACAATCCACAGAAACTCACCAACTCTCCTCTGATCTCTGTGAAATTATAGTATAAAATTTTGTTAATATCAAAATATGAATATATTAGAGAATAAAAAGAAATATACTCATGAATAATATGTTAAGGATAAAAAAATATCAATAAAAAATTGACCATAATAACCAATGTTGTGAATAATATAATAATAATACTGAACAAGTGCACATCAAGTTTAGGGTCAAAAATAGGTGTGATCAAAAGAACGGACAAAAATTTAGTATTGCAAAAGTAGTTCGAACTTAATAAATATAGTTTCATATTTTATAATTTAGAAATTATATTACTTAATATTATGATTTATTAGTAATAAATAACTTTTTACATCATTTTAAACATATTTAAAACAAAAAATTTATAAAATAATATAAAAGATCAAGGGGTCATTTGTTAAATCTGAACAATTATTTCTGGATGAGTTGAATTTCTGGATGACGTGAATTTCTGAATGAACACAATATTCTTGTTTGTTATTATTTTTTCTAATTTATCTGGATGACCAGCTTAACACAATATTCTTGTTTGTTACTATTTCTCATTAATTTGGGTTGAAATTTAATTACTATAGTTGAAAGCGATAATCAAACTATAAATATTCATATATTATTATTATTATATTTAAATATATTATTATTATATTTTAATATATATCATGTTGCATAATTAATATTATTTTATAAAATAAATTTTAGCCGGTTTATATTTATAAATAAATTATATTTTTATCAACCATATGCTTATATTTTATTATTATATTCTTTTATATATATATATATCGTGTTAAATAATTGATTTTCATTTTAATATTTAATAATATAATTCATATTTTAAGTATTTAATTTTAAACTACAAATATTGTAATTTTTTTTGATAACTTAGCTCATTAACATACATTGAAAGATAAAAAATTTTAAACTTAAAATTTTCAATATTTAAATATATAAAATTATTATATATAAACATATATATATATATATAATAATTTAAAAAGATTAAATATAAAATATTATTGTTATTTCTTTTTACCTTGGAGGAGAGGGGTTAACCTAGCTGGATGACAGAGCGGCCAAAATTTGATATGTGTCGTCCAGAAGTTTTTTAGTGTCGTCCAGTCCAATCAGGAACAATCAAATGACCTTAACGAGATGGAAGTCTGAACCAACCCATTAATCCTGTTATTCACCTGTTATCAAATGACCCCCAAGTTTCAATTTTACAAGACAAAAGAACCAGAGAAACACACATATCGGAGGAGGATAATTCCAAATAATATATTCCATGAATTAAAATTTTAATTTTTTCCTCATCCCATTGATAGTTGATCTAGCTAAGTATAAATGCGTGTTGTTCCAGGATGAAAGAGTGTAAATATGCGTGTAAAGCGGAGTTTCGCTAGGCGAAGGAGATATAAGAATAATCCGCAGGCTTTTTAAGTTACAACTTGACCAAAACACAAGCCATATCCAAACCAGCACATATACATACATACATAGTTACATACATACGAGACGCGGACATAGGCAATTTCGTTGGCTGTCTTCTTGTGCGTGTCAATTTATCAAACCCCTTTTCTTTGTTTCTAATCCAATTTTTTATACATATTCTTGATCTTGATTAAATTAAGAATCGAGGGTTTGCTTAGTAAAGTCCTTTTGCTGGGCTTATTTTGAGGGGTCGTGAAAATGGCGTTTAATTGGGTTTATTTTCTTAGAGTTACCCTTTTGATCCTCCTTATTGCAGCTATTACAACCGCTTGTTTTACTCTCCCTGTTGAAAAGGTTTGATTTTTTTACATGGGCCGGTCTTGGTTTTCATTATTATGCTGTAGCTTTAATTTGATTATTTCTTGCTTCATTAGTTTTACATATGTTTGTTTTATAGTATGTTTGTAATAATTGTGGTTAATTTGCATAATGGGGTGGTGAATTATGTTGTTGTGTGAGTGTTTCAAACCTGTCATGCTGTTACTAGTTCATAATTTTGAAATTATATGTGCAAGCAACAATTCCGAGGCATTTTAGATTTTTTGTGCTGCCAACTCTGTCTGATAGTGTGATTTCAATTTATGATCGAAGTGTTAATTATATGATTATTTGGTAATTTTCTGTGGTACATGGCTAAATTATTGCATTTTACAGATATTGAAGAACTTCCTTGTATGGGTAGAACAAGATCTCGGCCCCTGGGGTCCTCTAGTGCTGTAAGTAAATCCGTGACATTATATGACCCGATTAGATATTGTGGCAATGATATGTCTTTCGGTGATGCTCTACTTGTAGTTGTTTATACCGTAATGGCTCTATTAAAACAAAGATTTGATCATGTAGCAAGGGTTGATAGTTGTCCCTTCTGTAGTTTTCTGCTAAATTAGTTTGATATATCTTTACGGGGATGTTTAATCTCTTGCACTTAAGGTGGTGAAGATCCATTTCTTCACTGTATAACATATATGGTAGGAATAATCCGGTTGCAGTGAGTTGAATGTGATCACGTCGCTCTCAGTATGATGGTTTTATCAAAGTTATTTCTAATGACAAAGGATGTAATAAGTTATTGTTACAAGCCATTTATATGAAAGAAATGTACCTAATCTAGAAGAAATTTTGCAGTTAATATGCCCGTAGTTTCTACAGCTGCATAGTTGGAAGTTTAGTCATGCTGGCGGGAGAGGGGAGAATATGTAGCTTTTAACTAGAAAGCCCTGAATAATTATAACTGATCCATCATAAATAACGATAAATGGCCATGCAAAAAAGGTTTATTATATATTCAAATACGTTATAATGGTATTAAAGAAGCAGCTACGTTGTGATGTTTAAATATCAGCTCTAAAATAATTTGCGGAGACAGAGATGATGTCAGTGCTTGTCTTCTTCCCAATTAAAAAACAGAAAAACTCTGGTGGCGGAAGGTACATGTTGTATATTTAAGACCTGAAGCTACAATATTCGAGTCGTTTGATCTTATTCCTCTTAAGGGTGTCAATTTCCTCCATTTTTTTTCAATTAATTAGGAATACTTATTCTTTAAAATTTAACATGTATTAATCTTAGATTGTTAGTGCTGCAGAATCTCTTTGTGTGACAAGTAAATGGAGACCCATGTGCATGAACATACACACAGGAAAAATAAACACACAATTAAAGCGTATAATGATATTGGTTCCTTCAGGGTCATACATGTAGATTTTGTATAACCTTGTTGGCAATCTGAAGAAGCATATTTATGTGTTCGTCATATATAGCATGTAGTTGCCACTGACATATCTGTAAAAATTGTACTGATTTTTTGTTTAATAAATTCCTGCCATTAATAGGATAATTCTTTTTGAACTTGCAGGGCAGTTGCGTACATACCTTTAACAGTTTTGGCGGTACCAGCATCAGTACTTACTGTAAGGATCAATTTTCTGCTATTATGCTTTTATAATTATCTTACCTCTCTTATTTAATTTTATGTAACTCTCTTTCTTTCATTGTGTTAATTCTCATCTCTCACTATCTCTCTGTATATATGTATAATTTTTATATATGTGTGCGTGCACGTTTTGGCCATCAAAGCCAATTAATGTATATGGAAACATCGGAGACTAAATGGTCATCACTTCATTTGACTTGCTAATGGGAGTGGATGATACAGTTTATGGAAATTAATCATTAAATAATGACAAATATGTCATAAAATTGGCAAAACTAGTAGGTAGGTAGTTATCAGTCTAAGAGACCAAGTCAAGGACCGTCTCATAATAAATAAACAATTAGAATGTTGCAAAGTCTTGGATGGAGTTTCTAGTAAATAGATTTACTTGTCTATACTTGTTTATGCAATATGTGAGGAAGTTTTAGTTCTGAGAGATATGTGAGGTGCTTTTTAGATTGAGAATCGTTTTAGGATTCAGTTTTGAGTGTTGCACGTTTGTATGCAATTACGCCTCGGAAATGGTCTAAAGCCACTTTTAGTTTGTTTAGTTATTTACTTTCTTTGTTGTTTTTTTTTTTAAAATTTATTGCTGTAGACACTAAAATAGTATAGTCTTTTCCGTTTTGATCTGTACTTGTTACATTATGTTTTATTAGTGTTCGCAGCTTTGTATGCCTTTTTTTAAAAATACACTGTTTAAGGGACTAGAAGAGTACGGGCTCCTTTTCTTGACTATTTGTTGTATTGTTATATTTTCCTGCAGCTAGGCGGTGGTTATCTTTTTGGCTTGCCTGTGGGTTTTGTTGCTGACTCTTGTGGCGCCACTCTTGGTGCAGCTGTCGCGTTCCTTCTTGGGAGAACAGTAGGTGTTTGATTGTCACTTTTTTTGGGTGATATTTTAGTTGGAGCTATACCTCAGACATTTTCGTAGTAGTAGCATACCTGGTTTAAAAAGGGTTTGGTAGATATTCATTAATAGTTTCTACTTGCAATATGTTTGTTTTATAACTCTTTTTCTTACAAGCTTCAATATTTTGACTTAGATCACTTAATATCTTTTTATAAATGGCAAGTAATCTCATCTTAATTTTTTCAGATTGCAAGGTCATTTGTTATTTCCAAGTTAAAGGATTATCCGCAGTTCCGTGCAGTTGCACTAGCCATAGAGAAATCTGGATTTAAGGTTCGTTTTTTGTTCCTGAAAGAAAATCTGGATCTATGGGTCGTGCTTGTGTTTGCTTTTGTATCTAAACACTATCCACAAGATATCAAAAATTGCTACCATTTTCCCCAGCTTTCCTGCAGAATAAGTTATTCATCAAGTATACCATTGGGTTGTATTGTACATTAAAAGATAGGACTACAGTCTAATATTTGCGGCGCATACTGATAAAGAATATTTTTTAAATAACCTTATACTTCAGAAAAGCTAGGTTTATAAAAAAAAGTAGAAGAGGAAACCTAAACAAAGCGTTGATTTGGAATTCTCCAAGCTTCATAAAGGCAAAGTAAAATGACCACACTTAAATATTTAGATCACTATTAGCACCCCAATAAATCTTACTGATAAGAAAACAACCGGCAAAGGGATGTGTTCAGATGAAGTTTAGGTGAGAAGAAGAATGGGGAACCTGAGCAGAGCAATAAGAGTGAGCGAGACTGACATGCTTAAATGGTACAGTTGCATTGTCTATTATGTCCTGACCAGTGGGATGATATATATGGAATAATGATTATGAAATGATGAACCAAACGAAATCAGTTATTAAAATTCCAATTATGATAGTCAAAAGAAGTTATTATTTGATTATCTTTCAAGTTACTAAGAGTCGTACGTGGTCTCCTAAACTGGGGTAAGATCGGTGCTTGATAAAACCGTTTTAGAATAATACAATTATTTTGCAGTGAGTGTATTTGACGTCCCGGATAAGTGAAAAGAACTGAAGCAGTAATAAGAGAGCTATCATATATATGCACAGATATATCTGTGTTGAAAATACTGAGTATGTTTGGTTTAATTTATAAATCAGGAGGTCATCACTAGACAAGTAGGTGTTCATATTTATGGTCTTAAACTGTTAATCACTTTTGGATAATGTGTCCACCTCTTTGACAGATTGTCTTGCTTCTCCGGCTTGTTCCAATGCTTCCATTTAGCGTGTTGAATTACCTATTATCTGTGACACCAGTTGCTTTAGGGGAGTACATGTTGGCTTCATGGTTGGGAATGGTGGTATGTATTCTGATGTTTTATATAGAGGAGCTTCACAAAGTTTCCACTTTCTATGTAATTTATACTCTCTATCATCTTCGACAGCCAATTACACTTGCTCTAGTGTATGCCGGGACAACTTTGAAGGATCTTTCTGATGTGACCCATGGATGGCATGAATTCTCCAAAACTCGTTGGGTAAGATGCGATATAATATGTTATATTTTTCTTGGAAAAGATTATTCCCACATGAACCTAAGGATTATTGGTGCATAAGCTCTTAGAGATGCTTCCTTGAGGATATCTTCAGTATATGTATATAATGCCATTTCTAATTGCAAGAGGCTCTTTTTACATGTGATGATTATTATTGATGATATTTCTTTTTGTTGGTATGCAGGCACTTATTGTTTCTGGTCTTGTGTTGTCTGGTGAGTTGGCTACATATACACTTTTTCTTCCCTTTTTTTTTGTGGGGGGTGGGGTGTTTGTTAAAAATTTAAAATATGAATATTCTTGGAGCATCTGCAAACATTTGGTTGGGAACCATTGTGGTATCATCTTCTATATGCTTTTCCATCCAAAAAGGTATGATTATATATATTATCTGCGACCTAATCTTCAAGAAACGAATCAGCATTATAACTCATGTTAAAAGGTAGCATCAGTATCACAACTATGTTGCCTTCTCAATTTGAATAATAATGCAGCAATTTTGAGTATGTAGCAAATTTCTTTAATTTTTCATTTTTTTTTCAATTATATGCTTATAAGGTTTGTATTCAAAAATAGTGAATGAAGGAGGCTATCTGGCATTACTTAGGTAACACTAATATTTCCGTGTATAGTCTTCAGTGTGCAAAAAAAAAAGTACATGTATCTAGAGAATGTTCTGATAGCCTAGTGCTAGTGCCTCCTTCCCCATGGGTTTGAACTCCCTTTCACCTAGCTTTGTACACTTAAACTATAATCCACTGAAAAATATGTTAGCTTGGCTTATCTGTACTTGCAACCCTGATTTATGTGAAGACACACCAATTAGCATTAGATCTTGTCTGTTGTTGAGTCCTTTGTAGCACTTAGTTGCAGAATGTCTTATTTAATATGATCATGTGTAACTGTTTAAGTTTCACAATGTTTGACTACTTGATTAAGATTGGGTAACATCTATTGAATTCATCTCTAATAGTTTATGCTTCCTGCTTCGTTTTTTATAATTCCTTTTCCCATTCTTGAACGCTGTAATTGATCTTTGGCTTTGGTTACAGTGGTTTTATTAATATGTGTTACCAAAGTTGCGAAGTCTGCTTTGGATAAAGCATTGGCCGAAAATGAGGATATAGATGATGATGTGGGCGCAGCAGAAGAATCCACTGAAGTTGATCGTGTGGATCTCCAGCAGCCGCTACTAATCAAGATAGATTCCTCTGAAGACAGCCATGAGAAATGAAACCTACCCTGTATAATATGTAGTACCTCTTTGCACTTGGCATTTTTTTTTTTAGTTTTGCTGCTTTGTCCACATGTATAGTTTTATTCTACTACTTTAGATTTGGCTCCTTTTCTAGTCTACTTATACAGGTGAAAAAAGATTGTGAGGTCGGTTTGACTAAGTTCAAAAGAAGTTACCTATTTTTATGAAGTAAAGAATTAGATTATGTCTTATAAGCTATTATAAGCTATTAAAGTGTTTAGATAGTTATAGTTAGATATTTGGTAATTTAAAAGAGTAGTGTAATTAGGAAAGAAGATGGAAAATTTTATTAGTTTTCTTTTTTTTTTTGAATAAAAATATGACACTAGCACATTTATTCTTAATTCTTAATAAAATAATTTTAACAATAATAATTTTAAGCATATGGTCAAAATTCTTAAAAGTGAAGAGACATATTTGAACAAAAAGAGTGTAGAGACTAAAATATCTGAACAAAAAGAGTATAAGAATTTCAGTTGTATGAAGTCCAAATATTTTTTTGGAGTTTTGGGGTTAAGAATCTATTATCATCATTAATACATCTCTATTCAATGTATACGGTATGAAAATATATGTATATAGGGTTGGGTTCCACGTAGAACCCATTAAAATTAGAACCTTATTATTAACCATTAGATTGTGAAAGATTTAAAGGCTGAGATCTGACTTATGTATTATACATTTATACTCTAATTTTATTATCCAGTACGTTATTTATTAGAAATAAATTAAAGTTAGAATATACATATTTAAGAAGACACAATAAATGATATTTAAAGCAGAATTGAATACTTTCTATAAATAATATAATTACAAATATTTAGAGTTATCTACATTCCTAATATATACCGATGTAGTATATTTCATCCAATAAATACTAACGGATAATATAATTTAAATTCAAATTTTTGTACACATGTTTTAAAAAAATATATCTCTTCGGGATATCGTTAACAATGAATTTTTTTAAGAACACTAAAAATATGTGAATAATAAAATATAATATAATTATGTAGCACATTATATACTCTCTTAATTGTTGATTAAAATACTACAGCAATATAAAATACTACTGCAGTATATTGTTTATTATTTTTTAGTGGGACTGAAAAATTAAAAATATTGTTGTAGTACCTATATATTATACACGATTTTATTAGACTATTGTATTGATGCTGCTACAGAACTTTTATATTTTATAAGAATGTTCGTACAAAATATTAGTATAATAAACAAATATAATTAAAATATTTAGTTAAGAAAAATATTGTTGCAGTACCTATATATTATACACGATTTTATTAGACTATTGTATTGATGCTGCTACAGAACTTTTATATTTTATAAGAGTGTTCGTACAAAATATTTTTATAATGAAGCATACAATTAAAATTGTTTGTTAAGAAGAATATTGTTGCAGTACGTGGATATTATACATGATTTTATCAGACTATTGTATTGATACTGCTGCAGAACTTTTATATTTTATAAGGATGTTTGTACAAAATATTAATATAATAATAAATACAATTGAAATTGTTAATTATGAAAGATAATTAAAGATTTTATTTATATTTATAAAATGAAATACAACTTGTATATTTACTAACTATGATTGATATGCAACTCATAATTACTATATTTAAATGCTTGTTACATCAGGACCGTCCATTTTATCCTGATCTAATGAATATAAATAAGGTCTAAGTTCTAACTTTAATATAGGTTCTGATTTGAACCTACCCCTATGTATATAACTAGCTTCTTTTTTTTGATAATCACGACAAAACAATAATTCCTGACTTTTTATTATAGATTTTTATCTATTTTTATATCAAAATCGTCAGTTATTTACGTTGTTTAACATACATATTCTATGTATGAGTTTGAAACATCGCATTTGTTTTGCATCAAATTGTTCTCTAAATAATTCGTCTTAAAAAATATAGACTCCGACGATAAGAAGATTATTTGGTACTCTTTATTTTGTGTGTAAGGAACGTTATTTGATACTTTACTCGTCAAAATGCTTGCACTTTTAATATTTACACATTGCTTAACATTATGTATCTTTTTCATTTTTTTTTTTTTATGTTTGTAATTATTAACAATGATGATTAAAAAAGAAGTTTGGACATAATCAAATCAAAATGAAGAATTTTTATTATTCTCGTTATCTCATCTTGTGATATTAAGCAGGTTGAGTGTTGTTCAATGATCGCTAGTCGATAAGAAAAAACAAGTTCCGCAATGAATTAATTTCTATGTACTATGAACATCCTTTCTCTTTTGCAGTTGATGATCTTCAATCTTGACTAAGCGAGCAGTCATATATATGATTTTAAATGTTATGTAAATATCGAGTGGGTGAATTTGATGTTTTGTATGATATTATAGTTAGTAGATGATTGTATCAAATATTTGTAATTTAACATTTTTTTATTTAAAAATAAAATATAAAATATAAATTAATTTAATCTCAGTTGTTTGTTATGTTTTTAATTTAATGATTCTTATAGTGATTTTTGTGGATTCAAAAATTATTGGGACTTTGATGATGTACATTATATAAAATTAGGGAATTTCGCACGCGCTTCGCGGACGAGGACCCTCGTAATTTTTTTTTACTTTTATTAATTTCGTTACATTCAAAAAATGGGAGAGAATTATAAATTTTGGATTCGGATTGCGGCCCGCTAAAACTCTAATTCAAAGCTAATTTTTTTTTTGAATTTTAAAACCCGTAAGAAATTAATCTAACAAATTTAATTTTTTGACTTTCCGATAAGATCATATTACTCCACGTAAATTTGGGAGATGATTGTAAAAAGACTCACAGAACCAACGAAGAAACAGAAAGAAAATGATCTGGTAGAGCTATGGCAAGTTGAATTTGCTGCGTACTTGTGTCAAAACGCGTTACGGACGAAGTCTGCTCATAAAAATCTTCACCCATCTCTGTCTCCCTCCACAACACATCAAATCTCTCTCTCTCTCTCTCTCTCTCTCTCTCTCATATCAAAATGGGTGCATCTTGGAGTAGCAGCAACACAAACAGAAGAAGAAATCAAAACCACCCACCTTCTCTACTCCTCTCGTCTTCATCGTCTTCAGCTCCCTCATATTCTTACCCACCAGCCCCTTATGCTCCCCCACCCCCTCCCCCGCCGCCCTACCATCCCCACCCCCCACCCCCACCTATCTACTCACCTTACTACTACTCTGGTGGGCCTAATTATCAATACCCTCAAATGGGTCGCTCTGATTTTGCTCATCCTAATCAGGGTTGGGTTGGAATTAGGCCTGTGGCGCCTCCGCATCAGCCCGCGGCATTTGTAGAGGAGCAACAAGCTAAGAAGGTGAGGAATGATGTGAATGTGCACAAGGATAGTGTTAAGGTTGAGGTGGATGAGAACAACCCTGATCACCATTTGGTTTCTTTTGTTTTCGATGCTCTTTTCGATGGGAGGTAATGATTTCGATACATTGATGATTTAGTTATTGGTTTTAATTTTATTTATGTTGTTATTTGTATAGCATCAAATTCAACTTGCTGATATTATATATGGACATATAATTGTTGAAAATTTTTTAATGTACGGAATGTATCTTCAGAATGGTCAAGCTTTGAAAGAAATTGTGACACGAGATGAGTGAAATCAAGTAACTATATATAAACCCTTAACGAGAGCTATTACAGTAGTGAAGTGTGGATTATATTAGGGTCCAACCTTGTATATATACATATCTGATTTTGAATAGTGATTTGCTCGTGTAGCATTTTTTCCCTATCTTGGGAAAATATGTTATATAATTTTGTTTGATCAACGGGTGCCAAGTTTTTGAATAATGTAAAGCGAATTCTGGTACCTACACTTTGTTTGTGGAATTTCTTTTTCAACTATAGGTAGGATGATTGTGTTTTGGTTTTTGGTTTGAAGCAGAAGTAAGATTAAATACATGATGAATTTGAAGTCCAAGTCTGTCATTTTTCAAGGTTCTTAGTTTTAATGTGAAATAGTTTGTTATAATGATTAAAGGACCTCATTAATTTTTGAATTAACTGTTTGTGGTTGTAAAAGGAAGCAGTTTCCATTTGTATATTGTTTTATCTATGTTACATAGGTTGTGCTCAATTGGTAGAGTACAGTAGTCAGGTATAGAATCACTGACCACACCATAACTGCTAGAGAAGTATAAATATGCCGAAGAAGGAACTATTTGGGTCAGATTGGTGTATAGTTTGTTTAATATTAGGACAAGGACCATATTAATAAGACAATACTAGAAAGAGGTATTGTCGTATCTGTAATGTAGACTTTTGATGCAGGAAGGATTTAGAAATGATAATTTATGATAAGAAAAATGATTGAAGGGTATACTAGGCTGATTCAATCGGATAAGAATCACTACCCTAGTGGTATTTCAACCACATAAGGAAGAAAAAGTATGGAGTGCGATTCATAAACAAAGAGGAGGCTCTATTTAATAATTTAAAATCTCAATAACAAAGTCTTCTATGGTTGTGGTAATCACATCATTATATAGAGAAAATTTAATAAAAACAACCCAATGGGTCAAGGCTTGTAAAGGTTTGGGCTTGATACTTTAAGCAATATGTAAGCCAGAAAGAGAATAATCAACAGCCAAAGCCTGATAGACATGCCCATTACAGGGCCTAAGAGAGGATAACAACAAAAGCAAGGAGGCAACTGCCACCTTAGCTAGACACACTGCTACTATAATAAACCTAGTACAAGAATATTCTAAGGACGACAAGAAAAGAGATGTACTCACCCTACTACTATTCTGGTGGGCCTAACTATCAATACCCTGTAATAGGTCACTCTGATTTTGGTCATCAGAATCATGGTTGAGTTGGAGTTAGGTCTGTGGTGCTTGCCCATGAATCCACAGCATTTGTCGAGGAGCAACAATCAGAGGTGAAGAATGATGTGAATATGCATAAAGATAAAGTTAGTTACAAGGTTGAGGTGGATGAGCACAACCCTGATCACCATTTGGTCACTTCTGTGTTTAATGTTTTTTCTTATGGAAGGTATTGATTTTAAAACATTGATATTGTAGTATTTGGTTTCTATGGCTTTATATAATTTGTAAGTTTAGGGGGAGGGAGGGTAGGATTGGACTGTAGATGGAATAGATTTTGTCACCGCTCCAGCATGCCTTGATTCTCAACATGTTAAATATTGTAATTTACGTTAGTAACTGTATCATATTCTGAGAATAGTGAACCTTCGAAAGAGATTATGACACCAGCAGAGTAAAATTAAGTAACTATACCCTATTTTAGATGGTAAACCTTAGTGAGTTGTAATTATACACCAATTTTAGTTACTAGCCCTGTTTTGGTTGGATCAGTGGTTGCCAGGTGTATGATAATAAGCTGAAAAAGTGGGTATTATCTAGTCTTTATTTGATGCAAGACTAGTTATCGAATCAATGTGGAAAGCATGACATTACTGATAGAGAAGAATAAATATGCCAAAGAAAAGAACATTTAGGGTCTGATCGGTGTTTAGTTCGTTTATTATTAGAATGAGGGCCGTACTGATACAACCAAGAGACATTAGTAAATGTACAAATTTGTTGCAGGAAGGATTCGAGGACAATGATTTATGATAAAAGAACATAAATAGATAGACTAGCGTAATAAAAATGCATAAGGGAGAAAAACTGTGGATCGCAACCCTCGAAGAAAGAGGGGAATCCATTCAATATTTTAATCTCTTAACTGTTCAGTTTTCTATGACATGTGGGAATTACATCATTATATATAGAAAAGAATAGAATACCTAATAAGATAACCTAATGAAACAAGGCCCCTAACAAGTGAGCTTATTATTGGTAAAACTGTATAGATAACCAACTATCACCCGCAGATGACTATTGTATATAATGAAAAATCATGTAATATTAAGTATAAATGTTCTTTCTCTTTTTCACTTCCATACCCCGTCAAGTTGCTTGCTCAAATAAATAAACTATAAGACGCATTATTACAAAGTTAACTACAATTGTGTGCGGAGTGTGGTGCATACTGTATGGTAATTGGCAAGTACAACTGTGGACTCTAGATATATCTAAATAAACTTTAATCATATAATAAAGAATATGCTTTTACTGAATGTGACACCTAAATATATACTCATGCCTGCACCTGCACTCGATATGCCATGTCTGTGATTACTGTACTTTTTTCTTGTTAATTTATGGTAGACGGTTTTGTAATTGAAGTTTTGGTTTCCGTTTTACCTTTATTGAATAACTAACTTAAGTGGAAAGCATAATATCAAAGGATACTGGTTCCGGTTGATATATTGTGGTGGTAGCTTCTTTTCACTGTTACAAGTGTACAAGCTCTCTGATATATTGTATAGCACGAATCAACTTAATGGATTTTTCTTGTCAATGGTTATTAACTATGACTTGAAGGTCTGACCAATTTGGTTTAATCTAAGCATATTCCCAGAAGTCGATTGTAATGCTCACAGTTAACTTAAGTAATTGAAAACAGTGACACACCAGCCCAAGCAACGATTTATATATAGATACTATGAAATAAGAAGACTTAAGAACAATTCGAGAGGTTCATTCTCTCCACAATCCACAAAACAACAATTACAAGATAGATGATAAAACCCTAGATCCCCCTTCTCCTTCTTTTCTCCGCTCTTCTTTTCCTGTCTTTCCTTAACTACCCTTGCTGCCACTTTACTTAACTGCCCCGTTGACTAGCTGTGGAGTTACTTTCTTGCCCTTACTCTTTTTTCCCGCCTTGCATATTTGATGAGTGTATTCTTTGGTTCCATTACATTACCCCGGTCCCAAAGACTCACCTTGTCCTCAAGGTGAAACAAGGGAAACTGTTGCTGCATCAACACCACATCTTCCCATGTCGCCTCATCTACAGGTAGGTTCTTCCACTGTATTAGTGCCTCCAATTTCATGTTTCCTTCTGCCTTGACCTTACGAACGTCCAGTACCGTTTCGGGTTCCACAACCAACTCCATATCTGCAGAAAGCTGAGTAGGGATAGAGGCAATCACAGGGGCACTGCCAATGCTGCGTTTGAGTTGGGAGACATGAAAGACAGGATGGATCATACTAGATGAAGGTAAGTCCAGCTTATACGCAACTTTCCCCACCTTTTCCAGTATCTGATATGGCCCATAAAACCCGAGGAGATAATTTCTCATAACGGCGCCTTGCCAAGGAATGTTGGCGGTATGGCTGTAATTTCAAGTAAACCCAATCCTCCACATTAAACGATTCCTCACGTCGTTTGCCATCAGCTGCTGCTTTCATTAATTGTTGGGCACGTACCAAGTTGAACTGCAAGTCGGCCAACATAGCATCTCTATCTAGCAACAGCTCTTCCACACTCTGCACTGGTGTTTGCCCAGACTTAATTGGAACCAAGTGACGTGGGTCTCTCCCATAAAGCACCTTGAACGGACTCATCTTCGTGGAGCAATGAGGGGAAGTATTGTAGGAAAACTCCGCCCACCCCAACCACTTAGCCCACGACTTCGGATTGTTTCCCACAAAGCACCTTAAGTAAGTTTCGAGAACCCTGTTAACATTCTCGGTTTGCCCATCTGTTTGTGGGTGGTACGCGGTGCTTCTCTTCAGAACCGTACCCTAGAGTTTAAACAGCTCCTTCCAGAACCCACTCAAGAAGATTCGATCCCTGTCCGATACTATGGACCCCGGAAACCCGTGTAAACGAACAACCCCTTGAAGGAACACCATAGCCACTCCTCGAGCATCAAAAGGATGTCGCAGACCCAGAAAATGCGCATATTTCGAGAGTCTATCGACCACCACGAGAATGGTGTTAAAACCACCCGACAGAGGTAACCCCTCAATAAAATTCATAGATAAGTCGTCCCATATCATAGATGGCACTGGCAACGGTTGAAGTAACCCTGTTGGAAGTTGCTGGGATGACTTGTTTTGCTGGCACACATGGCACTCGCGAACATAATCCCTCACTTGATCACGCATTCCCACCCAATACCAATCAACAGCCATTCTTAAGTACGTCTTGACTTCACCATTGTGACCACCAACTACGGAGTCATGATACTCACGAAGTAACACTGGAATAACAGCAGACTTCCTTGGAATAACATGCCTGTTCTTGTACAACAACCTCCCTTCTTTCAATCGAAACCCCCCAGCCACGGCTTCTCCATTAGTCAATCTCTGTTTGATCAATTGCAGGTCCTTATCCCATGATATTTCTGTATTCAGCTGTTCCCAATCCATATCAATTGACGACACGAGTGTTTCCAGAGTGACCTCTCCAATGGTTTTACGAGATAAGGCATCTGCCACCCGGTTGGCTGTGCCTGGCTTATATTGAACCTCAAAGTCATAACATAGCAGCTTCACAATCCACTTCTGATAGCTGCTGTTCACTTCTCTTTGCTGCATCAAATGTCGTAGGCTCTGCTGGTCAGACCTCACTATAAAATGCCTTCCCATTAAGTAATGCCGCCATTTTTGAATAGAGAGACAAATAGCGATCAACTCCTCATACGTTGATTTCAGCTGTGTCCTGGGACCTGGCAATTTACTAAAGTATGCTATAGGTTGGTTCTGTTGCATCAGGACCCCTCCAATTCCATACCCAGATGCGTCAGTTTCCAATACAAATGTCTGCTCAAAATTTGGAAGTCGCAGGACCGGGGCATGGACCATGGCCCTCTTCAGGGCCTCAAAAGCCGTGGTGGCTGCCTCAGACCACCCAAAGTTATCACGTTTCAATTGGTCCGTCAAGGGCTGAGCGATTTGAGCGTAGGAAGCAACAAACTTCCTATAGTAGCCTGTGAGCCCCAAAAATCCCCGTAGCTCTCGTAAATTCTGAGGCTGCGACCATTCAGTGATGGCTTTAATCTTGTCATCCTCTGCACCAACCCCGTCTCCACTGATACCATGCCCCAGATATCCAATTTTTGACCGACCAAATTCACACTTCTTGAGGTTCGCGTAAAGGTTGTGGTCTGATAACGTTTGCAACACCAACCCGAGGTGCTCCTGGTGACTTTCCTCACTGCGACTATACACCAGTATATCGTCAAAGAAGACGAGCACGAATCTCCTTAAATAAGATCTGAAAATATCGTTTATTAACGACTTAAACGTCGCTGGAGCATTGGACAACCCGAAAGGCATTACCAGAAATTCGTAATGCCCATTAGGGGTGAGCAAAAAACCGAATAAAACCGAAACCGAATCCGAAACCGCTAAAAACCGTCAAAAACCGAACTGTATAAAACCGAACCAAAATCGAAACCGAAAAATTAAAAACGGAAACCGAAACCGATTGTGCGGTTCCAGTTATAGCTAGGAACCGATCCGAAAAAAACCGAACCGATTTTTAAATAAATAATATTTATATATACTCCCTCCGTCCCACCCATTTCTTTACACTTTCCTTTTTGGGGTGTCCCACCCAATTCTTTACATTTCAAAACTTACCAAAAATAGTCAATGGGTCCCACCAATTCTCCACTTTTCTTTCCATTTCACACTACTTTTACTCCATTATCTTCTTTTTATACATTAAAAATTAATGGGTCCCACCACTTTACCCACTTTTCTTCCTCTTTTCCATTACTTTATACATATTCCTTAACCTCCGTGCCCAACCCATTTGATAAGAAATGGGTGGGACGGAGGGAGTATTATTTATAATTTATATAAAATTTTAAAATTATAAATTACATATATTTCAGATATTAAAAGTTATAATATCAGAACTAACTCTATAAAAAGGTAATTACAGGGAACAACATGCATGAAATAATAACAACAGGCAGTTCAGAAAGTAAGCAGAAACGAGAGAAATTGAAATAACAAGAGCTGATTATAGTTTACCAATTTGTATGATTAGTTATAAGCGGGAACTTGTTGTTGAGTCTATGTTAGATTGTAAATATGTTCTGTGTTTGTTGATTCATCGAGCGGTATGCAACTCGTTGGTGCCTGCTACTATTGCCTCACCGCTGCATTCTTTAACTAAATTAATGCCCTGTGCCTTGTGCTATAGTGTAATTTTGCATTACACATATCTGGCACAAACTAACATTGCGACTAATCTTTTGACATAAACTTTGTAAAAAGTTTTAACATAGAATTTTGAACTGATGACTGGAGGTACTTAAGGATTGCAGAGGATAAATTAATGAGCCAGACCTGCAATCTTTTGCCTTAGAATCATTAGCAGGCTAGCAGCTTATGCTTTCTGTAATTTCTTGCAGGAGTCTATTACATTTTATATTCCTACTATATAGAAATCTTGTATTTTTTATAATCGGTTCCTCGTATTTTAAATGAAGGAAGACTTTTATTTCTAATTCTTGTGTATGCGGTTTTGTAACCGAAACCGAAGTAATTGTAACCGAACCGAGATATTTAAAACCGAAACCGATCCGAAACCGAACCGGCGGTTTCGGTTTTGATTTCTAAAAACCGAGGGTATGCGGTTCCGGTTGCGGTTTTACCTAAAAACCGCACCAAAACCGCACCCGCTCTCCCCTAATGCCCATCGTGGGTCCGAAACGCTGTCTTTGGTGTATCCTCCGGTCGCATCAAAATCTGGTGATATCTTGCCTTTAAGTCTAGTTTGGAGAAAACCTTTAAGTCCAGTTTGGAACCGCCTCCTTGTTCAATGCACGGTAGTCCACACAAAACCTCCAGGACCCGTCTTTCTTTTTGACCAGCAATACGGGGCTCGAGAAAGCACTTGTTGAGGGTTTAATAATTCCAGCCTGCAACATTTCTTTGATTAAGCGCTCGATTTCATCCTTCTGTGATTGGGGGTAACGAAAGGGACGAACTCCTATCGGATCCGTACCGTCCTTCAACGTTATTGCATGCTCATGACCCCGTTGTGGTGGCAGTCCTTGGGGATCAGAAAATACTTGAGGGAAACTGTTGACAACTCCCTCAAGAAAACCCGGAACCTGTTTAACTTGCTCATTTTGTTTTCCCCCTTGCTGCACCTCCAACTTACTACATTCCACCCCAGACCCATCACCCTGTTTCCGCAAGGAACGTAACATTGCCTTGAGTGACACCTTGGCACGTACCAGAGTAGGATCGCCCACCAATGTAACCGGTGCCCCCTTCATTTCGAATTTTATTACTTGTGTTTTCTAATTAGTGAGGACCATGCCCAATGTTTCTAACCATTGTACGCCGAGTATCACATCCGAGCTACCCAATTCCAGGGGCAAAAAGTCTGCCTGAACCTCCACCCCTCCATCCAGTTGCAATATCACATCCTTACACATTCCTTCCCCCTTAATTGCGTCCCCATTACCCAAAGACACGCCAAACGGACCTGTAGGTAAGACAGTGATGTCTGCAGCCTTGATCAATCCCAGTGATAAGAAGTTATGGGTTGCCCCGGGGTCGATTAATACGATCACTTCCTGAGAACCCAACCCACGTAGACGCATAGTCTTAGGATTAGACAGCCCCACAACCGAGTTTAAAGACACCTCGGACGCAAATTCCCCCACAACGGTCTGGACAGTATCATTGTGCTCACTACCTTCTTCCTCACACTCCTCATCAATCAATATCACGCTCAGTTCTTTTTTCTTACACCTATGCCCAGGCCCCTATTTCTCATCACAACGGTAACACTCCCCTCGAGCCCTCTTAGCCTGCAATTCCTTATCGGTAAGACGTCGCACTTCCTCCCCCCCTTTAGTGGATTGGGCCATGCCCTTGGAAGGAGAAACGGACGACTGAGACTCGGATACAGAGCTAGCCCCACTCTTATACTGTGTAGGATTAAACAGGGAAGTATGTGTAGAAATGGCAGAAGTACCTTTGTTAGAAAACGAGTAAACACCAGTCTTAGGTGAGCTCACCCCCATCTTCCGTCCTGTCAAGACACGTTGTTTCTCCTCCACTCGAACAGCCTATTCCATCGCTTGTTCGAGAGATAGTGGTCCCATCAGTCTCACCTCTGCCTTTATTTCCTCCTTCAATCCGTTCACAAAGTGTCCCATTAAGATGTCTTCTGAAATCCTATCCAATGGAGCTGCGGTTTCAATGAATTTCCTCTGATACTCATCCACCGTACCCGTCTGGGTTGTAGCCAACCATTGTTCGTATAACGAACCCTCTCCAACTGCACGAAACTGTCTGAAGATAAACAGTTTCATATCATCCCAACGGCGAATAGGGTGTCGTTTGTTCTCCCATTGGTACCATTTGAGAGCATCACCTTCAAGGCCAACTGCCACCGCCTCCAAAATCTCAGCCTCTGTCAATCTGTAAAACCCAAAGTAACGCTCCACCCTCAAGATCCACCCATTAGGGTCACTCCCGTCAAAAATAGGCATGTCTAATTTTCGGTAACGCCAGTGACTAGAGCTCCCACCAGCTCTGCCGCCATGAAAACCCCCACCCCCGGGTGGTGGTCCGGGCACTCCCCCACCGAAATTGGACCCCTCAATCTCTGCCCCACCTCCAAAGAACACCATTGATCCTTTAGATCCAGAACCCTCACGAGGCCCTTTGCCACTAGTCGGGTCAGGAACAGCGCCCTTGTTAAAAATATCTTTAATCTCCGACTGGAACTTGAGTTGTTCAGTACGGATGGTGTTGATGAGGGATTTCTGATATTCACGATTGCGGTGAAGCCGTCCTTCCATGGCACTCGTTAGGGTTTCAAACTCTGCCCCAACTTTCTGGGACGCCACCGTCTGGTGCTCCACCAACATCGTCGTCAACGACGAACGCATCACCTCCATCCCCCGCTCCACCGCCTTCGAGACCATCTCGACAATCGAACTATCTAGATCGTTGATTCTCTCCTCTAGCTGCTCCAAACGTTGTGTTAGAGTCGGCGGTCCCATCGATCGAGGCTCTGGTACCAATTGTAATGCTCACAGTTAACTTAAGTAATTTAAAACAGTGACACACCAGCCCAAGCAACGATTTATATATAGATACTATGAAATAAGAAGACTTGAGAACAATTCGAGAGGTTCATTCTCTCCACAATCCACAAAACAACAATTACAAGATAGATGATAAAACCCTAAATGCCCCTTCTCCTTCTTTTCTCCGCTCTTCTTTTCCTGTCTTTCCTTAACTGCCCTTGCTGCCACTTTACTTGACTGCCCCGTTGACCAGCTGTGGAGTTACTTTCTTGCCCTTACTCTGTTTTCCCCGCCTTGCATATTTGATGAGTGTATTCTTTGGTTCCATTACATCGATGTGATAGTACCAGAATGTGGTATAACTTCTTTGGTTATTACTTTTTAACTAATGCGATTATAGAATCTGTAAAAATTGATTAGGTTTAAACCTGAAAAGAAAAGGTCATTTTATGGCAATAGAGATGGTATAGGGTGACTGTCTCAAGAAAATCACAAGACTTGCCGTCTTATATAGAAAATTACAAGACTTGCCGTTTCATTAATATCTACTGATGACTTCTTTGTTTTAAATTGTTTTCTGCAGTATTACTATTTTTTACTTTGCCAAGGAGGAACCTAATTGCAAGGTTGTTCCAGTATTTCCTGAATCATACAAGCCTGTGAAAGTACCTTTCCAAAAAGGAGCTGGCCAGAAATTTCGCCAGCCTTCTGGAACAGGAATTGATTTGGGTTTCTTTGAGTTGGACGATCTTTCAAAATCATCTGCAGGAGATGTATTTCCACTTGTTATATCTGCCGAAACGTGCTCACCTCTTGATGAAAATTCTGCCGATCATCCACCAAATTCATCCCCCCACAGGCAGATTACCCAAGCCGTGCTGGAAAAGAAAGACACAGATCCTTTCAGAGTGAAAGTCATGAAGCAGATATTGTGGATTGATGAGGTTCGGTATGAGCTACGTGAAATCTATGGAATCGGAAACTCTGGGGAAGCCATCAGCGACAATGACTCTGGAAAAGAGTGTGTTATCTGCATGACTGAACCTAAGGACACCGCTGTGCTTCCATGTCGACATATGGTTAGATCCTATCTAAAATACTCCCTTTATGTTTGTGTAATTTTTAACTGCAATAGTTCCAAGAGTAGCAGCAATTGCAAAAATTCCTGCATGATTGAAATATAGAATTACATTCAACAGTGGAGGAACTTGGTTTTTAAATTTTAGGTAATTGGGGAAATGATTAACAGAGTGCATGCTTTTAAGATTTGTAGCTCTTACACCGGGATACTATTAGATTGGATACACGATTTCAGATGAATCAAAATCCTGGTACACACTGTTTAAGTGGCACAAGTTTGCATGATAGTCAATCTCTTTGACTAGTTCCACTTGAAATAACCTTCAATTTTTGTTGATAAGTTGGTACATATTTACACAAATTTTACAATTTTTTTTACTTGAATCAAGTTTTACAATGTTTCACATCTTTAGATGGTGATAATAAAGAAGCAAAAAAGGGTCAGCAACTTTTGCCTACATCATCTTTCCCATCTTGTACTTTGATAAAAATTAAGAGTAAATTGCAAAACTCATCTAATTGGTTTAAGAACCTTTAACATAAATTAAAGTCCGCCACTTGTTGAACCCTTTTCATCCATTTTCGTCTATTTTGACCTATCACCATGTTAAATTAAAAGGCTAAAATAGATTTAAGAGCCTATAACATGTCATTTTAGTTAATTCTGAACTCTATTTCATCCTTCTATTATACTCGGTGATAGGTCAAAATAGATAGAAATTGGCGAAAAGGATTCAGAATGGGATGTCAAAATATGTTAGAGGATGCATTGTGCAATTATCTAAAATTTGGGAAATAAAGTGCAATTGGTTCCAACCAAAGAAATGCGTTTTACAATCAACTCGTAACTGAATGCTAAATTTGTGAAATCTCATTATCTGTGTATCAGGACACAGAAAGACTTTTAATAAAATGTATTTTGAATGCAATCATTTGGAATAAAGCAAGTTTGAAGCGGATTCTGATTTTCACTTGGGCGTGATTGTTTTTGTTGATATGTAGTTCTCTACCTTTTTAAAAGAATTACAATATCTGTGATCTTGAATAAGTGAGAATAACATTTTTTCAGTATCCTTGATGCAAATTCTGGCAAAGTTAAATTGTACATGTAATATGCAAATATCAAGCTCTCATATTCTCTATGTAGTACCTCCTCTCTGAATCTTATTCCATATGACGTAAGTTGGTTATTATTGCCTGAGTACACAATGTTCCATGTTTCAGTGTTTGTGTAGTGAATGTGCAAAAGCACTGAGGATCCAATCAAATAATTGCCCAATATGCCGTCAGCCCATTGAGGAGCTCATGGAGATAAAGATTAATAGTACGGGTCTGTGAGATTCTTTGGTTTTTATTTTCTTCTAGTGAAGAGTACAGTTACGTCTTTGGATGTGTGGAATACCCTTGTATATGTAACTGTAAATAATCATATCAGCCTTGCCCGGCTTTGCTGTACCATCTGGTAAATATTCGCTGATGTTTATGTTTATGCGAAGGAATGTGAGCGTCCCCTTTAAACTGAGAGTTTTTATTTCAGAATTCAGGAGCACATTTTCTAGCTTTCTGAACGATTTTTTTGTACTTAAAATGTAATCTTTCTTCTTCTTTTTTAAGCCTTTTTCTGTTCTGTGGCTTTCATGTTCCAACTTAATTAAAATAATTCTCAGCAAATTTTTCATAACCAAGCTAATAAAGATTTGTGGTTATGAATTTTTCCTCGCTTGATTTGCTCTCAAGTACTTCTCACCTTGGGGAAAAAATTTCAGGGCATGAATTAGATTCACAGCCAGAGAAGGGTGGCAAAGATGGCATATTTTGCCCTAGAACTAGAAGTCGGTAGAGCAATAAGACTCCCAAACTAAGAGCATCATCAAACTAGTTGTGGGTTCCTGTACTCACAAGAGTTGCAGAGCTGTTGACATTACTATAGTGTTTTGGTTTTTGTATCTGTGTAGCTTCACTCCAGATGTTCTTCACCATGTGTGTGTGGTGCTGCTGAGGTGCCATTGCTTGCAGTTAATATTCGTCCTTCTGTTTTAAATTGCCTTAACGTCAATGTGTCAGATTGTAGCATATATTACAGTACCATTTTCTGCTGCTCTTTGGATGGGAAGTCTCCTTCCCATCACTTTCATCTCCATATCCGCTTGTGGCCAATTCGCACCAGCTCCAGGCCACCGACAGCTTATACCAGTCACGAATTCTCGAGATAAGTCAGAGTCGAATCCAAGAACAACAGAGAATAAAAATGTTTATAATACGAACATGACCTGTGACCCGAAAAATAATCTTGTGACCCCTGCATACTTAAGTGGAGCATGGTATAGTCGTACTCATTTCAATAAATTACTTGCTTACAGATTCTAGCTATCCCAGTAACAAAAGCTTACAACATTGAGGATTCATTTGGTGGTGTCCATCTATATACTGCCAGTTGTGTCTCTGTCAAACTTTTGTACACTTCCTTTCTTCTCAATACTTAATCATGTGTGTTTGTATAATTCACGCAGTACTATAACTTTAAAAAGACTCCAGAAGCAAAACAGTCATACCATATATACATAAATGACTTTTTACCTTGCTTTTCTTCTTGTTTCCAGTAATATCTTCTTCTCCCCTTCATTTTTCAGATTTTCATCCCAAAAACATGTGGTGCACTTGTCATACTTTAATCATAAATGGCAATGCCCCTGCATGATTGCCTAATGCTAAATTTACTTCCAGATGCACTGCAAACCTAATGTATCTCGGTGTGAACATCGGATCAATGCATGGTTCACCAAAATTCGGCACCGTAAAATTGATTAATCCCGATTTCCGATTTTTATAACCGTGATTGTCAGAATTTGTCAGGTGCTTTACCCTTAAATTAAAAATAGATTAGAAAGAGAGAATGACAAAATTGTCATTTCCCTACCTAATGAATGGAGACTCATGGGACCTCACACATCCATAATTAGGGAGGATGGGTTGGCACTTTTTTCATTATTCTTAATATACATACTCTATGAAGCTGAGTAGTTTGAATATTTAAAGTGTTTTGTGAGATGAAAATCGAGAAGAGTGAAGCACAAGGGTGTCATTAATCATTATGAGTTATGCTTTTAAGATGGATATTTTTTTAATTCTCCTTGCGAAAGAAAAGCGTACATTGCTCAAACTACAGTACCAGTGTGTTTATCTCTAAAAATGTTTCTTTCATATGTTAAACATTCTTGTTTTTCGATAATGTGTATGATGAGGCTTCTGGATTAGTTTGATTCAGTGTGAATATGATCCACTTGTCCTAATCACCATGACTTACTCATGAGTGTTGATATATCTAGTACCTGAAGCATAATTTAGGTCAGGTAATTATTATAAGCTTGAATTGTGTTGTCAAAACTTCTAAGCATCGATCAGCAGGAATAGAAAGATATGAGCATCTCCAGCAGTGTCTTAGTGTCTTCCTTATAAATATTATAAAATATTGAATCTTAGTGATTTAGGACAAGATTTTGTATTTCAACTCCAACAATGATCCTTAATCCTTATGATTCATTCCTTATTATTATTATAATAATAAATTTGGAAAGAGATTGATAAAAGATGGAAGGAAGAGAGAGAAAATAAGTTACAATAAGAGAGAGAAATGATTTTTTTATTAAAGAAATCAAATAAGGCATGGCTAGTGGTGCCTCATTAATAAGGCATGGAAGGAGGATCCTAGTGATTTAAGGCACCTCTAAAACACTGCTGGAGCACTAATTTATGTCACATTCCTTATAATTAGACTTAGGACATGAAATAGGGAAGCTGCTGGGGTTGCTCTAAGGATACTAACATTTTTGCGATTGATTCAAACTAAATTCTGAACTCACACCATCGAGAATGTCTTTCCAATCTGAGCACAATTCTCCAAAATCTTATGCAAACTCTGTTTTAAACATATCTATGACTACCACCCGATCTTTCTGAGACGAATCCTAATTCACCTCATAACCTCCTTTTTACGCACAATTCACTAAAAATAATTATCATTTTTTCTACAATATATTTAAAATTTAGGGTTCTGCAGTGATTCTATGGTTATATTTTAAAAAACGGTTTTCTCTTGAGCGCGATCATATATTTGTAATATTGATACAACCTAATTTATCTATTATTAATTTTTCATTTCTCTTACTTCCAATCTTACTCCAATTCGTCCGCCTCAAATATAAGAACAAGAGTTTTAGTAGGAGTTTGCCGGGCGTCCATAACTCCTTTAAATTCTGACAGTCGTAAAGTTTCATACAATGAAACCCCATTTGAAAGTAACCCCTTTGATACATTCAAATGAATTCATACTCCTGCGGAAATCTTCCCTAAGCTTCCTCCCTCACTGGTAGGAGTCGCAACGCTATTAGCTGACAGCAGCACTAACAATCATAATAAGAGCTTTCTCCGAAAATACTAGACCTCGTTTACTATAAAAATCCAGATTTTTTAAAAATCCAGATAAAATCCAGATTTTTTGAATACTAGACTTGTTTTAGGCTTTCAGACCGGATTTTTTTTTAGAGTTTTTCAGATCGGATTTTTCAGATTTTTTTTCAAATCAGATCGGATTGGATTTCGGATTTACTGGACATCTCTAGCCTCCGTAATGCACCCAAATGAAGTCTTAGTTGCATTTAATTGCATAGAAGCCTTCCTAAGCCTACATCCGTAGGCCTGCAGTCCGTTTAGAGACAACCTTAGGAGTTCAAGTCTTTCGGGTCGAAACCTAATATCTTATATCATATAATCCAAATAAACTCAAATTACAGGACAATATAATAAGTTCATGTGGATTTTATGACACAACAAAGTACGTAATACATGGTATATAAAATATTTCAAGGTCCAATTCAAATATATTGCATCAATCCGTAAAAATTCCAAAATATAAAAAATCGATCCTAATTCGTAATTTTTCAAAGTCACGTTTGTGGTCATGTAGAATTTTATCGATCCTGGAAAGAGGGTATAGCTTAATTTCGGTTGGATCGAATGAAGCACAATCGGGTTTGGATGGAATTTCAACGATGATTTCACTTGATTATATATTTAATTAATTGATTTCTATTTATATTAAAATAAGTTTGATATTATTAAAATTTAAATTAAGTTATAAATTTTAGAATCATAATTAGAGATGAATATTAAAATTGAAAATTTTAATTTTAATTTCAATTTTCTTCTATATCGAACCGGATCAAAATTTTATTGTGATTGAAACATACCGAAAAATAAGTCGTCCAATCTAATCCTGATTAAAAAAAATCAAAATTTTAAGAAGATTAAAATATTTAGGGGTGCTTGGCCGGGGCTTTTAAGCCCGAATTCCGGATTTATAAGTTAGAAAGACTTATTCGTACTGTTTGTATAAAAAGTTAAGAAGTACTTCAAATAAGTTAGGAATGCTACTTTTATGTGGGTGTTTGGCAACCCATCTTACGCCGGACTTCTCGGCTTATAAGTTAGAAGCACTTATTCGTACCGTTTGTGTAAAAAGTCAAGAAGCACTTATAAAAAGCTAGGAATACTAGCTTTTGTTTCAGGAATTCTACTTATTTCCCAAACACGTTAATCACTTATAAGTTTTATCTTGCTTCTAACTTCTACTCCACTTATTTATTTTAAGCAATAAGCACTTAATTTAAACTCACCCAAACGGCCCCTATATTTGATGCTTCAACTTCTTTTCGAAACACCTTAATTACTTATAAGTTTTAACTTGTTTTTAACTTTTATTTCACTTTTCGCTCCAAGTAAAAAGTATTTATTTTAATCCAACTCAAGGTTGAGCATTCCAGTATTTTCTTTTCTTGGCTGAGTGGTACTGTATGTATTGTGTTTATGTTTGTCACATTTTGCAGCAGTGTTAATTATGAGACGTTAAAAGTAGTATAACATACTCTGTATTTTATAAAAAAGGCCAAAACAAAGAATGAGGTAACGCCTTAAACTCCTCTCACTCTGTCTGCTACTCTCTCTCTCTCTCTCTCTCTCTCTCTCATGAAGCAGAAGCAGACACCCCAGAGAGGTTTTAATGTCCCTTCCACCCTCTCTCTCATTTTATCTCCTCTTTCTTGTGAAACTCATACCATCTTCTCTCATCCCAAACACACACATATATAAGCTCACTTTGTTTCTAATTCTTGTAAAGACTGCTCTTTTAAGCTTGACTCTGATCTATACCCAACAACTCCCCTTTCTCTGTCACATTATTCAACAAAAATGAGTAAAGAAGAGTTCTTGAAGATCCAGGTACTCATTCACTCATCTTAATTACATTCTTTTCATGTTTGTTTAGATTTTTACAAGCCCTTTGTTGTATGTTTCGTGTTGTTTCAATGGCTTTGCTTGTTACTAACTCAACTTCACTAGAATGCAATATCTTTTGTTCTTTTTCTTTTTTGTCTGGTTTTTTTTATTCAGGTTTGTGTAATTTTTTTATTGATGATTGTCAATGGATCTTGTTAAAGAAAGGAGCTTTTTTGATTGTTGGTATTATCTAATTTGACTGATTTAATTTATATGTGATTTGGGTCTGTTCTTGCACATGCAGACTTGTGTCCTCAAAGTTAACATACACTGTGATGGATGTAAGCATAAAGTCAAGAAAATCTTGCAGAAAATTGAAGGTAATTATATGCTTATCTAATTTTTAATTCCCTGGAATCTTCAGTTTATGAGTATTGATGCTCATTTATACTTGTACAAATGTTTAGCATGTAGATTTTGTTGGACTGTTTAGAATGATTGGTGAAGCTAGATTGATTCTGATTTGTGTGTTTGAACTTATGCTCAAATGTTCTGGTATGATATGTGTAGTGATGGTTTCTTTGGGTTCTGCTAGGTGTTTACAAAATCTCGATAGACTCGGAACAGGGGAAGGTTACTGTATCTGGTAGTGTAGATGCAGGAACACTGATTAAGAAACTTACAAAGCATGGAAAACATGCTGAGCTGTGGGGTGCTCCAAAAGCCAATAATAATAATAACCAGCTGAATAATCAGATGAAAGGTTTGCAAATTGACCTTGGGAAAGGAGGAAATAACAAGGGGCAACAGCCGCAGAAAGGTGGGAACAACCAGCAGGCTCAGAAGGGTGGGAACAAC
The DNA here is from genome assembly GCF_001625215.2 of Daucus carota subsp. sativus. Taxonomy (NCBI): domain Eukaryota; kingdom Viridiplantae; phylum Streptophyta; class Magnoliopsida; order Apiales; family Apiaceae; genus Daucus; species Daucus carota. Next base: position 12,462,022 of record NC_030387.2, read on the forward strand.
CAGCAGGCTCAGAAGGGTGGGAACAACCAGCAGGCTCAGAAGGGTGGGAATAACCAGCAGGCTCAGAAGGGTGGGAATAACCAGCAGGCTCAGAAAGGTGGACAACAGATGCCTACACAAATGCCTACTCAGCAACAACTGCAGCAGCTGCAGCAGATGAAAGGGTTTCAAGATATGAAGCTGCCCCCTCAGTTTAAGGACATGAAGATGCCTGCTTCTTTTGGGAAGGATCCGAACCAGAAGGCGATGAAGTTTAATTTGCCGGAGGATGATGATTTTAGTGATGATTACGACGATGAGGATGATTATGATGATGAGGATGATTATGATGATGATGATCTAGATGATCTAGATGATGATTTGGATGATGCTCCTCCACTTAATAAGATGAAACCTATGATGAATCAAGGTGGGGGTGGGCAGATGCCTCCGAATATGATGATGAGCGGGATGAAGCCTGGCCAGCTTCCGCCACACCTCATGAAAGGTCCTCCTCCTGGTGGTAATAACGGTGGAAATGGTGGCGGAAATGGCAAGAAAGGTGGTGGGGGAAATATTCCTGTTCAGATGAATGCTAATGGTGGAAAGAAAGGTGGTGCTGGGGGCGGAAATAATGGAGGCAATCAGAACGGAGGGGGTGGGCCACCCAAGAATGGCAGCGGCAAGCCTAATGGTGGTGGTGGAGGTGGGGGAGCAGGTGGTGGTCAATTCAAGAATGGCGGAGGAGGTGGTGGACCTCCTGGTGGTAACAATATGAATGGCAATGGAGAAAAAAAGGTTATGATGAATCAGGGTGGTCATGTTATGCCTAACATGATGGGCATGAGTGGTAGTGGTGGTAGTAGTTTAGGCCACATTGGTGGTATGCCTATGGGTCAGATGGGTCAAATGGGTAACATGCCTATGGGCCAGATGAGTAATATGCAAGCAGCAGCTGTTCAAGGCCTTCCTGCTGCGGCGATGAATGGTGGTGCTCCTGGCGGATACTTCCCAGGTGCTGGTGGCCCTCAAGCAATGGGCGGAAACCCCTACTACCAGCCACAAATGGCAGCAATGATGTATGCAAGGCCACCTCCGGCCGTGAACTACATGCCCCCCCATCCTTACTATCCATACCATCCTCCCCCTTCTGATCCCTACACCAACTACTTCAATGATGAAAACACTTCGAGCTGCAATGTTATGTGAGTTCATCGCGACAAGTTCATCCCCTGGGCCTAAAGGTTTCTAATTTTGGACGGTCGACTAGTTGGTGCTTTGTTGATTGCTAAGTTATAAGTTTCAATCCTGCTTGTCTTCATATATACATGAAAACTGGTTTTCATTATCCCTTTTCTGGCTCTGGCTCTAGTTTGCCTTTCTATATATAAAACCCTGATCCTTGTTAAGACATTGTTACTCTGGATGAATAATGATAGTAGGGTACCTTAAATATATTGAAAGCTCTAGGAGAAGCTGTGAGGTGGGGATGATGATGATGACTTGATGAGTTTTTTCTTTTCCCTGAATGCTTATTGTGTTTGTAAAGAACGAACAGATTGTGCAAACAATAACATTAAGATGTTTGTAAAAGAAGAAAAATCCACCATCTCTATGCCCCATTGCCATTCCCCTTTTCTTTTCATCTTTGAAATATTGTGTTGCCATTCCCCTTTTCTTTTCCTCTTTGTTCATATCTGATATTTGATATTGTGTTTGTTGTACTAATTTTATTTGTCAGAAATAAATGCTTATTTCATAAAAAAGTACAGTATATAAAATTTTATTTTTTCTTAAAATAGATCCTTTTTTTTGGATAAATAATGTTATCAAACTATGGAATTTTTTTAAAAAAAATTCTTAAATTTTGAAGAAAAAAAAAACTTTCCAAAGTGCCCATTTATTATAATCTAATACATGTATTGTCACTTATTTCTGATTCTCCTGCCCTGCTAGATTTGGGACTGCAAGTGATGTAATTGTTGTTGAAAAACTTTCGAGTGCTGCAATTAACTTGCATGAGTGATGGAATGATACACATGGGGAAGTGGGCCCAGAATGATGATTTTTTAGTTGAAGAGGTATTGAAAACATCTGGGCCCACAATAAGTTGGTGGGGAAGTGTGGGGTCCACTGTTTCCATGTATATTCAATAACTGTGTTATTTAAGTTGGTTGAGTAACATGATGCTACAGATTTACACGAGAATGGGACGAGGACTATAGGAGTAGAGAATATCTTTCACGAATTTGCTATCTCTAATTCGGCAACATAAGAAAAGTGAGCAAATTTGTGACAGAGACAAGCTAACAACTTCTCTATCTTGCAACATCTAACGGCGTCCACACTACGAATATATTTTCTGGTATGCTTGTAATCTACTAGTAATAGATGCTTTAAAACATGGGTTTGTGCAGGATGAACATGGATGATTTTACGAAATTTATTTACTATTTATTTGATATAAATTAAACAAAATATATTATCCTAAATACTAGAATTCATAACCTTTCATTTGATTATATTAACAGCTAAGAAAAATGTGTGAAACTCAATGAAAATATTAACAGCTAAGAAAAATGTGTGAAACTCAATGAAAAATACAGTTTACTCCTCGAAAGAATATTAGAGACATCTATTTGATATTTTTTATGACTTAAGTGATTCAAATGATACCAAAAATTTCTCAGTGACCCACTTGATATTTTCTAGCGTAATAAGTGATCTAATTGATAATTAACCCTACCCATTATATTTTTTAGTTAAAGTGTTAAACTTCACCCTCGTAATCCTTCAAAAATTATATATTATATTTTGAAATTAATTCTGAACACCCACAACACTGTAAAAAAATTAAAATAATTTTTAAATTAAAGTATACTTTTAAAAAAAATTAATTTTTTTATATCGTTTGGGTGTTCAGAAATAATTTTAAAATATAATAAATAATTTTTGAGGATTCACAGAGGGTAAAGTAGCGGTTAGAAACTAATATACACATTGTTACCTCTCAAACAGTTAAAGTTTACGGTAGATTTGGACAGATGAGTGACTAGGGGTTACAACTTGCACGCGAATGTTAAAATTTCACTATAATTCATAAGATTTCGAAACATTATGCTTAAATTCTAAAAATTCTATGTCAATTTTAATATATTTTATCAAGAATCCGCATAAAATTAAAATCGGATACAATATATTAAAATCTACTTCCTCCGTCCCGATTTATATAACCGGTTTACTGTTTACATGTATTCGATGTGTTCCAGAAATATACTTTTATATAATATTTTTTCATAATTTTTATTTTGCATAAAAGTTTAAAGTTTAAATTTTAATACAAAAAATATTTATCAAAAATATATTATGTAAAAGTATCTCTTTTGTCTACCTAAAAAACGTGCAAAAATGTGGATCCATTCTTCGATAACTATTCGCGGGTGGATCCAAAGAAATAATCTAATCTAAATTAAATTGTTTTCTCTAATATTTTGACATGTTAAAAAAATGGCCTTTGATATATAAAATCAAGTTGTTCTTCCACCGTCTCAATCATTTCGTTCTATTTTGAGATCCCATCTAGTTATATACATTTCAGAAATTATTGAAAATAGTTAATGAGTCTCATTACTTTTCTAATTTTCTTCTCTTTTGACATCAATTTTATTTCACTATCATCATTATATATATTAAAATTCAATGAGTCCCATAATTTTATCAATTATTTTTTTCATTTGTCACTGCCTTATACATATTTCTTAATCATATAAACAAACGAGGGATGGGTATAATTTTTTATTTCAGTAAAGAAACAAAGGGTCTCTTTCAATCTAAACAAATGGTACTAAATAATTGCAATAGTTAAAATTTTTCCCATCTTTAAAATCAATTTTATGAAGTTGAAGGTGGGTCTGAACTCTAAAGCACTTTGTACGAATGTATTCGTCCCTTAATAATTGGGATTCATGTTACCGTTCCGTGTGGTGCTCCACAGACAAGTGTGCCTTCACTTGCATAATTTATAGTACCTTCGCTTTTCAGAATCGTATATGTTCGTTGTTCATACGTGTTTCGAGACTCCTATTATTATAATCTCATAATATTTTTTAATTTTTGTTTTGAATAAAAATTTAAACATCAAATTTTATTTAGAGAATAATAATTTTAAAATATAATATGAAAGTGAAACAATACAATCCTCCTCTTCTCTCTCTCAAAACCCTAGCCTCCCTAGCCTCCGTCAAAGATTTTTGAAGGGGCTTCCATCAGTTTTCACTGGTGGAAAGCCCCGATTCCCTTTTTTTTCCTGTTTTCTTGTTTTGAAATCTTATTTCTCATTCAATAAGTTCCCAATTTATTTGGGTTTTGTTAGTCTCTCCTTCTTGTGAGAGTTGGTTTGTTTTGTGTTTGGTGTGTTTTGATGTTTTTCATGACCGAGGTTATAGATCGGCATGATTTTCATGGGTTTGATTCAGATTTGAAGGTTATCATGGGATCACATCTATGGTCGATTGTTCAGAACACTCAGGTGAAAACCAATCAGATGGAAACAAGTGTGTATATTCAAATCATCTTCAAATCGCTCAGTTGCCTCTCCAAGAAGGAAGGATTCAACAGCGATATTTTTCAGCGTCTGTCCAATTTCGATTGTGTTTGTAGATGCCGTATGGCTTTTAATTAATGAATTAATTCCTTTTTATCAAAAAAAGAAAGTGAAACAATACTTTAAAAGAATCTTAAGAAAAATGTTTAAAAAGTAATTTATAAAATTGAATGAGACGGAGACTTTCATGTCCAAAAGTAGCTGAATTAACGTACAATTGATTGGTACTATGATATCTTCGCTTACGCTTGTGAGAGATCATCTGACATAAAAATAAATACATTTGTATCTGCACTGTGTATTTAGATCCTCACCTAAATTTCTCTTAGTTCGGTTACAACAGTATTTTTTGCTATTGCTCGGTTATATTTATAAACAGACCCTCACAGTTCTACTTATACGCAAAACTGCATGCGTAAATCTATGCAATTTCTTTTAGGTGATCAAATTTACGTAATCTAAATATATTTATTCTATGTCTAATATAATAATTTTGAGCTAATTAATTATAAAAATCATATATAATCTTATCTATTACATATATATTTACATATTTTAGAATTATTGTTGACTAAGAGCATCTCCAACCATGAAGACCCCTTAGCTAAAAGGTGATTTGTCATGCTAAAAATAAAAAATTTACACTTCAAAAGTTCACACTCCAACCATACTAACCTGTTGTCTATAAATTTAGCCAACCTCCTATGGATGGCTAAATTTGTCGAACCCTAAACCCAACCCTAAACCCTAAACCCTAAACCCTAAACCTCTACAGGTCTGTAAGAAATCTGTAGGAAGATTGCACATCATTTATTAACATATTGAACTGATATATTCTATTTTAACAATCTAAAATATTAATAACATACTATTTTTAAATTATAACCAATCAATATACCCAATACCATTGAAGCGAAATGTCTTAGAGGTTCAGCAAATTTTACATAACATCTTACAGATCTAATTTAGCCAACGATTATAGCCAACACCGTTGGAGATGCTCTAACACTGACACATTTATTATGTATTAATGTCTATTCAATAATATTCCATATTATATTTGGTGTTGTTTGGTTTATGAGTATGGATATCAAGTATTAGATTTGTACATTTCAAAAATCATATTTGATGTTTGGTTGGGGAAAATGAAATCTCAAATCCATATCTTAAATCAAGTGCGTATGAGAGGGAGGTATAAGATTCATTCATTTTTAATTTTTTTTGCCTCTATTTAAGTAAGGAAATATTAATCTTTAATACGAAATTAAATTAATGTTGCAGAAATATATAACAATAATAATTTTATTAATATTTTTTAGTTAATATAAATTAATAACTTATCTTTTATAAAAATTATATATATATTATTTCCGGCACTCAACCAACCTTAATTCATTTGTAATTCATTAGAAAGTAATTTGTATAAATCCGGAAAAGAAGATACTCCCTCCGTCCCTAAATACTTTTCTCATTTGTACTTTTCACGTTTGCCAACACACACTTTTAATCAATAATATCTTTAGTTTTGTATTAGTATTAAATAAAAAAAATTCACTGTATTAAAGTACTCATAAATACGAATCCAACAAGATCACTCATGACTATATTTTATCTTATAGATTAGACGTAAATTAGTAATTTGTCTCATGTTATGAACAGTGCCGACATTTCAAACGAGAAACGTTTTTAGAGACGGAGGGAGTAATATAATTCACCAGAAAACAAAAAGTTTGCGAAAACAAAGGACAGTGTTGATATGACAGGACCGAATAAGCCCTCATCATTTATTTTTTCACTTTTGTGTCGCTTCTCACTTTATGGTTCGGCGGCCTCCCTAGAACTCAAAAAGGGTCAAACTTCAATTCAACCCGTCATTTCAACTCCAAACATCTTCCTGCTAATTTTCTTTTTCTATTTTGCTAAATTTAACACGAATGCTTTTACTTGAGCATAACCGTGAAAAGCGGATCAGTTGTTTATCGCTGATCTTTCACCGTGCCTCCATCCGGATGTTATTAGGTTTTGCTCGGAGACATTAAGAACACTATTATAGAATCTGGGGTGGCCAAAGACTTTTAGGTGCCGTTTAAAAATACAGATTTCATTTGAAATATGAGATTTTAAATTCAAAATTTGAAATCTAGAATTTGAAATCGAAATCCATTATTTGAGAATATTAGAATTTCAAATCCTGGGTTTGAAATCCAAATCCACTATTTGCGCCACAACTTCTTTCACTGTGACATTCCTAATTGCTACTAGCCCTCCTTTAGATTGTAAGAGATGACACAACTTCTCAAAACGACGTATGTCAAGACGTAGTTGCTCTCGACACATCCTATCATTTGTTAAAGTGTTCATCCATATAGCCCTGATTTGAGCACGCTCGCACTCATTCCAAGTTACCTCTTTCACCCTATACATTTGACCATATGAGACCGCTGCTACGACTACAATAAAACCGGCAACTATCGTAACCAACTCCATATCTTCATCATCCCTCCAACGTTTACACGAATCTCGAATACTCAATTCATCCGACATTGTACTTTTTAGGCGTTCAATCTAGTACGACAATCAGTAATCACATAATATATATATACATGTATTCAAAAACCAGAAATTATAAAGCTATGAGTCTCAATTTAGTTGTTCAGATGTCAAATGCGAAAAACTGAAATAAACACATACACACAGATCATATACACAATGTTAAACCCTAATTATAAAAATAAGAGCAATATAATGCAATACCGACAAGAGAGACAAGGAGAAGGAGAGATACAGGGAGAGGGAGAGGGAGAGCCAGAAGGGGGGGGGGGTGATTTGCACCTTTGAATTTACAGCGGAGAAGGAAAGATGGCATGAGAGAAAAGAAGCGAGTAGCAGCGTGAAATGATGGCAGGAGAGGAGGAGCGAGCAGAAGCTATTATTTGGAGCCGAAGCAGGTGCGTGAATCGTGAAGGAGAGAGTTCTGTGTTTTGTTTTTTTTATTTGAAATGACACATAGGAGACTAGTAATTCAAATCATTTTATTTAGACTTTGGTTTAAATTTGATGGAATTGAACAAATCTAAATCCACAATTTTTAAAATTTGTCAAACAGTGAATTTGAACAAATACGGGATTTGAAATCAAATCAAGATTACCAAACAGGACATTACAGAATTTCATTGTCTGGTGAGTGGCCAAAGACTTAATGCCTGTTTGGGAATCTTAAAAATGTGTGTATGTGATCTTAAATACATGGTTCGGTCTTTCGAACACCATTATCAATATTCTTTTATCTAACCGGTTTCTAGGTTTTGCCAATAGTGTTGTAAAAAGCGGGAATCAGACTTAGTCGGTAAAAGCACCGTCTAGTGATTAATCAGATAATTGAGGATTAATTGGAGTGGTTAATCGGATCATTAATATTATTTTTTAAACTAGATATATATATAAATATAAAATATATTTATATTTACAATAAATTTATAATCATATAATTTTATAAATCAAAAAATCAATGATTTTATTCACAAAATATCCATTTTCTATATATTTAGGTCAATTCATCCCGTAAGACCATAGTACAATGTGTCTTAAAATCAATTTTTAAACTTCAACTTTTTTCTACCATGATTTTTAATTTTTTTAAATTGACTGATTTTTTTATTGATTTTTGCCGATTTTACCTTCTTTTGACCGTTTAATCCCGATTAATCCCGCCTTTGACCGATTTTTAAGGAAAAACGCTTTTTCACTGACTACGCTTAATCGAGTCGATGGCCGACCGAACAGCGATTAATCAGCGACTAATCCCGATTAATCGCCGACTTTTAAAACACTGATTTCACATGTGAAATCATTTACTTCTTCCAATTTTTAAAAATATGGAAAATATAGATCAATTGATAAGTATAACTTAAAAATAAAAATAAAAAAATTGTTTTTTGAAACAAATTTTTTTTTTAAATTAAAATTTAAAATTATTAAATTTAGAATGTAATTTAAATATAGACACGTCACACGTGCCATACCACACAGTCCTATCTGGGATTGAGAACGAAAACGACCGGAGGCCCAATTCCAATAATCAGGTCCTGAAATAGGCCCTAGTCATCACATATTAATCTCTAACAAAACATATGTACGTATATTCCCAGAAAAATCATAATGTTATATATATATAATATTTATTTAATTAATAATAATTCCGATCAGATTTTATCGATTCGTTTTCAAATTCAACCATGAGAGCATCTTCAAGAACATGTAATACATTAATTAATAATAATTCCGATCAGATTTTATCGATTCGTTTTCAATTTCAACCATGAGAGCATCTTCAAGAACATGTAATACATTATGTAGAATTTACCAAACAAACATGTAACATATTTTGTTCCGTTGATGTTGATTATATTGATCGTTATATTTTAAATATAACTTGTTATTATTATTTCGAATTACTATAAATAGAATGCATTGTTTTAATAGATTAATTGATGATATATATTTGTTACAGTGGTGATCTAACAGAGTGAAGATTGACAAGAAATACAAATACTATAATTCATTTTTTTAACCGATCCAATCCAACGCATCAACAACAGTGTGCTAAAAATGATTAAAACAACTCCAAATCATGAAAAACTCTCAACTAAAAAATGAGTTTGCATATCAAAAATAAAAAATGAAAAATATAAATAATCTGTGAACATATCACATTCCAACTATACTCTCCCCTTATATTTTATATAATATCTTATACATCCAATTTTGCCGATCCCATCGGAGATCTATGGACTAAAATGATTGGCTGAATTAGACCTATAAGATATTACATAAGATTTTTTTTTCCCGATGGTCCCCGTATAAATTGAATATATTTCCAAGATGATATGTCATTATTGAGATGGATCTGCATAGGTAACGCCATGAGATCGACTAAAATAGTCTGTAAACACACTCACCGGATCTTAATGATAGAAAACCCACTCCGACAACCTTAAAAGACACTTGTATTACTTTAATATACTTGCAAAAGAATTCCGACGGGGCATATACTATACTGCTTAATTTATTCTCTGATGCATTATTAAAAGTATTGAAAAATAATTCAGGAAGTGCCTAAATATTGTCTATAGTTCGATTCTTGAAATACTTGAGCTACCAACAAATCTATCTGTTCAAAGTTTAGGTCTAATTTCAGTTTTAACTTGCCTTGGCTAATCAGGGTCATGTCTACACTTTACAGCCCGTCAACAATTTACCTGTTGTATGATCCTGTCCCCAGAAACACTGCTCCAATTCTTCTAAGACGCACAACAAAAATGTAATGAGCTTCTGGAGCTGCTGGGTGAAGTGTGAAGACCGCAATTAAAATATGATAATCATCGGAAACTTGTACAACAGCTGAATCAAGTAGTAGTTCTACCATATGTTTATAGATTAGCTGCAAAGCATATAGTGACTTCCAGGTTATTCATTAAAATGCTTTCTCTAACCGATCCTTGACCATGATGACCAAAAGAAAGAACAACACTGATTATCTCATCCAGATTGCTAGTGATTCTAATGACGCCACAACCTAAACAATTCATTAAGGTTGTGTTCACTTCATGTAATGGAATGAGGGGAGAATGGAATGAAAAATTATATAGAATTTTTAAGGAGAAAGAAGAAAGTATGAGATAATGGTGACAATATATGAATGTAGTTAATTTTTTTGTGAGAAAGATTGTGAAGAAACATGATGTTGAAATGGAATGAGCATTCCTTCCAAAACATGTGGGTTAGAGTTATAGTTGAAATAGTAAGGTCGGAATGATTGAAGGAATGAAAATTATATACATTTTCTTTGATAAACACCATTTTAGAGTACAAAATTCATTCCATTCTCCCTCCATTCCATTCACTCCAAGTAAACACAGCCTAAAGTGATTGCGTAATTGCTAGCGAGTAAACAAGAAACAAGACCAGTAAGTGAAGCAAATATGTCAAGTATTTGTCGGAAACAACTTAAACAAAGACAAGAAAGTAACACCAAATAAATTTCAATAACTCGCAAACTGTGAACAAATTGAGTGCAATTACTCTGTGATATCTTCATGAAAGAAAACATATCTATACCAAAGATTACAAATCATAGCTTAACTGAGATTCTTAACAGAGTCAGCAAACAGGGACATAAACAATTACAAATTCATCAACCAATTAGACAAGCAACTTAAAAAGACTCGCCTTACCATGAAATAAACATCAGCTCTTGAAAATATGGGCATACAAAACCAACTGACCTTCTCGCAGCTGAATTATAGAAAATATCTCCTCATTTGTAGTAGGCTCCAATTTGCGATCTGTTCTTACCTAGCAAGCAACTGAAGATAAATTCTAAAAACCTCGATTAATAGGCTGTTAATTCGTTCAATTTCTTCAAATGAACAAGATCGTATAAACACAATCAGTCCCTTGCCAATTGCCATGTATTATTATTATGCTATTTGCAATTAATTCTCAGCCTAGCTAGTAAACCACTAAAACATCCGATTGAACCAACAGAACACGAATTATATACAAAAGTAGTACTAAATAAACAGAACACGATCGATATTTCATTCGAAACATAGCGTGAATCACAACAACAACACACATAAAATTAGGATCAAATCATCAAGTCCCCCAACATATTAGCACAAACAGAAACATAAACATAGCAGGCAGACATCTTATCGAAACACGAAACACAACATAATCAGACGACATCACTTCTTGAGACTCCCACGAACACCAGGACGAGGAGCCGAGGTCTCAGCAACCACAGGAGCACCAGCATGAAGATTACTAATCTTGGTATCATCAAAAGGAATCTTGGGGTGCTTAGAATCGTGATGGATCTGCATAGATTTAACATCAGGTGCAGTAATCTTACAGTGGGGGCACTCGTACTTGGCGTGGCCGCCTTTGGTGGAGCCGGTGCGATCGGCGATTCCGGCTTTGCCGCCGCCGCGATTGGTGGTGGCGGCGTCGAGCTTGGCGGCGAGCTCCTTGGCTGTGTGCTTCTTGGGCTTGGCTTTTCCGGTCATGATGGGGGGTGTTTTTTCTTGGGATGTGTGAGGGAGAAGTGGAGATAAAATGAATGGAGTGGGAGGAGGAGAAGGAGAATATAAACCCTAGAAACAAAGCGAGCTCACTTTTTTATAGGGCCATCTCCGTCTTTGACTTTATCGAATCAACCCACTCAAACTGATCTAAACTAAACTTATTTTTACCGATCCAAACTAAAATTTTCCAAACCCGATATATATTTGGATTAAAAATACATCAACCCAATTATAATGGGTTGGATATGGTTTATCTATAATCTATATAATCATTTTTGTTATACAAATGTGATCATTTTTGTTATACATATGTGTTTGGTATCGTGGTTGATTCTCATACTATAACCAGTGGCGGACCCGGACTAAAAGTCAGGAAGGCTGAAAAATATTTCGTCATCCATACTTGCATAAATAGTTTTCTCAATATATATCATCATACTATCATTCATTCATACATCTTCCATCCTATTACGCTGATAAGTCTTGATTGCTTTCATAGCAAAAAAAATTCTTTCAACAATAGCAATGACAACGGGTAATACCAAAACTAACTCAACCACAAGATAAACTAAGAGATAAATAGTGTGTCTGTGTGTATTAACCATCAAAAGAACTCCACCGAGTTAGGGTAGTGTCAATGTGTGCGTTTGACTTATGAGAGCATGTCCAAAAACTTCTTCGTATGGGCTCTTTAGCCAAAATTTGAAGAATATGAAGATGAAATGAACTCCAACAAGCTCCCAGCACCTCTTCAAAAATTTAGGTGCTCTATTTGTTTCCTCAACAATGAGGAGCACACTTTCCCTCTTAACTATATTTTATATTATTTTTAATGTACAAAGTACTCAGCATGCATCATACAGTTTGCATGATCTAGTTGCTCTGAGTGTATCTGTTTGAATGTATTTGTTAATTAGACGCTCTTTAGACTAAGTGTCTTCTCTTTTCTTCTTTTAAACTAAGTCCCTCTCTATGACATTTATAATTCAGCGGGACTAATAAAATTATATTGACATCACAAATTCAGGGGGGCTGGGAAAAAAAATATACACTGTTTTTTTGAGGTTAGGGGGGGCTCTAGCATCCTCTAGCCCCCCCTCTGGTTCCGCCACTGACTATAACATCTTATTAGTGTGAATCGATTGAAACTCTTCACAATATTGCTTAATCTCAACTCACAAGTTTGATTTTGTATAATTTTAAGATGATGTTTGTTGCTATATTATATTGATGTTTATTGATATATTATATTGTTTTTATAATCATTTAATTATACTAGCAACAAATTACAACCTTATGTACAGGGCAAAGCGAATCTACTTGTTATTGTTAAAACTCTGCTAATCAACTTATACTTAATGATTAGGGATGGCAGAAAAGATCAATCCGAATGGATATCCGACCGTTTCGATCCGAATGGATTTGACCGAACCCGATATTTTGGATTTGGATTTGGATTTGATTTTTAGACCCGAACGAGTTTGGATTTGGATTGGGATATTAGGTATTCCGTATCGAAACCCGACCCGAAATTCAAATCCGATCCGAACCCGATCCATACCCGAAACCCGAAAAAAAACCCTGAATAATATATATTATATATATATATAATATTATATATATTATTTATATTTCTGACCATAATATATTATATATATTATTTATATTATATATATTATTTATATTTTTGACCATAATATATATATTATTCAACATTTTAGATGTTAAAGTTATAGTAATATATTAAATAGTTATATGTTATTAGTCCAATTATTCACATAGACAGCAGAGTGTAGAGCTGTAGTCGACTCGTAGACAAACCCCTAATTTCACTATTCACAGACACAGACCAAGACACCCGAAAAAAAACCCTGAATAATATATATTATATATATATATAATATTATATATATTATTTATATTTCTGACCATAATATATTATATATATTATTTATATTATATATATTATTTATATTTTTGACCATAATATATATATTATTCAACATTTTAGATGTTAAAGTTATAGTAATATATTAAATAGTTATATGTTATTAGTCCAATTATTCACATAGACAGCAGAGTGTAGAGCTGTAGTCGACTCGTAGACAAACCCCTAATTTCACTATTCACAGACACAGACCAAGACACCAAGTCGCCGCCGCCTTCACTCTTCATTCTTCAACCCTTCAACTCAAGTCGCCGCCTTCAGAGTTTAGCCCTTCAACTCGCCGCCCGGCCTCCGCCTACAACCTCTCCAAGTTCGAGCGCCCGACCTCCGCTTCTATTTCGTAATTAAATTTTAACCCTAGATTTCTTTCCTCTCAATAACTATTTGTATTGATTATCATACTTTGATTATGATATATCTTAGTGTATCTAATTGAACCCTAGATTGATGTTAATTGAGTGTATCTAATTGAACCCTAGATTTATGTTAATTGACCTTGTAGTTGCTTTTATTATGGTTGTAGTTTTATAATTTTATTATGGCTGTGTTAATTGGATGCCAATTGGATGCCTGTATATCCTATAGAGTATAGTGTACTGCTGCATTGTATAGATTGATGTTAATTGTGCATTTTTCTGCTGTTCATGATTTTGATTATGCTGTAGTTTTATAAATGTTCTTCTCATTGTGTTATTGTACAGGCTGCAGCCATGTCTAGCCCAGACAACAATCACGAACCTTCGCCGGAGGTGCAATCAACCGACAAAGACAGTAATTCCACCCCTGATCCAGATGTCATATTAATCGATAATGATGCTGCTACAGACTCCAAGATGGTTGTAGAAGGCGGTTCGGGAAAGGAAAGAAGTGAGGTGTGGAACCACTACACTAAGAAGACATTGGACGATGTTTTGAAAGCCGTTTGTAAATATTGTAGCAAGCAGTTGAAAGGTGATTCAGGCAGCGGTACAACACACTTGAAGAATCATTATGTGAAGAAACATAAGCAGAAGCCTCAAGAGAGTATAAGGCAAAAGCTTTTATCAAGCAATTTCAACAAAGATCACCCTCAACTAGCAGCTTATAATTTCAATCAAGAGGCAGCAAAAACGGAGCTAGCAAAGATGATTGACATGCATGAATATCCGCTCTGTATTGTGGATCAGGTTGGATTTAAGAGATACTCAGCAGTGCTTCAGCCACTCTTCAAAGTTATTTGCGGTACAACACATGCCAATATTGGATCCAAGACTGCAGCAATTCCTATGATACCATGAATCACATGCCAATATTTGTCAAATTTAATCAACATCTTCTCTGCCATGGTCTGAATCACAAAATTTGTACTTCTCCTCCATTCTGTAATTGCTTGATGAATCTCACATATGTTAATAAAGCACAAATTAGCACTGGGATATTTTGTCCCAGAAAATACCTCAGTCGCCATATAAAAGGTTTTCAACCTCTAACAAACATCCAAAGTGAAGTCCCAATCTTCTCTTGAAGGCAGGGTCTTGTAATTAGACTCCCTTTGACCTAATCTGTTGAAAACATCTTTATAAATCAGTGCTCTTTCAAGCATAAGGTACGTGGAATTCCACCTTGTTGCACAGTCAAGTCCTAGTTTCTTTGTACTCGCAATCCGTAATTGGCGGGCTGTTTCTTCAAATTTCTCCTCCTTTTTTGGGGTGGCAGTCCAATAAACTACAGAATCACGAATTTTTTCAACCCCGGATTTTATAACATCCAACCCATCTTTTACAATCAGATTTAAAATGTGAGCGGAACACCGCATATGAAACAGACTTCCACCTTGAATTAGAGATGCACTGTCCATCTTGTCCAACAGAATTTCAATCATAGCATCATTTGTGGAACAATTATCAACTGTGAGAGATGAAATCTTGGTATCCACATTCCAGTCCATCAAACATTTTAGTAAATACTCACAAAGAACATCTTTCGTATGGGGACAGGGCACATATATGAACCTACAGTGTTATTGTTATTTTAGCAATAACAAGGAAAATAAGTATACTAATCAGCAGCAAAAATCTATGTAATCAGCAGCAAAAATCTGAGTAAGGAACCAGTTAACGGCAAAAAAAGTATACTAATTAACAGCAACCAGTAAAGTAGCCAAATACACATACTAGATACTAATGTAAAGGAGCACACACATATTTATTGCTTGTACAAGGACTCCGTAACTCAGATTCAACATAAACCACAAACAAGCTTGCAATCAAATTACAGAACAGTAAAGGACATATAAATGAACATAGAACATATATATGCATAAAGTTAGACTTGGTACCTCATAATACGGCTCTGTAACATCCAAGAACCATCTATGAAATGAGCTGTTACAGCCATATACCCCTTTTTCTGATTATTTGCAGTCCACAAATCTGTTGTAATTGCTATTCGACTTGAAATACTCTCCAACAAGCTACTGGTCTTCGCTTTCTCATATTCATAAATATGAAAAATCTCACTTTTTATTGTGTTTCTGGAGGGAACTTTGAAGAGTGGCTGAAGCACTGCTGAGTATCTCTTAAATCCAATCTGATCCACAATACAAAGCGGATATTCATGCATGACAATCATCTTTGCTATCTCCGTTTTTGCTACCTCTTGATTGAAATTATAAGCTGCTAGTTGAGGGTGATCTTTGTTGAAATTGCTTGATAAAAGCTTTTGCCTTATACTCTCTTGAGGCTTCTACTTATGTTTCTTCACATAATGATTCTTCAAGTGTGTTGTACCGCTGCCTGAATCACCTTTCAACTGCTTGCTACAATATTTACAAACGGCTTTCAAAACACCGTCCAATGTCTTCTTAGTGTAGTGGTTCCACACCTCACTTCTTTCCTTTCCCGAACCGCCTTCTACAACCATCTTGGAGTCTGTAGCAGCATCATTGTCGATTAATATGACATCTGGATCAGGGGTGGAATTACTGTCTTTGTTGGTTGATTGCACCTCCGGCGAAGGTTCGTGATTGTTGTCTGGGCTAGACATGGCTGCAGCCTGTACAATAACACAATGAGAAGAACATATATAAAACTACAGCATAATCATAATCATGAACAGCAGAAAAATGCACAATTAACATCAATCTATACAATGCAGCAGTACACTATACTCTATAGGCTATACAGGCATCCAATTAACACAGCCATAATAAAAATTATAAAACTACAGCCATAATAAAAGCAACTACAAGATCAATTAACATAAATCTAGGGTTCAATTAGATACACTCAATTAACATCAATCTAGGGTTCAATTAGATACACTAAGATATATCATAATCAAAGTATGATAATCAATACAAGTAGTTATTAAGAGGAAAGAAATCTAGGGTTAAAATTTAATTACGAAATAGAAGCGGAGGCCGGGCGCTCGAACTCGGAGAGGTTGTAGGCGGAGGCCGGGCGGCGAGTTGAAGGGCTGAACTCTGAAGGCGGCGACTTGTTGAGTTGAAGGGTTGAAGAATGAAGAGTGAAGGCGGCGACTTGGTGTCTTGGTCTGTGTCTATGTGTCTGTGAAAAGTGAAATTAGAAGAGTGAAATTAGGGGTTTGTCTACGAGTCGACTACAGCTCTACACTCTACTGTCTATGTGAATAATTGGACTAATAACATATAACTATTTAATATATTACTATAACTTTAACATCTAATATGTTGAATAATATATATATTATGGTCAAAAATATAAATAATATATATATATATATATAATATTATTCGGGTTTTTTTTCGGGTTTCGGGTATGGATCGGGTTTGGATTTCAGGTCGGGTTTCGATACGGAATACCTAATATCCAAATCCAAACTCGTTCGGGTCTAAAAATCAAATCCAAATCCAAAATATCGGGTTCGGTCAAATCCATTCGGATCGAAACGGTCGGATATCCATTCGGATCGGTCTTTTCTGCCGTCCCTAGGCACAGGGGCCTTCTTTAAGCTTGGATGTGGCCTAACAAAGCTCAGCAAAATGAGTATACAGTAATATGTGATAGCCAAACGTTATTAATGCCAGCATCAATCTTATGCTTACTGTATACTTCTCTTCTCAGAATCCTGGCGAAGGAGGTGTGGGCCGTGTGGCCAAGGTGTGGATACTATTTTCGGAAGACAAAATATTCTCTTGCCAGGTGAATCTAACAGTGGATTACACAATCACAGATTGTACTTTTGTACAGGGCTGGATTTCTATTACTAGTTTTTATTCATGGTTCTTGACGAGAACCATCTATACTATATTATAATAAGCCAAAATGGGTATAATTTGTAGTTCTTTTTTTGTTCACGTTTTTTGGTTTCGTCCTACTTTTTTCGTCCTACTTTTTTCGTCCTATTTTTTTGTCTCTTTAGACTACTACTAAAAATAAGTCTCTTAATTTTATTTTACTTCTTAAAGAAATTCTCCTCTATATTATAATAAGCCAACATGGGTATAATTTGTAGTCCTCTTTTTTGTTCACGTTTTTTGGTTTCGTCCTACTTTTTTCGTCCTATTTTTTTGTCTCTTTAGACTACTACTAAAAATAAGTCTCTTAATTTTATTTTACTTCTTAAAGAAATTCTCCTATTAAAATTCTATCTCTGTAGATGTTAGTTTTACAAACAAAAACAAGTACTCGCCTTCTCCCGATGTGCCTCTCCATCCTTTCTCTGAAGCTGTGGCTGTCAAGTAGCGCGGCACCAAAGCTAAACGCGGTTGTGCAACTTGAACCAAACCCAGTCAAAGCGAACGGTAATTACCTAGCATATATTTTCTTTTTAATTTCTTTTAATGAAAATCAGCCTTAAAGTTTTACCATGAACAGAGAGATACAACAATCATGTGAGAAGAAGGCAAAGGCAGATCAGCGACAGACCCACTTGAGTGCTGAACAACTCCTGAAATTCTTGGTTGAAGAGCAAGGTGAGCAAGGAGCCACACTGAGTGAGTGTGAGAGTATAGTTCAGCAAGTTCTTGATAAGAGGCATCACATTGCTAGGTTCACAAGACATTCTTTGAGTCTTGATGACTTTCATCATTTTCTGTTTTCAACTGATCTTAATCCACCCATGTTGTCTAAGGTATGATTTAAGTACTTTGATTTCAATTTGTTTGGTTTTTGAGTTGGGATCTTACTTAGTTGACCTTTTCCACTGTTTTGGGATTTTTTTTTATTTGTTTGTTTTTGATCTTGGATTCTTGATTGGAATTGAGTTAGGGATAAGTGGTAATTAGGAAATTGAATTTTATGAATCTTGGTGTGTGGCGAAATGGACAGACAGAAGATATTAGGATTAAATTAGGACTAAATAGTATTGATGGTATCTGTTTATCTGATTGATTAGACATCAAGATTGTTATTGCACTTATCAAGATTATTATTGCACTTAGGGGGATATATGGGGAATGTTTGGTGTGATTTAACTTATATTTTCGAGAAATTTTCTGGAATAGTTTAAGATATTCCACGAATCTGTTTTTTCTGGCATTAGGCCAATAAAATTCAACTGTTTCCCCAAGGGGGTTGGTTTAGATATTAATCTTTTAACAATGATTAATGGAAATATGAGGGCAACATCACTTTGTTAGTACTCAAATGTGTATATCTTGATTTAACAATACTGAATAGTAATTAGGTAAAATATTCAGCAAAAGAAAATTAGTAATTAGGCTTGCTCAGTTTTGAAATGAAGATATTTTGTAATGATTGTAACCTTGAATGTAACTATTTGATTTTTGTTTTTGTTAAGCCTTTTCTATTTGCATTTGGTAGTCAATATTAAAAAAAAAACAGAGAGAGAAAAATAGTTTCATGTTTTTTCAGCAGGTATGCTTTATCACAAACTTTACAGCTAACATGGACACTTGTTCTATTTTTAGGTCAATCACGACATGACTGCACCACTGTCACATTATTTCATATACACCGGACATAATTCGTACTTGACCAGGAATCAGCTCAATAGTGATTGCAGTAATGTTCCAATCATAGAAGCACTTAAAAGAGGTGTGCGAGTTATAGAACTTGATTTATGGCCAGACTCAAACTCACGCAAGGGTGCTATACAAGTTAAACATGGAGGGTGGGTAACCTATATTAAGATTTTGCTTTATAGTTCTTTTGCAGCTTGATATGTATGTTTGAGTAAAATTGGCAGCTTTCTTGCTATTTTTCGTTGAATTTGTGAATTTACTTAGAAGTTAGTTATTTAGACAAGGCTAGAACTTCAGATACATTGAACATTTTGTCAATTACTGATATGGCTTAATTACCTTCGTTGATCGTGTAGAGGATTGAAGAAATTTGGAATGCTAGCAGTTGCATTGGGGATCGCTGGTGATACAGCCGTGTTTTACGAAGTTAGAATTGTGGGTACGCAAGACAAACTCTTAGATGACACTGGATCTCATTATTTTTACCAGAGTTATATTGAGTGAACCGTGGATTTAGTATTTGGTAAAGCAAGATCACTTTACAAGGTATGCTCCGAAAGTTCTGAAATCTACAGTTTATGACGAGGTTTAGCTCATTGATATAATCTGGTGAATGTTTGCAACTGTTCACAAGAAAAAAATTGTTTAATTGGGTCAAAATTCTCTAAGAATAAAAGAAAATACGATCATCTTTTTAACAGTCCTAGATGCTTCACCCTCTCAAGGTTTAAGTCTTTATGTTTGTAAATTTATTTTTACGGAAGATAATTATGCGCAGACTTGGTGTGTCTGGAGGTCTGTCCAATCACTTTTTAAAAAAAACTTAAATTATTAGTCACCCACATCGTTGCATGTGTAATAGAAATAAGATCCATTCAGTTTTAATTTAGGGAAGTTGATTCCATGCTGTCTATTTTTTCTTAATGTGGGTGTACCACTCTCCCCTAAAAAGATGTAGAAAAGGAGTTATCAAGTCAGGTCTTGGTCTCCATTAAGAGATTATAACTGAGAAGAGAAAGAATAGAATTTATAAATTTGTTATGTACATTGTATGATTCGTAAGTGTGTTGTGGATCATTCGGCAATTTAATACAAGGGGAACAAAATTATGGAAGAGAAATGTCACCTTGAGCTTGGTGAGGTGATTTATTTTTTCATTTATATGTTGTTTGTACCTTGAGAATATTTTTAATAGATCTTTTACATATCAATCTATATGTTTATTGTTAAGTATCTCATGTTAAGGTTAGTTGCGCTGAACCTTTTTGGATTAAAGCATCCTCCTATTTGGTTTTTTATTCGATATGTTATACTGACTTTCAGAGTTTTATTTAGTCACTGCCAATGTTGTAATTGTTTTGTAAGTATTGAATTTCTAAATATGTTTTAGAGTAAGCATAAAAAACTATACTATATACTTTTCCATAGGCATCTGTGGCTGTGTATCTCTTTCATCAAATGAATGGTTTCCGGTTTATAAGTTGTGTTGCTATACATGCCTGTAGAGAAATAACAGACTGTTGTTTGACATTTATGTCCCAAATAGTTGAGATATAATCATTTTATCTCTTTAATCTGTGGCTAGCTTTTAGTGCACTGTGCACCACCTGCCCACAATTAACAAAGGAATTTTAGGTGGTGGAAGTAGCAACTCCGGGGAATGTTAATGTTAAAATTTGTTTTTCGTTTCAGGTGTGTAAATTAGTTGTCTGTGTATAACTCTTACTATGTTACTATAAAGTATAAACCACTAAATGTTTCTTTTCCTTTTATTCTTTTGCGAAGTAACATCCAACTGCTTCTACTGTGTTTATGTTCCACCTACTATGTTTATATATATATATATATATATATATATATTCTAAAATGACTTTTTGTTGTGTCCGAGAGAATTAACTCCCAAGTCTTGACTACTAAAAATGCCTATAATAATAACAGACTGTTGTGTGACATTTTATGTCCCAAATAGTTGAGATATAATCAGTAAAAGTATTACCAAAGTATTCTCGGGAATCTAATATAATGGAAGGCATGGTGTTATTAATTGGTGGTTAGTTTTTAGATATTTTGCCTAGATTATTTATTTTATAAGGTCTTATATACTTTTAACAGACTAAGCTTAGGACAACCATGAATGACTTGCTCCTCTGGATTACATTGTAGCATTAAAAAATGATGAATTTGTTTATACTTATGATAACGTGGCAAAAGTAGTGCAGGGTCACCTAAAATCTCCCTCCCTCCCTGTCTGTTAGCTGAAGTGCCGTTTTCTATAATTTGAATCAATTGGTGATATAGGTTTTGTATCATCAAATATGTCATATGTTGGCATTTCATATAGCTGTGCTGTCATTTGTTTGTCAGCAATATAGTTGTGCTATTTTTTGATATAACTCCTGGGTAATGTTTACATTTAATGTTGCCCATTATAAGGAGTGTCATAATACTACACTTTTTTAATTTGTTTATAAAAAATGTAGGTGCAGAGTCCCTTATTCATTCGTCATCTTCAGTGTACAACATGGCAATGGTGGATGAGGCCGTGTCGTATCAAAACTTGGCAAGCCTTAACAGTACAAAGATGGACCGGAAGATTTTGATCCGTGTAACCAGACTGTGGTTGTCTATATCTGTTGAAGATGAATCTTTTGATGGAGCCAATCTTATTTTTCTTGATTGAAGGTGCTAACATTGAACCTGAGAGGTGAATGCTGGCTAGATCTTTAGGACTACAGTCCAACAAAATTATTTTTTGGTTCCAGAACAGGAGGTCTTGGTTGAAGACTAAGCAACTACAGGGAGACTATAATATTCTCACAAGACATGTATATTTTGAATTAGAATTTATGCAAATCAAAAATTGTTATCTATAATAAATGGTGAGCATCTAAAATACTTGTACAATATTATATTAATTTATTTATTTGTCAAAATATCTTTGCTTTTTCTTTGTATCCTTGTATCTTTATAATATCAATTTAATACTTAACATTATAATTTTTTGTGACTTTGAACAAAGTTATGACTTACAAGTTTTTAGTTAAATTAATTTAACTTTTGAGTTTTGGAATGTCAACCAACTATGTACACATAGTTCTATCATTTAAATATCATTTAAATACTATTGAACGGGCGATTAGGTAATATTAGTATATCTTAGTTAATAAATATTTTCCAATATACACTTTTATATATTTTCTAATAATTATAAATTTTAATATAATGGAATATTAAGATTAAATTGTATATCTCAACAAAGATTTAATAAAATAATTTTATTTTATCTCAACAAATGTGTTAGTTCACCTGCTCTACACATTAGACAAATAAAAATACAAAGAACCAGCTCTTGCTCTCGAGGTATCACCCTCATTGTCGTAGCATTTTCCAATATTATCATATATTAATATTAGAAAAAAATTCACATATGGATAATAAAAATATTTTAATAACTAAAATCTTTAAATGAATAGATTTTTTTTCCAGTAACTAAAAATTTTAGCTCAATATTTTAATATAACTAATTTTTTTCCAATACAATGGTATCATGTGCTATACAATGAAATATGAAAAATATAAGGTAATATTAATCAAAAACCACATTACCATATATTAATATTAAGAAAACATTCACATATATATAAAAAAATTGATTGTTTATACTAATATCTTATAATACAGAAAAATATTGGACAAGACAAATTTTCAAAAGTGAATATAACCAATCGACTAATATAATTTAATATAATTTAATTTAACTAATAAAAAACAGTAATAAAATGATATTAAAATTATAAATAATCAAATTAAAATTATATGGTCGCCCGTGCTTCGCACGGGTTATAGGCTAGTGCTAATTAATTAGTAAACCATTACTTATCCGACATTCCATGATTTCTGAGTGGCGGGCATATCCTCTGTTGTCCCGGGACACCCGGGTTCGACTCTGGCTCACCCCGAGAATTATTAGAACAGATACTAATTTGTAAGGCATATAAGGCTGCATTGTCAAAAAATAGAAAAATCTTTTATTAATAATGTTTGTTATAGATTAGGAAGCATTTTGTTCTATATTTACAGTTTGACTAAAAGATTTAATGTATGTTTTGATCAGGTCATAAACATAAAGGATGTGACCCAAATAATAATACAATTTCACAAAGACAGATGATTTTTAAAAATAAAAAATGTGTGTAAAGTGATTTTAATATATAATCCTGAAACGAATCAAATAGTCACTATAATGAGCGTGTATTATCTAAAAATTATTTCCGCTAAATTTAATTTTGTTATGCATAGAGATAATACTCCCACCTGTTTGAATGTCAAGGACAATTCTT
This sequence comes from Daucus carota subsp. sativus, assembly GCF_001625215.2. NCBI lineage: Eukaryota > Viridiplantae > Streptophyta > Magnoliopsida > Apiales > Apiaceae > Daucus > Daucus carota. Next base: position 12,485,927 of record NC_030387.2, read on the forward strand.
ATTCTTCTGATAAAGTCCATCAATGAGCCACGAAGATAGGTCATTTTTTCTACAATTTAAGTTATCTAGACATTCACATCCGCTGTTCATCTAATATATTCTTTCACTTTACTTTTTAAACCATAATCTAATTATGATATCATGCTTCTGACGGTATCTAAATAGAGTGGCCGTGTTTCAAGCATCAATACCATTCTTTATTCTTAGAGCTCGAAGCAAGCCCAATTTTTACAAAGAGGACAGTAGCCAGTGAATGTCATGAGGGTATTGCTAACCGAATCTAATTCAAATTATACAGCGGCGGTTCGGTTGAAGGAGGCAATCTCATCGTCATTGATTAAATCTGCCCAACATGCAGGAGAAGAGTGGGGAGTTTATCAATTGGTACAACGTACACACATGTCTGATTCTCAATCATTTTTTGAATTTAACGAAGTTAATAAAATTAATAAGTTTTTTCGACGGTCTCCGCACACGTAGCGCGAGCAAAATTCCCTAGTTCACGTAAAAAAACCAAGGTTGTAAAAATAGAACTCGGTCCAACTCAGTTTGGTTTCGGAAAAATGAGTACTCGAAACTCGAGAGAGTACTCGGAATGAGTTATTGGATAACTAATCGGGTATTTTTTTAAAATTATTTTTTCATATATAGTTATATACTGATTAATAATAAAACTATCTAATAATATTTATATTTTAATAACACACTTGAAATAATGAAGTTCAAATAAAAGTTATTTGTTTGATAGTTTCTGACATAATAATCATTCACAAGTTTTAATGATAAAACACATATACTTTCTAATTAATGTCAATACTTTGCAAAAAAAAAAGACCAAAACATATATAAATTTACATTTAGTCTCTTTTGAAATAATTTTCAAATAAAACAATAAAAAATTGATAAGTCAAACTCGGATTTGACATAGAGTACTTTCAAACCGAGTTTTGATCGATTTTTAATAAATCGGTTTTGAACCCGAATACTCGGAACTCTAATCAGATGAGGGGTTAAAAACGAGTACTTGGAATGAGTACTCGGCCGACTCGTCGATTTTTTGGACACTGCAAAAAAAACTAGTCACTTGATTATACTAGCAAATAACATTTATATTGTTTCTTAGCCAACCTGTTTTTAACGTCCCTTTGATCCTTTTTCCTTGTTCTCTGTACTCTGATACTGATCCTCCACAGTATCAACTTTACATTTTGAAACTTTATTTTTAACCATATCAAGTGTGATTTCATTAGTCCTGAGTTTTAGAACACTTTGTAAAAAACCCACAAATTTCTCAATGTTGGAACTTGGAACCGAAACTGATACACCATACCACTATACATGTCCAAAAAAGAACCCAATTTCAGAAACTGATACACCATACCACTATACATGTCCAAAAAAGAACCCAATTTCAGATTATCTTGCACTTTTAGATCAACGCCATTATTCTTGCACCCCGGAGTATTGAGGAGCTACCTCTGTTATAAACAGGGGATCAATTCAGACAATTCTAGTAACATTTTAGAAACAGGGGATCAATTACTTGAAATGGAGGCAACTCGGAATGTTACATTACAGTAGAATCCTTTTAAGTTATAATGAATTGCAAGAATCAACATGCTTCAAAATGCATTGCAAACAACTCTTTTATAGAAAGTGTAGTGTGAAGACATTTCTTATTTAGTGGTCACTACTCAAAAAGTTCTCTTGTTGGAAATTGCCGTTGTACTATTTTACTGAAAATTCTCAAGGAAGACATTTTACAGAAAAGAGATTAAACAGTCTTATTAGAAACTCATACATCCTAATTGTTAGGAGTTTTTTTTTTCTTTCCCGAAACTCATTCACTGTGAACTTCCATTTATTTCTTGAACTACCCAACTATATATTGTTTCCACTTTCCAGGGTATCAAGCTATATGACTCGAGATTGGCCACAAGTCGTATTTCGAAATAAAAGTGAAGGGCTGATCCCTAGCTTTGAGGAACCAAGATCGAATTCAAGAAGATAATTCTCCATTTGACGGCCTCCTATCACAACTGAAGTTCTTGGATTAGACCCTCCATCCACAAATGCCATGCATAAGACGTCCTTCTTTACTGAGACCATTGAATTGGCACCGCGGAATCTCCAATGTTGCTTGCCTGCCAGACCAGTACTGATGTATGGCACTACAGGTCCTGTTTAGCCTTTGGCTACAGATTTAGCGTCTAAACATGCTCCGAAAGGTGCCACAGACGCTACTCGTTTCATTTTTCTGAGCACTGAAGCTTTTATGAAATCTCTGACAAGGCTGTTATAGACTGAAGTCTCTAATTTTGTGAAGGGAGTATAGTACTAAGTTTAGTGCCCCCAGGCCTTCTTTGTTAATGGATAGCAAGAAGCATTGACAGGGACAACTGGACAAGTTTATCATCGATGTTCCTTTGCAATGACTTTATTCTCAGACCAATGTTCCTTAGCAATGTCTTTATTGTATGGCTGAGAAAAATAAATTGAAACTGGGTTATGATCTGTGTGCATGCAATGGGTTACCTATATGTGATTAATCAGCAGACACTGCAATTTGGGAAACTTAAAAAGATACTCGAATGTGGCAATAAATCAAACTGAACTGCTTTCTTGTGGAGTCCCCCAAATTAAGCTATTGTCGTAAATTGTTGGTTAACAGGGAGCGCTCAAGAAGCTTTGAGTTGCTAGCAATGATAAAAGGGAGATTCTTGCAGATGCATCATTATAACATCTCGTGAGAGTCATACATGCAAGTATCATGGATTAGTTGAACTAATGTAGGTTCACATATGTTATGATTAGGAGCGTATACAATGTGCATAAAGCAGAGCCATGTATATAAAACTCTTCGTCAGGGAGACTCCCCAAGTATTTAACATGCTATATGTACAACTACCACTTCTTAAATCTTACCGTTACTGCTACCTTGTTTTCTGAAGCAGGCAGGATCGGTTTCTAATTAGCCTATTTCAGCTGATTGTGGTATACTGGTATTGCTTTATTGTTCCGCTTGGATTGTTATTTAATTTTGAGCTCAACAAATTCACTGATAATCAAACTCTGAAACATTTTCCAAAAAGAAAATAAACAGTTTATTAAAAGCTCTACATAGCCTAATCACACTGAACTCAGACTATCATAATCCTGACTAGATAATTGTTTCACGAAACCTACAACAGTCGAGACTGGGTGCAAGTTGTATTGCGGAACAGAAGTGAAGTGCTAATCCCCAGCTTTGAGGAAACGAGATTGAACTCAATAAGATAATTCTCCATCTGATGCCCTCCTATGACAAGAGAAGTTCTTGGCTTCGACCCTCCATCTACAAATGCCAGGCACAACACATCCTTCTTCACAGAGACCATCGAATTAGCACCGTAAAATCTCCAATGCTGCTTGCCTGCAAGACCAATATCTATGTATGGCACAACAGGTCCTGTCTGGCTTTTTGCTACAGAAATAGCTCTGAAACACGCACTAAATGGTGCCACAGAGGCCACTCTTTTCATCTTTCTGAGCGCCGCAGCCTTCTTAAAGTCACTGACAAGAACCTTATACATGGAAGTCTCCAATTTGGTAAAAGGAGTCACCGTACTAAGTTTAGTGCCCCCTTCGCCATTCTTGTCAATGGATAGCAAAGAAGCATTGACAGTGACCGGCCTGTTGTCAACACTAATCGACGTAACATCTATGAAGTATTCGTCCGAATGGTCACCTTCGCTTGATACAGGAGCAGTGCTAACAGGATTGATGACAAGCTTTGTAGTGAGCAATTGTTTAGCAATGTTCTTATTGTATGGTGGAAAAAAATAAGGCCCCCCACCAATAAACATGTGGCCAAGTGGATATTCGGTTGTGGAGGGTAGACAGAGAGCAAATTTATGAGGTTTTCTAAACTTGGTTGACAATTGTGAATGTAATGAAGTTATGGTATTTGCAAGGCCTAGCATACCTTTGGTTGCATTGGACAGGCCTCTCAGCAGATCTGAATCTGCACATGAGAATGGAAATGGTTTGGGCAATTCGTACGTTAGCCCGACTGACAATCCATTGGTATCTGACATGTACAAGTTATCCTCTCCGAGGCCTTGGGCATACAGACCATTAGTATATGGATTGTAGGAGAAGACGGCGCAGGTATTGTTGGTGCACCCTGGTCTGCTGGTAGGTAGATTGCAGCCAACGCAACCACCGCTCTTTACATTATTACATTTTGTAGAGCCGCAGCTGATGGGCTTATAGGTTGGTAATTTGAAGGTGTCACAATCGAACCAGGTGTGTTGGCCACCAAGATCCACGACTACATCTACATAGTTGCTTCGTGTGGAAACTTCTAGTGAAGTGTAGTACTGAAGGGCTCTTGTGTCTTTCCTTACGGAAAATAGAAAAGCCTTGGGTTTGAACTGGGCTGCAGCTGAAGATATTCCAACAGCAAAGAGAAAGATAATTAGGCTATGGTGGAGTGAGGAAGACATTGTTGTAGGTTGGTGTGTAAGAGAGTGCAATTTAGACCAGCATATATAGAGGTTTTCGAGATCTGTCAAAGTTCAAAGCAAGTAGATGAATAAACAACATACATTGTTTAGTATTTTCACACATGGGGTAAATGCGCTAGATTTATATAGTCTAAGTTTTCAAACTTGTATCATATTCCCGTTGAGATTTACATTATCCTAATTATCAACTTGTATCATATTCCCGTTGAGAGAATTCAGCTCTATCCAGACTTAAAATGAACTACATTGTCAGAAGTAAATGAACAAGCACCAGTAATTGCTGGATTACTTGGATTCCACATTTTCTCCCGAGGTTTTCTTTTTTTTATTTAAGATTATAACGTCGGTTACAGTAAATTTAGATATCCACGCACACATATTTATTTTCACCGAGGCTCAAATCCTACTGTCCTCATATTGATCAGACTGTGATGCGGGATTATGAGTTAAGACAATAACTTTGAACTCTTCTACTTGCTGAAATGCCGCAAGGTTATCTGAGAAGGATCAACACAATCGTCTTTATTTTTCCTTAGAAGTAATTCGAAGCTAAAATGATAGCTTCCGGACATGCTTGACTTGTTTTTTTAAATGTTCTTTGGAAGATACACACACGAGGAAGAACCGAAAAGTGTTGAATTAAGGGAAGCTAACTAGCTTTATCATCTGTATTTCATTAAGATCGTAAGTTATATAGAAAATATTTAATATTCAAAATGATTAGTTCCTCGTGAAACAAAAATTTGTTTACTTGCAAAATTTTAATCTATCTTGATTCTTAATGCTCCCTGCTAAATTTTTCCCGAATTCGCTACAATATAAATCTGTAATTCTACATGAGTTTCATCCCATACTCATATGAGCTAGCAAGAGTCTGAAGAACATGTGACATTTTAATTTATTCAAGATTGTATTGCTACTCTGTATCTTTAGCTCATGAATCTACAAGACGCGGAACTGTTGGCAAGTTGTATTGCGGAACAGAAGTGAAGTGCTAATCACCAGCTTTGAGGAAACCAGATCGAACTCGATAAGATAATTCTCCATTTGATGCCCTCCAATGACAACAGAAGTTCTTGGCTTGGACCCTCCATCCACAAATGCCAGGCACAACACATCCTTCTTCAGCGAGACCATAGAATTAGCACCGTAAAATCTCCAATGCTGATTGCCTGCCAGACCGATATCAATGTATGGCACAACAGGTCCTGTCTGGCTTGTCGCTACAGAACTAGCTCTGAAACACGCACTAAATGGTGCGACAGAGGCCACTCTTTTCATCTTCCTGAGTGATGCAGCTTTCTTGAAATCACCGACAAGGGCCTTATAGATGGAAGTCTCTAACTTGGTATAAGGAGTCACCGTAGTGAATTTAGTGCCTCCGTAGCCATTCATGTCAATGGATAGCAAAGAAGCATTGACAGAGACAGGCCTGTTGTCAACACTAATCGACGTAACATCTATGAAGTATTCATCCGAATGGTCACCTTCGGTGTATATAGGGGCTGTGCTAACCGGATTGATGACAAGTTTTGTAGTGAGTAATTGTGTAGCAATGTTTTTAGTGTACGGTGGAAAATAATATGGGCCGCCTCCAATAAACATGTGACCAGGGTTAAGCTCAGAAGTGGAGGGTAGGCACAGAGCAAATTTATGAGGTAACTTAAATTTTGATGACCACTGTGAATGTAACGAAGTTACGGTATTTGCAAGGCCTGTCATGCCTTTGGTTGCATTCGACAGGCCTCTCAAGAGATCCGAATCAGCACACGAGAAAGGAAATGGTTTAGGCAATTTGTGCAATTCCCCGACTGCCAGGCCATTGGTTTCTGTACTGAATAAGTTGATCTCTCCTAGGCCTTGCGCGTAAAGATCATTAGTGAATGGATTGTAGGAAGACACGCCGCAAGTATTGTTAGTGCAGCCTGGTTTTGGAGGTAGATTGCATCCAATGCAGCCGTTGCTCTTGACATTGTTGCATTTTGTAGTGCCACAGCTGATGGGCTTATAGGTTGGTAAGTCGTATGAGTCACAGTCGAACCAGGTGTGTTCGCCACCAAGATCCAGCACCACATCTACAAAGTTGACTTGGGTGGAGAATTCTAAGGTAGTGGAGTACTGAAGGGCTTCAGGGTCTTTTTTAATGAAGTAGAGAAAAGCTTTGGGCTTGGCCTGGGCTGCGGCTGAAGATAGTGCAACAGCCAAGAGAAGGATAAGTAGAGTATAGTGGAGTGCTGAAGACATTGTTGTGTGTTGGTTTGGTAAGAAAATGCAATTTAGACCAGGATATATAGAGACTTTCATGATTGTGTACAAAGTTGTTTAGTATTATTTACCTGCATGGGGAAAGTAAGGGGGAGATATGCAAGATCAGATTTGGACAGTCCATCAATGAACCTTATCCTATTCTAAGTATTGAATTTGCTGTCCGTTTCATTATTTTAAGTTCCCACTTGTATCATATTCCCGTTGAGGAAATTCAGCTCTTTTCCAGATTTAGGGGTTGTTTGGATGCTAGATGGGAATGAGAATCGGAAATGTGAATGAATGGTATGAGAATGAGTATCACGGGGATGTGGAAGGAATGATTTACCTATCAAGTGGGAATGAGGTTCACATTCCATATCACAAAATGGCTAATCCAAACACCAACACATATATTTAAGGTGCCGATTCCTATTAATCAGGTTCATTAACCAAACGTCCCATTAATACGTCCCATTAATAATGACTTCAGGCAACTTGTATTCATCTTTTCAAATCTAAGAAAATGACAAGAACATGTTTGTTAGATGCTGTCGATGTTAATATTTGTCACCAGGAGCAGGTGAATAAAGTATTTACACACATGGGGAAAAGTAAGGATGGAGATAACTTTTGAATCATATTCCCGTTAAGAGCATCACAGAACTCAGCTCTGTTCCAGACTTAATGACTTGGAGTAGAAGTACATGAAGTAAATAAATCATGCAATCTACCCAATTTTAATCACATTGAACCTGATGGTCAAGGAACTCTTAATTCATATAGTAGTTTTCTAGTCGTTAACTATGCAACAACTATTCAACATATGAGATCAAAAATTCTGCTCTTCCATACCGTAACAAATTTTTTGTCGGAAGATATACCTCTTTCAGGTAACTTCTTTTCATATTTAATTATACGAAAAAAGAGGAAAAAATAAACTGATTTTGTTCTTAAATTTAAACAATGCTGATTATTGAGCATTTGGGAAAAGACCGTCGTGCTATGCATAATAAATTAGATGAAAATATTGGGAGACAAACTCTTAATCTAATAGTAGCAAGTGTAGCGTGAAGCCACTGCCAGATCTTGAGCAAATCTAGCAGGCCGATGCATAAAAAATGCTACTCCAATTGTACGGTACTACATATTTTACTACTCCACCTTGTCTTGATACGTAAGGGTCGTTTGAATTAGTTTAAAAGAAGTGACTTTTCTTTTAAAATTAAAGAAGTGGAATAAAAAAAAGAAGTAAATAAGTTAATAAAGTGTTTGGAAAAGAAGCAGAAGCTATGAGATAAAAGCTAGCATTCTCAGCTTCTTAAGAGTGTTTCTGCTTATTTATACGAAGAAAAGCAGAAGTCAGGAATAACTAAAGCTTCTCTCAACCAAACAGCCGCAACATAAAAAGTATTAAAGTAAAGGATTCTACTGTTTAATTACTGAAAACATAGTGTTAGGATTCTATTTTGTTTTGAGGAAGACAGGCTCACAATCGGTAAAAATATATACCTTTATAAGATCAGGTATGTTATATGTTTCATCCCATACTCATGTGAGCTGGAAGAGTCCAAACATGTGCATTGTTAAAGATTACATAAGCTCAAAACTGAAAATGATCAAGCTTATTTGTCACCCAGTCTGTCTCTTCAGCGCCCAAATTTGAATTCCTTCTGTCATTTCTTATTTTTCAAGTAGATTACTTCAACGACCCAAAATTCCTGAACCTTCTGCTCATGAACAAATGAATCTGGTGTATATGAAAAAAAATGAATACTAGGAGGAATAGAAACACAATTTCTTGCCTTTAAACAATTTGTAGTAAAATGATCGTGTCTTATATCAAGCATAAACAAGTTGCAAGAGAATATTTTATATCGACGTTCTGAGATTTCAGTAAAATATTGAGGCTCCACTGACGAAATTCAACTTGTAATCAAATCGGAGTTTAAATTGAACTTTAAATATCTTCATTGTCATCTCAGAGCCTCCTCAGCACTCAGCATGCAAAGGTCACTTTCAACAATGTTCAATGGACTCTACTTTATATTCCATTAAGGCTCGGTCTTGGTTGTGATTAACACATTCTCTATTTACTGTTTAGATCAGCTGTTAAGACATGGCAAGTTGGACACTAGTAGTTTTAACAAATCACAACAAATTATGGATGACTATGAGAATATCCTCCAAGAAATTTACAAACAACGGCTGATAGCCAGATATTAGATAAAAACAAAGGCAGCTGGTTCAGAACATACGTATGTTAGTAACATATATATGCATCAAAAACTTAGGATCAACCTACTCACCGCTTTTTTTCCGCTGAACATATGCTACTAACATACGTGTGTCAGGGACCTGGACCAAAAAACATATGCGTAAACTGCTAATCAACAATCCACAAATCTCAACTACCTAAGTGGAGACTGGGAGCAGGTTGTGTTGTGATATAAAAGCGAATTGCTGATTCCAAGCTTTGAGGAAACAAGATCAAACTCAATAACATAATTCTCCATCTGATACCCTCCTATGACTATCGGAGTCCTTGGCTTTGAGCCTGCATCCAAAAATGCAAGGCACATCACATTCTTATTAACCGCTACCATTGTGTTTGCACCATAGAATCTCCAGTCATGATCATTTCCTGCTAAGCCAATATCTATATACGGAACTAAAGGTCCTGTCTGACTTGTGGCGATAGATTTAGAGCTGAAACATGCCCCGAAGGGCTCCACGGATGCTACTCTTTTTATCTTTCTCAGTGCTGCAGCTTTGTTAAAATTATCTACCAGAGCCTTGTAAATGGAGGTCTCCAATTTAGTATATGGAATGATTGTACTGAGTTTTGTCCCACCGTTGCCTTGTTTGTCGATGGATAGCAAGGAAGAGTTCACCGCAACAACCTTGTGATCGACACTAATAGATTTGATATATATGAAGTACTCATCTGATGGGTCACCTTCTGTATATGCTGGAGCAGTACTTACAGGGTTAATCACGAGTGGCGTGGTAGATAATTCTGTTGCTATATCTTTATCATAGGGAGGATACATGTATTTTCCCCCACCGATGAAGATTTGGCCTATTACATAATCAGATGCAGAAGGCATACAAATAGCAAATTTATGAGGCAGATTGAATTGGGCTGACATTTGTGTATGCAACGAAGTTGTGGTATTAGCTAGGCCTGACATACCTGTGGTTGAGTTAGATAAGCCTCTTAAAAGATCTGAATTAGCACAAGAAAATAGATATGGCTGAGGAGAATGGTAACTCAATCCGATGGATAGGCCATTGGTAGAAACAGAATCAATGTACAACGCGTCCTCCCCAATGCCTTGGGCATAAAGATCATTGGAGTACGGATTGTATGAGGCGACGCCACAAGTATTGTTGGTGCACCCTGGTTTGCGAGGAAGATTGCAACCAACACATCCAAAGTTCTTAACATTTCTACATTTTCTAGAGCCACATTTGATGGGCCTGTATGTTGGTAAATCAGAGCCATTGCCACAGTCGAACCATGTGTGTTGGCCTCCAAGATCGATGACCATGTTTTTAAAGTTATGTGGGCTTGAAAATTCTATGGTAGTATAGTACTGGTTTGTGTCGACGTCTTTCCTTATGGGAAAAAGAAGTGAAGTGGGCTTTGGTTTTGTGGTCTGAGCATCTGAAAAGGAGAACAAGAAGAGTATTGCTAAGAAAAGTAAGAGGAGATGATAGCAAGTGCAAGAAGACATTGTGATGTATGGATTTGCAAGGTTCCAGACTGAGTGCAAACCAGTACAAAATATATAGACACTCCGTTGTATTGTATTCCACTATCGTCTATTCTTACGTGGAAAACAGCAAATCAAGTTCGAAGTTTCCTTGCTCAAAACTCTTGTTTATTACTTGAGTGCAAGTAATCAAGATGGGTCCAACGAACCTCCTTAGCAGTCAGCACTCAGCATGCAAAGTTTGTATTCAACAATGTCCAACGGACTCTCCTCTATAATGAAAGTTCAGTCTTGGTAGCACTATATAATGTTTAAATCAGTTCTTCATACACAAGCAAGTTAAATATATAATATTTGATTCTGAGAATATCTTCTGCAGAAGATTACAAACAATGGATTTTAGCTAATGGAAAGTGGAGCCGGCACACTCCTGTCTACTTTCATTTTGAAGACTTGCAACTTGCAAGAAATATAATACTCTTTACTACCTGAGTGTAGACTAAGAGCAGGTTGTATTGTAAAATAAAAGTGAACTAATCTCAAGCTTTGAGGAAACCAGATCAAACTCAAGAACATAGTTTTCCATCTGATACTCTCCTATGACTATCGACGTTTTTAGCTCTGACCACTCAACCCCTACACTTACAAAGGCAAGAGCAAGCACATCCTTATCAACCGGTACTAATCTGCACCATATATTCTCCAATAATTATGGTTTCCCACTAAGAAAATATCTATATATACGGCACTGCAGGTCCTGTTCGACTTTTGGAAATAGTTTTAGAGATAAAACATGCTCCAAATGGAGCCACAGGTGCTACTCTTTTCATATTTCTGAGTGCTGCAGTTTTGTTGAAACTATAAAGAGCATTGTAGATGGAAGCCTCCAGTTTGGTAAAAGGAGTAACTGTACTGAGTTTAGTCCGTCAATTTCCTTCGTTGATGGTTAGCAAAGAAGAGTTGAAAGCAAGAAGCTTGTGATCAACACTAATAGATTCAACATTTATAAAGTGCTCATTGGAAGGATCACCTTTCCAGTAGGTAGCAGCAATACTTACAGGATTCGTCACAAGTGGCGTGGTCAATAGTTCTTTTGCTATATTTTACGATAGGGTGGATACATATACATGCCTCCACCAATAAAGATTTGGCCTAGTATATAATCAGAGGCAGAAGGCATACAAAGTGCTAGTGACTGTTTTCTTTAACATGAGTCATCAATAATAATTCAGGAAAATGCTGCCTTTTTTGGCCTAATATATCCATGAAAGCTGTTTTGAACATAAAATTTAGGACATCTACATTTTTATTCATTAAGCAGATATAGAACTAGAAGAAATTATGACAGGACTGATGTTCCTGTCAAAATAACTTTCATAAGATGTACAACACACGAACAGTCAAAAAAATTGACCCTACATGAACCAAACAATCTTAACAAAATGCTTAGTGATCAACAGAACCAACAAGTTTTCTTTTCCAAGCTCAATATCAGAGTCGAGACTGGGAGCAGGTTGTATTCATAAGCAAGAGTGAAGTGCTAATCCCCAGCTTTGTTGAGTCGATATCAAACTCAATGAGAAAATTCTCCAATTGATACCCTCCAATGGCAATAGATGTTTTCGGGTTTGGCTTGTACCCTGCATCCACAAAGGCAAGGCACATCACCTCCTTATTTAGAGGAACCATTGAATTGCCACCATAAAACCTCCACCGCTGGTTGTCTGGCAACGTAAGGTCTATAAGCGGGACTACAGGTCCCGTTTGGCCTTTTGCAATAGTTTGAGAACTGAAACATGCTCCAAATGGCGCCACAGAAGCTACTGTTTTCATCTCTCTGAGTGCAGCAGCTTTCGTAAAATCATTTACCAGAGCCTTGAATATGGAAGTCTCCAAGTAGGTAAAAGGAGTAATGGAACTGATTTTAGTACCCCCTGCACCTTCTTCATCAAAGGATAGCAGGGAAGAGTTAAACTCGACCGGCTTCCCATCAACAACTATAGACTTAACATTTATGAAGAATTCTTTAGATGATTCACCTACGGCATATAAAGGGGCAGTACTTTGAGGATTAATAACAAGTGGGGTAATGATTAATTCTTTGGCAATGTCTTTACTGTATGGTGGAAACATGTAAGGACCACCACCTATGAACATGTGGCCTGGTGTTTTGTCAGACTTGGTAGGCAGACAAAGAGCAAACTTATGAGGTAACTTAAACAGGGTTGACATTTGTCTAGGTAACGAAATTGTGTAATTAGCAAGACCTGTCATGCCTACGCTTCCCACGGGTAATTTTCTCAGTTGTATCGGATTTGCACAGGAGAATTGAAAAGGTTTGGGGGATTTGTAGTTGAAACTGATGGTCAGGCCATCAGTTGAATCAACCAAGAATGTGTCCTCTCCCAGGCCTTGGTCAGAAAGATAATTGGTGAAGAAATTGTAAGAGTCAACACTGCACGTATTGTTGGTGCATCCGGGCTTGCTAGGTATTGGGAGATTGCAGTTCTTGCAGTCGTCGCAGAACAAGCTGCATCCTTCTGCTTTGGCGATTTTGCATTTTTGGGAGCCACATTCGATGGGCTGGTAGGTTGGTAAATTGTAGATGTCACAATTGAACCAGGTGAGTTGGCTACTAAGGTTTATGACTACTTCCACATGGTTCTCTTTTGATGAAACCTTCAAGGTAGTGAGGTACTGCTTTGTTCTGTGGTCTTTTCTTATTGGAAAGACAAGTGCAGCGTGCTTTGCTTTCTTAACCTGAGCTTCTGACTTAAGAAAGAATAAGAAGACAATCACCAAGCAAAAGCGAATATGGTAATGGATGAATGATGCCATTATCAGTTATGAAATTTGCGAAGATAGAGCAAACTGAAACATAAGAAATAGGAATGCTGGAATGGTAATGTTTAGGAAATCTTTACAAATATATATAGGCAAGTGGCACAGATGGTGGAAATCTTTGCAAAAATATATACTCTAGGAAATACTATGGAACAAAACAGCCCCATAGTATCGTGCACTGGTCCCGTATAGAAAGGTTCGTGTCCAACTTCCATGCATGTTGAGATGTCATGTAGGTGCTTGTGAACAAAACTGTCATAATTGGATGTTCAGTTGTTGGCACTTGCCAAATTGCATGTAAACAAGTAAGTGGAAATTGATCATACTGGGGGTGGTGGCTGCCAAAGAAGAACATTATCAGTTCATTTTATAAGGAAGAAACAATTCATATAATGTGAACAAAAAGAAACTCTGGGGGCTTTGGTCTCTTCTCTTGGGTGTCTGAAATGGTCAACAAAGGAAAACGAAGGGGATATTTTTCAAAGCATGGTATTAGTAAAACCATTAGCACGTTATAGAACCTAATTTTCATGTGTTTGCTTGATTTTTTTTCCAATGGAGTATTTAACTGCAAGTTGTTACAATGCTGAAAATTCTGGGACCTGGTATTCTAAAGAAACGATTTGTATATAGAAAGACTGGTGTCGAGTCAATGTCGTGCGGAGTTAATTGGATGCATACTGAACATTACAGTGTTGAGATGAAATAGAGGAGGAAGATTTGTACGTTACCTCCTTAGCTCCTTTCTTTACCTACTAAGCCAATTTTTCTGCAGAGAAAACCGGAGATTGTTTGCTACAGAGTGTGCAAACTCCAGAACATGGACTCATATTTTTTTACATATACCATTGATTGGGACCAAGAAATAAGGCGTTAATATCTACCACGTCTTTCATAATCTGCGAGCATACCTCCGGTGACAGTAACCGTTTTACGAACCTGTAAATATTAAGAACACTGAACATGACAAATTTAGGCATTAAAGGAAACATATCTATATCGACTTTAGGCCAAGCAGACACAGCAATAAACAAACAATTGGATTACTAAAATCTTTCAGCTAGAGACAAAGAACCACCTTTTTAAATTTTAAATGTGGCACTGATTCAAAATTCAGGAGCCAGTGGGCTATAAACAACTACAAGGACAGGACAAGAGCACGGTATTAGTAAAACCATTACGACGTTATGGAACACAATTTTCATGTGTTTGCTTGATTTTTCTTCCGAAGGAGTTTCAACTGTAAGTTGATACAATGCTGAAAATTCTGGGACCTGGTATTCTACAGAAACGATTTGTATATAGAAAGACTGTGTCGAGTCAATGTCTTACATTGTTAATAGGTCGGTAAGATGAAATATAGGAGGAAGACCTCCTTGGTTCCTTTCTTTACGTATTAAGCTAATTTTTCTGCAAAGAAAACAGAGATTGTTCGCTACAGAGTTCACTCATTAATGCAATACAGACTCCAGAAAGTGTAATTACATTTTTTTACAGATGCCATTTTCTAGAGCTAAAGACAAAGAAACGCCTTCTGAAATTTAAAATGTGGCTCTGATTCGAAATTCAGGAGCAAGTAGACTATAAACAAGTGCAAGGTAAGGACAAGAGCCTGTTAGGTAGTCATATTATCATGGAAAGCAGGGGTCTCCCCAAGTCAAGTTGTGTTTTATACTGTTACATAATTTTCTGCAGAAATAGTTATCTGTATAACTCCCACCAGCTGCGTCCAATTAATCAATTTAATTTACACCATTTTTCTTCGATTGGCTGGGTGCCTATCTTGACTATTCCCTAGGGACTTCTATTAAAGAGCAATGAGCTTCCACAGCTTCAAACACACCTTCTAATCTTCTACATTTCCCATAATGATTTCTTCTTCTACTATGATTTCCAGTCACTTGTTTCTCATTTGCTGTCTCCTTTTCATTGCTTCATCGACAGCCCAGACTCGGCCCAAAGGCATCATCCTTCCTGTCACAAAAGATCCATCAACTTTGCAATACATAACAGAACTCAAACAGAGAACACCTCTTGTTCCTGTTAAACTAGCTGTTGATCTCGGTGGTCAGTTCCTCTGGGTTGATTGTGATAAAGGCTACACCACCACATCGTACATTCCATCGCGTTGCAACTCGGCCTCATGCTCACTTTCCAAGGCCGGTAGTTGCTTAACCGAGTGTTACTCCCCCTCAAGGCCTGGTTGCACAAACAATACGTGCATGCTGTTCCCCGAAAACCAATATGCTCCCATAGCAACAAGCGGGACCTTAGGTTCCGATGTCCTCTCCGTGCCATCTGCCTTTGGGGGGCCACCTGTCACCATATCAAAATTCCTCTTTGTCTGTGGCACTACATTTTTATTAGAAAATCTTTCGAGTGGTGTCACTGGCATGGCAGGGCTCGGAAGGACTAAAGTGTCACTCCCTTCCCAATTCTTCGCTGCATTTAGCTTTAAAAAAAAATTCGGAGTGTGCTTGAGTTCAACTTCATCAAAGGGTGCCATATTTTTCGGAGAATTTGATTCTTCAACAGCACCTCTTACGTACACTCCACTCCTCACCAATCCAGTAAGTACTGCAGGCGTTTACACTGCAGGTGAAGCTTCTACCGAGTACTTCATTGGCGTAAAATCTATCAATATCAACCAAAAACCTGTCAAACTAAACGCCACACTGTTGGCCATCAACGCAACTGATGGTTATGGCGGAACCAAGATTAGCAGTGTGGACAAATACACAACACTGGAAGCTTCAATCTACAATGCAGTAACTAATGCATTTGTAAAAGAATTGAATGTGCCTACAGTTCCATCCGTGAAGCCATTCGGTGCATGTTTTAGTGCCAAGAACATAGGCACATTGTACACAGGCCCGGATGTTCCAACCATCGATCTCGTGTTACAGAGCAAGGACGTGTACTGGAGGATTTATGGCGGAAATTCAATGGTACGTGTTAACAACAACGTCTGGTGTTTAGGATTTGTGGATGGAGGAGTGAACTCTAGAACTTCAATAGTAATTGGAGGGTATCAAGTTGAAGAGAATCTGTTAGAGATTGATTTTGCTGCTTCTAAGTTAGGATTCAGCCCTCTCTTGTACCGTAAACAAATTTGTGCCAACTACAACTTCCAGGCCAAATCATGAGTAATTTGTAACTACAAATGCTCACTTGTTTTTCCTTGTTTTAGTTTTCTTCTTCAATATGAATGTGACTTTTGATACATTCATGAATAACAGCTAGTTTAACAGCTACTTGATGTTATAATAAGAAGTGCCTTTTTAAAAAACAAATCTGTAGATTGAGAAAACACATATACCAAGTTTGGAAATGACTTCTTAAACACTCTGGTAGCAGCATATGAAGAATATATCTACTCATCACCCTAAATAATCCAGAATCATGACACACATTGACTCCAACAAATTAGTGTACTAATATAGATCATCAATTAGTGTACTAATAAATATCCAACAAATCAATCTTGGACGTAAATATATAAAATTTTGATTTTTAACAAATCAATACCTCTTATTAATAAGCGAAACCACGTCTAATGATAATAGTCCAAAATCTTATTAAAATCAATAGTTTAAAATCTTATTAAAATTTTTTCATAATAGTTTAATGATAATCATTAAATTATTATGAAAAAAATGTCGTATTGGTTAGGATTTTATAATTTTATTATATTTTTATGAAAATATTTTCATATTTATTATGATTTTATAAATAAAGACTTTAATATTGGTTAGGATTTTATAATTATCAGACTTTGATATTGATTAGAATTTTATAATTAAAGACCTCAATGTTATAATATTAAAAAAAGACTTCTAACGTTGTTAGGATTTTCAGCATTCAAATAAATAAAAAATTATATTGATATTAATAGCCAAATCGATATTATCCATATATATATTTTTTATTAAAATGCGAAATTTTTCTTTAGTAGAAGAACATTAGTACCAAATATCGAACTATCAGAATTTGGTTATTATCATGTAATTTAACGTTGTCCTGCTCTTCACAATATTATAATATTATTATAATAACGGAAAGGGGGTGGTAGCACTACCATGACAAACGCAAATTCCAACGAGAATAAAATTACCGTGAATTCTCTAGTTATAGTCATAAAAAGAAGTTTACGAGACTTTGTCAAAAAAATTTATAAATAAAGTAATTTTAAATTCAATTAATTTATAATCTCTGTTATAATTTTATATAAATTTGACAAATATCCATCAATATTAAATTTACAAGAATTTCAATTAGCATTGCAATTAATAATATTTATTAGACGTCTAAAACAATTATGATTTATGAACTAAAACAATTAAGTTTTATTAAAGATTGAATACACTCTCAGCCAATTTATATGTGCTGGTGTTGAATTTCTTTTTTCCCATCTATCTAGAATCAAAAACAACGTAATGATTTTATTAAAATAAAACCTACCATTTTAAAATAAATTCATATAATAACATGTATTTTGAGAATATTTATTTTGAAGAATAAAACTTAAACATAATTAAATATTAATATGTTAATGCATAATAAGTTTTGTATAGACATTTTTTTCATAATAGTTCAATGATTATCATTATTAAGTAAAAAATTTATATTGATTATAAAATCCTAATAACTATAGAAGTCGTCTTTAATTATAATATCTTAAAATATTATAAATTTCTGACCAATATAAGTCTCCTAATGATAATATAAAAAAAAAAGGACTCCCTCCGTCTCAATTTATAGGTCTATTTTGGAATAAAAATTTGTCTCAAAATACTTATCCCTCTATTCTTTCAATACAAATTTATCTACATATTAATTGTGATTTTTTTGAAACTCAACATTATTCTCATTTCTCAATGCACTAAATCCCTATATTTATTGTGATTTTTTTGAAACTCAACTATATTTATGTGTGTTTATTCCAAAATGGACCTATAAATTGAGACGGAGGGAGTATGATATAAGATGACCAAATTTTGGTACTTTTAGTACCGATGTTCCACTGAAACGCTTATTAATAAGATGTATTGATTAGTGGCTGAAACATTTTTGTTCTATAAAATGTCGAATTCATAAACAAACTTACCGCATTCGAGGCGCTTGAAACTCAAGCTGTGCCTCGGCATGTCCAACCATATCTTAGATAGTGTCTCTGCACTTCCGGCTAGACATGGAGATTACTTATAACGATACAGATTCATGATATTATTCAGAACGATTCACACCCTCAACTGAATGTATACTGAAATCAAAAAAGCACAATACATCAGTGCAAAAGTACTAGCTATATAATTTGTTGACCTGTATCTGTAAAGGCTCAAATCTTTTGATCCTTACCGATTTGATATGTTACATATATGATCGAGAGGACACACATATTACTACGATAACATGCTTCATATGAAGTTCGTTGGTGACGTATCTGAACTTGTTCATAATCTGTTTCAAAATGCTTGATGGAGCCGAGGGGGGAAAAGAGAAAGAGACACCCCTCGTTTAGAATCCTGCAATCATTCACAGTCAAATTTGCAACATTTAAAAAACTTATCAAACTAAACATATATAATTCTAAAAGCTAACAGCACTTCAATTTGTTTTTTCTGTTCTCTTGCAAAAGAGAGAGGCATTGTTATTTGCAAGAAAATCGAGAAAATAGCGCTGCACAACAACTTCTGGAATCCAAAGGCACTAAATCATTCTCAATTTAAAGAACTGAAGTGTTATGTGTTCACATCCTTCTAAAAATAGTTCAAATAAAACGCGTAACTAAAGCAAAAATAATAGAGGGAAGCGACAAGCTCATTAGCCGCCAGTGGCAACCATTTTATATACCTCCCCCTCTGAATGCTTGCAAATAACAAATGATTTTGGTGACAATTAACATGTGTGCTACATAATTATACTAACATGTAGCTGGACTTATTGTAGAAGACAAAGATGTCTTGATGCATTCTTTGTATTTGTACTAACATATTAAGGTTTCGTCCAATGGCTGCTGCGTTTTACAAGTCATTAGATACTAATTTTACTTGGCTTGGTTGCCACAAAGACTAGTATATAACTGCTATGACCTTCCACAGCTAACTGCACCTTCCAAATCTACAACTACATACTCCTGTCTAATTAGCATTTGCAACCTGCAAGATGTCTTTGTCCATTTTCTTTCAATTGGCATTACTTTGTTGCCTCCTTTCCCTATCATCAGCCAAAACGGGCAGACCTAGCCATCCTAAAGGCCTCATTTTTCGCGTCTCAAAAGACCCTTCCACGCTCCAATACACGACACAAATCAAACAGAGAACTCCTCTGGTTCCTGTCAAACTAACCATAGATCTCGGAGGTCAATTCCTCTGGACTGACTGCGAAAAAGGCTACACCACCTCCACATACCGACCTGCCCGTTGCAACTCATCCCCGTGCTCACTTGCAAAATCAGGTAATTGCATGACCGAGTGTTACTCCCCTGCTAGGCCCGGTTGCACCAATAATACATGCACTCTCTTTCCCGACAATGTCATCGCTCCCATTGCCACAACAGGAACCCTGGGGTCCGATGTCATCTCAGTCCAGTCTGCACTCGATGGGACACACGTCACAATATCAAAATTCTTGTTTGTCTGCGGCTCCACCTCTCTGTTAGACAAACTCTCTACCGGTGTCACTGGCATGGCAGGCCTCGGAAGGACTAACGTCTCAATGCCTTCCCAATTTTTCAACACATTCAACTTAAAAAGAAAATTCGGAGTGTGCTTGAGTCCATCAAACGGGGCTATATTTTTCGGAGACTTTGATTCTTCAACCGCGCCACTCACTTACACACCACTTCTCATTAATCCTATAAGTACTGCAAGCATAGTGACTGAAGGCGAAGTATCAGCTGATTACTTCATCGGAGTTAAGTCCATCAGGATCAACCAAAAACCCATCCCTATCAACACTAAACTGTTATCAATCAATGCCACTCAGGGCAGTGGCGGAACCAAACTCAGCACTGTCCATCCATACACAGTCTTGGAAACTTCAATCTTCAAAGCATTAGTAAATGCATTTGTAAAAGAACTGAACGTGCCTAAAGTTCGATCCGTGGCACCATTTGGTGCATGTTTTAGCTCCAAGAGCATTGGCTCTGTCTACACGGGTCCAGCCGTGCCGACGATTGATCTAGTGCTACAGAGCAAGGATGTGTACTGGAGGATCTACGGCTGGAACTCGATGGTTGAGGTTAGCAAAGATGTGATGTGTCTGGGATTTGTGGATGGAGGGAATCCGACAACTTCAATCGTGATCGGAGGGCATCAAGTGGAGGAGAATCTATTGAAGATTGATGTTGAATCTTCTAGATTGGGATTTAGCTCACTCGTGTACAGTAAGCAGATCTGTGCTAACTACAACTTCGTGGCCAAGTCTTAGGGTAATCTGGAACTGCCAAGTCATGTGTTTTTCTTGTTTCTAGTTCCGGTGTTCTGTTAATTTGTCTATGACAATTGGCTTTTGCGCAACAATTAACATGATTTCAGCGTGCTTGCAGTTATTGATTATCGATAAATTTTACTTCCTCCATCCCCAAATTTTGGTACTTTTGGTACTTTGGTACTTATGATGTTCCACTAAAATGTGGTTTCGTTTATTAGCAAAGGGTATTGATTCTAAAATATGTGTTGAATCTTCAGTACCAAACATATACAACTCAACAGGAATGAGAGTAATACCAAGTTACCAACTCCTTTCTTATGACATAAGAAAGCGAATTCAATTGACGGGAACTCAAGACATGCGCAATGTGTGTTATGATTCTGGATTATTTAGGGTGATGAGTAGATATATTCTTAATATGCTGCTACCAGAGTGTTTAAGAAGTCATTTCCAAACTTCATGTGTTTTTCAATCTACAGATTTGTTATTCAAAAAGGCACTTCATATTATAGCATCAAGTAGCTGTTAAACTAGTTGTGGAAGCTCATTGCTCTTTTATAGAAGCCCCTGTGGAATAGTCAAGATAGGCACCCAGCCAATCCAAGAATATAAAATTGATTAACTGGACGCGGCTGGTGGGAGTTGTGTAGCAGTATAAAACACAAGCTAACACTTGGGGAGACCCCTGCTGCCCATAATAATATGACTACCTAACAGGCTCTTGTCCTAACCTTGCACTTGTTTATATCCCACTTGCTCTTGAATTTCGAATCAGAGCCACATCCAAAGGTGGCAAAATATGTGATCGGTTTGATTTTGGTTTTCATAAAATGGAATAAATGTGGTTATGGTTTTAGTTTGAATTATGGGTAATAAACTAGTTTAGTAAGTAAAAACAAGTTATATAATGAACAAAAATTAATACACTGAAGTGAAAATATAATGAATAGTAAATATAGCAATAGCGTGTGTGGGTGTGTGAGTTGATGTAGTGGTTCAAGCTTTTGGCTTCTCCAAGAAAGGTCATGAGGAAATCTTAAAAGAGAGAAACAAATTAGTTAGATCCATATTTTGTGAGAAATGTGAGACTAGAAACCAAACCAAACCAAACCCAATTCCTAAATGTGATTTCATATTGATCCAAATTCACAATTCTGATTTGTACTCCCTCCGTCCCGGTAGATTGTATACATTTGGTTTGAACACGGAGACCAAGAAAAAGTGTAAAAAGTGAGTAAAGTGAGATGAAAAGTGAGTAAAGTGGTGGGACCCATTTATATTTAATGATAGATTTGAGATAGTGGAGGAAAATAGTGGGTGTAATAGTGTTTATATTATTATAGAATAGAGATAGTGGAAGAAATAAGTGGGTGTAATAGTATTTTATATTATTAAAAGTTACTATATTTGGAATGTATAGAAATGATGGGACATCCGAAAAAGGAAACTGTATAGAATTGATTGGGACGGAGGGAGTATTGGTTTAATGGTTTTGCAACCATATTGCCACCTCTAGCCACATTTAAGATTTCAGAAGGCGTTTCTTTGTCTTGAGCTCTAGGAAATGGTATCTGTAAAAAATTATAAGTACACGTTCTGGAGTTCTGGAGTCTGTATTGCATTTATGAGTGAATTTGCACACTCTGTAGTAAACAATCTCATTTTTCTTTGCAGAAAAATTAGCTTAATAGGTAAAGAAAGGAGCCGAGGAGGTAACGTACCAATCTTCCTCCTCCATATCATCTTATCAAATTAACAATGTAATGTTCAGTATGCATTCCCTAATTAACTCCACACGACATTGACTCTGACACCAGTCTTTCTATATACAAACCGTTTCTATAGAATAGCAGGTCCCAGAATTTTCAGCATTGTCAACTTGCAGTTAAAACTGCTTCAAAAGAAAAATCAAGCAAACACATGAAAATTGTGTTCCATAACGTGGTAATGGTTTTACTAATACCGTTCTCTTGTCCTGTCCTTGTAGTTGTTTATAGTCCACTGGCTCCTGAATTTTGAATCAGAGCCACATTTAAATTTAAAAAGGTGGTTATTTGTCTCTAGCTGAAAGATTTTAGTAATCTAATTGTTTGTTTATTTCTGTGTATGCTTGGCCTGAAGTCGATATAGATATGTTTCTTTTACATGTCTAAATTTGTCATGTTCAGTGTTCTTAGAAGATATTTACAGGCTCGTAAAACGATTAATGTCACCAGAGGTGTGCTCGCAGATTATGAAAGACGTGGTATGATGGCAGACTAGATATTAACGCCTTAATTAGAACTTCTTATTTCTTGTTCCCAATCAATGGTATATGTAAAAAAAATATGAGTACATGTTCTGGAGTTTGCACACTCTGTAGCGAACAATCTCCCGGTTTTCTCCGCAGAAAAATCAGCTTAGAGCATCTCCAATGGTTGGCACCCTTCGAGGGATGCCAATTTTGACACATCACTCAAAATATTATTTTTTATATTCACACTCTTCCAAATCATTTTTAGCACCCTTCTTTCAAAATACACTCAAATGGTTGGCACACCATGATGCCAACTTTATTAATAGAAAAATAATATTTTATGTATTATTGAGACCACAAATCTATATTTATGTATTATTGGGACCGCAAATGAAGTTGGCACCCTACTTTATGGAGCCAACTCACTTGGCACCCCAATACCACTCCAACATCTCCAATGGAGGTGCCAACGAGAGTGCCAGTCCATGTCATGCCACATGGCATTGGCACCCCTCTTAGCACCTCCCATTGGAGATGCTCAGGTAAAGAAAGGAGCATCTCCAAGAGCCTCCTTGTTGGCTCCTAAATATAATATAAAAAATGTGGCTCTTAGCAATTTAGGACAAAGTTAAGAGTATAAACTCCAACAATACTTTCTACATCACTTCTCTATTTCATATTTTATTCATATATTGGACTCCACTATAACAAAAGAGAGGGAAAGATGGAGGTGAATTGGAGGGAATGATTTTTTTATTATGAAAAAATAAGTTAAGAGCAATGTGGTGGCTTTTAACTTTGAGGAGAGAGGAGAGATAAACAAGAGGCTCTTAGTGATTTAAATAGCCACTAAGTGGAGCAACTTTTTTCCTCTCACTACTCAAATCTCAAACTAGGAGCTTAAATGAAGAGCCTCTTGGAGATGCTCTTACAGTTAAATACTCCTTCGGAAAAAAAATCAAGCAAACACATGAAAATTAGGTTCCATAACGTGCTAATGGTTTTACTAATACCGTGCTTTGCTACCAAAAGAAAAATATCCCCTTCGTTTTCCTTTGTTGACCATTTCAGACACTCAAGAGAAGAGACCGAAGCCCCCAGAGTTTCTTTTTGTTATCATTATATGATTTGTTTCTTCTTATAACATAAACTGATACAGTAATGTTCTTCTTTGGCAGCCACCATGCACCCCCAGTATGATCAAATTTCCACTAACTTGTTTACATGCGCAATTTGGCATGTGACAACAACTGAACATCCACAATTATGAGCGTTTTGTTCACAAGCTCCTACATGACATCTCAACATGCATAGAACTTGGGCACGAACCTTCCTATACGGGACCAGTGCATAATACTATGGGGCTGTTTTGTTCCATAGTATTTCTTATATATATATGCAAAGATTTCCACCATCTGTTCCACTTGCCTATATATATTTGCAAAGATTTCTTAAACATTAACATTCCAGCATTCCTATTTCTTACATTTGATCATTTGTATCAGTTTGGTTCTTTGACTCAATTGCTTCTGCCATTTCCCACAGCACTCTACGTTTTAGTGTGCTCAATCTTCGCATATTTCATTACTGAAAATGGCATTTTTCATCCATCACCATATTCGCTTTTGCTTAGTAATTGTCTTCTTATTCTTTTTGAAGTCAAAAGCTCAGGTTAAGAAAGCAAAGCGCACTGCACTTGTCTTTCCAATAAGAATTAATCACTACCCCACTTGTTACTAATCCTCAAAGTACTGCCCCTTTATACGCCGTAGGTGAACCATCTAAAGAATTCTTCATAAACGTTAAGTCTATTGTTATTGATGGCAAGCCCGTCGAGTTCAACTCTTCCCTGCTATCCTTCGATAAAGAAGATGCAGGGGGTACTAAAATCAGTTCCATTACCCCTTTTACCTACTTGGAGACTTCCATATTCAAGGCTCTGGTAAATGATTTTATGAAAGCTGCTGCACTCAGAGAGATGAAAACAGTAGCTTCTGTGGCGCCATTTGGAGCATGTTTCAGTTCTCAAACTATTGCAAAAGGCCAAACGGGACCTGTAGTCCCGCTTATAGACCTTACGTTGCCAGACAACCAGCGGTGGAGGTTTTATGGTGGCAATTCAATGGTGCCTCTAAATAAGGAGGTGATGTGCCTTGCCTTTGTGGATGCAGGGTATAAGCCAAACCCGAAAACATCTATTGCGATAGGAGGGTATCAATTGGAGAATTTTCTTATTGAGTTTGATATCGACTCATCAAAGCTGGGAATTAGCACTTCACTCTTGCTTATGAATACAACCTGCTCCCAGTCTCGACTCTGATATTGAGCTTGGAAAAGAAAAATTGTTGGGTCTTAGGGTAATCTGGAACTGGCAAGTCGTATGTTTTTCTTGTTTTGTTTGTCTATGACAATTGGCTTTTGTCTAACAATTAACATGATTTGAGTTAAAAACAACCAGCATGTTTTGCGTTCAATTAAGTGGTTGATTATATAAATTAAGTAATACTAGTTGATAACCGGTGCCAAGCACGGGTTTAAATAAAATTTTAAAATTTGTTATTTATTGGAAAAATAATATCTTTTTTAGTTACATTATCATATTTTTATTATATTTATTTAAATTATTGCTTTTAAAATATATTTAAATTATTGTTATTTAATATAAGACTTTTGATATATTAAAATTTTATCATACTTTAAATTTATTCCATAATAATATGAGTGCCTGTTCTATGGAGTCCACAAAATAAGAGTATTGGCGTCCAAATTTATCTAAAAATAATCTACTCATTTCAATTTTAATTTTTTTAGTCTACAATATTTGTAAACATATGACAATTTGCGGGTTATGTTCTACAATATAATCATTGCAATCAAAAGATAAAACAATTATATTATAAATCACTAAACACTATATATGTTCTAAAATATAACTCATAAGTAGAATAATGATCTTAATGATTGTAAATGTTGAAAGATGTTAGTGATTAATTGATAATTATATATTTAAAACTACTTAAAGATGGTAAATTATATATAATATTTGAATAATTAAAGATATTATTTATGATTAAACTAAAAGATTATGACTGGTACTTCATGCGTCTTAAATGCGTATTTTATTGAACTTAACTCTAACAATATGTTTTATTTTAGTAAAATTACTATGTTGTTTGATAATTTTTAAATTGTGAAAATAATATTCAAGATCAACACATATAAGTTCGTTTATAGCGTCTTTAATTTTGAACAAAAATTCAAAATTTTAAGTCACAATTATTTTATTCATTTAATATGCAAACATTATATATAATTCTAGTTAGAGTTTTTGTAGATCTAACGGTTGTTGTAGTTGTTTGATAAACTGATATTGTAGTTTGACAAAATTAATTAACTTTCCAAAAGTAATTTGATATCAAATATTTTAACATATGTCTAGAGTTTTGGTTCTTTTATTATATGTTGTAATATGGATGACGATTTTATTTTCTTTGAGTTTCTATTTGTCAAGTCGGTGTTACCACCGCCTTATTCGTATTTATCGCAATTTTCTGAAAAACACTGAATGATAATAATTATTATTATTAAAAAAAATATGACCAAGTTTTTTGGTACTTTGGTATCAATATTGAATCTTGTTTATTTTAATTCTGAAATATGATAGAAATTTTATAGATTTGTTTCGTTAATTAAATTGTATGAGTTTTAAAAATTAAAACGAATATTTGACGTATATCTAGAGTTTCGGTTCTTTTATTTTAAGTTGCAATATGGACAATGACTCCTTTTTTTTTTTTTTGAGTTTCCATTTGTCAAGTCAGTGTTACCGCCGTCCGCCCCCTTATTCGTCTTTATCATAATTTTCTGAAAAACACTAAATGATAATAATAATTATTATTAAAAAATATATGATCAAGTTTTTTGGTACTTTGGTATCAATATTGAATCTTGTTTATTTTAATTCTGAAATATGATATAAGTTTTATAAATTTATTTCGTAAATTAAATTGTATGAGTTTAAAAAATTAAAACGAATAATTTCGTTGACATTATTATTTAATTGATAGGATATTATATTAATATCAATATGAACTCCTTATTTATTTGAACTCTGAAGCATGATAAAAGATTTATAGAGTTGTTCCGTATATTAAATTATTTAAGTTTTAAAAAATTAAAACAAATAATTTTATTGGTAATATATTTATATTAGTGAGATAATTGTTATAATACAAAATCCTGTTAAATATAGAAGTTTTTTTATAATAGTAATAATTGTTGAATAAAAAATAATATGATGATAGCCAAATTTTAATATGAATTTTATAAAACTGTTTCATAAATTAAATTGTTAGCGATTTAACTGTCCGGATAGGATAAATGTTATATTACAAAATCCTAAACACCATGGAAGTCTTTTTATAGTAGGATAATAATCTTAACCAATATTGAAATTTTTAATAATAAAATCCGAATCAATATAGAATTCTTTTCATAATTTTAAAATAATAATTATAAAATCCTAAAAATGTATAATAAAAAGTATAAAATCCTAACAATATGAAAATCTTTTCATAATTCTATAATGATTATTGTTATTAAATAAAAAATTTATATAACATTGTCCTAATTAATATTGAAGTTTTTTAATAATAAAATTCTAATCAATACAGAAGTCTTTTACTGACCTAATGAATATTGAGGTCTTTAATAATAAAATTTTATTGAATATAAAAGTCTTTTGATAATAATATAATAATGACTATAAAATCCTAATCAATATGAAAGTGACCGAATTTTGGTACTTTGGTACCGATGTTCTACCAAAACGTGGTTTCGCTTATTAATAAAGGGTATTGATTCTGGGTTCTTCTTCTTTTTCTCTCTCAAAATTAGGGTTTGCAGTTTTGAGAGTCGACTCTATGTTCTAGCCCCCACTTCTCCGCTCTTCATCATTCATCCCCTCTAGTGATTAATCATCTTCGCTCTTCCATCTTCTCTCATATTTATTAGTTTTATTAATAAAACAAAGATTTAATCCTTTTGGGTGAATTCTTGTTGAGTACCTTGTTATCAAGGTCGTGCCCATCTTTTTGGGATGTTTGTGTCTGTTTTGATGTTTATGTGTGTTTTGTTATGGGTCTCGGTAACGTTTCTAAGAAGGAGTTACATGATATTTTGGATAATCTGTAAAACTTGTATCAGATATGGCACGGTGGTGAATATTGTAAGAGCTCACCTTTCACGACATAAAATTGTTCATCTTTTGGTGTCATTTGTTGATCCAATATCGGTTGTTGTAACTGATAATTCTGAACATTGGGCTACAGATGCTGCTGCTTATGTGAAGGTCAATTGCGCTGCTACTATGTTCACGTTGGATTGTTCGAGATTTGATTGTACTACTTTTTAATTTAAAGAATTTTAATATTCTATTTGCTAAACGATCTGAAAACAAAGCGGCTATATGTTTAGCTCGTTTTTTGTTTCTTAATCAGGTTGTAATTGACAGTTGGAGGGTTTGTCTCGGCTGAGTTTCAGTTATTTATTAAATTCTTCGCTTTTCGCAAAAAAAAAAAAACATGATTTGAGCGTGCTTGCAGTTATTGATAAATTTTACTCCAGTGTTTAAGACTTCATTAAAAAAATAATTATATAACTTAATTTTAAAGAAAATTGTTTTTGAACAAAAATGTAAATATTAAATTTTTATTTAGAAGAAAAAATTAATTTTTTCTATGACATCAGATTTTATAATAATTTAAAAATACATGACCAGTCCTCTATCTCAAATATACAGTGAGGGAGTAGTGTGGTAAAAATGGGACTTAGATTTTATCAATGAAGTTACAAAACAAGAATTAATCAGACTTTAAAAGGAAAAAAAATCTTATCGGAAAATATATGAGTTTGTTTGGTTGATTTTAAAATTTTGAATTGACAATTTAAAATATTTATTTAGATAATTTTGACTTATTAATGATTTATTGAGTATTAAAATAATAGTAGTAAAAGTGAAAGTGATTTATAAGTAACTTATGACTTATAAATAATTTTTATAAATAAAAGATTAAGTCACCAGAAAAACATCTCCAACTAATTTTCGATTTTAAGTCAATTTTCACTTTAAATAAATTTCAGACTTATTATATAAATAAATATTTTTAGTTTAAAATATAAACAAATTTTTTTTGAAAAACAAAAGATTTTATTAATATCAAGCGCAAACTCAGTCAGGATAAACCGCCGAACTGTCAACTACAATCTGATTGTGAAACAAAGAACGAACTAAACAAATATTCATTTTGTTTTTAGATCGCTTAACAAATAGAATATTTATATTCGTTGATCTAAAAACTAAGCTTACATCAATTATGAAATTAGTACCATCGCAATTGACATTCACGTAAGTATAATCTGTAACTCACCCAATGTTACCAATCAAATACTGAAGCAGCAAACGTAGTCTAGGAGTTAAAATGCATACAAACATACTCATCATCAGTCACAACTCGCAAGCAATTATACTGTTGCATTAGTGGAACAAGGGAAGAGACAACAAAATGGGATCTTGGGAGAATAGTGTTGAAGTCATCACAGGTCACTGTCCAGTCACAGACACACTAACATTAACATTAACATTAATCTATCTATCTAAACAAACTTTGTTTCAGAGTCTATCTATCTATCCATCTGACCAAACTTTACACTTTCTTCCCAACTTAACCACTTTCTAATTTAAGGTCGCGCCTGTATCTGTATCTGTATCTGTCAACTCACTCCCCACTTTCATTCAATGCTTCCCATCTTATGCTAACAATCAATCTCTCCGTATTTCATTTCCCTGCCAATCTGCAACTTTGCTACGCTGTCGGTGTGTTCATTTTTATTTTTCACTTTCATTTTATTCTCTCTTTTTTATTTATTATCTCTGCTTATCTTTATTCCATTTCTGGACCAGGATCCAGAACTCAGAGCAGCTGGGCTATTTTAATTTAAGGTACTGTACTACTATTTCTTTCTTATGTATTTTGTTCTTTGCTATGTAAGCTTCTGTGTGTTTGATTAGCAGAGCAGATCATTTGTGAGGATATGTTGCCAAGTTCATTAATATTTTTTAAGCTTTTAAGCACCTATGTATGTACTTAATGATACAAGCAGTTTGTTTGGCATGATGGGTTGTAAAATTGAATCAATTTTACTCGCGGGTTTTGTGTTTCTTGAATGGACGCTGATTTTTAGTTGTAGGTCTGGACGATATTAGGTTTTTCAAGAATTTTCCGCTTCCTACATGTTCATGCCTATTGATTGTATTCGTAATTGGTTAAGTTTAATCAATCAATCATTTATGGGAGATAGTTTGTTACTAGGCGAGCTGATTTTTTCTAGTCCGTGTGTCCAAAAATATAGGATTAGGAGTGTAATCAATAAAAGTTTAGATAAGTAATTTGTAGAAGGAATGAGCAAAGATAGTTAGGTACAGAAGAATGAAAGAATGAAAGTAGAGGTTGTGAGAGAGGAGTGAGATATCTTGAGCATGGGGAAAAAGTTTAATGCATTATTGTTCCTCTATTATCGCTCTAGTGATTGTCCCACTCTGTTAATAATTCCGACATTTTCTTTGCATACCAACACCCATGTCTGGCTATTGTTACAGACAAGGGTGATGAAAAATTAGAACCGGAGATGGAAGCCTTATCTAGTCTGACCAGCTTTTGCTTAGTTGGAATTTCTATGCTTCCTCAGTGATAAGAATTAGTCAATGTCTTACAACATGGAAGTATATAGTTTGGAAGGGTTCTTATAGGCTTGTAAAAGTATAATGTTTGTATTTAATGTATATTATTTCTACAGTTGAGTAGTTCACTTCAACATTCAACCTTATAATCTCTTGTTTAAGCCTCACACGCAGGAAGTAGTTTTTGATTTTTGTACAACTTTAGAAAAGATAAAATCTAGGGACGTCCTATCTTCCTATTGATAGAACTCAAAACTGTGAATCAGTCTGTATAATTTCTTATAGGATATCTACATAAGTAGTTACATTTACATATCATCTTAGTAGTCATTGAAATTAATGTACCCACTAGTATGTGGTGTAGGCTAGATATCTGTGCACTGTCGAAGTAAGAAAATCTAGATCGAACCCATGGATTTGGATCATATACCAAAGCTCTGATATAACTGTCAAGCCTCCAAGTATTCTGGAAAGTTGACCGTGTTAGTCTTTTGTGAAAATTTTTGAATGTGACAGTAAGAAGGTTATTGTGCTGACTGAGGTTTAATTATATTCATTAGTCACTAGAGTATTCTTATTTTGTTGGTTATTGTCTCATGATTTGGATAGTGAAATTATCATGTTTACTTATATAGTTATATTAGATATTAAATGTAGTAATTACATGTATATGAACAACCTGTTACTAGAGTATTCTTATTTTGTTGGTTATTGTCTCATGATTTGGATAGTGAAATTATCATGTTTACTTATATAGTTATATTAGATATTAAATGTAGTAATTACATGTATATGAACAACCTGTTAATTTTTTACGACTATTTACGACTAGTTGGGCGACTTGTTGACTAGCCTTCTTAAATGCACTAAGACGAGTTGTGCTCACTTTAAGTTTTGTGACTTCTAGACCTCCACCTAATATTTAATCTCTGCCTCTGAGGGTCTGAATACTTATTTGTTCACATCTAACCTCTCCGTTTCCACAGATCCTCAATTTAATTTCCGACATGTTCTTTACTTGTTAATGAGTTATAAAATGAGATGTAATATAATTACTTATAGTAAAGATGGGGGAGATATCTCTAACAAGAAAAATGTAAAGGGGATCACAGATTATCTGTTGGGGAGGTGCTGTTTGATACTATATCAGCCTCAATCTTTTCGTTTTTTCAGCATCTTCACTTTGTATTGTAAGTTTTCACAACAATTTTGGATTTTCAGTATATGATAATCATTATTCTTACATTTAGAATTACTTTCTGACATATTGAAATGTAATGTTCTCAATCAATTTATATAGGGAAGTGGTTTTTAGAGAATCCTAAATACAATAGGCACCATTTGTACTTCTCTTTACCAAGACTTTAATTTCTTTCTTGAATATATTACATTCTTTTAGTCTAACAGTCTCCTCCCTAGACTTGAACGTTGCAGTTCTACATAATATATAATTCCACTCCACCAAAATATACTATTTCCCTCCTAAAGCAGGTTTACATACATTCTCTCTTTATATGTAATAGTCTTCATCTTATTTTGCCTCTTTTATAAATGTTGTGTATGTACATCATGTAAATTAATATTTTCAAACTGACAATTCTGAGTGAGTTGCGCGACAAAATATGTAGCTCTGGCTCAGAAGCCTCTGGGTACTTTAATTATAGTATATGCAGTAGTATAATACATTAATTGTAT
Source organism: Daucus carota subsp. sativus (assembly GCF_001625215.2). NCBI lineage: Eukaryota > Viridiplantae > Streptophyta > Magnoliopsida > Apiales > Apiaceae > Daucus > Daucus carota. Next base: position 12,518,345 of record NC_030387.2, read on the forward strand.
ATTTGACATGTTTCAAAATCTGTGTTGAGCAGACTATCATACTTGTCCTAGACATATTAAGATGGAGACATATCTTTATTTTTTGGTTGTTGAGCTGTGCTCCAAATTGATAATCTGGCTCTATAAATTGATGTTATACAAATCAGGAATTCAACATATTTGCTTTTAGATGTGTAACTGATGGAAAACTTAGTTATAAGTTACAACAGTGGAAAAACTCGTTATAAAGTAAATTAATGAATCAGTAGTAGCGAGTCAGAAGTATTTTCCGATCATAGTACCAGGTCATCTCATTGTCTATATTGCCAATATGAATGAACAAACAAGAGTGAGATGTCTGAAACTGTACTTTTAAGACGATCTAGTTATCGTTTATATTGCTACATGTATGTTGTTCCTTGATTATATTACTTATGTTGTAGGCTTGTTGCAGCTCGTGATGTGTGTATGTTTACCATCTTATGCATCTTTAGAAGTTGGCACAAGTTTAAATTTCAAATTATGTAATACTTTTCTATTATTTGTTTTTATCCTAATGATAGATATCTTTGCTTTTGGATGTGTAGTGTAGCACTCCTAGGAAGTCTATAACTGGAAAAATGGATCAGCAAGGGCATGGACAGCCCCCGGGAATGGGAGTGGGCAGCGCAGCTCAGATGCAATATGGTGTGCCAGCCTATCAAGCTAACCAGGTGATTGGATCCACTACTCCTGCATCAGCCGGGACAATCCAGTCCCCACAGGCAGCAGGTCTTTCATCTTCTCCGGCTCAGTTTGCACAACATCAACTTGCTTATCAGCAAATCCACCAGCAGCAGCAGCAACAATTGCAGCAACAGCTCCAGAGTTTTTGGGCAAACCAGTACCAAGAAATCGAGCAGGTAACTGATTTTAAGAACCATAGTTTACCATTGGCTAGGATCAAGAAGATCATGAAAGCAGATGAGGATGTTAGGATGATATCAGCTGAAGCTCCAGTGATATTTGCCCGTGCCTGCGAGATGTTCATTCTCGAGTTAACACTAAGGTCTTGGAATCACACTGAGGAGAACAAAAGGAGGACACTTCAAAAGAATGACATTGCGGCAGCCATTACAAGAACTGATATATTTGATTTCTTGGTTGATATTGTTCCAAGGGAAGACTTAAAAGATGAGGTTCTCGCTGCAACAATCCCAAGAGGACCCCTTCCCGCAGGAGGTCCAGCCGAGGGCCTTCCATACTATTACATGCCTCCACAGCATGCTGCCCAGGTTGGTTCTTCAGGTATGTACATGGGTAAGCCTGTGGATCAAGCCCTTTACGGCCAGCAGCCCCGTCCCTACATGCCACCGCAGATGTGGCCACAACCACCTCAACCTCCCGAAGAATCTTAAGCATATAAGATATCTATGCAACACTAGGCTGCATGAGTGTAATAACTAGCTTGTATTAACATAATACTCTGTTCAAAATTCTCAGCACCATGTGAACCAACTCTACACTCACTGTTTTATCAGTTACAACTATGTAATGATTGTCTTCTGCTAATTGCTTCCATAATCAATGATCAAGCTTTAGTACTGTATAATAACGGTATAGGTGCTTTTGCATGACGTCATAAATACCCCACGTTCATCCACAATAAAGTGTAGATGAAAAAGTAAAAAAAATAAAATAATTATTATGATTTTTCACTTTTTATTGTAACCGTTACAACTTGCAGCACTTTTGTCTCTCCTGCACACGAGACCCACATACACTAATTAAACGCACCCACGCATTTGAGTGCATGAGAGTTATTAAGCCCTGTCTCTCTTATCTGCAGTTATTTACATATAAGTGACTTTTCATTAGCTTCTGCATTTTCATAACTCCTCTCTTCTCAAATGTGTTCTTAACATGTGATTTGTACTTGTACATGCACACCCCATGCATTTTTCATCATCTCATTTCACTTTCTCACCAAATACACACACACACACACAACTTCCATGTTTATGTCACCTATATTTGTTAACTACAATTTTTTCTGATCAAGATACAAGATATGTCTAAGTGCTCATGTCAAGCGGAGTTGGATACAATGCCTTGTACATATAATTTCAAGAAAGTAAAGAGCCATCTTAGGCTTTTCGAGCCTTCGGTTAGAATTTTGTTTGTGATATTTGTTACAGTTCTGGTTACATGTTGCTTTCTTTACTTGAACTATGGAGATTTATCCAAAGGGTTGCAGCTGTCGATGCAAGCTGAGAAGTTTTCGGGGTTGAGATTTCATAGGGATGGTGGTTCGCGTAGAAAGATTGAATTTTTGAGTGAAAAGGGTGGTTCTTGTGATGTGTTTGAGGGTGGTTGGGTGTGGGATGAAAGCTATCCATTGTATCAGTCCAGAGACTGTAAGTTTTTGGATGAGGGGTTTAGGTGTTCGGAGAATGGCCGTCCTGATTTTTTCTACACAAAGTGGCGATGGCAACCTAAAGCTTGTGAACTGCCCAGGTTCTTCATCTTTTCTCCTACTTGCAAGAATTTATATTGAAGAATTTAAAAGTTAAAACTCAAAGTTTAAATCTTATCTTAATTTTGGGAACTACTGAAAATTTTGGGTTTATAATGTTGAGCAATCATATTAGAAATTTAGAAGAATACAAAGTATGGCTGTTTTTTCTTTCTGTACTCTCTTGTACTCTTGTTCACATGCTTGCTTCTTTTTAGTGTAAGTTCCCGTGAACTTATGGACCACAAATCCGTTCTATCAGTTGTTGGAAAAGGTGGTTAAGCTCTATTATTAGTTTTGTAATATTTTGCTCTGATAACATCATACACTCATCATTTATGCCTGTCCTCCCATAAGGTAGCTTTGTATATTTTGAAGAATAATGTATCGGGTGATTTGACTCCAGATTTGATGCAAAATTAATGTTGGAGAAGCTGCGGAACAAGAGGTTAGTTTTTGTGGGAGATTCGATTGGGAGAAACCAATGGGAGTCCCTGCTCTGCATGCTATCTTCTGCAGTTGCCAACAAGGGATCGATTTATGAAGTTAATGGCAAACCAATTACGAAGCACAAGGGGTTCTTGGTCTTCAAGTTTGAGGAATACAATTGCACAGTTGAGTACTATAGGGCTCCATTTCTTGTGTCACAGGGCAGACCTCCTGCTAAATCTCCATCGAATGTAAGAAGTACCCTGAAATTGGATCAGGTAGATTGGAGCTATTTTAAATGGAGGGATGCGGATATTTTGGTTTTCAACACGGGGCATTGGTGGAATTTCGAGAAGACTACTAGAATGTACGTTCATTTAACACAAGTACTATGAGATGATCAACTCTCATTCTCTTTTCATTTCAACTGGGAGGGGGATATGAGAATTGAAGCTGAGTTCATTTTTAACATTGGGGAATTCGCCTCTATATCGTATCTTTGATTTGTTATATCATATATTGTGTTTGTTCTAAATAATCTTTATAACTGATCAGGGGTTGTTACTTCCAAGAAGGAAGAGAAATAAAGATGGAGATGCAAATAGATGCTGCATATCGGAAGTCCTTAGATACTGTCATAGGCTTTATACAGCGGGAAGTAAATACAAACAAGACTCAAGTCTTTTTTCGCACATATTCCCCTGTACATTTCAGGTTTGCTGCAAGTCCACGTTTTGGTTTGATTGTCTAATTTCCTACTCTTTTCTATGTACAAAAGTTAAGCCTAAACTAAAGATGATGTTGATGATACAGAGGCGGGGATTGGAGACATGGCGGAGGCTGCCACGAGGAGAAACTGCCAGAACCAGACACGTACAAAGTGCCATCTTACAGTTTAGGAAACTACAACATATTTAAAGAAGTGTTATCATCCCAGTTGAGCAAATCGCACGGTAGCCAATTAGAAGTGCTAGATGTTAGTAATATGACATCAAGAAGAAAAGATGGACATTCATCTATTTATTATCTTGTCCCCCATTCGTCTCACAGTAGACAGGACTGCAGCCACTGGTGCCTACCTGGAGTTCCGGATTCATGGAATGAGCTACTCTACGCTCTTTTTCTAAAGCGAGAGGCGTCTCTCGTCATGAATTCATCTAAGATGTGGACAACTTCATGACTGCCTGCAATAGGATATGTTTGACATAGAAATGAAGATACAAAAAAAAATTATGAAGACCATAACAGATGGTTTTACAGAGTATATTACCAACAGCAGAGTAGGGTATGTTATATGATTACTCTCTTTTTTTTTTAATGGTTGATTTGTAAGCTTTACATACAAACAAACATCAATGGTCTCAAGCTGCATCTCCTTTCCAGAAATACGAATTTTTGTTTGGTTAACTTTGAAATACTAAACCATGTAAGAAAGAAACAATGACAGAATGTAGGGAAAGTAAGTCATGATCCATATAAGTTGATGGATTTTGTGAGATTCCATCGAACAATTAGTTATATCCAGACGCGGATATAGTATGAAATCTGTCATCTGTATGTGATTTAGACGGTCTACTTAATCAACAAATGCGAAAAAATAATGTAACATTCCTTACCCTTATTCTGAGGAAAGGAATATGTACAAGATGGAGATGTAGTTTAAAAGAAATACCTGAAGTGGAAAAGCAGGTCCAGTAAAAACTTAGAAAGCAACTAGCTTAGAAATGTCCCAGCTGCCGACACCTGGGCAGAATCTTAAAGCTTACAAGTTTTACTTAGTCGCGCAAAAAGGGATAAGGATTGATTACTCACCATAACGACTGGCTTTCTTCCGGAACTCAAACACAGCAAATCAAACTTGCTTCCATCAATCCTTCAAGAAAAGTATGTCATCTGTTCATTTCAAGTAATTAGTAGATGAGTAGCAAGTGTCACGTTGTTTGCCGTTTGTTCCACGTACTTATTCGTTCGTTCCTTGCGGATCATGCCATGATTGAGACTTGATTCCATTTTATCTGCCTAAATCACACATTTATTAAGCCTGTGCAAATGATTTTTTTTACTGTAATACAGCTAAGAAAGATTAAAGTCGTATAATACAAACATAGTGAATAGTCCAATACAAAAGTCTACAATCTTATCTTAACATACTCAAACACATACAGTAATTTCTGAAAAAATCCCTTAAAACTCATACTTGATGGATTTACTATGACTTGTGTTGTTTCTGAAGAAAGAGAAAGCGATGCCAACTTTTGCCACTTTCCCCTCTCTTCTATGTCTTTTTTTCTTGATTCTCCACACCTTTGCAGCACCAAGTCCTACGTTGTTGTTTCAGGTACATGACTACTTTCACTAATAACTCTTTAGCTCTTTTTTAATTTCTTACACTTTTTGTGTTGTATTAGTATTAGTATTAGTAGTAAGTTTATATATGAGAGATTTTGTTGATTTTCTTATAAGGGATTCAACTGGGACTCGTGCAACAAGCAAGGAGGGTGGTACAATTATTTGATCAACTCTGTCTCTCATCTCGCTGCTGCTGGGGTTACCCATGTTTGGCTCCCACCACCTTCTCAATCCGTCGCCCCCCAAGGTGGAAATTATCTTTCTCTCTGTTTTACTTTTTTTACATATTGTCGATTTTAGAAATTCAAGGAATGAGAGTTTTAACTGATAGGATTTATTCTCTTCGATTGATGTGATTATGTGGTATGTAATTGATCTGAATTTCGTTTACATTCATCTTTTGTATCTTTGGTTTGTAGGCTGTTCTTTTTAAATTTTCTGCCTCATCTCGTTTACTATCATGCTTTCATTATAAGAATTTAAAAAACAATTGACTGTGCATAGAACCTACAGTTTCTTGGTGTTCTATATACTCTATCATACCATATATGTCTATGCTAATATGAGCTCGTTATATATGTTTTAATTTGTTATTTCAAAATTTAGACTTTGGATTATGTATGCACTTTTGTGCCTAAAATCAACAGCCTTCCTTTGATTTATTTTGATTAGTAGTCGAGCACAAACTTGGCTAATTTTGACATAGCTAGAATGACTTGGCCTTGTGAAAGGTTGTAGCTTAGCTCTTAAAATCGCATGGACCAGGTTTTCAATTCCCTCCTTTATATTAGTAGATTGTCCGTCCTCAGGTTTGTACCTAGCTAATTCAACTGAAATGAACCTATTATCTCTATATAGGAATAAGAGGTTTCTAAATCTGGATTAACTTCAGATAAGTTAATAGGTGACGAGCATGTGGTTTAATTTTGTTTCTCAGCCATTTGAAGTCTCATTGCCCAATGTTTCCTCTCTTTTGTTCAGGATATCTACCAGGAAGGCTCTATGATCTAAATGTGTCTGCATATGGAAACGAGGGTGAACTAAAAGCACTGGTTAAGGCTTTCAACGACAAGGGAATTAAATGCATTGCTGACATAGTAATAAATCATAGATGTGCAGAGAAGAAAGATAGCCGAGGTATATGGTGCATTTTTGAGGGAGGAACCGCTGATGATCGCCTTGACTGGGGCCCCTCCTATATTTGCAGAGATGATACAGCATATTCTAATGGCAAGGGGAACCTAGATACTGGCCTGGACTTTTCAGGAGCTCCGGATATTGACCATCTCAATCTGAGGGTTCAAAGAGAGTTATCAGATTGGATGAATTGGCTCAAAACAGAAATTGGATTTGATGGCTGGAGATTTGATTTTGTGAGGGGATATTCTCCAAGTATTACCAAGATCTATATGCAAAATACATCCCCAGAGTTTGCTGTTGGCGAGTACTGGGATAGCCTTTCCTACGGGCCAGATGGAAAACCAAACTATAACCAAGACAATCACCGCAATGCACTGGCTCAATGGGTTCAAACTGGCGGTGGTGTTGTCACAGCATTTGATTTCACAACTAAAGGGATCCTTCAAGCTGCTGTACAAGGGGAGTTGTGGAGAATGAAGGACTCAAATGGAAACCCTCCAGGTTTCGTCGGAATTTCACCAGGGAATGCTGTGACCTTCATTGATAATCATGATACTTTCTCTCAGAAGATGTGGCCATTCCCATCTGACAAAGTAATGCAAGGATACGCATACATCCTCACTCATCCAGGGATTCCGTCAATTGTAAGTTGTACATAATTATTACCATTTTATATTTCTTCGGATTGGTTTTGCATCTTAACTGACAGTAGTTGGTTAACATTATTTGCAGTTTTATGACCACTTCTTTGATTGGGGATTGAAGGACGCCATCTCGAAAATAACAGCAATCAGAATAAGGAATGCAATCAGTGAAACAAGCAGTGTGCAGATAGTAGCTTCTGACGCTGATCTCTATGTAGCGAAAATTGATGATAAAATATATGTTAAGATTGGATCAAGGTATGATGTAGGAGACCTTGTTCCACCAAATTATAAAGTATCTACCTCTGGAACTGACTATTGTGTATGGGAGAAAATTAAGAACCAGTATATATAATACTAAGATTTAAGGTTGTTGGATTGGATGCATTCTTTTCAAGTTTATTTGTAGACCTGACACTTTCTAACTCAAAGGTTTTCATCTGTACATCCAGTACTTGTTTGATTAAGGTTTTAACTCTGAACTTCACATAACTGCACACAAAATTTTAAAATTTATTTTATATGAAAGATCAAACTTCAAAGTTTAAATAATATATACACAAAAATGTACATATCCAATCCAGTGATATGTTAAAATTTGGATACAAGGTGATAGTTTGATCATATATATCAATCTCTTCCATCCCAAATTCAAATTGAAATGCAAAGTGGATAGCTTAATCCTAAATACTGATATTCAAAGATAAACTAGCTCATTTTGAACACATGATTTAAAGTACATCCATCACCTATTTTCGTAATTTAATTTTTTCCTAAATAGAATTTCATACTTAAATTTTTATTTATAAGGAATTTTTTTAAATATTTTTTGTAAATATGATATCAATACATATTAACCTATATACCATGATGAACGAGTTTATCTGATCTCTGACCAAATGATCATATATTATTTGTAAATAAAATAATATTTTAATTTTGATAATATAATATAAAATTATACTACTTATTTAATAATATAAGCAATCAAAATTTGAAAATCAATAAATTTAAGCAACTCAAAATGGATATAAAGATTTTAGTATTCCTGCTTGAATAAAAAGGAAAACATATAAATTGCAAACAGGTCTGAACTCAGAATCAGACCATCTACACCGTAATCATCAAAGTCAGCTTAGCTTTGTCTAATCTGCTACTGGTACTCTAATGGCCAAGCAAATAAGCTGTAGTAGATCACGTGACCTCGACAAGCTTCTCCTCCGTTCCGGCAATCTTGTGGGCCCCACCTTCGATCCCGGCACCGACGTAGATTCTTTAACCCCTTTTTCTTTGAGGACTATTGTCAAACTCTTAGTGGGCACTGTTTTTATGCTATATTTTTTTGCTGTTTTGGTTTAATTTTTGATTTTTTATTGATGGGTTTTGTAGTTGAGGAATGATCTTCAAGAGTATGCTAAAGTTTTGGTGGTTGGAGCGGGTGGATTGGGTTGTGAGTTGCTTAAAGATTTGGCCTTTTCGGGGTTTAAGAATCTCGAAGTTATAGATATGGACCGGATTGATGTTTCTAATTTGAATCGGCAGTTTTTGTTCAGGTTTGGTGGTGACTTGATTTTTTCGTGTAGCTGATGTAAATTATGGATATTTGTAGTTCCTAAAAATAGGGGTCATTGTGCAACCTGAGAAGTTTGGTGGTCTTGTTTGTGTATAAATGAAAACATTAGTATATAATGTACTGTTTTTTTTATGATCGAAGATTAATTATTCCATTAACTCAATTGTATTAATTCATAATGCCAAGATTGGAATATTGTTATGTATAAGTTAAGGGATAGAATTTTTAATTTTTATTCTTACTTGGGGGCGTTTTGATGGCGAGTGGGAATGAGAATCGGGAATGGGAATGGGTAAGGGGTGTGTAAGGAACAACTTACCCACCAAGTAGGATTGAGGTTTCCGTTCCATTCAAAAAAGTTACTAATTTAAACACCAACACATGGGTTTGAGGTTCCGATTCCCGTTAATTGGGCTCATTAACCATGATCTGAACGCCCCCGTAATTGCTCTTATAGTATAAGATGGTATTGTAAGTTAGAACCTTGCACCAGATAATAGGCTTTGACTTACAGTATTTTAAGGGCGAAATTTATAATTTAACTTTATTTTATTTTATTGACATTACTGAATCAAAATTACTATGCATTGATCTTGTGGATCTGAGTTCCTCTGTGTTCGTCCGTTGTTCCCTTCACTTTCTCTGCTTACTCTGAGTAGTGAATAACTTGATGTTTAAAATAAACAGCTAGGAGCCCTTCATGGTATTATCCAATCGTTTTAGGATATATTTAGTTGGTGCTTGATGTTTCTGTGTGTTAATGGATTTTTTATTCCCCGAGGTGCTTGCACAATATTTTTTAATGTTTCCAAGTAGTAGGAATAATGCCGATTTTTATATGTTCTATGCAGGTTTCATGATGTTGGAAAGCCAAAGGCTGAAGTGGCAGCAGAACGAGTTATGGAAAGAGTCAATGGTGTGAATATCGTGCCACATTTTTGTCGCATTGAGGACAAAGAGCTGGATTTTTACAATGACTTTAGCATTATTGCTCTTGGTCTTGATTCTGTTGAGGCCCGAAGCTACATAAATTCCGTTGTTTGTAGTTTTCTAGGTGAGTCTATATCATCCTGCGGGTTTGCTGCTGAAGGTTAACATATAATTGAAATAGGACCCTTCATATGTTTGCAACTAGAGTTTTTCTAAAGTGTATTTCTTGTAAATTTGTAATGTGCAAGTTTGAATATAGCACAATTTAGAATAATCTAATAAGGTTGCAAATAAAGTTATTCTATTGTTGCATTGATCTTTACGTTAGTATCTTAGGTATGATGATGATAATGTTAGGTTAAGAAAAGAATTAGATTAATACTAACTACCAACAAAGAGAGAATTCGAAGGAGTAAACAAAAGATAAATGCTTTGAGTCCACAAGAAACAATTGCAAGTCAATTACTATTATGATGCTCCTTCTTATTAGTACGATTAATTCATTTGTATATTTATTGTATGAACTGTCCTCTTTCAACATCATCGTGCTTCCCTGATCTGGTGTTCAAAAATTTAGAGTACGATGCTGATGACAATCCACGAGAGGAAACAATAAAACCTATGGTAGATGGTGGAACTGAAGGGTTTAAGGGCCATGCGAGGGTTATTATGCCTGGGATCACACCATGCTTTGAATGTACTATCTGGCTCTTCCCTCCACAAGTCAAGTTTCCTTTATGTACTCTTGCTGAAACCCCTAGAACTGCTGCTCATTGTATTGAATACGCCCATCTAATTAAGTGGGATGAGGTAAAATACTTTGTATGTTCCGTCTTGTTACTGTACTCTCCTTTTTCAGTCCTTTTTGGAGGAGGCAACTTTGGAAAGATGGCCCTATTATACTATTTGTTCATATTTGCAGGTCCATGATGGTAAAACTTTTGATCCAGATGACCCAGAGCATATGCAATGGATCTATTCAGAGGTTGATTAGTAAATATATGTTTATATCTTCTCTTTGTTGCCTGAAATTATTACTGTGTTATACTAACATATACCCCAAATAAATAGGCTGTGAAGAGAGCTGAGCTTTTTGGCATTCCAGGTGTTACCTATACTCTTACTCAGGTACGGTACTATCAGCAATTCTCTACTGTTTCCAGAAAAATGTTTTCTAATCATGGCACAATTTTACATTGAATTTTAGCATCATCTGTCTTTGTGTTACAGGGTGTGGTAAAGAACATCATACCTGCTATAGCTTCCACCAATGCAATCATATCAGCTGCATGTGCTTTGGAAACCTTGAAGATTGCATCTGGGTGCAGTAAAACACTATCGAATTACTTGACGTACGTCAACTTAATTATGTTTAGACAATTTATATGTGTTTTCTGATATCACTAGCTTTCTTTATCCCCTCACCTGTGTATGTATCCTTCTATTCCTGTTGCATTGCTTTGAATTGAGCCCTTGGTGAGAGTTGAAACCTAGAGTTGGTCACAACAAACCCATTACCTTTCGTGTCACTCAGTTTTCATGTGCTGGCTTTGATATTCTATTTTCTAAGCATGCTTCCCTAAACTATACTATGAGAAATAGATAATTGTGTCTGTGGAGGGAGGGAGCTACTGCAGCTGTAAACGAGTACACAAAATCTTTTTCCCCTCCCTGCAAAGTATTTGAATTCTTTTTTCTTTGTTACAATACTCTGATTGTTTCATTAATCTACTGTGACCGTAAACAAGTAGACAAATTCTTGATTTTTCCCTTATTCTCCTTGAAATGTATGTGTGATATCTTTTTCATTGGTAACAATTCCCTGATTGTTCCATTAATCTCCACAGAAAGTATTTGTAGTATCTTTTTCTCTAGTCACTAAAGTTTTATGCGGTTGTGCAAAAGTGGGCTCTTTTTTTGCCGAGAGATTGTGTCTGTACTCTCTAGGCTTTAGGGATATAAGATTAACCAGGTAACTTACATCAGAGATCTTGAAATGCAAATGAACAGATTATCAACATTCATTTTGATTTTGTTGCTCCTGGAAACTTTCATGTCTTTGCTAAACTTCACCTGTTTTAATCGCAGGTACAATGGTGTTGATGGCTTGCACACTAAAGTGACTGAGTTTGAGAAGGACAAGGATTGTCTTGTTTGTGGCCCTGGAATTCTTATTGAGCTGGACACTACAATCTCCTTAAAGAAGGTATTTGTTATTGCTCAACTGTTGTCATTTCCTTTTCTTTTTTTAGCTATAGCTTTATCAGAAACTTAAGTGAAACGGCAAGAACCACTTCGTCGCCCTATCCCCTGATGTACTGCTTTTGAGTGTCCAGTTTAATGCCAGCTTGTCCTTTGAGAAATACCGACTCGGCTGAAGTCAGGCAATTTCAATAAAAAAACACTTAACTATTAATTTCTGCGTGCCTTCATATGCTATCTTCAGAAGATTTTTTGTGCTGAAATTGGCTAGTAATCGTCCTTTAGTCTAATCCCCAATAAATTCTCAGTTGTCTAAGCTGGCATTTATATCTTGGATCCGTTTTCAATCTTTTTTTTCCTACAAAGAACTTCAGAACCCAGCATATTATTACTCTGAATTTTTTCACTATTTTTAATTAAGATCAGTTAGAGTTTATCAGAAAATGATAGGCAAGTTAGTCAAGTTACTGTCATGTGAAGGATTTGGTAGCTATCTATGTAATGCGCCTACTTGAGTCTCTTAGGCCCCATTTGATAACAAGTGAATGAGTGGATTGCTGGCTCATTCAGAACCTCGTCCCGTTAAGATCATTTGTTTAGCAGTTATTTCAACTAGACGATACAAGAAAAGCGCTGGACGACAGAGCCTAACTTACCTTCACTCAATCGTCCAGCTAATAATCCTCCTCTACTCCTCTTCTCTCTTTGATAACAATAATAATTACTGCCACATTTTTTCCCTTTTAAAAATCGTTTGAATAATGTTTTTTTATATACTTGTTTGTTGTTGAATATATAAATATTTTTTTAAGATGTCAAATTTACCAATTTTCTTATAACCTTTTTTAATTTATGTTTTATTAATATATAAATTAAAATGGAGGAAAAAGTGATGAATGAACAAGAGAATAAATTTTTTATTAATAAAAATGAATACAGAACCGAAAGAAGGCTCCTACAAATATAACGTTAGTCATTTACAGGAATATATTTAAAAATAATCACCATCCAGATAAATTTAAATAATTATTAACAAATAACAATCATTCATTCAGAAATTCAGATTAACTATTCATCCAGATTTCCCGTCATTCAGAATCAGCTATCCAGATTTAACAAATGACCCCTTAGTGCCGCAGGTTTTGTCATTCTTTTGTCAGGCTTCTATTTTTATATCTCCCTAACCTTGGGTTAGATGTCATTTGTTGGACAAAATTACAATTATTTAGTAGTTTCTTTCAGAATTCCCTCCAAACATGGAAAAATTATCGAAATCATTAATAATTAAACGGTTTTTCTATGGTGTGCCCATGGGCACATGTTAAGCGCGGAAATTTTTGTGTTTAGATCATTTTGATTGGCTACTACTTCTTAATAATGGTGGACCCTCTGCAAATACACCAACCACACCAATGAAAATGATCTAAATACAAAAATTTCCGTGCTTAGCATGTGCCCATGGGCACACACTAGACAAACCCATAATTAAATTCTTTTAGAAGAAGCTTCATTATGTACACCTTGTTGCAAGTCCATCTGTGAAACAAGTTTGAATAACTTTTCTGCTCTAGCAGATTAGGTTATGGTTCTGGAAATTAGATTATATGTGTATATATGGTCAGTGATGACAACTTATTATAATACGATAAAGAGAAGAGTAATGGGCTTTATCTGTTTCTTTGAACTACAATTTGGGTACAGCACACGTGTATAGATGTATTCTCTTGATCAACAAATTCTCCAATTCATTGATAATTTTTAATAAGCCTCGGTTTGGATTCGCTGTCCATGTTCCCCAAGCATGTTTTTTTGTCAACCTGTCACAAGTTGGTTTCTCACAAAGAAGATAATTCTACTCTATTAATATGACTGCCTAATGAGAATCTCTATTTTTTATGCTTCTCTTTGGGTGGTAACTTACAGGAGCACACTGTCATCTTCTCGTCTATTGTTTTCCAATTTTGTGGATAGCTAAGCAATTCTCTCACAATGTCTTGGTTTTAACAGTTTATCGATCAACTAGAAGATCACCCGAAGCTGCTTTTATCCAGAGTTAGTGTTTCATACAGAGGTAAGAATTTGTACATGCAGGCACCCGCAGTACTAGAAGAGATGACTCGCTCAAACTTGGATAAACCACTACACGAGCTGATGGATAAATGTCCAAAAGACATCGTCCATGTCACTGGAGCAGCGGGCAAAAGCGGCTCAAAGCAATCATGTTTAAGGAAGCTGCGAGTTGTTTTCAAGGTAAATGACGGAGTGATTGATATGGATGTGGCCAATGGGGCATAGAACACACAGTTATACCATAACTGGTTTGGGTAGGTTTTAGAATAGTATTATAGACCAAGCAAAAGAAATCTAACATGAGCCTAGGAAAGTTCTCGTCACTTTTGGAAGTTTTGAAATTTTCAATCAGCTGTGTAGTTATATCTGTCTCGTATATAGAATTCAATCAAGATTAATCATATTTGACGCATTGCTGCATGGAATTCGTCCGGGAAGAAAGAAAATATATTCTAGATCCTAAACTTCTCATGAACCTACTTGTATTTTTCTTTTCATGTGCCTACTTGTGTTTTTTTCCTCTTCCTCTTCCTTTTCCTCGTAGCAAGTCTGTTCCTCATTGTAGCCGCATTCTCGCAAGGAATCAGGAAGAAAGGAAAGAAAGTAAATGGTGCATATACAAACCTCTTTTATCTTATAAACTTACTATATGCAAACATCTCTAATGTGAAATAGCCGGCTTTATAAGAAAGAAAGAAATCTCCAATAAAAAGAGGTGGTCTCGTCTCCAAAATATATTATTCAGGCAGAAATGAAAATCAAAGAGTAACCAGTCAAAGACTTCAAATACAGAAAAGAAAATAACGATATTAGACCACAAACTAGCCGCAGACCCTTTTGATTTAGGCTGGGGCCTGACGGAGCTCATCTGCACAAACAACTACTCTAATATTGAGATGAAGACGCTGCAATGAGACAAGCATATAACCAGGGAACGGTTTTCATGCAAAGATATCACTAACCAGGGGAGACTGATCTCGTTGGACTCAGTTTTGAGATAAAACCCCGTACAGTTTTCAAGATTGAGAACTGCCGTCAGAACCGGGGGGTAAGCTCAGTTTCTAACTGAAATGAGGTGGTAGGGGTAACTCAAAAATGATAAATATGTTTCTACCAAGATATACCAAAAACAAACCTTCACAAACAGTTATTTAACAAATCACAAGTCTACATAGACTTAAATGGTCCTGTTTTCATTATTATTCCTTTTGTGAGTAATAATAGGTAAAAGTTTACAGGAGAAAATTAAACACAAACAGTTTATACAATACTTGCAGACCAACCACACAATTAACACAAATAGTGGTTGCCCACCTTAAATCCTTTTAATGAATTTGGCTATGGAGGAGCCATATTACATAACTTCTGTGTTCGCCAAAACACAGAGCTAAATACATCATCATCATCCGGGAAAATCAAACATTCCTGTAAAGATTACCATATATATGATACAGCCGCATTAGTATGTGAATATGTGCTTGCGCGGTCATTATAATTTGAATCCTTGGGGATGCATTTCCCTTGACCTGCCTGATGGGTCATATCTGCAAAGTGCAGCTTAAGCTGTCATGCTTCCAAAGAAGAGGACACATTTTTGAAGTATGAATAAGGACATGCATAATTACATATACATACATTCATTTGACAGGAAATGCAAACCTGAATCGATCTTTTTGCCTGCTAAAAATACGATCCTTTGGAGATGATGTAGTTGCCACACCTGCCTGCCGCATCATTTCTGCATAGTGCAGGATATAAGGTTATTAGGCATTAAACCTATCTTGGCAAGATATATTTGAACTTAAGCTGCTAAGGGTTTAGTGTCTCCGCAGCTGAACACGAGGAAAAATGGGTATTGTGAATATTCAAATTTAAGAACGTTACAGGTATCCACAAGCAAGATCCTCGAATGTAATACATATTACATATGCACATGTTATAGAGTTGAGGGGAGAGCATAAAACTGCATGTAGGGGTACAGTTATCAGAGATACACCTTCTGTCCCATCCATTTGGCAACACAATTCTTTTTGGATATTCCATCCAATTCTTAAAATTTCCTAAAATAGCACACTTTTCTTCATCAATTATAGTAAGTCCCACTAACTTAACTATTTATTCTTCTCTCTTCTACACAACCCTTGATCTCCGTGCCCAAGCCCCAGCCCAAATGTAAGCAATTTGAGGGGAGTAATAAAATTTTGATATTGGCCCCTTTGACTCTAGACCTAAAACGAACAGATCCAAGCGAGTGAGAGAATGATTTTGTGTTAATTATGTATAGATCTTGTTAGCCTTGGATGCTACTTCCTCGGAGAGAAAAGATTTTTGGGAATCTGGATGTCCAACAGCATCTGATAAATTTTGGAAAAGATTTTATTACCACTAATCAAGGTTTGTGCAATTGCACTGGGGTTGAGAATGTTGAGAAGAATGGATCATTGGGCACCTCGTTAATGATGTCTTTTAGGGCAGATAAAACACAATTTCCATACATTTAGTATCAAGGTGATGTGATACGCTTGTCGCTACATGCAACTAAAATCTTTTGGTGAAAATATAAATTATGTTGTCCACTAAACCCGATGGAATTATCAGAACTGCTAGCTCACAAAAAATTAACATAAACATGAGACAACTATTGACATACCTCGTTTCCTTTCAAGCTCTTCATTAAGCTCTTCTTTCCATTTTCTTTGCCTCTCAGAGAAGCTTGCGCTGTCACGAAAGGTTTTTAGTCTCACGTTACAGACAGAAAACATAATATAACTAACTACATGCTAAAGAAAGAATCATATAACGCTCTTTGAGATCTATTATTGGCTCCTTATAGTAATATGTGAGATATACGTATATTGCAGCTTGCTAAGCATTTTGTTAGACATATTATTAAGTTCTCTGAAAGGACTATAGGATAGACATAAAACTTTGCTTAATATTTACAGTTTACTTTCCAAACAAAAAACCTCACTTATGAACAAGCTGGCTTAAAATAAGCTGTTCCAAACAGGATTTCTTACTTACTACGAAAAAGTTTTAGATTTCCCCTTTTTCACTTAACAGTTATACAACAAGCTATGCCAATAAAGGCAGTAACTGAAAAACAATTCACAAACCTTAGACTGACTGGCTCTTGATTAGGATCCACCTTCATTTCCTCATATGGAGGTGATTTTGGTTCCTGCACAGCTTGATGACTTGAACTACCAACTGATACATGCTTGGAGCGATTCTCGGGGCTAGCAGTATAGGCAACATCAACAGCAGCAGAGAATCTTCTGCTGGGTGCCCGATTGGGTGACCTGCTTTTCGGAGGTAAGTTACAGTTATAAGCTAAATTTTCTTTATTTTCAGTCCGAACAGCACTAATAGAACACATTGGATTCAGTGAGTTGTAAAATTCTTCGTATAGGGGTGACTGCAGCTTTTTCAAAACTAAAGCCTGAAAGATTTTCCAAGAGCAAAGCTTTAATCAGAACTTGAATAATGCAAGTAGTGTGATAATATATTGTCCAACTCACACGTGTAATAGTTCTAAGAAAATGTGTGAAAGTAAAATGAGACCTTTTCATCAAGGAAGGCTATAATTTTTGACTCGGTAACTTCATCCTCATCATCTGTTGTTAATGTGCCGCTTGGAAATGTAAAGTCATCCCCATTACCATATGACCCAAATCTTACAGAATGCTTATTGGTAGTTTCACTTGGTAATATATTCGTGGCATTTTTCTCCAATACTGGACTATCATCAAACTTACATTGCCAATCATCATTAGGTTCACTCATTGGGTTAAAACTCTGATAATGTAGAGATCAAATAGTTAATACTAAATACGGAATACAGTAACAACATACAAAAAAAGATGCTTAGGCACTTTGTTACCTTGTTTACATCAGCAGAAAGGGATGTTGAACTACGCTTTATTAATGCATCACTAAAGAAATCTTCTTCATCATCTAATTGACACATATCGTCATCGTAATTGCTAGATCCCCAGTTGGGTGCATCTCCTAACAAATTTTCAGGATATACAGTAGAGCACCTCACATTACCCATATCACTGGAACCTATTCCAGATAGTCTATTCCCAGGGTTTATGCTGCAGCATCCACATAATTAACAATCACACCCATAAACAACTAAAGAAAATTATTAAAATCTATAGACAACTATTGAAACTTACGAATTTTTAAGCTTTGCTTTAGATACATCCATATGCTTTCCAGAATGGTCCCGCTGAGTATTAAAACACTGAGATTAGAATAAGAACCAAGAAGCTACTACTAAATATGTGATATTCAGATTTTAAGAATGTTCTACTAACTATAACTGAAGTGCGATTCACAGGAAGGGATTCCTGATATTCTCCAGTAACAAAAGGATGCTGCAGGAACCAAGCAGAGTAATTCAGATTGAAGGAAGCACATCGAGCATTGCGCTTGGTAGGGGGGACACAGTTAAAATCAAAAGTACCTGTAGCAAGTCTGATGCAGTAGGCCTCCAATCTGGCTCCCTGTTTAGTTTCCAGGAACAAATAATATCTCAGTAAAAACAATTGCAAATACAAATATATAATAAAGGTGATGAAAATTGTTAGGATTGCACTAAAAATTGCATCTTAGCACCCTTCTTATTAGACTAATTGTATTAGCATAATACTAGGGAAGGGCAATTTAGTACTTTCACATTACTTAAGAGGATATGAAGTCTATAAAAAGAAGTCTGAGTTGTACTTTTCAGATTATGATTTGAATATATGAAAATGGAAGCACTTCCACCACTCTCTCCCTCTATTCTGTTTTCTAACTTTCTCTCCCTGAACATAACTTACTGTGCAAGTTTGCTTATCTCTCTTCTCTGGGATCTCTCTATTTCCTCTCTCTTCTCTGAGATTTTTCTGTCTCCTCTCTATTCTCTAGTTCTGCCTATATCTGTGCTGAGTCTATCTGTTTCTCTCTTGCTCTAGCCTTGATTTACTGAAATTACATAGAGAAGTACAAAAATAGCTACAAAACTTACTCAGGATTCATTAAATCCTGACAAATATCCAACCACAGAACACAATACAGATAGTAACTTCTTCCGGGGGAACAAGAATGGGTGTTAAACTCTCTTAAACAGAAATATTCTCGATTACATGTAACAAAGAACTGATAATTGTTTTTTTTAAGAAAGCTTAAAACAATAAAGAGTTTCTCTGCAAAGTGAACAGGAATGTATAATGGCAATTCAGTATTTGTTTTCCTTTTTATTGGATTATTTCACAAACAACATGAGAGGTCCTTCTAATCTAAGGAGATTTATATTATATAAAACACATATTTTGTTCTCCCTATAATACAAAAGAGAAGTGTATACCCTTTCTGGTATTATTCTCCACTAATGAAGTAGAGGGCTTAATGCAACATTTCAATATTTTGATACTAGCATATGTATGATAGATTATGTACACAAGCAAATAGAATATAGTAAGTCATGTAAATACTTGTGTAAACATTTTAACAAAAAATCCTTAGCCTCGGCCGAGAGATGATCCGGGATAGGTGGGTGAGATTTTGTTGTCCCTATATGGAAGAGAGCAGCAACCTGGCAGCAACATCAAAGCTTAGAATACAAGCAAATTAAATAATTATAATAATAGCATATAGGGTCTATATTAAAGTCAATCAGACAACATATGCCTAGGAAGGCTTTATAGTATTTCTTCCCTGCATATACCTCTTGATACTGCTGACTCCAAGGAGGTTTGCCAGTAGCCATCTCAATAACGGTACATCCAACACTCCATATGTCGGCAGAGCTGGAAAGAGACACACACACATGAGGAAATTTCTTACAAAAGTTCATTACAACACTATCTTCTGAAAAACAAACAAAAAACAAGAACATATGAAAATGCACATTACATTATGTCAATGTTCAATTAAGATGACTAAAATTAATGAGATATGGAAACTTGGGGAAACATGATTTGAACTGACTAATTTTGTATATGATAAGGAGTTTTTCTGGAAAAAATTAAACCTGAACCACTTATGTACATTGTATAGTTTCTGATTAGGGTTTTAACATATGAGGTTATTAAATGACAAAAAGAATCTCTACAAATGACAAGTGCAAGGCATCTTATATTAATACTTTAAAGTTTTCTCTTTTTTCTTGAGCATTTGTATATTTGTTTGATGCCACTTAATATATATTTAGATATCCCAGGAACAAATCTACTTCAACATAAACAAAGCCGCGACATTTTCTCAGAATTTGCTTTGGATTTGTTAGGGTGGATTGTATAAACAAAACACCTCTAGTTGTGTGTTTTTACCTTTCCAACACTACCAAGATAATTTCTAATAAATGAACAAGAAGAAGAATATGAAAGTACTAACAAGCTGTGTCCAGTTTGGAGTATAACTTCAGGAGCCATCCAGTATGGGGTACCCTTCATCGATTTGGCACCGGTCATTGTAGCCTACGGGAAAACACAATATGGATATATTACATTTGCACTTATATACTAGGATTTATATAGTAGTAATAATAATAATAATAATAATTTATGAATAAAAGTGACAAGAACTTTTTCCATACCAGCTCAACAACTTTCTTAGATGCACCAAAATCCGCAAGTTTGATGCACCCTTTATTATCAACAAGGATATTTGCCCCCTAAATAAAGCATATGACTTAGTATATAATAAATGAGCAATCAAAGTGAAGCTTTTTAGAATAATTACCTTGATGTCTCGGTGCATTATACCATTTTTGTGAAGGTATTCCAGTCCCAATAACAACTGTTTTGTATACATTCTCAGAACCTGCTCAAATATAGTTACAATATCCCTATATGAGCTTCTACCAGAAGGATAAAGGTGCAATAAAATGATTCAGGGTAATATTTCACACACTAATATTTTACCTAATTCTTTTTTTTACCGAGATTATTAGTTTTAAAACATATGTAAGGTTGCATTCACTTACAGACTCGGGAAAAGACCCAAACTTCCCTAGGAGTGATGATATTGATCCTCCTGGAACAAACTCTAACAAAATATTAAGTGAATGCTCTTCTCTAGCAGTCCCCAAGTATCTCTGGAAGGCAATGAAAAAACAAAAAAGGGTATTGAATAAACAATAACATATCCACCTATTACCAAATTTTAATAATACTCACAACGATGTTTGGGTGAGAGAGATTCTTTAACAGCTTAACTTCATCCTCAAGTTCCCGGACATGAGCCTATAAATAAACATGTTTATCCAAGTTCCAACAATGGCTCACATTAGTATTGGCATATTATGACAATGGGCGATTATCTATTGAAGAAAATAATCGAAGAGATTTACCCTGCAGACTCTGAAACCATACCTAATCACTTTGGCATGGAGGAACATAAACATTAACAAATCATGTACAAATCATCAACTTGCACTTACGTTTTTTTAAAGATATTTTATCAATAATCTGAAAAAGCATTCCTAACACCTTAAAGGTTTAGGACAATTGATAACTTAACACTATCAGAGCTCAATTTCAACCCCTTCCACCCCCAATATTCAAATTCAATTTTAACTACTAAGTCTAAATAACCAAAAGAAGGGCTCCTAGTAATCCTCTTTAATCCCAGAAGTAGGCTCCCGAGTGAGTTTAGATGTTCAACATCACTTGACAGCAGGTATCTAATTTAAATTAGTAAAGTTCTACGAAACAAACAAGTAAATACAAATACCCTTTTTTCCCAAAACATTAAACATTTAAATTATTACAACTATAAAATTAAAAATATCACACTACTTTTAATTTTATACTTCCAAGTGGTGGGTCTATCCTCTGGTGTCCCGGGAAAGATGGGTTCGATTGTCACTCAATATACTCATTTCTAAAGGCATATAAGCCTAATCAAAAAAAAAAATTCTATAACATCAAATACAAAAAGAAATCAAAGAAGGACCCCCAAAACAATCACCTGAGTTTTCTCCTTAGAAGCCGAATTGGCAGCAATCGAAACCTACACAATCCAAAAAAGATCAAATCTTTAAAAAAAAAAACCATCAAAGAAAATGAACCAATAATCCAATAAATCAGAAAACCCACCTGTTTGACAGCCAACAACTCCCCGGAATCAAGATTCATCCCCATGTAAACTTGCCCAAAAGCCCCAGACCCAATCAACTCCCCTTTCCGCCATCGAATCGAAGACTCATCATCCCTTTTAGCTTTCACAATCGGAGGCAGTGCAGGAGGCATGGGTCTGGGGAAAAGCCCAATTCTTGATCTTCTAATACTAGATCCAATTTTCCCAACAAGCCCGCCTAAAGTGTTGGGTTCTTCGCCGCCACCAGACGATGTGAAGACTAAAGAACGGCGAACTGAGCCTATGAAGTCTTGCATACTAATTGGGAAATGAAGTATTTATGTGGAGAGAGAGAGAGAGAGATTAGGGTTTTGTTGTGTTTTTCATGTTCTGGGGAGTTTGAGTTTGGTTAGAGAGATGAGAGAGAGGAGAGGGAAAAGTATGTGGGGTCGGATTTTCAAAAATAACATATAATAGTGCATCAGATTTGGTATCACAGATTTTAAAATTAATTTCAAATTTATCCCTGTATTTACAATTTCTTTCTTGGTGCTTCTTGTGTCCTCGAGTCTTGACGTTACTGGCCTGGTTGCACACAGTTAACACAAATATAT
This sequence comes from Daucus carota subsp. sativus, assembly GCF_001625215.2. Lineage (NCBI taxonomy): Eukaryota > Viridiplantae > Streptophyta > Magnoliopsida > Apiales > Apiaceae > Daucus > Daucus carota. Next base: position 12,540,842 of record NC_030387.2, read on the forward strand.
TTTGTCGACCGTTAATTATGAAAACTACATAATGGGCCTGTCTGTTTAATATGTTTAATAGAAACATTTCTTGGTAACGATGTGGTCTTTCAGACTCTGCTCCTTTTACTACTCCCTCCGTCCCCCTGAATTGTATACATTGGGGGACGGGGACGCGGCACGGACTTTAATGCTTCTGTAAAGTGTAGTTGTGTAATTTATTTTTAAAATTTTCTTTTTCTGAATTAAAATTTGGATGTTATATTTTTATTCAGAAAAAGAAAATCTCAAAAATAAGTTACGGAACTATATTTTATAAGAGCATTGAAATGCGTGTCGAACAGTTGAAAAGAAACGTATACAATTAAATGGGACAGAGGGAGTAATAGTTTATTAACTCATTTACTTCTCACTTTTAATCTATTTTTTTATTTAAATAAAAAATTGATTTTTTTAAAAACTTGACCACAAGGTCTGGGTTAAAAATGGGGAACCCGCCCCGGATGGGGCAGATCCGCCCCTCTAATATGAGGAATGAGGTAATGACAGGGAATGATTTTCTGTCCCGCCAAAATATAGGACAAATATGGTATTTGTTGAATCCCCGGCGGGATTCCCCGTCCCGCCCCGCATATATTTAATATAATATATTTATTATATTTAATATTATTATTTTATAACACACAAAACTATAATTTTACAAGATATAACATATCTCTTTTATTTCTATAATATTTAGTTTTTTGCTTTTAATATACATGTCTCGTATATTTTTATTAAATTCTGATTTTTTTGCTTTTAATTACATTATTTAAAGTGTAATATTATAGTAGTGGGGTGGGGCGGGGCAAAATTATATTAAATCCCTGGTGGGGCGGGGATGGGATTAAAAATAAATCCCCGCGGGGAATGGGGCGGGGACTTCATTTTCCAGCCCCGCCCCATATAATGGGGCGAGGACGGAGCAGGAAAAAATATATATGAGCAAGGCTCAGAAATGAAGTCCCCGCCCCGAACCCGCCCCATTTTTCCCAATATCCAAATTTTTATATAATTTTATGAAAGTTACTTCTGAAAACTTAATATATTCTTTGATTTATGACAAATACTGTTGAAAATTTGTCAAAACTGCAAATTTAGAAGAAAGTTTTCGTTGTAAAACATCTACAATATCAATCTAATTAAATATATATCATATAATATCCTTAAGTTTGACTAATCGATTAAGTATTTTGTCGAATTTGATTTAGATAAATTAGTTTTATTTTTAAGTAATTATTAATGGTTGATGGTAGAATATGTAATTATTAAATTAAAATTTTATTGGTGTTTAATTGAGGTTTAATGAATATATTAATATTTAAAAGTTTTTTAAATGTTAATGAATTTTAACAATTTCAAGACTAGTTGCTTTGATTTTTTTTTTAATTTTTAATAGGTATGAAATCAGGTTGAAATTAAGACGTACATCTCATTTTAATAGCTATCGTTACAAAATTCATGTTGTATAAAAAAATTATTTAACGGGGTGTACTGAATTGGGATTTCAAAGAATTGTTTTGCATTCATGAAATCCGAGGATATATAGTTGAGATTCTTTAAATTTCATTAAAATATAGAGGTATTCAATTGAGATATTAAATAATGCTACAAAATCTAGTGGTATTCAATTAGAATTTTAAATTATTTTTAAAATTTGATGGTATTCAATTGGGATTGTTTAAAATCCAACAAAATCTGATGATATTTAAATGCCGAAGGATTTTTTGAATTTCATAAAATGATGGATTTTATGGCATTTCTCGGTGTATTTTCAGTTTTTTGAAGTCTCATCAATATCCACAAGATTTTGAAGCATTGTGCTTAAATTCTAATAAATCCTTATCAACTCTACGACATGTTATCAACAATCCGTATAAAATCAAATTTACACACAATCCATTAAAATCAATTAGATAAAAAACAATCTATTAAAATCTCGATTGAATACACTCCTAAATTTGTGTATAAAAAAATTCTAATTTTCACGTAACCTTTCTTTAAAAAGAACTTGTCCATTTGATGAAAGAGTGTGATTGTTTTCATTTGTTTGGTTTCCTTTTTGAAGGATGGATATATCATTCATTATAATACTTGAATCTACGATATTCAGTTAATCAATCAGAAAATATGAATTATTTTAGAACAATTAAAAGTCATTCCTAAATATAGATCAATGATATTCATTACAATTAATCAATCAACATGTCTACCATATTATCCCGTCAACCAATCACAAAATAGAAATTATTTTAGGATCAGATCAGAAGTCATTTTTAAATTTTAGACTAATGATATTCATTCTCTGACTTTCATTCCATTAATTTTAACTAGGATACTAGTTATAATGTTCACATGGACATGTGCGAATTAACCAAGATGTAGCTATAATGTTCTTGGGGAATTTGGAGGGAAATGAATATAAAAATAATTTTTGATTTAATTTTTAATTTTCATATTTTTTATCTTTTGGTTCTATTTCATTGGAGCATCAAAATTATTTTAGCATCAAAATATAACAATAACTACATTTATTTAGCTTTGTACTCCGCTTGCTATTACGCGCAATACTCTTGAAAAACTAAATGAACGTTAAAAGACGAAATATGAAGAGTCGTCACAATTATAACTACAAGTTCCAGTCTAGACACTCTTCGGTCGTCACTCAGTGCATGTAAAAATGGAGAAAAATGGTGGAATAGCAATCGGAATCGATCTAGGCACAAAATACTCTTGCGTTGGTGTTTGGCAACATGATCAGGTTGAAATCATTCCAAACGAGCATGGCAACAGAACTACACCATCTTGTGTTGCTTTCACCCATTCCGATCATCTTATAGGCGATGCTGCTGTAGATCAAGCTGCTCTTAATCCCTTAAATACTATCTTTGGTACTCATATATATCTTATTTTGTATCACATCAAGCACTCTATTGTGTTTAGTTACTATTTTTCATGTTTATGTATATTGCGTTATGATTATAGTTTATGTGGAGGCTAAGAGCGGTGAGTGACGGATCTAGGACTAAAGTTTAGTGGGGGCACAATCCAGGATTTTCATATTCATCCCTTCTCAGTTGTAATCTCTGTCGATTATTATTTTAACTTTACTAACTAGGCTTTTAAACGTGTGGATTATTGGGACATATTATTTGTTTAATGGAGTACCTGTATATTTTTTTAAATTATTAGACCAGATTTGACTGGGGGCCATGCCCCCGGTCCTGTTAATGTATAATGTAAGTCCGCCTCTGAGAGTTTGTATTTTGGCAGGATAGCTTTGTTACTAGTAATCTAGTATCCCTTTTTTTTAGTCCTAAGATGCCGTTTGGATTAACTTAAAATAAGTGTTTTTTACTTAAAATAAAGAAGTAAAATAGAAGTTATAAGCAAATTAAGACTTGTAAGTGATTAAAGTGTTTGAAAAAGAAGTAGAAGCGTTGAAGCAAAAGCTAGTATTCTCAACTTCTTTTAAGTACTTTTTGACTTTTTACACAAACGGTATGAATAAGTGCTTCTTGCTTATAAACCCAGAAGCCGAGCTTTTAAGCCCGGCCAAACACCCCCTTAGATTGTGTAATTAGTGTCTTCTTTGATTTTGTTGGCAGATTCTAAAAGGCTGATGGGTAGGAGGTATAGTGATCCTTCAGTACAAAGTGACATTAGCCTTTGGCCATTTAAAGTTGTTTCGGGTCCTAATGAAAAGCCAATGATTGTGATTACCTATAAAGGTGAGGCAAAACAGTTTACTGCAGAGGAGATCATGTCTATGGTTCTCAGAAAAATGAAGGAAATGGCTGAGGCCTACCTTGGTACTGCAGTAAAGAATGCTGTTGTCACTGTCACGACTTTTTCTAACAGCTTCCAGCGGCAAGCTACAAAAGATGCTGCAGACATTGCTGGCCTTAATGTTCTGCGTTTTATCAATGAGCCTACAGCTGCTGCCATTGCTTATGGCCTTGACAAGAAGGCTACCATAGTAGGGGAGAAGAATGTGCTCATCTACGATCTCGGTGGTGGTACTTTGGATGTTTCTCTACTAACAATTGAAGAGAATATATTTGAGGTGAAGGCTACAGCTGGTGACACTCACCTGGGAGGAGAGGACTTTAACAATCGTCTTGTAAATCACTTTGTGCAGGAGTTTAAGAGGAAGTGCAAAAAGGACTTAACCAGAAATGCGAGATCTCTTAGGAGGTTACGGACTTACTGTGAAAGTGCAAAGAGAACCCTCTCTTATACTGTCAAGACGGCAATTGAAATTGATTATTTGTATGAAGGTATTGATTTCTGCACAAGTATTACTCGTACTAGATTTGAAGAACTTAATATGGATTTGTTCAGGAAATGCATGGAGCCTGTGGAGAAGTGTTTAAGGATTGCCAAGATGGATAAGGGCACAATACATGATGTTGTCCTTGTGGGTGGGTCTACGAGAATCCCAAAGATCCAGCAGCTATTGCAGGAATTCTTCAATGGAAAGGAGCTCTGCAAAAGCATAAATCCTGATGAATCTGTTGCTTATGGTGCTGCTGTTCAAGCTGCTATCTTGAGTGGCGAAGCTAATGAAAAAGTTCAGGACCTATTACTGTTGGATGTTACTCCTTTGTCCCTTGGGATGGAGACGGCTGGGGGAGTAATGACTGTCATAGTCCCTCGAAACACACGTATCCCTACAAAGAAAGAACTATTTCTCCCGAAACGTGAGGATAACGAGCCTGCAGGGTTGATCCAAGTATTTGAAGGTGAGAGAACAAGGACAAGGGATAACATTATGCTGGGAAAATTTGAACTCTCTACTATATCTCATTCCTCAAGGGGTGTACCAGAGATTACTGTCTGCTTTGATATCGATGAGAAAGGTGTGTTGGACGTTTCTGTTGTGGAAAAGACTACTGGACAGACAAAGAAAATAACATTAAATAATAAGGGAAGATTTTCTAGTAAAGACATAGAAAAATTAGTCCAAGAAGCTGAGATGTACAAAGCTGAGGACGAGGAGCAAAAGAAAAAGGTTGGAGAGAAAAGGATTAGGGCGAAGAATGCATTGGAGAACTTTGCATATGGCATGAAAAAAACAATCAGGGATGTTAAGATGAAGGTGTACAATGCAGTTGAACAGTCAGTTCAGTGGTTGGATGGAAACCAGTCTGCGCAAGCAGAGGAGTTTGAGTACAAACTGAAGGAACTGAAGGAGAAATGCAATTTTATCATTGCCAAGACATATGGTCCTGGTGCGGCTCCTAATATGGCAGGTGGCAAGGATAAGTATAACTCGTCTGCTTGTGCAAGTGGTGAAGGTTTCAAGATCGAGGAAGTTGATTAATTGTGAAATTTTTATCAAAATTATGTTAATTTGTAGGGTTTCTTTATGAAATGTACTTATTTATTGATTGTTGAGTAGTGATGCATTATGAGTCTAAGCTATCTAGCACTTTCCTTTTCAGATATTACCTGTTGAATTTTTGTGCTGGAATGTTTTCAAATATCGCCTGTTGAATTTTTGTGCTGGAATGTTCTCTGTCTGATTACAGATGGGCCATCAGAATGAGCTTTTGTGCTAGTTGATTTTAATTTATTAAGAAATCTACTATACATCCTTGCTGTGCCAAAATATTGACATTTACTTACAGTCTAGAGGCCATGCATATTGTAAGTTCTTTACATTGAATAAATCAGCGCAACTCCACTTCTTCCACAAGCTTACGCCTACCCAAAGCCTTGGTTCCGTCATCTCTCTCTATCTCTTATTTTATCTTTCACTGCTATTTGAATCTTAAATAGTTGAGTTCAAAATTTTGATATAAGATGAAGTTTGTAATACTACTTCTATGTACCTTTGTTAACATCTGTCTCCTATTTTTACCATACAAATCATTTTGCGCAGATCACCAATATGAGGTCTGCAAGAAGGGTAGCTATTGTGGGAACCAAAGCATACAATTCCCATTCTATATCAATGAAACTACAGGATATTGTGGGTATCTAGGATTCAAGCTCAATTGCATAAACAATAATGTCTTATTATTTATTAATGAACATATCTGAAGCCTGGTACAAAGTGCATCAGATATTCTATCAAAACAATTCTCTAAGTGTTTCTGACGCTTTGAGTGTAAACAGTGGTTTCTGCGACCTTGCCAGAATTCGCAACTTATCTTTGCCAAGTGATGGTCCGCTTGAGCTACAGAGCACTTCAAATCTAATCTTGTTATCGAACTGTACTCTGAAATCTGGTGAGATTTTTTTTAAGTACAAAGTTGGATGTGATCTGAGGAAAATTGATGCAGACTGGGTTCTGGCAATGAAAGTGAAAGATCGAAACATAAGTCATGCAACTGACACATGTAATACTGTAGTGATGGCACCAGTTCATGATTACAGTGAAGATGGTGATACTGATTATATGAAGTTAATTAGAAATGGATTTGATTTGAGGTGAATGGCCACTAACTGCAGCAACTGCGAGGCTAGTGGTGGGATATGTGGATACGAAGTCAGTAAATTCAAGTGTTTCTACAAGGATAGACCTCATACTGGTGCCTGTCTCGGTAAGAGTCTCTAACTTTTTGTTCTTTCTTAGCTCTTTTGCTTTTGTTTTGCATTCCTTTATGCTTTTGTTTTCCATTTCTGTATCTTCTTCTTGACTTGTACAGAGTTTTGGATTATATCATTCTAAGAATCATATATGGATTATGGACACATACTCTTCTAATCTGATTAAGCAAAAAGACATAATGTGAGCTAATCATATGCCCGAATTAAACTACAAAGTGTGGCGGCTGAACTTTATCCGTTTTAGTATTTTGGTATCTGAAATTTCAGAGTTTCAATAGGATGGCGGGACACTTTTTAACCCTTCAAAACATGTGGTGAAGAGCCATTCTTTTAAGGATTTTTTTCTGAAAAGTGGCCTTTCTCCATTTTACAAGCAAATAAGGTAACAAACATTTTAACAAACTTTTGCTAACATGTCATAATGATGAGCTGAGTAATGGTTGACCTGGAGTAGTGGACTAGTGTCCATGACTCTCGGAATCAACATCGCTGTCGTGCCAACGTATTGACTGAAACTAAATTCCAGTGACCTGTGCAATATTCAACTTCTTCATATTGAATCATTCTGTGCAACGCCACTTTTTCCACAAGCTTAACAAGTCTTCCGCTACCTCCAGGTCCTAATTCTATCATTTCTCTTTAAAAATCAAAACTCTCACTTGTTTCAATATCTTTTAATGTTACTACAGAATTTAAGTAAAAAAAATTGACAAGAGATGAAGCTTCTGATACTCCATGTATGTGAAACTATTTTCATCTGTCTCCTGTGTTTCCCATGCAAATCTTGTTGTCAGGATGGAGAATTTGAGGTCTGCAAGAGGGACAAGTATTGTGGGAACCAAACCATACGATTCCCATTTTATACTCAAGATATTCCACAATACTGTGGCTTCCCAGGATACGAACTCACCTGCATAAACAACGTCTTATTACTCAACTTATCTGGTGACCAGTACAGAATTACTCAAGTATTCTACGCAAACAATTCTTTCCATTTATCTAATGTTTTGAGCTCAAGAAGCGGTTTCTGCAGCCTTTCCAGCATTCACAACTTTTCTTTGCCTAGCGATCATCGGTATGAGCTACATGGCACTTCAAACCTAATTTTGTTATCGAATTGTCCTTCAGAATTTGGAGAGGTATTTCCCAAGAATAAAGTTGGTTGTGACTTGGGGAGAAATGGTTCAGATTGGGTTCTGGCTATCAAGGCTAAGGATTCAAACTCTAATTACACATATGAAGCATGTAATGTAGCAGTGGCACCAGTACATACTTATGATGAAGCTGATGACAGCACTGATTATTTGAAGTTGATCAGGAATGGATTTGATTTGAAGTGGACGGTCACCGGTTGCAGGGAATGCGAGGATAGTGGGGGGTATTGTGGATACGAAGGCGAGCCTGTCAATGAATTTAAGTGTCTCTGCGATGATGTACCACAATCTGGTAGCTGTAAGCCTAAAGGTCTGAATCTTGTGTTCTTTCTTGCTTTCTGTGATTTTATTTATCATTTTTTGTGTCTTCTTAACTCTAGGCATAGAGTCAGTTTCCCAGTTAATGGTTTCACAACGTTTACTTCTGTACACCTTTACCACAGTCCATATACATCTCTGCTCTATTCAAAAATCAGTATGCGACAATATCTGTGGCGAGTTGCAACTTAAGCGCAAACTTTACAGTACAGGACAGCAACTTCTGGGAATAAAAGAATATCCAGGAAATTTAAAATTAACAGTAGAAATTGGTTGTATCACTCTCAAGTGATTTGATCCTTTTAATTAACTAAAAGAGTAAATTTCACTTGTGTGGCCTACGTTTTACACCAATTTGCAAATGATTAATGTTAATTTTATATACACACCAAATTAATGTTAGATTAATGTGCTGCTGATTCCTGTCTAATTCGTTGGAAGACACTAATTTTAGGTAGCAGATCCTTCATTTTGGCATTGCTCGGTATTGATGAAAATGTTCTTTCAAAGCTCAGAATTATCTTATTTGTAATTAAATTTTGTTTCTGTTAAAGAGTGTGTTCACCTCTCTCTGTTTCTGTTAAACATTCACCTCTCTCTGTTCTTGGTTATATTTTACCACAACAGCCACCACAAAAGAGAAAAGAGAGAGAGTTGAGTCTCTTTCTCAGTTATAATAGCTTAAATTCGTGATGAATATGGGCCAAAGTCTATATGTGAGCTCTTGTGTGTATAATTATGGAGTGACTAAGAGGGAAAGCAGCGGATAACTGAGTTTTTTCACTTAAAGGAGAATTTTTTGAAAAATACAATTATACCCTCTCTTCCGTTACTCCTGTTGGGGTCTACTTAACGGCAGCCAAGATTTTGAAAAGCGAAGACGAACTCCAGCCACCTTTTTGCAAAAGTTAAAGTTCGGCCACAATATTGAAAATCGGTGTAAAATATAGCCACACCCTTGAAATTTACTCTAACTAAAATTAAACACCCTAGACGACTTTAAGAACAAAGGCTAGTTATTTTGAGCTGTATTTGAATATATGATCAAGGATGCCCCGACAATGAAGAAACTGGACCACAAATTAGAGATTTTGTACTATAACCAGGATGCGAATACAAGAATTTTGAATAAAAATCTAACCAGCCACTCAGGCCATATCTTTTGCTTCCTAGAATTTGGTCTGTAAGTTGTCTTACATCTAACTGGTGTAAAAAAGAGCACATTTAGCCGTTATATAGCAGATAACTGGTCGCGGTCTTAACTTCATATGATCATATCAGTTGTTTAGCAACCGTTCAGGGGTTAGCAACACAACTGTTGCAGTTCCTAACTGTAGCGCTGCAAATTAGAGTTATCCAGTTTATAATTATATGCCTTTTTAGTTTATTTTCTTGTTTTGGGGTTGGGGAGTCCTTTTTCCCCAGCAACCTAGTTCGAGTTCAAAACTTTTGCCATATTAAATTTACTGCCCTGGCATACCCTGCTTATACTGATAACAAATGTACAAAGAATGGAGATGCTTTTTTTCAGTATCATATTAACATGTTATTCTAATTTTGCAGCTCTATCTAAAGGTAAACTTGGCTTCAAAGTGGGACTAGGTAAGTGAAAGATAAAATGAAAGTGAATTTATTTAAGCACGCACAAAGAACAGATATACTACATTTATTGTAAGTAATGAGAGTGTAAACTTTCAAGGCAGTATGAAATCTAATACTTTGATTTCAATGGCAGCAGGCGCTTTGGGTGCTGGGGTGCTGATTTCAGCAGTTCTATTGTTTTTTTTCTGGAGTAAATGTCGCTCATCTTGTAGATATCTGATATCTTCAAAAAGTGTAACAAAAGACTGTGAAAAGGTTGAAGCGTTTCTGAAGTTGCATGGAAATAATGCCCCTCAAAGATTTAGATATCAAGATATAAAAAAGATGACACAGTCTTTCAAATCCAAGCTAGGCCAAGGATTATGGTGGTGTTTACAAAGGCAAGTTACCTGATGAGCGTGCTGTGGCAGTGAAGATTCTGAATACCTCAAAAAGTGATGGAGAAGAATTTCTCAATGAAGTTGCTAGCATTAGTAGAACGTCCCATGTTAACATTGTCAGTCTCCTTGGTTTTTGTTTTGAGGGTCCTAAAAGAGCTCTGGTCTACGAGTTCATGCCTAATGGATCGCTGGAAAAGTTTCTATTAGATGGAAAATCCTCAGCAGCTCAACAACTTGGATGGCAGACACTAAATGAAATTGCACTTGGAATTGCTAGAGGATTAGAGTACTTGCATCGAGGTTGCAGCACAAGGATTTTACACTTTGACATAAAGCCTCATAACATTCTTCTAGATGAAAAGTTTTGCCCAAAGATATCGGACTTTGGGCTTGCCAAATTATGTTTAGGCGAAGAGAGCATCATATCAATGCAAGACATGAGAGGAACACCAGGGTATATTGCACCAGAAATATTTTCAAGAAACTTTGGAGGCGTATCTCACAAGTCAGATGTCTACAGTTATGGAATGATGATCTTGGAAATGATAGGAGCCAAAAATAATATAAATGAAGAAGTTGATAATTGTAGCAGCAAATACTTCCCAGATTGGATATACGATCGCCTTGAGCTGAATGCTGATCAAATCGAACTAGCTGACATCTCCGATGAGGTGGAAGAAGAAAGTAGAAGAAAAATGTTGATAGTTGGGTTGTGGTGCATACAAACTCACCCCTCAGACAGACCATCAATAAAGAGGGTACTGGAAATGTTAGAAGGAAACGTGAAGTCCCTGAGAATTCCAACCAGGCCGTTGCTGAAGTCCATTGAAGAGCCTCTGAAAACATTTTCGACCACTTAGGCACAATTTGTTATTTGTGTTAAAGACAATAGTTTTGTGCTGGAAGCTATCATTTTCCCCATCAAACCTTACCAAAAATATTATATTTTTTAAATTATACTTCAAAACTTGCCGGTAACAGACTTTTTTCACAAACATTTTTTGTAGCAACACAAAAGTTTTGAACATCACTCCCGCATGGAGCCTTAGGTAAGAAACTGATAGGTAATTGGTTCCAAGATCTGGCAATTTTGTCCTCTTCTTCCTTTTGCACTTGATTTCTCAATATATTTCGGTAATTCTTAAGCTCAAATATATGGTTGAATGTAGGGCATGTTGCGAAAACTATGTTATCAGAATAATGTGCAAGTTCATTACAATCAAAAACTAATTTGTAAATTTTTTAAAAGAAATTAGATCAAAATGTAAAATATCCAAGTTCCCTGTGTGCTGTTGTCATTACCAGGAGAAACAGCCACCAAAATGATCAAAATGAAGGGAAAAAAATAGAGAAAAGAAAGCTGAGGATGACCAAAATGAAATTGAATATGAAAAACTGCAAATTTTCATAATGTTTAATTCTATATTTTGAGTGCTTGGCGTTCCTACACTCCTTGCTTCTCAAGTTTTTTCTTTCTAAAGAAAAACAATGGAGGAACTGCATTACGCCGTCCATGTGTGCAGACAGGCACATTTACCGCAGGTCTTACTCTCATGCTTGTTGATCAAAAACTTTCACCACTCGTATTTTTGAAATCACTCATAGATTAACATCAAAATTCAACTTTAGTCCGTGAAGTTCTGATTTTTCAATTTTTTTAAAAATAAATCAATTTTCACGTTAGCATTAACTAACAGTCATTAGTCAAATTTTGATTTTGATGGAGGGACTTGAATCACATTTTTTAAAAATTTAGGTATCAAGAAATTGGGGTTTTTTTAGTTCTGGGACCTAAATCATAAACAACCTAGAGTTCATGAATGAATTAATTAATTTTCCCTCTTACGTACCTTTACCCTGTTCATTTTCGCCTCAGAATTGATTTTGACAGTTTGCTTGTCTATTTGAAATTTTAATTGAGTCTATTCTGTTTTGGAGATGCTTCACATTGTCTCTGACCTGTATTCCATAATTCCATATCAATTGGTAAAATGACAGTGCTTTAATCTGTAGATATGTCATAGGAATAACTGGCTGCAATCTCGATATAATATCTGTACTTAACCAACTAATCATCGATTAGCAACTCATGTGAAGGATTTCCCAACTTTAGGATTCTAGTATTCGTAGTTCATGGATGAAATGTGCATACATGTAACAAAATGTGAAGTATAGTATCGCAAATGGTAGTTCTGAAAGTATAGTATCACAAGTGGTAATGTCAAAACCGATGCAACTGCAAATACTACAGTCTACAGTCTACACATAAAAGTCAAAGAAGTTGGGGTTGTCGAGCTCTGCTGTAATCAAGTACCAAGAAACTCAATGCTTTTGCAGGTCACAAGCAACTGAAATAGTATAATTCTGCTAAGTTACTTTGTTTTTAATTTTCTTTTTCTGATATAGACAGAAATAATTAAAAATAATGTATTAGTTTGATGGTCAAAAAATCTAAAATTATGTATATAACATCACATATAACGCATGAGATGGGATACAAAATACAATATTGCTATTGCTGGTTCCATTCTTCTTTTCATGTCCCTTTTTGAAAAAAAAACTACGTATTTCAAAAAATATTAATTAGTTTTTTTTTAATTTACCCGTGATTATTGTGATAAATTAAGTTTAGTTGAATGTACATGTGTATTAGTCAAACATTCAAAATTGTGTTTCAAATTTTTTAAGAAAACTAGTTGAGAATCCGCGCGTTGCGGCGGCCTATAAAAATTATATTAATGATTCAATATTAATATTTGTAAAATAAAATGATTTATGACTGTCTATAAAAAATATATTAATGTTTCAAGTTAATATTTGTAGGATAAAATAAATTTATATTATAAAAATCTTGATGTAATACAAATACTAATATATAAAAGTGCAAAATTGGACTATAATTCATGGTGAAAAAATGAAAATAAATTTATACACGTAATTAACAATTTAAAGCCTGACGAATCTTAATTTTATTTGTTTTTTTTAGAAACGTAATCATGTTCTTACATTGTCACCTTCCTCTAATTTTTTTAGATTGATTGTGCACAAAAACATTTAACTTAAGTATAACTACCTTCTTAAAAGTTGCTTGAACGGAGCAAACAGATAATGCATGAATAATTTTTTCATGTATACAAAGTAAATAATATAAAAATTAACAACAACAAACATGTCCGATGAACAAAACAAATATTATAAAAGAATAACCAACAAACTTACATCATTAATAGTTAATTTATTGACATCAACCATCAATATCCTGTCAAGACTATATTCTTTTCCCGTGTTTGGATTTGTCGACTCCAATATAACGGTCTATAATTACATTTGCTTGCAACAACCTTTACTGTAAGAGCTTTCACTTATCGTTGCAGAAGAACGACACCTCCGAGTTAGAAATCAAGCAATAGAAAGGTATTTCTAATTTTTGATATTTTTCATCCAAAAATTTCAGAAAATTAAAAAATAGAACGGAGCGATGTGAGAGGCGCCACCTACACGCTCCTCGCTTCTCCTCTAAAAATCGAGTAAGAGAACTATCAGGTAGGTTTGTGGTATTGAGAGAGGAGGTTGTGTTTAGATGATCTAAAATACTACGATCTATACGGGTATTTATAGGTGGAGAGAGACTTGTTTGCTACTCTTTCCCATAATTAAATAATCTGAACAAAATCAGATTAAAATTTTCAAGTTACCATATTCCATAAATAATCTGTCTTTCCCATAATTGAATAATCTGAAACAAAATCAGATTAAAACTTTCAAGCTACTATATTCCATAAATAATCTGATACAAAATCAGATTCTGAAACTTGCTTCTAATATACCCGAAACTAAAAAAAGTAGTTCTAATTTTCGATATTTATTATTCAAAAATTCCAGAAAATTAGAAAAATAAAACGGAGCGATATGAGAGGCGCCACCTACACCCCCCTCGCTTCTCCTTTATATAAGTATATTGATTGCTACTCTTTCCCATAATTAAATAATCTAAACAAAATCAGATTAAAATTTTCAATTTACCATATTCCATAAATAATCTGTCTTTCCCATAATTGAATAATCTGAAACAAAATCAGATTAAAACTTTCAAGCTACTATATTCCATAAATAATCTGATACAAAATCAGATTCTGAAACTTGCTTCTAATATACCCGAAACTAAAAAAGGTAGTTCTAATTTTTGATATTTTTCATTCAAAAATTCCAGAAAATTAGAAAAATAAAACGGAGCGATGTGAGAGGCGCCACCTACACGCCCCTCGCTTCTCCTTTATATAAGTATACTAGTTGAGAAGCCGCGCGTTGCGGCGGTCCATAAAAATTATATTAATGATTTAATATTAATATTTGTAGAATAAAATAATTTTATGACTGTCTATTAAGAGTATATTAATGTTTCAAAGTTAATATTTGTAGGATAAAATAAATTTATATCAAAAAAATCTTGATGTAGTACCAATACTAATATATAAAATTGCAAAATTAGACTATAATTTATGGTGAAAAAATGAAAATAAATTTATACACGTAATTAACAATTTAAAGCATGAGGAATCTTAATTTTATTTGTTTTTTTAAAGTAATCATGTTCTTATATTGTCACCTTCCTCCAATTTTTTTGGATTGATTGTGCACAAAAACATCTAACTTAAATATAACTACCTTCTTAAAAGTCGCTTGAACGGAGCAAACAGATAATGCATGAATAATTTTTTCATGTATACAAAGTAAATAATATAAAAATTAAGAACAACAAACATGTCCGATGAACAAAACAAATATTATAAAAAAATAACCAACAAACATACATCACTAATAGTTAATTTATTGACATCAACCATCAATATCATGTCAAGACTATATTCTTTTTCCATGTTTGGATTTGTCGACTTCAATATAACGGTTTATAACGACATTTGCTTGCAATAACCTTTACTGTATAAACAACGTTCACTTATCGTTGCAGAAGAACGACATCTCCGAGTTAGAAATCGAGCAAGAGAAAGGTATTTCTAAGTTTTGATATTTTTCATCCAAAAATTTCAGAAAAATAGAATGGAGCGATGTGAGAAGCGTAACCTACACGCCCCTCGCTTCTCCTTTAAAAATCGAGTAAGAGAAATATCAGGTAGGTTTGTGGTATTGAGAGAGGAGGTTGTGTTTAGATGATCCAAAACCCTACGATCTATACGGGTATTTATAGGTGCAGAGAGACTTGTTTGCTACTCTTTCCCATAATTAAATAATCTGAACAAAATCAGATTAAAATTTTCAAGCTACTATATTCCATAAATAATCTGTCTTTCCCATAATTAAATAATCTGAAACAAAATCAGATTAAAACTTTCAAGCTACTATATTCCATAAATAATCTGAAACAAAATCAGATTCCGAAACTTGCTTCTAATATACCCGAAACTAAAAAAGGTAGTTCTAATAACAAAATTAGATTAAAACTTTCAAGCTAATATATTCCATAAATAATATCAAACAAAATCAGATTCTGAAACTTGCTTCTAATATACCCGAAACTAAAAAAGGTAGTTCTATTTTTGATATTTTTCATCCAAAAATTTCAGAAAATTAGAAAAATAGAACGAAGCGATATGAGAGGCGCCACCTACACGCCCCTCGCTTCTCCTTTATATAAGTATATTGACTAGTTGAGAACCCGCGCGTTGCGGCGGTCTATAAAAATTATATTAATGATTCAATATTAATATTTGTAGAATAAAATAATTTTGTGGCTATCTATAAAAGGTATATTAATATTTCAAAATTAATATTTGTAGGATAAAATAAATTTATATTATAAAAATCTTGATGTAATACCAATACTAATATAGAAAATTGCAAAATTGGACTATAATGAAAGTAAATTTATACACGTAATTAATATTTTAAAGCATGATGAATCTTAATTATTATTTTTTAAAGTAATCATGTTCTTACATTGTCACCTTCCTCCAAATTTTTTTTGGATTGATTGTGCACAAAAACATCTAACTTAAATTTATGAGATAGTGCATAACGGTCTATAACTGCCCTTGCCTGTATCCACCCTTATTTTTTAACACTGTATAAACAACCTTTACTTAAAAGTTGCTTGAACGGAGTAAACAGATAATGCATGAATAATATTTTACTTTATACAAAGTAAATCATATAAAAATTAACAACAAACATGTCCGATGAACAAAACAAATATTATAAAAGAATAACCAACAAACATACATCACTAATAATTAATTTATTGATATCAACCATCAACATCATGTCAAGACTATATTCTTTTCCCGTGTTTGGATTTGTCGACTTCAATATAGCGGTCTATAACTACCATTGCTTGCAACAACCTTTTTTTTCCAGTACTGTATAAATAGCCTTCACTTATCGTTGCAGAAAAACGGCACCTCCGAGTTAGAAATCGAGCAAGAGAACTATCTACAGAAAGGTAGGATTGTGGTATTGAGAGACATGAGGGGTATTTATAGGTGCAGAGAGACTTGTGTGTTACTCTTTCCCATAATTAAATAATCTAAAACAAAATCAGATTAAAACTTTCAAGCTACTATATTCCATAAATAATTTGTCTTTCCCATAATTAAATAATCTGAAACAAAATCAGATTAAAGCTTTCAAGCTACTTTATTTAATAAATAATTTACAAAATCAGATTCTGAAACTTGCTTCTAATATACCCGAAACTAAAAAAAACAGGTCTAATTTTTGATATTTTTTATTCAAAAATTCCAAAAAATTAGAAAAATAGAACGGAGCGATGTGAGAGGCGCCACCTACACGCCCCTCGCTTCTCCTTTATATAAGTATATTGATTATTTCTGACCGAGGAAGTAAATTATTATTGAATTCAATGTTACTATACTTCCATGTTCTTCAGTTGACATTGAAGGAATCAATGCACCCCTCGACTTTCACTGTTATCGGAATCTTGAAGAATTATCGGCAAAAATTCAAGGAAAGATGAAGCTTCTGATACTACATTTATGTGCAACTATCAACATTTGTCTCCTTTGTTTTCCATACAAATCTTTTTGTGCGGATAACAAATTTAAGGAATGCAAGAAGGCCAGGTATTGTGGGAACCAAACCATACGATTCCCGTTTTATACTGATGATATTCCACAATACTGTGGCTTCCCAGGATTCGAACTCACCTGCATAAACAAGGATGTCTTGTTACTCAACTTATTCGATGACCAGTACAAAATTACTCAAGTATTCTATGCAAACAATTCTTTCCGTGTGTCGAATGTTTTGAGCTTAAGAAGCGGTTTCTGCAGCCTTTCCAAAATTCGCAACTTGGAGTTGCCTGGTGGTGATGAGCGGTTTGAGCTACATAGCAGCTCAACCCTGATTTTGTTTTCAAATTGTACTTCACAATCTGGAGATAGATTTTCCAAGAATAAAGTTGGTTGTGACCTGAAGAAAGATGGTGCAGATTGGGTTCTTGCTATGAAAACAGATGATCCAGATGTAGATTTCGCGTATGAGGCATGTGAATCTGTAGTACTGGCACCAGTACATGATTATGGTGAAGATGGTGACACCGATTATCTCAACTTGATCAGAAATGGATTTGATTTGAAGTGGACGGTCACCGGTTGCAGAGAATGCAAGGATAGTGGTGAGTATTGTCAGAATCTTGTTATTCTTTCTTATTTGCTGTAATTTTATTTTCCGTTTTTTTCTTCTTAATTGTAGGCAGTTATAAGTCATAATATTCATGAATCATATACAGAAATAATCTTCAATCTGATTAGTGCAATACGTATGCTAATCATCTAAGCAGATTAACACTAAAAAGATGGTTGTTGTCAGATAATACTTAAGCCCATGGATACAGGATACAACGAAGACTATTAACAGTAAAAATTGGTCGTGTCAGTCTCAGGTGACTTGATCCTTCTAATATTTACATTCAACACCATAGACGACTTTAAAAGTGAGGACTAATTGGTTTATGAGAATGCCCGGTCAACCAAGAACTAGGCCATATATAGTGTGGTGTGGATTATATTAGAGCATCTCCAACCCTTACACTAAAATTTTGGTGTAGTTTTTACACCAAATTTTAGGTAAGAAGTATAAGAACAGAACTGGAATTAAAAAAACTCTAAATTTAGCTTTACTTTTGGTATAACTTTTAGAGTTGGATTGGAGATGAATTTTACACCAATTTTGGTGTAAAAGTACAAATTTGAAGTTGGGTTGGAGATGGTCTTGTAATTATAGTACTCTAACAGGTATTGAGACAACAAAACTCAAATGAAAAACTAGTCAGTTATCTTCTGTTTCCTAGAACACTCACTGGCGGAAACAACAGCACATGAGCAGCAAGTAGATAGCAAATTTTGAAACACACTCGTCTATCTGATACAAATTTTGCGCCTACAAAATATAATTACTGCCTTTCAGTATTTCTTATACACTTCCTAAGAAACAAGAAGTAGGAATCTGTTTTGCAATATCACACTGACATTTTATTCTAAATTTGCAGCATCATCTAAAGGCAAACTTGGTGTCAAAGTGGGACTAGGTAACCGAAATAGTAAATTCATTTCTACATGCTTTGCATTGAACAGATATACTACATATACTGTGAGTTAGGAGTATGTGATAATTTTAAGGCAGTATGAAATTTAATCTGATTTTATTGGCAGCAGGCGCTTTGGCTGCTGGGGTGCTGATTTCAGCAGTTCTGTTATTTTTTTTCTGGAGTAAATGCTCATCTTGTAGATATCTGATATCTTCAAAAAGTGTAAGAAAAGACCGTGAAAAGGTTGAAGCGTTTCTGAAGTTGCAAGGAAATAATGCCCCTAAAAGATTTAGATATCGGGATATAAAAAAGATGACACAGTCTTTCAAATCCAAGCTAGGCCAAGGAGGTTATGGCGGTGTTTACAAAGGCAAGTTACCGGATAAGCGTGCTGTGGCAGTGAAGATTCTGAATACCTCAAAAAGTGATGGAGAAGAATTTCTCAATGAAGTTGCTAGCATTAGTAGAACGTCCCATGTTAACATTGTCAGTCTCCTTGGTTTTTGTTTTGAGGGTCGTAAAAGAGCTCTGGTCTACGAGTTCATGCCTAATGGATCGCTGGAAAAGTTTCTATCAGATGGAAAATCCTCAGCAGCTCAACAACTTGGATGGCAGACACTAAATGAAATTGCACTTGGAATTGCTCGTGGATTAGAGTATTTGCATCGAGGTTGCAGTACACGGATTTTACACTTTGACATAAAGCCTCATAACATTCTTCTAGATGAAAAGTTTTGCCCAAAGATATCGGACTTTGGGCTTGCCAAATTATGTTTAGGCGAAGAGAGCATCATATCAATGCAAGACATGAGAGGAACACCAGGGTATATTGCACCAGAAATATTTTCAAGAAACTTTGGAGGCGTATCTCACAAGTCAGATGTCTACAGTTATGGAATGATGATCTTGGAAATGATAGGAGCCAAAAATAATATAAATGAAGAAGTTGATAATTGTAGCAGCAAATACTTCCCAGATTGGATATACGATCGCCTTGAGCTGAATGCTGATCAAATCGAACTAGCTGACATCTCCGATGAGGTGGAAGAAGAAAGTAGAAGAAAAATGTTGATAGTTGGGTTGTGGTGCATACAAACTCACCCCTCAGACAGACCATCAATAAAGAGGGTACTGGAAATGTTAGAAGGAAACGTGAAGTCCCTGAGAATTCCAACCAGGCCGTTGCTGAAGTCCATTGAAGAGCCTCTGAAAACATTTTCGACCACTTAGGCACAATTTGTTATTTGTGTTAAAGACAATAGTTTTGTGCTGGAAGCTATCATTTTCCCCATCAAACCTTACCAAAAATATTATATTTTTTAAATTATACTTCAAAACTTGCCGGTAACAGACTTTTTTCACAAACATTTTTTGTAGCAACACAAAAGTTTTGAACATCACTCCCGCATGGAGCCTTAGGTAAGAAACTGATAGGTAATTGGTTCCAAGATCTGGCAATTTTGTCCTCTTCTTCCTTTTGCACTTGATTTCTCAATATATTTCGGTAATTTTTAATCTCAAATATATGGTTGAATGTAGGGCATGTTGCGAAAACTATGTTATCAGAATAATGTGCAAGTTCATTACAATCAAAAACTAATTTGTAAATTTTTTAAAAGAAATTAGATCAAAATGTAAAATATCCAAGTTTCCTGTGTGCTGTTGTCATTACCAGGAGAAACAACCACCAAAATGATCAAAATGAAGGGAAAAAAATAGAGAAAAGAAAGCTGAGGATGACCAAAATGAAATTGAATATGAAAAACTGCAAATTTTCATAATGTTTAATTCTATATTTTGAGTGCTTGGCGTTCCTACACTCCTTGCTTCTCAAGTTTTTTCTTTCTAAAGAAAAACAATGGAGGAACTGCATTACGCCGTCCATGTGTGCAGACAGGCACATTTACCGCAGGTCTTACTCTCATGCTTGTTGATCAAAAACTTTCACCACTCGTATTTTTGAAATCACTCATAGATTAACATCAAAATTCAACTTTAGTCCGTGAAGTTCTGATTTTTCAATTTTTTTAAAAATAAATCAATTTTCACGTTAGCATTAACTAACAGTCATTAGTCAAATTTTGACAGAGGGACTTGAATCACATTTTTTAAAAATTTAGGTATCAAGAAATTGGGGTTTTTTAGTTCTGGGACCTAAATCATAAACAACCTAGAGTTCATGAATGAATTAATTAATTTTCCCTCTTACATACCTTTACCCTGTTCATTTTCGCCTCAGAATTGATTTTGACAGTTTGCTTGTCTATTTGAAATTTTAATTGAGTCTATTCTGTTTTGGAGATGCTTCACATGGTCTCCGACCTGTCTTCCATAGTTCCATGTCAATTGTTAAAATGACAGTGCTTTAATCTGTAGATATGTCATAGGAATAACTGGTTGCAATCTCGATATAATATCTGTACTTAACCAACTAATCATCGATTAGCAACTCATGTGAAGGATTTCCCAACTTTAGGATTCTAGTATTCGTAGTTCATGGATGAAATGTGCATACATGTAACAAAATGTGAAGTATAGTATCGCAAATGGTAGTTCTGAAAGTATAGTATCACAAGTGGTAATGTCAAAACCGATGCAACTGCAAATACTACAGTCTACACATAAAAGTCAAAGAAGTTGGGGTTGTCGAGCTCTGCTGTAATCAAGTACCAAGAAACTCAATGCTTTTGCAGGTCACAAGCAACTGAAATAGTATAATTCTGCTAAGTTACTTTGTTTTTAATTTTCTTTTTCTGATATAGACAGAAATAATTAAAAATACTGTATTAGTTTAACTAGATGGTCAAAGAATCTAAAATTATGTATATAACATTGATAAAATATATTTTTATATATATTTTATATGATTTTATTCTCATATCTTATTATATTTTGCACTGATTTGGATATTTATTTAATATATTTTCATGTTTTATTGTAGGGAATAAAGAATTCCAAGTTGAGAAGGATTTGAAGCTAAAATAGCTATTTTGTAGCTAAATTCTAAGGAAATTCGGATTTATTGGGTTCAACCCGATTTCTACACTAATTGGGCCATATCTTGAGTTCCGGATGTCGGATTTGGACGATCTTACAGCCCACGCGAAGCCCTTGGAATTATCTTTAATTTGGAGACAGTCCAAGAAGCAAAATCCGAGCAGAAAAGCCTGTAAACTGAAGCCCAAATACAGCTGCGAATTTTAAAGGATAATCCTACTTGATTTTGGATTTCTATTGGGATATTAGTTTTAAATATTAAAAGACTATATATTTTAGAGATAGGATTAGTTTTTATCAGGGTACACTCTTAGAATAGAATTAGGGTTAGAAACTAATGGAGGAGGCCATGACTTTTATAGAGGTGACACTTTGAAGGTTAAAGGTTCTCTTCTTTATTCTTATTAGTTTTATTATGTCTTTTGATTGTCTTGGTTATTTAGTTATTATTGAGTAGTGTGTTCTAGGGCTTAAGGGGAAGCCATGTTTGCACTATGATGTTGGCATGGGTTTACAGTGATTTGTTTGATTGGTTAATTCTAATTGATATGTTTTAATATTGATTTGTGTAATCGGCCGATATCATGAATTGATTCTATGCAAATAGGAGTATAATCGAGAGATATACTACTAGAGGCACACATACAATTAGCAGAATTGAATTTGAGTGCGAGAGCATCATTGGATTTCTGAGAGCGTTAATACTCGAGAGAGATTAACATTGCTTTAATTACCTGATCAATTGAATTACTAAAAGTGATTATACGTGTAATCATGTTTCGAGAGTGTTGATACTTGAGAGAGATTAACATACTCTTGTTATTTGACCACTTTAATTGTTTTAGCTTAGAAGCCAATTATTGTGTAAGCATGGTGGACCTGATTGCCCTGGACTTTTAATATATTATTTTTGTGTCTTATTAGTTAGTGTTAATTTAGTTATATTAGTTAGTTAAATATTTTTACTCATCGTTTGCTCTTGAAACAATCGACTTTAACTGAATAAAAATTGATAGCATCTGTCTCCTTGAGGATACGACCCGCATTTGCCAGTCTACACTACAATAGACACCGTGCGCTTGCGGTTAGTTATAAAATAACACATCAAGTTTTTGGCGCCGCTGCCGGGGAGACGGCTAGTTTTATTTGTTTTGTTTAGTTATTTAGATTGTTTCCTTTGCCTCTTTGGAACTTTTGTTCCAATTGAGGCGGATTTTACTTTGTTTTCTTGGCTTTGTTGTGTTTGTGCAGGTTCACAATGGAGGGAGCTGATAATTTTGCACTCCTATCTTCCCGAGTTGAGGCATATACTCGTGAAAATGCCTCATTAAATGCTACTGAGCCTGCTATGCGTCCACTGAGTATCAACGAGATGTCACAAGCTGCCCCGAAGACTTACAACTTCTGTCAAGTTTGTGGTGTTCAGGGTCACTATGGTTACGAATGCAAGTACAATGTCTTCAATTCTCCAAATGCTCAGTTGGGACAAGTGAATGATTATCAAGAAAGATATAAGGACAATCGTTATTCTAATTCTTGTGATCAACAATGGATGGATCAACCAGATTTCTCTTACATGGACAATGAATTTCAGAATTTCTTATATCATGATCAACAACAATTTCAGCAACATCGTTATGAAGAACCACCACTACAGCAATATGATCAGTTTGAGCAGGAATATCATCAACCTCAATATGAGCAACCTCAGTTTCAGCAGTATCACTATTCTCCACTTCAACAAGAGCTACAGGTTCCTTTAACCAATGTAGATGTGCCATCGTATCAGACGAATGAGGTATGTGATATGTTGATATATATGACCAAGAGTTTTGAGGATGGTATCATGAACTTCCGGAAATGCATTGAAGAGAGTACCATGATGATTAAAGAATTAAAATCTGAACAACTGATGATGGAAGGTCAAATTGCACAATTGTCTAGTTCTTCTTCTACATGGCAAACCGAATCCTCTCTACCTCCATGTCTTCAAGTTAAAGATGACATAAATACTATCATTCTTGCAAGTGATGAAGACTGTGATAGTTTTTCGATCTGTGATGATGATGCGCCTATTGATAAAGAGGAGGATCATGTCATTGCCAATGAAATTAATGATGTTGTTGCTATTGGAGACCATATGCGTGATGATGGGGTTAGCGAGGAAAGTAATGCAAAATTGGTTCGTGTGTCTCTTCCAACATATGTGCCTGAAATACTATTGCCTACTTGGATGGATGACATGACTAAAGTGGGTCAATGGTTTGATAATGATAAATTTGCTTTTACTCCAACCTCTATTCCTATTCTTGAGAACACATGTTTTGAAGTTGACGTGATGATTGTCCAAGATGAGATTCCTCAAAATTTGTCCTATGATCCGTTTCAAAAGGCTCTTACACTTCAATTTTTGGAAGAAGGTGATAGCAAAATTGACTCACTATTCATTGATTTGAGAAGCCAAGAATTTCAACCAGCTCCTGTGAAAGTGAGGAGTTCTGAAAAACCACCACCTGAGCCTCCACCTCGTAAAAATATTAAGGGAGTTCGTTTTTCTGGTTGTGAATTCTATCGTTGTTTTATCATAAAGTTCTCCAAAAATATAAATTCTCTCGATCAGTTGTTGCTTCTTGTTGTGACAATTAAATTTTCTAATGCTTGTTTGGAGATTTTTTGCAGGATAAAGACAACTTTTGATATTCTTGATATTATTGATGGTGGCGAGAATCTGCTCGAGAAGGTGGATAATCCACGTTTATTTTTGATTGGAGGTAAAAGTCAAGCTAATGACTTTAAAGGAGCGCTTCTTGGGAGGCAACCCAAGTTCCCTATTAATTAATATATTATATAATATATTTTTGTACTTTTTAGGAGTTTAGAATTTTTATTTTCATTATTTTTATTCCCATAAGATATCTTGATGAATTTGTATGAAGTGTTTCAGATATGAAAAGGCAAAATATTGAGCTTGCAGGAACTCAGGATCATGTGACTTGTGATACGGAAATTTTGTTCGCATGAGGAGAAAAAAAAAACAAGCAGTAAAGACAGAGCTGCGGTGCGCTGTGCTCTAGCCACGGCTCCCGACCCTTCTGGTCTTGGAACATGGAACATGCGCGCTTCACTTTTGCTGCGATCAATTCCTGGGCTGGGCCTTAAGCCCATCTCATCTGTTCCACGTCTCTGTCCAGCCAGAGCAGTTTGTTTCACGTGTCAAGCCCATTTGTCTTATAGAGTTCAAAGCATTCAATTCAAACCACCCCGTCTGTGCTCATTTGGAAGCAATGCAATGACTCGGCCCACTTACCAGTCCACCTGGCCCAGCTTGTCGTGTGCAGCCCACTTGTCATTTGAAAGTGTGCTCCTCTGGTGAAAGTCCAGAACATCACAGTTGCAAAAATTCGGTGGAGAGTAGATTCGAACCGCTAACCTGAGCAATTCAGAGTTTGAAGTGCCACTTTGAAACCACTGAGCCAAGAGTTCACCTGTCAAATATGATGCAACGGTTTTATTTGAAGTTATCTGAGCTGTTATCATTTAAAATTCACCATGACCATCTTCAAACACTTCAACTCAACAGCATTTCAGGGGAGTATTCTTTTTAACTAATATTATATTATTATATTTATATATCTCTTTCATATTTTTTTCATTGAGGACAATGAACCACTTTAGTGTGGGGATGGTTTCTCAATGATTAAAAAAATCAATCAAAAAAAAATTATATATTATAAAATTAAAAAAAATTTAAAAAAAAAATTGTATATTGCCATGTCTTAAATTTAGGAAATTCATGTTAGTTGCATTTAAATTAGAGCATGTAGTTATTAATTTTGTTTGCATTTTTTTTCTAGTAGTTTTTTTTAGTTTCTTTTTAGGTTGCATATTTCATGAAAGTATATTATACCAAGTTATTTTCTCATGATGAATTTATTTGCATAATTTCTCGGCTAGTAGTCTTGATCATATGTGATGTCTTGCATGCTTAGAAATTGCTTGTGCGGAAATTTTAAATACACTATAAAATGCTCTAGAGACAAGACTTAGACTAACTTAATTCTTGAGTTTTATCTATGAGTTGAGTGTAGAATTTTGACTATTCCCTTTTAAGCTTAGAGTATGTAAATCTTAAGTTTAGGGGAGCTTTAGGATGTATATGCCTTTCTAGAAAAATGAAAAAAAGAAAAATATTAATAATATTGCAAATAAAGTATCGAGTACTCCTTTGAGATTAATGGGTGGTAAATTTTGAAAAGGACGATCCACGTACTTGTGCTGGTATTAAGCGCAATTGTACTAGAAATAAATTTTCTTGGTGACTTTTCACAACCCTTGGTTACTGGAGAATTACTTGACTTAAAAAAAAAAAAAGGAAAAAAATGAGCTTGCAAAGTCTTATGATGGTCGCGACTCACTTACCCTGAGAAACGTCCTGACCTTAGACCGAGCATGAAAAAAATATATATATATAGAAAAAAATAAGAGAGGCATAGAAGTTCCTTTGTGACCCTGAGCTATAGTTGACTCTAATATAACGAAGCGTTTAAGCATTATTCTGATAAACGACTCATGGTTAAGACTCTGTTGAAGTTTGTTGGTCTCTGTTTTGTTTCATTAGAGGGCATGTTCAGCACACACGATGCACTCCGTACTTGCAGTTGAAGAGTTGTATGACTAGTATGTGAGATAGATGAATGCCTTGATTGTTGCATATTCTGAGGATAATACATTGACGAGGTTGATGCTTTCATGATTTGTTTTTAGGCATATTCATTTAGTTTGCATTCATATTAGTTGCATATTAAAGTCTTGGTAGAAAATAATGAATTTTGTGGGTAGATTCACTATAAACCCTCACGAGACAAAACTCGTCCTACTAGGGCTGCCTAGGGGTTTAACGGCTTGTTGCATATGCTCAATGCAATCGTGTCATCTACGAAAGTGGTGTTAGTTAGTTAGGACTTAGATTTTATTTCGCTTATTTGCCCGAGGACGTGCAAAAGCTTAGTGTGGGGATGTTTGATAAAATATATTTTTATATATATTTTATATGATTTTATTCTCATATCTTATTATATTTTGCACTGATTTGGATATTTATTTAATATATTTTCATGTTTTATTGTAGGGAATAAAGAATTCCAAGTTGAGAAGGATTTGAAGCTAAAATAGCTATTTTGTAGCTAAATTCTAAGGAAATTCGGATTTATTGGGTTCAACCCGATTTCTACACTAATTGGGCCATATCTTGAGTTCCGGATGTCGGATTTGGACGATCTTACAGCCCACGCGAAGCCCTTGGAATTATCTTTAATTTGGAGACAGTCCAAGAAGCAAAATCCGAGCAGAAAAGCCTGTAAACTGAAGCCCAAATACAGCTGCGAATTTTAAAGGATAATCCTACTTGATTTTGGATTTCTATTGGGATATTAGTTTTAAATATTAAAAGACTATATATTTTAGAGATAGGATTAGTTTTTATCAGGGTACACTCTTAGAATAGAATTAGGGTTAGAAACTAATGGAGGAGGCCATGACTTTTATAGAGGTGACACTTTGAAGGTTAAAGGTTCTCTTCTTTATTCTTATTAGTTTTATTATGTCTTTTGATTGTCTTGGTTATTTAGTTATTATTGAGTAGTGTGTTCTAGGGCTTAAGGGGAAGCCATGTTTGCACTATGATGTTGGCATGGGTTTACAGTGATTTGTTTGATTGGTTAATTCTAATTGATATGTTTTAATATTGATTTGTGTAATCGGCCGATATCATGAATTGATTCTATGCAAATAGGAGTATAATCGAGAGATATACTACTAGAGGCACACATACAATTAGCAGAATTGAATTTGAGTGCGAGAGCATCATTGGATTTCTGAGAGCGTTAATACTCGAGAGAGATTAACATTGCTTTAATTACCTGATCAATTGAATTACTAAAAGTGATTATACGTGTAATCATGTTTCGAGAGTGTTGATACTTGAGAGAGATTAACATACTCTTGTTATTTGACCACTTTAATTCTTTTAGCTTAGAAGCCAATTATTGTGTAAGCATGGTGGACCTGATTGCCCTGGACTTTTAATATATTATTTTTGTGTCTTATTAGTTAGTGTTAATTTAGTTATATTAGTTAGTTAAATATTTTTACTCATCGTTTGCTCTTGAAACAATCGACTTTAACTGAATAAAAATTGATAGCATCTGTCTCCTTGAGGATACGACCCGCATTTGCCAGTCTACACTACAATAGACACCGTGCGCTTGCGGTTAGTTATAAAATAACACATCAAACATCACTTATAAGGCATGAGATGGGATACAAAATACAATATTGCTATTGCTGGTTGATTATACTTCTTCCATTCTTCTTTTCATGTCCCTCTTGAAAAAAAAACTACGTATTTCAAAAAATATTAATTAGTTTTTTTTAATTTGCCCGTGATTATTGTGATAAATTAAGTTTAGTTGAATGTACATGTGTATTAGTCAAACATTCAAAATTGTGTTTCAAATTTTTTAAGAAAATTATTTCTGACCGAGGAAGTAAATTATTAATGAATTCAATGTTACTATACTTCCATGTTCTTCAGTTGACATTGAAGGAATCAATGCACCCCTCTGACTTTCACTGTTATCGGAATCTTGAAGAATTATCGGCAAAAAATCAAGGAAAGATGAAGCTTCTGATACTACATTTATGTGCAACTATCAACATATGTCTCCTTTGTTTTCCATACAAATCTTTTTGTGCGGATAACAAATTTAAGGAATGCAAGAAGGCCAGGTATTGTGGGAACCAAACCATACGATTCCCGTTTTATACTGATGATATTCCACAATACTGTGGCTTCCCAGGATTCGAACTCACCTGCATAAACAAGGATGTCTTGTTACTCAACTTATTCGATGACCAGTACAAAATTACTCAAGTATTCTATGCAAACAATTCTTTCCGTGTGTCGAATGTTTTGAGCTTAAGAAGCGGTTTCTGCAGCCTTTCCAAAATTCGCAACTTGGAGTTGCCTGGTGGTGATGAGCGGTTTGAGCTACATAGCAGCTCAACCCTGATTTTGTTTTCAAATTGTACTTCACAATCTGGAGATAGATTTTCCAAGAATAAAGTTGGTTGTGACCTGAAGAAAGATGGTGCAGATTGGGTTCTTGCTATGAAAACAGATGATCCAGATGTAGATTTCGCGTATGAGGCATGTGAATCTGTAGTACTGGCACCAGTACATGATTATGGTGAAGATGGTGACACCGATTATCTCAACTTGATCAGAAATGGATTTGATTTGAAGTGGACGGTCACTGGTTGCAGAGAATGCAAGGATAGTGGTGAGTATTGTAAGAATCTTGTTGTTCTTTCTTAGTTGCTGTAATTTTATTTTCCGTTTTTTTTTCTTCTTAATTTTAGGCAGTTATAAGTCATAATATTCATGAATCATATACAGAAATAATCTTCAATCTGATTAGTGCAATACGTATGCTAATCATCTAAGCAGATTAACACTAAAAAGATGGTTGTTGTCAGATAATACTTAAGCCCATGGATACAGGATACAACGAAGACTATTAACAGTAAAAATTGGTCGTGTCAGTCTCAGGTGACTTGATCCTTCTAATATTTACATTCAACACCATAGACGACTTTAAAAGTGAGGACTAATTGGTTTATGAGAATGCCCGGTCAACCAAGAACTAGGCCATATATAGTGTGGTGTGGATTATATTAGAGCATCTCCAACCCTTACACTAAAATTTTGGTGTAGTTTTTACACCAAATTTTAGGTAAGAAGTATAAGAACAGAACTGGAATTAAAAAAACTCTAAATTTAGCTTTACTTTTGGTATAACTTTTAGAGTTGGATTGGAGATGAATTTTACACCAATTTTGGTGTAAAAGTACAAATTTGAAGTTGGGTTGGAGATGGTCTTGTAATTATAGTACTCTAACAGGTATTGAGACAACAAAACTCAAATGAAAAACTAGTCAGTTATCTTCTGTTTCCTAGAACACTCACTGGCGGAAACAACAGCACATGAGCAGCAAGTAGATAGCAAATTTTGAAACACACTCGTCTATCTGATACAAATTTTGCGCCTACAAAATATAATTACTGCCTTTCAGTATTTCTTATACACTTCCTAAGAAACAAGAAGTAGGAATCTGTTTTGCAATATCACACTGACATTTTATTCTAAATTTGCAGCATCATCTAAAGGCAAACTTGGTGTCAAAGTGGGACTAGGTAACCGAAATAGTAAATTCATTTCTACATGCTTTGCATTGAACAGATATACTACATATACTGTGAGTTAGGAGTATGTGATAATTTTAAGGCAGTATGAAATTTAATCTGATTTTATTGGCAGCAGGCGCTTTGGCTGCTGGGGTGCTGATTTCAGCAGTTCTGTTATTTTTTTTCTGGAGTAAATGCTCATCTTGTAGATATCTGATATCTTCAAAAAGTGTAAGAAAAGACCGTGAAAAGGTTGAAGCGTTTCTGAAGTTGCAAGGAAATAATGCCCCTAAAAGATTTAGATATCGGGATATAAAAAAGATGACACAGTCTTTCAAATCCAAGCTAGGCCAAGGAGGTTATGGCGGTGTGTACAAAGGCAAGTTACCTGATGAGCGTGCTGTGGCAGTGAAGATTCTGAATACCTCAAAGAGTGATGGAGAAGAATTTCTCAATGAAGTTGCTAGCATTAGTAGAACGTCCCATGTTAACATTGTCAGTCTCCTTGGTTTTTGTTTTGAGGGTCCTAAAAGAGCTCTGGTCTACGAGTTCATGCCTAATGGATCGCTGGAAAAGTTTCAATCAGATGGAAAATCCTCCGCAGCTCAACAACTTCGATGGCAGACACTAAATGAAATTGCACTTGGAATTGCTCGAGGATTAGAGTATTTGCATCGAGGTTGCAGTACACGGATTTTACACTTTGACATAAAGCCTCATAACATTCTTCTAGATGAAAAGTTTTGCCCAAAGATATCGGACTTTGGGCTTGCCAAATTATGTTTAGGCGAAGAGAGCATCATCTCAATGCAAGACATGAGAGGAACACCAGGGTATATTGCACCAGAAATATTTTCAAGAAACTTTGGAGGCGTATCTCACAAGTCAGATGTCTATAGTTATGGAATGATGATCTTAGAAATGATAGGAGCCAAAAATAATATAAATGAAGAAGTTGATAATTGTAGCAGCAAATACTTCCCAGATTGGATATACGATCGCCTTGAGCTGAATGCTGATCAAATCAAACTAGCTGACATCTCCGATGAGGTGGAAGAAGAAAGTACAAGAAAAATGTTGATAGTTGGGTTGTGGTGCATACAAACTCACCCCTCAGACAGACCATCCATAAAGAGGGTACTAGAAATGTTAGAAGGAAACGTCAAGTCCTTGAGAATTCCAACCAGGCCGTTGCTGAAGTCCACAGAAGAGCCTCTGGAAACGTTTTCGACCACTTAGGCCCTGTTTAGTATTGCTGTTACAGACATTTTTTGCTTAAAAGCACTTGAACAGACAATTTTTTCCCTGTGCTTTTTGAAAATATTATATATTTTAAATTATACTTCAAAACTTGCAAGTATAAAAAATATTACTAAACAGTTATACGATTTATGTAACAGACTTTTTTCACAAACGTTTTTTCTAGCAGTACAACAGTTTTGAACATCACTCCCGCATGGAGCCTTAGGTAAGAACTTGAAAGGTAATTGGTTCCAAGTTCTGGTACGAACAATAATTCAGTAAACTTTACTAGATTTAAACTTCTCCTTACTAGTCAGCTTAGCAATTTTCTTCTTCTTCATTTTGGCGATTCATAAGCTCAAATATATTTTGGCGATTCATAAGCTCAAATATATGGTTGAATGTAGGGCTAGTTGCCAAAACTATGTTATCAGAATAATGTGCAAGTTCATTACAATCAAAAACTAATTCCTAAATTATTTAAAAGAAACTAGATCAATATGTAAAATAACTAGGTTCCCTGTGTGCTATTGTCATTACCAGGAGAAACCACCACCAAAATGAAACAAAATAGAGTAAAGAAAGCTGAGGATGGCCGAAATGAAATTAAATATGAATAACTGCAAATTAACATAACTAACAATTCTATATTTTGAACACTATTTTAAAAAAGCGAGAATCGGATTTAATCGATGAAGTCATGGAACAAGGATTAATCAGAGATTAATTGAATTGATCGGTGAAGTCAGATATTTAATCGGTTTGGCGAGGTACAGAACATGAATTAATCACTGACTTTTAGAATAGAGATTTTGAATGTTTGACATTCCTTACTTCTCTGGTTTTTCCTTTCGAAAGGACAACAATGGAGGAACTGCATTGCGCCGTCCATGTGTGCAGACGGGCACATTTACCATAGGTCTTATTCTCATACTTGTTGATCTACTCCTTTCCAACCCCTTCTTCATCCTTTTAACATGCTTGTCTTTGCTCCCTGACCCTTGTTTCCTCTCCTCAATTGACCTCAAATCAAGAGACTTTAAAGAGGACGAGGACGAAGATGAAGACGGTGACAGAGTAGAGGACCTCTGTTTTCTCAGCCTCACCAACTCTTTCCACAGAACATTGCATTTAGGTGGTCTAGGAGAAGGGTCATCATCGAGTAACCAACCTACTTTAGTCTCCGCTTTGCTCCTATCTTCGGCTCTCCCTGCCTCTGCTTGCTGCTCTGCGTTGAGACTCATAGTTTTGAGTTTTTCAGGCTGCTGCATTTGCCAAACTTCAGAAAAAAGCTCATCTGCAGATAGCATGGTTTGGTTCTCACTTGAGAGGAACTCGAATTCCACGTTACGTGTTTTTTCTTTCACTGCCATAGAGTTTGGATTTATAGAGATGAAATCATCATCATCAAGCGAATTAGAGGAGAATGAGATCCGGGGACTAGAAATCGGATTAATAGATCTAGAGGTGGCTTGAAGAGTTTCTAGGGAAATCATACTGATATTTTTGAGTTAACTCCAGAGGTTTATGATTAAGCTATGCATGAGTATGTGTGCTTATAAGCACAAGGGGTGCTTTATTAATTTCTTTTGATTTCAAATGTTGTTAGTTATTACTTATTCCTAGTAATTGTTTATGGACGGTGAGAATATTTAAACCTAGTGGTCTGGTGAAACGGAAACAAGTGAGTATAAGGTTAAGTGTTAGGCTGTGTTCACTTCATAGAAAGGAATGAGGGGAGAATGGAATGAAAAATTATATAGAAGTTTTAAGGAGAAAAAAAGAAAGTATGAAATAATAGGGACAAAATATGGATGTAGTTAAACTTCTTGTGAGAAAGTAGGTAAAGAAACATGATGTAGAGATGGAATGAGCATTCTTTCCAAAACATGTGGGTTAGAATTATAGTTAAAATAGTATGATTGGAATGATTGAAGGAATGAAAAATATATACATTTTCTTTAAGCAACACCATTTTAGAGTACAAAATTCATTCCATTCTCCCTCCATTCCATTCATGCCAAGTGAACACAACCTTAGTGTAGGAATATCACATGGAATCCTTGGGAGCTACAGACAAAAGGTTATCTACTAGTATGGTTTTAGAAGCAATGCTTAATAGTTCACTGCTATACCTTACTTATCGGAGTTGTACTACTTCAAGGCATTAGTAAACTATATTTGGCTTAATGCCCTTTTAACCCTCGATGTTTGAGGATGTGTACCGATGTGGTCTCAATGTTTTAACTCGGCTGATTCAACCGTCCAAATATTCGATATATTCCGAATAGCCCTCCAACTAACTTGAATTTGAGTTCCTCTCAAGTGACAATGGCTTTTTGATTCAAGTTCAATTTCAAGGTGTACGCTTAATGCTTAATTTGTTGGTTTTGATCAGGACAAAAGGGACAGAGTGAGAGAAATTCTCTAAGATAGCATTATCTTTATAGTTTATAGGTTAGCAATAATAGATCTATTAATAATGATTTATCAAAGATAAAGGGGCAAATTAATTTATAGGTCCTTGAACTATTGACGTTTTATTGTCTAGGTCCCTGAACTAAAGATTCCGTATTTCAGGTCACTTAACTTTTCTATTTTCTGATCTAAGTCCTTCCGTCAAAAAGATTCTAACGGTGTTAATTAGGGTTCTTGAGTTTCATACAGATCAAAGCAATTTTGAAGGTGTTAGTGATATCCAAACTCAAAGTTCAAATAGTCAAATTGAAGCTTGAATCACTAGCGACACTCATATGACAACAATTTTCACAAATTAGATTTAATTTTAAAAAACCCCAAATTTGACCATAAATTTAGTGTTCTTTATCGAATTTAGTGACCTAAATTTATAAAATTTTAAATTGAACATAATTTTTGAAAATTGGTGTCATATGAGTGTCGCCAGCGACTCAAGCTTCAATTTGACTACTTGAACTTTGAATTTGGATATCACTAACACCTTCAAAATTGCTTTGATCTGTATGAAACTCAAGAACCCTAGTTAACACTGTTAGAATCTTTTTGACGGAAGGACTTAGATCAGAAAACAAAAAAGTTAAGTGACCTGAAATACAGAATCTTTAGTTCAGGGACCTAGACAATAAAACGTCAATAGTTCAGGGACCTGCAATTTAATTTTCCCAAGATAAAGAAGCTCTGCCCTTCTTTAAGTTGCAAGAAATCATAATATAACATGGAAAAAGTCCTAGCCATGTGGTCAGATGAACTATCCTAGACATGTGGCAGCTCTAAAATACTTCATGCTGACCAATTCACCCTTCAAAATATTCACCTTCTGCTGGTACGTTCTTCAATTCAGCATAGCAGTAGGATTGCATAGTCATTATGAATTAATATGCTTGCAAGTGGTAGTTATTACTGATAAATGTTACTCTTAAAGAGATTCTTCCTCTACGAGTTAAGATTTTGGATGAGCCGGTTATTCAACAGTAATCAAGAGTTATCAAGGTGTCGAGATTAAGACTTGAGTAGTTGTTGAGCACGGTTGAATAACTTAATAAGTGGTCAAGAGTTTATCTTCTGTTGTCCCTGGATTTGAATAAACATGCATGCGTACCATATGTTTTGAAGAAACAAGTGGGCTATATTCATAGCTGTGACCACTGTATGATATATCAGAAATCTAAATCTTTAGTTAGATTACATAGATTATCAGTGGTTGAAGATGTATACAAGTCTAAAACTATGAGACCAGCAAAGTGTATTATTAATAGCTAGCTAGCATGTGGTATGTCGGCTGAATGATTATACAGTGGATTTTGTTGTAGTAGTATTGATGACACCTGATATTTTGATGTAGGACCAGAGAAGAAATAGTACCATTTCTAATGAAGGAAGTAGTCCATAATTGTAAGCAAGGGAATAAGTTAGAAGCTGTGAATTAGATGAGAAGTTACTAGGAGAGCATGTAATGATTGATCAGGTGATAGGAAACCTTGACAGATTCTTAATGAAAAAAGAACACAGTACTAGTGTGCTGAAAAGGGATGGGGGCCATATATGCATGTAATCTCTTCCTGCATTTGCAGAGTTGCAGTGAGTGTGTTTTGTAGAGTAACTTGTTTTTTGTTCTAAATAATTGACAAGATATACTGCTCTCAGCCTCTGACCGGGACGACTTGGACATTATAACAAAAGTTTATCACAGGTTAATTGTATTCCTGCTAGAGAACTCCAAGTCTCCAAGGAATATCACCCTCAGAGAAATCTTTCTGATTTCTAGATAGAGGTTTAATATTCAAAGTTATCAAAGTGAAAATAGTGGGATACTTGGTGTAAAAGTTAGGTGGGAAAGTTAATTTTATATTTTTTTTTTTGACAATGCAGGCTTATATGCCTTACAAATTAGTATATGTTCTAATAATTCTCGGGGTGAGCCAGAGTCGAACCCGATGTCCGGGGACAACAGAGGATGTGCCCGCCACTTGGGCTATCCAATCGTGCTAGTATTATTTTATATTTAAAATAATGAGATACTTGGATAATAAGTTATGTATGATATTATCTTAGCATCTAAAATTAGTATGTGGTATTAAATTTTTGCCAAAGGTCCAATTAGTTTTCGCATTCACACCAACAAAAATAAGGATTTAGATTTTTTTCAAAAAAGGAAAATAATTAAATTATGAAAGGCCACGCGGCATCTACATGTATAATCGAAATTGAACAAATACATAATCATATCGCCGTTGTATCTTTCCTTCTTCGACAGGCAACCAAGCGATTTTTTGAAAAGATATGTATATGCCGTAATACTCCCAATATTATTTTGAGCAATCGACCATAAATACATCACCATATAAACTTTTGTCATTAAATTAACATCATGATAATATTCTTGTTTTTGTGACAAAACAAGAGGACTAGGAAGATGAGTATTCTCTAAAGATAGCGGATTTTATTGGGTTGGTGACAAGTGCCATCGAACGTGACCGGAAGTGAGGGTGTTAGAAGTCGAATGGTCCATTCGCGTGCGAGAAAAATATGGCAGCGGTGGTGGTCGAAGAGGAGGATGGTGACGGCGGCTATTTGATGATCAAAATAGGATCCCGGAGTCGGTTCCACAAAGGAAGTGTAAATTATGACTTAATTGATTGATTAAGAATGTTGATTGTGCCTTAATTAAGAGATTAATGTTTTTATTAATTGTGCCTTAAGGGCTTAATTGTCTCAATTATGAATTATCATAAGGAAAATGCTAGGGACCCCAAATATTTATCCCAAATTTTTTTCCCAAATGATGTGGCGAAATTTCATTGGTTGCATTCATTTCCATAATAATGAGGCCCCCCTTGCAGATTCATCAATCACCCAATCAAATTTCGCCACTTATTATCCACGTCATTTGGTAACAAAATTTGGGAAAAAAATTTGGGGTCTCTAGCATTGCCCTTATCATAATTGTCTTTTTTTGTTCTTCTCATTTGCTTACAAGTTTTTTAACTGTGACACGTATTTTGAGGTGGATATAAAATATAGGTTCATAATTTTTTTTAAATAAATTGTTGTTTTGTACAAAAATGTAAACATTAAACATTTATTTAGAAAAAAAATTAATAATAAAACTATATTTTAAGAAAGTTTGAAAATATATATCAAACTCTTTTTTGATATAAACAATTGAGAGACCGTATGTGCTAGAAAATCGAAACAAAGTTTCCCCGTATTTGAGTGAATTAAAATAGAGTTTTCCAGGAAAAAAGCTCCTGCTGGCTGCTGTTGCCTGCTAGCCATCTTTGATGATTTATAGTAGTCCATATATGGCATCTGTGCATGGTAAATAAAAAGTTAAAAGTCCAGTTTTGCTAACCCATGTATTGTATGGGCTTGGTTCAAAAAGTCTGCTTACCAAGATGCTGTTTATTATTTTATACTAGCCTATAAACCGTGCGAAGCACGGGCGACTATATTTTTTTAATTTTATCATTTATAAGCTTAATATCATTTTATTAGTGTTTTATTATTAATTAAATAAAATTGTATTAAATTTTATTACCGATTGGTTATATTCATCTATATTATAAATTAGTGAATAAACAAACCAAACCTTAATCAAGTGTGTATATTATGCATATAGAGAGAGAGAGAGAGTACATAAGGTGAAGAAAAACAATTCTATTTAAGGTCTTCAAATGTAAGGTAGAGTTAGGACTTAGTAAGCCTCTTGATGTCCTTTCTCTCAAGTTTTTCCCTTTATAGAATTAGGTTAGCATGTTCGAAGAAATGAAAAGTTGCACTCTGTCAAAATTAAGCAATAGTATTATGTAAGCCAACTTAAAGAAATTTAGAACATCACTTACTATTTTACTTATATCACTTGCCTCGAGTAGCGCAGATTATATTTCATATTTTAAGGATAGAATTGTCTCTGGCATCACAAATTGAAAATTTAATTTTGGGCCGAAATCTATACTATATTATTAAAGCCAAATTTAAAGTCGAAAAATTAAAAGTTTGGTCGGTTGCTACTCTGGCCGAAATACATGCTTATCTATGTAACTAATTATTCTTTTTAACTTTGGGCCAAAATACATGCCTATCTATATAACTAATTATTCTTTGAATTAAAATATGTTATCTTTTTAATGTTTTCTAACTAAAAAAACTCAATCTTTTAAAATAATATCGAACAATATAGTAATTACCTTTTTAACTAAAACACGTTAATTATATTTTTTAAGATTTACTAACTAAAAAAGACCGATCTTTTACAATTAACACGGGCGACATATATATATATATATATATATATATATATATATATATATATATAAAATATTATCAATATATTATTATTATTATTATTATTAAATAAATGGTGATATTTGTCGATCAAAATATATTAACGTTTTCTTTAAATACTCTGCTCTCAATTTAAAAGTAATATTACAAATCTATACTATACTATATATTTTGTACTATTAAAAGAGAAACATGAAAAGTTCACTTGGTCGGTCGAGTTTGAGTTTACGCTTCTCTTTAACTTATAATATATATTTTATACTGTACAAATTATGTTCTATGGTTCTATTTTAAACATTTGTTCTCTCTTTAACGCTACCCAATACAGACTATTAATTACTAAATATTAAAAGGTTGATTGGGTTGTTTATATCTGTTTATGGGTATTCTTAAATTATAACATATAAAAAATATAATATATTTTAACATTCTCATTATATATATATATATATATATATATATATATATTTGACTTAATTTTAGATTATAATTTGACGGATTTAACTATTAAGAATTTATTCAGCTGTTAAATAAAAGTTATTTTTAATCATATTATTATATCATAATTTTACTTTCAAAAAAATTAGTTAAATCTAAAATATATATGATAATGTAATAAATATTATAACCGCCCGTGCATTGCACGGGTTTTAAGCTAGTTAATATTATAAAAGTATATACAGATAGATAATAAAAATATTTATCATTTATACTACCAATTTATAAAATATATAATATCATAACAGCTAAAATTTTAAGAAAAAATATATCAGTGGGTTAATATAATTTAATCAAATTTCAAATTATTAGAATTTTAAATTATAAATAGTAAATTTTGAGATATATATATATATTACTCCGTACTTCGCAGGGGTACATTATATATTAGGCCAAGGTAGGAATCAATATTTTTAAACTGGAGTAATTTTTGTATACACTAGGGAATTTTGCCCGCGCGTCGCGTGCGGGGACTCTCGTAAAAATTTATTACTTTTATTAACATCGTTAAATTCAAAAAATGGGAGAGAATTATACGTGTGTAAATATTTTAGCGATAAAACAAAGTTAAACCCTAGGAAATTTTGGTTGCCTTATGTGTACTTAGACCCTAGTAAAAATTTTATTATTTTTATTAACTTCATTAAATTCAAAAAATGATATAGAATTAGACATGTGTGTATATTGCATCGATAAAAACACTACTAAACAACTATACAAATTAACAAAAAGTTGGTCTGGACTTTTAAAAAACAATATTAATGTAAATGTTAAATTACAAAACATAGCATAAGGAGCACACACATATTCCAGTTGTCTGTATGTCTATTGTCTACCTGTGTAATGTCACTCAAAGGATGTATAAACCTTAGCACCAAACTTAAACTCTCAACTGTACACGTGCAACTCAGTTCTCTTCCTAACCATATTATACACGTGTAACTCAGTTCTTTTCCTAACCAAATTGTACACGTGTAACTCACCAATTAAATTGCGACACATCCCGTAAAGAACAATGAAGTTTATTATTTTAAGTTAAAACACCTTCATGTCAGCCCTTAACCCGACACCGAGCTTGTTTAATATAGGTTGTAAAGTAAGAATGCAATCTCTGGGTTGTAAGCAGAGCAACATATTACCATATATTTGTATGTATAATCAACAGAAATTTGACATTCAGAGGTACGCAAGAAGTTGCCACCTTTATTATGAAGTTCATACTTAATTGTTCTTATGTTGTATTACAAAAGATGCTAAGAATTACAAAGCTTAGTTTAAGTAGGACGCTACAGCCATGTTGGGTTCTTCAAAGGAGTAACAACAGCCTTAACTTGCAGGTAATTATTTAAATTATATATTCCCTTTTCTCTTCCTTGTCCACTTTGCTTGTATCCACCAAATGGTATTGCAGCATCAAAGACAT
Source organism: Daucus carota subsp. sativus (assembly GCF_001625215.2). Classification (NCBI taxonomy): domain Eukaryota; kingdom Viridiplantae; phylum Streptophyta; class Magnoliopsida; order Apiales; family Apiaceae; genus Daucus; species Daucus carota. Next base: position 12,580,602 of record NC_030387.2, read on the forward strand.
CAAAACAGTTAACATATATGGTTACAGCTTTCAATGCACGTGTCAAGGTGTTAGCAACGTCTATGTTATGTGTAAAAACTCCAGCGGCTAGACCAAAAGATGTTCAATTTGCCCTTTTGATGACCTCATTAAGATCCCTGTAGAGACATGGATGTACAAATATTGTGTATGAATGACTTTTGTACTCACTTGCACTTTAGAATGGATTGCACTGGGCCAGATATCTCATCTTCTGCAATAATCATGTTGTCCTAATAGCGACACAGTCAAGAATCTTACTATGTTCACTTTGTCTTTCATCTTGAATTCTGGTAAAATATGGTTTTAGCAATCTAACCTGGACGCCTGAGAAAACAGTTGGTTGTACGTAGATGCCTTTGGATCCGAATCCCTCTTTATGTTTTGGCTATAGATGACTATACCATCTAAAACCATGAAACAGAGTATACCCTGCCATCATCAAATTGAGCCCGATAAACACGTCCAGTGGATCCTTCACCAATAAGATCCTCAACATTAAAGCTATAATGTCCTGTTACCATTACTATAACTTGTTACTGTCAAAAAGAACTGAGCTTGCGAGCACAACTTATATTTTAACAAAAAACTTTCTTACAGAAATCACAGGATTTTGCAATAGCAGTCGCCGATGTAAGAGGACATATTTCTCATATTGTGGTATGTGGTACAGTTCATGACACAGTTGAAAAGAAAAGATTAGGTTCAATTAAGTACATAAGTACCAGTCGAGGAAACTCTGGATACATAATGCAATATAAATTTAACTGAAATGGTATAAAACCTTAACTCTGGATATACATTGCAACAAAACTTTAAATAAAAAGGTATAAAACCTTCAGTGGCACCAAACTATAGCACACTTGTTTTGGCATATGAACTTCTCAGTAGCCAATCTGTCATACGTATCAGTAGGTAGAGCATAAGATAGTCATCTATAGCCAAACATAAAGAGTAACTGATAATCTTGGCAAAAGCTTTTAATTTTTGATAAAAGCTGGCACTGTACCTAACCTGTACTGGCTTTGGCCGGTAGAACAACAGTCAGTATCTCCTAAACATGTTGAGATCTAAGAATTTGTTATCACTCCCATCTAACTAAGTTATTGTACTTGTAAAATCATTCTACTCATAAACGTGTGGCATTTGTATTAACTAACATACATACAATGTAGAGTGAGATAGATTAAATTCAAATATCACATAAAACCCGAGTCCTATTGTCAATTTCGATATCATGGATACAATAAATTTACGCTTGTGAATATTAAGGTATGTCGTCAGCTATGATTTGAGTGTTTCTGCACGATAGTATAAAATGACATTAGATGCAGTCAAGTAAACTTAAGTGAATACATTACCTGAGTAATAATAGCGATGGAACTATCTTCCTATATTTTGGTAACCTACCAAATCCCTCATGCCTCACCAGTTTAGATGCTTGCAATACTGATTCATCCTCGTGAACCTTAAAAAGTAAGAAAACTGTTAGCACACAATCAATTATTAATCGCAAAGTAATGATTTCATTGAGAGATCAGATATGCACATGAATTTCTTACTCAACGAAACAATACACTCTATAATTTATTTCTTATCTAAACACATGCTGTAGGGGTTTTTCTAGATTTTCTACCCTGCCTAATTATAAACGGTCATAAAATCTATTAATAAAAAAGTACAAAGATTCTAACCAATTAAACTTGGCATTCCACTTATAACTAAACAACCAAATTACTGGAAAACAGGATATGTTAATACAAAATTATCTTGCTACTTAGCTATCTTTAATAAAAACACATTAGACCCAAGAGCCACATTGACAAAATACATTTACCCATTTCGTTAAAAACTAAAATTAGTTGCCTGGATTTTTACTTACAATTTGAATCTCTATTTGAACACCTGTATCAAATGACATAGTTATGTTAATGCTGCTGGATGATGTATAGTTTTGAAATTTCTATTATATATATCTGAGAAAATTGAGCCGAAAATTATATTTTGCAGACATAGATTACTACACTCGTCTAGTTAGTATTATATATTTGTTTGAGAATCTACCTTAACCCTTAAGTTAATAACTGCAAGAGGCTTCATCAGTTCGTCTTCCTGACTCGCCATGTCCCATGTCATGGTTTAAATCCGGGCAAAGTACTCTATAATGAATCAAGATCAGAATATCCAGAATCAGTGGATTGAGTACTTAAGGCTTGACAGAAATATTTTCAGAAAATCATAACTTACTCATTTTTAATGAATATCTTCCCGCCACTCACTATGGAACTTCTGCAAAAGAAGTTTCAATATCCTCATCAAGAACATTTGCTCTCTTCTTGCTAACTGCTTTAAAGGAGATAGTCTTGGTGCAGCCTTTCTGTTTACACCTTTCTTTTTCAGCTTCTTCTACTCTTCATCCAAAGCATCTCCTGACATACTTCTTAATAAAGTTTTAGAATAGGCCAACAATATTTACATAGTCATGAGCTCCGTTATCATGTAAAATTGCAGTTCTCTTGGCATATTTGGACTGAGCTCCAAGCTCATACCCGAAATACTTGGTTGTATAAGCAGCAGGTCTGCCTTGGCAATATCAACCATTTTAACATCAGTTTGATGCCATTTCCTCGACATTTAATCTTTGTTATCATTCTTGGCATCTTATACCTATAAAAGGCATCATCTTTGTTTTCAGCATCAATGTTAAATGATTTGAAATAGCACTGGAAAAATAATGTAATACAGAAGGTAACCTGAATTCATCCTGAGAAACAACCATGAAAAAGAAAATTGACCGTTATATCAATGCCTGAAAGAAAATCTCAGAAAGTAATAACATATAAGCATCTCAAGTTCTGCAAAAGATAAATATCAGAATTGGAGGTAATTTAACCAAATGACTTGGCAAAACAAAAACTTTTAGTAAGTGTGTTTGGTTGTGTATATTGTATTCACAAAGGTCAATTCATGCACAAAGATTGATGAAGTCAATAAGCAAAACAAACAATTTGCATCCTAATAATGCAGCTCCAAATACATTGCACAAAAAAGTTTAAAACAAAAAACATATATGGTTCAATGTCATGAACAAAACAGAACTACTACTAATCACCAGAACTTAACAATAATTATATTTTAAGTTTACCAATCAATAGAATACATAATTACTCAACTCATTATAACAAAAAATATTAAATCTGCTTACTTGCTATTTTTTTTAAAACAAATCAGTGTTTTTCACTTTAGTACCTGATTTGGGAAGACAATTCTTGTAGAAACATATTATGAAATAACATCACAGATTTAACCTATAATTTATGCTAAAGACACAACACACTCGGCGTATATATAATATATCTCGTACCATTATTAGCTTCTGTATCCCCGTGATCAAGTCTAAAACGATCATGAGTCAGTATAAAGATAAATGATGCTTTTGGTATGCAGACTGGACAATTTATAAAAACTATCACATATGCAGACCTTAAATTTTTAATCCGTGACACCTTAATTATTAGTTATCGGATTAATTGGCCGTGTGTTTCCAGATCGCATAGGATTGTCGTAAACTTCTCCAATTTCAGTAGAGGATGCAGGTAGGCAAGTTAATGCATGGACAACTTCCAGGACACCATATAAATCTCAAATGCAGATTATAAATTGAAAACCAATAACAATTTATTCGCTTCTGAATGTGTGAGGATAAATTAAACAATAAAAAAGATAACTCGGATCAAAATAAAAGGACAAATGAGGAACATACTTTATAGAAAGAACTACCAGCATCCAGATAACCCAGACCATCCAAATTATTATAACTTTCATTATATACTGTAATAGCAAAAACACAAACATGAAATATTGTATCTAGCTACCTATTCAAACTAAACCCAAAGTTAAGGCACTACATGTAAATTCACATTTCGAAAGACCTATTAAATCAACAGTTAAATGTCTAGATGGGTAGCAATGAGGGTAACAGCTAGTTGGTGGATAGTAAAAACCTTGCTCTGCAGCTGAGTGTTCACCAGTCCCACCTTCCATGGACCTACCGGGTTTGCTCGATGAGATGCCAGAAGATGTATGAGATGGTATTACATTTTAAGTGCATCCTGAGAATAAATCAACAGAAACTCGGGTTATTAACTTATTGCAAATTAATTGAAAAAATTTAACACTAAAGGCAAGCATCAATTAAGATCATACACTTAATAGAATTATTATTGCACAATACCAGACAAAGTACATATAATTAAATTCATTGGAAGAGATAGCAGAAAAGAAGAATACAGGCACTCTATTACACAACTGCACAATCACCATGAATAATAACAATAAGCTTGTCTTCAGAACAAAGGTCCCTTGGCAGGCCATGGAGCTGCATCGGATCTTGACTTAAAAGCGGAGCCAAACATGCTCTAAAACAACTCAAAACACTATTAAAAGATTTTATCTTGAAACAAACATGTAGAGAGTAAGTGTGTGATTACTAAGCCTCTCGTGACAACGGAGCCAGCAAGCTGAGTGATCTAGTAGAAAACTAAAGTATATATTATAATCAAATAGTTACATATCAGTGTCCAACAGCAGCATTCGAGGAAAACTAAAGTAATTGTCCTCATCAATCAAAACGTTATCAGATCCTGTGCAATTATGACCCATACAATAGGAGAGCTACCCGTAGCAGTGCTGAGCTATAAAGAGCGGAAATCGAGTAAGACAGGGCAGACTGTAACATCACTTAACATCTCACTTATTTTGACTCTGTTTTACATGATTTAAGGGTCTATTTTATGTAACTTTTCGCAAAGATTTCAAATATACAATTTGTTTTGCAGTCTGATATCAATAGAGAGTAAATTAAAAGTACACGAGTGTACCGTAGAGAGTAAATTGAAAGTATGAGGGTACCACTGGTACAAGTCAAAAATGCGATGGTACCATTGAAAAAAGCCTATTTTATGAGTGTACCATCAAGAATTTCCCTATTTATATTAATTCTTTTATAAATGCATGTGAATTTAATTTAGTTTATAAACTAAAATAATATATTAAAATTTTAACTTACAAGTAACTTTGTAATTCGAGACAAACAAACTAAATACCAAAATTTTGAAAATCTGGATCCTAATTTTTGGGGTTCGTAGACTTCTCTCTCTGCCTTAGAAAACATCATAAACAAACAAGTTAACACTCAACATCACTATAGGCTGAAATAGGATGCTATGGTGGTGGTCTTTTTGTTCAACTTGAGGTAGCCGCTGTCAAATGGGACTTTGTGTAGAAAGTTGCGAGGATTGTTAGCTTGGCTCCTGCAAGATTATTATAGTAATATTCAATGGTCATTTGTGTTTACAAATCTCAGAATTTCCGACGTCCAGTTTTGACTTTAAAAATAATACTATACATTTCTTATTTAAATATATGAATGTCGGTCCTACTATTTTCTACTGGCTCGGTAGATTCAAATTATTTAGTGCCAACTTTTCCAATGCATGTTCATGCATTTATGTTTAGAGTTTTAGTCTAAATTTGTATGTCAAACCTTTCTGATTAAGACGATGCTTTGTGATTCTTATCTGCCAAATTCAGATATAGATATCTATATTATTAATTTTATACACAAAGAAATGTGTAAATATCATCAATGACACATATTATATTTATTTGTAAGAGTATACTAATTATTTACTTTTAAAATTTGAATCTCTTAATAAATATAATATTTGTAATAATTTTGTTTTATTAGTGTCATACAAAAAGATTGACTTTCTTTTTGGCCTTAAAAAATGTCAATCTTTTTATATAAAAATTTAACGTGACGTTGAGAATGTGGATAAGCACGGCAATTCACCAAATTTCTTAATTAAAATAAACAATAAATATTTATATTATATTCGGTAAACTAGTACCCTTCAATATATTCAATTCGTCAGAGATACTAGCATACGACCAGGTGTGACCAGACGTATCCCAGTGTTGGATTTATCTTATGCATCATTTTTGAGAAGTATATAAAATTATTTATATATGTTTTTACAAAAAGTAATTATTTATTTTTGTTAAATAAGGAATATCAACCATCTCTCTAATATTTATTTCTAATAAAAAGATACTACCTACTTTCTATCAAAAAATAACTCTAATAATGACCTTTTAGTCGAAATTGTATTTGTGATTTAGTACAATTCTGTCCGTAATATAATATTGTAACTTATTTAAGATAAGCTGTTTATAATAGCCCTGTCCTCATTAAATGAAAATATCGATAGAAGAGGACAAGGTCTATCACTTCTTTGTGGTCCCGCCAATCCATCCAACATAATTGCAGCATGGTGATGAGGTTCTGAGTTCTTACAAGTTACCATAACGTACAAGGTAATGCTATTATATTTGCCCTTTCTTTGTTTTTCTACTTGTGTAACGCACACACAGCCAAGGCTCACACAGCCAAGGCTGTGTAGCAGCAGAGGGAAGACAGTTTTTTGTTCAAATGTCAAAGTCAGAGATGATGTTCTAGTTCCCACCTTTTTCTCGCTACATAAATTAGTAATACCAGTCACATGTATTTTTCCTCAGCTGACAGATTTTATATTCAACTAATCCCATCTGATTTTATATTTTATGATATTTCATCATTATTGTGTATCTCGGTTTCTACGATTTCTGCTAATCTCACATCATTAAATTTCAACATACAACCCGATTTTTTTTCTCCTAAATTCTAAAACAGAATTTCGAATAAATTATAAAAACAAGTCATATATTATAAACATACTTTAGTTTATATCCAGGGACTGCATATTACGTAGAAATTCCGGAAATTGGACTTCTAAACCGGACCAAACAACCTCGTAATATCAAAAATTTTTGTCCTGAAAATAGACGGTCATTTTAATTTAGGGTGAATATTACAGACAATTATATATTTTTTGAGAGCAGTATTTCTAAGCGTGAGTTTTTTCCTTCTCGATATCAATGTCCTTTATATAATGTGTATTATGTGTTAACTAGCGAAAAAAGCCGCGCTTCGCGGCGGCGTGATAAATTTTGATATGAATCAGTATTATAATACCATAGAAATTATTTTGAGTCATCTTTCCGTTAAACATATCACAAATAAAAAATATTATAATTGGTATAAAAATTTGTTTAAGTGACCATATTTTCAAACACAATACTAATAATAAAATTAGTTTGAACCTCCTTCCCGTCAAAGACAATATTAATCCATAATTATTGTTTTTATGATAAAATTAAATACTATAATTTAGATCAAAATTAGTTTGAGCCGCTCTCTTATCAAACACAATACCAATAACAAAACATTATAATTTATATATTAGTTTGAGTCGCCTTACTGTCAAACACACACTAATAAAAATTATTCTAATTATGATAAAATCAAAAATTATAATTGGACAAAAACTATTTTGAACTGTGGTCCCGTTTTAACAAAAATATATATTATAACATAGATAAAAAATTATTTTAGCCACTTTCTCGTCAAACATAATACTAATAGAAAATTTATTATTATTTAGATAAAAATTAGTTTGGGCCGCCTCCCGTGCCCGTCAAACACAATACTAATTAACATTATCATAAAATCAATATATGATTCCTATTTTATATGAATTATTTTATATGTTAATTATTTTTATTTTTTGACTCCTTTTATTAGTTTAAAATTATTATTCTTTTATGGTTCTAATATTTTTGGTATTAGTTTTTTAATGATTATTATCTTTAAAATCCTTTATTTTCTATTCGAAATTTAAGAAAATTATAAGACTAAATCGGAAATAAAAATTGTACGTATTACCTTACAAATCTTAAATATAAATTGTATTTTATCTATGATTATTAGTTTAAATATATATAATCATATTACTTTTGGCATTCCTAAATAATAAAAAAATTGTATTACCTCTAGAATTCGAAAAAAAAAAATTTGTATTAACTTTTGGAATGCTTCAAGTTGATTTTTTAAATTATAACTATAATTGGATAAAAATTATTTTGAACTGTGGTACCGTTTTAAAAAACAAATATTATAACATAGATAAAAAAATTATATTAGCCAATAACCCGTCAAACATAATACTAATAGAAAATTTATTATTATTTAAATAAAATTTGTTTGGGCCGCCTCCCGTGCCCGTCAAACGCAATACTAATCAAGAATCATTTACATTATTATAAAATCAATATATATTTCCTATTTTATATATCCTATTTTTTTGTTAATTATTTTTATTTTATGATTCCTATTTATTACTTAAAAATTATTACTCTTTTATGGTTCTAATTTTTTTGCTATTAGTGTTTTTTAATGATTATTATCTTTGCAATCCTTTATTTTCTATACGAAATTTTAAAAAAAATTATAAGACTAAATTAATAATAAAAATTGTACGTATTACCTTACAAATCTTAAATATAAATTGTATTTTATATGTGATTTTTAGTTTAAATAAATATAATCCTACTCTTTTTAGGATAACTAAATAAGAAAAGAATTGTATTATCTTTAGAATCCAAAAGGAAAAAAATTGTAAATAAAAAAAAAATTGTGCCATCTTTAGAATTCAATAAGAAATACTAAATAAAAAGGAAAAGAATTGTATCATCTTTAGAATTCAATAAGAAAAGAGTTGTATCACCTTTAGAATTCTTAAACCTGATTTTTTGAATTATAATTATATTTTTTTTCCGAAATTTAAGAAAAATTAGAAGACTGAATCGAGCAATTCTAGAGACGCCCGCATCCTCCTTTATATATATATATATAGTGAAAAAAGCCGCGCTTCGCGGCGGCGTGATAAATTTTGATATGAATCAGAATTATAATAGGATAAAAATTATTTTGAGTCATCTTCCCATTAAACATATCATAAATAAAAAATATTATAATTGATATAAAAATTTGTTTAAGTGATCATCCTGCCAAACACAACACAAATAAAAAAATTAGTTCGAACCCCCCTCCCGTCAAAGACAATATTAATCCATAATTATTATTTTTATGATAAATTAAATATTATAATTTAGATCAAAATTAGTTTGAGCCGCTCTCTTGTCAGACACAATACTTATAACAAAACATTATAATTTATATATTAGTTTGAGTCGTTTTAGTGTCAAACACAATACTAATAAAACTTATTCTAATTATGACAAAATTAAAGATTATTTTGAATTGTGAAACAAAAAAATATATTATAACATAGATAAAAAATTATTTTAGCGACTTTACCGTCAAACATAATACTAATAGAAGATTTATTATTATTTGGATAAAAATTAGTTTGGGCCGCCTCCCGTGCCCGTCAAACGATATACTAATCAAGAACCATTTACTTTATCATAAAATCAATATATGATACCTATTTTTTATATATTATTTTATTTGTTAATTATTTTTATTTTTTGATTCCTATTTATTAGTTAAAAATTATTATTCTTTTAATAAAATTATTTTAACGGCTTTCCCGGCAAACATAATACTAATAAAAAATTTATTATTATTTAGATAAAAATTAGTTTGGGCCGCCTCCCGTGCTTGTCAAACACAATACTAATCAAGAACCATTTACATTATCATAAAATTAATATATGATTCCTATTTTTTATATATTATTTTATTTGTTAATTTTTTTTATTTTTTGATGCCTATTTATTAGTTAAAAATTATTATTCTTTTATGGTTCTAATTTTTGTTGCTATCAGTTTTTTTTAATGATTATTATCTTTACAATCCTTTACTAAATCGATAATAAAAATTGTACGTATTACCATACAAATCTTAAATATAAATTGTATTTTATCTATGATTTTGTTAGTTTGAATAAATATAATCCTATTTCTATTTGGATTACTAAATAAGAAAAGAATTGTCTCATCTTTAGAGTTCAATAAGAAATACTAAATAAGAAAAGAATTGTATCATCTTTAGAATTCGATAAGGAAATAGTTGTATTACTTTTAGAATTCTTGAATCTGATTTTTTGAATTATAATTATAATTCCCGTCAAACATAATACTAATATTATTTTAGCCACTTTCCCGTCAAACATAATACTAATAGAAAATTTATTATTATTTAGATAAAAATTTGTTTGGGCCGCCTCCCGTGCCCGTCAAACACAATACTAATCAAGAATCATTTATATTATTATAAGATCAATATATGATTCCTATTTTATATATCCTATTTTATTTTGTAATTATTTTTCCGTTTTAACCAAAAAAAATTATAACATAGATAAAAATTATATTAGCCACTGTCCCGTCAAACATAATACTAATAGAAAAATTATTATTATTTAGATAAAAATTAGTTTGGGCCGCTTCCCGTGCCCGTCAAACACAATACTAATCGAGAATCATTTACATTATTATAAATTCAATATATGATTACTCTCCAATTTTATTTCATAAATTCATATTTTAAATTTAAATTTCATCTGAAATTTATTATATACAAATATGTGTCCAGATGGAATCTTAAATCCGGGCTTCTTAGTAACAAATAATAGTTTAATTAGTATTAAGTAATTCTTTTATCATAGATGATGGCATACATGACATGTTCGGCCTATCTTCTTTTATGAAAATACAAACTTATTTTTGAGAAACAATATCATATTTATATAATATTTTTTAATATAAAGAACTTAAGATATATCTAGTATGTTTTATTTATAAAAAAAGCAACTTCCAACGTATATCTTTTCCAGAAACAAATTATCAATTTTTCAAAAGGAGCACTCAATAACTTTAAAAGAAATGTGTACACGTACACGAAAAGTACACGACACGACACGAATTGCCACGTCTAATATTAATCCATAATTATTATCTTTAAGATAAAATTAAATATTATAATTTAGATAAAAATTAGTTTGAGCCGCTCTCTTGTCAAACACAATACTAATAACAAAACATTATAATTTAGATATTAGTTTGAGTCGCTTTACTGTCAAACACAATACTAATAAAATTATTCTAATTATGATAGTTTAAAGATTATAACCAGATAAAAATTAATTTGAATTGTGGCACCGTTTTAACAAAAAAAATATATTATAACATGGCCAAAAAATTATTTTAGCCATTTTCCCATCAAACATAATACTAATAAAAAATTTATTATTGTTTAGATAAAAATTAGTTTGGGCCGCCTCCCGTGCCCGTCAAACACAATACTAATCAAGAATCATTTACATTATTACAAGATCAATATATGATTCCTATTTTATATATCCTATTTTATTTTGTAATTATTTTGAACCGCCATTTTAACAAAAAAAAATAATAACATAGATAAAAATTATATTAGCCACTTTCCCGTCAAACATAATACTAATAGAAAAATTATTATTATTTAGATAAAAATTAGTTTGGGCCGCCTCCCGTGCACGTCAAACACAATACTAATCAACAATCATTTACATTATTATAAAATCAATATATGATTCTTATTTTATATATCCTATTATGATAAAATTATAGATTATGATTGGATAAAAATTATTTTTATAACTTTCAAAAATAAGAATTGTATTTTTAAATTATATTTGTTCAATAATTGTTATCTTGAATAAATAAAACACAGGGCCATCTTTGCTTCTTTTTTTTTCTTTTTGCAAGCAATACAAATTAAGTTGGTGATAATCCTGACCGTTCAAGATGATGACGATGAGCTAATCAAAAATAAAAATTGTATTAACTTACATTACAAATTTTAAATATAAATTGTATTTTATCAATAATAGCTAGCAATCCTATTACTTTTAAGATTTGTAAATAAGAAAAAAAATTGTATCATCTTTAGAATTCGATAAGAAAAAAGTTGTGTTACTTTTAGAATTCTTGAACCTGATTTTTTGAATTATAATTATATTCTTTTATCCGAAATTTAAGTAAAATTAGAAGACTGAATCGAACAATTCTAGAGACGTCCTGCATCCTCCTTTAAAATAAGAAAAGAATTATATCATCTTTAAAATTCGATAAGAAAAGAGTTGTATTACTTTTAGAATTCCTGAACCTGATTTTTTGAATTATAATTATATTTTCTCTCCGAAATTTAAGAAAAATCAGAAAACTGAATCGAGTCATTCTGTAGACGCCCGCATCCTCCTTTATATTTATATATGATGTGTTGCAGGTAAATATATCTTCTTGACACAGGTGAGATTCTTGATACTCAATATGTCTTTTAATAATCGGATATCGAAAAATACATTCGTGATGATACCTCTTGTTTGATAAGGAGATAATGGGGTAATAATGCTATAATAAATAACCTTCTATATACACTATAATCTTATTAATTAAAATATTTCAAACTAATATATAATTAATGTTATACTCCCTTTGTTCCTCTAGGTAGTTTACCTTGAGTGAGGATAGTTTGGCACGCATATTGTAAATTATATTTTAATTATTTTTTTGAATAAAAATTTGATGTTTGAATTTTTATACATCGAAGAAAAATCTCAAAAATAAGTAACGAAACCATGTTTTATAAGAGTTTTAAAATACGTGTCGAGTAGTTAAAAAAACGTAATGAAATGAGAGTGACGGAGGAATACTAAATTTAGATAATCCGATATTATCTTTTCTCCAACTGAGTTTTTAAACCTGTTCCAATCTATAACGGGGGAGGATAATACTCCATTGAATAGGGGTAAGCAGGAAAAACCGAAACCGCAAAAAAAACCTAAAAAAACCAAAAAACCACACCGAAAAAAACCAAACCGCAAATAAAACCGAAAATAACCGAGATAAAAAACCGAAATTAGTGGTGCGGTTTTATTTTCGGTTTTATACTAAAACCGCACCGAAATTAACCGAACCGAAATATATATATATATATATATATATATATATATATATATATATATATATAGGGTAGCACTCCATAGCATACCCTCTTATATGGAGTTACGTAGCACATCATTATAAATATATACATAATATATATTCTATTATATTTTTTATGAAATATAATTGCAAATTTTGATTATTAAACCGAAAACGAAGTTATAAATTTTTTTTATTCCAAAGATCATTTAAAATTACGCAATATCTCAACATGATTCTATAACAGAATAATAATCATCCAGAATTATTCTGTTGTAGAATCAGTTTCGAAAATATACTTTTTTTAATCAAATTTTAAGTGTTGAATTACTTAAAATAGATTTATTTTATAGTATTCTATATCAGAATCACGTTTTATATGTATTCTATAACAGAATTTATAATAAAATTGATGATTTATAGTGGCGCACTATGTAACTCTATATAAGGTGTCCCTCTCTGGAATGTTGGCCTATATATATATATATATATATATATATATATATATATATATATATATATATAGTAATAAAGCATTTTAGTCATTTTAAAATTTCACATCTAATTTTATATGGAGGTTCTTCTTCGTACTTGCATACTTGCTGAGTCACTTAAATAACCGGGCACCCAAATATTTGGAGGAACGCTTGATCGAAAACTAGGGCTATTGTGATTTGCCACAAAGTAGAAATATTTCTGCTGTTAATCTGCTGATCAAATTTTATTATGAAACTTATTCTACTTTTTTTTATTTATGTACTTTTTGAACATTTTTTTATTTGAATTTCATGATTAGTTGATTTTGGGTAATTTTATTGACTTGACATCATCTAATTTTTTGTCAAAATACGTATGTTTTAGTTTTTATTGTGTATTAAGGTTTTTTTAGATGAAAGTATGTAATGTTTCCTATATCCTTATATAGAAACAATAGTAAATAGTAACCGAACATATTGTACATGTTCATGAAAATTTTATATTTTTTTTAAAAAATTCATTATGCACAAGAGTAGCAAATAATAGTGGAAAAACCGAAAAAAAACCGCAACCGACTAATGGTTAACCGCAACCGAAAAACCGTTTTAATTGGTGCGGTTACGGTTAATGATGATTAACCGAACCGACCCGCATTCATCGGTTTGGTAACGGTTAATGTCCGGAACCGCACCAAACCGCACCATGCACACCCCTACCATCGAAGGTAGCAATGATATTTGTAAGCTGGAGTATTTTTAGGTATAAATTATAATATAATTATAGTTACAAAAAATATTCCAGGTGTACAAAATAGAAAAAAGTGTAATAAAAAGGGAAACAAGTGGATATGCATGAATATAATATTCGCAATATATACAACGGAAAGCATATTCCAAAAAACACGAAGGCGAAAAGTAAAATAAATTGATTTGGTTACGTGCTCTCTCTATCTCTCTGGCAAATACAATCAGTTAGAGTCTCTCTTTAGCTCTCTCTCCTACTTGCCATTTTTCTAATTTAGACGACTCATATATTTCCTAATTTAAAACCTTCAAATCCATCTTCTCTATACGTACACACTCTCTGTATCTATATCTTACAGATCATAAGCTTCCATGGATTCACCTGCTCAACGTCGCATTCAAGCTATTCAACAACACCTCATCTCCTCCCAAGATGAAGATTACCAAGCTTCGTCGCTCCGGCCTAATGAGACCGCCGGCGAGTTCGTCCTCGGTACTCTCTCTCTCTCCCTCCCCCTCTCTCTCTTCCTCTCTCTCTCTCCCTCCCTCCCTCTCTCTCTCTCTCTCTCCCCCCCTCTCTCCTACATATATTATATTACTCTGTGTCTTTGTAGTATTGAATAGTTATCTATTTTATATAGATTTTGAATTAGGAATTAATCCAGAAGCTATTGCACGTTCAGTTGTTTGATGAGTGTAGGCTGTTAGAAGATGTATATAGTTTTAGTCGGAGAACACGTCGGAATGATTTTTATGCACTTTTTGAATACAGTAGATACTCTAATAATCTCGTAATATGAATAATTTTTTTCTGCGGCAACATAATATATGTGCATAAAAGTCTTTAGTTTTGACGTATATATGTATATATTAATCGAAGTTTAACTGTATATTGTTCCGTTGTCGGTTATGATCCGGTCTATTTATATACAGTACTAACATGTTCTGATTTATGCATATATTGATCATCAGCTTTTGTGTTTGTATTGGAGCAAGTTTTTATGCTCTCCTTCCTTTTGAAATTTTAACTCTTTTTTTCAGAACTCATGTATTATGTACTACAGTAATAATTTACATGTAACTTAAATATTGGGCGTTGAAATCTGTTTGTTGATTTATCTGGATAAGGAATTTTTGTTGTAGTAGTTTATATAAATTATATATAATATGATTTGTTCCTTCTTACTTGCCTGTGACTTGATATTTCGGATCTTACTGGATTTAAACGCACTGCATACTGCTCTCATTTAGTTACACGATAAAAGAGCTAATTGGTCCAGAAGTCCAGTACAATGCTTTTGAATGGTACAAGTTTAAAATGTATTATAATAATTTAGTCAATCCACGACCAGCATGGGATAACATGACAAAAATAATGGAGCTAAATATATACAATTAAAGTTGATTCTAGTTAGTGCAAAGAAGAAAAAGCTTAATCCTATTTGAAAAGCAAAACACAGAGTTGAAAGCGGGCAGTTCCACGAATTCATAATGATTAATCAAGTATCTAAATCTTATCTGAAAATAAAGATGATAGATAAAATGGGGAGGTAAATGGAAAGAGTAAGACCTCTCTGAACTAGCTCATAATTAGTAAAAATTGCCAGGAAAGTGGACAAAACATCCTCTGCATTAAGGAAATGATTATCAAGCAACAAAAACATAAAGAATGTTAGCCATAAACTCATAATTTGTATTAGGCTTTCCAACAATTTTCAAGACCTGATACAACAGCTGAGACAACTACACACGAAACCACACTAGATACATGTAGGAACCTATCAGTAAAATCTCAAAGCCCTGTATCTTTGGAAATACTGCGAAGGTAAGATGCATACCAACTCAGACTATACTACAGGTAATAAAGTAATGACAACAAAATTTTTCTTTTAATTATTATAATTATATGGGGTTAGGCCCACCTTTTTTATTATGCGGCCTTGCCACTGGTTAACTTCCTCTTATCGAATGTCTCCTAGAACGTTTTGTAGGAGTAACTTGCTCAAAAGGAAAACTTTCATTATAATATCAGCATATGTGTACATCTGTCAGATAAATTGTTAGTTTGGGTGTAAAAGTTTGTTTACCAGCATTGAGGCTGCTCAACTTACTACGTACTCGTATTCTATATTGTTTAGTGCACACCATAACTCGCAGTTGCATATGTCCACTACTTAGGTAAATCTACATTTTGTCGATATGGAGTGAGACATGCTAACAATCTCTAATAAATACATCATATTTTTAGTAGCTTACTTGTTCTGTGAAGATGTCCTGCAAACAAGTATTTTATGTTTTTTTCCGGCACCAATCACATTAAATGTGTCGCTAACGGGCTAAGTTGTGAGAAGGTTTGTTCAAGGGTGTGTACTTCCTTTTCTTCCATCAAAGCAGAGAAGGCATGCATGTTTCTTATTTAGGCCTAAGTATCATGATTGTGTTTTGCTTAGTGATGAATATTTTAGCTTGGCCCATATACTAATATGGTTAAGCTGTTGTTCTCTATTTTTGCATTTTCTCATAATTTTCTCTTAACATCCTTTTGGTTTCATATTGCGCTTTGGGTATTTTAATTCATGAAGAACAAGGATACAGTGTCATCCTTCCTGAAAAACTGGAGACCGGAAAATGGAACGTATACAGGTTGGAGTTGTATCTATGTACAATATATCTAAGTGCATTGAAGTGATCTTTGACGTGGAATGATTTTAATGGCAGATCTGTTCTATCTCCTATGAAGCTTGTGAGCGAATTTCCTAATAATCCTGAAATCCGTACTTTGCATGATAATTTTACGTGAGTACCCCTCACAATGAATGTACTTCAATTACTCTGGACCCCTATTTATCTGCTAACATCTCTATTACACAGCCTCGGTTGACGGTTTTCCTTTCCTTATTTTTTGAATATAGGCACTCGGCAAAGATATTCCGGGATTATAAGTATTTGGGTACACGAGTTCGAGTGGATGGAACAGTTGGAGAGTAAGTTTGATCAAAATTTATACTTAGCTTTATGAGCCTGAAGCTCAAGAGTATCATCCATCTGCAATCTCTTTTTGCAGTTACAAGTGGATGACCTATGGGGAAGCAGCTGCTGCAAGGTCAGCTATTGGTTCTGGGCTAGTGTCTCATGGGATACCGAAGGTAGGTAGTTACCTATAAGCTCTATGGAAAATCAATTTATAAATTGATTTACTAATTACAATCAGATAACATGTTTTGATCTTAATTCAGCAATTACATATGCTAGTTTTAATGTTATCTTATAGAATTTTAACATTTATCCTGTTGGATGTTTCTTTGCTTTTAAGCTGTTTTTGTAAAGTTTCTGATATACCTCTATGCTTCTGATTGTTTCACTTGGTTTGGCCTCTAAAGGGGTCATGTGTAGGGATATATTTCATCAACAGACCGGAGTGGATGATAGTTGATCATGCCTGCTCAGCCTATTCTTACATCTCCGTTCCTTTATACGACACCCTTGGTTTGTCATAAGCGATTATGTTTCATATGTTTTACTACATGGGAATAGGTGCTCATTCCAGTTAACTTTTTCATCCACTGCAGGTCCTGATGCTGTCCAATTTATAGTCAATCATGCAACTGTGCAAGCTATATTTTGCGTGCCACAGACATTGAATGTTGTAAGTTAGCTACCCTCTTATTAAGTGATCTTAGACTGTTAAACACTTTTACACACAACACAGTAAAGATTCTTGAGTTATTAGTGTTCAGATTTTGATGCTAGGCAATTATTCTAGTAAATTAGATAGTTCCTCGCCAAAAAAAGGAAATTAGATAGTTTAGAACGTTTCATGTAGTAGATTCCTGGTTGGTAAATTAATGCATGATGATAGTGAAATGACGGGGTTTTTAAATTTTGGGGTGTCAAGATGAAGAAGGATTACTATATATATATATATATATAAGAATCGCATGATGAATTAGTGACAACATGATAATAGTGCATTAAAAGAATCTATTTTACTGTTTCTATTTTCAAAATTTCTCACATATACGCACCTAAACAAAAGCAGTCAATAGTTAGAAATCAGAACCTAGAAACCTAGCTGCGTGTGTTCTATATTTTGACAGTGAAAGCTAATAAAATAAGAGATATACTTAGAAGAATTCTGATATTAGCGAAATACTCGTTTCCAATCTTGTAGAGTTGTTTGATTTTTCTACGAGCAGGATATGTTCATCACAACCAATATCGCAGCTCTAAAATACCTTTTTACCAATCAACTGGAAAATTCATAGTTTAATTTCATTAATCAATGTTTTCTTTGACTTTGCAGTTGCTAAGCTTCCTGTCTGAGATGCCCACCGTACGTCTTGTTGTGGTAATTATCTTTATTCCTTTTGATAATTGAAATGGTCAACTTCATAAAGTGACTTTGTTGCTGTATTTATTCACCCTTTACTGTTATATAGGTGGTTGGAGGGGTGGATGAGAAGATTCCATCACTTCCATCAACAGCTGGAGTTGAAATTGTTTCATATACAAAGTTAATTAGCCAGGTGAAATATTCTTTATTCCTTCGGAATTTCATATTTTTAACTTATTGTGGAGGTTGGTATTTTATTGTCTATACTTGCACCACATCTGTAGCTGCTTGTTATATAAAGGAGTGCAAGTCTGTTCTCTTATCGTATAGAACAAATTTTTATAGCTAACAAGGAGTTATTTAAATTAGTGCACCACACTTGGACCTGCTTTTTATATGAAGTAGTGCAAGCCTGTTCTTTCACTGCATGTTCATATTTTGATTATTGAAGATTACCGAGTCAGTGGCTTGCAGCTTCCCTTCCCCCTTTCTCTCACTCGTCTTCCCTTCTGTCCCACCATCTTCATTCATAAATAGTTGCATGTATGTTGAATTGTTGATCCAATTTCATGGATTTTGCTTTTCCGTGCATATATTTATATATTAATTTGGTATTTGTATGGAACCTTTCAGGGCCAAAGCAACCTCCATCCTTTCTGTGCACCAAACCCTGCTGATACTGCTACAATTTGTTATACCAGTGGTACAACTGGGACACCAAAGGTTTTAGCTCAATTTGGTGAAAGTTCTTTTAATCCCGCATGTTATATTAACTCAAGTCTAATACAAGTTTTATTATAAACAGGGAGTTGTCCTATCACATGGTAATTTGATTGCAAATGTTGCTGGTGCAACTTACAGTATGCAATTCACAACCTCAGATATGTAAGTATATTTCTTCTACTTGGAATTAGAATTAAACAGTCCTACTTCCAAATACCCATATAAGTTGCACTAGAGTACATACATATGCTTTGTCATGCCATTTTTTTTTTTACTTGTTTGAGCTGAATATCCAGATTCATCATGATCATCTTCTTTTCTACAGTTACATATCATATCTGCCTTTAGCCCACATCTATGAACGGTTTAACCAGATACTGGTGGCATATTATGGAGGTGCAGTTGGATTCTACCAAGGAGTATGTGGTTCACTTTTTCTTTCTTATATTTTTGTTGGGTGTTTGAGCTTAAGTGATATATTTGCATTCTGTGGTCATTACTGGAATCCTTAGTGAACAATTATATATTAACACTTAAAGGTGTCGGTCAAGCATTTGGGGGGCTTGGCCCCCCTATCTACGAGCCCCAGGTCAGTGTCCCCTCTCGGGTGCCCACAGGCCTACAAAATTAAGTGGGCATGGAATGTGCCAGTAAAGAAGTGGAGTTGGCCCAGGGGTTTTGGTCGCAAATGGTCATTTCTTCGACCTTTTTTATCCGACATGTTAGGGGTTATTATCTGGAAGCAACCTCTCTACTCATTTGAGTAGGGGTCGAACACCCTCCCCTCCCCACACCCTGCTCTTCGAGCGGGATAAGTAAGTAACATTACCATTTTAAAGAAAGCATGGAAGAAATAAATTGGTTTGATGATGATTATGTAGACCTTCAGCATCATTTCATACCAAAATAATCTAGAAGCTCTTAAGTCTTATCACTTATTAGAGTTTATAGTAGATCTCTCTTTGCCGACATCATTATAATATATATATATGATGAAAAGCTTTCTAGAATTATATAGCTTTATTATTCTTCTTAAAGAAAATGTAACAAAACAGCATCTTTCATGGTCTACAAACTAATTTGTATGGGAGATCTCTGGTTTACATGACTTAACAGTAAAGGCAGCTTTAAATCAATGCTTTGTGTGCTGAAGAGTTGAGTAACATTCTAACTATTTTCATTATAGCAAAACCTTGTTAACATATGTCTAAGATAAAATGATGAAATGGAACTTTGTCAGTATGTGGAGTATCTTGTCATACAATTGGCTATAGGGCCATGTTAGTATGAAAGACTGGGAGTATTGAAGAAGATCTGGAATTAGTGTATTATCAGTAGCTTAATGTCTTCAATTTTATGTTTCCAGGACAACCTAAAGCTACTGGATGATATGGCAGTTCTAAGACCCACCGTCTTCTGCAGTGTTCCACGGCTGTTTAATAGGATATATGCTGGGTAAATTGTTATGCTGTCATGAACTTCTTTTCTCCAGTTAAAAAATATTTGTATAGCTCTTAAAGCTTTTAATTTTTTCAGCATCACAAATGCTGTGAAGGCATCTGGTGGTTTAAAGGAGAGGTTATTCAATGTTGCCTACAATGCCAAGAAGCAAGCGGTACTCAGTGGTATGGTATTGGATAACCACATATATTGGCGATTTCGAGTTTTTTTTATTTATTTCGAGATTCCATTACCCTTTATAGACATGCTTGATTTGAAATTAGATAAAAACTTGTTTGTCACCTGTCTCCCTTATTATGACTGTACTCTCTCTTCATTCTGGCACAATTTATTTTGTAGCATTGAAAAGAGTTAGAAATTCATGTCCTTTCCTTTCTTCATTCTTATTTAAATAATTTAGAGTAGAACAATTCTGCTCTATTTTTGGGTCAGGTGTAGCATAAAATTATAATATTATAAAATTATGAATACAGCAAGTTGTTTTATGAAGAAGAGTATATTAATGTTCATTCACTGGTGAAACGGCATTTAGTCAGATTTTAAGTTTACTTTCTTATATTTTGGAGTAAAGGCAATTGAGAACATCTTGTTATAATAAGATGGGTCTTTCAGTTCTGATTGGTTGGGGTATTGATCTGTGATTGTATCAGAAGTATGAACAAGTTAAGAAAGGTTTATAATATTTGATAAGTTTCTGTTTTAATATCTTCAAGATTCTAGTTTGGGATAAAGAAGTTTAAGTCAGATAAACCTCTAGGATTATTTTGATATTGTAAAACTATGATGATGATTATAAGAACTATATTTTTAAATCCTTTAAAATGTATTTGATAGGGGTATATTGCATTTTGTATCTCACATCTGTTAGAACATGTTAGTTCTTAAGTTACACCTCTCTAGTGGGAAATGGCCGTTCCACACATAGCTTCATACTTACCTAAAAACTATGTACTGCAGAATGTTGCTTTTTCATCGAGTTGCATGATATCTTTCACTTAGCAGTAATTGTTTGATATCACCTATCTGCTACTTGTAATATGCTGACTGTATGGAATGTACACCTGATGTTGTACATGGTACAACACCAAGTACGTGCTCTATTATAGATGAAGAGCTTAAGTATATTTTATTGTTCTGAAAGTTTGAAACTGGTTCACTTTTCAGGCAAGACTCCATCTCCCATGTGGGACAGGTTGGTTTTCAATAAAATAAAAGAAAAACTTGGAGGACGAATTCGTCATATCGTTTCAGGTGCATCACCTTTGTCTCCTGATGTCATGGAATTTCTGAGAGTGTAAGCCTACTTCTATCTGCCACTTTTATCTTTCAAGTGATCAATATATTATTATGCAGTTGATTTACTTCTCATTTCCTTGACAAATTGGACAAACTGTGCAGTTGCTTTGGCCAAGTCATAGAAGGATATGGAATGACAGAGACAGCTTGTGTTATTAGCGCCTTAGATAAGGATGATTTCTCGATTGGCCATGTTGGCGCCCCTAGTCCAGCATGCGGTTGGTCTCGCTTTTGGCTTAATTTGTGTTTTTATTCACATATCCCAATTCCAAATTTGACTTCCTAAGTAATTTTAAATGTGCTTGACATAGTTAGCATCATATCATATAGAGAACATGTAGTTATCTACCAATTATTGTCATTCCTGAGATTTAGTTGCTTATATTGTACTTGTTGATATATTCTCCTTAGACAAATAAGAGTAAAATAAATGAGGTAAATGGCAAAGATATGTAGTATTTGTTATATTAAAAGAGGTGACTCTTGTTGATGTTATGTACCAACTAAGTTGCAGTTTTTCTTTTTTGTATCATTCTCAAAATCTTGGGAGTTCTTTGGTGGCAGTTTTTTTTAAGGATGTAGAGTAGGTAAACAGTTGACCTCTGATGTGTTCAAGATTGTCTTTGTCAGATATACTTGAATCTTTAACCAGCCAATACACAACTTGTTTTACTTAATTATATAGTTAATGCATTCATAACATTCCAGCACTTTCAAATGCAATTTAAGACAGGTGCTATGAAACAGTATTTCTAACTAGATTTGTATATTTTGGTGTCTCTGTGTCCTAATTCTATTTTACTATTTTCTTTAATTATAATTTCAGAGGTAAAGCTTGTAGATGTTCCAGAAATGAATTATACATCCGACGATCAGCCCCATCCACGTGGTGAGATCTGTGTACGGGGTCCCATAGTATTTCAAGGCTACTACAAAGATGAAGTGCAAACGTACATCCCACTACTTTTTTTCTTGTCACTTTGTTTTATGACTTTATGTGTCTTGTTTGTTCATGACAAATGAATTTTAAAGTGAGCAAGTTTTGAACTATGGTTTATAGTAAATTTGACAATGTTTTAATATTTTTCAGAAGAGAAGTTATTGATGAAGATGGATGGTTTCACACTGGAGACATAGGGCTGTGGCTACCTGGAGGCCGCTTAAAAATCATAGACAGGTCAGATAACTTTATATATACTAATAATGTTACAAGAAACTAAAAATATTTCAGATCACTTGTGATTAGTGAATATGTAATTAAAGTAATCATTAATTTAAGCCTTCTCCTACAATCACAGGAAGAAGAACATTTTCAAGTTGGCACAAGGAGAATATATAGCTCCTGAGAAAATTGAAAATGTATATTCGAAATGCAAGTTTGTTGCACAGTGTTTTGTCTATGGTAAGAACTGAATCTCTTTCCCCTTTCCCCAAACAGAAGGCAAAACCTAAAATTTGTTTAAGCTATGTTAAATGATGGCTTCTTTGTTGTAGGTGACAGCTTGAACTCCTCACTGGTTGCGGTTGTCTGCTTGGACCCAGATGTCTTTAAGGCTTGGGCTCTTGCTCAAGGTTTCAAGGTATCCTCTCCTTGTTGCTAAAATTATACAATTGCTATTTGAGCCATAACATTTGTCTTGGACTATATACATGTGTTTTTATGCATTACAATATTCCTGTAAATTACTCAAAAAATACTCTTAAAAGTTACACAAGTTATGTAAAATGAAAAAGAAAGTTCTTTTAAGGTGTAGCCAACTTATTTCACAAAATACCGGCATTTGGTTAGTTGCCTAAAACATGTTTTAAGACCACAATATTTTGTATCTGTCATAACTCAAAGCAAGAGCATGTATGATTGTATAGTGCAACCTACGTTTATGGCACATTTTATCTGAGAGACAGATTTTGATCATATTAATAAATATTATACATGGGCATTTTAAGCACAAAATGTGAGTTGAGCGCGCAAGCCCACTGCATACTTTGTATATTAGGACTAACACATGAGATTCAAACTTTGTGAGAGAATTATCTTCAGCCAATGCCAATTCCTAAGCTACCACGTCAACATAAAAATTAAGCAATCTCAGTAAAATACAAAATATAGCAGTATAGTGCCTTGGAACATGAGCATTGGGTCCTATACATTTTTGATTCATCCACAAATCATTTGTTAAATACACATTTTTCAAAGACTGAAATTAAAGTTTGGGATGAAGATAAGTAAACAGTGTCGATTGCCATTTATTTCACGTTTTTATATTGTAAAGCACTACCTTTTTTGTGACGGGCTAAATTATTTTGCAGACTTTTGTGCCTACAAAGTTCAAACATCTATACGCTCTAGCAAGATATAGTTTCTAACACATGTACATGGTAGACATTTAGCGTTTTCACACATGCTTCGGTTCAAAGTGCTTCAAGATTTTGTTGTTTGTACAGAATGCATCAAGAATATAAATCAGGGAAAGATCAGAATTATAAAATTTTGATTTGGAAATAATGTGAAAGCTTAAATATGAAGAAATAACTTTCATGAGCAATAGTATATTTCACAATATTGTTATGATTCTCTTCTTTTTTCTGAAACACTTGGCTACAATCATCTTAATTGAAAGGATATGACAGAATAGATGCATCATTTTTTATAACTGTCATTGGCGAAGATGAGAGACTGTTCTTTGAATTTAAATGCATTTTATTGGTAGATAGGTTCTTGCTTGCTGCATGCATCTTCTTTTTTGCAATCTGATGCAGTATGGTTGGTCTTTTAGGTTAACTTATGAAACGATTATGATCTGTTAATGCAGCCTGAGAACTTGGAACAACTGTGCAAAGACCCGAGAGCAAGGGCAGCCGTTCTGGCTGACATGGAGGCTGTCGGCAAAGAAGCTCAGGTACCTGGTTTTCTAATTTTCTGCAACATTATATTGAGTCCGTATTTACTACTCCTTTTTTGCAATCTAACAATAACAATTTATATTATGAAGTTGAGAGGCTTTGAATTTGCAAAAGCTGTGACTTTGGTTCTTGAACCTTTTACTTTGGAGAATGGTTTGCTGACACCAACATTTAAGGTGAGTATCAGGTTATAAGAACCATAAAACATTACTTTAGGTATCCGGTGCTTAGCTAAAATCAAAAAATTAATCTATTTCTCTGCAGATCAAGAGACCTCAGGCGAAAGCATACTTTGCAAAAGCGATAACAGATATGTATGCAGAAATTGCCGCATCTGATCCTTCTTCTCAGAAGCTGTTGTAAAACTACAAGCTACGGTGAAGACAATAGGCCAGAATTTTACAAGACAACTGGGTCTTACAGTTTTTGTTGAAAACACCCGGGGGCCCATGAATTATAAGATTGTACTATCCATTGTCATCGATGTATAGGATCAAGAACTAAGCAATTTATTAATCACTCTCCTATATAATCAGTCAAGGAGACCCAGATTATTTGCAGTTGGTGTATAGAGGGGTCTGTGTTCATTGCAGATAGTCATTATATAGGAATATGTTCTATGTTGTCATTTCGTCAGAGTGTGATTCATGCTGACAAGCACAAGGAGTAATAGATCATTTATTTCATGAAACTGTTACTATTTAAAGCAAATAACAAATGATATTCATTCAAAATCAATATTTCTATCAAACTCTCTCTGGCATCTCCTCAATCGGCACTTTTTTCTTTTGTTTCCAGGATCAGAATGGCTCATGACCAACACCCTATAAGAGAAAAGAAGGATTGTGCAATAACTAATGTGAAGGGCAGAGAACAAAATTACACCCGATTGAGAATAAAATAAAAGATAAAAAAGACAGTCCTGCTCCGGTAAGAAAAGCAAACAAACATAGGGCGTTTGGACAGTTTGTGGACTTTAGGTCGGATTATGAAAAACTAAAAATTCTAGATTTTTTTAATTATTTATTTTTATTTTTGATATTTGATTTTATAAAAATATACATGATTGTTTTAAAAAGATAACCAAACCAAACATACTCCGTATATCCCGCTTAGATACGAGGAGGGTAAAATGTACGCAAATCATGCCTCTACCATAAAGTAGAGAGGTTGTTTCCGTGAACACCCCGACTTAGTGCACAATAAATAAAATTGTGTGTGATATAACAGTAATATAATACCTTCGCACGAGACCTTCTTCACATGGGACTTACCTAAACAATTCTAGTTGTGGACGATGGGTGATAATGATCTGAAACGGAGATATCAAACTGGACAAGACCGTCATTGCACACTTTCTTGAATTAACTTGATACTTTCTGTGTAATCCATCCATGTCGATTCTCTTTTATCCACGTTGCCAAAGCAACAACCGTCAATACACTAACCGCCACCAATCTAACGGAGCCTGAATCTTTCCTTCCCCCACCCCATATAATATCATTGTAAACTATGTTGACACGAATTCAAATACCCCACCACAAGAACACGGTTGCCACGTCAAAATCATTTAGAAACCACGTGACACCTTGCCAAATCCTTCGATTACCCAAAATCCGTGATGAACCATTGATACGCACTGGTTTGCGTAAGAGATCATCCTAATCAAACTACCGAAGTTTGATTTTGATTTAAACCGATTGATAATTATGAAGCGCAAAACCATTTACTTGTTGAGTAAATTTGAAGTAGAAAACATGCATGACCTTTTCTTTCTTTCTCCGAATGTCCACCACTTGAATTGAGTCTGATCTTTCACAATTTGATGTTGTAAATCCGAGTGGTTTTTCCACTGTCAGTTTCACCAACATATTTGGAAAAAAAATGAACCATAGAGCACAGTGAATGCATTAAATTATGAACTATTTTGACTCAGAGCGGTTGCTAAGAATGTGAGACCGGAATGTCCTCTAGATATGATATAAATAATTATAAAAGATTGATAAAATCACATAGTCGGAGAGATGATGTTTCCTTCTGTTGTAACCGCAGAGCATTTGATGCACTTTTAAAAAGATAACTAGCATTGTAGCCCGTGCGAGGCACGGGCCTGTGCTTATATGCGTGATGATTTTTATTGTTCCGACATTGGAGCTGTATGGACACGTTTCCTATTTAAAGTAATGCATTATTAAGAACTAATTTATGTATTTTTTGTAATTATCATTTCAAATTAAAACTTAAGATCACCACTCTGTGCCTTGTGGAGAAACTTTGGCATCCAGTCCAAACTTACTTTGTTTTATTGAAATTTTTAAGCGTAGTTCCATTTCAACTATTTGTTACTGTTCGAAGGTATAAATAAGCTATTTCTGCACCCTTTAATCGACCTGAACAACATATACGGACCCCCCCCCACCCCAGTTTTCATTACTAATGGAATATCCCTCACTATTTTATTAAAAATGGAACGAAATGATTTTGTTTGATAATTTCAAACACGTAAGCTGAACAACTAATAATATCATATTTATCTTGTACATATCACTGCCAATCAAATTATTTTAACCAATAATTTTGATCCCACTTCAAATATACCCCCCTTTCCAACTGATGGTCTGAACTTACACCCGGGCATTATTCATCCTGTTGAAAAGATGCATCATAAATATCACACTGATATTCCTATATCATTGGAGTATCACCTTATATACAACTGGTTGTGACATATGATCATCATGATACTCCTCCTACAGTGGAGTATCCTGTGGTATTTAAGGCACTTATTACTTAATATTCATATTTTGGTCAAATATTGCTGAAAATTGGCTATTTTCACAAATATTGTTCCAATAATTTAATTTGTCATATAAATATATATATGTTACT
This sequence comes from Daucus carota subsp. sativus, assembly GCF_001625215.2. Lineage (NCBI taxonomy): Eukaryota > Viridiplantae > Streptophyta > Magnoliopsida > Apiales > Apiaceae > Daucus > Daucus carota. Next base: position 12,608,319 of record NC_030387.2, read on the forward strand.
CCACTCCCAATAGGGTATCACACTGCTACTCCTCTACCCGTGGAGTATCACCATGATACGATATTTCTCTGGTTGTGACATATCATTATATGAATCCTCTTACAGACAAATATTTTATAGATATATTATCATCTTGCCTACAAGAAACCTTTTTTGTAAAAGATATGATTGACTGTATAAATTGGAAAAAATCTGATTTGATTACTTTACGCATCTAATTTGATAATTTCAAACACGTAAGCTGAACAACTGATAATATCATATTTATCTTGTACATATCACTGCCAATCAAATTATTTTAACCAATAATTTTGATCCCACTTCAAATATACCCCCTTTCCAAGAACTTACGCCTGGGCATTATTCATCCTGTTGAAAAGATGCATCATAAATATCACACTGATATTCCTATATCATTGGAGTATCACCTGATATACAACTGATTGTGACATATGATCATCATGATACTCCTCCTACAATGGAGTATCCTGTGGTATTTAAGGAACTTATTACTTAATATTCATATTTTGGTCAAATATTGCTGAAAATTGGCAGTTTCGCAAATATTTATCCAAGAATTTAAGTAATCTTTTATATATATATATATATATATATATATATATATATCTGTGTGTGTGTGTGTGTGTGTTAATCCACTCCCAGTGGGATATCACACTGATACTCCTCTACCCGTGGAGTATCACCATGATACGATACTCCACTAATTGTGGCGTATCTTCATGTGAATCTTCTTGTAGCCAAATATTTTATGGATATTTATGACCCTTTATATTGACTATTCATATTTTGGTTTGTTGAGGCAAGAGCTAGTATGATGGGTATTTAGGGCATTTGTTATTAAATTTTCATATTTTGGTCAAATGTTGTTGAAAATTGATTATTTTTTATGCAACCGACGTATTACTATGATATTACTCTACTAGCGGAGTATCATATTGATATTCAATTGGTTATATCGTATCATCATGAAACACCTCTAGCGATGAAGTATCTTGTCGGTATATAGGTACCTTCTTATTTAATATTCATATTTTAGTCATATAATGTGTTTTTAAACATTATTAAAAATTTATATTTTGACTGTAAATTAATTATTCAGTTGTAAATGTTTGATGATATAATTAATTAATTAGCCATTAATAATCAACATATTATTTAGAAATCTGGGTCATGTTCAGCTTAGGACCCTTAGCCAAAAAACTCTTGGAACCCTTGGCCTTATTTATGGTATTATTAACGTTCGACAGTGAAACCGCATATGCAAAAACGTCGTGTTTATGTATTATATTTTAAAATTATTTTTGAGCACACAACGATGCAAAAAAACATATATTCAGATTTAGATTCTGAAAATTCATTTAAAATTTAACGTTCTGCAACAGAACTTTAATGGTTCTAAGTATCAACGCGACCATAATATATTACTCCATCTGTTTTTTATTATTTGACACTTTGGTTTTTGACACACACTTTTAAATCTTTTGACCGGGTAATTAAAATTATTATTTTTAATTTACTTTATTCTGATTAAAAATATATAATCAAAATTTTAATTCACAAAAAAAAATCAGTCAAAAATAATATTTTTAACTACCCGGTCAAAACACTTGTATGTGTCAAAAGTCAAAACGTCAAATAATTAAAAAAAACAGAGGGAGTAGATACTATATATATTAATCATATATACTAATCATAAGCTATTAATTGTATATATTAATCATGCATATTAAATACAATCATTAAGTGCAAGCTATTAAATATTTGTTTTAATGAAATAGAGGGTTAAAAAGTACTCCCTCCGTCCCCTTTTACTTGTCCCTTTTGAAAAAATAACGCATCTTAAGAAAATGTTAGGTGGATATCTTGTTTTCATACATATCCCTAATAAATGTAATGAATTAGATAGAGTTGTGTATATATATGCTAGTCAAACATTGGAAGTTGTTACATTTTGAAAAAACATACAAAAAGTTGTTTTGAAAAAAGAAGTGGACAAGTAATTTGAGACAATTTTTTTTTCCAAAAAGGACATGTAAAAGGGGACAGAGGGAGTAATTTCATATGAGGATTAAAATGTTGATGTAGATAAAGATAAAGATAAAGATAAAGATCTGTGGTAAGTAAAATTTTTGATAGTTTTTTAGTCGCAAATTACAGTAAAACCGCTGTCAATATTAGGCGCTAAAATTTACCTGGCAGTTAAAAACTAACATTTCATTTCATTAAATGTTGAAATATCAAGAACTCTTCTAAGTTATATCTCAGCGACTCAGCCCATCTGGAACTTGAGGTTTTTTAATTTCTAAGAGCCCATTAAATATTTTCATGGAGAGACACGAAGACGAAGATTCAAGAATTCTAAATTCTAATTTTGATTTGGATCATGTTGGTGAGGTTTCTCTTACCCTAAATTCTGATGAGCTTTCTTGGATCAAGGTTGATTCTTTCAATAAAAATGTAAGTCTTTGACAAATTTTTATTGCCCAAGTTTCTTGACTTGTTGTTCTTTCTATTTGTAATTGGTTATTCTTGTTGTTAATTCTGAAATTTATTTGATGGGGGCTGCAAAGATTAAATTTTTACCCTTTGCTCATACTGGGTCATGATCAGAATTGTAAAACTCAAGTTGAATTGTAAAAGGTTGTTTTTAGTATACATGTGTGCAAGCTAGAGGAGCAATTTAGTTACTTCACTTACATTTGGTTGGACAGGTAAGCTGTTGGGTGTTGTGTAATTCAGGAGCTTGTTGTGAATGATAGTGTGTAGTGACTTTAACATATTTACATGTATTAACTTCTGTTATTTGCGGTAGAATGACACTGGATCATCTTGTTTGGGCAAACAGTTAGTTTCCAGAAGGAGTACTACAATCAAATTTTCTGATGCATATGCGGTTGAGTTCATTGATTGGGGTGTGATTCATGAACCTGTTCTTGGAAATGCCCCTGGTCGCCTTCTCGGCCGTGCATCTGAGGTCACTGATTTTTTTCCCTTATAATGTCATTGCAGTCCCTTTAAGTGAATATGAGGCGGCCATGGCTTCTTGACAGATAACTTCCTATTTTCTGCTTCAGATGTTTCGCTTCACAGTACACTGTTTCCGGAGATCCAAGACTCAGCCTTCCCTCTGGAAAACGTCTATTTATACTTTCGGTCACAAGGATCTAGGAACATGTCATTTATGGGTGACTCGCATCAATTTCTCTCTGAACATGGAAGTAGGGCGACCTAAAAGTCTTTTGGTACGTTGATTAACTATAGATTGATATATGGTTTACAAGAATAGCAATTCTTACATAATTATTAAATGAAATACACTCGTAGTAAAAGAATTCCAGATTTAATAGTGATTGACTAGGTGTTTGTTCATCCGAGGAGTGGAAAAGGAAATGGTTGTCGTATTTGGGATGAGGTGGCTCCTATATTTCGTCTCGCTCAAGTACGAACAAAGGCAAGTTCAGTGTTTATTTTTGGGTTTCCAATTATTTATATTATACTCGGCTGTGCAATGCTGCATTTTTTCTATTCTTCAAAGGATTATATTCCTTATTATGGTTCTATAATTGGCTGATAAGTATCTTCGTGTATTTTAGTATTTATGCAGTAATTAAATCACAGGCTGGATATGAAAGTCAAACAATTACAATAAGAGCTCAACTCACGTCTTTAAAGAGTAGATAAAAAAACTAATAACTATTAGCTTTGCTAGTGGAGCCGATCGTTAGTGACAAGCTGCCGACAAAAATAAATTAAGAAATCAAGAACCAGATGGCTTCTAAAAATACGCATTCAACCAGATGATCTTATTGGCTTGATATGTTAAGAATGCTTTAATGACCTTGGGTAATATGGACATGATGGCTTGGCAATTCCTGGTTTTGGTTCACTATATAGTTGTTTACAATGATTTATATTGAAAAATTAAGAACATAAATATGGATATTGACTTTATCAGTTTAACACCCCAATATAAGTGGAGCCTGAACCAGTTCTCTTTCCAGCCCTTAAAATGGCTAGGAAAGACTAAAGATTTTTTTTTTTTTTACCTTATAAACGGAGTTTGGGCTTTAGTTATTGTTAATTTTTTGTACAAACTGAGATGAAATGCTAAATTATAGGGAGAGGAAAGATATCAGTTGGGGTAGAAGCATGTATATATGAATTGTATTTATACTTCTCCAAGTATTACAATGAAGCAATGCCTCTATCTCTAGAACAATTTGAAGTAATAACTGCATTACTTACATTACTATGAAAATAAATATGAAGTGCTGGTAATATACTAAAGTCTAGCTTAGATGCCTTATACATCAAACGACCTGCAGTAAATATAATACTACTGCAGTAATTTAGGCTGTGATTCCTTATTCCTGATGATATTTGGCTTTAAGAGATCTCTACTTCTCTACATATTAACTGAAATTTAATACATTTCATTCTAGTGACATTTCTATGCTGCTAGATATTAATGTTCAGCTTGTTTTTCAGGTGCTTGTGACTCACAGGGCAGGACAAGCTTTAGATGCAATGTCTGCTATTTCAAACAGGGTGCTTAATTCTTATGATGGTGTTCTCGCTGTTGTAAGAACCAAAAAATCTACTGACATGTTGCTCATTACTCATTGCTATTCTTGTTGAAAAAAATTAGTTAATCAGTTTCGTAAAAATTAGCTAGTAGTGTTTGTGTTTGCTCTTTTTTACAGCTACTAACTAATTATAGTACCTCTATTCTTAATTTTGATTAATTAATATTCTTTTCTTATCTGCTTTGGCTCCAGGGTGGTGATGGCTTTTTCAATGAAATTCTTAATGGCCTTCTCTTGTCAAGGCATAAGGCAACTTATCCCCCATCACCTACTGAATTTAGTCACTCAGTTAATAAAGATGACAATAACTTGGTTTATTTGAAAGAAACTCATGTTGGAACTTCTGAGCAAAATGAAGGAAGTTCTCATCTTTTGTCAATACCAGAAACTATTAAATCACAAACAAAAAATCATAGTACGTGCCGGTTCAAGTGAATTCATTTGGTGTTCCTAAATTGTTAACTGTATCACACTTATCACGGTTATCTTAATTTGCAGGACCAGAAGATGATATATGTAATTCTGGTTAGTTAAACTATATCTAAAAGTCGACATTGCACCTAACTATCTATCAATGAAACACATAAAACATACTCTTATTGCACCATATTTCTTATTGGTGATTTTGTCTTTACAATAGCAGATCAAGAAGGCAACTTTCATTTCCCAAATGAAAGGTTTAGATTTGGACTTATCCCTGCAGGTTCAACTGATGCTATCGTGATGTGGTATTTTCTTGTTTTCCAAACCGGCCTGTACTTCTTCCCATTTTTAAGCAATATATTGCCGTTTTAGTACTAGCTGCAAATTTGTCATCAGTAATGTTTTTATTCCATTATATGTACATGTGTCCTTGCTTAGAAAAATAAACAACTGCATCAAGGTTTAGACATTTTTCTAGGACTAATTGGTCTACAGATTTTAAGAAAGTAAGTTTGCACCACTTGCTCTTGTACTACAGTTACATAGCTACATATAAAAAAACACAGTGCAGAATATTATTGTGTCGAGAAAATGAATCAGAGAATGTTGCATTGCACGTATTTTCAGCTGAATGAATACAAATGAAAAGTTTAATTTATATAAAGCCATAGGACAACACGAACCCTTTACTCTCAAACGCTAAGTACTTGATTTGAAGAGAAACAATAAGGTCTCTTATGTTCACTTGTATGGCACAAGAAAAACCCCCACTGGTATAAAACAAATAAACAAACACAATAAAATTAATACATTAGCAATTGTCTCATACTAGGTGGATCTGCGTAGATGAACTCTTCAGTTTATGATGAGAATAATAGCATGGAAAAACTTATATTATATATGTGAGGATATATACTCTCTTATTTACCATACAGAAGTTGCTGTGTAAAATGTATTTTCACCTCAATCGTCAGTACAGTGTGGGAATTAAGACTCAAACAATTAATTCATTGGTTGGTTAGGTCAAGTCATAAGTGTGCCCCATATCTCTAAGCATTCATAAACTGTGATGTCCAATATGCAAGCATGAGTCTAGCTGGCAGTTGCTGATATTGCTTTGATTTGTAGTATAATCTTTACATTCCCGAGTAGACATGATGCACGGAAAATGTGATGACCTATTACTTCCCATGTTTTTAGATCAACAAGAAAATGTTTGTGAGTTGCATACTTCCTTTAGTTATTTTTGTCACGAACTATATATGGGTAGCAGCATTGTATCATACACTAATTTTGATCAAGACAAACTTATTATTGTTGTCATACTAGTGATCTTAATAGTTTTTTTCCGCAATTAAATATATTTATCATTTGTGTTAAGCAGGGAAACTGTTGCAGATGTAATGTATACTTTGTTATGAAATTAGATGGTAGCTATTTCAGTATCTCGTTGAGTTTAGTGTCATTTTCTTATACTTTTAAACACTATAAGCTTAAATAGGCTTATGATTTTAGCTGAGAGTACATTGACCTCATCTTTGCAGTACCACCGGAGCCCGAGATCCAACAACATCAGCATTACATATTGTCCTCGGTAAAAGGATTAGCCTTGACATTGCTCAGATTGTGCGGTGGAAAGCTACCTTTACATCTAAGGAAGAGATTTCTGTGCGTTATGCAGCTTCTTTTGCTGGGTAATTAATGGCATTATCTTGTGTGGCAATGATATAACTTATAAGGATATTTTATACGAGTTATGCTTACTACGATCCTCCAATTTTTTGGCACAGTCTCCAGTATCTACTTTAGATCATTATCTCATCCCAATTCTTCACCTGAAACTCAGGTACGGATTCTACGGTGATGTCATTACAGAGAGTGAAAAATACCGGTGGATGGGCCCCAAGAGATATGATTATGCAGGGACAAAAGTGTTTCTTAAACACAGGTATGTCCATTGTCTTCATTCATCAGTACTTTCTTTCTCTTTGGAGTCTTTAGAACTTATAGGCATGTTATCTGTAATTACCTTCTGAAAGCCCTCGAGATGGCATAAGTGATAGAGTTCAGAAGTGGCCTTGGTTCTCCACCTTTCGCTGATTTATATTCTTGGTTGGTGGGCCAATTTTTTTTTATAACAATAAAGACTTTAATTTTATTGTTAATTTCGTTTTTTCTTTATCTAGTGCATATGAAGCAGAGGTGACATATGTGGAAGACATAATAGATGATAATATTAGTGCTGGTAGCAGAACAAAACCATTTTTGGGACCACCTAAAAAGTCAGAAAGAGTTGCTTGTCGTGTTAAATGTGGTGTTTGCAATACGAAGCCGGTCCAAATATCAGCTGAGCCAAACTTACATGAATCAAAATGGTTAAGGTCTAGAGGTAAATTTCTTAGCGTCGGTGCTGCTGTAATAGCTTGCCGTAATGAGAAGGCACCTGATGGTTTGGTAGCTGATGCACACCTTTCAGATGGTTTCCTTCACCTCATATTGATCAAGGATTGCCCCAGAGCATTATATCTGTGGTATGTATGCATATCTATGTCAATCCTACTTCAGTTCAGAAGTGCCTTGGATATATATGTATATATAACTTAAAGATGAACAGGTCTCTGATTAAGCTGTATAGAGTCGGGATTGTATTATCAGTGACATCTCTTTGTCTGTCGCAAATTATATCATCTTTGTCTGTCGCAAATTATATCCATGCACTAGTAATTTGAATCTATTTTGATGTTTACTAATGGATGGACATTCCACATCTCTAAAAAAGTATTGAGGCTCCTACTCTCACTTCATGTATTCCAACTGCTAGTTATATATGGTCATACTATACTGTAACTGAAATGTCTTTCTCACATATATAGTTTCAACCTGTACACAGAGCCTTACTAGAATTTTACAGAAGGACTAGCGCAAAGAGTAATGTCTTTCAAATATGCAGGCATCTAACTCAGCTTGCAAGGAAGGGTGGACATCCGCTAAAGTTTGACTTTGTGGAGCACCACAAAGTATGAATTCTCCTGTAATATCCCATTGTTTTTCTTATCATAATTACCACGTCTAAAGTCTTGATTTATTCTTCTGTATCTAGACCAGGGCTTTTACATTCAGATCTATTGGCAAAGAGAGTGTGTGGAACGTGGACGGCGAGCTCTTTTCCGCCCATCAACTTTCAGCGCAAGTATTCAGAGGCCTGGTTAGCTTATTTGCTGCTGGCCCTGAGGTTTAACTTAAACCCTCAAGACATGACATTCATAAAAATAGCTATGTTATCCACTTCAGGCAAGTTTGTATTTTTAGCATCTCCTCTTCATAGTCTCTAATAACAGCTTCATTGTGATGAGGTGCCAATATAAGCTTAATGTATATGTTAAAAATGTCAGAAAATTTACCCTTTTTTTTCCCTCACCCCAGGCCAACCCTGATTACCTACAATTTGCTATTGCAAACTGACATTGAAAGTTGAAAACCTCTTATATTACATCACCAGCCACCTTCCATATGAGAAATCTCATAAACACTTTACCTGCAGTCTGATCATCTTTTGTAAGCTAGTCGACTTTTTCCAACTTGCAAAAATGATCTAATTCTACAAAATCTGAAGTTGTTAGTCTATGATATTAATTGATTGTAAATCTATAATATACTCGTTTGCTTGATATCCTAATTATCTGGATTAAAAGTTGTGATTTTTCTGGCCTGAGATGTGACACAGAAAATCTAGGTATTGTTAAAGTTGTCAATTTTATAGATGCATATAGATTCACTAGTCACTAACATGAAAGTATTGCAAGACTGAGTACAGTTAACTTCTTAGAATCATGAATAACAAACTAACTTATTGATCACAATTCACAAACTGAAACTTACATACTATGATCAAACACTAGCAAAAGATTCCATATATGAAAACGTACTGATATACTTTAAGTCGTTATTGTAATAATATCTGTGAACAATTGGATCGAATTCACATAGCTTCACCACACTTTTGTCAGCAAAGTTGTAACGGACAATCTTACCACCAGGTATCTCCAGTACCAAGAAAGAGCCATCTTCTTCTTCTTCTTGTCCTCTCCTCACAAGTGATAGTATATTGAACCTGTAATCATAGCTGCCATTTGTGATTGTATCCGTATATATAGTAGAAATTGCAGATAGATCAACATGATACTTTACAAACCACCCTGAGTAATCTCTAGCCATCTCATACACATTGAACAAACAAGTGGAATCAGAATACACATCAATCAGATGCCAATGACCCTGAGACTCGCCGAGATAAGTAGCTACCTGCTCAGGCAAGTCCTGGTCAGGCATTACAACTGCCTGAATGTTCTTCCTGGTCATCGGCAGTTGTTCTACTCTCTCTTCCTCCACTTTGAAGTACAGAGTGTACTGTTCATCGTTCCAAAGACTGACAAAGCCATTCCACCAGTGAACACAACCATTCCAATATATACAATTTTCGAATTTGGTAAACTGTGGTGCTTTAAAAGGCTGACCAGAGACTCTCCATAGTCGAGTTTCATATGAATAAATCTCAATCTGAAAAGGATTGTCGGACGTTTTAGATTGTCTGACACAAACAACTTTGTAGTAAGGCGATCTTGCAGGATCAAACGCTAGACTCATACCGCATACATTTTTGAGTGTTCTTGTTTGATTTGAAGAAGGGTAGCGAAATGCTTAGTGGTAGGGTTGTACACATAGTATCTACGGTTTAATATACGTGCTCGATAGCTAGCACATAGCAGGAGCCCGTTGCAAGACTGAAGAACAGATATGCCTGAACGTAAAGGGTCGTGAACGAAATCAAGACTTTTGAAGGGGGTCGGGCAATCATCACTGACGTCGAGAGGAATGAACTGGTAGTCGGGGGTGCTTCTGCAGGAGGAACGGATGAAGAAGAGGGCAGAGGCGGAGGGGAGAGGATTGTGAAGACGAACAAAGCGTGGATTAGTAATGAGAGAGTACCAGTGCTTGGATACAGATTTGAAACTCAGCAGTTTCTTTATAGGGACATGTAGCAGAATCTGGATCAAGAGATCTTCACTTGACGCAACTTTGACAGCAGAAGCTATTACAGAAGAAGATTCAGGGCCAGGATCGTGCAATGAAACAGGAGAAAGCTGTTGAGATGTTCTGCTTTTTTTGGCTCCCAGCTTAATCATATTGAATTCTAATATTGTGTAAGGCTGATTTGTGATAGAGCGACGAGGTCCACATTATATACACAAACTGGCCTGAATTATTTATTGACATTAGATCGCCAATCAACAACCGTGGGAGGATTCCTGAACAATCTTATGCTGGTTGACTTATAATAATCTCTCTGTCCCATTTTATACGAGCTGATTTGAATAACATATTTTAAGAAAATTAATGTATGACTTGAAATTAATATCATTTTTGGTATTAGCACTTAATCATCCCATCATCAGCATTCAGCACAACAACCATTACTAATGATTTGGTACATAGAAGGAGAAGAGTAGAATTGTACAAGTTAACATGTAACAATTTATCATGAGCTGCGTTGTTTTTGAAATGAAGAGCAAAAATATTTTTACCAAGTAGAAACTTTGAAAGTAAACTTATTAAGACACAGCCCTGCATGTCATCACTTAATACAAGGAAAGATGCGTACAAGTGGAGTATATAACTGTAACAGTGATACGTAACAGATTAGAAACTGTATCATAAGAAACTAAATCACCAAAAATCGAGTCAAATTTGATATCATAATAATGTACACTACAAAGTTTTAATGAGCATGTGCATCGATCTTTTAAGTTACCGAACAAAAGGTGAAGTGATTAAATTCAATATTCTCAACGGTGTACTGTAATTATCAGATTCTTTACTTCTGCTGATACTAGTACTTGCCAAGTCTTTTAAGAGCAGCATCTCTATAGGATCTTATTGGGATTAGTCTTTAGAGATTCTTAGAGGAAGATGACGAATTTTAGTCCCTCCAATGATAGGATTTCTTTCCTAGTGTCATACGAACAAATACGAGTCGGTCTTGGAGTGCTGTTTAAAACTACTTTGCTGTTAGAAAAAGTGTCGGTTAAAGATAAATGTGATAAGCGTTTAATTTTTTTTTTTTTTGATATTATGATATTTCGAGTTATAGTGTAAAATAGTAAATTTTTTGACGAGATTTGAATAAGTGACAACTTCCGCAGAAGATCAAAAATTAGGAGTACGTGCTTTCTCTCAAAACGCTTTTGAATCAAAAGTTGTTCAGAAAATTTATTTCCAGATGTATCAAATAGCTTTTTGTTTGGTGTTCAACGAAAATCTGTTATTGCTGTCTGCAAACAACAATAGCAAACGGGACATGATTATCCAGATGGATGAGGACTCGTGGCAGAAATTTTTGTTGCCAAAACCGACAAGCATAGTTGGGTTAAATTTTTTAAATTTGAGGTATAGTTGTGTTAAATTTGTCTCGCAACCTAACTATCCATGAAAAAAACCGAAAAGTTTACTACTCACTCATAAGCAGCCTCAAACTAAGAAGCAGTTATGACTGCAGTTCAAGTCACATGAGAATCGGCACTCTTTAGATCTATAATTGCTCCAAGGTTCTAATCATGCTAAACGCGTCAATTTCTTGTAATTACGAAACACTGATGAAGAAATGTGATAGAATCTGAATTTAGAATTTGACGTGTGCCCAACGGACGAATCGTTGTCAGAATTAGAGTTCTGGTGCTTGTATTACTCTACTAAGTAGTGTCAGTGCACATCTCCATCTGACACCCACTTAGAGGACACTATTATAACATACATTACTCTCACTCTATCACAAGCTTTGTTTATGCGTTTGGCTTTTGTAAGCTGAGTTATATGTCACTATCTTTTGATCATAAGAGGTTGTTTCATATGCGTATTACGTAGATATGCCAAAAGTTTTAGTTATTTTTATGTACACAGATGCATCTCTTCAAGTTGGTTAGCCTGTACGCATCAACATCATATTCCACAAACAGAATTCTCATGATGTGGGATGAATCCTCACACACACACTACCTGATAGGAATACATTTTACTTTAGATTCGTTTGTTACATGTCACTTTAATTTAATTTTAAGGACAAACTTTGATCCGCAACCAATTTTGTGTTGCAGTGATCGAGAATCCGAATTTGATAAGACCGATTTGGTATTAATGTTGTATGATGTGATCCCCATGGACTCTTTACGATATATGATATCAACGAACTCTTATTCAAATGGTATTTGCAATATTGTTGCGTAAGGAGAAGTTAAGTTAAATCATCTTGCAAGTCGTGTGAACCAAAGATACATTTGGATTTTATTAAAGTTTAGACTTATATGCAATTTGCACCCTTATTATGATAATAATTTTTATACCTAATATTTCCGCAACAAACACTTTGAATTACTTAAATATCTAGCCCTGTATATTTGAACACTTTTCGTCATTTTTGATCATTAACATGGTGAAACTGATATGGAGTATCTGAAGTACCCCGTTGACTGACGGTAATAGTCAAAAGATGATGGAAAAATGTTTTAAAATTTGAAAATGTGGTGGTTTTTTAGTCGGGGGATCCAAAATGCCATAAAACTATTGGATGCAAAATGTATTTAGCTAAAACTACAGGAAAATACATAAGAAAGTGTGCCCCTGAATTTGTGACACAAGAATGTAATGATGACAGTCTGCTTCAAATAATTGTTCTCATTCATTCGTATCAGAACATAGATTAGCTTCTTAATACGAAGACTTATTTATGGCTTTGTTAATATGCAGAAAGGAGGCATACAAGGTAAACAGAAGATACACAACGACAGAAAAAGAAAAGGATTAATTTACATGAGATAATTACAATATACAGCGTTGCGATTAAGTTAATGTACAGTAATTATTGTAGAAATTAAGCACCGACAGCTGTGGCGGAAAGAGCCGAATCAATTTTCAGCTGCTGCTGCTTCTCATCTTCCTCGCCAAACCAGATTTCTGGAATTACTTGGATCAGGTTGTTCTTGTTCACCACCTCCACTGCATAATCCGCTTCTTTACTTTTAGTCGTCCTCCCAACCTTCAGGAACAACATAAGCACTACCAATTAGCAAGTAATTATAATTCACATTCGTTATCAAATATATTAGATTCCATTTATGTGTTGGTTGCCGGTAATATGCATATAGGAAGTACTCACCAAAACTGTACGAAGCCCGACAGCTTTGCCAGCAGCAATGTTCCTCACATTATCGTCGAAAAACAACTGTCATAACCAACGATAATAGTCAAGCAACAATTAGTTGTAGCTACCATGTCATAAATACTCATTTCAAATTTTGTATGCTTTATGTGATCTGTAAGTTACTAAATCCAAAGAAACAAGTAAAATATAAACAGAATTGCAGCTCTACTCTGCCATTACCGTGTGGCGAGGATCAACCTCTGCAGCATCGATGGCAATGTTGATGGCCTCCAAAGAAGGTTTGAGAACAACCGGAATCTCATCAGGACGACTGGCTTTCGACAAATTTGGATTCATCGTCTCAAAACATATTATCTGTTCAAAACAATCCCTGATTCCAAGGCGATCCAGCACCTTGATCGCATGATTCTTGTCAGAATTTGTAAAAATCTGCAAACAAGTCACAAAATTAACAAGTCAACTTAACAGAAAATACTTCATAATTTTTAGTTATTGATTTTTGCATTATTATTGTGATATTTCTATAACTTACGATCTTGCGTTGATTGATACTTCGCAAGAGGTTTCGTAGTTGAGGGTCTGGTTTGATCAAATCATATGGCAACCTTCCGTGCACGAAACTGTTGAACAAAAACAAACCGATCACTCTCAATTCATGACATAAATAATATATTTATATCCATCAATCATCAAACCAAAATTAATTAACTACTAACCCGTGATAATCATCAGCATCAATGTCATAGCCCAAAGCCTGATGAAGAGCAAACATGATTAAATTAGCAGATTAATTAAATTTGAATAAACTAAACAAAATTAGGAGTTCAATTAATTCAGATAATTACTCGTAGACCGGCGAGGGAGCTTCCGTACTTCTTGAAAAGCTCGACTCGGAGAGACGAAGCTTTGTTCTCCGGGAATCCACATTTCTCGACCAGAAAATCTGTTAAAAAATTTCAAATAAAATTAATTAGTCGATCACTACAACTCAGAAGCCATAAATTTGATCATGTTAAAACGATCAAGTGCTAACCATCGATGTTTCTTTTGGTAGCTTCGCCGAATCCTAGCTTGGACAAGTACAGGGTGTCATCTAAATCTGTTCCATGAAAAAATTAAAAATGATCAGATTTTTTTTTAATTCAAATAATTTCACTTACGATTATATGTGCGAGACCGTATTGATTACAAGGTCTAGCATGTTCTTTTGTATGTAAACGCGATCGTATACAAAAATCTGTCAAAAATTTATCAAAATCAAATTTTATTATTCATTATCATTAGCCGAGCTGAAATTTCATAATTAAACGACCTCAGATTGTTAGTGTGTGTTCACGGATATAGAGAGGAATTGTGTACCGAAGAGGATAGAGTCGAAAGGAGAGGAGGAATGTCGGCAAGAATCCATGATTTGAGGTAGCTAGCAAGTTTTGTTTAGTAGCTGAAGAAGAAGAACGAGAGAAAATATAAAGAAGAAGAGAAAGTGGATATAAAATGTGTGTATGAAATGAACGCGACTCAAATGAGGCATTTAGAAGGAGGAGAGGAAGGAGCTACTTATAGAAAATTGGTGACAGAAAAGAAGACAGATGAGAACGGTGGTGGCGCTGACTCATCATGCAAAGTCATTTTTAAACATTTCATTCTATTTTTACATATATTATTACCGATTTACGCGTCTGTTACCGCACGTGGATAACGTTGTAGGAAAACGTGTCGAACGTTACGTTTAAGAGGACCCTAACAACTAGTCCATCTCGCTACCAAATAAAAATATTTCTAGGGCTTCTTCCGTATCTTCTGTTTCGAGAGTCGACTCCGAGAGATTAAGCCATTATTTTTTCATATTCTAGATTTTTATTCCCTCATTGATTAAATCATTTTCACTCTTCTACTTCATATTTTAATTTTTTAATAATATCATGATCTAATCTTTTTCGAGTGAAATCTTGTTAATTGTGCCCATCATTTCAGGATGTTAGGTTATGTTTTGAATTTCTTCGTACGAATGTTGGTAGTTTTTAAAAGAATTTATATGATATTTGTGTGATTTATAAGACTCGTATCGATTTTGGGACCATGATGGATATTCTAAGAGTTCATATTTTGCAACAAAATACATTCATATTCTGGGGTATTTGTTACTTCAATATCAGTTGATATAACTGATAGTTTGAACGTTGAGTTACAGATGATGATGTGAAGGTCAATTGTTATTTGATATTTAAAATTTTATACACAAAAAGAAAATTTTAAAAATAAATTACGTAACTATGTTTTATAAGAGTCATAAAATACGTGTCGAGAAGTGAAAAAATTTGCAAAGAAATGAGAGGGACGGAGGAAATATATAATATATGGTTTGATAGCTTATTATTTGAATTTTCTAAATTCTTTTTCTAATTTTAAATTATTTTTTATAAGTTGAAAGAAAAATAAATATCAAAATATATATCGAGTCCTCTGTTACCAATATAAAATTTGAGGATGGGAGGAATATATAAAATTACGGTGTTTATAATTAAATATATTAAACTTCAAAATTTTATTTTAGTACGATATAATTGGCTATAAACGAGATAACATATCTAACAAATTTGTTTTGTTAATAAATTTCTTGAATAAGGTCAGCATAAAGTATTCAATAATCATTATGTCAAATACACATTTGACACTGTTCAGTATCATATTACTAATTAACTAGTGAAAAAAACCGCCCTTCGCGGCGGCGTTATAAATTTCGTATAAAATTCGATACGAATTAATATTACAATAACATAAAAATTATTTTGAGTCATCTTCCGGTTAAACATATCACTAATAAAAAGTATTATAATTAGTATAAAAATTTGTTTAAGTGGTCATCCTGTCAAACACAATACTAATAATAAAATTAGTTCGAACCGCCATCCCGTCAAAGACAATATTAATCCATAATTATTATTTTTATGATAAAATTAAATATTATAATTTAGATCAAAATTAGTTTGAACCGCTCTTTTGTCAAACACAATACTAATAACAAAACATTATAATTTAAATATTAGTTTGAGTCCCCTTACTGTCAAAAACAATACTAATAAAAATTATTCTAATTATGATAAAATTAAAGATTATAATTGGATAAAAATTATTTAGAACCGTGTACACGTTTTAACAAAAAAATATATTATAACATAGATAAAAAATTATTTTAGCCACTTTACCGTCGAACATAATACTGATAGAAAAATTATTATTATTCAGATAAAAATTAGTTTGGGCAACCCCGCGTGCCCTTCAAACACAATACTAATCAAGAATCACTTACTTTATCATAAAATCAATATATGATTCCTATTTTATATATCCTATTTTATTTTATGATTCCTATTTATTAGTTAAAAATTATTATTATTTTATGGTTGTAATTTTTTTTTTTTTTTGCTATTAGTTTTTTTTAATGATTATTATCTTTACAATTCTTTATTTTCTATACAAAATTTAAGAAAATTATAAGACTAAATCGAATATAAAAATTGTACGTATTATACGAATCTTTAATATAAATTGTATTTTATCTATGATTGTTAGTTTAAATAAATATAAAAGTTATTCGAATTATGATAAAATTAAATATTATAATTGGACAAAGATTATTTTGAACTGTGGTCCTGTTTTAACAAAAAATATATTATAAGATAGATAGAAAATTATTTTAGCCACTTTCCCGTCAAACATAATACTAATAGAAAAATTATTATTACTTAGATAAAAATTAGTTTGGGCCGCCTCCCGTGCCCGTCAAACACAATACTAATCAAGAATCATTTTGATTATCATAAAATCAATATATGATTAGGTTAAAATTTTATTTTCAATTTGAAATATAATTAAAAAAATTATAAGACTAAATTCAATAATTCTAGACACGCTGAGTTAATAAATTTTATGATTCGAACTACTATTTAGACTCTTAAACACAGTTTTGATTACGGACCTAGTATTAGATTATTCTTCAATATGTATTATCGAAAATAAAATTTTATAATATAAAATTCAACTATGTACATCTTCTATGTATCTTATCGAAAATAAGAATTGTGCATATTACCTTACAAATCTTAAATATAAATTGTATTTTATTTATTATTGTTAGTTTGAATAAATATAATCCTATTTCTTTTAGGATTACTAAATAAGAAAAGAATTGTATCATCTTCAGAATTCAATAAGAAATACTAAATAAAAAAAAGAATTGTATCATCTTTAGAATTTAATAAGAAAAGAATTGTATTATTTTTAGAATTCTTGAACCTGATTTTTTGAATTATCGTTATATTTTCAATCCGAAATTTAAGAAAAAATTAGAAGACTGAATCGAACAATTCTAAAGACGCGCCAAGCGCGCGCAATGGGCAAACTCGGACTCAGACTCGGATAAGATTGTGCCTTGTGTTGGATGTTGGATGCGACTTCGTGTTTTCAGTTAAAACTCGGTTTTTTGTTACTCAAAATATGAGTAGCTTAATCAAAAACAATGATAAATAAATATGAGCAGATTCAATAACTATTAACTATTTTGTGTTTAAATAGTGTTATTGAAGGTGGAAATCAAATAAGAAAAGAATTCTATCTTCTTTAGAATTTAATCAGAAAATAATTGTATTATTTTTAGAATCCTTGAACCTGATTTTTAATATGAGTAGCTTAATCAAAAACAATGATAAATATATATGAGCAGATTCAATAACTATTAACTATTTTGTGTTTAAATAGTGTTATTGAAGGTGGAAATCAAATAAGAAAAGAATTCTATCTTCTTTAGAATTTAATCAGAAAATAATTGTATTATTTTTAGAATCCTTGAACCTGATTTTTTTTGAATTATAGTTATATAATTTCTATCCGAAATTTAAGAAAAATCAGAAGACTGAATCGAACGATTCTAGAGATGCACGCATTCTCCTTTATATATATATATTGAAGTGGTTTTTATACCAAATATTACACTGTCGGTATAAAATTTTAGTGTTGGACTTACTTCGACGTACTAGTTGATAACCCGTGCCAAGCACGAGTTTAAATAAAATTTTAGATTTTGTTATTTATTGGAAGGATAATATCTTTTCCTAATTACATTGTAATATTTTTATTATATTTATTTAAATTATTGTTTTCAAATAATATTTAAATTATTGCTATTTAATATAAGATTTTCTATATTTTAAAATTTGATCCTATTTTAAATTTATTTCATAACAATATGGGTCCATGTTCTATGGAGTCCACAAAATAAGGGTATTAGAGTCCAAAATTATTTAAAAATAATCTAATCGTTTCAATTTTTACTGTTTTAGTCTACAATATTTGCAAACATCTGACAATTTGGAGGTTATGTTCTACAACATAGGTGGTGTTTGTTAAGAAAAAGCAAATGTTGCTTCTGCCTTCTGTTTTTCTTGACGCATTTGTGTAAAGAAGCAGAAGCACTTTTAAGAAGTTGAGAATGTCAGCTTCTCTCTCACAACTTCCGCTTCTTTTCCAAACACTTTATTATTAACTTATTTACTTCTCACTTCTACTCCACTTCTTTACTATAAGCAAAAAGTCACTTCCTTTAAACTAACTCAAACGGCACCATAATCCTTGCAATCAAAAGATAAAACAATTATATTATAAATCACCAAACACTATATATGTTCTAAAATATAATTAATAAGTTGAATAATGATCTTAATGATTGTTAATGTTGAAAGATGTTAATGATTAATTGATAATTATATTTAGAACTACTTAAAGATGGTAAATTATATATAAAATATGAATAATTAAAGATATTATTTATGACTAAACTAAATGATTATGACCGGTGCTTACTACGGCTTAAATGCGGAGTTTATAGAACTGGCCTCTAACAATATGTTTTATTTTAGTAAAATTACTATGTTGTTTGATGAATTTTAAATTGTGAAAATAATATTCAAGATCAACACATATAAGTTCGTGTAAAACGTCTTTAAGCTTGAATAAAAATTCAAAATTTTAAGTCGCAATTATGTTATTCATCTAATAGGCAAATTTTATATATAATTCTAGTTGGAGTTTTGTAGATCTAACAGTGGTGTTGTAGTTATTTGATAAACTAATATTGTAGTTTGACAAATTAATTTAACTATCTAAAACTAATTTGATATCAAATTTTTTGACGTATGTCTTGTGTTTCGGTTCTTTTATTATATGTTGCAATATGGACAATGACTTCATCCTCTTTGAGTTTCCATTTGTCACGTCAGTGTTACCACCGCCTTATTCGTCTTTATCGCAATCTTCAGAAGAGCACTGAATGATAATATGTTGCAATATGGACAATGATTTCATTCTCTTTGAGTTTCCATTTGTCAAGTTAGTGTTACCACCGCCTTATTCGTCTTTATCGCAATCTTCAGAAGAGCACTGAATGATAATAATTATTATTATGTGTCGATTTTTTATTATATGTTGCAATATGAACAATGACTTCATTCTCTTTGAGTTTCCATTTGTCAAGTCAGTGTTACCACCGCCTTATTCTCTTTATCGCAATCTTCAGAAGAGCGTAATTATTATTATTAAAAAATATATGACCAAGTTTTTTGGTACTTTAGTATCAGCATTGGATCTTGTTTATTTTAATCTAAAATATGATAAAATTTAATAGATTTGTTTCGTAAATTAAATTGTATGAGTTTTAAAAATTAAAACAAATAATTTCGTGGACATTATTATTCTATTGGTAGGATATTATTTCATTATAAAATCTATAATAGTATAATTATTATTACTGCTGAATAAAAAAAATAATATGATGATAACCAAATTAAAGTTATTTTATAAAATAAATTATTTGAGTTTAAAAATCTAGAATGAGTAGCTTTGTTGACTGTAATTTTGTTGGTGGGAAAATCATTATATTACAAAAATTCTGATCATACATGGAAGTATTCTCATTATTGTATGATAATAATTATTATCATTAAAAATTATATGATAATAAACAAATTTTGGTACTTTGATATTTAGTATTTTAATGATATTGATTCCGCTTATTAATAAAACTATATATGGATATTATATTAATATCAATATGAACTCCTTATTTATTTGAACTCTGAAGCATGATAAAAGATTTACAGAGTTGTTCCGTATATTAAATTATTTAAGTTTAAAGAAAATAAACAAATAATTTCGTTGGTAAATATTTTTATTAGTGAGATAATTGTTATAATACAAAATCCTGATAAATATAGCAGTTTTTTGATAATAGTAATAATTGTTAAATAATAAATAATATGATGATTTTTTATATGAATTTTATAGAACTGTTTCATAAGTTAAATTGTTAGCGATTTAACTATGCGGATAGGATAAATGTTATATTACAAAATCTTAAACACTATAGAAGTCTTTTTACAGTAATATAATAATAATTATAAAATCTTAACCAAGAATGAAATTTTTAATAATAAAATCCAAATCAATACAAAAGTCTTTTCATAATTGTAGTATAATAATTGTGAAATCCTAACAATGTATAATAATAACTATAAAATCCTAACAATATGAAAATCTTTTCATAATTCTATAATGATTATTATTATTAAATAAAAAAATTATATAACATTGTCTTAATCAATATTGAAGTCTTTAATACTAATAAAATTCTAATCAATACAGAAGTCTTTCATTATCCTAATGAATATTGAAGTCTTTAATAATAAAATTCTATTCAATATAGAATTCTTTTGATAATAGTATAATAATTTTTATAAAATCCTAAAAGTGACCAAATTTTGGTACTTTTGGCACCGATGTTTCACCGAATTGTGGTTTCGTTTATTAATAAAGGGTATTGATGTTTCACACAAAGAATGCTACCGAAACCGTTTTAATGCTGAGTCTTGCACATAAATGCTACTCCCTCTGTCCCATTTAATTCTATACGTTTCTTTTTAACTGCTCGACACGCATTTCAATGCTCTTATAAAATATAGTTCCGTAACTTATTTTCGAGATTTTCTTTTTTTGTATAAAAATATAACATCCAAACTTTAATTCAGAAAAGAAAAATTTTAAAAATAGATTACACAACTACGCTTTATAGGAGCATTAAAGTCCGTGCCGCGTCCCCGTCCCCCAATGTATAATACTCAGGGGGACGGAGGGAGTATACATATTCTGGACGCTTACATTAATTGATTAATAAAAATATATAAAATCAATTAAATGTTTCATTAATATTATAAAGCTATAGTTAAATAAAACTAAATTAGTAACTAAAACCAATTTATGCAAATTTAGAAATATAAAATATTTTCGAAAAATTCAAAGCAACTACATTTGAATTAAAGTTCATTGGAAGGACGTCCTTATGCTTCAATATTATAAGCATTCGATAATTTGAAGTTTCAAATGTGATACAATAGTCTTGCAATATTATAATTTTAGTGATTGGATGTATAAATCTTAAAAAAATGAGCTGTTATTGTCACAATTGTATTTAAACATGTGAGCGTAGTGAACTCAAAAAAGGGGTCACAGAGAAAGTATGGTTAATTCATTAAATAATACTCTAGTTTAATCTTTCCCCTCTCTTCACCTTTGTGAATTTTAAGTCATCAATTAGGAAAAATTCTTAACCTGTCTCAGAAATACAGAATATATAAAGTTTTGGTGTAACACATGTTATTTTTATTCTTGATCAAAACTTTAGGGATGTGCTAGTTTACTGAACTAGTGAGCAGTGAAATTAAATATCAGTAACATACACAAATTTATATAATATATTCACGAGAAATTATACCGAGACACACACACATATATGTATAATATATATACATATATAATATAAAATAAATATATAATCATTTTGAAATATCATAGCTATTTATATATTTTATCAATAAAATATGTTTTATGATATTGTGAGTTTTGATTTAAGTCCGTATAGTTTATGTGATAAAAAAAGAGAATATTATTCACCTAACAATATAGAGTAATAAAGATTTATGAAAGTAAGAACTTAACTAGAAGAGTGCATATAGGCATTAAGTACTAAACAGGAATAATATAAAGTAATATTTGGAAAGAATCTGTCGATAAGTTATGTTAATTTGTTTTGGTAGTTTTTACATTTAATTATAAAATGTAATATTGTACAGGTA
Organism: Daucus carota subsp. sativus; assembly: GCF_001625215.2. NCBI lineage: Eukaryota > Viridiplantae > Streptophyta > Magnoliopsida > Apiales > Apiaceae > Daucus > Daucus carota. Next base: position 12,630,743 of record NC_030387.2, read on the forward strand.
AATGGCTAAAATTTGTAGGCAGGAAAATTTGGAACGGGAACAAATGGAGTTATACACAGCGTTTATGTATTAAGTTGAAGGTTCCGTTGATCAACTTTATATACTCTGTCAAAAAATGCAATGGTCCTGTTTGTTTCCAGGAAGCAAGTTGTTTCTACTTCTACTTGTCTTAACCTGTTTATAAGTAGGAGTATTTTTAGAAGTTGAGAATCCTAGGTGATGGACCGAGAATCAGCCAATACCAAGAGACCGTAGGTCTCATCCCAGCGTCGTCCCAAACAGGCCCCAAGACATCAGGACCGTAAGACACCTAAGACCGTAGGGTCTGAGGCCGTCTCCCCTTGAAACCCAGCCTATCCTGCGATCCCTACCATGCCTGCTTAGCCTGCAACAGAGACACACGTGTCTCACATCCGTAGGAACACCTGTCCCTACCCCTTTTGACTCACCTGTATGCCTGTAACACAAAACTGATTAATCACCTACTCTACTACACTAGAGCTGTTGAAGTGGCAGTAAAAGAAGGAGAAAAGGAATGACTCAGCAAAAAGAAGCTACAAAAAGGATTATCCAAACACATAACAGAGACACACAGATACATATACACAAGAACTGCTCTTCCATTCTAGAGAGAGATAGAAAACAGAAACTAAATCTATCAATTGGCGCCGCCACTGGGGATCGAAAAGAAAGAGAAACCCGTGAAATCCACCGCCATACCACGATGACCAGGAAGAAAACCCTAAACGAAGAAAGGTGAGCGAAGAATCGAGCACCTGTATAGCATCACTCACGTATAGCACCTTCACCATCTCAGTCTTCTCACCACCCGTATAGCATCACTCCCTCACCATCTCACTCCCCGAATTTCGATCGCTTCGACCAATATGAAGCTCAACAACGACATCTACAAGAGCAGGTGGATAATTTGGCTGCCCAGATAACCACCTTCATCGGCCAAACCGTTCTTCCTCTAGGTCTCGAGTCTCAGCAAACTCCCATAACTGCCCATTTGGCAACCGCAGTCCCCGATATGGACGAAGAGCAAGGTCCAAGTCCTCCGACCACTGAAGAGTGCTTTCAAATTCAGCCATCCAATAGATTCGGCTTCCCCGCCACTAACAATTGCTCTGAATACGAAGCCCTTCTAGCCAGCCTCCGCTTAGCTCACGATCTCAAGGTTGATTGCATACAGGTATACAACGACTTTCAGTTAGTATACAAATAACACATCTGTATGTAAATTTTTTCTACCACCTCGTATATCTCACCTTTTCCTTAAGCGTTATCTAACACAGAATAAACAAGGCCATCATACGTAGCCCTACAATAGCTACGGCCCAACTGTGAAGAGCCCCCTTACACACAGGGCTTATTCGTCAAATGGCCAACATAAGTAGCCCTACAATAGCTACGGCCCAACTGCGAAGAGCCCCCTTACAACTCAGGGCTTATTCGCCAAATGGTCAACATAAGTAGCCCTACAATAGCTACGGCCCAACTGCGAAGAGCCCCCTTACAACTCAGGGCTTATTCGCCAAATGACCAACATAAGTAGCCCTACAATAGCTACAGCCCAACTGTGAAGAGCCCCCTTACACACAGGACTTATTCACCAAATAGCAAACATAAGTAGCCCTACAATAGATACGGCCCAACTGCGAAGAGCCCCCTTACAACTCAGGGCTTATTCGCCAAATGGCCAACATAAGTAGCCCTACAATAGCTACGGCCCAACTGCGAAGAGCCCCCTTACAACTCAGGGCTTATTCGCCAAATGGCCAACATAAGTAGCCCTACAATAGCTACGGCCCAACTGCGAAGAGCCCCCTTACAACTCAGGGCTTATTCGTCAAATGACCAACATAAGTAGCCCTACAATAGCTACGGCCCAACAGCGAGCAGCCCCCTTACACATAAGGCTCATTCGCCAAAAGGCATACGTATGTAGCCCTACAACAGCTACGGTCCTACAATAGCTACAACTCTACACGCTCACTATGGCTCCCCTGCCACAAGACCATCATACATAGCCCTACAATCGCTACGGCCCAACAGCAGAGAGCCTACATACATCGCACATTCGCTCGCTATGGCTACTCTGCCACAAGGCCATCATACGTAACACTACAATCGCTACGGCCCAACAGCAGACAACCTACATACATGGCCCATTCATTCGCTATGGCTCCCCTGCCACAAGGCCATCATACACAACCATACGACCGCTACGACCCAAACAGGTTCATCCCCTATAACTTCTCTGCCAAAAAACCCTTACAAATAGCGCAACGAACACTACGATCCTACGATATATCGCTGCAACTAATACCACTATCAGAAAATTTCTTAACTACTCCGACAGCCAACAAACCTTTAGCCTCACATAAACGGGCTCCTCACAGAATGGCCTAAAGACCATCCCCCTGCGGGAGGCACCCCATCATGCTTCACACAAGCATGTAAAATAAAAAATTCATGAGCATGAAAAACATAAAATCCATACCAAACAGCCTGAATCACGATGATAGGCCGCCTAAATAACAACAAAGGGAACACCATTGTGCGTTTACGATCCAAAAACACAATATCATACCCATCACATGGAAGGAACACACAAAAACTTCGAACAGACCCCGTCCCCGACACTTGGCATATCTCCAACCTTGGCTGCTTCTATCAATGAAGGCGCATCCATGCCCCCGAAGTATGTATTTCACTACACCATAGATTGGTTATTGCAACTTTAAAAGTACATTGCTATATGGCACAAATCCATTGCAATAAGGTATATGGCAACGAATATGCAAAAATTAGGCGTTATGTTTGGTCTGGTTGCCATAGGGCCTTATGGCAACTAATTTGGGGCCATATCGCAACACAGTTTTGTAGTTGCAAAATCAGCTTATGGCAACATATTTAATAATATAGCAACCCATATAATAGCATTGCAATACCTAAGATTGCAGCAACTTTTATTAACCAATTTGAATTATATGGCAACCATTTACCTTCTACTGTAACGCTAATTTAAAAAAAAAAATTGGCATGACCTTGACATTTCATTAACAGCCACCAAATTTAATTGGTATATCAAAATACAATCCAACATTCACCAATCCAAGAAGTCAATAAGCAGTACTATAGTCCTAAACTGTTGTTCAAACATGAGCACATAACTAAGTCTAAAAGTTCAAGCAAAATAATGCTAAAGTTTGCACATGAGTACTTCTACAGATTTTGTCTTCTCCATCAGATTCTAATCCAGAGTTATGTATTTGTGCAATTGTTGTAATAGCATCTCCCTTGGAGGCTCGAACCTTTTTGGGCTTGCGATCAAGAAATTGCATCTCCTTAGAAGGCTCCTGATTAATCTTTCTTTTTCGAAAAGTAGAAATTGAACTGGAGCAGTACATTCTTTGGGAGTTGCATTGTGAGAAGCTAACTGGTCGCTTCTTTCTTAATCATTAATCTTCAGAGATCTTCTTCATCTATTTCAGTCAAGCGGAGAGGCTTCTTCCATCTCTAATAGTGACTTGGTGATCTCCTTATCCACCATCTCAGAGAGTTGAGAAGTGTAAGAACTAGAGATTATCCTTGGTAATATATTATGCGCAGCATCCGGATTAAAAACCATCAGACCATATCCGTCAAATATTTTTCTATCTGAACAATTACGAGACCATGTAAATAGCCTAATTAGAAAATTTATACTACATAAAAATACTTTTTTGCTTTAGCATTCTACATAAAAATACTTTTTTGCTTTAGCATTCTACATAAAAATACTTTTTTGCTTTAGCATTCTTCTTCCGAGCAGACCTAAAAAAAAATTACATAAAGATACACTAGAGAATAGATCTACTGGAGGAAGTTTGAGAAGTAACTAAAGTGCATATACTCATACCATAGATACAAGGCAGAGAAGCTCCTTAACTGACGGTTTACTAAAGCTCCACTCTAGCCTGTCCAAATTGTTTGGAAGCACTGGATCGTTGCCTATAAGTGATAAATCAAATGTTGGTAAAGTAGGATTACAAATTCGATGAAGGATACAAGTACTTTAATAAATAATAATCTTACTATTGCTAGTCAATATCATAGGACACTTTGCTGTTTCCTCAAGCTGTTGTATTGTACTAATTAAACCACGGTCTTCACAGAGATTAGCATCCACATCCTCAAAGAGAATCAATGTTCTACTTTGTAAATAAAAGACAATATATATGTGCAGAACACATAAATAATTAGAAACTTTGTGAATCTCTGCGATAGAAATTCATTAATGGTAAATTGTGGTACTGCAATAGCAGAGAAGAGTATACCCTGGACAGCTGAGGATCCCACTAAAGCATTGTCAAATTTTCGAGACCAAGCAAGGTGGCACAAGAGAATATAAAACCCAAACACAAAATCTAAAAACTGAAAAACAGGGAATGCAAATACATATAAAAACAGGGCACTTAAATTAATAAATTCTCTATCTTCATCTTTTTCCAGGACTAATTACAAACACAAAATAAATGAGAGACACATAAACACAAATTAACATAAAAAATAAGAAAACATTACATACACATAAATCCTAATTAACGCATATATGTAAAAACAAAAACCCAAATAATTCCTAACAAAAACAAATTCCATAAAACTCACTTGAGTGAAAACATACACATAAAAGCAAGAAAAAAGACAAATTAAGCAAGATTGCAAGAAAAACAAGCAAAAATCGAACACATTTCAGCAAGCAAGAATCCAACAGATCGGGAAAACAAGATTTGGGGGAAAATACATACCCATTCGCACAGCTTGTTAACAATCTCTACACAGCTTCAATCTTCTCTCCACAAAGCTAATCTTATCTCCCCACAGCTAATCTTCAAACACAGCTTTATGTGTTCTTTTGGTTTGTCTGTAGCCGAATTTGAGTGTTTTCTGTTTTGTTTGTTATTTGTTTATTTTGGGTGCTTTTTTTTATTATTTGATAGCGGGGAAAGCAATTGTGAAAAAGCCCGCTTCTTTTTTCTTTCTTTATCAGCAAGCCCGCTTAATTTTGGGCCCAAAATCTGTAAGGTATTGCAATGTTTATATTCTGCATTGCAATAGAATGCACTTTAAACTCCCACCAATTTTTTTCACTTCTGTTGCAATGTTTTTAAACTATATTGCAATGCCATTAAAAACCCTTGCAATTTAGATGAACTCATCTCTCAATAGCAATGTTTTTTGATAAAATTTTAGAAATCTGGTTGCAATAGCCAATCTATGGTGTAGTGTTTGGTGATTAGCAACTTTCTATATACCTAACACTTCTACTTGTAAAATATACATCACTTAATCTATGTTTTCTGTCGCATTGAGCGACTCGCCCATATATGCCACTCCACTTTCACTATAGCCATAAGGTCCACTGCGACCCACACAATCCTACGAGTTTGACCAAATGGCCAACATACGTAGCCCATTTTTGCTACGGCCCTAAGGTTCACTACAACCCACACAACCTCCTGGGTTTCACCAAACAGCCACGCCAAATGGCCAACATAAGTAGCCCTGCAATAGCTACGTCCCTACAGCGAAAAGCCACCTTATGCATGCATGGCCCATTCGTTCGCTATGGCTCCTCTGCCACATGGCCATCATACGTAGCCCTAAAATCGCTATAGTCCCACAGCAAAAAGCCAGCATACATAGCCACACCCTTGCTATGACTCCATTGCCAAAACGCCAACATAGGTAGCCGTACAACGCTACAGCCCCACTTCTCTACCAAAAAGCCGACATATACAACCCTACGGTATCTACGGCCCCGTAACAAACCATGTACCTCTCACTACATGTTGCCCTAGCTTCCACAGTAACCTAAAAGATTACTTCTCCTTCGTTCGCGGCACACCTACTCACATGAAAACATCAAAGCGCCCGTAAACAAGTCATAGAACTACATTCACAATTTTTACAAAATCATAAAGTTCACCAGAATAAGAACACATGCTTATCAACCTGCCTTCCATCGAATTCATAAAAACATGAAAAAGAAACATACATGAGGCAACCCCGCATACCCTACGCAATTCACGAAGTTTTTAAGAAAACCTACAACTTACGCACAAAATTCCAATAGTTTTACAACGTTCTACTCCATATTTTCCTAAATATACATGATCCATCAGCTTCCAACCCTAGGAGTCCTGTATTAGGAGTCCTAAAAAGCTCTCAAATCCCCATACATCTGGACAAGCAACATTATCGATGCTACTAGCATGAGCCAGGGAGGCGCGAGACAAACGCAACCACACAACCAACTTCGTTACTCAGCACAAAGGCTACCATTGTTCACCAATACCAATATGCTTGAACATAATACAAGAAATGTTACACTTCTTCATTGTCTGGAAAAAAAAAAACAAGACTGTTTAGATAAAATTTATTACACATCTACAATCCTTTGAAAAGTTATTCTTGTGCTATACTTTCGGCTAACGTTCTTCAACAACAAACGTCAAATCAAATCTCGCCACAATGACACTTAAAATTGAAGCTTTTTTGCTCTCCCAAGCCAAGGCTAACCATATGAATACCAATACCCACAAATTACGAAACACAATAAGAAAACAATTAAACTTCATACAACCCTAATATCATCCATTACAACATCCATGTTCACATCTTACTTAAACAAAACAGTCCAGCCGACATAAAATTCCACAAAAAATTATAATAAAAAGAAAGATTACCTCTTAAAACGTTCTTAAGCGCTAATTAGACGAGAATATCTGTTAAAACAAAAGTGAACGGACCAAACAAAATGCAAGAAAATCTCCACAGAAAAACGCTTGTACACTTTTCACCGAACCTAATCTAAGCCTCCTAAAGAAGGCTCATTTACTACGGGGGACATATGATGGACCGAGAATCAGCCAATACCAAGAGACCGTAGGTCTCATCCCAGCGTCGTCCCAAACAGGCCCCAAGACATCAGGACCGTAAGACACCTAAGACCGTAGGGTCTGAGGCCGTCTCCCCTTAAAACCCAGCCTATCCTGCGATCCCTACCATGCCTGCTTAGCCTGCAACAGAGACACACGTGTCTCACATCCGTAGGATCACCTGTCCCTACCCCTTTTGACTCACCTGTATGCCTGTAATACAAAACTGATTAATCACCTACTCTACTACACTAGAGCTGTTGCCTTCCAAACATTTTATTTACTTATTTACTTTCACTTCTCATCTCCGTAAAAGATTACTTTTTTTAAATTTGCTCAAACGCCCTAATATCTCATCAATAAAACGTAAAGTTGGCGAATTCACCTTCACCACAATAATATATTCAAAGAATCATACATCCATACCCATAGTTCATAAGTCAATGTCATGACCTCCATGTACGTTCCCCTTGAATCTGAGCATTTCCATGGATGAGGACAATGAGGTGGCATATCGTCATTTCGGATTCCTATCTCATCCTTTTGTCCCATGCTCTCTCGTGTGAAGATAGCGTACATGAATACATCCTTAGATGAGGGCTGGAATTATGTGTCAAGGCTCGGGACATTATCCAACATATTATTTCTTCACTATTGTTTATTTAAGCATAACACGATCTAAGGTTTTATAGAAAATCCGATTCATGTTATAATTAACAATTACAATATACAAGAATTATGTAAACGTTTGAATAGAGTTTTATGTTATATCTTCCTCAGAAAAACACTCAGCTTTTCGAAAAATTTTGGATGTTTCTTATCATATGTATTCATAGTAATTTATGGGAGTCCTTGGTGAGTTTTGCTGAGTACGGTTGAGCCCAGGCTAGAAAAAAAAACTAGTAGAATTTTTTTTTTCAGCCCCGAATATTTTCTAAGAATAATATAAATTTTTTTTTTGAGCTTTGGATAAGTTTCAAAAATCTTTGTATTAACTGATATTTTTCCTTTAATCAGATATTGTTAAATATTTGAGTCCCGAATATTTTTTAAATCCCGAGTGATTTGATTTCCTGGTTCCGCCACTGCGGCTGAGTGTCTCAATGTATTAAGTATCCCAGCGCTGGTGGTGCTCTAAGGTCTGTCTATAGTAATGCAACACTACTTACAATAATCATATTAGGAATATCAGTAACAATAAATTAACTTGTAAGAACAATTTGTAAAATATATGGACAGGTGACTGATTTGATATGCCAGAAAAATCAAAACCAATAATACAACAGAATGACAATGCCAGAAAACAAAAATAATAACTTAATGATGCAACCAAATCAGCTGGTCGGTAGATTATATATCTCGATAATTTCTTGAAATGTTTGTTTAAGCAGAGATATGTTTTGTGATAACATAAACTATTGCCATAGAGCATATTGATTATCAGTCATGACTCGAGGAATCATAGGTTATATACAGAGACATAACTGGCGTGCCTGAAGGTGGTATGACCGTGGAATGACACACACTGGGCCATCCTATAATTTTCTGTGGAATGACACACTTATAATATAAATTTACTTTAATCTCGACCTCTAATTACTTAGTTAAGAGTAGCACAAAGTTTAGTGCTGAGCAATCTTTTAAGGTAGTCCAATGATTCTTAACATGTGTGGAGTTTCTTTCAAAGTTCCAAAATCGGTACCAATGAAAAAGACCTTAATTTTGATGAGAAAAATAAGAGGAACAACCAGTGACTTTGATACTAAGGGGTCGTTTGATTCATGATTAATGAACCTAGTTAACGGGAATCAGAACCTCAAACTCATGTGTTGGTGTTTAGATTAGTCATTTTGTGGTATGGAATGGAAATCCCATATCTACTTGATGGGTAAGTTAATCAACTAGTCTTGTTACATACCAGACTGGCAGACTTCACATACTTTTGTAAGAGACCATACATAATTTGTGTTTATTATTATTACACAACAATTCATTATCAGTGTTACAAGACCTCAGAGGTAAAATCTTGCTGGGAATCATTGAGCTGGAGAGGAGAAGCACTTTGTAACAGCTGGAAGCCACGTTTTGAAGTACGCTTCAGAGTCGGCCTCTGCGCGAGTTAAGGCACTAATAGGCGAAACAGTTATCTGCAATGGAAAATGTAAATGTAGGTCATGTTAGTTCTTATCCTCTTCGTTCTACGATACCTAAGTAAATTGAGTTGCATACATATCCTTGTTGAAGCGCGCAGTAGTCTGCATCTGTATCTCCCTCTTTGATTCCTAAAATCTGTAAAGGTAATTAAAAGTAGTGTTAAGAACCATAAGCAAGAAATCAGGAAAGCTTAAACTGAGGAGAGATATTTGTTACAAGAAAAAAGATCAGCTAAGCAGCATGGCTGGAAAAGCAATGAAATTATATGTAGTGAAGATGCTGCAACAAAAAAAAGTGATTTTGAGAGGAAGATATCTCACATCTCGCATAAAAAGAAGACTGTCTTCAGACTCTTGTGATACTTTTGTACCATTTATTTGAATTTTCGACGAATCTGCTACCATAGTCATTGTTGATAATATTTTTCCAACCTCTGCTTCAGAAGTAATTTGCTTCCAACCCATTCTGATGATACTGTTCCCCTGCTTTGTCAACTTATATCCCTATGAAATGAGCAAACAATTTTTCATTGCAACCACAATTCAAGTAAAGCTACATGCTATACTTCACAAATAGTTAACACAACTTTTACCAATGTTGTAGCATTTTAACGGTCACTAAACATGCAGAAGATGGAAAGTTATGATCTATAGCTTAATGCTTGAGTTTCATACTTATATCACTTAAGCAGAACCTCACCTTATGATTTGATATATCGGTAGGCAGATCTATATTCAAGAAACACTTCAGAGGATATGTTTTACTTCTGATTTCAACTATAATTGCACTTATTATAGGTAAGCAAGCCTCAGCAGAAAGTTTGAAGTCCTTAGCAGTGCTCTTACCCGAAATCCTGGCAGTTGACAATGCAAATTGATTCAAGAAGAAAACTTGATCCAGAAGCAGTTGTAACTTGCACTATATTAAATAAGAAGATTACATAATATAAGTTTATGTACCAATCATAAGAGATAGAGATAGAAGGTATCCCATAGAAAAAGGCTTCTCGAGCACCTGCTACTGTTCCTGAGTACATACTGTCATTCCAGTATGAAGTTTGATTAGTTGCGCTAAGGCACCTCTGACAGCAGACCAAATATCAAATACTGTATAAGCTGTTATTACTAAAAAGATTTTTTTTTTTCCTCGTATGAAGCAGTAAACAGATTCCTGTCATCGCCTATTAATATTATAAAACTTTCAGGCAGATTTTAAGACAACATGTTCATGAAACTGCAAGTAGCTAAAAAGAAGCCAGAAGTGGCAATGAGACCGAGAGAAGATTGTAAGTTACTAACATGCGGTAACCAGAGTTGCAACCCATGTTTATGCCACTAATAACCTGTGAAAAAACCCAACAAGAGTAAGCAACTAGCCAAAAAGATCAGAAGAAAATATGACAAGAAGAGAAAGTGAGTAGTGTTGTTAGTAATTAGGTGCATCAGCAACCAAATCGAAACTTAAGCTTGAGTACGATTTATAACTGAGCTTCTACATAAATATGGAATTACATTAATCAGTTATGTATTACACTTTACCAAGTTGAATGAAATTAGTTACCAGATCAGGCACTACAGGAAAAAGAGATTTAGAGATTCCCAATGATGCGCAGTCTGCTGGGGTTCCTAGAATGCGATCACAGCAAGAAAACAAGTTAAGAATAACAAGCAAACAATTGCACAGATCATAGTCGATACCAATTCCAAGACTAAAAATGATGAACCATATATTTGATCTTTATTTATGCTTTGCCACCAGTTATGTCCAATTGTTGCATATGTGCGAGTGCCAAAATCACACAGTACACTTGTTCGGAAGAAAGATTAAAGATCCTATGGAGTGAATTATTACGTAAAATGAAAACAAACCAGAAACTGCAAAGGCTGTTGTTCCCTGAATTTCTGCTTTCTTGACCTGGAGAGGATGCATCCAAGTAATGCTGTGACTAACAGCTGACCTTTCCCTGTAAGAGAATCAATAATCAGCTTACTTTTGAGAGACTTGGTAACTTAACTATATCAGTGCTCCTTTCACTTATTGCAATGGAATTTTGAGTTGGGAGGCGTATTAACACCTAAGCACGATATCCATATTAGTCTTCGTCCTAACATCTTAAGACTGTAACAGAGTTTGTAACTCAACAATCACAAATTCAACATTGTTTAGTTGAATTATACCTGAGACAGTATATATCTTGCAACTAAGGAGGCATTTGGTTCATGATTAATTAGCCCGGTTAACGGGAATCGGAACCTCAAACCCATGTGTTAGTGTTTGGATTAGTAATTTTATGACATGGAATGGAACCACAATCGCACTTGGAGGGTAAATCATTCCTTACACTTCCTTGGGATACCCATTCCCATACCCGTCATTCCTATTCCCGATTCTCATTCCCACTCACGATCCAAACGCCCCTTAACTATAAACCTCCGGTGTTGGCTTATTGCAATTGAAGCCTAATTATAACATAAAAATTCCAAGTGTAAGCTTATAGAGAAAAAGAAAAGCTGAACAGCCTACATTACAAGCTTTAATGCTGGTTAAATTAATATAAGGTATGACATTATGCGTATGATCAGTACTAGAAAAATTGATACATATGGATGAAAGTTGGCGTACGTTTCAGGGGCGCAGACAAAGACTTGATATTGATCTGTAGAGACCAGGGCTTGAACCAGAGCTTGCAGGCCAGCACCATCAATTCCGTCATCGTTAGTCACCATGATCGTCGGCCTACTGTGGTTATTGTCCATTTTCTTGTGAAATGTACACAATCAACAGTGAATTATGCAAGAGGCTCTCGGATAAGGACCAGCTGATCCTGGCACATACATCTATTTATAATGCAGGAGCACAAATGGTCAGGAAGTGCTGCTGAATTTACTGCTACTGATAAAATGGAAATTAACTGAAAAAAGGCGCCCATGCATGTTAGATGACCGATTCTTATAAATTTAAAATCTTAAGTTGTGCTTATCAAAAATCTTAGGCCGTGTTCATTTGGATGAAATGGAATGGAATGGAACGGAGGGAAGATCAATTAAAATTTGTGCTCTAAATTGGCGTGACCGAAGAACTTGTATATAATTTTCATTCCTTCAACCATTCCATTTCAAATTATTTGAATTACTAATTTAACCCACATGTTGCGGAAGGAATGCTCATTTCACTTATTTATTACGTTTCTTTACTATCTTTATCAAAAAAGTTAGTTCACTTATATTTAGTCAATATTTTCTTATACATTCTTCTTTCTTCATAAAACTTCTTTACAATTTTTCATTTCATTTCATCCCACTTCATTCCATCCAAGACTTGGATTCCAAGTGAAAGCAACCTTAAGGTATCACTAAAATCCGATTATTTTTTATTTAGGAATAATAAACATTTACCGCTGTCAATAATTTTCAAATACAAAGGCAGGAATCAACGAACTTGTTCTGTATTTCAATCATTTGGAGTCGACTTGCTTATTACCCAAGGTGAAAGCAGCAGTAGCTAAATAAATTCTATGTTTTAACACTTCAATAATTCAAAATCTCCTTTTTCACATAATTCTGTGTGAGAAATCTTGACCTCATTTTTCATGGCTTCTTATCCTAATTTTGTTCTTTTTACAAGCTGAGTGACATCTTTTTCATATTTTCTTAGTTCACTAATTTTTTGTGCTGAAGATTAATCATTCCAACAGCATCTTTATGATCTATAGCAAAAAAACAAAAAAGAATATAAGGTCTAAATCGAAGCTCTGGTTATGAAAGAAATGAATGGTGTTCCTGAACTCGAACAAGATGAGTTTCTTGCAGGAAAGTTGACACTTCTGGTAGATACACAGGCGTTCTCACATATTCTTTCTTTTATTTTTTTAATACATGGATCTCCATCATTTTCAATGCCCGTAGCTTTGTGCACTTTTAATCTCTATATTTTTTAATTCTAGATTTTTATATCTATCAATATCATAAAGCAGTTATGTGTTTACCTCCTAAGAGCATCTCCAACGGAGATATGTAAACATGTTAGCTAAAAGTGTGATTTTAGATGATTTGTTAAAAATTTGCTGAACCTATAAGGTTTGTGCTTGAGCGGTATTAGTTATAATGGTTAGCTATATTTAAAATTCTGTTATTTTGTTATTTTCAAATTCTAACAATTATATTTTTCAAATAATAGTTATTTATTGTGAATAAATTTTATAAATAATTTTTTTATAAATTCAATAAAATAAATATTTTATATAAATATATATTTTATTCTGATTAATCAAAATAATATTATTTAAGAATCTACTATTTTACTATTTTCAAATTTAACGGCTAAATTTACATATTGTAGTTATGTATTGTAAAGAAAACTAAAAAAAAATTATTTTCCTGAATTTAATCAAATGAAGTTTTTAACAAGAATATATGTTATTTAAATAATTTTATTTATAGTGCAAATGATATATTTTAAAAATTAATTCATTCCCAAATTTTATTTATTTGTTGTAAAAATAAGATAATTTTTAAAATTAAAACACTAATTTATAAATCTAAATTTTAGGTATGAGTAAGTGTATAAGGTGTAAATTTTACCCTAATTGAGAATTAAACACGCTTGGAAGAACACATAAACTCAAATCCACATCCAAAATACTCTTTTGTAATGGACAATACTACACAATTCATTCTTGATATAATGGATGCAGAAGAAGAAGAGCATCAAACAAGGATGAGAATGGGTGCGGCTTACATTTATAATCAGCGTGAAAGAGCAAATTCTATCTCGTATCATGGTGGTTCCACAATGAATCATCGTGTGATTGATCGCAATAGAGAAGAAGGTCATGCTAGAGTGTGTCGTAATTATTTTTTTGATACACCTACATATACAGATACACAATTTCGTCGAAGATTTCGGATGCGTAGATCATTATTTATGCGAATTGAAGAAGCAGTTATGGCTAATGACAATTATTTTACTCAACGAACTGATGCTGTGGGAGTTCGTGGCCTGTCTTCACTTCAAAAAGTGACAGCTGCACTTAGGATGCTTGCATATGGAACAGCAGCTGATGCAATTGATGATTATGTTCGAATTGGTGAGAGTACAGCCATAGAGAGTCTAAGAAGGTTTGTCAAATCAATTGTTGAAGTCTTCGGGACTGAATATCTGAGACGTCCAAATGCTGAAGATGTGTCTAGATTACTAGCAGAGAATGAACAACGAGGCTTTCCCGGAATGTTGGGTAGCATTGATTGTATGCATTGGAAGTGGAAGAATTGTCCAGCTGGCTGGCAAGGTATGTACACTGGTCATGTTCATGAACCAACTATTATATTAGAAGCTATAGCTTCGAAAGACTTGTGGATATGGCATGCTTTTTTCGGATTACCAGGGTCGTTGAATGATATTAATGTGTTAGATCGGTCTCATCTTTTTGAAGAATTGGCAGAAGGTCGCGGTCCTGAGGTGAGGTACACCATCAACGGACATGAATATAATATTGGTTATTATCTTGCTGATGGTATATATCCCTCTTGGCCAACTTTTGTCAAAACTATTTCAAAACCTTAAGGTAATAAAAAAAATATTTTGCAAATGCACAAGAATCTGTTAGAAAGGATGTTGAAAGAGCATTTGGAGTGTTGCAATCTCGGTTTGCAATGATTCGTGGACCATCACGATTTTGGGATGTGGGCACAATGAAATATATTATGACCGCCTGCATAATATTGCATAACATGATTATTGAGGATGAAAGGGATTTAAGTATGGAAGAAGAACACTTTGAAACAAATACTGAAATACCAACTGTTACGCACATACCACGTCATCCAAGTACCTTTAGGGAATTCCTTCAAGTGCACCAACAAATTCAAGACAAACAAGCTCATGTTCAGTTGCAAAATGATCTTATAGAGCATCTTTGGCAAATTCACGGCGGTGACACGAATTAGATATTTCTTATGTAATATTTTTTTCATATTTGCTATGTAATTCTTTCATATTTGTCTATTTACTATGCTTTTGTAATTGTCACGAACGATAATGAGCATTGATTAATAAAATTGTGTGAGCTACTCAGAAATTTAAAAGGATTAACTTTGTGATGTGTAAAGAGAGAGCAGTTAGAAGTTAAAAGCGTTAACTAACTGACCAAATACTAAAAGCCAATTACACACATATAAATTAAGGATAATAATCCCTCAGTGCTTATATGGTTGAACTTCTAGTCTGAAAATCCAGGCTATAACAGCTAAAGCTGCTTATGCTAATAAACATATTGCAAGTGTTTTAAAGCTGGCAGAATTTCAGAAAAGTGTTTAAAAGTGTTTTATCACAAAGTACTCTACTAGAACTTCAGAAAATAAAAGAGAAGCCAAGTTGATGGTCTTGTTGTACAGTCAGTGCAATCAAATATGAGCCACAGAATGGTTAATGCAAGTGAATATAACAACAAGAATCAAGCTAGATGTAGTAAGGCTGGCAAATCATAATTAGGAAAAGCTACATCTCAACGTATTCCTTCGATTCTGGTTTATTTATCTATGTTAACATACAAAATGAACTCAGAGCAACTTCCATATTGTCAAAACCGATATATGATTGCAAGATATTTAATGTCTAAATATGAATCACGAATCCACTGGGAAGAATCACTTAAGTCAGGGAACATTTAGTAAAACCATAACATGAATGCCTGGTATCCAATTACTGAAACAAATCTAATCATACAACTAAAAGAAAATAGCCTGAATATTACAAAAAATCAAAAGTTAGAATAACTACGACCACTGCTTTTATGTCTTTATCGATTAATCTTTACCGCATAACTAACAAGTAGATATATTTATCTACTGAAACACATAGTAATCTTTTAGAATTCCATAAGCACAAACAAAGCAGTTATATTATTAAAAATAGCCTCCAACCATTTAGCCAAAAAAATTGCCTCAAAAGAAAAGAGAATCTACCTTATCTTGCTCCGTCAATCCACTTTGATTCCTTCCACATATTTGATTGTAAAATCCAATAAATTTTGCGACTTTTTCATTGATTACGCACCAGCGATTACACAACAAAGTGGCACTTCGATCACTTTCCAGCCCTTCTTTATTTCCCTCGTAATAGTTCCAAATCCGATTCCAATAACTTGTATGAGTCTGATTATTTCCTTGCACCGGATCCATACTAACATTGAGCCATGCAGAAATAAGCAACATATCCTCTTCAATTAAAAAATTCTTTGATCTTTTGCCTTTTTTCGATTTTGGAGCTTCTCTTTGAGGCTGAGACATGGGTGGAGGTTGTGACTGGAATTGTGGTGGCTGAGTATATATCATATCTTCCATTTCAGTAAATGAACCCTCATTAAGCAAAGATATAAACGATCCTTCCATTTCTAATTTCACAACAAAATCACAAGAATTAATTAAATTCTGAAAAATCCCCAAAATTACTAAAAACCTAATTGTGTGTGTGTATATATATATATATATATATATATATATATATATTGTTAGGTCCTATAAACTTACTATATTAGTTTATATAATGAACACAATCAATCACACAGAATGACAATATAAGAGATTGAAAGCAGTAAACTCTTATTCACAAAGCTTAATCGGTTACAAAAACTCTCTCAGTGATTTATATATTATCACTAAGAGCTGCTAGGGTTCTGTAAAATATACTCGATAACTCAACTCGTATAGAGTAACCCTAATCTGTGTCTATATATACACAGTTACAAAATCAATCTCTGATTTGATATCCTATAAATCAGCTATGTATTCTATCTGTTACATATTTGATGATGTCACAGGTATCTAACTTGTTTAGTGTGCAGAAGCAAATATCAGAGTTTAGCTGGAAATCAGAGTTTAACGACTGGCAGCTGGATCAGAGTTTAAGCAATGATCAGAGTTTGCAGGCGGCTGATTTTCAGGAGCATATCTGACTAAATAAGGAAGATAAAGATCAAGAGAGATTGTACAGATCAGGACAGCAGAAGGATAGCTACTGATTAGATTATTTTAGGAAGCAGATAATTATAAATCAATAAGTAGATATCATGTAACTGTGTATATAAACACAGCTTAGGGTTTACTCTAGATGAGTTAACAATTGAATATCATTCGTGTAACCTAGCAGCTCTTAGTGATAACATATAAATCACTAAGAGATTATTTGTAAGCTACTGTGATTTGTGAATAAAAGTTTATTGAGTTATTCTCTTATACTTGTGTTTGTCTTGGATTGTGTTCACTATATTATCATATATAGTGAGTTTATTCGGCCTAACAAGTGGTATCAGAGCCAGCTCTGTTGATATACCTATAGTGAGATCTTAATCACACAATCATGTCTGAGAAATCACAAAACAGTAGATATGAGTCTCTTAGGGTTCCGGTCCTCAGGGCATCTGAATATTCTGTCTGGAAAGTAAGAATGATCATGTTTCTGGAATCTACAGATCCAGAATATCTGGATAGAATTTATGATGGTCCACACATGCCAACAAAGCTCTCTGTTGCAGTGGGAGATGAACCCCAGAAGATGATTCCTAAAGAAAAGAAGGACTATACTCCAGAGGACATCTCATCTATCAGTAAAGATGCAAAGGTGAAGCATCTGTTGCATAGTGCTCTGGACAATGCTATGTCCAATAGAGTAATTGGGTGCAAAACTGCAAAGGAGATATGGGATGCTTTGGAAGTCAGATGTCAAGGAACCAAAGCCATCAAAAAGAACAGAAGAACCATACTTACTCAAGAGTATGAACACTTTGATTCAAAATTTGGTGAATCACTGACTGATCTTTATGATAGGTTTGTCAAGCTGCTGAATGACTTGTCTCTTGTGGACAAAGAATATGATTTGGAAGATTCAAATCTCAAATTTTTGCTTGCTCTTCCTGAAAAGTGGGATTTGAAAGTAACCACTATAAGAGACAATCATGATCTTGAAGAGATGTCTCTGGATGAAATCTTTGGAAGGTTGAAAACTCATGAACTTGAAATGGAGCAAAGGAGCAAACGACATGGTGGGAAACCCAAACCAGTTGCTCTAAAAGTTCAAGAAGATTCAACTGTGAAAAGCAAAGGAAAAGCTCATGTCAAAAAGTCTGATACTGAGTCATCAAACTCTGATGTTGACTCAGACTCTGATATGCCTTCAGACTCTGATGACAGTGATACTGAGATGATGCAGCTGGCAGCACTGATGGTAAAAAGCTTCAAGAAGATGTGAAAGGCATATGTTCAGCCTATTTGTATTTAAAGAGGTACAACTCAACTCAGATAAGAAAGCTCAGTAAATAGCAAGTCAACGGAATCCGTACGAAGAACGTCAAATGATTTATGGGAATTGTATGTCAGATAAATTCCAGGATGCTGCTGCACACCACTGAAAGAAGTTCATTAATATGTTCAAGCCTCAGTGCACAAATAATCTTTTGTGGCACGTCCAGGAGTTCAGAAGATATAAAGTTTCTATACTTTATTTTATCAGAAGATTCCATTTAATGAAGATGTACTTACAAGACGAAGACTCGACGAACAAATCAATTTCTTAAATGTTTATTTGACAAAGAATATTTGATTTAACTAGATACAGATGAACCAGACAGTACATCTGTGTATCAGTTATTCAAATTGAATATTTGAAGTCAAGCAGAGTTGGTGGTTCGTTCGTTCGACTGATCAAGACGGAGTTTTTAATGTTTAAAGAAGACGGGAAGCAATTCTGCTGATGAATGGGTGATTAAATATTTAATAGATTATTATTTCACTTCTCAAATAATTAAATTAATTATGTAATTTATTTGTTAAATTAATTCACTCTCGAATTAATTTAATTTATGAATTTATATGATTAAATTAATTAAGTGGATAATTTTCTATTTAAATATAATCTACAAATCACATTCAATCATCCACTTAAGCTCAGCAAGACAATCTGAGATTGTCTTACCGAATTTTCCAACTGCCAAGACAATACAGATTGTCTGACCGAAGCTAAGCCTGCAAGACAATCCTGATTGTCTGACTGAAGCTTACAAGACAATTCTCAATTGTCTGACCGAATGGTTCTCAGCAAGACAATCTTGATTGTCTGACCGAGGCAATGCTTACAAGACAATTCTCAATTGTCTGACCGAATGGTTCTCAGCAAGACAATCTTGATTGTCTGACCGAGGCAATGCTTACAAGACAATTCTCAATTGTCTGACCGAATGGTTCTCAGCAAGACAATCTTGATTGTCTGACCGAGGCAATGCTTACAAGACAATTCTCAATTGTCTGACCGAATGGAGATTGTCTGACCGAGTGTTAAATTGTCTTACTAGCCTTAAAATTGTCTTTCTGCTGTGTCTTGTGCTTGCAAGGCAATCTGAGATTGTCTTGCCCTTGCTACTTTGTCTTTGCTACTCACAATTGTCTTGTCTTTCAATTGTCTTACAAGTACAAATGCTTTGCCTATAAATATGGCATTGCATCCTTCATTTTTAGTGTTCATTCACTTTGTATTCAAAGCATTTGTAAAGCTTTCAAGTTGTTTGTAACTTGCTTGATCGTTATATCCACAGTTTTCTGTGCTTTGATAACCCGGTTGTTTTAATCACTAAATCTAGAATATACCCTGTCGAATTTATTCTACGAACTTTAGTGGACATTAAAACTGAACCATTTTAATTATATAATGACTTCAAACATTGTTATATTAATTAATTAAAATCTGATTAACAAATCATATTCAATCAGATTCACTTCCGCGACGATTTGGTACTGATTGTATTCAACCCCCCCCTTCTACAATCATATCTGGACCTAACAAGATGGCTTACAAGAACTTCAACAAAGGGAAGAAGTTCTCAACCAAAGACGGAAACTCTGACAGAAAGGTCTTCAAAAAGAATGAAGGAAAAGAAGAAAAATCTGGAAAATCTGATAAGTCTAAGTACACCTGCTTCAATTGTGGAGAGAAAGGCCACTTTGCAACTGAGTGCAAGAAAGCTAAGAAAGAAAAGGAACAGGCCTTTATCACAAAGAAAGGAAGCTGGGCAGACACATCAGAATCAGAGGATGAAGTCAACTATGCCTTGATGGCAAACATGGACAACAGCACTGAGACTGTTGAAACTAAGGTACCTCATTCCACTCTTGCTTTTGATACTGAAGATATAACTGAGTTAAGATTGTTTCTTAAAACTCTGCATGTTAGTTATAGAGATCAAACTTTAGAAAATGAAAGACTAAAATCTGAGAACTTAGATGTCAAGAAGAGGAATGATTATCTTGAAAAGGAACTAGTTCTGATGCTAGAAGTTCAGAAGGAAAGAGATGACTCTATCTTTATTAAAAATGAACTCTTAAAGAAAAATGCTTCTCTTGAAACAGAACTTGTTAAGGAAAGAGAGATAATCAGAACTTGGACTAACTCAGGTAAGACTACTCAGAATATCTTAGAAAGTGGAAACTGGAAGAAAGGGTTAGGTTACTCTGATAAAAATGAAGCTGAGTCATATAAACAAGAAACCATTAAAATTGAAAAACCTAGGGTAGTTCCAGTAAGATTTGTTGCAGAATCAAAGACTCAGGACAAATCAAAGATTGATACACCTAAACAGGTTAATATTGGTTTGATGACTCAGAAACAGCTTAAGCATAAGCTCAAGGAGGTTAAGAAAGAAAACAGGATTAAGGAACCTAAGAAAAATAGAAATGGAAAGGTTGGAATAAACAAAAGCAATGGTTATATGCCTATTCCAAATGCTCCTAGAAAAACTTGTCATAATTGTGGTAATCCTAATCATCTTGCTTCTTTTTGCAGGAAAAATAAGGACATAAATGCTATGTCTCCAAAATCAGAAGTTAAGACTAGGAATACTAGATTTAGACCAGAGAATCCTTGTTTTCATTGTGGTAGTTTATGGCATTCCATTTACACTTGTAAGGAATACCATATTTTATATTATGATTATTATGAATTAAAACCTTCTTTGAGGAAAAAGATTGATTCTCCTAGTTCAGCATCTGTTAAAAAGTCTGTTAACACAAACTCTGATATAAACTCTGATAAATCTTCCGCTGCTAGTGTTAACAAACTTAACAAGAACAAAGGATCCAAGCAAGTCTGGGTCCTTAAAACTAATCATTAGTTGTGTATGTGATTGCAGGGCAACAGGAAAAACATCCTAGTTCTGGACAGTGGATGCTCAGGACATATGACAGGAAATAAAGCCCTGCTATCAGACTTTGTGGAGAAGGCTGGCCCAAATGTTTCTTATGGAGATGGCAACATAGGGAAAACTTTGGGATATGGCAATATCAATCTTGGAAATGTCATCATACAATCTGTAGCTCTTGTCTCAGGACTTAAGCACAATCTGCTGAGCATAAGTCAAATCTGTGACAGAGGATATCATGTCAATTTTCTAGAAGAACACTGTGAGGTCATTAGCAAAAGAACTGGAAAAGTTGTTCTGAAAGGATACAGACATGGAAACATCTATGAAGCTAAGCTATCTTTAAACTCTGAAAGCTCTGCAATCTGTCTACTTGGCAGAGCTAGTATTGAAGAAAGCTGGAACTGGCACAAGAAATTATCTCACCTGAACTTCAATAATATAAATGAGCTTGTGAAGAAAGATCTTGTGAAAGGACTTCCAAAATCAGTTTTTACTCCAAATGGACTCTGTGATTCCTGTCAGAAAGCAAAACAGAGGAAGTCTTCCTTCAAAAGTAAAACTGAGTCCTCAATTCTTGAGCCATATCATCTGCTGCATGTTGATCTTTTTGGACCAGTAAATATAATGTCCATTGCAAAGAAGAGATATACTCTGGTCATTGTTGATGAATTTACCAGATATACATGGGTATATTTTCTACACAGCAAGGATGAGACACCATCTTTATTGATTGAGCATGTCAGACAGTTGAACAAAATCTCTAAAGATGCAGTAAAGATCATCAGAAGTGATAATGGCACTGAGTTCAAGAATTTTAAAATGGAGGAGTTCTGTAAAGCAAATGGCATTAAACAGGAATTTTCAGCACCTGGAACACCTCAACAAAATGGTGTTGTTGAAAGAAAAAACAGA
The DNA here is from genome assembly GCF_001625215.2 of Daucus carota subsp. sativus. Lineage (NCBI taxonomy): Eukaryota > Viridiplantae > Streptophyta > Magnoliopsida > Apiales > Apiaceae > Daucus > Daucus carota. Next base: position 12,652,922 of record NC_030387.2, read on the forward strand.
ACTCTGATTGAAGCTGCTAGAACCATGTTGGAGGAAGCAAAGTTACCAACCTACTTCTGGGCTGAGGCTGTGCAGCCTGCCTGTTTCACACAGAATGCAACTCTGATTAACAAACATGGGAAAACTCCATTTGAAATGGTTAAAGGCAGAAAACCAAATCTCAAATACTTCCATATTTTTGGATGTAAATGTTTTGTTCTGAAAAATCATCCTGAACAACTAACCAAATTTGATTTAAAAGCTGATGAAGGAATTTTTGTTGGTTATCCTTTATCAACAAAAGCCTTCAGAGTTTACAATCTGAGAACAAGGGTAATCATGGAATCCATTCATGTGTCCTTTGATGATAAGAAAATTACTGGAATGGAAGATTTTGAAGATCATGAGCAACTGAGATTTGAAGATGAAGATGCATTCTCTGATTTCATAAACTCTGACTCTGAGACAATATCAGAGCATGTCACTTCTACTCACCAACCTCAAGCACATGTTGAGGGGGAGCACTTTCAAGATGAAAATCTGGATGAAAATGTTGCAGACTCGGCAGAAAACACAAACTCTGATTCTGACTCCTTAAACTCTGATCACTCTGCATCAGAGAATCAGGAGAACACATCTTCAGGGGGAGCATCAGAAACTCAGAATGCTCATGGAGATAGCATGAATAATGGGGGAGAGGCATCAGAGAACCAAAATGATACTGACATGGATTATGGGGGAGGATCTTGTTCCAGGAATCAACTGCCACATGAAAGAAAATGGACAAAGTCTCATACACCAGATCTGATTATTGGGGATCCAGATGCTGGAGTACAAACCAGAACTGCAACAGCAAATGAGTGTTTATTCCATTCATTTTTATCTCAGACAGAACCAAAGAAAGTGGAAGAAGCTTTAAAGGATGCAGACTGGGTAACAGCAATGCAGGAGGAGTTAAATGAATTTGAGAGAAATAAAGTCTGGACACTTGTACCAAGACCAAAGAACAGATCAATTGTTGGTACTAAGTGGGTTTTTAGGAACAAAACAGATAGTGATGGTGTAATTACAAGAAATAAAGCCAGACTGGTAGCTAAGGGATATTCTCAACAAGAAGGAATTGACTATGATGAGACCTTTGCCCCAGTTGCCAGATTGGAAGCAATCAGAATTTTCTTGGCTTATGCAGCACACAAGAAATTCAAAGTGTTTCAGATGGATGTAAAGAGTGCTTTTCTCAATGGGGAGCTGGAGGAAGAGGTATATGTTGAACAACCTCCAGGATTTGTGGACACAAAATTTCCAGATCATGTCTACAGATTGGATAAAGCACTGTATGGACTAAAGCAAGCACCAAGAGCATGGTATGAAACTCTGGCTCAATTTCTTTTGGACAGTGGTTTCAACAGAGGTACAATTGATAAAACTCTATTTTATCTCAACCATGGTAATGATCTGCTATTAGTTCAAGTCTATGTAGATGATATCATTTTTGGGTCTACTAATTCTAAACTCTGTGAGAGATTCTCAAAGCTTATGCAGTCCAGATATCAGATGAGCATGATGGGAGAAATGAGCTATTTTTTGGGACTTCAAGTCAAATAGACTGATGAGGGTATTTTCATTAATCAGTCTAAATATACCAGGAACCTGCTAAAGAAATTTGGCATGCAGGATAGCTCAGCTGCTACCACTCCAATGGCAACTGCCACTAAGTTAGATAAAGATACTGGTTCACCAGTAGAAATTACTAACTATAGAGGCATGATAGGCTCACTTCTATATCTGACTGCTAGTAGACCTGATATCATGTTTGCAACATGTCTCTGTGCAAGATTTCAAGCAGATCCAAGAGAACCACACCTTGTAGCAGTCAAAAGGATTTTCAAATATCTCAAAGGAACAGTTGAGATGGGACTCTGGTATCCCAGAGAATCAGACTTTACACTGATTGGTTACTCTGATGCAGATTTTGCAGGATGCAAAATAGACAGAAAAAGTACAAGTGGGAGCTGTCAATTTCTAGGAGGAAGATTAGTTTCTTGGTTCAGTAAGAAACAAAAATCTATCTCCACATCCACTGCAGAAGCAGAGTATATTGCTGCAGGAAGCTGCTGTGCTCAGATTTTATGGATGAAGAATCAACTACTGGATTATGGGTTAACTCTGACTCAAATTCCTATTTATTGTGATAACCAAAGTGCTATTGCTATGACAGGAAATCCAGTACAGCACTCCATGACCAAGCATATCAGCATAAGGTATCATTTTATCAGAGAACATGTGATGGAAGGAACAGTAGAGCTTCACTTTGTTCCAACAGATCAGCAGTTGGCAGATATCTTCACCAAACCTCTGGCTGAAGCAACATTTACAAGGCTTGTAAACGAATTAGGGATGATCTCTGGTCCTCTCTAAACTCTGATACATTGCATGATACTATATCTGTTAGTATTTGTTATTATAAACTTGATCTACAACTGCATCTGTTATTCTCTGATCTAGACTCTGATGATTATACTCTGATTTGATAAACTCTGATATTTAAACTCTGACCCGACAAACTCTGGTGACTTGAATTTTTCATGATGAAAGATACTCCTGTGAAGAATATGTTGCAAATTCCTGAATTAAGTCATAAACATCTCTAAAGTCTGATTTTTGTGATATTACAGCTGTGGAAACTTTTGACACACAACACATGGTTTAATTTGTTACTTAGACTGTCTTACTTCTTAAATATTAGACATGTAGTCAGTAAAGAACTTGTTTTATTTCCCTCATAAGCTAAGAGTTAATTAGTTTCAGTTATGGATCCTCAAAATGTTTCTTCTCAGAAAAAGAAATCAACAGAAAACAATCTCAGGTACTCCTTTGAGATCTTAGAAAATTTGTGAAAGGAAAGATCCACGTGCACTGCTGGTATTAAGCAAATGCATCAAAAATTAAAAATTTTTGGGGACTTTTCACATTCTCTGATTACTGGAGAAATACTCTGAGAAAACAAAAGTCTGATAAAGGTTATGACTCACTTACCATGAGGAGTTTCCTTCCAAAAGACAAGTATGATTCAAAAGAGAAGAAATGGTATACTCTGATCCATCTTATGCGAAACTCGGCTTATGAGGTGTTTAAAACATTTTCTGATTATCTGATTCTTTCTAATATTATTTAAGAAATTTGACAATCTCTGTGACATTAGAAAATTCATGTTAACACACACCTCACTCCACTTCTGTGATTAACAATTTTTCTTTGGCTTCGAGTAATTTTTGACTGGAGTAATAAATATTTGCAAACTCTGAGGAGCAAGTGTCATTAAGACCTTGAATATTTATCTCTCATCATTACAAGATTCTATGATCACTCTTTGATTTGTCATATTATAAGTCATTTATTTAAACTCTGGTCAATGGTCAGCTTCTGATCGAAGTCCGAGTTAAAATAAATAATTCTTTGTTCGAGTAAATATTAGTCTTTATTATCAAACAGTATAAAATCCTTTTACATTCCAAAGTGGAGAAAAACACGGTGCATAATTGTTTTTATCTCGGAAATTGGTGCACAGTAATACATGATTACACTCCACCAACACGCTTGTCATGATTACACTCCACTACCACTTACTCTGACCACTGTGTATCTGCCACGTGCCCCACTAACGCAGAAATCAGATTTTTGTGTATACACTCATATATATATCGATTTTGAATTTTTAACTCTTCACTTTTCACACACGATTTTTACTCTCTCTCTCAAACCCTCTTCTCATTTTCTCTCAAACATTTTGTCAAACAACATACCTGCATAACCTCAAACTCTCATTTTCTTTTCAGAAATCATGTCGACAACTGCTTTCGAGTTCAATGGAGCAAAGTTTGTCACCAACAACTACTCAGCCATTCTGGATAACGATGAAGCACCCAAGGAGTTTCATCTTATTCAAGATTTCTTGGCTCACAGTGAGCTGATGTATGCTCTGACTCAGCCAGAGCTAATCTCTCCTTCTCAGGTTCTCACCCTCTGGAGGACAGCAAATTACGATGATGGAGGTGAAAATGGTTCTCCATCTCTCACCTGCGATTATGAAGGCCAAGAGTATGTTGTCTCACCAGCAACCATTAGGAAGGCTCTTCATCTTCCTGAAGAAAAGAAATATGATGCTTCAGTACCCACTCAGACTTTGCGTGACATGATGATCTTTCTTGGGTATTCTGCAAGCACAGACAAAATGGGGGAACTTAAGCGTCCACACCTCTGCAAGGAGTGGAGCTTCTTCTATGACTGCATAACCAGGGCTTTTGGTAACAAATGCAGCAATTTTGATGCCATTCCCATCTTCAGTCAGCAGATCGGGTATTTTCTAATCCACAATCTCAAATTTGATATAGCCACATCTATATTGAGATTTATTGGTGATAGGAGAAAAGAAAATATGAATATTGTCTATTATTCAAGATTTTGTCAGCTCATATTTTCTTACTGCTTCCCTGATGTGCCCCTTCCTGAAAATGGAAATGAACTCCCATTTAAGATCACCAAAAGAGCTTTTACTGATCTGATTAAGAAGGATAGTAAGAAGAACACTGTACCTGTATTTGCTATTCCTGTGACTGTACAGGATAAACTGAAAATAGCTTTACCTGACAAGTATGAAGCCTTATTCTCTGATGAGAATATCCCACAGCCTCCATCTCCTGCTCATGAACCAATAGCAAAATCTGATCCCAAACCAACCTCTGGTTCTTCTCAACAAGGACCAGTTGAAAAATCTTCACCAAAAAGGATACTCAGATCCACCAAATCCCCAACCAAACCCTCCCCTCCTCCCAGAAAAAGAAGATTTCTACAGAAAATTTCAGATTCTGAATCAGAAGAAGACATTCCTCCTCCTCCACCAGCAAAGAGACTGAGAAAGAAAATAAAGCCAACCTCTATTACTGATCTGACTGTGGAATCACCACAGTCAGAGGATCCTGACCAAGCTTTGATTCCATTCTCTGATCAATCTGCAGAGCCACTATTGATTGAACCTATTTCTGCAATGCCACTTGATACTGCTGCAGCTGACAAACAAATGTCAGAGTCCACCTCTGATCACAATGATCAGACAGAAGGAACCAAGTCTATTGAAGAGAAAGTTGCAGCTGATACTGATATATCAGAAAAACCCTCTGATGCACCTAGTAAACCAGAGGATGCACAAATAGAAATGGTCCTCCAGCTAATCCAAGATTCTCTGGTTCAACCTGATGATATTGTTGCAGCTCCTGCTCAGGAGATTCCCATGGCAGAAAACTCTGAGGCAGCTACTGAAGCTCTAGAGTCACATACTCTGAGTATTTTTCTTGCAGACATTGATGATGATGAAGGCACAAAAGTCACATCAACCCCCATTCAAGCTCCTGGTCTACACTCAATAATCTCTGAGCCAGTCAGAGAAACTACACCAGAAAGGGTTGATTCCCCAATTAAGGCACTGTCACCAGTCAGGGAATCCACTCCTTTTATAGCTCCTGCAGTTCCAGGTTCTCCACTTCCATTCTCTGAGCCTGCCAGAAGGAAAATTTGCCACTTGTCTTATAATCACAGGATGTGCAGAACCACATCACCTTCTGTTGAAGATAGACTTACCTCTATTGAGGCTACTCAGGCTTCAATGAATTCTACTCTGGCAGATTTGAGTGCTTCTGTGGCACAGCTGGTACAGGTTCTCACCTCTGCTGATGTCAAAAAGGGGGAGAAAACATTCAAAGACAAATGCAAACCTGATCAGCAAATGAAAAGGAAAAAGCCAGATGATGATGAGGAAGAAAAAGGGGAGATGAGCAAACAGCAAAAGCTACTGCAGATCAAAGAAACAAAGATGAACAGTAAAGAAGCAGCAAGCTCTGAGAGACCACCCAGAGAATCTCAAAAACAGAAATCTATGGAATTGACTGTTGTAACTCAAGCTCAGAGTATAAGCAAAGCAGTCAGAGATTCAGATGCTATATCTAAAGAGATAGATCTTGTGAACTCTGAGGTGAAAAAGAAGAAAGACAAATTGATTGCTGAAGCTGAAAAGCTGATTGAAGCTGGAGACCCTGAGTCTCAGAAATTTTGTCAAACTCTGAAGTTCAGAGGCAAAGAAACCATTCTCTTCTATAAATCTCCTTCCTCGCAAGCAATTGATGAAGCCATGGCAAGGAAAATCTTTGAAAAAGAAAATCCAGGAGTAGATATTGAGGCCATCAGACTTGAAGAAGAAAGATTGGCTGCTGAGAAGAAGAAGATCAGCAAAACAAAATCTGATGAGCAAAGACAGATTACTGATTCCTCTCAGAAACAGAAGATTCCAAAGCAAAAGGGAATAGTAATCAGTGAGGTGAATTACACTGACATCAATAGACCAAGAACCAGATCTCAAACTCAAACTCTGTCTGAGTCTGACTCAAAAGACAAAGGAAAGAAACCAGTTGATGTAATTCTCCCAGTTCCTACTATGCCAAAGAAGTCTATGATCACATTAGCACCAGAGAATCCTACTAAGAGGATAGTCAAGCTGAGCAAGAATATACACATAATTGCTAATGTAACTGATCAAGCTGAAGAAAAGGAAGCTGAACTGGTCAGAAGAAGAAAAGGTGAATTTAAGTCAATTCCTGAGAAAATTTTAACCTCTGACATTGCTCAAGTTAAAGTTCCAGTAACTGAAGAAAGGATTGAAGACACTAAAGTTTCCTGGCTGAAATTAAATTCTGAGAAGACTCAAGATGATCAGAAGAAAAAGAGTTTATATGGGAGTCTTGGTACAAATTTATACAAGGAAAGCCCAATGCTCACCAGAGTAAGAACTCATGGTACCAGAGGGAAAGAAGCTTATGACTCAACTGGTCTTGGTCACAGAAAAGAAAAGATTCAAACAGGCTCAGCAACTACTTTCAGAGATCCTTATCCCCTGACTGAAAAAGTAGGAGAAGCTGTTACACAGAAGGATCTTGACAAAGTTGAGTCAGTACAGGTTTTGATGGACACTCATGATGGGCCAGAAGATAAAGAAAAGATTGCTATATTTCTGGAATCTGGCAGAGTGTATAGAATATCAGAAGCTGATTTATTGCTGAAATCTCTGAGAGAGCTGGAACATTTTCACTATATGTTGGAGATCAAGAATGAAGCTACTCAGAGGTGGTCAGATCTGATGAAGAGAACAATTAGTGAAAAGAGAAGATTCTATGGAGTAAAGTCTGATGATGAATATATTCCACAAATAGCTCAAGATGATGGTTCTGAAATTAGCATGGAAAAGAATAGCTCTGTGATGGAGACTATTGCAAATACCAGAATCTTGGGTTATAACAATGAAGTAGACAGGCCTAGAGTTATCCAGCTTGGAGAAGCAATGAAGAGAAGCAAGGCTAATGCCTTGAGATCAGCTATATACCAGACAGGAGATGAAGATGAAGAGTTAAAGACTGTCAAAGCTCAAATGATACAAACTCTGAAACAAATTGAAGAAGATCTGATTACTCAGTTTGTCAAGGAGAGCTATGGATATAGACTGATTGGATAATTAGTTCTGCTATGTTCTGTAAGTTGTAATTAGTTCTGCCTAATCTGTAAGTTTTAATTTATTTATGCAGAATAGTTACTTCATGCATTTGTCCTTGATTGTTTTTGACATCATCAGTAAATATATAGAACTTGTTCATTCTGTCTAATGCACAAGTTGGGGGAGATTGTTACATATTTGATGATGTCACAGGTATCTAACTTGTTTAGTGTGCAGAAGCAAATATCAGAGTTTAGCTGGAAATCAGAGTTTAACGACTGACAGCTGGATCAGAGTTTAAGCAATGATCAGAGTTTGCAGGCGGCTGATTTTCAGGAGCATATCTGACTAAATAAGGAAGATAAAGATCAAGAGAGATTGTACGGATCAGGACAGCAGAAGGATAGCTACTGATTAGATTATTTTAGGAAGCAGATAATTATAAATCAATCAGTAGATATCATGTAACTGTGTATATAAACACAGCTTAGGGTTTACTCTAGATGAGTTAACAATTGAATATCATTCGTGTAACCTAGCAGCTCTTAGTGATAACATATAAATCACTAAGAGATTATTTGTAAGCTACTGTGATTTGTGAATAAGAGTTTATTGAGTTATTCTCTTATACTTGTGTTTGTCTTGGATTGTGTTCACTATATTATCATATATAGTGAGTTTATTCGGCCTAACACTATCAATCAAAGATTGCTACTGTTTTCTGTTTGGTTTCCATAGTCAGCAAATCACTTCTCCGCTTCTATCCTTCCTTCAAGTATATCCGCTTCTGAGCTCTTTCCACGTGTAAACTCTGACGAGTCTTAACTATGTAAACTCTGATCAGACTTTATTAAACTCTGGTCAGACTTTATTAAACTCTGATCAGCTTCCAGCTTAAACTCTGATCACTCCTGTTCTAAAACAAACTTTAAGAACATTAGTAATCATCAATTATATCTAACAATCTCCCCCAACTTGTGCATAAATATGTTATGTGCAAGTTAACAGATAATTGATGATGTCAAAACAAATAAGTCAAATGCAACAGAGTTTAGCTATATAACCATAACAGAAAACTTTTTAACCTTACAGATACTTTACTCCTTAGCTTCATAGACACCATGAGCTGTCTTTAAATATTCCTTGAGGAGTTCTCTTTCAGCTTCTGCAAGTGCTGTGATCATCTGTCTCTTGATCTCTCTTAGTTCTGGATCTGAAACTCCAGTTTGATAGATTGCAGCTCTAAGATCATAGATCTTGTTTCTTCTCATGTCTTTATCCAGCCTGATGTAGTAAGCTTTATCAGACTCTTCATTGAATGTAAGAGCACTGATTCCAGCTACTGTTTCTATTTTTGCTGAATTCTTCTTCATCTCAACTAGCTGACCTTGATCATTGAAGTACTTAGGAATAAAAGGTCCAGCATTCTTGTTTCCTGTTATACCCATCTTTCTCTTGATTTGATCCTTGATCAGATTTGAGATGTGCTGACATGATTTGTTCTTCACTTGAAATATGTACTGAACATATCTCAACTCTTCCCAGTGTTTAGCATAAAGATCAGCTTCAATAACTCTAAACACTGTTCCATCAGACATAAAGTATATGAGAACATTATCACCTCTGTCATTCTTCACCAGTTGAACTGAATCAAGCTTGTCCATTCTTTCTTGCAAAGCTCCAGTCTTTGGTGCACAGAGGGATGAGGGATCATTAGGCATTGATGCTATGCTCTGCTCAAATACTTCATATTTTGATCCCAACCCTCCTTTATTTCTTCCTGCTTTCTGATGAGAGATTGGTTGAATTGAACCCTTGTCAAATTTTATCTCAGTCATCAAACTAGGCTTTACAAATCCTGATAAAGGAGTGATAGTTGGTTTAAACACAACTTGAGCCTTGTCAGAGGTTGTATCTTTCTTTGCTTCCTCATTAACTTGAGCTGTGTCAGAGGTTAATTTTTCTTCTTGTGATTCTGCAATATGAGCTTTGTCAGAGATTGCAGCTTCTGATTTCTTTCCTTTTACAACTTGATCTCTGTCAGAGGTTGTAGGCTTCTTCTGAATCCAGCCTTTCTCAAGGCGATCATCTACTATGCTTTTGCCTTTGCTTGTATATTCATCTTCAGAGTATACCTTTTTGATTGGTAAACTCTGATCAGCAATAGTAGTTTCCTTGATCATTATTCCTTTTTCCTTTGGTCTGGCAGTTGATTTTGCAGGTTTTTGAATTTGTCCTGAGTTTATAGCTTCAACATATTCTTTCTTCAGTTCAGCTTCCTCTGCAGCAATCAACTCCAAATCCAATTTAGCTTCTGGATTTTCTTGTTCAAATATCAGTCTAGCATATTCTTCATCAGTCATTGGTTTATCTGATCCAGCCACTGGTCTTTGCTTTGATCCAGATGTGACATTGTGTGTTGGAGCTGGAGCAGACTTTGAGCTTTGCTTAGACTGTTTTGCACTGTCAGAGTTTGAAACTCTTCCACCAGTTGCAGCTTGAAATCTCTTGTTCTTTGTGAAGTCATCCACATCATCATCATCATCATTTTTCTTTCTTTTCAGAGTTTGAGAAGTAGACTTGCATTTGACTTTTGCTACTCTCTCCCCCTTTTTGACATCATCCTCATCAGGAATCAGTACTGAGGTTATCAGAGAAAGTGAAGATTGGATGGCTTCAAGCTGTTTAGACATTGTCTCTTGAGTGGACTCAATGTTTGACATCTTCAGTTCCAGAGATTGATTTGCAGACACCAGCTTCTTCATGTCTTCCTTCAGAGGTAGTAAATGCCTTTTCTTGTCCATATTCTGAGTTTCAGACAAGTTAGCTACCTCTGTTCTAAGACCATCTACTGACTTAGATGTCTGAGCATGAGCAGTATGAAATGTCTTCAGATATAGAACTGTGGCTTTGAGGCTTGACATGACATCAGAGTTTGTAATTTTATTCTCTGCCAAGGATAGAAATTCTTCAGCCTTTACTGGCTCCAGAGAATGCTGGTGACTCAGCCAGAGTTTATCCCATACTTCATTAGGTGGATCAACCTGAAGATCCCTGGGAAGAGGCTCAGAGTTTGTCTTCAGAGTCTGCAGTCTGGCATTGTATTGACTAATAGACTCCCACTTCTGTTGTTGAAGAGACATGGGGACTTCATCCTCATTTTCATCATCTTCATTTTCATCATCCTCATCATCATCAGATGCAGGACCAACATCATTTTCAACAGGATCTGGAACAACATTCTCTTGATCTGCAGATTTTGATTTGCTGGGCTCTTTACCAGCCTTAGCAAGTGACTGCAATGCTTCCAATACTACCTTGTCAGAGTCTGCAATTACAACATCTGACTTGTAATTTTCTGGAGCTGTATCATGAATTATGGCACCCTCAGGAAATTTCAATGGAGATTGAGGAATTGGAGTGGAGGGTCCATGATCAAAGATTGGAGTGTGAGGATCAGACAATGTTGTCCCAGCTTCAGTTGTAACTGGTTCCTTGCAGATTATTTCCTCATCTACTTCAGATGAAGTAGAAGATGCTGTAGCAGTAGAGAGTGGAACAGCTTGAAGAGGATGCACCATCAGAGCTTGAGAAGAATCAGGAAGTGTAGTAGATGGTGCTTGCTCTTCCTCAATAGTGAAATCAGTGATCTCAGTAATGGGTACCTTTGCCTTCTTAGGCTTGTTTGCCCTTGCTTTAAATCTAACTTTTCTTGACTGAGGGCTAGCCTGAGGAGGTTCAGAGTTTGTTGCATGAGAGGGTTCCAGATCATCATAGTCATAAGCTGCAACAAGTCTCCTTCTTTTCTGCTTTGGTGGAGAAGCAGCTTCAGCTTTTAAAGTCTTAGAGACTGTATCAGAGTTTATAGTAGGAACTGTATCAGAGTTTGTTGGCACATCAGACTTTGTCTTCAGAACTTGTGTAGCAACAGAGGTTCTGGTCTTCACAGTGGAAGGGGCTGCATCAGACTTTGTAGCCCTTGTTGACTTGGATGCAGAAGATCTGCTTGCTGTGGGAGGTCTGGAAGGTTGAGGTTGTTGTTGTTGGGGTTGTTGTTGTTGGAGTGGGGGCAAATCCATCCTAGCTCTAACTGGAGCTGGAATTAGGAGAGGCCTCTGGATTGGATACTTCTCATCTTTTGAGATGAGGTCCTTGAACACCCTTTTATGAAGCCTAAAGGGCTTGATCTCATCATCAACAGAAAAATCCACCTCACCAACAGTGGCATTAAACAGTAATTGACAAAATCTTGAGAAATATATGATTTGTCTATTTTCATGCATTCTTTCACCAATATTTCTAAGAACTAATCTACCAAAATCAAAATTAGTAGAGTAGATCAGAGAATACCCAATTTGTAGCATATCCATGGGTATAGCATCCTGATGTGTTATTTTATAACTAACCGCAAGCGCACGGTGTCTGTTGTAAACAGATACTAGCAAGTACGGGTCGAATCCACAGGGAGACAATTTTCAAGAATTTTAATCTGACTATTGCAAATTGTTTCACAAGACAAACGAATATTTAAGATTTTTTTACTAACTAAATAAAGCAATGCAAAGATGATTTAAATCAATTAACTAAAGTCTAGGACAATTCAGGTTCACCATGCTTACACCAAAACTAGCTATTCATATAATAATTCAACAAGTCATGTAATTAGAGCAATTGTTAATCTCTCTCAAGCATTAACACTCTCAGGAATCCATTGATGCTCTCGCACTCAATTTCAGTCCCGCTAATCTTATGTGTGCCTCTAGTAAGTACATCTCTCGATCTTGTACCTCTATTTGCATACAATCAATCTATGATATTGGCCAATTACACAGATCGAACATCAAGACATATAGACTAGAATTACACATTACCCATTAAACCATTAATGAAAATAAAACATTATAATGGTGCAAACATGGCTCCCCTTCCGTCCTAGAATGGAACTACTCACACATAATAGCGACTAAAGCAACAAAAGTAATGAAGAGAGCCATATAAAACATTAGCAAGTAAAACAAGAGATGAAAAGGAATACCTTAAACTTATATTAATGGAGAAAACAATGTCTAGAACAAAGTATGGAGAGAAGGAGAAGAAGACCTAACCCTCTGTAAAATAGCGTAAGTAACTAATGTAACTAATGATAATCCCCTAATAATAAAATCTGATCCTATTTCTATAATAAAAGTCTTTCTAATATTTTAAATCAATATACAAAATAGAACTCCAAAACCAACAAGGATTCTCTCTCAAAATTCGCAGCTTTCTTTTCTGCTCTGTTTTCGGGCTTTTTCAGTTGGACTTTGCTTACTGGACCACTTCTAAATTAAAGAAAATTCCAAGAGCTTCGCGTGGGCTGTAAGATCGTCCAAATCCGACATCCAGAACTCAAGTTATGGCCCAAACAGTGCAGAAATCGGGTGGAACCCAATAAATCCGAATTTTAATAGAAATTAGCTCCAAAATAGCTAATTTATCTCCAAATCCTTCTCAACTTGGAATTCTTTATTTCCTACAATAAAACAATAAAAATCTATTAATAAATATCCAAATCAGTGCAAAATATAATATAATATAGGAATAAAATCATATAGAATATATATAAAAATATATTCTATCAAACATCCCCACACTAAGCTTTTGCACGTCCTCGGGCAAATAAGCGAAATAAAATCTAAGTCCTAACTAACTAACACCACTTTCGTAGATGACACGATTGCATTGAGCGTATGCAACAAGCCGTTAAACCCCTAGGCAGCCCTAGTAGGACGAGTTTTGTCTCGTGGGGGTTTATAGTGAATCTACCCACAAAATTCATTATTTTCTACCAAGTCTTAAACATGCAACTACTATGAATGCAAACTAAATGAATATGTCTAAAAAAAATCATGAAAGCATCAACCTCGTCAATATATAATCCTCAGAATAAGCAACAATCAAGGCATTCATCTATCTCACATATTAGTCATGCAACTCTTCCAATGCAAGTACGGAGTGCATCGTGTGTGCTCAACATGCTCTCTAGTGAAATAAAACAGAGACCAACAAATTTCAACAGAGTCTTAATCATGAGTCGTTTATCAGAATAATGCTTAAACACTTCGTTACATTAGAGTCAACTACAGCTCAGGGTCGCAAGGAATTTCTATGCCTCTCCTATTTTTTTCTATATATATATATATATATATTTTTTTATTCTTTTTTTTTTCATGCTCGGTCTAAGGTCGGGACGCTTCTCAGGGTAAGTGAGTTACGACCACCATAAGACTTCGCTATCTCATCTTTTTTTTTTTTTTTTTAAGTCAAGTAATTCTCCAGTAACCAAGGGTTGTGAAAAGTCACCAAGAAAATTTTATTTCTAGTACAATTGCACTTAATACCAGCACAAGTACATGGATCGTTCTTTTCAAAATTTACCACCCGTTGATCTCAAAGGAGTACTCGATACTTTATTTGTAATATTCTATTTTTTTTCATTTTTTTTAAGAAAGGCATATACATCCTAAAGCTCCCCTAAACTTAAGAATTACATACTCTAAGCTTAAAAGGGAATAGTCAGAATTCTACACTCGACTCATAGATAAAACTTAAGAATTAGGTTAGCCTAAGTCTTGTCTCTAGAGCATTTTATAGTGTATTTAAAATTTCCGCACAAACAATTTCTAAGCATGCAAGACATCACATATGATCAAGACTACTAGCCAAGAAATTATGCAAATAAAATCATCATGAGAAATTAACTTGGTATTATTTACTTTCATGAAATATGCAAGCTAAATGAAATAAAAAAAACTACCAAAAAATGCATACAAAATTAAATAACTACATGCTCTAATTTAAATGCAACTAACATGAATTTCCTAAAACATGACAATCTATAATTTTTTTTCTAATTTTTTTGAATTTTTTAATATATAATTTTTTTGATTTTTTTAATCATTGAGAAACCATCCCCACACTAAAGTGGTTCATTGTCCTCAATGAACAAATATGACACAGATATATAGATATATTAATATAAATTAAGTTGAAAAGAAAACTCCCCTCTGTTGAATTAATTGAAGTGCTGGTTGTGACTTGGTTTATCTGATTCCCGTGCAAACTAGAACCAGTGATTCAGTAGCCTAGCTGGTAGAGTGTGGCATCTTATAATCTTGCAGAGGTCAGGAGTTCAATCCCTTGCAGCAGCATTTGAATTTTTTTTTTATTTGATTGTATAATCAGCCTCGTGCAATCTCCTGTTGTGTTGGGCTGAAGCGCATGGAGTGGGCTACTAGGTGGGCTTGAGTCTGCAGCACACTGGTGGATCAGGTGGGCTTCTTGGCTGGACAACTGGGGCTGATAGCAAACAGAAGTGTGGACTGGACCAAGGATGGAAGCAACAGAGAGTGGAGCGCACAGGAAATCTGCTCTGCGCGCGAGAATTGGCCTTCCAAACAGAAGGTATCGCACGGCCAGCAGAGAGTATGCACGCTCGTGCGAAATCGACTGCGCGAGAATTTGAGTGTCGAGTCAGTAGACAATGCACGCCCAGCTGAACAATGCACGGCCGTGCCAATAACATCCGCGCCACAGAATAAATTATGTGTTGGCAGAAGCTCTCGCACCACCAGCAGTAAATTAAGTTGCCCGTGCGAAATCCTGTTTCCTTCTTTTTTTTTTTTTACAACAAACAGCGTGCCCCCAGCGCAGTAGCTGTCTTTTTTTTTTCTTTCTTTCCGAACCCATTTCTTCTTAATTTGTACAAATCACTGTCATGTCTGCAAGCTCAATATTTTACATTTCTATTTCTGAAACACTTCACACAAATTCGTCAAGGCATCTTATGGGAGTAAAAAAAAATGAAAATAAGATTTTTAAACTCCTAAATAAAATACAAAAATATATTATATAAATAAACTAATAGAGACCTTGGGTTGCCTCCCAAGAAGCGCTCTTTTAAAGTCATTAGCTTGACTTCTTACCTCCAATCAAGCTTTCAAGGGGGGTTATCGAGACAAAATGTCTCAATTTTTCCAACGAATGCACCATCCACGTATAATTTCAAGCGCTGTCCGTTCACTTTAAACTTGGTCCCGTCCTGTCCCATAATCTCAATAGCTCCATGAAATTTAACATCAGTTACAATGAAAGGTCCGGACCATCTAGACTTGAGCTTCCCAGGGAAGAGTCGAAGTCTCGAATTAAATAATAACACCTTATCACCAACTTGAAAATCTCTTCGTTGAATCAATTTGTCATGCATTTTCTTCGTTCTCTCCTTGTAAAGTCTAGAATTATCATAAGCATCAAAGCGAAGCTCATCCAATTCATTCATTTGAAGAAGCCTAACTTCACCTGCGGCCTCTAAATCCATATTTAGCTCTTTTATCGCCCAAAAAGCACGATGTTCGAGCTCAACTGGCAAATGACATGCCTTGCCATAGATTAAGCGATACGAATTAGTGCCAATAGGAGTTTTGTAGGCAGTCCGATAAGCCCATAAAGCATCATCCAACTTCAAGGACCAATCCTTTCGAGATTTTGCAACTACTTTTTCCAAGATGCTTTTGATTTGACGATTTGAAACTTCAACTTGGCCACTTGTCTGAGGATGATAAGCTAGGCCAACCTTGTGAGTAACACCATATTTCTTGAGCAAAGTTTCAAATTGTCGGTGGCGAAAATGAGATCCACCATCACTAATTACGGTCCTTGGAACTCCAAAACGTGGGAATATGATCTTCTTGAACAGCTTCATAACAACCTTAGAATCATTGGTTGGTGAGGCAATAGCTTCAACCCACTTTGACACGTAGTCAACTGCAACTAAGATGTATCTATTTCCGCAAGAAGCTGGGAAAGGTCCCATGAAATCAACACCCCACACATCAAAAATCTCAACCTCTAGAATCCCGGTTTGTGGCATCTCTTGGCGTTTAGAAATATTCCCCGTCCTTTGACAAGCATCACAAGAAAGACAAAAAGCACGGGCATCTTTGAATAGCGAAGGCCAGTAGAAACCAGATTGAAGTACCTTTGCAGCAGTCTTAGAAGGACCATGATGACCTCCACATGGAAGAGAATGACAATGTCGTAGAATGTCATTTACTTCACCCTCGGGGACACATTTACGAAAGATTCCATCAGCACACTTCCGATACAAGAAAGGGTCATCCCAAAAGTACTGTTTAGCATCATAATAAAACCTCTTTCGTTGTTGATAAGTCAAATCTGGAGGATGGGAGCCACTCACACAAAAATTTGCAAAGTCTGCATACCATGGGGTGTTTGCGGCAACAACAAATAAGTGGTCATCAGGGAAGGAATCATCAATAGGAATGTCAGGAGCAACATGAGATTTGAACCGCAATCGTGAAAGATGGTCTGCAACCACATTCTCAGCACCCTTCTTATCTATGATTTCCAAGTCAAATTCCTGGAGTAATAGAATCCAACGAATAAGCCTCGGTTTTGCTTCCTTCTTAGCCAATAGATATTTAAGTGCCGAATGATCAGTGTGAACAATGACTTTGGAACCGATGAGATAAGTTCGGAACTTATCGAGAGCATAAACAACAGCTAGGAGTTCCTTCTCAGTAGTAGCATAATTCACCTGAGCTCCATCCAAGGTTTTACTTGCATAGTAAATTGCGTGCAAAACCTTATCTCTTCGTTGACCAAGAACAGCTCCAATAGCATAATCACTTGCATCACACATGATCTCAAATGGAAGATTCCAATCTGGAGGTTGTATGATTGGTGCACTTATCAAAGCCTGTTTAATCCTGTAAAAAGACTCCAAACAAGCATCAGTAAAATCAAATGTGGCATCCTTAAGCAACAATTGAGTGAGGGGTTTTGCAATTTTTGAAAAATCTTTAATAAAACGTCGATAAAACCCCGCATGACCCAAGAAACTCCTAACTCCCTTAACATTAACAGGAGGAGGAAGTTTCTCGATCACCTCAATTTTTGCTTTGTCAACCTGGATGCCATGTTCAGATATAAGATGACCAAGTACCACTCCTTCATTGACCATGAAGTGGCACTTTTCCCAATTTAGAACCAAATTGACCTCTTCACATCTTTTGAGCACTTTTGAAAGATTATGCAAACACACATCAAAATCAGAACCATAAACACTGAAATCATCCATAAATACTTCCATAATAGACTCAATGAAATCAGAAAATATGGATGTCATGCAACGCTGAAAGGTAGCAGGCGCATTGCACAGTCCAAAAGGCACCCTTCGGTATGCGAAAGTACCATATGGACATGTGAATGTAGTCTTTTCCTGATCATCAGGGTGTATAGGGATCTGGAAGAACCCTGAATACCCATCTAAATAGCAAAAGAACTTATGTTTAGCAAGTCTTTCAAGCATTTGATCAATGAATGGGAGAGGATAATGATCCTTTTTAGTGGCGGTGTTTAACCTACGATAGTCAATACACATTCGCCAGTCTGTGATAACTCTAGTGGGAATCAATTCATCTTTATCATTCTTAATTACTGTGGTCCCTCCTTTTTTAGGAACTACTTGAACCGGACTCACCCATTTAGAATCAGAAATTGGGTAGATGATGCCCGCATCAAGTAGTTTTATCACCTCCTTTTTAACTACCTCTTGCATGTTAGGGTTTAAGCGACGTTGTCCCTGTATGCAAGGCTTATGATCATCATCAAGATTAATTCTATGCATGCAAAAGTCTGGGCTAATTCCCTTAAGATCATCAATACTATACCCAATAGCTTTCCTATGCATACGCAACACAACAAACAGTTGAGAAATTTGATTATCATCAAGTTTAGAACTAACAATCGCAGGACAAGACTCATCATCATCAAGAAACACATACTTAAGAGTAGATGGCAAAGGCTTTAACTCTAACTTTTTCACTTGAGGTTTATCATAAGGAGTGATAGCATTTGTTACCTCACAGTTCCTCAAATTTGCCTTACCATCAAGCTCAAGAATAAGTGAATCAATTTCAGCATGTCCTTCTCCTCCGTAAGCTTCAAGCATAAGGACTGCTTCCAATGGATCATCTAGTAAAACCTGTGGTAGATCATCTTGGACAATTGCATCAATGACATCTATCCTGCAACAAGTATTCTCAAGCATAGGGGACTTAAGTGCAGATGTTAGTGTAAAAGTACTTTTATTATCCCCTACACACAAAGTTAATGTCCCATTTTTGACATCAATAACAGCACCAGCAGTACAGAGAAATGGTCTACCCAAAATAATGGGAATTTGACTATCCTCTTCCATGTCCAAAACCACAAAGTCTACAGGAATGTAAAATTTTCCAACTCTAACAGGTACATCCTCTAAAATACCCAAAGGATATTTTATAGAACGGTCTGCCATTTGCAATGTCATTTGTGTGCATTTAAGATCTCCCATGTTTAATTTTTGAAAAATGGAGAGAGGCATAACAGAGACGCTAGCGCCTAAGTCACATAAAGCTTTGTCAATAAATAATGCACCCAAGTGACAAGGAATTGAAAAACTTCCAGGATCTTTAAGTTTAGGTGGAGACTTATTTTGTAAAACAGCACTACACTCTTCAGTAAAAGCAACTGTCTCCACCTCACCAAAAGATCGTTTCTTTGTAAGAATATCCTTTAAAAACTTTGCGTATGATGGAACTTGAGAAATTAAATCAGTGAAAGGAACTGTTACCTCAAGATTTTTGACAAGTTTCATAAACTTACCAAACTGTTGATCTACCTTTGTCTTGTTCATCCTGCTAGGGAATGGCAGATTAGGCACAAAAGGTGGAGGAGCATTAACAATCTTCTCGGTATCATCATTCTTGCTTCCTTCAGTTCCACCCTTGTTTGTCAAATCAACAGCTTCATTCACCTTATCATCATTGGAGCTTTCCTTTTCTTTCTCATCAATCACATCATCCACAGGCATTGGAGGACCATCATATGTGAGACCACTCCTCAAAGCAATAGCATTTATATTCTCCTTTGAATGAGTTGGTTGAGATGGTAAAGAACCAGGTTGCCTTGTAGTTGAAGAGCTGGCTAATTGTGCAATCTGAGTCTCCATCATCTTATTGTGAACTTTCATGTCTTTAATTTCTTGCATCAACAACTTTAACATCTCTTGCGTCTGATTAGGTTGTGCAGCTGGGCTAGATGGATGAGCATGTTGTTGAGCAGGTTTCTGAAATCCAGGAGGGTTCATAGGCCCTTGAGAAGGCCTATATTGTTGTTGCTGAGGATGCTGATATTGTTGCTGCTGATTGGGAGGAGGATTTTGACCATTGTTATTCCTGTAGGAGAAGTTAGGATGATCTCTCCACCCTGGATTGTAAGTGTTGGAGTACGGATTATATTGCTGCCTCTGCTGAAAAGCATTTGCCTGCTCCATCTGAAAATTCTGTGCATTCTGAACATTGTACAAACAATCATTACCAAGGTGTCCTTGAATACCACATACTTCACAAACCTGATTATTCATAGGAGCCATAGAAGATAGTGCATTAATACTCATAGGTTGAGTATTAGAGGCTTGTGAAGTTTTCAACGAGTGAATCTCTTGTGTCAATGTTGCGAGTTGAGATGATAAAAGAGAATAAGCATCAACTTCAAGTTTACCCCCTTTCTTAGGTGCTCTCGGGTTATTGAAGTGATTTGCAGCTAGATTTGCAAGAAAAGCATAACCATCATCAACTCCTTTGTCTAGAAAAACACCACCTGCAGCATTATCTACCGTGTTCTTCGTCTCGGAGTCAAGACCATAATAGAAGCGCTTGAGAAGAAACCACTTCTCAAGACCATGATGAGGACACGAGCGTTGAATATCTTTGAATCTGTCCCATGCATCCTTAAGAGTTTCATCATATTCTTGTTTGAAAGTAGTCAACTTGTCAACCAAATCATTAGTTTTGTTGGGAGGGAAATACTCAGTGAGAAAGGCTTGAGCAATTGCATCCCACTCGGTCACATTGATATCATTCAACCACTTCTGAGCTTTATCACGAAGAGAAAACCCGAACAACATAACTTTCACTTGATCTGCAGTGACTCCCTGAAACTTGATGGTAGAGCAGAGCTGTTGAAACCTTTGCAAGTGAAGCGTAGGATCTTCAGTTGGAAGACCAACAAACTGATTCTGTTGGATCATAGTGAGCAACGCCGGTTTGATCTCAAAGTTTGCTGCTTGAATATTTGGCATAGCAATGCCAGTAGGCACACCACTCGGAGAGGGCTGCGAATAATTCTTCAAAGATTTAATAGGAAGATCACCCATTTTAATCTTTGACCCTTGTTTCCCTTTCTTTCGCTGATCAAGATATTGCTGTAGAGTAGTGTCAAAATCAGGATCAGGAGTAGTTGATTCCACGTCTCCTGTAGACCTGGGCATGAACAACTAAACAAGGAAAACAGTGAAAACAGCCTCAGTTGGAACTAAAGCTCCAATGAGACAAAGGAAACAATCTAAATAATCAAACTAAAATCTATAGAAAACTAGCGCCTCCCCGGCAGCGGCGCCAAAAACTTGATGTGTTATTTTATAACTAACCGCAAGCGCACGGTGTCTGTTGTAAACAGATACTAGCAAGTACGGGTCGAATCCACAGGGAGACAATTTTCAAGAATTTTAATCTGACTATTGCAAATTGTTTCACAAGACAAACGAATATTTAAGATTTTTTTACTAACTAAATAAAGCAATGCAAAGATGATTTAAATCAATTAACTAAAGTCTAGGACAATTCAGGTTCACCATGCTTACACCAAAACTAGCTATTCATATAATAATTCAACAAGTCATGTAATTAGAGCAATTGTTAATCTCTCTCAAGCATTAACACTCTCAGGAATCCATTGATGCTCTCGCACTCAATTTCAGTCCCGCTAATCTTATGTGTGCCTCTAGTAAGTACATCTCTCGATCTTGTACCTCTATTTGCATACAATCAATCTATGATATTGGCCAATTACACAGATCGAACATCAAGACATATAGACTAGAATTACACATTACCCATTAAACCATTAATGAAAATAAAACATTATAATGGTGCAAACATGGCTCCCCTTCCGTCCTAGAATGGAACTACTCACACATAATAGCGACTAAAGCAACAAAAGTAATGAAGAGAGCCATATAAAACATTAGCAAGTAAAACAAGAGATGAAAAGGAATACCTTAAACTTATATTAATGGAGAAAACAATGTCTAGAACAAAGTATGGAGAGAAGGAGAAGAAGACCTAACCCTCTGTAAAATAGCGTAAGTAACTAATGTAACTAATGATAATCCCCTAATAATAAAATCTGATCCTATTTCTATAATAAAAGTCTTTCTAATATTTTAAATCAATATACAAAATAGAACTCCAAAACCAACAAGGATTCTCTCTCAAAATTCGCAGCTTTCTTTTCTGCTCTGTTTTCGGGCTTTTTCAGTTGGACTTTGCTTACTGGACCACTTCTAAATTAAAGAAAATTCCAAGAGCTTCGCGTGGGCTGTAAGATCGTCCAAATCCGACATCCAGAACTCAAGTTATGGCCCAAACTAGGCCTGTAAACGGATCGGATTTGGATCGGATCTAGCTAAATCCATATCCTAATCCATTTAAATTTATCGGATTCGGATCGGATCGGATCAGGATTCGGATATTTTACAAGTCAATCCATATCCGGTCCACTCGGATCATGGATAATCGGATCGGAGCCCCGATCCACTAAAAATTATGAAATATATTTTTTCACGTGAACAATGTTTTAACTTTCATACAAAAAAAAAGGTGATATTTTCTAGCTATATTAATACATAAACTTTAGCGTAATAGGTAAAAAAAACTAATAAAGCAGTATTTAATAAAAACTTTGTTGGTTGTTCCTATAAAAACTTCAACACATAATTAATCAAGTAAATAAAAAAATAATAAATAAGTTGCTTAATACTTTTGGAGGAAGTAAATTATGATTTGCTCCTCTATTGATAAGGATTAAAATCGATAAATATGTTTTAAATACGGAACCATGTGATTGAGGAGGTTTTAAGTGGAAGAGTTAGCTCCTGTGTTTATACTCACTCTACATAAAAAAAGAGTGATTATTAGATAAATCGGATAACAAGAGTGAGAGCCATGTCAAGAATTAGGAGTGGCTGATCGATTATAAGAAAATATGATTTAAGGTTTTGTCTTGTATCTTTAGAAATTTTTATTTTGTATGTGATATATTAATAATAATATATTATATTATATTATAATACAATATAATATAGAATATATAATATATAATATAGTTAAGTATGAATCGGATCGGATCGTTAACAGATCGGATTTGATCATATCCATATCCATTCTTTATCGGACCGGATTATTATCGGATCGGATTATTAGCAGATCGGATTTTTTTAATAAGGATCCATATCCATTTATTTAACCACGGATCGGGTCGGGTCGGATCGGATATCCGATCCATTTACAGGCCTAGCCCAAACAGTGCAGAAATCGGGTGGAACCCAATAAATCCGAATTTTAATAGAAATTAGCTCCAAAATAGCTAATTTATCTCCAAATCCTTCTCAACTTGGAATTCTTTATTTCCTACAATAAAACAATAAAAATCTATTAATAAATATCCAAATCAGTGCAAAATATAATATAATATAGGAATAAAATCATATAGAATATATATAAAAATATATTCTATCACATCCCAGTTGGTGCTTTTCTTCTGGAAAGCCCTCGTGATATAGTCAAAGAAGAAGCTCCATTCCCTTCTTAGTCCTGGACGCTTTAATTGTCCCAATTTATCAAGCGATTCACTGTAGCCCAGAGCATTCATCATGCCCCTGAGATTGGTATCTCCATTTGTGATGTAAGCTGCATTCTCTGGCATGTGGAATGCTTGACGAACTGTGGCTGGAGTAACAGCATACTCCTCCCCTTCATATTCGAACACAATAGATGGTGATCCATCTGCACCACCATTATCATATTGCCCTGTCCTCCAAAAAGTGATGATTTGGCTTCCAGAGAGTCTGGCAGGAGCGGTAAGAGCAGTAGCCAGGGCACTCTGTGCCAGGAATTGCTGGATTGGATGATAATCCCTTGGAGCATCTGCTGTGTTAAGAATGGCAGCGTGGTTGTTGGGAACAAATTCCACACCTGTATGAGTAAACGCTGAAGTCGCCATTAGAACAGAGTTTGTAAAGGAAGAAAGGTGTTTGAGAAAGTGTGTAAGAGAAGATTTGAGTTGCAGAGAAAAAAGCTTAAGAGTTTGTTGAGAGAGTGTGTGTAAAGATGAAGTGTATAAGTGAATAACAAGCAATAAAATCTGATTTGATAAACTCTTCAGATTTTGTTTAGCTGTACACGCTTGGACTTTTGTTCAGCTGTACACCTGTCAGATTTTAACTGGTAGATGAGTGTTAGTGGCATGGAGAAAAGAAAATAGTAATCATGAGTGCAGTAAAACTTGTGCAGTTATAAATGCTGATTACACGTTCTCCTATTAAAAAGTTTTACATGTAAGCCCACTAACAATACAGCCGTTTGGAACACTCTCTTCACATTCTCTGAATATTTAAACTCCTGAGATGTACAAGATTTAAAAAAAAATCAAGATCAAATCCCTCGAATTTTAAACTCTGAGATTTAAAACAAAGTAAATAAATTTCTAAGTACCTCAGAATAAGACATAATGTTTAGAAAATTCATCAAAAAATCAGATTTTGTCATAGAATCCATAGCTCAATAATGTGCTTGTGAAATAATGTGTGTGATTTAACATATTAAATCAGAGACTAAAGAATTTCATAATTTCCTAAGAATAAGGAAGACAAACATAATCTGTTCAAACTCTCAAGACATAGAGAAGTGACATACTCTGATGAAGAATTATGCAATTAAATACCCCCTATATATATATATATATATATATATATATATATATTTATATTTATATAAGGACGCTTCTCAGTGCAAATGAGGCACGACCTTTAAATATAATATTGCATCAGTATTTCTCCAGTAATCAGAGATTGTGACTGGTCACCATAGATTATAAAATCTTAGCAATTACTTAATACCAGCAAATGTTTGGGTCTTCCCAGTCACTGTCATATAGACATCTACGATCTCAAAGGAGTACTATGCTTATCATCTGGGGTGTATTGGCTTAGATATAAAGTCATCAGAGTTTATAACCACTGTGCATCTCTAATTTAATGAGAGAAAATTCAAATTAATCAGTCTCACTTATAATTAAGATATGTGAAGTAAAAGAGTCTCAATGATATTAACATGCTTCTTGTGTAATACAGTTGCACAAAATTGAGATCAAGATTGAAGAACTTAACTGAGATTCATGATTACTAATTCAGATCATGCTTCATAGTATCTTCACAGGTTATTTGTCTCAAAGAAATAAAATGAGATCATTTATCAAGATTCAGAGTTTACAAACATCAGAGAATATCGTCAGAGAATGACAATCAGAGTATAACAAACAGAGTATATCATGGCAAATTTGTGAGCAATACATATGGTAATTTGACAATTTAAACTTGAAAGATCTGACCATTATGTTTACTCAGTTCCTGATATCATTCCTAGCTCATTCACCAGCCTAGTAAAGGTTGCTTCACATAGTGGTTTGGTGAATATGTCTGCTAGCTGCTGTTCAGTGGGACCAAAGTGAAGTTCAATGGTTCCTTCCAGCACATGCTCCCTTATAAAATGATATCTTATACTGATGTGCTTTGTCAGAGAATGTTGAACTGGGTTTCCTGTCATAGCAATAGCACTTTGGTTATCACAATAAATAGGAATTTTAGAAAAGGATAACCCATAGTCCAACAATTGATTCTTCATCCAAAGAATTTGAGCACAGCAGCTGCCTGCAGCTATATACTCTGACTCTGCTGTTGATGTTGATATTGACTTTTGCTTCTTGCTGTACCAAGAAACAAGTCTTCCACCCAGAAATTGACAGCTCCCACTTGTGCTTTTCCTGTCAATTTTGCAACCTGCAAAATCTGCATCAGAGTATCCAATTAGACTAAAATCTGATTCTCTAGGATACCATAATCCCAATGATGTGGTTCCCTTGAGATATCTGAATATCCTCTTTACCGCAATCAGATGAGGCTCTCTTGGATCTGCCTGAAATCTTGCACATAGACATGTGGCATACATTATGTCTGGTCTACTTGCAGTCAGATAAAGCAAAGATCCAATCATTCCTCTATAGTTTGTGATATCCACTGATGCACCAGTATCTTTGTCTAGCTTGGTTGTTGTTGCCATAGGAGTAGTTGCAGCTGTACTGTCTTGCATACCAAATTTCTTCAAGAGATTTCTGGTATACTTGGCTTGATTGATAAAAATCCCATCTTCAGTCTGTTTAACTTGTAAACCCAGAAAATAACTGAGTTCCCCCATCATGCTCATTTGGTACCTAGACTACATGAGCTTGGCAAATCTTTGACAGAGTTTAGCATTAGTGGAACCAAAAATGATATCATCAACATAGATTTGAACTAAAAGCAGATCATTACCATGATTCAAATAAAACAAGGTTTTGTCTATGGTACCTCTAGTGAATCCACTTTCAATAAGAAATTGAGCTAGAGTTTCATACCATGCCCTTGGAGCCTGCTTTAGTCCATAGAGAGCTTTGTCCAATCTGTAGACATAGTCTGGATGCTTTGGATCCACAAATCCTGGAGGTTGTTCAACATATACCTCTTCATCCAGTTTCCCATTAAGAAAAGCACTCTTGACATCCATCTGGAATACCTTGAATTTCTTGTGCGCAGCATAGGCCAGAAAGATTCTAATTGCCTCCAATCTTGCAACTGGAGCAAATGTCTCATCATAATCAATACCTTCCTGTTGTGAATACCCTTTTGCCACAAGTCTTGCTTTATTCCTTGTAATGACACCTTCACTATCAGTTTTGTTTCTGAAAACCCATTTTGTGCCAACTATGGATCTATCTTTAGGTCTTGGTACTAGGGTCCAGACTTTATTTCTCTCAAACTCATTTAGCTCTTCTTGCATTGCTTGAATCCAGTCAGCATCTTGAAGAGCTTCCTCCACCTTTTTAGGTTCTGATTGTGACAGAAAGCAATGATGTAAACACTCATTTGCTGTAGCTGTCCTTGTTTGCACACCTGCTTCTGGATTTCCAATTATCAAATCAGGTGTATGAGATTTTGTCCACTTCCTAGCATGTGGAAGTTGGCTACTTTCATCATTGGATCCTCCCCCCCTGATCCATGCTCTCTTGATTCTGTTGATCTTTCTCTGTAGCTCCCCCTGAATTTGTGCTATCAGAGTTTGAATCAGTATTCTCTGATGAGTTTGAGTCAGCATTCTCTGATGAGTTTGAGTCTTGGGTAGAGTCTGAAACATTCTGATGCTCCCCCTCAACATATGCTTCATCATCATGAACTTGTAAATTTTCACCAGAGTTTGCTGTATTTTGCTCACAGTCAGAGTTTGATTGTTCATCAGAGTTTGTCGAATCAGAGAATATTTCTTCATTTTCAAAATGCAGTTCTTCATGATCATCCATATCTGCTAAACCCATAATTCTCTTGTCATCAAATGACACATGTATGGATTCCATGATCACCTTGGTTCTTAGATTATAGACTCTCAAGGCCTTTGTTGTCAGAGGATAACCTACAAAAATGCCTTCATCAGCTTTTAAATCAAACTTGGTAAGCTGTTCTGGATGAGTCTTCAATACAAAGCATTTGCACCCAAATACATGAAAGTACTTCAGATTTGGCTTCTTTTTCTTCACCATCTCATATGGGGTCTTGCCATGCTTATTAGTCAGTGTTGCATTTTGAGTGGAAACAAGCTGTTTGAACAGCTTCTGCCCAGAAATAAGTAGGTAATTTAGCCTCATCAAACATAGTTCTGGCAGCTTCTATTAGAGTCCTGTTTTTCCTTTCAACTACACCATTTTGCTGTGGTGTTCCAGGTGCGGAAAATTGTTGCACTACACCTCTTTCTTTGCAGAACTCTTCCATTGTTGAATTTCTGAACTCAGTTCCATTATCACTTCTAATGATCTTTACTTTGTCTTCAGATCCATGGTCCAGTTGCTTCACATGATCCATCAGATGCAAAGCTGTTTCATCTTTAGAGTGAAGAAAATATACCCAAGTGTATCTAGTATACTCATCAACAATGACAAGAGCATATTTCTTCCTTGCAATGGATGGTACATTAACTGGTCCAAATAGATCAACATGTAGAAGATGATATGGCTTCTTTATTGAGAATTCAGTCTTACGCTTGAAGGATGTCTTTCTCTGCTTGGCCTTTTGACATGAATCACATAGACCATCTGAAGTGAGTAGTGATTCAGGGAGTCCTCTCACAAGCTTTTTCTTTATAAGCTCATTTATGGAGTTGAAATTGAGATGTGAGAGCTTCTTGTGCCACTTCCAACTTTCTTCTGCAGAGATTCTTGTAGATAAGCAAATTGCTTTTCCTTCAGAGTTTGTAGGCAAGTTGATTTCATAAATATTTCCATGTCTGTGAGCAATCACTGCCACCTTGCCTGTTGACTTGCTTACTATCTCACTGTGTTCTTCATAGAAATCAACATGATATCCTCTGTCACAGATCTGACTGACAGAGAGTAAATTGTGTTTTAGCCCTTGAACAAGAGCTACATTTGAGATGATGACATTTCCAAGATTGATGTTGCCATATCCCAGAGTCCTTCCTATGTTGCCATCTCCATAAGAAACACTTGGGCCAACTTTCTCCACAAACTCTGACAGCAGGGCCTTATTTCCAGTCATGTGTCCTGAACATCCACTGTCCAAGACTAGGATATTCTTCCTGTTGCCCTGCAATCACAAAGACCACTAATTGTTAGTTTTAAGGACCCAGACTTGCTTGGATCCCTTGGCCTTATTAAGTTTGTTAGCTTTTGCAGCGGAATTATTATTATCAGAGTTTGAGCTAACAGAGTTTGGAACAGAGTTTGTACTAGAAACAGATTTTGTACTTGCAGAGTTTTTATTAACCTTTTTCAAAGAAGGTTTCAATTGATAATAATCATAATACAAACTATGATATTCTTTGCAAGTATAAATAGAATGCCATAAACTACCACAATGAAAACATGGATCTTGTGGTTTATATCTAATACTACTTTTTCTAACTCCAGACTTTGTAGGTAAGGAGTTAATGTCCTTGTTCTTCCTGCAAAAATTAGCAAGATGATTAGTATTTCCACAGTTATGGCATGTCTTCCTAGGTGCATTTGGAATAGGCATGTAGTTATTACTCTTGTCTATTCCAACCTTGCCATTTCTATTTTTCCTAGGCTCCTTGTC
This sequence comes from Daucus carota subsp. sativus, assembly GCF_001625215.2. NCBI lineage: Eukaryota > Viridiplantae > Streptophyta > Magnoliopsida > Apiales > Apiaceae > Daucus > Daucus carota. Next base: position 12,681,775 of record NC_030387.2, read on the forward strand.
TTTGTTATCAGACTTTACCTCTTTAAGCTTACACTACGCCATAGATGGGCAAATAAGACACTCAAAATCTGTTACCTTAGACACGTTTTATGTTACAATAGGGCTAATGTAACGCAAATTTACCATTTCATCCGCTAGTGCTACCATTGCTATCTAATGTAATACTTGTTATATCAAGTGTAACACACCCAAAAGCAATACGTTAGAGATATAGAGTAACAGTTAATTAAACAAACGTAACAGTTATTCAGTGTTACATCAGCTTGTGAGATTCTCAGCTGGGGCCCACATGAATAGACTGCCACGTAGACAACCACGTCATAATGTGAGACCCACAGTGGAAGCCAGGTCAACAGGTGACGTCCGCGCCACGTGTCAGCCACGTCATCATGTGGGGCCTGCCACGTCAGCATTGTGGGGCCCAGCCACGTCAGCATGTGGGGCCCAGCCACGTCGGCATGTGGGGACCTTCCACGTCAGCATGTGGGACCAAGGCACGTCATCATGTGGGACCCGGCCACGTCAGCACGTGGGTCCAGCCACGTCATTGAGTTTGTGGGTCCCACATGCCACATCAGCAAACGGGACCCACTCACATTTTTTTTGTTGGTAATGTAACACTTTATTAGTCTAATGTAACACTTATAATTTGCAACAGCGACACAATTTAGTTTTCTGCAACAGTAATAACACAAGCTAATGTAACAGTAAATAGAAAAAATTCTGAAATACACTTTTCATAATACAATAAATTCCATAATTCCATCAACAACCCAACAAATCCACCAACCAAAATACAATTTCCCCAACCAAAGTAATCTTTATACACCATTTCACCAGGATAATTCTACCATTCACTTCGCCCAAAACAGTACCAACAACCAAACAAATCCAAAATCCACACAATCCCAACCAAAACATCAACCGCAACCCCATTTTAACTAAGTACCAAAAGTTGTAAACCCACAATTTAAAGGCAAGATTAAATATTCGTCCATACTAATTACATAAAAAGTTAGGAAGTCCCGGCAGTCCCGGAAGTCCCGGCAGTCCAGGAAGTCCCGGCAGTCCCGGAAGTCCCAGCAGTCCCGGAAGTCCCGGCAGTCCTGGCAGTCCTGGCACTGAATGGTGTACCATTTTCATCATCCTCGCTTGCAATAGTAGCACCAACTCCTCCAATGTCCATATTCAGACCGGGATTAGCCTCTGCTATTTTTTTGAGGATCATGGACAAGTTATCCTGGACTTTCTTGGAAACCTTTTCTTCCAATTCAGCCTCAAGTTCTCCCCTGATCTTTGTAGTCAAATCATCCAAATAAGTGTCTGCAGGAGCCGAATCTGATTCCATCACTTTCTTGTTCTTTCTCTACAAGAAAAAGTTTGTAAAATATTAATCAAGTTTACCATAGAATTATACAACAGAACTGTCTACAGGTTTGCATTTGGGTTTGCATTTATTGTACTGTCCACAAAAAAATAAAGTACTTACGCATCTTTTTTTCGATGCAGCTGTAGTCTTGTATTTTCGGCCATCTTCTCGCTCACGAGATTCCAGATATATATCAGCTTTTGATGGCGAGGCAAGATTGGGATCACCTTTTTTCTATTATAAAGCAAAAAAAAAAAAGATAAGGTTATCTTTGCTCATAGTTATACACAAAATCCAATAACAAAGGTTAGTAGCCTATTATTTTGAGGGCATTTTAACTACACAATTAAATAATCAGGATCACTAAGGCAAAAAAACATCTCAGATGAAATCCATAAAAAAAACAAGGAGAGACACATACCAACTTCTCTCCAACTTCTGCACTACTGTTGGCACCTAGAGTGTGTGGGTCAGTTAATGAAGAGCGGTGATCTTTGTTATCATCCGCTAATACCTGTAAAAAAAAGATTGCACAGTCGAGTTCTGGTGATCTTTAAAATCACAAAAACCATGTTAGAAAAATGTATGTAATGTACCTTAACTGACTCGTCTCCCCAGTACTTCACCAACATTTCAAAATCCTCGAGCGGAATATCCTTGGGTCTATTTTCCATCCTTTCCTTATCAGTGGCATGCTGCGTGTAGTGCTTGGTCTTCATTCGAGACTTGTAAGTTCTCCAACATCTATTAATGGTCTCGTAAACCCAATGCTCAGCTTCGTTCGGAATAATGTAATGGTCCTAATATATAATTAACTCAAAATCAATAATTTCAGTGAGTAGACATAAAGATAATTGAAAATGAGGTTTAGGCAATAGAATTATTTTTTTTGTCAGGATTTTAGGCAATAGAATTTACCCGAGTATAGTCCCACATTTTCTTCTTCAGTTGTTCAGGAACCACTTTCCAGTTGACATAAGTCAGCGAGACATTGTCCTTTGCAAGTGTCCCGAGAAAATTACTCAGCTCTCTAGTTAGTTTTGGGTTACTCGCAACAGGTACATTTTTTTTGTTCAAAAAAATAACAGGTCTTTCATCACGTGTCCTTGCGTGAACAGAAACCATTTTTGTCCTTCCTCTCCATTTTCTGGGCTTTGGTACTTCATATTACATGCACACAGTAAAAACAAAATTAAATTACTAATTTTTTTAATCTTGAAATTAATCAATAAAGTACATAATGAAACAGAATATATATGTGCCTACTGATTTTAACAACTTAACAACAATTTCATATAATCTAATTATATCTAACACACCGATCCTACAGATGTTAACAACTGAACAACAATTTCACACTAAGCTCCATAATCTAAATTAAACCCAACTTAATTTAACATTCGATGCATGATATTAACAGATGGCCAATAAGACAAAAACTAATTCAATCTAATCACATCACAACAAATCTCAAAACTCAAACAGAAAACAGACATGATTAATTTCATCAAATTAGACATGAAAATATTAAATTACCCGTTATTTTACCTGATTCAGTTTCTTCCTCAACAACATTTTCCAAATTAGAAGTGTCGACATTCTCGGGTGTTGGAGGAGGGATACCCTGCTTCTGACGTTCCCGCAGTGCCAAATAAGAAGCTACAGTGCCACATGGTTCTGAATTGCTTGCTGATTTTAAAATTTTGCTGCAAGTTGGTTTCAGGGGCTTAAATGAACTAGTCATTTTCTTCCCAGATGTTTTACCAGCTTGCGGTTGTTCATTATCTGTTGCAGCTGTTTCAGCCGTGACATTAGCTCTCGAACGAGTTCTTGGTCCAAGGGGGCCATGAATTAGCTTCTTTTTCTTCACAACAGTCATTTTCTATAATTATTAGGAGTTCATTATTAGGTTGACAAATTTAATGTGATGCCAAAGTAGTAAGGATAAAATAGAGAGTAACATATACATAACTAACACCAGTTCAGATTAATACATCATCAACCATTTATATTTTATTAATATATCATTATATCTTAATTTAATTAAACCAATAAATAAAAACTACATCACAAACACTCTTTCCCGATAAATGAAGCAATCAAACTTAACAGCTATCATCACTACTATCTTCAGATTAAATACTACTATCATCACTACTATCATCACAATAAATACCACATCACTACTATATTAATTTAATTAAACCAATAAATAAAAAAATAGAGAGATTTTTAAATACATCTATACCTCAGATGTATCATCACTACCATCTTCGTCCTCATTTTCCGGAATATATTCATCATCGCCATCCGGAGAAACTTTGTCTTTGTTATTGGATTGCTGCATAATGGCCGTTTGTCCTTTCAACTTAACAACTAAGTTTTTGATCCCAAGTTCTTCCAACCTTCTTTCATTTTCCATCATTTGAGCGATTCTTTCTTGTTCATATTCTGACAGCGGTGGTGGGGGGGGGCACCTGCAACAAATCAAGATAGGATTCAGGTATAGCAAGTACAAGGAGTGTACCTAAATATTTGAAAGGAGTGTTTGTGATTTTTACGTGTGAATCTCTTGTTTTTGAAAAAATGATGAAAATTGAGAAAATTAATTAACTACCTCCGTCTCAGGTATAGCAAGTACAAGGGAACATCTTACTTGAGAAGCGTCACCAACTGGCTGATCTTTCGTTTTGTCATTTTTTTGAATTTTGTGGGGTTTGTTCCCTTTGGTTTCAGTTGGCTGTGGTGGTGGGAGCAACTGCAACAATTGATGAGGACAATGTCAGTGATTCAATTGGCACACCACAAAAATAACTATTATAACTTATGTTTTTGAGAAAATTGAAAAAAATACCTCTTTCTCTGGTATAATTGATTCTTGTAACTGCAGTTTCCTTCTTGCAGAGCCTTTATCCTTCACTTGCGTAGGAGATGCATCTTGTTGACTAGGAAACAGAGTTGGCGATGATCTTAATGCATACCTCTGTCCGGCCTCAGGTGTCTTCTTCACAGTCTTCCTTGAATTTTGCTGCTGCTGCTGGAGTTCACGTGTGGTAATATATTTCCGCTTTTGTATTTTCTTTGGTGAAACTGTATTTATGCACGAAATAATCCAAAGGCAAACAATTATCAAGTCTGCTAATATGCAACCAATTTTGGGTGACAATAATTTGATGTATTTTATTCAGAAATATAACATAAGTAATGTGGATCAGATGGAGCATTTCTGAAAAATATATTAAACTTAAAAATATAGAAATCAGATTTAAGAAGTATGGAGAAAGCAGAAAAAAATATTTTTCTAGCTAACAGAGTGTATACCTTGAAACAGGCTTTTCCTTGGCCTTACAATCACGTGTGGCTGCATTTGATACAACGGCTCAATTGAAGGGTCAACAATCGTGTCCACATAAAATTTTACCTCTTCTCCAGTATTGCATTTTTCTATCTCTTCAATGATGTCCAGGTCATTCGTCATTAGCTTCCAACCACCATGCTTTCCTTCTTTTGCATAAACTCTTCCGATTTCGGTTAGTTTGAGGAGATCTTTAATCTCCTGCATCAGATCATTGTAAGCAAATGTATCAGCATCTTCATTGCAAACAAGTATACAATCTCCGCCACAGTAATTTGTCCTCCGAAACTCCCCACCGTAGTACAATCCAATATTCACACTTTTTTCTCCCATCCTGCACAAATTTAATAAACATATCAGTGGCAAGTCATTATAAATAAACAAGTTTATCAACATATTAGATATGCATTTATCAATCAAAATAGAAGGCATAAAAGGGAAAAATCAATTTTAAATCAGAAATCATTGTATAGAAGGCATAGAAGGCAAGAATCAGGTTTACATATACACATCCATAATATAACTTTACTGGTGTAAACAAATATTAAACTTAATAATATTAAACTTAAGCAGTTTGATTGCTTCATTTATCGGGAATGAGAACTCTTGTTGTGGGGATATCATCTCTACACCAACTCAATTCATCAACATGAGTTTGCAGTCCATGAACAAATTCTGTGTCACGTAAATCAGCCTCGTTCACATCTTCCTCATGTGAATCCACGTTTCCGGTATCACACCACTCCCTCGGCAGTTTGTTAATTGCGTAATGTATATTCTTTTCAGTTGGATCTTCCACATAAAACACTTGTTGCACTTGTTTAGCCAGGACATGAGGATCAGATTTGTGGCATATCCTATTGAAATTTACTCGATTGAAACCGTGCGGATCTTTCTCTTGTTGGTACCAGCGACACTTAAACAGGACGACAGTAAATTCTCCCCAGTAATCAAGTTCTATGATTTCTTCTATCGATCCGTAGTAGCTGACATCTCCAACTATCGGGTTCTCGTCTCTTGAATTAGCAAAACTTGTTGTTTGTGCAGTCAAATATACGCCACTATTTTGTGTTGTACATCGAGAATCTCTATCACTTGTGTGGAATCGATAACCATTAACAACATAGCCTGTAAACCTTCTAGCTGTTCGATTAGGCCCCAATGCAAGCACCTCCAATTCACTTGAAGCCTCCACCATTTTCCGAACCTCTTCTTTTAACCAGTCCCCAAAATCTTGTGTGTGCATTCGTGCCCTCTTGTATCTTTTCGTATTTGCGTGACTGTCCACTAAGGCTTGATGTTCCCTAAAATAATACCAAGTTAACACAGTCCAGGACACTTAAAGGTTATAAATTCTGAAATTAAATTGTTTAAAGAGCTTACTGAACTTACTTGAGCAACCTCTCCACTTCTTTATTACCACTATTGAACAAAACATAGCGATGACCTGCCTTCCAATCAGCATCTTCCAAATGAATCATAATTCCATCTTTATTCCTTCTTGTTCCGATGTGATATTCCGCTTGTGTTGGCCCTCTTTCGAAAACTGTCGAGCACACGGTGTTTTTTGTTGTTTCATCACCACCCAAAAATCTCGAACAAAAAGTCACACATTCTTCGGCTATGTAACCCTCTGCAATAGAACCTTCTGGTTTACTTCTGTTACGAACGTATGATTTTAACTTCGCAAGATATCGCTCTATACCGAACATGTTTCGAACGTGCTCAGGTCCCCCAACTTCAGCTTCGCTGGTTAGATGAATAAGCAAGTGCACCATTATGTCGAAGAAGGCAGATGGAAATATCATCTCAAACTGACAAAGTACCTCGACGATTTCTGTTTGCAACTTTTTAAACTCCTCCAAATCGATCACCTTGCTCCATAGAGCTCTAAGGAACGCACTCAATCTCATCAACGGTACTGCAACCTCAGCCTTTAAGGTTTTCTTGACAGCAAACTGCAACATGTAGTGCAGTATGAAATGAGCATCATGGCTCTTATACCCCGCTACTTTCCTCTCCTTTGTGTGCACATATCGACTAATGTTAGAAGCACAGCCGTATGGCAGTTTAGTATTTTTCAGAACTGAGCAGAACACATCCTTCTCTTTATTCGACAAGTCAAAAATTGCTGCTCTGATTTCATGGTGTGTTCCGTCTTCTGATAGAACAGGATGAAGGGTTTTTCTTATTCCCATTTCTTGTAAGTCTTTACGAGCAGCAACATGATCTTTTGTCTTGCCACTCATATTGAGTAAAGTACCCAATATGTTATCACACACATTCATCTCTATGTGCATGGCGTCAAGGTTATGTCGAAGTGGATTATGCTTCCAATAGGGCAAATCGAAGAAGATTGACTTTTTTTTGAAAGGGCAACCTTTTTGACTGTTACCCTTTTTCTTCTTCAGCCCAAACTGGTTTACATACCCAGACAACAACTCTTCGATGTCTGTTCCAGTTAAAATTGGAGGAGTATGCCCCTTTTCAATTGTGCCATCAAATCTTTTAGTATCCATTCTCCACTTGTGTGCAGGATCGAGAAACTTCCTATGGTTCATATAGCACATCTTCTTGCTATGTTTTAAATAATGTGATGAAGTTTCATAATGGCAGACAGGACACGCTAGTTTGCCTTTTGTGCTCCAGCCGGACAACATAGCATATCCCGGAAAATCGCTAATAGTCCATAGCACTCTAGCACGCAAATTAAAATCTTCATCAGCCAAGGCATCATACGTTTGGACGCCGACCTCCCACATTTCTTTCAACTCCGCAATTAAAGGTTGCATATACACGTCAATACTATTACGTGGTGATTCTGGACCAGATATTAGTGTTGAGAGAATTAGATTTTCTGGTTTCATGCATAACCAAGGCGGGAGGTTGTAATTAACCAATATAATTGGCCAAGTACTGTGACTTAGATTCATTGAACGATAAGGGTTGAATCCATCTGCGGCTACCCCTAAACTAATGTTCCGATTTTCTGATGAAAAATCAGGATAGATGGCATCCATCGTCTTCCAAGACTGAGCATCAGCCGGATGTCTTAGCTTCCCATCCTTTTGTCGTCCCACGTCATGCCATGTCATTAGTTTTGAATAGTCCTTGCACATGAAAAACCTCTGCAATCTAGGTTTCAGAGGGAAGTACCTCATCACATTCGCTGGGACTTTGCGGATAACTTGCCCTGCATGACTAGCATCACTGCCTTTCTTTGCTGGTAACACCCACCTAGAAACACCGCAATTATCACATTCTTCTTTGTCTTTATTGTCTCCCCAATACAACATGCAACTGTTTCGGCATGCATGTATTTTTTCATAATGTAGACCTAAATCCTTGATCATGTTTTTCGCGGCATTCAGAGACAAAGGTAGGTGTGCATCAGGAAATGCATCTTTTATTAACTCTAGTAGTTCCCCAAAGGCAGACTCGGAAATTCCGTGAGCACATTTTAAATGATAAAGTTTAATAAGGAAACTTAACCGAGAGAATTTAGTGCAACCGGGATATAGTGGTTGTTTACCCTCCCTAACATGGCGATAAAACTTTCTAGCCTCTGCATTTGTTAGACTTTCATAGTCATTTTCTAAATCTCGGAACTTTTTACCTGTACACTTGAACATTTCCCCTAAATTATCTTCAAAACCCTCCATGACGTCATTACTACCGTCTACTTTGGTATGTGAAACCTCACAGATCCATTTCATATGTAATGGAGATGGGCCACTACATATGAGATGATCATAGATAATAGTTTGAAGGTGCCAGTAACGGTTCACACATACTTTGCAGGGACACTTCATTTCTTGTCCTTTAGCATAAATTGGAAATGCATTTTCCAAAAATGCCTTTATTCCTGCTACATACTCTTTACTGGATTTCGGAAATTCTATCCAACTACAATAATCATCGTCCATTATAACACTCAATGATATAGCCTGCCAAGTTAAAAGATTATAAGTCTAGGCATACTTAGATTGCCCTAATGCGATGAAAACACTAATAGGGCAGCTAGTTTATATGCCTCATAAGATGAAAAACTTAAACCAAAGGCATGCGCACAGTATAAACTCAAAGGCATACTCAGAGTATAAGATATTTCTAACATAACCCTATATATTTAAACACTGAAACTGCAGACAAATTGCAGATAAAATACATAATACACATAGTGACCAGTTAATAATTAATAATTACATGTAAATCTATAACTATAAATACATACATACAAATAAATATGAGAGGGAGAGAGACAGAAGGAGAGAGAGACAGAAGGGGGGGAGAGAGAGAGAGAGAGAGAGAGAGGGAGAGAGAGAGAGAGGGGGGGGGGGAGAGAGGATACCCTAATTGTGCGCAATCGAACCCTAAACTCCAATTGAAGCTCTGAACTCCAACCCCCAAATTCCGAAACCCTAATTCCAAAACCCTAATTCTGAAACCCTAATTTCTAACCCTAATTCCGAACTTGGTGAGGTGAGGGTGAGGGTGAGGTGAGAGTGGGGTGCGGTGAGAGTGGGGTGCGGTGAGCGGTGAGAGTGGGGTGCGGTGAGGAGAGGGTGTGTCGGGGAGAGAGAGACAAGACTTGTCAATTTTGAGATAAGACTTAGCAATTTTGGGGGGAAAATATGCCGCCCATATTTTCACACACAATGTGTCAATTTTTTACATTTTTCAATAAATTTAAATATAAATCAACATTTTATGTTACGATCCGACTAAGATCCGGGCATTATATTTTTTGATTATTTTTTCCCAACATTAAAAAGGTCGTTTATTAACATCCGTACGGTTGGATCGTCCAAAAAATCGACTAAAAAAATCGAACAGTGGATATGTGAGTTGACCCGTTAACAGAATCATATCCTATCATACGAAAACAGTTACGATCCGACTACGATCCGGGCATTATATTTTTTGATTATTTTTTCCCAACATTAAAAAGGTCGTTTATTAACATCCGTACGGTTGGATCGTCCAAAAAATCGACTAAAAAAATCGAACAGTGAATATGTGAGTTGACCCGTTAACAGAATCATATCCTATCATACGAAAACAGTTACGATCCGACTACGATCCGGGCATTATATTTTTTGATTATTTTTTCCCAACATTAAAAAGGTCGTTTATTAACATCCGTACGGTTGGATCGTCCAAAAAATCGACTAAAAAAATCGAACAGTGAATATGTGAGTTGACCCGTTAACAGAATCATATCCTATCATACGAAAACAGTTACGATCCGACTACGATCCGGGCATTATATTTTTTGATTATTTTTTCCCAACATTAAAAAGGTCGTTTATTAACATCCGTACGGTTGGATCGTCCAAAAAATCGACTAAAAAAATCGAAAGTGAATATGTGAGTTGACCCGTTAACAGAATCATATCATGTCATACGAAAACAGTTACGATCCGACTAAGATCCGGGCATTATATTTTTTGATTATTTTTTCCCAACATTAAAAAGGTCGTTTATTCACATCCATACGGTTGGATCGTCAAGAAAATCGATTAAAAAAATCGAACAACAAATATGTGAGTCGTCCCGTTAACTTGAAAATAATTCGACATTTTATGTTACAATCCGACTACGATCCGGGCATTATTTTTTTTTGATTATTTTTCCCCGACACAAGTGCCACATCAGCAGAAGTGGGACCCACATGTGGGGACCACATGCCACATCAGCACATGTGGGGCCCACTTCCGCTATAAATATCTTCGTTGCTCATTTGTTAAAACACACACCCCGAGCCACATCTTCTTTTATCATTTCCTTTTCTCATTTTCTTTTATCATTCCCTCTCTTTCCCCTCTTCGCTTCCGAGCTTCCGACCTTCCGACCTTCAACTCTTCCGAACTTCCGAGCTTCTTCTCCCAATTTATTCATTTTCTCATGTTTGAATTTCTTTTTCTCATGTTTGAATTTGATTATAACTGCTTCGTTTGAGATTTATTGCAGGGGAACTCAGATGTTTAAGCGAAGCTCAAAACTTAGATTGGAATGGAGGAGCTCGAAGCTCAAAACTCAGAGTTGACCAGGTGAGTCTTGAGGTCCAAACCATGAGCCCAGGTGAGTTTCAATTTATGTGCTAATTGAATTCGATTTCAATTTATTCGAATTCGATTCTATTTCATTCTATTTCAATTTTATGTGCTAATTTCAGTTCTATTTCGATTCTATTTCAATTTATTCGAATTCGATTCGATTCTATGTGAGTTTAGGTGCTAATTATTCATTCTATTTCGATTTCAATTTTTGTGCTAATTTCATTTCGAATTCAGAGTTAATTTTTGAGTTAATTTCAGTTTAGGTGCTAATTATTCAGAGTTGTGATTGATTGATTTTTGTGCTAATCTTTTGTTCGAATTCGATTTTAATTTTTGTGCTAATTTGAATTCGAATTGGCATAAATTGATTGAGTTAAGTCGAGAAGGTGTTGTAATTTATGTTACTTCGAATTCACATAAACTGAGTAGTGCTGTAATTTGTGTAAAGCTTGTGTTGTAAAGCTTGTGTTGAAAAGCTTGTGTGTAAAGCTAATATATGTTCTGTTGTTTTTTAAGAAATATGTGTGAAATTGTGTAAAGCTTGTTTAAGAAATTCATTGAAAACTAACCATATAACCATTACAAACCATATAAACCATTACTAACTTACCAATTGTACTGGAAAACACTAACTACTGGAAAATAGGTTGCTAGTAAAAACCCACTTTTTGGTTGTGTGTCTAAATGGAAAACACTAACTGGAGAGGGTTGAGTTTATATTTTTGGAGAGGGTTGTGTGTCATTTTTGGTAAAAACCCACCTTTTGGTCTAAATGGCTACTGTCTAAATCAACATGAACCAAAAAACCCACTTTTTGCTTTTACTGGCCAACAGAACTGAGAAACAAAAGACCTAAACAAAAGACCATACTAAAACCAAATGCTCAAAACCTAAACAACAAAAGTCAGATGCTTAAAACCATACTAAAACCAGATGCTTAAAACCCATACTTAAAACATACTTAAAATCATCAAATCACCCAACAAAAGTCAGTTAAAACCCATACTTAAAACATACTTAAAATCATCAAATCACCAACATACTTAAAATCAACACACATACTTAAAACATACTGCCTTAAAATGATCAGAAGTCTTTAAACCACCATACAAACTTCAATCAAAAGTCTTAAAACAATACTTAAAGTCTTAAACCACCATACTTAAAGTCTTAAATCAAAAGATTCAAACATACTTAAAACGATAAAATCAAAAGATTCATACTTTTGATAATCAAAAGTCTTCAAACAAACTGACTTTTGATCATCCCCGCCCATGACGCAGACGCCGGACCAGTTCCGCCTGCTCCACCATCACAGCTTTCAGATCGTCCCCGAGCATCTCCACCATCTTGTTCAGGGTAGCAGTCATCTGGTTCAGCTCCACCATCTGTTCACGGAGAGTCGCCAAGTGACCGTTCAGGTTGCACAACGATTTCTCCACATTCTCCGTGTATATGGGCTGCTGTGTTACCGAGTTGGAGGCAGAGTGATTGCTATGAAAAAGAAAAAATATTAGTGATAAAAAAATGAAAGGAAACGAAAATGAAACATGCATAAAGTAGAAGATGAAGAAAGATTACCTTGAAGACGCCATTTTCAAAGGATGAGAAATTAAACCCTCGAGTTAGATGCTTGAGAAAAATGAAAGATGAAGATGAAGAGGCCCTCGACTTTGCTTGAGAAAGATGAAAAAAGACCCCCTCGGCTGGAGGGTTTATATAAAGGCAGTGAAAAAAAACCCCTCGGCTGTGGTGCAATCACCAATTACACACGGCACATTAATCACACTCGGTGCCTCTTTGTTTCTTTTGCAACATTATTTTTTTTGTTTGAAGGCAATTATTTTTTTGATTTAAACACTGCATATTTAAATACATTAAACCCAATTGATATGTTTTTTAAAATTATATTACAATTATTTTTAAATACAAAAAATATTTTTACGATGCTTCAATAAATTAAATCCGATTGATAAGTTTTTTATAATTATATTACAATATATTATATTTAAATACATAAAATATTTTTACAATGCTTCAATAAATTAAACCCAATTGATATGTTTTTTAAAATTATATTACAATTATTCTTAAAATAAATCATGGCAGACTTTGAAAAATTAATCTGGTTATTTTAAACAAAGCAAATAATTTTTTTAAACAAATCAAAGATTTTTTTAAACCAAAAAGCAAAGAAATGGGCCAGATTGATGAAACACGGTGATGGATGAAATGGGCTAGATAAGTGAGAGCCCAGCAAAGAAAGGAACCCGATATAAACTAGTAATGCAAAATTTTAAACAAATGAAATGTTGCTATAGTGGTTTGCAATGAGTTTTGTTAAGTGTGAGGTCAAGGGTTCGATTCCCTTGGCCTTCAAAAATTTGTTGATAACTTTTTAATCAAAGATGGGACCCAGCCTGTGGGGCCCACCACGGCCACGTCAGCAGCCATGGGACCCAACACTGCCACGTCAGCAGCCGTGGGTCCCAGGCAGTGGTGGGACCCACAACCACCACGTCAGCAGTGGTGGGACCCACCACTGCCACGTCAGCGGATGGGGGACCCACAACCGCCACGTCAGCCGATGTGGGACCCACCACTGCCACGTCGGAGGATGTGGGACCCACCACTGCCACGTCAGCGGTTGCGGGACCCACAACCGCCACATCAGCAGTAGTGGGACCCACCACTGCCACGTCGGAGGATGTGGGACCCACCACTGCCACGTCGGAGGATGTGGGACCCACCACTGCCACGTCAGCAATAGTGGAGCCCATATGCTGATGTGTACAGCTGTGGGTCCCACATGAGCTGACGTGTACAGTTGTGGGGACCACTGAAAATAATTATGAATTAAAATATAAGCATAAGAGTAACGGGATATGTTACAACATGTATGATATAACGTAACACCAGCATACTGCTGTAACACAAACGCTCTAAAGTAACAATTGGTAGTGATGTAAGGTAACATTGAATTGATTAATATTACGGTAGGTCCAAAAAGTATGGCTACTGTAACACAAAATTGGCATTACATTAGAAAAGTGTCTTATTTGCCCATCTATGGCGTAGTGTTATGCTTAAGCTGTTTCTGAGTCATTAGTCCTATGTTAACCTGTTTGGGCTTATCAGATTTTAAATTGTTGTTAATCTCTGATTCTGGTCTACTCTGTTTAGACTTAGAGGATTCAGCAACAAATTTAACAGGTTTAACCTTAGGTTTTTCAGTTTTAACAAACTCTGTTTTTGATGACTCAACTTCTGAGTTATCAGTGTAACCTAGTCCCTTCTTCCAGTTTCCACTACCTAAGATATCTTGAGTAGTTTTGCCTGAATTAGTCCATGTCTCAATAATATCCCTTTCCTTAGCAAGTTCTGATTGAAGAGATGCATACCTCTTTAATAGTTCATCTTTGACAATGACAGCATCATCTCTCTCTTTCTGAACTTCTAACATCTGAACTAATTCTTTTTCTAGATAATCATTCCTTTTCTTTACACTTAGAGTTTCAGATTTTAATCTTTCATTCTCTAAAGTTTGATCTCTAAAGCTGATATGCAAAGTTTTAAGGAACAATCTTAACTCAGTTATATCTTCAGTATCAAAGGCAAGAGTAGAATGAGGTACCTTAGCAGTAGATTCAGAGTTGTTGTCAGTGTTTGCCATCAGAGCATAATTGACTTCTTCCTCTGAATCAGATGTATCTGTCCAGTTTCCTTTCTTGGTGATAAAGGCTTTTTCCTTTTCTTTCTTGGCTTTCTTGCATTCAGATGCAAAGTGACCCTTTTCCACCACAGTTGAAACAGGTATACTTGTCAGCTTTTCCAGCTTTTCCTTCCTTGCCCTCATTCTTCCTGAAGTTCTTCTTATCATAAACTCTGTCAGAGTTTCTGTCTTTCCTTGAGAAACTTTTGCCTTTGTTGAACTTTTTGTAAGCCAACTTCTTGAAGCTTTTCACCATCAATGCTGCTAACTGCACCATCTCATCATCACTGTCTTCAGAGTCTGAGGGAACATCAGAGTTTGAGTCATCAGAGTTTGATGACTCAATGTCAGACTTTGTGACATGAGCTTTTCCTTTGCTCTTAGCAGCTTCCTCTTGAACTTTTAGAGCAACAGACTTTGATTTGCCTCCATGACGTTTGCTCCTCTGCTCCATCTCAAGTTCATGAGTCTTCAGTCTTCCAAAAACATCATCAAGAGACATTTATCCAAGATCAAGATTGTCTCTTATTGTAGTGACTTTCAAATCCCATTTTTCAGGAAGAGCCAGAAGGAATTTGAGGTTTGAGTCTTCAAGATCATATTCCTTGTTCACCAGAGATAAGTCATTCAACAGTTTGACAAATCTGTCATACAGATCTGTCAAGGACTCACCAGATTTTGAGTCAAAGTGCTCATACTCCTGTGTAAGGATGGTTTTTCTGTTCTTCTTGATGGCTTGAGTTCCCTGACATCTGGTTTCCAGAGCATCCCAGATTTGTTTAGCAGTTTTGCACCCAATCACCCTATTAGACATTGCATTATCAAGGGTACTGTGCAGAAGGTGTTTCACCTTTGAGTCTTTACCAATTGACAAGATGTCCTCAGGGGTATAATCTTTCTTGTCTTTTGGAACCATCTTCTGAGGTTCATCTCCAAGCCCAACAGAGAGCTTGGTGGGCATATGTGGTCCATCATAGATCCTGTCAAGGTATTCTGGATCGACAGAGTCTAGAAATATAATCATTCTCTCTTTCCAGACTGGATATTCAGATGCCTTAAGGACTGGAACTCTAAAAGACGAAGCTTGTGATTTTTCAGACATGATTGTGATTAAGATCTCACTGTAGTTATCTTAACAGAGCTCGCTCTGATACCACTTGTTAGGTCCTATAAACTTACTATATTAGTTTATATAATGAACACAATCAATCACACAGAATGACAATATAAGAGATTGAAAGCAGTAAACTCTTATTCACAAAGCTTAATCGGTTACAAAAACTCTCTCAGTGATTTGTATATTATCACTAAGAGCTGCTAGGGTTCTGTAAAATATACTCGATAACTCAACTCGTATAGAGTAACCCTAATCCGTGTCTATATATAAACAGTTACAAAATCAATCTCTGATTTGATATCCTATAAATCAGCTATGTATTCTATCAATCAAAGATTGCTACTGTTTTCTGTTTGGTTTCCATAGTCAGCAAATCACTTCTCCGCTTCTATCCTTCCTTGAAGTATATCCGCTTCTGAGCTCTTTCCACGTGTAAACTCTGATGAGTCTTGACTATGTAAACTCTGATCAGACTTTATTAAACTCTGGTCAGACTTTATTAAACTCTGATCAGCTTCCAGCTTAAACTCTGATCACTCCTGTTCGAAAACAAACTTTAAGAACATTAGTAATCATCAATTATATCTAACATATATATATATATATATATATATATATATATATATATATGAAGACTTCAAAAGGGATGACATAAAAGATAAAGAAATCAACACAAAGATAAGGAAATCAATAGTTATTGAAGATGAACTCGCCTGTTCCTGATGTAGCAGAGAGAGAAGCAGCAGCAGAGAGAAGAAGCGGGAGCGGGAGGAAAAAAAAGAACAGCTCGGGCGGGAGCGGGAGGAGGAAGAAAAGAACAGCGCGGGAGATGATGTGTCAATTATAGATGCCGATTCTCACGTTCAACAGGAGTAGCGTATCTGTTGTGAATTGCTAAATTTTTAGCTAATAGATAGGACCGGTTGGAGCTGTGCTTTTGATGGGTGGATAGCTATATTTTGTTTTTTTACTGCCACGTCAGCTTTTTTACCTAACAGGAGCTCCCCCTTGGAGTTGCTCTAATTACCACTATATCCTCCATGTTTTTCGTATTTATACCCAGGGGCCTAGCCACTTCCCGACTAAATCCGAAAATTCATAATCACTACTCTCTCCGTCCCACACATTTCTTTACACTTTTCTTTTTGGGGTGTCCCATCCAATTCTTTACATTTCAAAACTTACCAAAAATAGTCAATGGGTCCCACCACTTCTCCACTTTTCTTTCCTTTTCACAGTACTTTAACTCCACTATCTTCTTTTTATATATTAAAAATCAATGGGTCTCACCACTTCACCCACTTTTCTTTCTCTTTTCCACTACTTAGGACATGACGATTTGGGACACCATATTAGGACAATTTAATTTCTTTTGATACATAAAAGTATATTGTAAATTGGGAATTTGGCAAAAATGCTCATTATTACTATATTAATTGCAATCCTACTACCTCTCCGTTTTTATTGCAGAAATACGTTACCTCTAAAGCTTTTGTTAAAAAATTTGCAAAATTACGATATATAGTGAGTTGTACCATTTTCGTTTGTTCAGCTGGAGTTTGTTCCTTTTCTTCAACCTTCTTTATTTTCTCATCGGTAAATCTTTCCTCGCGGGCTCTTGTACTCCAGAAAGGACGGGTCATAACCTCACGCAAACCTCACGCTGCCGTGAGATTCAATAAACACCATTCTCCCCTCTCTCAAGCGTCTCATCTCTTCGATTTCTTCATGTCTTGTTTCTCGCAATTCTCTCCACGTCGCACCAACCTCTGCCTCGTAAATCACGCTATTGATAAGTGGTATTTATACGCACTTATAGGCCTTCATTTCCACTTAAATTGGTTGGTTGTACTTAAGTGTTTAGTGTCTTTTGATGTGTTTTTATTGTTTTTCTGTGCAGGTCACGAGTTGAGGTGATGAAGTGATTTTCTATCATTTTAGGTTGGTTTTGGTGCATTATTTGCAAGAATAGAGAATTGTGGATTCATCGCGACTTGGGATTTTGTGGGTATATCTTCTACAAACCCTCACGAGAGCACACTCGTCCACTAGAGCTATCTAGGGGTTTAAAGGGCTTGTTGCATATGCTAAATGCAACCGTGATCACCTACGGAAGTGGTACTAGAGCGAGGAAGGACATGCACGCGAGAACGAGCGAGAAACGAAGAAACAGGGCCACCATGACAGACAGTAGCGCGCCCGCGCTACTTGTTAGCGCGCCCGCGCTACCTTCTGCTGTCACTAGCGCGTCTGCGCTAGTTTAGCGCGGCCGCGCCCAGCAGAAGTGCCCCGGGCCGATTTTTGGAGCTTTTCTGACAGATTTTAGCAGCGGTCGAGGCCCGGTTGACTTGGTCAATGTAATTTAATTTCTCGTGTGTAAAACCCTAGCCTGGTAGAAGTAGTTTAGTAGAGAACAATATCGTAAGTTAGTTTTAATCATTCAAGCACATTATCAGTTTGTATTAGATCGTTCTTCGCGAGGAAGTGACAGTTTCGAGCGAGATCGTGAACATCAATTCTGTAACATGTGATCCTTATTATTAATTCAAGTATTTTTATTTCGTTTAATTCTTGTCTTTTATTTATCATGCTTTCATTGGAACCCATGATGTCGATTAGTTCGATTATGAACTAACCGCCTTCATGGGGTTCTAATGGATTTATCGATGTAGTCTAGTAACGAATATTAATTACTTGATCTTGCGACGTACGTTGATTTCTTTGCATGAGCCGTGCTTATTCTTCTTAGGAGCGTAGCTAACTTCTAAGTTGTTTGTTAATTCTTTCTGAAGCGAGAGTGGATGATTGAATTTATAACTATGCCATGTAAACATAGGATTATGTGAATGAAACATAATTTGTGGTAGACTTGAACTATTTTTATCACCCTGTGTAATCACGATAGATGACTTGCTATTAAACCTCTCTGCTTACACTACCGCTATAGAGATATAGGGTCTGAGCTTTGTTGGTGTCCATGAGATTTCTGTCTTAATTGCGGATTTTGATTGGTATGATATGTGTGCAACGAGAGTTGGCATGTATTACTTTCGTGTTGTCTGATTAGGATCAACAGTCGCATGTTAATCAGTAATTTCAATTCTAGATGAGTTCGATAATGAAGTTAGAATCCCATGTGTTTTCCTATTCTGAATTTGATTAGTAATTTTAGTTATTAGTATAAAAGAAACCATCCTTGTTAATTGTCTTGGCAGTGAAAATTGATCATACATTGTTGCATAGGTGCGTATTCTTAATTCACCGGTCTCTGTGGGATCGAACTTAATATATTACTTGTGATCACGTGCGCTTGCGTGTAGATTTTTGCGAACAAGTTTTTGGCGCCGCTGCCGGGGACTCGGTGTTAAGTAATTAGTTTATGTACTTGTCATCAGTGTGCATTAAAATTCACTGACTCGGATTCTTTTCTCACTTTTCTTAGTTGTTGTTGTATCTATTGTTTTTGTTTAGTTATTTATAATGTTTACTTTGCCTCCTTGGGACTTCAGTTCCAAGTGAGGTAGCTTTTACTGCGTTCTTGGCTGTGTTTGTGCTGTTACAGGGTTACAATGGAAGAAGTCGATACCTTTGCACTTCTATCTTCCATAGTTGAGGCATATTCGTCGAAAGCTACAGAGCCGACCTTGTATCCGATGAGTGTCGATGAGATGTCACAAGTTGCCCCTACAACATACAGCTTCTGTCAAGTTTGTGGTGTTCAGGGTCACTATAGTTATGAATGCTCTTATAACCACTTCAACTCTCAGAATACTCAGTCGGGACATGGATATAATTATCAAGAAAGATATGAGTATAATCAGTATTCTAATTCTTGTGATCAAGAATGGATGGATCAACCAGATTTCTCTTACATGGACAACAATTTTGGTGATTTCCCATATCATGGTCAACATCAATTTCAAGAACAAAAATTTCAGCAACAATGTTATGAAGAACCTCCAATGCAACAATATGATCAGTTTGAGCAACAGTATTATCAGCCTCAATATGAGCAACCACAATCTCAACAGTATCAATATCCTCAAGTACAAGAGCTACAGGTTCCTCAACCCACTGTAGAAGTGCTTTCTGATCAAACAAATGAGGTATATGATATGTTGGTAAACATAAACAAGACGCTTTTAATGGATTTTGATAGGATTTCAAAAAACTTAAAATACACTGGAGAATGCCGAGAAATCCATCATTTTATGAAATCCAAAAAAATCCATCAGCATTTGAATACCATCAAATTTTAATGGATTTTAACAATCCCAATTGAATACCATCAGATTTTAAAGTATGATTTAAAATCTCAATTGAATACCACCAGATTTTGTGGCATAATTTGAAATCCCAATCGAATTCCTCGAGATTTTAATGGATTTCAAACAATCACAATCGAATACCCTCGGATTTCATGAATGAAAAAAAATGCTTTAAAATCCCATTCCAATACACCCCTCTAAATCTAGTTGGTAACTAGATCACAATACCTAAACCCAAACGGAAAATGTTAAGTACCTAATCTAGTTGATGCCAATTATTCCTAAATTTTTGTCCCAAATCTAGCTGACGATGTATGATTGCTTATACTCACGCTAATAATAATGAGATCCGACATAAATCATCTAATTAAAATCAACCATATGTCTTATATGTCATTTGAGAGAAAATTTTGGAAACAAATTTGGGGTATGTGACGTTACTCAAATATAAAATATATCTGATGGGCCCTTATATGTAATCATTATAAAAAATACAGGATCTCATTTTTGTATTCATTCTAAACAACTTTTGTATATATGTAATCATTATAAACAATAAAGGACCTCATTTTTGTATTCATTCCAAACAACTTTTGTATTCATATTCACAGTGAACCCCTCTTTTATATTCTTTTTCTAAATAGAATGCTATGTCATCATAATATAAATATTAATTGATCAGTTACATCTTAGAAACTGTCAATAGATATGTGTATAAATACTGGTATAAACAATCACATATCCATCAACATTCGATAGTCAAGTTTTATTAGCAAAACCTTCACTAGATCCTTACAAACATATATATCATAATGGATAGATCACTAGTAAGAATTAGTTCATTATTTTTACTAGTTATACTAATTAACCATATTGTTTTGCCAACAAATGCTCGAGTTATATCTGGTACAACTTCCGCTAGTGAGTTAGAAGCATGTCCCCCTAGCGATGAGATTGCAACGAGCCTCATGGGTGAAGAACCTGCTCCTTCTTTCACTGAAGTGGAAGTCACGTCAAAATCAAATGTTGTTGATTCTCAAGTGAACACCGATGAAATAGCAGCTTGTCCTCCCAAAAATTGACCACAAATTTATGCATTCAGTTTGAAGTAAAGAACTTAAATAAGAAATCCTATCAAAAAAATTTAAACTGATGTGTATGTTGGAACCTTCAACGATGTATGCTTTGTTTCTAAATGAATAATAAAAGCATGTGTTGTTATTATATTATTTTTCTTTTAGCTTAGGTTTTGTGCTAAATATATATCCTCATTTCTCTAAACTCATATAAAGATGTACATATAAGATCATTTATAACCATCTATCACTTAATTCCTAATTGTTCTTAGTTGTTCTACGAAGGGTAGTAAATAAATATATTCAATAAATAAACTAATTTTGGGCCTAGTAATTTTCATTAAATCCTTCAAATGGTGGTTGTTAATAAATGGCTCATTCATATTTTTATGTTGAATATATTTGATGTTATCCGCATTTATTATCAGAAGATGAAGATTAGGGTTGGTTGAGATCAGTATTCCCAGTGTAGATTATATTAAAATTTATCGTCAGAGGATATCTCTCGGAGTTTGTCAATGATTCTGGAGTTTGTCAATGATTCTGATCAAGAAAATATATCCAAGATGCATTAGAAGGGTATGTCATTGTCCAAAAAGAATGCTTAATAAAGTTTGCATACCCATTCAGCCCTAAGTGAGGTCGATCTAGGACTAATGACATCAATAAGATGCTTCAGGATCTGTTCTTGGTTCCACTGACGGAGGTCCTTGATTCTCAGACCACCCTCATGCTTAGGTAGTGTGACAGTTTTCCAGGAAATTTTTGCTTCGACTCTGGACTGATCATGCGCATTCCGAACAAAGTGAGCAAACTTTTTCTGGATAATTTGTAAAACAGCAACATGGAGCATGAAGTGAGAGCTCCAGAAATTTTGTATACCAACAAGGATAGAGGGTTGCAACCGTCCAATGTAAAATAGAAATTTGGTAGCCCAGGCATCAATAAGATTAGTGATTTTTAGTATCAGGGGATTGCAGTGATGAATATGAAGCCCCTTGGCGATCAATGGAACTCCAAGGAATTTAGCAGGGACCATGCTGCAGGCCATAAGTTTGTTCAATTTAACTGCCAAGAGCTAAAGGAGGACTAGAAAAATAGAAGTTACTCTTCAGTGGGTTGATTTTTAGTACATAATATTGCTAAAAAAACATGGAGAGTTTGCATCATCACTTATCAGGGAGACAGAGCACCCATCACCTAATTTGCAAAAAAGAAAGAGGTCATCTACAAAGCATAAATGGTTGAGGCCAAGCTTTTTCAGGTTGCACTGAAACTCAAAATCGGTTATTGCTAACAACCTGCAATAATTTAGAGAGAACATCCATGATTATAATAAAAATGTAGGGTGACAGGGGATCCCCCTGTCGAATGCCTCTAAAAGCTTGAAGTACCCCACAGCCTCGTCATTTAATTTCACAGAAAATCTAGAAGTTGAGATGCAAGCATGAATCCACCGAATAAAAGATAAGGGCTAGCCACGTAACATGAGCAAGTCAAAAATAAACTGCCAATTACAGGTGTCAAAAGCCTTAATAACATCCATTTTAAAAGCAGCCTTTGGAGCACCAAGAATGGAATTGAAGTCTCTGAAGACCTCTTGAGCAAGCAGGATACTATCAGCGATAGTTTGTTAGTATTGGAGTCCAAGAGACAATGCTATTGTGTTCTATTGTAGACATTTATGGATTATGTTATATTGATTATTGAATAAATATTTATTATGTCTTTATTTACTGCGTAATAAATTGAAAGCATAATAAATGTCCTTGGAATATTATATGTAATTCTACATCTCTAAGTACGTGACTTAGAAATGAGATTATGAGAATAATATCAATATTCCTAAATGTCCCTAGTCGAGTATCATTGTTAAGGGACAATAATGATGCATTAAGACTAGTATGTTTGTTGACTGATGATCACATCTCATTGATCATAGGTATAGTGATGCTAAAGTCAAGAACATAAGTGCATGTATCGACACATGGCACTGGAATGACCCACCGTGAGATTTTACATGTTAATAAGTGTCATTGGAAATTCTCACTGTGATAACGATGTAATGATCCTCTGACTTGATATCATTATATTTCTATATGAGAATTAATATACTTTGGTTGCACTAAAAGTTACCTTTGACCGGGTGATGATGAAATGTACATTGGGTATATTATGAATCGTATGAGAAATATGAATGATCTAGAAAGGATTTAACCCTCCTATTTTAGGAGTGATATTATTGGCCTCTTGATTGAGTGAGACTATAAAATGCATGGCCGTGCTCAAATATTGATTTGTTTAATAGTCTACTCATTGATCAAGGAAATTCGGATTAGACGATGAAGAGGATGACACAATACATGCCTTGAGTCTAATCTATAATATAAGGTTAAAGGGATTATATTACATTGTACATTATTCACTAAGGTTTAATTGAATCACCAATTATTATTATTACTTGGGTAGCAATGATGTATTACTAGATGCCGCTCATTGTTTATAATTTTATTATTGGATATTAAAATTATTGCCAACGTAATAATAACCTAAAGGGTCACACACTTTGAACGTTTAAAGGAGTTTTAATTTAAATTCTGAATTTAAATTAAATGATTAATTCGAAATAAATTATTTAATTGAGTCGGTCTTAATTAAGTCATTAGAATTTCGAATTTAATATTAAAACCAAAATCGGATTAGGTTTGAAGAAGCCCAAATCCGATTAGGGTTTGGCCCATCTATCTCTCTTCCCTATAAATACATAATGATGTATTGTTTTAGGGTTAAGTATCATAAAATCATTTTATTAAAAACCCTAGCAGCTCCAGATCAAGAGAGGCTAGAGAGAGAGAGAGGCTGCATTCGGCTAGTACCGGCTCCGGTGATCTTTGGCGATCAGACGTTTGTGTGGACTGCTTAGAGACGCGATCCTTAGACCGAGGGCTGCGTGGTGATTGCTCGTTCCGGACCTCCATCTTTCGCTAACGTAAAGCTTCAACAAGGTATTATTTCGTATCTCCATGATCAGCCGTACTTTATAGATGGATCCTCGGGTTAGGGTTTCGGCAAATTTTTGATTTTACGTCGATTATCCGCTGTGTTTGTTGCCCCGAAACCCAACAGTGGTATCAGAGCCAGGTTTATAAGGGGCTGATTTGGTTACGTGTTTACAGTATTCGATGCATGTATGCATGTTTTATGAATCTGCCTTGATATGGTCTTGATATATGTTGATTGTAACATGCTATATTGATCATATATGATTCTGTTATGTTAAAATATAGTGATATGATGATACTAGCATGATTATGATTTGCCATGACTGATTAGTATGCGATTTGTATGTTCTACATATGATGTGTTGTTTATATAATGATATAAACTGTTCAACAAGATGGTGTATGGACATGATCTGGTCACTGGGGAATGATCAGCATGTATATGATACATGCTTCTGAAACTGATGCAGTAGTGGCAGAAGGTAACAGATATGATCTGTTGTTCCGAAACAAGCTCGACCCTGCCCGGTGGCTGCCGCCCCCGGACCCCCGCGCAGGGGCTGCCGCCCCCGGACCCCCGCCCAAGGGCTGCCGCCCCCGGAACCCCGCTTTGTATGATTATGTGTTCTTGTTTGTTTACTTGAGCATGGTGCTGGTTATGGCCTTAAGGACCCCTAGTTTAATGTTTTTGGTTTTGGTTGTATAAATACGACTTGCATGTCGTGATATTTATTCTTGTAATTATTAATCTCGAATGTAACTCGAGTTTTCTCATGTAAGTACATTAGAATAGGTTGTATTCAATTATTCATTGTAATGTACTTGAAGATTGAAGGATGATCCACAAGGAGGGGCAATCAAGGAGCGTGAAGACTTGTAATAGTTATACATCTTCACCATAGATTGACCTAGATTCTTTCATTAGCTTGAAAGAATCATATAGGATAAAGGCCATAACCATGCACGTTTACATACTGCACTTTGCATATATGATGCATGAGATGATGATATGTATGCGTAGTTATAGAGATGCATGCTTAATTAGATTAAGATGTATGTATTCGATACGACACCCATGCCATGCTTGTTTAAACAAGATAAAATCTGTAACGACTCAAGATTTTAAAAAGGAATACAACAATCATGAGATTCTTGTGTTTATGAAACACGGAATTAATTATGGATTTTCGATATTCAATGAGAGGAAGATTCTGTCGGATTTGGGGTTTTTAAGTATAGCCGTTGTGCCAACACCTCAGGTCGGGTTTTCAACCAATCAAAGAGTATTGATTTGAAATATTTGATTCAAGGAAAAATTGAGGATCTCTTTATGACAGGATCATGGTCGTTTTAATAAAATCCCTAATTAAAATATTAAGTTAATCAGATGCCTTCCAATGATTAATACTCGTCAAGATCTAGATTGAAAGAAGTAGGTTTGCCAAAGCAAAGTGCTTTAATCAATCATGGGAAGACGTGATAAGTAAATGTACTTAGTTATTGAATTATTGGGTCTAACTTAACTAAACCATCACAATAGGATTGTGGGTTTAGAGGCATGGAGTTTGGTGAGATTTATTACATAAATATGTGCAAAGGGTTGCTCCACCAAACTATCCAAGAGTTATATTTGATATAATTGACAAATGTTGTCTACCTAAATAGTCATGTTTTGAGAGTATTAGCCCACGCTAACTTAAAGCATGGATGAAATATGGATCTTGGCTCACTAGAAAGATTTACAGAAATGCTTTCCGAATTAATAGTTAGGGCTATTGATTTGAACAAAATAGTGGGAGATATATATTTTGAATATATATTTATAATCACTTGAACATAATTTAATAAACATCTGTAGACTAATTTATCTTATGCATTTGAAATATTGTAGATATCCAATGGCAAATAATTCAAACAACTTCTCTGTACGATCAGTCCTTGAGAAGGACAAGCTGACAGGAACCAACTTCCTTGACTGGCAAAGGAATTTGAGGATTGTCCTCAAACAAGAGCGCAAGCTCTATGTCATAGATATTCCTCGCCCTACACCTCTCGCTGAAGGATCAACCCGTGCTCAGCATACTGCTTATCAGAAGCATATCGATGATGACACGGATGTTCAATGTCTCATGTTAGCGACCATGAGTGCTGAACTTCAGAAACAACATGAGAATATGGATTCTTATGATATGATTGAGCACCTTAAGCGTATGTTTGAGGGCCAGGCTCGTCAGGAGAGGTTTGATACTTTCAAATCTTTGAATGCTTGTAAGCGGGGTGAACGTGATCCGGTAGGACCGCATGTTCTGAAGATGATAGGGTATATTGATTATCTTGAAAAATTGGGTGCCCCGATTGGTCCTGAGCACCAAATTGATCTGATCTTGCAATCTCTAAACAATAACTATTCTCAGTTTGTAATGAATTACAATATGAATGAGATAAACAAGAACCCCGCCGAATTGTTGGCAATGTTGAAAACTGCTGAAACCAACATTCAGAAGGCGTCCCCTACTCCCATATTGATGGTGAATAAAGGGAAGGCCAAAGGAAAGGGTAAATGGAAAGGCAAGAAGAAGATGGGATCTAATTCTAATGTCAATCCGAAACCTGGTCCAACTAAGGCCTTGAAGCCGAAAGGTGGTGTTCAGAAGGATGGTGATTGTCACTATTGCAAGAAACCAGGTCATTGGAAGAGGAACTGTCATGCTTATTTGGAGGATCTGAAGAAGAAGAAGGCTGCTGCCGCTTCTGATTCAGGTATTTATGTTATAGAAGTCAATTTGTCTACTTCAACATCTTGGGTATTAGATACTGGATGTGGTTCTCACATTTGTATGAATGTGCAGGAGCTACAGGGAAGTAGGACGTTGGCAAAGGGAGAAGTCGACCTGCGAGTTGGCAATGGAGCAAAAGTTGCTGCTATAGCTGTAGGGACTTGTCATTTATCGCTGCCCACTGGGCTTATTTTAGAACTTGAGAATTGTTTTTACGTGCCTGCAATTTGCAGAAACATTATTTCAGTTTCTTGTTTGGACAAGAAAGGTTTTGCTTTTTCAATTCAGAATAATAGTTGTTCCTTTTCTTTGAATAATGTTACCTATGGGGTTGCACGTTTATTTAACGGTTTATATGTTCTTGACTTGGATACTCCCATCTATAATGTGAATAATAAACGACTTAAAACTGATGACTCAAATAAAACATACCTCTGGCACTGTCGTTTAGGCCATATAAATGAGAAGCGCATTTCCAAGTTACATAAGGATGGATACTTGGATAAGTTTGATTTTGAATCATACGAAGCATGCGAACCATGTCTCATTGGAAAAATGACTAAAGCACCTTTCACAGGACAAGGTGAGAGGGCCACTGAGAGATTGGAACTAATACATAGTGATGTATGTGGTCCAATGCGAACTATGGCAAGAGGTGGCTTTTACTACTTCATAACATTTACTAATGATTTCAGTAGATATGGATATGTGTATCTTATGAAGAATAAATCCGATTCTTTTGAAAAGTTCAAAGAGTACAAAGCTGAAGTAGAAAAGCAAACTACCAAAAGTATTAAGACTCTACGATCAGATCGTGGAGGTGAATACTTAAGCCAAGAATTTAAGAATTTCTTAAAAGAGTGTGGTATTGTATCACAACTTACTCCTCCTGGAACACCACAATGGAATGGAGTTTCCGAGAGGAGGAATCGTACCTTGTTGGACATGGTGCGATCAATGATGAGTCATGCAGATCTTCCAATTAGTTTTTAGGGCTATGCCCCAGAGACGGCTGCCTATACACTTAACCGAGTTCCTACTAAAACGGTCCAGAACACTCCATATGAGATATGGACTGAGAAACGTCATAGCATGTCATTTATGAAAATTTGGGGATGTGAGGCGTTTGTGAAACGTCAAAATTCTGACAAGCTAGGACCTAAGTCTGATAAATGTAATTTTGTGGGATACCCAATTGAAACAAGAGGTTATTCATTCTATAATCCTTCTGAGAACAAAGTGTTTGTTGCTCGAACCGCTGTGTTCCTTGAAAGAGAGATGCTTTCTAAGAAAAACAGTGGGAGGATAATAGATCTCGATGAAGTTCGAGAACCACATGATAACATTGAACCAGAGCAGGAACCTGAGCAGGATGTACATCAAAATACTGAGAGTAATCCTGTTCCGGAAACACAGGTTGTTCGTAGATCTAGTAGGGTTCGCCATGAGCCAGAGAGATATTATGGTTTTCTCTTGACTCAAACTGGTGATGTGTTGCTTATGGATAATGATGAGCCTCTAACCTACAAAGATGCTAAGAACACTCCAGATTCCAAGAGATGGCTTGATGCCATGAAATCTGAGATGGATTCCATGTATGAAAACCAAGTATGGACTTTGGTTGATTTACCCGAGGGAGTTAAACCTATTGAGTGTAAATGGGTTTTCAAAAAGAAAACCGACATGGATGGAAATGTTCAGACCTATAAGGCACGACTAGTTGCAAAAGGTTTCAGACAGATTCATGGTATTGACTATGATGAAACCTTCTCACCAGTTGCTATGGTCAAATCTATCAGGATTTTGCTTGCAATAGCTGCTTACTATGACTACGAAATCTAGCAGATGGATGTCAAAACCGCCTTCTTGAATGGAAGCCTAGAAGAGGATGTGTATATGACACAACCTGAAGGTTTTGTCGATCCGAGATTTCCCAAAATGGTTTGTAAGTTGCGACGATCTATATACGGATTGAAGCAAGCCTCAAGGAGATGGAATATTCGTTTTGATGAAACAGTCAAAGAGTTTGGCTTCATTCAAAATGAAGATGAGCCTTGTGTTTACAAGAAAGTGAGTGGGAGCCATGTGGCATTCCTAGTGCTATATGTGGATGACATATTACTAATGGGGAATGGCATACCTTCTTTACAGGCTGTTAAGACTTGGTTGAGCAAAAATTTCTCGATGAAAGACTTGGGCGATGCGACCTATATATTAGGGATCAGGATCTATAGAGATAGATCAAGAAGACTAATCAGCCTAAGTCAGAGTACATACATTGATAAGGTATTGCATCGATTTGGGATGCAAGAGGCAAAAAGGGGATATGTCCCAATGTCTCACGGGATATTGATCTCGAAAGAAAACAGTCCGAAATCATTGGATGATAAGGACCGTATGAGCAAAGTTCCATATGCTTCGGCAATTGGTTCCATAATGTATGCAATGATATGTACTCGTCCTGATGTCTCGTATGCCTTGAGCATGACGAGTAGATACCAGTCTAATCCAGGTGAAGGTCACTGGACGGTAGTCAAGAATATTCTTAAGTACCTAAAGAGGACTAAAGATCAATTCTTGGTATATGGAGGAGAAGAGAAACTAGTTGTAAAAGGTTACACAGATGCTAGTTTCCAAACAGACAAAGATGATTCGATCTCTCAGTCTGGCTTTGTATTTTGTCTAAATGGAGGTGCTGTTAGTTGGAAAAGTTCAAAGCAAGAGACGGTTGCCGATTCTACAATGGAGGCTGAGTATATAGCTGCTTGTGAAGCAGCCAAGGAAGCTGTTTGGATCAGGAAATTTCTTACAGGACTTGATGTGGTTCCTTCAGTATCAGATCCGATAGATTTGTACTGTGACAATAATGGAGCCATTTCACAGGCTAAGGAACCCCGATCTCATTCCCGCACTAAGCATATACTCAGACGATACCACCTACTCCGAGAGATTAACACTCGAGGGGATATACATATATGAAAAGTGCATACAGATGATAACATTGCAGATCCACTGACCAAGGCTTTGTCGCAGCAGAAGCACGAAGGTCATACTAGTTCCATGGGTATTAGATACATCAGAGATTGGCTCTACTACAAGTGGGAGATTGTTAGTATTGGTGTCCTAGAGACAATACTATTGTGTTGTATCGTAGACATTTATGGATTATGTTATATTGATTATTGAATAAATATTTATTGTGTCTTTATTTACTGCGTAATAAATTGAAAGCATAATAAATGTCCTTGGAATATTATATGTAATTCTATATCTCTAAGTACGTGACTTAGAAATGAGATT
Source organism: Daucus carota subsp. sativus (assembly GCF_001625215.2). Taxonomy (NCBI): domain Eukaryota; kingdom Viridiplantae; phylum Streptophyta; class Magnoliopsida; order Apiales; family Apiaceae; genus Daucus; species Daucus carota. The sequence goes on from NC_030387.2 coordinate 12,711,813, forward strand.
ATGAGAATAATATCATATTCCTAAATGTCCCTAGTCGAGTATTATTGTTAAGGGACAATAATGATGCATTAAGACTAGTATGTTTGTTGACTGATGATCACATCTCATTGATCATAGGTATAGTGATGCTAAAGTCAAGAACATAAGTGCATGTGTCGACACATGGCACTGGAATGACCCACCGTGAGATTTTACATGTTAATAAGTGTCATTGGAAATTCTCACTGTGATAATGATGTAATGATCCTCTGACTTGATATCATTATAATTCTATATGAGAATTAATATACTTTGGTTGCACTAAAAGTTACCTTTGACCGGGTGATGATGAAATGTACATTGGGTATATTATGAATCGTATGAGAAATATGAATGATCTAGAAAGGATTTAACCCTCCTATTTTAGGAGTGATATTATTGGCCTCTTGATTGAGTGAGACTATAAAATGCATGGCCGTGCTCAAATATTGATTTGTTTAATAGTCTACTCATTGATCAAGGAAATTCGGATTAGACGATGAAGAGGATGACACAATACATGCCTTGAGTCTGATCTATAATATAAGGTTAAAGGGATTATATTACATTGTACATTATTCACAAAGGTTTAATTGAATCACCAATTATTATTATTACTTGGGTAGCAATGATGTATTACTAGATGCCGCTCATTGTTTATAATTTTATTATTGGATATTAAAATTATTGCCAACGTAATAATAACCTAAAGGGTCACACACTTTGAACGTTTAAAGGAGTTTTAATTTAAATTCTGAATTTAAATTAAATGATTAATTCGAAATAAATTATTTAATTGAGTCGGTCTTAATTAAGTCATTAGAATTTCGAATTTAATATTAAAACCAAAATCGGATTAGGTTTGAAGAAGCCCAAATCCGATTAGGGTTTGGCACATCTATCTCTCTTCCCTATAAATACATAATGATGTATTGTTTTAGGGTTAAGTATCATAAAATCGTTTTATTAAAAACCCTAGCAGCTCCAGATCAAGAGAGGCTAGAGAGAGAGAGGGGCTGCATTCGGCTAGTACCGGCTCCGGTGATCTTTGGCGATCAGACGTTCGTGTGGACTGCTTAGAGACGCGATCCTTAGACCGAGGGCTGCGTGGTGATTGCTCGTTCCGGACCTCCATCTTTCGCTAACGTAAAGCTTCAACAAGGTATTATTTCGTATCTCCATGATCAGCCGTACTTTATAGATGGATCCTCGGGTTAGGGTTTCGGCAAATTTTTGATTTTACGTCGATTATCCGCTGTGTTTGTTGCCCCGAAACCCAACATCCCCACCTCCGGCAACTTGACGAATCAAGTTTTTGAGAGCCTGCTCTGATACCATATGAAACAACCCGGGTCAAATCCCGAGTTTTTTTCAAAAATCGGGTCAAGTCCCGAACTCCGAATCCGAAAATAAACCGAAATAAACTGGCCCAATTACAACAACTTGGGTGATCCACAAGCCCACCACAGGCTCCCAAAAGATCATGATTTGTTGGTGCAATTGGTAGTAGTACTTATGCTTATAAACTGAACTAAGGTCTCCACTCCTCTCGATGTGGGACTGGGGTGTTACACATATCCCAGTAAAAAGGGAATTTATGAGGCCTTGTATTAAACCTGCTTGTTGAACCTTTTCGCCCCCAGACATTATTAATTACAATGCCCTTGACTACAGGTAGGGCTCTTCGGTTGTCTTTTCCATCAGCATGATCTCCACAATCGCTTGCAATTTTTATTCCTTTTCATACATTCTCCATATACACACTGGACACTGGAATGTATTAAGTAGGGAGACTTACCTATGATAATGACGTCGCTAAGTCCATTTTCGTGAATCATACACATATATCTTGCACCAGGCCGCTCCTTGCCTCTTCCATACGAAGGCAAGGGGGCGATTAAAGGCCAATGTCTACCACCCCGGAGAAAAAACCAGAAGAGTATGTATTCACCAATCAGGAACAATGAAGTTTGAATTTCGAATATTACAACTAATATTACGAAACCATATAATCACATATCATATTTTTCGAATTTCTAGGATGAGGCAAACCAGATTAGTGCTGGCATCGCTGTCCAGCGGCCAAGGCCATGTTACGAATAGTGTTGGCCACTCGGGCGGTCCGAAGCGGGCCGGGCCGAGTTGCCAACGGTCCGAGTTACAGCAGCATGATTCGTAACAGGCCCGCTTGTTTACACTGGCGGGTCCAGTTTCGGGTCGAGTCCTAACCAATGAACTCATGAACCGATTCGCGGGTTAGTGGGCGGGGGCGGTTCATTTTTTAAATTTTATGTTTTAGTTAAATTTAATCAATTATTTTTTTTGTAAATAAATTTTTTATTTTGTAAATAAAAGATGTCAAAATAAAATAAAATTCTTTCGATTTAACAAAAAGAAGCAGCATCCAAGCAGGTTATTTAATTAAATGAAATAAAATAGTTAAATCGAGCGATTCGTTGACTCGTGAGTGATTCTCTGATTCCTGAGTGATTCGTTGATTTGTTGATTCATCTGACGTGTATGACTCGTTGATTCGCGAGCCAGTTCCGTTTCTTATATCCTGATTCGTATTCGATTCGTAATATTTAACGATCCGGGCCGAATCAAACCCCTTCCGAGTCGAATTTTGACAAATTTTTAGGCATGCCGGTTCCGAACGAGAGGTTCAAAACCGCTCATTTCGCCAGCTCTAGTTACCAATATGCCAAATTTCATGCATGTTAGGTCGCAATTTAATCAATAGACTTTGGGCAGAATTTATTTAATGTTAAATCGTATGTCGAATATGCTTATGATAAACAACCAATCAGGATCTATATCAACTCAGCTCTTATTGATAACTTTAAGAACTGTTACAAAACTCTCTCAAGAAACACAGTCGTTCTCAAGAGCTTCTAGGTTACACAGTTATACTCGTGTTTTGTTCCTTACGCATCTATTGTAAGACCTAATAATCTGTGTTTATATAGTACACAGCTACCACCATTACTACATAAGATATATTCAATCAGAAGTATATCTCTATAAATAAGTTGTTCCGTATCAATCTTCTTTCTTTTCTTATCAAACTCAATCTCCAGATAGATTATACTGAATACTGATCAAGTATCAGCATACTGATGAGGTTTCATCAGTTTCTGATGCGGCCATCAGTTCCTGTCCATTGCATTGTTCCTTGTAGCTTTATTGTGATGATCTCCTGATGCATAAATGAATCTTCCTACATAATAAACAACTCCCCCCCCCCCCCCCCCCAAAAAAAAAAAAATTATACTTTGTGAAATAAAGCATAAATTCAATTGATTCATTGATGCCATGTTAAATGTAGCAAGCTAATATATAAAGCAAAATCACAATAATGTTGATGTTTCAATAATAAAAATGTACGAATAAGACAAATACAAATTTTGGTACAAACATGCATTCACCGTGAAGAATACCTGAAGTTAAATTCATGTTCTTCTTCATGGAAGGCCTGGCCTGGCGATATTCCTTAATTTTAAAGAGTGGATGATCCGGAACTCTGTTTCTAAGGGATGTTCCGCTACAACATTGGCAAGGACACACATCAACAAATGATATAACCAGTGAGATTGGCAAAAATAAACAACATGCAACAGAGTTTTGAAGTAATATATTCAATAACAGTATAAGATTTTTTTTTTTTGTCATATTAACAGTATAAGATTTGAATACTATAAATATACATGTATTAGGATTCTGATTCTCGTTCGCTCTGAAAAAAGAGTAAAACTTAACAAAATGGAAACGGCATGGACACAACCTGCATGTGAATATGTGATGCGAGTCTGAGAGAAGGAGACCGCGTCTCAGTGTTTCCAACGTAGGAATTTGGAAACTCAATGTTTAGGATCTGCAATATTGCGAGTAAATATAACATACATAGTTCTGATCACTTAAATTGAAAATCGGTACCTTTCTGAGATGAAGATGGCGAAACAGGTCCAAGCGGCACACGCTTCCGATTTGAATCAGCCATCCACTAACAGATGAGAGAACAAAAAAGATATCAACGGTCCTGCTACAATACTACTAGGAGACAAACGAAACAGGTGTGCACGGCAAGATGCAATCATGGAAATACCCACCAGTTGCTCCAAGATAGAAGATCACGCAAGCAGTTTAATTTTTTAAAATGATGGGTCGCCCCGGAAGAATGGATATCCAGGGATGAAGTTTGAGCAACCCGTTTTTTGTTGGATGATACACAAAAATGTAATATGTCTAGGCTGTCCTAATGTTAAGTGTGCGGAGAAAAAAGGGGAAAGATAATTTTAGTAATTAGAAAATGCTATTTATTAGGAATATATTGATATTGATATATAGATGTAGATTTCTTGGTCACGAGCTTACCGGAAATTGAATGTTAAAATTTATCAAAATTGGAAATAGTAATTGATTTTTTAATTATTATATATTTATTTTGTTAGAAAATAACCCATTTTTATAATGGGTTATATATCAAACTGGTCACCCATTACGTCAAAATGTCTCACTTTACCCACCCATCTCACCGGGGACTCGTTTAAGCCACTATAAACTAAATATATATCATTTTACTCACATCCCTATTTATACCTATTTACTTAATCATTTATAAAAAATCAACCGTTTATTTTTTTACTACAAAACCACCTCGAGTACCTTCGTAATTGTCTCTGTTATTTATCAAAATAATTTAGAAATTTCTAAAGCAACATACTTAGGGTGATCACATAAATATATATTTATTACTAAATATATTTTTTTAATAAATAGCTATGTTGCTTTATTAATTTCCAAATTATTTTGATAAATACTAGACACAATTATGAAAGTACTCGAGGTGGTTCTGTAGCAAAAAAACAATTGGTTAATTTTTGATAAATGATTAAATAAAAATGTATGAATAGTATTATGGGTAAAATGATATATATCTTGTTTACAGTAGATTAAACGAGTCCCCCATGAGATGAGTGGGTAAAGTGAGACAATTTGACGTAATGGGTGGCCAATTTGATATAAAACCCTTTTTATAATAAACACTGTGGAGTGACTATTCCATGAAAGTACTAGCAACTAGTAATATAGAGCCAACGAAAAATTAGTTACTCATAGACAACAACATTGAACAGAACTTCACTATGTTCAATCAAAAGTAGAAGACTAGAAGAAAGTAGGTATATCTGCATGGTCTAAAATATTCTCCAATGAGCTTAGTACGATAATACAAGAAATGACATATAACCCACGAGCTCTAACTTCACTATTGGAAATTAAGAAATTTCTGCAAGCGATCATAGGAAAAACTTGTTGATAGATCCTCTTAGATGCAGCTTGTCAACGCTTCTGCAATCCATCATCAAATGCACTTGTCTATCTATTCCTGCATGAAGCATCCGAGTCAAGTTTATTTGGTGCTGCAATTATTGTAGATTGAAATGATAAAATTAAGCGGGTGTACATGGATTAGAAACTCTCGTCAGGTCAGTCACTGGCTCATGCAACGGGCATCTAACATTCGAATAAGTTTTAAAGTAACATATATTGTTTGTGCAATATATGTAGGAAACTGATGTTGATGATCGAAAATAGAGCAATAACGCTGTGACACTACTACTGCAGACCCTGTGCTAGAATAATTTTTAATATCGAACTAAAATTTCTAGATTACTGGGCTACTACTAACAGTTCACCGCGGGATTAGAATAGCTATATTTATTGGCTCCGCCCCTAAAATACATAAACTGAAAGCAACAAATGCTTCCCTGCACACTTTCTGTTTCAAATGTAAAAGTTGATCCTTGTCTGAATTTTACTTGATATGCTTCGAAAAAGTGACAAACTCGAGAAATACACAAAAAGAGAAACATGTTCTCTATCATGGGATACAGCACCCAGAGAAAAAACAAGCAAATAAAAGAAAAATCCCCTGCCACCTTGCACCATGGGGATACAAATTTCACCTAGTCTACAAAATAACAATACACATTGATCTAGTTGTTTACATTCCTATATTCGTTTTAAACCTTAATGGATCATATTTCTATTTTAAGTTGGAACACTGGAGAGGCAGTTAGTACTAGCAATAGGAGAATGAGAAACCTTAAGAAGTTGGCATCAGACCACAGTTTTAACTTAATATGCTTGCAAGAGACAAAATGTGGGGGTTAAAACCATCACAACAAAAACTCAATCTGGGAGGAAGCGACTTATGGCTAGATGTTAATTTACATGGTTTGGTGACTTTGGACCTCATTTGAGAAAAAGCCAACTAGATAGGTCCATCATTAACTCCAAAAGTCCAAATGGCTCGTTAATGACGACTGGCCATAATAAACTCGGACCAATGCCTGAGGCACGCAGATTGTAGAAAGACAGATAATGATCTAAAAACAAGAGTTAAATAAGCTTGGGTTGATTAACCGCAAAAAATTCACTACCCCAAAGATTTGGCAACTGCAGAAGAGAGGAGACCCAATTTAATTTCGAATATATTCCAATAACCAAGTCTATAGATAATAATATATATGCAATGAAGTCACTGCATTTTGTTCAGATCGAAAATTATCTATCCCATAAGTAATAACGAAATTGAGAACCTGTTTATATAAATTGTATAAGCAATCATTCACTTATCAATCAGAAAGCAGGAAAAAAACATATAGAGTTTGGTTGGTATTACCACTCAGGAGCGGACAGATAGACAATAGCACTATTGCTTGCAGGAAAATATAGGTTTTTTTAAAGATAGTGTGAATCAAAATGCAGAACAAACTCACTCAGTTTTAGCATCTGCCCGGGCCTTTCTCTTTGGGTTTTCCCTGGTTGGAGCTCTAGCCTGAAAATGACCTCTCTTCTTTAGCAACTTTCTTTTGTCTGGTGAATTAAGCTTTTGCCTGCTGCAAATTCGTGCGAGATCCAGCTGGGCCTTTTCCAAGTCCCCAGGCTATAGACATTACATGCATGAATAATTATAGGAGCTGGCCACTATCTAGAATTTAAGTATCCGATTACAAGAAACACAAACCTTCATGTTCTTAAAGAATTTGTCAAGATTCATCCGCACACCACGAATAATGTCAATGTGAAACGGACTTGCTGAGCAAGCAATTTTGGCATCCATTGCTAGTTTATCCTCCATAAGTGGGTTAAAAAGTGCAAGTGAAAGACAATGTTCATCACCTTCCATTGGTGGTGGAAGATGTAGCACCAGGAACTCCATCAATTTCTCAGGCAGTGTGTCTACAGACAACATAAGCATTGCTGCTTAAATACAACAATTCAAAAAAAAAAAAAAAACAGTGTAATCCCGAAGCTAGCTAGCATATGAGTTACAATAATCTCTCAGAACTTAGGATATTACAAAGATAATTTTAATAATATTTAAAATATTATATCAATGATTGGGGGTTAGTACTTAGTAGTATAAGGAAGATCTGTTCAATTACGTGGGCTGTTAAGATAATAGTGATTTTATTAAAATTCATCATGGGCTACTATCTAGGAAATTTGAAATTAGTAGTATGCCTTAACCTAGATAGGGCATATTTTTGTATTTTAAATGTATGATCCTAAGAAATTATATCATTTTTTCTATGCATCATTTTATTTATTCGTTTTCATCTACAAGAATCAGTAAATGCTTTCAAGAGCCTCAATGATCTTAAAAGGCATGTAAGATTTAAGAGGTATGACCTCCAAACCACACAAAAAAAAAAAATTCTCACTATTTGAGATGATCCTAACATTCTCTTATTACGATGAAAAACATACCGTTGTAGTCAGCAGTGAGGTACATCAGAGCTTCATCAGTAGACTCAAAAGTATGACTCGCAACAAATTCATAAGATTTATCGAAACTTTTGATATACTTCTCAGTGGCTACATAGTTTCTCTCAACTTTATACACGTCATGAGCTCGGAAGAGAACGTATCCGAATGATGATTCAAACAACATAAATACGGGCAGGTTCTTCAAAAAAAAATGTAAGAGGATCAAATTGTTAAAGTCTAGAATAAGATGAAACACGATGAAGTGGATGAAGTACATAAAACTTAGTTAACCTTTTGCTTTTCATAAAGACTGAGAGGCCTCCCAGCACCGCTACAATCATAAATACAGGAAATCAAACAAGTCAAAGTTCAGTTAACTCACTTTTCATTATGAACCAAAAAATGGATCTGCGAAAAAAAAAAAAAAAAGGTACCTATTTGAATCTTGTGATGTCCAAAACTTGCTGCTTACTAGACAACTTTCATCAATCTCAGCAATCTAAAGTTAGATAAATAACCACAAAAGACTAATTTGGTTTTAGTGATAATTATACAACACTGAAAGATGACTAAGGATATGGAGAACTACTCATTACTCTCAATCAAATCGACTCCGGTTCTTTTCCTACCAAACAACAAATCATTCTCATTTCTCAACCATTGAACAACACATAATTAGTTGACTACAACACCACAAATATGATCTCTATTAAAGAGTTTTATAAACACTCCAATATACTCTTAGACTTAAATGGAAGTATGGTCACTGATAGGCACATTTAAAATTTCAACCATCTTTTATAAAGTTTGGCAACAGTAATGCAATAGACTCAAATATATTCTTAGATTGATTGTTGGCACCAAATCTGCCTTGTCAAATTGAGTCATTAATCAAACACTGACCTCCATCGTGCGATAAACACCACTAACATAAACATGCTCTCTATCAAATGGTTCCAAGGTGACTTGCTCCATTCGCTGGTACTGAACCTGTACAACTTTGCTCATGGAACTAAACAAGCCATCACCACGATTTGTTGATTCCATAGTATGACCCTGTCATTTACACTCTATCATAACATGGTTCACAAAAAGTTTAAGAAAAAAATTTTAATAAAAGAATATATCAAAATATAATAGAAAACAAAACCTGGACATAAAGCATATAGTGTCCACCGGTTTTAAGAAAATACTGAGAGTTCAAATATGCCATGTGGACCTGACAAATAAAGACAACATATATAAAAAAACATTAATGGATATCAAACGCACTATATATATACAGGCAAATATTAGACTAATCAATTGTGTCATGTCCTTCGTGTTGTCGATAGTTGGCTTCTCCACTTTCTCTTATTATTTGGTTCTAAATTGATTTCTAAAAATTTAAGAGACTCGTCTCTTTCTTTAACTCAGAGGAGTCTCTCCTCCATCCATCTTTCAATAAAATTTTAATTCGGCACCAATATATATGTGAGCTTTCTCTGTTTAATTTCAATCAAAGTAAAAGTTTGTATATATATTTAAAAATCATAATCGACTACTTTTTAAGGATAATCATTGACTTGTTCATTATACCGGTAATACATAAAACCTAAGAATCAAGAATTACATGATAGATTCTTTGATAATAATTTAACTTATTAGTTTTAATACTATTCACTATTTGATTAATATTGACCTGCGCTATTTGGGATTGATTCTTTCTGATACTTGGATCTGGACATCTATCATTATAATAATTAAGAGTAATAGGGAGCAAGTATACACCGTATTACTGGAACTGAGAAGGACCCTGATATAAAAACTTACTAGGAGCCCCTTTCAGATGACCTAGTAGTAGCTAGCCCTTTAGCTCGTTATATAATAGAAATGAAACAATGCTGCTACGAATCTCTCACTTAAGGACAAAAAAGACCCAAGACAAAACTTCGTAATTATAGAGAATAAAATTATCATGATTCCAAGGCAAAAGATTAAAAAGAGAGGGTAAAATAACCTCTTCTGGACGATCAGGAGCAGCAAACATTACATCCACCATATTAATAAGCATGCGGTATCGCATTGGATCCGGACTCATACAATAAACAATTGGCACAATATTGCCCCGTTTGTCTGCCATGTTCAAAAGAGTGTCGTGATTGGATGTCTCTGTCTCTACTACATACACCATACCTTGCTGTGGAATATCAAAGCCATTGAGTAATAATTGTAGAGGGGCAGAACAATAATAAATCCATAAATAGGGAGAGGTCGGGAATAATAAAGGAAGGGGAGAAAGACTGACAGGGCCAACAATATCAGAGATGTGTGATATTGTGATTCCAAATTGTTGATCATCCCGTGAGTAGAGTATGAGGACACGTGAACCAGGTTTCTGCAGAACAAATCAATAGAATATAAGGTGAATGGGTAGCAGGCAATCAATAGAAAATAAGGGTGAATACCAGAAAGAACAGGGATAGAAAAAACTTACAATCCACATATTTTGGATACCAGAAAGAATAGCAGAAGCCAATCTGGACTTAAATGGATCCCATTCTCTATACTCCACTGTTTGCCCGTCCTCATCCTGAACCACACAACACAACCAGTAATTGCATTAATATCTATACACAAATTGAAGCTGACCTGAACAGAGAAAACGACATCGTCTTGGTCTCGAGATTGAACACCGGGTACCAGATTTCTAGTGTAAAGGACCTTGTTACAAGACTCGTCATGATCATGATCCGCAGCAACAAAAACCCCGGGAAAGAGTGGGTGTGGGTGTATGACACAAGGTTGAGGCCTAGAGGGTCTATTGGGGGGCACGATAAAAGAGGAATTCGAATAAGGAGGTGAAGGAGGAGGACCAACAAGATCACGGTAAGGACGTCCCTCGGGGAAAACAGTGTAATAAACTTGCTCTCTAAACTCTTTTAACGAGGTTGATGATGAAGATGACGACGAAGAAGGCGACGGTGGGCGAGGATGACGGCGACGGCGACGGCGAGGAGGCATAATAACGGTTCTGTTAGGGTTCTCGGTTCTTATAATTTTTCGCCCCAAATTGTGACGAAAAACAGCTTGATGCCTTGATGGGATCAATCTGAACTTTTTTTAAGGGCGACTGGGAAATATAGAAATATAGATCCGGGCAAATGAAATGATAGTATCAATAGACTCGCACATAATTTAAAAAAAATAGACTCACGCATAATAAAAATACTAGCATTTTACCCGTGCTACGCACATAATGATTATTTTTAAAATATGAAAAATGATTTTGTTAATAAATAAATTTAAGTATAAATTATTTAGACATTATTTGTACAATTGTATAACAAAGGATTAATTATCAAGTTGGTCACCGAATTAGGCTTAATGTATCAAATTGGTCACTAAACTCAAAACGGTATCAAGATGGTCACTGAAATTGCTATAAATATCAAACAGATACCTTGAAATAGCGCTGCTCATGGGTTGTCCAACCCGTTAAAACCAACCCAACCCAACCTTGAACTGGGCCGACTAAGCCGACCCATTCCAAATCGTGGATTAATTGAGTTGATTTTTGGTTGAGCCGTTTATAATGGGTTGGGTCGAAATATAACTTTTAAAAACCTTAAACCAACCCAACCCGATCAAAATAGATCTTTAACACTCTGATGGAATATTTTTGATTGCTCAAGGAACTATATTTACTTACTTGATAATAGAATGTGTAGTGAGTGTAGTGCAATGTGCAGAAACAATTAGAAATAAAGCTTTGTAGTGCAGATCAAACGACCCACATTGCTAGTTCTTATGATTATATATCATGGTGAAAACATTATTTTTTTATAGTTATTATTATATTAAGATTCAGTCGTCCACCTTAGTATGGAGAGAATATCTTCACTCTAAAAGCACCTGATATTTTGTATCGGTGCAGTGTCCAATGTTATTGCTAATTGTACACAACAAAATGGTGCATAACATATTTTAGATTATGCTTATCTTGCAATTTTTTCAACCTGATCAACCCTACCCTAACCAACCCAACCCGTCATACAATTAGTAGGGTTGGGTTTCTAATTCTTTTTAGAGTTAATGCGTTAAATTTTTTTAACCCGTACTAAATGGGTTGGGTCGCTTGAATGGGAAACCAGCCCAACCCAGCCCATGTGCAGCCCTGCCTTGAAATATAAGTTCAAACAGTAAAAATATTATTTATAAAGTTTTACACATTATTTTTGAATGTTACCACAACCAACAAAATGGTTATGACTTCTAATATTTATGATAATATATTTAGATTTTATCAAGTTTATTTATTATTTATTTTTAATTAAAACAAAAATATAACTATTTAATAAAATATAAATAATAATTAAAATTGATAAAATATAAATATATTATTTTAACTACTAGAATTCATAACCTTTACTTGGTTTTGATAACATTCAAAAATAATGTGTAAAACTTTATAAATAATATTTTTACTGCTTGAACTTATATTTCAAGGTACTTGTTTGATATTTATGGATACTTCAGTTACCATCTTGATACCGTTTCGAGTTCAGTGACCAATTTGATACATTAAGCCCATTTCAGTGACCAAATAGATAATTAACCCGTATAACAAATATATAAGAGATCTCTCGGACGCAGTAAAAAAAGGAGCTTTTTATAATTCTTTATTTATAAAAGCTTCTCCTCCAAACCCTAAAAAAAACCTTGTTAGGTCCTGGAACGATTGTAGAAGGGGGGTTGAATACAATCGTCACTAAAAATAATCGCGGCGGAATAAATCTGATTGGAATGTAACTTGTTAATCAGATTAAAATTAATTAATATAACAATGTTTTAAGTCGTTATATAATTAGTATGGTTCGTTTTAATGTCCACTAGTTCGTAGAATAAATTTGACAGAAAGTATTCTAACTCAGTGGAACAAAACAACCGAATGATCAAAGCACAGTAAACTGTGGTTTTAACGAATAGCAAGTTTAGCACAACTTGAAAGCTTACAAGCACTTTGAACACTTACAAATGAATGAGAATGAACCATATTTATAGGCAAATCTCAAGAACTAGGCAAGACAATGGTGGCAAAGACAATCTAGTGGTTGCTATGACAATTTGGCACTTTGTCTTGCTGAAAAACATAAGGTAAGACAATCATAAGCATTGTCTATAGCTTAGTAAGACAATCAGAAGCGGTAAGACAATCTCAGGGATACGGTAAGACAATCAGGGCACGGTAAGACAATCTGTAGGATTGTCTTACACTCCAAACGGTAAGACAATCATCCTGATTGTCATGGTAGCCACACGGTAAGACAATCAGAATGATTGTCTTGCCATCCACACGGTAAGACAAATGCATGGCACGGTAAGACAATCTGTGGGATTGTCTTACCGTGTGTTGGAGGAAGGAAATGGCACGGTAAAACAATCTGTTTGATTGTCTTACCTTGTTATTTCTTAAGACAATCATAGTAATTGTCTTTCCTTTTGATCCAACAAGACAATTGCTTATATTCCTTTAATTAATTAACCAATTAACATCCACTTAATTATATTAAATGCATAAATTCATAAATTAAATTAATTCGAGATAGAATTAATTTAATAAATAAATTACACATCATATATAATTATTTTGAGAAGTGGATTAAATAATTAGATAATCAATTATCCCTTTTCTTCTTCTTCAGAGTCTTCAGTCTTCTGTAGACAATTAAGATCTTCGACTTGAGTGAACGGCCACTTTCGTTTGACGTAGAATATTTAATCAGATGAGTTGATACACAAATGTACTGTCTGGTTCATCTGTAACTAGCTCAATTAAATATTCCTTGTCATTTAAACAATTAAGCTGTGACTTGTTCGTCGATTCTTCGTCTTCTTAGTTCTTCTTCATTTGTAGACACAATGATGGAATCTTCTGAATAAATAAAGTATTGAAACTTTATACCTTCTGATCTTCTGGACGTGTTGCAAAAGATTATTTGTACACTGAGGCTTGATCATATTAATGAACTTCTTCCAGTGGTTTGCAGCAGCATCCTGAAATTCTTCTGACATAAAATCTTCAATAAATCATTTGACGTTCTTCGTACGGATTCCGGATAACAGTACTTGCTATTTACTTGCTTTCTTATCAGAGTTGAGTTGATTCCTCTTAATTACAAATAGGCTTAACATATGCCTTTCAATCTCCCCCTATTTGTTTGTTAACATAACATGCAAATTATCGAGAGGATAACTCAACTAATTGATAAGACAAAGGATTTAAACATTGAAAGATAAATAGCAAAAGTTTCTGGTATTCATTAAACATTTACCAGATTCAAACATAATAAGTAGATTACAAAAGGGGTGTTCATTTAGAACATATATTACAATACCCTATATTAATCTACAGATCAACTTCTCCTTCTTCAGTATCAGAACTGTGAAGAATAGGAGTTGAAGGTTCTTCCCTGGATGGCTGAGCAGCAGTAGTGGCTTCACCACGTTTCTTCCTTTCATTAGCCAGAGCCAGTTGGTGCATAACTTCCAAATCCACAGGGTCCTCCTGAAAGTCAGCAGGCTGAGTCTTTGTGACTTGCTTCATCTTCCTTGTATATTTGGAAATACCATTCCGAAGACAGTAGTCAGCTATAACTTTATCAGCATCAGCCTTCTCTTTCGAAGCGAATCCCTTGGTTCTAAGGAGAGTAGATGCAAGGATCAGTTGGTTCACAGGGTACTTGGGAAAGGACTCATCATTCAGATACAAGGTGTTTAAGACGTCGTCATTGATGAACTTCATACAGTAAGGATTCTTGACAATCTGAGGGCTATTGAAATCAGCATGTTCCATCAGCTTGTCTCGAAGGAGTTCATTCAAATTAGAGCTTCGCTTGACTTTGTTACGAAGCACCCAGAGCTCAGTTACTGTAAATGACTTTAAGAATTCAACTGAGAGTCTGAATGTCCCGTTTCTCCTTGTGTATATGATGAGTTCCCATTGATCTAGCAGATTCCTGACTGCAACAGTAATGTACCACAACTACCGAGAAAGGGCATGCATGAATAAATCCTCATCAGGGTTTATCTCCCTTAGATCATAGATAAGAGACATGAACTCCTGGTCATCGAAGGGTTCCCTCTGAGGTCCATTGAAAATTCTGCGAGCAATGTCCCAACTCTTACCAACTTTATGCTTCACATCAAGATTCTTCTGCACACAGGCAGCATCATAGATCTTTTGCTTTTCCTTCTTGATTTCCTCTTCTGTAATGAGCTTATCCTCCAGAAGCTTTTGAAAGTCCCTGAGCTTTCTCTTTCTAGCTTCATTCTCCTGCTTAAACTTTCTCACAAGCTCCTCATGTTCTTGATCCACAGCTTCCTCTTCAGTCTGGAACACATATGCTTCATCAAATGCACCATCTTCGTGATTCTGGCAGTAAGTGGCATCAAACACATCATCATCATCCATTTCCTTAGGAAAGGCATCATAATTGTCTTCCTGTTGATGCATAGGTTGCTTGCCTTTTGACTTTTCAGATTCTCTGCCAGGTGCAGAATCAGAAGTGTTGGTGTTTGTGTTCCCTTTGTTACTATGGTTGGAGCTGTTTCCTTTGTCTTCTCCTCCCTTGTCTCTATTCTCCCCCTTAGTTGAGGGATCCTCTCCGGAGGTTGGAGCATCAGACTTGGAGTTCCTGAGAAGTTGATCCAGTTTGCTGTCGATCTCATCAAATTTAGACATGTAGAGCTCATGATTGGATCTCATCTCGACAGTCAAACAATGGATATCAGACTTGAGCTCATCCCTGTAAGAACTGGATGGCTCCTCCTCTACTTTCTTCTCTAAGGTGACCAGTTGTGCACCTTTCAATTTCTCATTCTCCGCAATCATCCGGGCAAGTTCAGCTTGTAACTTAGCAATTTGTTCCTCGAACAGAGCTGGGTTAGTGTGTGCACTCACCTCACGTACACTCAAAGTTGTTTCACTAGCCTCACGTGCATGTGAATCGCTCGGTGTTTGCCTTTCATCACTCGATTCACTCATAGCTCCAGTTGTACCTGTGTATACTACCAATGTTCCCTGAGATGGGTTCAAAGGTAGTGGAGGAACAAATTGTCCTCCGAATGCCATTGACGGCAGATGTACTTGCACATTGCCAAGCAGCTCCTGATCATTAAAGAAAGAATGATCAGCAAATTTTTCATTTAACATGTTTTGAAAATCTGACCAAAGTAAGCATCCACGTAGATAAAACATTTTAAATACCAATTTTGAACAATAAGGTTTAAATTTGGTAAACAGTGGGTGTCTCACTAAAACATTCTGCAGGTGTATCAGTTGACACTCAAAATATCTCTCAGTTTATGGGTAAAGGTGTCACTCACAAGTTCTGTAAGTGTTTTGTAAAGCATAATGTAACGTAACTGTAATTACGATAACTCAACACAACAAAAGTCAGGAAACAATACGTAAGTATAATACAGGAATCTACAGGTTGGAGATTCGATACGAACAGACAAAGACAATCAAGATATCTGAGACGAGCATCCGTCCACTGAAAGAAGTTCATTAATATGTTCAAGCCTCAGTGAAGAATAAAGTTCAATGTGTCTGTTATCAAGATTGCCTGAAGATCAAGTATCAAAGACCAGAAGATTCCAGTATATTTAATTTGATTATTTATAATCAAATTTATCGAAGCAACACCTAACCCGGAATGACTGATCAAGTATATTGTCAAGCAAAGAATTCAAAGAATTGTTTCAGTTCGAGTCGTTCGTGAACCAGACCAGTGCACAGGACGTCAGGACGTACGAAAGAATTCAGTGGATTCGATCAACGAATCATTTGATCAAGTCAATCGAGCTACTCCAGAATATGCTGCCAAAGAACTCATTATTATATATATATATATATATGTATATTAATTGTGAATTACCTGAATATAAATAATTCAAGTAATTAAATAAACAATTAATAATATATATATATATATATATAATGGTGCTAAAAGGAGAGTACTTGTAAATTTGTCTAAGTGCTTATATATCAACACAGGGGAACACAAGGAGTACATGGCGCAAACTTTGACCAACAAAGTCAAAGCTTGCGCTACTGATACACTTAGCACTGTGAGATGATTCTTGCGCCAAGTTTGACTGAAGTCAACACTTGCGCTTGACATCTCCCTTAGATTATTTCTCCAAGTCTTTACAGTGGAGACAGGTGAAGATTGGGGCGCAACCTTTGACTTAGTCAAAGGTTGCGACACCAAATTGGATTCTGAGCGCAAGTTCCTTAAGCTGAGGAATTATCTAAGTCAAGGACACAGTACTCATCTGTGCTAGCGCAAGTTTCACTAGCGCAACATTTGACCTGGTCAAATGTTGCGCCACTTGCCTTTAAATCTTGTACAGGCGCCATTTCAAGATTTGTGGAGTTAGTTTCATTTTTATAAAATGAATCCGTCCAGGACGAACTCAAGTCGTCCAGGACGAACTCGTTAACCATGGTTAGTTGTTGGAATGCCTATAAATAGAGCTTAGTGTTTTCATTTGAAAACAACTACACACTTTGTAAGTGCACACACTATACACGTTCTCGAGAGTTAAATTAGAAGATCGTATTTATCGAGAGTTTGTAATAGAGTGATTGTAGTCTCTGCAGCCGACACTTGTGTTGGAATTTGTAGCACCCGAGGATTATTTCTAATACAAGAATATTCCCCGACTTGCTGGAGTTATTTATTTACGATTGATTTAACATGGACTGAAACAAAGATTATCCGCAATTAAATTAAATCGAAGAAAATTGGTACGACGTATTCAACCCCCCCCTTCTACGTCTGATTGGACCTAACAATTGGTATCAGAGCTTAGCTGATCGATATACAGATCTGAGATCCGTAACCAATCTGAAAAGCTAGCTTTCCGTACAATCGTAATTTTATCTGATAACAATGTCGACACACAAGTTAGGAATCAAAGTACCTCCATTTGACAAGGATGACTACAACAACTGGAAGATGAAGATGTTGCTGTACATCAGAGTTGCTAATCCCATGTTCATTGGGATTCTGGAAAATGGTCCATTTGTGCCTATGAAGATTATTCCTGAATCTGTTGAAAATGGTGTTCGTATTCCACAGAAGTCTGTTCCTAAAGAGAAAAGTGAATACACTGACACTGATAAGGAATATGTTGCACAAGATCATAATCTGCAACTCATAATTGTTGAATCAATGACCAAGACAATGACACATCTGATACTAAGTCTGAAAACTTCAAAGCAGATGTGGGACACTATTGAGGCATTGATGGAGGGATCTGAAGAAGTCAGGGAAAACAGATACGATATGCTAATTGCCAGATATGAAGCATTTCAGGCAATACCTGGAGAGAACATTTCTCAAATCTACGAGAGGTTCATGTTGTTACTGAATGAACTCACCCTGCATGGAAAGACTTATCCACAGAAAGAGATTAACAGAAAGTTCTCATTTGTGATGCCACCCCATCTAGTTGTAAAGACAGAGACCATCCGGGAAAGAAGCGACTTCAGGACTATGACTTTGGAAAAGCTGTTTGGAAAACTGAAGACGTTTGAGATGGAACTTGAACAGAGAAAGATCATATATGGTGGTGGATCAACAGAATCCAAGAGTATGGCCTTACAGAAGACCACTGCACTGATTGCTGATCAACCATACTTTGGTTATCAACAATTAGTTGAATATGGTATCAATGATCACACTGTTGCTCAGAGTGATTGTTCATCCATCAAAGCTGACTATCCTTCTACCATTACTGAGATTGTAGAAGCTGAAGTTGATGAAGTTTCTGAAGAACCGGAGGATGAGTTTTACACTCAAGAAGAGCTGGAGCAGCTGGAAGATAAGTCAATGGCTTATATGGCTGCAAGGTTCAAGCATATCAAGTTCAGGAAGAACCCCCGGTACAAGAAAACTTCAGGGAACAAGTTTCAGGGTAAAGGAGGATACTCAGGCTCAGGGTCAAAGACTACTGGCAGTTTCAAACCAAACATGTATGACAAGAGCAAGGTCAGATGCTACAACTGCAATGACTTAGGGCACTTTGCAACAGAGTGCAGGAAACCCAAAGCTGCTCCTGTCAGAAGCAACTCATATGATAAGAAGAATTCTTATGAGGATCTGAAGAAAGAGAATGAGAAGCTGAAAGCTAAGTTGGAAGCAATGGTGGCCAAGCACAAAGGAAAGGCTTACATTGCTGAGGGAAAAAGCTGGGATGACACAGATTCTGATGATGAACCTGTCCAAAGCAATTATGCATTTGCATTAATGGCTGACACTGTCGAGGAATCTCCATCTCAGGTATCTCCTGAAATTTCTGTTGATGACATGACTACTGCTGATTATAAAAAGACTATAAATGAACTAGGTCAAGAGATGTATAACTTGCACACTAGTTTATTAGCTTCAGAATCAGATAACAGTAGTCTTTCTCTAAAGATAGCTAAACTTGAAGAAAGAGTAGATGAATTAGCTTTAGAGAAACTCATTAACACTAACCTTAAAGATAGAATTGAATATCTAGAGAATAAGGAGAAGTGTAGTGCAGAAATTGAGGAGTCCCTTAGGTCTCAGATTGCTGACCTAGAAACTAAGCTTAGGGCCTATCAGAATTCTGCCTTTCTACAGAAAGAGATCTTGGATAGTCAAAGGGTTGATAAGAAGGTTGCTATTGGCCTTGACTATAGTTCTTTGGAAAGAGCTAAAAGAAAGAAGAGAAAAGAGAATGAAGGCATATTTGTTTCAGCAGGAACTGAGAATGCTCCTGAAGGAACAAATATACCTAAAATTCTGAAGAACACCAAGACCCCTATCTTTAGAATGGCTCAAACAGAACCTCTGATAGAAGAAGACCTTGTCATCAAGGAAGAGTTGAAAAATGAGGAAGTTGTTAAGCCTCAAGTAAAACAGGAATCACAAGATGTACCTTCTAATTCCAATGTCAGAGATGACTCAGATAAAACTGGATTAGGAAGTACTAGTTCCAACAAAAAGAAGAACAACAGGAATGGCAAGTTAGATCCTAAGAACACCAACTCTAGGAATTCTAATGCTAGAAAGGTTTGTAATAATTGCAATTCTACTAATCATCTTACTCATGCATGTAAAGTGATTAAAGTAGATAATTCTGTTTCTAGCATGCCTAATACTGTTAACATGAATGCTGTTCATTTGCCATGTGGTAGAGTAGGTTGCATGCAATGTGCTATGAATATGATGTCTGCATGCTTTACCATGTTGAATGCATCTTTTTCTGCACCATCTGCCATGAATATGAATATGCCTGCACCTTCTGTTGCCTCTGTGGCAAAGACTGCTAGTCCTTCTAAGAAGAAGGAAACTCCCAACTCCAAGTCTAAAAGCACTTCTGCTAAGACTAAAAAGGAGAAGAGTCCAGTCACCTCTGAACAAGCACATGTTAAACCAGTTTCTG
The DNA here is from genome assembly GCF_001625215.2 of Daucus carota subsp. sativus. Lineage (NCBI taxonomy): Eukaryota > Viridiplantae > Streptophyta > Magnoliopsida > Apiales > Apiaceae > Daucus > Daucus carota. The sequence continues at coordinate 12,732,072 of NC_030387.2, forward strand.
TTGATAATCCTGTTTCTACTAAATCACCTGGACCCAAGAACGTCTGGGTACCAAAGAAAGTTTAATCCATTTGTGAATGCAGGGCACAGGAAGGAAAAGAAAAGTTGTGTGGGTTCTTGATAGTGGTTGTTCAAGACACATGACTGGAGAAAAGTCCCTGCTCACAGATGTGGTAATGAGAACCGGCCCAATTGTAATCTTTGGAGATGACAGCAAAGGTTTTACAACGGGATATGGTAAGCTGAAAGTTGGAAATGTCATAATTGAAGACATCTCTCTGGTAGAAGGACTCAAGCATAATTTACTAAGTATCAGTCAGTTCTGTGACAAAGGATACGACGTAATCTTTCAGAAGGAAGTTTGCTTAATCCAGAACCGGAAGAACAAGGATCTTACACTCCGTGGTGTAAGAAAATCAAGTTTGTTTATAGCCGACATAGACTCAGCAAGTAAGGGGGAGGTCAAGTGTTTCTACACCAAGGCCTCTGCTGATGATAGTTGGTTATGGCATCGGAAGCTCTCACACTTGAACTTTAAGACTATGAACTCTTTAGTCAAAAGGGAACTTGTGAGAGGATTGCCACAGAAGGAATTCTGTCAAGAAGGACTCTGTGATGCATGTGAAAAAGGGAAGTCAAAGAAAGCATCACACAGGAGCAAAGGTATGACTGATATTGGTTCACCCCTTCAACTGATTCATATGGATCTGTTTGGACCAGTCAACATTCCTTCTATATCAAGGAAAAGATATGCTCTTGTGATCGTCGATGACTACTCAAAATACACATGGGTATTATTCTTACATTCAAAGGATGAAGCAGCACTCGTCATCATTGATCATATTAAGAAGATTGAAAAGGAAGCAGATCTGCCAGTAAGGGCAATCAGATCAGATAATGGAACAGAATTTCGTAATGCTGTTCTTAATGACTTCTGTACTGATAAGGGCATCTCTCGTCAGTATTCAGCTCCAAGGACTCCACAACAAAATGGTGTCGTAGAAAGGAAGAACAGAACCTTGATTGAAGCAGCAAGGACAATGATTAGTCAATCAAGACTTCCAATCTATTTCTGGGCTGAAGCTGTAAGCACTGCTTGCTACACTCAAAATCGTACCCTGATTAACAAGGATTTGGATAAGACTCCTTATGAAGTAATGGCCAACAGAAAACCATCACTGAGTTACTTTCATGTGTTTGGTGCAAAATGCTTTGTGTTAAAAGAAGAGCATTTGGGAAAGTTTGATGCCAAAGCTGAAGAAGGCATATTTCTGGGTTATTCTTTGGAGTCTAAGGCCTACAGGGTTTATCTGATCAATGACGACAAGCTGATTGAAAGCATCAATGTAAGATTTGATGATACCAGACTCCCAAGTCTTCAAAAGGAAAATGAATCTGATTCTCTGGAGTTTGAGAATTTAGAAGACATCTACTTAGGAGAAGATGAACCTGAAGCTGATATAAGAGATCCTAATGCAAATGAAGAGAATGCTGATCCTGAACCATCTGGAGGAAGTATTGGCAACAATACAAATGATCATCATGGTCACAGTGGTCAAAGTGGAGGATCATCAAATAGAATCTACATCAGCTCAGGGGGAGTAAGTCAAAGTGGATCTACTAGTCATCACACTCAACACAACTATGATTTTGGTGAATCATCAAGATTGAATCTGCCAAGACAAAGGGTATGGAGTAGAGACCATCCTGTTGAACAGATCATTGGTGATCCAGACACAGGAGTGCAGACTAGAAGAGCAACTCAGAATGAATGCAACTTTGCTGGATTCCTGTCTCAGACAGAACCAAAGAAAGTTGAAGAGGCTCTAAGTGATCCAGATTGGGTATCTGCAATGCAGGAAGAACTCAATCAATTCGAAAGGCAGAAAGTTTGGAAGCTGGTGCCAAGACCTAAAGGAAAATCTATAGTTGGCACCAGATGGGTTTTTAGAAACAAACTGGATGAAGATGGTATTGTTACGAGGAACAAGGCAAGACTGGTTGCAAAGGGTTATTCACAAGAAGAAGGAATTGATTATGATGAAACCTACGCTCCAGTTGCTAGGCTTGAAGCAATCAGGATGTTCTTAGCATTTGCTGCACACTCCAACTTCAAAGTATATCAGATGGATGTGAAAAGTGCATTCCTGAATGGTGATCTGGAAGAGGAAGTCTATGTTGAACAACCCCCTGGGTTTGAAGACAAAGAATTTGAAGACTTCGTTTACTTTCTCTTCAAAGCACTCTATGGCCTGAAGCAAGCCCCTCGAACCTGGTATGACACTCTTTCCAAGTTCTTACTTGAAAATGGTTTCACCAGAGGTATCATCGATAAAACTCTTTTCCATAAAAAGCATAAGGATGATATAATTCTTGTACAAGTATATGTCGATGACATTATATTTGGTTCTACTAATGATCTTTTATGCGAGAAATTTGCTAAGTTAATGCAGAGCAAGTATGAGATGAGCATGATGGGAGAATTGTCCTTCTTCCTAGGACTTCAAGTCATTCAGAAGCCTGACGGTATTTTTATCTGCCAATCTAAATACATCAAGGATCTTCTGAAGAAATATGGAATGGAAGAAGCATCTCCTGCCAAAACCCCTATGCCAACTGCTGTCAAACTTGATCAGGACAAATCTGGTAAGTCAGTTGACATCACGAAGTATCGAGGTATGATTGGCTCTCTCTTATACTTAACTGCTAGTAGACCAGATATCATGTTCGCAACTTGTTTATGTGCTAGATTCCAGGCTGATCCTAAAGAGTCACATCTTATAGCTGTTAAGCGTATTTTTAGGTATCTTAAGGGAACCCCCAATCTAGGGATTTGGTACCCTAAAGATACAGGTTTTAATCTGGTTGGCTATACAGATTCTGACTTTGCAGGATGTAAGATTGATAGGAAAAGTACTTCAGGAAGCTGTCAGTTTCTTGGACGAAGGTTGGTGTCATGGTATAGCAAGAAGCAACACTCCGTGTCTACGTCTACAGCGGAAGCTGAATACATAGCTGCTGGAAGTTGCTGTGCTCAAATCTTGTGGATGAGGAATCAACTACAAGATTATGGACTCATGTTGGATAAAATTCCGATTCTGTGTGATAACACGAGTGCCATTGCCATTGCCAACAATCCTGTTCAACACTCCAGGACAAAGCATATTGATATCAGGTATCATTTCCTTCGCGAGCATGTCATGAATGGAACAGTAGAGTTACACTTTGTACCTACTGATCAACAAATTGCAGACATCTTCACTAAACCACTAGACGAATCCACTTTCTCTAGACTGGTTGGTGAACTTGGGATGTTAAATATGTCTAATTAATTAGACAAGAAATAACTGCAATTTGTTCGTAAGTTCACAAGTTTTAAAATATACATATTTTCAGGACTTGTGAATTTACAAAGTGCATCCAGTATTTTACATAATATTCTGATAATTAGTTTTAATTATTTACCATGATTTATATGATTTGCATGATTTTATGTGGTTATGTGATTAAATGCTAAGTGGTAGATATTTAGAATTAATTTTCTTGAATTATTTAAGTGCTTATATTCAATTAATGAATATCAGTGGTTATTTAATTCATATTTTAATTATATTTGATTAATGGATTTGAAGCAATTCAAATCATTTTAAGTTATCCATTAATTAAATCTTAATTAAAATATATGCTGCATAATTATTAAATACTTATTAACTAAATTATAATTTAGTTAAAATTTATTTAATTTAATTATGATATTAACTTGTTAAATTGTTTTGCAGTTAATCAAAATATATTTGATAAAGTTAATATGATTATTTGGGCGAATACTTGTGCTGAATTAATTCTAAGTGCTCGTACATATGATCATTTGATCACAGGCGCAACGTTTGACTTAGTCAAAAGTTGCGCCCTGTGTCAAATACTGTATAAGTACATAGGAGCAATTTGTCTGTTTGGTGACCCTAGCGCAACATTTGACTTGGTCAAATGTTGCGCCATGGGCGTGTATGAGTGCATATAAGTCGACTTAGATTTTCTCTAAGTCTCCCAATGTTGCGCCTCCACAGTGTACACTATGGAGGGCAACATTGTCCTTTCAAAGTTCGCGCTTAACCCACATACTATGTCCAGTATGAGGGACACTTTCGTCATTTTCCTTATTGCGCCTTTGTATGTCTGTGGGTACATATAAACTCCCTTGTTTTCTTTTACTTCAGTTTATTCACAATACATACACATGTATACACGAAACCAAAACCCTCTCTCTCATTCAAAAACTGTCGAGTTCTTGAATTGATAATCACATTTTTCACCGACGAGATCTTGTCCATTTGATTATCTGAGACCAGTTTTGGATTCCTTAAGTCTAGAGCTTTCAATACATACCTGGTTCACAACGATCCGTTACGATTTTTCGAAGAGAGTTTTCGAAGCTTTTCATATTCTAGGCTAGTTTTGAACGTGATCTAAGGGTCGAAAATTTGCGAAGCCGATCCCATAATTCTTAGAATTTCAAGAGGAACAACATACTTGAATTTCATCGGATTCTAAAATTCTTCGAATTAGGGTTTTTCGGAGCGTTATTAATTAATTATTTTCGTGACATAAAGTGAATATTTGTTCGTGTTTATTCGTGAAACGAAATTTATAATCATTTTTAATTTTAATTAAAAATGGCTACAAATTTTGATATTCCGAAGACAAATTTCACAATTGTTGAGAATAATAATTTAATTACACAAGCAAATTATCGACGCTGGGTTCGATATATGTCAGAATTTTCTTTTGCTAGGTTTGCTATGACAGAATCAGTTAATCTTAACAAATCTCTTCTACGAGAGTTTTTGTCTTCTCTTTCTGTTGTAAATGCAGGACAAGTACTTGGACTTACTTGCACAATTCAGGGACGTACACTTTCTATCACTGAGAATACCCTGAACACTGCACTCCAGCTACCTACAGAGAATTTTGAAGCTGTTCCTGACAGAGCTGAACGAACTAATTTTTTCTATGCTATCCACTGTCAGAGGGAGCCAAATGGTGATCTTCCAGCGAAGATGTATGTCAAGCACCTGCCTAGGGAATGGAATTTCTTCTTTAATTCCATCTCCCATGTGTTTGCCCCTAAAACTGGAGGATTCCATGGGATTACCAACTTCAATCAGGAGATTGGGATTGCCATTGCTCAAAACTCAAGAATCAATCTAGGACATCTGATTATGGGAGCTTTTCAGGACTCTCTGAGGAAGAACAAACATGTACTTCTATATCCTCGTTTCTTCCAGATTGTGCTGAATCAGATGTTGACACCTGCTGAGAGAGCTGTCTATCCAAATATAGACAATGTCATCTGTTCCTTCATGACTACAAGGGTGATATCAATGCTGGAGAATCATCAAGGATACACCAACAATGAACCAGTGGTGATCACTGAGGCCATGCAAGCTTTTCTGAATCACAATGTGCCTCCACCACCAATTCAACATGTTGCTGCCCCTGTTGTTGCTGAAGCAGTCCCTGAAGAACATGATGAACCAATTCCTGAGCCACTCATCCAAGAAAATGTTCCTGAGGCTCAAAATTTTCCTGTAGAGGAAGAAGTGGTTGTGGAAGATGCTGCAGATGACTCCTCTGAAGCTAATGATCAATCTGATGGAGAGGATTCACTACAGGACAACTCTACTGATTCTGAAGATGAAGTGGATGCTCCTGTTCAAGTCACTGTAGCTGCACCTTCTGATGATGCAATGGTGGATGTTGATGAACTCTTCTCTAACACCTACAATCCACTGCTACAGTCAGGTATTCCTTCTGACTCTGACAACTTGTCATTTGATGCACCTGATTGGGTTCAGAATCTTTTGGATTCCAATCAGCTTTCACCACCTCTCACAAGTGCCAATGAATTTGAAATCCCCCAAGTTCATAACCAAGGCACCACTTCCCAAACAATTGAAGCAGAAACTACTCTACCCCTCAGCCAACCAAGTCTTATTTCTGAGAGAGAGGGAGAAAGTGCCTTAAGTGCACCTCACAAGGAGTCTGTTTCTGAAACTGCAGCTCTGTCTCCTAGTCAGGAAAGGAGAATAGAACCTGAGACAACTGCAGAACTGTCTTTTTCGTCACCACCTCAGCCAAATATTACTTCAATGCACAGTGAGGTTGCACACACGATAGAAGAATTGACGGTTGCGAACACTTTGTCGTCCATGTCAGGGATAGACACTGTTGTTTCTGATCCTTTTCAGGGTCAAGTGCCTTCACAGGCTTCTGGGGGAAACTTGGGTGAAATGCCACATTCTACACCCTTGTCTACCCCCCTGGGAGGAACATTCCCAGATCCTTCAAAGGACTCTTCACCTCTCGAAGGTGAACGGCAATCTGTTTCTGAGCCCTTCGTATCAGGGAGTGTGCCAGTTATAGAGGACTTGTCACAAAGTCATTCGCCGTCAAAGGCAGTTGTGGGAAACCAGGGTGCTTCGCCAATTCAAGGATCACATCCTTCGAGCCCTGTGTCTACCCACCCTGAGATTCCAACTCAGGATCCATCAAAGGACTTACTACATTCAAGTAGTTGGCAACTTGTTTCTAATGACTCAGATTCATCTGACGAGGAAACTGAGGACGAAGGCTCACGAACCTTCATTGCACCTTCTGTGACCTCTCTAGAAGAGGCTAAGAAGATTTCTATTGCAGGTACATCCACAGAAGCTGGAGATTCTTTGAGTGAGAGGGAAACACTTACAGAACCAGTTATACAGAAACCCTCTGCCCCACTGAGTGCTCTAGTGTTGAGTGAAATGAGAGAAACACCTGCAGAACGAACAAGTGAGAACCCAAAAGCCCCACCTACAATTGAATCTGCTATTCCATCTGTATCTGTGACAGAATTTGAAGCTCTGAAATTCAAAGTTCAACATCTTGAAGCTGAGAATCTTGTTCTACGGGAGGAGTTAGTGGAAATCAAATCAACAATGGAACAAAGGTTGGCTGCACTTGAAGCTAAATTGCTGGCATCTCAAACTTCCAGAGAGGATTACTCAACTGAGGGGGAGAGAGCAGCAGAAAAAGCTAAAGGGAAAAGGGTGATCACAGGGGTGTCTGAAGAACTGATTGATTCTGCTCTTAAACATCAATTCAGTTATAGTCATGATGAATACATCCCTGAGTTTGTTGATGATAGAATAATAAGGATGGTTGGTGCTGAGAATGATGATCTGGAAGAAGGAGAAATCCCAGACAATGAAGTCTTTGCTGATGAACTTGCATATCACAATGACATCTTCCCTCCTCAAGAATTTGAAATTGCAAATCCACAAGACATTGCTGAGGTTTCTAAGGATTATGCTGAGCAAAGGAGAGCAAGGGAGAAGTTAGAAAATCAAAGACGAATTCGAAGGGAAAGGAGACTTGCCAACTTACATAAAGATGGAGCTGAATGGGACACTGCTAGATCTGTGTTTGATTTTCCGGAGGTCACTCAAGAAAACAATGATGACGAAGTGAAAGATATCTTTGACTCCTTCAGGAACAACTACAAGGATTTACATGATTATCACGAGGTGTTAAATGATATCATTTCTACTGTGTCTGTTGCTGTGCTTCCCAGAAGAGGATGGATGGTAAACATGTCATTTGAGCTACAAAGAGAAGGCCATGGACTCAAGCATGTGTCAAGTCAATTTCTCAGAGATCTATCTTTAACTGAGCTGTTTGTGGTAAGAAATAAGATCATCTCAACCGGCAGAAAGCATAATGAAGTATTCAGAGATATGGTGGAAGAATGGATCACTGATATTGGAGTTGAAATTCATGACAAACCTTCAGTTATCAAGTATTTCAAGGATGGTATGATTCAGAGTATTGGACTCACTAATGAAGCATTGTCAACATACAATCCTCGTATACTGAAATATCTGGAAACTCAAGTCAGGGAGAAGTGCTCAAGGACTAGCAAGGGAAGACTAACTGCAGAACTGCTATATGCCTATCGTCTGAACTTTGCTGCTCTGAGAGACTTAGACTTATCAGCAATCAATCGTCAACCACCATATCCACTGCCTCCACTCAATCCTGAAATTCCTGAAAATCCAAAAGCACCTGTTGTAACCTACAATCCTACCTCTGTGATATTCAAGAAGAAGAAAGACTCTGAGGCCACTGCTATACCTCTGACAGAAATTGGAAAGTTCTCTTCCAAAAGAATCATTCGTGCTGTTGCTGCTGTCAAGTTATCAGTTGTGAAAGAAGATAAGAGTGTGCTCAAAGATTTAATTGATCTTCTGGAGATAAGAAAAGCTGTAGAGACTGTCCATAACACTTCAAGGGTTCGTGCTCATCCATCAAGAATCATCATGAAAATTGAAGGGATGGAGATGAATGTCACCTTTAAGAAGTTGAAGAAAATGGTTCATGTCCAGACATTAGAGAAGATGAAGAAGAATCTAGAGCAACCTCCACCTGAGAACACACTGGAGCAAGTGGCACTGAGTACCATCACTGCTAGGATTGAAGAAATTGAGAGCAAGCTTACTCAGAAGAAAGAGGAGGAAGCTGCAAAGAGGAAAGCAGAGCAGAAGCTGATTAATGCAAGAGCCAAGAAACCAAGGAAAGATTAGTTCAGGCTAGAGGAACAATGGCTACTTGTATTTACTTTTGAATTCTGGAAATTGTAAGATATAATCCAGACTGTACTTAGTATTATTTCCTGTTTAAATTAGTATGCTTTTTCATTGTGTCAGTTGAGTTATCCTCTTAAAGGATTTGCTTGTCGAACTCTAACAATCAAATAGGGGGAGATTGTAAAGCATAATGTAACGTAACTGTAATTACGATAACTCAACACAACAAAAGTCAGGAAACAATACGTAAGTATAATACAGGAATCTACAGGTTGGAGATTCGATACGAACAGACAAAGACAATCAAGATATCTGAGACGAGCATCCGTCCACTGAAAGAAGTTCATTAATATGTTCAAGCCTCAGTGAAGAATAAAGTTCAATGTGTCTGTTATCAAGATTGCCTGAAGATCAAGTATCAAAGACCAGAAGATTCCAGTATATTTAATTTGATTATTTATAATCAAATTTATCGAAGCAACACCTAACCCGGAATGACTGATCAAGTATATTGTCAAGCAAAGAATTCAAAGAATTGTTTCAGTTCGAGTCGTTCGTGAACCAGACCAGTGCACAGGACGTCAGGACGTACGAAAGAATTCAGTGGATTCGATCAACGAATCATTTGATCAAGTCAATCGAGCTACTCCAGAATATGCTGCCAAAGAACTCATTATTATATATATATATATGTATATTAATTGTGAATTACCTGAATATAAATAATTCAAGTAATTAAATAAACAATTAATAATATATATATATATATATAATGGTGCTAAAAGGAGAGTACTTGTAAATTTGTCTAAGTGCTTATATATCAACACAGGGGAACACAAGGAGTACATGGCGCAAACTTTGACCAACAAAGTCAAAGCTTGCGCTACTGATACACTTAGCACTGTGAGATGATTCTTGCGCCAAGTTTGACTGAAGTCAACACTTGCGCTTGACATCTCCCTTAGATTATTTCTCCAAGTCTTTACAGTGGAGACAGGTGAAGATTGGGGCGCAACCTTTGACTTAGTCAAAGGTTGCGACACCAAATTGGATTCTGAGCGCAAGTTCCTTAAGCTGAGGAATTATCTAAGTCAAGGACACAGTACTCATCTGTGCTAGCGCAAGTTTCACTAGCGCAACATTTGACCTGGTCAAATGTTGCGCCACTTGCCTTTAAATCTTGTACAGGCGCCATTTCAAGATTTGTGGAGTTAGTTTCATTTTTATAAAATGAATCCGTCCAGGACGAACTCAAGTCGTCCAGGACGAACTCGTTAACCATGGTTAGTTGTTGGAATGCCTATAAATAGAGCTTAGTGTTTTCATTTGAAAACAACTACACACTTTGTAAGTGCACACACTATACACGTTCTCGAGAGTTAAATTAGAAGATCGTATTTATCGAGAGTTTGTAATAGAGTGATTGTAGTCTCTGCAGCCGACACTTGTGTTGGAATTTGTAGCACCCGAGGATTATTTCTAATACAAGAATATTCCCCGACTTGCTGGAGTTATTTATTTACGATTGATTTAACATGGACTGAAACAAAGATTATCCGCAATTAAATTAAATCGAAGAAAATTGGTACGACGTATTCAACCCCCCCCTTCTACGTCTGATTGGACCTAACATGTTTCACTCCACACAAATCCTGAGCTTCCAAAGTGTGATGTACCTGCAATTAAGATCACCTTTGCCTCCTCATGGAAGGTCATTGGTGGTGCAATGAGAGTTCATAATTCCCAGTCCTCGTTAGAATCGTCGGATAAATCCAAGTCATGGTCCACAAGTTGCCAACTACTTTCAGAGAGTAGTAAATCCTTTAAAGGATCCAGAGTTTGATTCTGGGAGGGTAGACAATAGGCCTTTCAATAGCATGAAACCTATGTTTTCCTCATATACCTGTTAAGGCACTTGATCCTTAGAAGAATCCTCTACCAGAGTAGATTGTCTTTCACCTTCAAGGGTGAAAGATCCCTTTGGGGATCCGGAAATGTTCCTTCCGAGAGGGTAGTCAAGGACGTTTTAGATGGCAACGTGTCCAAGTTTCCCTCAGATGCCTATGAAGGCACTTGGTTCAATTAAGAACCAGCAATTCCAGTGTCTATCCCTGATATGGACGACAAAGCTATTGCAACCGTCAATTACTTGAATATTTACAAACCACATAAATATTCACAATATTAGTATTCACAACATAGATACCAATAAGAAATACTTTACAAGCATGCAACAAACTTAAAGTAGAAATAAATATATAAAATATGATTTTCGATTTATTTTAAAAGATAAAATGTTTTACACATTAAATCAAAAATCTAATATAAAAACAATATTATATAATACACAAATATTTTGTAAAATTCAACTTTAATTAAATATAAATATTTATGAACTTAACTTTAATTCATGAAAATGAATTAACTTAAATTCAAATATTTATGCTTAATTAATTTTGAAAAATACAAAATAGATACAAATAATTATCTAAATGCTTAGAGAATAATACAGGGAAGTAATCAGGCATTTAGAAAACTACAGGTAAACATATAGACATGCATAATTACACAGATAATTATCAAATAATATACAGACAATCATATAAAATCTAATAAAATACCTATAAATACACAGAAAATTCACAAAATTATATAAAAATATATAAAGCATATTAAAAGTATATACAAAGAGAATCATGTCATATTTAACATCCCTAGCTCACAAACCAACTTAGAGAAAGTGGATTCATCAAGTGGTTTAGTGAAGATGTCAGCGATTTGATCAGCCGTGGGCACAAAATGTAACACCACTGTACCATTCATGACATGTTCTTGAATAAAATGATACCTGATATCTATGTGCTTGGTTCTTGAATGTTGAACCGGATTGTTGGAAATGGCTATGGCACTTGTGTTGTCACAAAATATTGGAATTTTGTCGACAGAAATCCCATAATCATTCAATTGGTTTCTGATCCACAGTATCTGAGCACAGCAGCTTCCAGCAGCTATATACTCAGCTTCAACAGTAGAAGTAGACACTGAATGCTGCTTCTTGCTGTACCAGGAAACCAACCGACGTCCTAGAAATTGACAGCTTCCAGACGTACTTTTCCTATCAATCCTGCATCCTGCATAATCAGAATCTGTATAGCCGGTTAAGTCAAAACCAGTATTCTTAGGGTACCAAATACCTAAACCAGGTGTACCCTTAAGATATCTAAAGATTCTTTTGACGGCTATAAGATGTGATTCTTTAGGATCAGCTTGGAACCTAGCACACAAAGATGTTGCAAACATAATATCTGGTCTACTAGCAGTGAGATATAGTAAAGAGCCAATCATACCTCGATAGCTTGAAATATCAACTTTCTTACCAGATTTATCCTGGTCAAGCTTTGTGGCAGTGGCCATGGGTGTCTTTGCCGGAGAAGAGTCTTCTAGATTGTACTTTCGCAGAAGATCTCTGACATACTTTGATTGGCAAATGAAGATGCCATCTTCCTTTTGGCTTACTTGAAGACCAAGAAAGTAGGACAGCTCACCCATCATACTCATTTCATAATTGCTCTGCATTAACTTAGCAAACCTCTTGCACAAGTTATCGTTAGTAGAACCAAATATAATATCATCAACATATATTTGAACAAATATCATATTATTATCATGCAATTTGTAAAAGAGAGTTTTGTCTATGACACCTCTAGTGAAATTGTTTTCAATTAAAAACTCAGAGAGAGTGTCATACCATGTTCTTGGTGACTGCTTGAGCCCATAGACAGCTTTGAATAAGAAGTAAACAAAATCAGCAAATTCTGGATTTTCAAAGCCAGGGGGCTGTTCCAGATATACTTCTTCTTCTAGCTTTCCATTCAGAAATGCACTCTTCACATCCATCTGATAAACTTTGAAGTTGGAATGTGCAGCAAATGCAAGGAATATTCTGATGGCTTCAAGACGAGCAACTGGAGCATAGGTTTCATCGTAATCAATTCCTTCTTCTTGTGAATAACCTTTTGCGACCAGTCTGGCTTTGTTTCTCACAACAATGCCATCACCATCTAACTTGTTACGAAAGACCCATCTAGCTCCAATTGTAGACTTTCCTTTTGGCCTTGGAACCAGGGCCCAGACTTCTTGTCTCTCAAATTGATTGAGTTCTTCTTGCATGGCAAGAACCCAATCAGGATCAGCAAGTGCTTCATCTATTTTCTTTGGTTCTAATTGTGATAGAAAACCAGAGAATAGACATTCATTTGTCGTAGCACTTCTAGTCCTTACACCAACATCAGGATCACCAATTATAAGATCAAAGGGATGATCTCTGCTCCAAATCCTTTCCCTTGGAAGTTGTGTCCTAGATGATTCAGCTGTATTGTCAGTAAGCTGATGTGTATGACTAGTTGATCCACCAGCTCCCCCTGAGTTGTTGCAAGGTTGACTTGTTGATCCACTACTAGCATCAGTGGAATCTCCAGCATTATTGCCATTTCCTCCACCATTGCCTGGATCATTATCATCATTGTTGTCATCACCTGTTGCAACCTCAGGTGGCACATCATCATCTGAATCAGAATCTGGATAGTTGTCAAACTTCAGAGATTCAGATGGATCAGCATATTGTATACATGGAAGTTTAGTGTCATCAAATGTAACATTGACACTAACTTTCACTGACAGAGTATCAATTGCAAAAACTCTATAAGCATTATTAGTATAACCAACAAAAATTGCTTCAGATGCCTTTGGTTCAAACTTGTTCAAGTTCTATTCTCCATCTTTGAGAACATAAATTGGCTCCAAAGACATGAAGATGTTTGACATAAGGTTTCTTGTTGTTATACAGATGAAATGGAGTTTTCATATGATCCTTGTTGATCAAAGTTCTATTCTGGGTATAGCAGGCAGTAGACACAGCTTCAGCCCAAAAGTACAGAGGAAGCTTTGCTTCAGCAATCATAGTCCTTGCAGCTTCAATCAATGTACGATTCTTTCTTTCGACGACTCCATTCTGCTGAGGAGTCCTTGGTGCTGAATACTGCCTTCTAATTCCCTTTTCAGAGTAAAAGTTGATTAGAGTTTGATTCTTGAATTCTGTGCCATTATCTGACCTTACAGCTTTCACTGGCACACCCTTATCCAATTCAACTAACTTTATATGATCAATCACCGTCAACAGAGTTTCATCCTTAGAAGTAAGGAAGTAAACCCAAGTAAATTTCGAGAAGTCATCCACAATAACCAAGGCATATCTTCCTCCATCAATTGATGCAACATTTACGGGGCCAAACAAATCCATATGCAGTAAATGAAGTGGATCTGTAATGGTATTGATGGTCTTGCCTTTGTGAGATGCTCTCTTCGCTTTTCCTTTCTGACAAGCTTCACAGAGATCATCAGTTGAGAATTCCAGGGAAGGCAAACCTCTCACTAGATCTCTCTTGACTAGAGAGTTCATGGTTTTGAAGTTGAGGTGTGAGAGCTTCTTATGCCATAACCAACTATCTTCAGCAGACGCTTTAGCGTAGAAACAGTGAACTTCGTTTCCTGGTCCTGAAGACAAATCAGCTACGTGTATGTTGCATTTCCTTACGCTACATAGTGAAGGACGCTTATCCTTGATATGTTTGATGATACATATCTCCTTTTCAAAGTGAACATAATATCCCTTGTCACAAAATTGACTGACACTCGGGAGATTATGTTGAAGTCCTTCAACTAAAGCAACATCCTCTATGATGATTCTTCCAATTTTGTACTTGCCATATTCCACAGTACGACCTTTGCTATTATCAGCAAAACTGACTGTTGGGCCAGCTCCTTCTCTTATGTCTTCCAGCAGGGATCTATTGCCAGTCATGTGCATTGACGCTCCACTGTCAAGCACCCAAGTAACTCGTACAATTCCACTGGCACCCTGCACAAGACAACTTGATTAGACATTCTTTGGGACCCACACTTGATTGGGTCCAGCAGACTTAAAGAATTGATTTCTATCAGGTAATACAACAGAGCCTCTTGGACTGATATTTGGCTCACTCTTGACTGAACTTACTTCCTTAACAACAACCTTGTAAACCTTGGTTTTAGGCTTTGGAACATAAGTCTCATTCCTCACATGAGAAGGACTAGCAGTCTTTGATCTAGCATGCTTATTGTTTGTGTGTTGTCTAGGTGATGTGTTTTCATTTTTAGCATGCAAATTTCTAAAATAAGCAGACATAGTATTGAAAGCACAAAGCATACAGTTATCAACACCACAACATTTATGACATGCATCAAAAACAGGAGCAACAGGCATATCAGTCATAGTAGTAGGAACATCAATAGATTCTACTCTAACCTTGTTAACAGATTTAAAGTTCTCAGTAGAATGACATCTATTGTCTCTGTTCTTACTATTCACAAAGTTATTAGGCATGTTGAATTTAGTTCTCTCAGAGTTGACACCTAAACCAGCTTTAGGCAACCTAACATTGCCTTTCACTTTGATTGGTTTCAGTGATGTCAGGATCTCACCTCTAATCTCATTACTCTCTTTCATTTTAAGGTCTTCCTGTTTGAGTTCATATCTAATGACAACAGGAGTTTCTAACAGAGGTTCAGCTTCTGAGGATTTAAACAAAGGTTGAGGGGAATCTTTCAAAACAAAAGGAATTCCTCTCTCCTCAGCACTCTTCTTAAAGGGAGTAATGTTACTAGCCTTTCCTACAGATTTGTTATAGTCAAAACCTATTCCAACAGTTCTCTTGATCTCTTGTTTATCATTAAGCTCTTTGACTATAGTGGAGGCATCCTTAAAGGCTTTACATTTCACTTTCTCTTCGTCTAGCTGAAGTCTTAAAGCAATCTCACCTTTCTCTAGAACTCTGACTTTAGCACACTGTAATCCTAAATCCATAGTCAGTTGTTCTATTTTAGGTTTTAATACTTTCATCTCATTCATCTTATAAGCATGAATTTCTAAGACTAAAGTATTAATTTTAAGATTGGCAGCTTTCATCTTTTTAATAGCATCATCTCTTTCTAGTCCTAATTGCATAAAAAGTTTAGGGAATGTAGGATCTACCTGAAAGCTTCCAGCAGGAGGAGGTGAAGATGATCCAGCATTAGCCATGAGAGCAACATTCCCTATCTGCTCTTCTTCACACTGTCTGTATCATCCCAGCTTTTCCCTTCTGCCAGATAAGACTTGCTTTTGAAACTTTGACTTCCAGAAGTACCCTGATGCTTTCTCACTAGTGCATCATACTTCTGCTTCAGCTCGTCGTACGAATCTTTTCTCTTTCCTTGAACCTTGGGCTGTTTGCATTCAGTTGCAAAGTGTCCCGGTTCACCACAGTTGTAACATTTAAACTTACTTCTGTCCACCATCCCAGTCTTGTATCCTCCTTTGCTCGTAGAAGATGAATAACCTCCTTTTTGAAACCTGTTGGCAGTAGGTTTGTACTTGTAGGAGGGGTTCTTCCTGAATCTCATGTTTCCAAATTTCTTGGCAAACAATGATAGAGATTGATCTTCTAACTGTTCTAGCTCTTCCATTGTATAGAACTCTTCATCACCACTGGAAGAAGCAGTCTGACTCATCTCAGGTACAACAAATTCCTGAGTGGTCTTAGAAGGAACAACAACATCCTTCTTTTCTTCCGGTGTAGGTGATTCAACAACTAGAGCTCTCGAATGGTTCAGTGTTTTACCCCAGCCATATCTCTGCTTACTTTGAACTTGCTCAAGTTCATAAGTTTTCAAAACTCCGTAGAGTCTTTCCATAGAAATCTCATTCAGATCTCTACTTTCCCTGATAGCAGTGATTCTGTGTTCCAGATGTTCGGGAAGGGTTAAGAGAAACTTCATGTTGACCTCTTTCTTTTCGTAGTATTTCCCATTCAGATTCAAGTTATTAATCAGATTATTGAGTCTGATAAATACTTCTGAAATCCCTTCTCCGGGATTGGAACCAAACTGTTCATACTGAGCCATCAGTATCTCTTTCTTGTTTTCCCTAACTTCTTCTGAGCCTTCATTTATAATTTCTAGAGTGTCCCAGATTTGCTTCGCGTTCGTACAATTAACAACAGCATTGTACATAACAGGATCTAGGGATTCAACTAAGATCAGTTGAAGAGCATCATCTAGGTTCATCTGTTCACTCTCTTCATCTGTGTACTCAGAAAGTTCTTTCGGAATAGTCTGATGAGGTATTAACACACCATCTTCTTCGTGTGCTAATATGACGTTCATCGGAGTAGAAACACCCTTGTTTAAAATTCCGATATATTTTCTGTTGGCGGTGCGAAGGAACAATAACATATGCCTCTTCCATAGGCCAAAGTGTTCTTTGCTGAACGGTGGGATTTTAATGCTACTAATCTTTTGGGTACTCATTTTTAAGGATTTAAAGTGAATAGTGTTTGGATGAGATTTGGATTTTTGAAAGAAAAATATTTTTAATCAAAATTAATTTTTGGAATAAAATTAATTCGAATAAAAAATATTTGGACGTTACAGAGTGTGTATAGGATCTGATACGGTAAAATGGTATCAACCGCTCTGATGCCAATTGTTAGGTCCTGGAACGATTGTAGAAGGGGGGTTGAATACAATCGTCACTAAAAATAATCGCGGCGGAATAAATCTGATTGGAATGTAACTTGTTAATCAGATTAAAATTAATTAATATAACAATGTTTTAAGTCGTTATATAATTAGTATGGTTCGTTTTAATGTCCACTAGTTCGTAGAATAAATTTGACAGAAAGTATTCTAACTCAGTGGAACAAAACAACCGAATGATCAAAGCACAATAAACTGTGGTTTTAACGAATAGCAAGTTTAGCACAACTTGAAAGCTTACAAGCACTTTGAACACTTACAAATGAATGAGAATGAACCATATTTATAGGCAAATCTCAAGAACTAGGCAAAACAATGGTGGCAAAGACAATCTAGTGGTTGCTATGACAATTTGGCACTTTGTCTTGCTGAAAAACATAAGGTAAGACAATCATAAGCATTGTCTATAGCTTAGTAAGACAATCAGAAGCAGTAAGACAATCTCAGGGACACGGTAAGACAATCAGGGCACGGTAAGACAATCTGTAGGATTGTCTTACACTCCAAACGGTAAGACAATCATCCTGATTGTCATGGTAGCCACACGGTAAGACAATCAGAATGATTGTCTTGCCATCCACACGGTAAGACAAATGCATGGCACGGTAAGACAATCTGTGGGATTGTCTTACCGTGTGTTGGAGGAAGGAAATGGCACGGTAAGGCAATCTGTTTGATTGTCTTACCTTGTTATTTCTTAAGACAATCATAGTAATTGTCTTTCCTTTTGATCCAACAAGACAATTGCTTATATTCCTTTAATTAATTAACCAATTAACATCCACTTAATTATATTAAATGCATAAATTCATAAATTAAATTAATTCAAGATAGAATTAATTTAATAAATAAATTACACATCATATATAATTATTTTGAGAAGTGGATTAAATAATTAGATAATCAATTATCCCTTTTCTTCTTCTTCAGAGTCTTCAGTCTTCTGTAGACAATTAAGATCTTCGACTTGAGTGAACGGCCACTTTCTTTTGACGTAGAATATTTAATCAGATGAGTTGATACACAAATGTACTGTCTGATTCATCTGTAACTAGCTCAATTAAATATTCCTTGTCATTTAAACAATTAAGCTGTGACTTGTTCGTCGATTCTTCGTCTTCTTAGTTCTTCTTCATTTGTAGACACAATGATGGAATCTTCTGAATAAATAAAGTATTGAAACTTTATACCTTCTGATCTTCTGGACGTGCTACAAAAGATTATTTGTACACTGAGGCTTGATCATATTAATGAACTTCTTTCAGTGGTTTGCAGCAGCATCCTGAAATTCTTGAGACATAAAATCTTCAATAAATCATTTGACGTTCTTCGTACGGATTCCGGATAACAGTACTTGCTATTTACTTGCTTTCTTATCAGAGTTGAGTTGATTCCTCTTAATTACAAATAGGCTTAACATATGCCTTTCAAACCTCTCAAGCTTCTTCTTTTTCTCTAGCCGTCGTGAGGAGCTTCCATCGGTTTTCACCGGTGGAAAGCCCCAAATCAGTTATTTTCTTTGTTTTGCTCTTGTTTTTCAATAATACTTCTCCCCAGGTAAGGATTTCTATCTTTCAAGATTGTATCTTTGTTTGATAAAATCTTTTTTGGGTGAGTTTTGTTCCCAATTAATTTGGGTTTTGTTTATTCTCTCCTTGTGAGAGCTTGGTGTGTTTTTTGGTGTGTTTTGGTGTGATTCAATGTCCTGGACGTTAGATCTGCCAGATTTTCAAGGGATTGATTCAGTGGTAAAGGTTTATATGGGATTACAGTTACGATCGATAGCTCAAACGGGTTTTGACGAAGTTTTGATGAAGGCTATATGTGTATATATCAATTTCAACAAATCGCTTGATTGTGTCTTTATAAAGACTAGATTAATCAGCGATATGATCTGTTTTATGTTTGTTCGACTCGATTGTTCTTGTAGATGCTGTATGGCTTTCCATTATTGAATTAATTTCTTTTTTCAAAAAAAAAAACAAATATATAAGAGATGTGAGATTAACCTTATTTTATTTAATTCCTTGCGTGAAGTTAAACGACTGTGCAGCCTGCGTTTTAAAACACGAAAGCAGCATACACCCATCATCGTCGTCATCATCATCATCATCATTACTATTACTAAAACAAAGCCCACCTTACATCAGCACTGCCACATGTCACCTTCTCTTTCAATTAGTGACGTCATCTTCCACTAATTATTTGACCAATTAACTTATTTTCTTTTCCTCATTAATTATAGTCTCATTAATTAGGGCTTTTATTAATTTTCATATTATTTTGTTCTTATAAATGCTTATCAGTTATTTTATTTTAAATTCAAAAAAATATCATAATTACGGACATTAAAAAATTTTCAAGTTTAACTTTCAATTTTTTATTTAAAATTGTAATCATACTTATACAAATAAATATATGATATATAAATTTAAAATATACTCCATCCACTTCATTTAAAACTTATATTTTATAAAATTTTCAAAGTCAAACTAACTCACTTTTAACTTATAATATACAAATATAATCCCATTATAAAAAGTATATAATAAATATCATTAAAACTTATATTTGATTTATCTATCATATTTTATTTTAACATTTGTAAAATTGTGGATTTATATTGTATAGTTTGTAGACAAACTTTGAACACTGACTCTTCAATATATTATGTCCATCCTTTTTGTGAAAAATATGGAGTAATACGAATAGGAAAAGAGACAAACTTCCAGGAACTAATATAATATATTTTGTACTCATAAAACAAATAGAATAGTATACATTTTAAGTAAAATGATTTTTTAAATATTTAATAAACGTGTTTTAGTTAATAATTTTTTATTGATGTATAAAATAAAATTTTCAATTAATACCATTGAATGATAACTTAATAATCAATCTCAGTAAAGTAATAATTAAAATTCGGACCGAATGTATATTTTTGAATGAAATTAAATTAAATTAATTTATGTTCAATTTATATAATAAATTGCGTTGTCTCCGATTATAATATAATAAACATCACATCATTATCCTTTATATGTGTTGTTTTCTCATTTTTTGAATATTTAATATTATATATGTGTTTAACACCATTATTCAATGGTGTTATTTATACCCCAATGTATATTCATGGATGAAATAAAAATAATATTTTTTCAATTTTTATAACAAATTGTATTATTAACGATTATATATAATTATATGTGCTTTGTTTAGAAAGATTATAATAATTTGTCAATTTTTAATTTTAATATAGTGTTAATATCATTTCTATATTTCAAATTAATAAGAGTATTAATTTCATCAATAAGAAGACATAATCAATAAAAATAATATCAATTAATTAAATAATAATATGTAATTTATTTTAAGTGATTACATTAATATTTTTATTTTTAAAATATATAATAATATTTTTATTAAAACCGTGCATATGCACGGGAGTAATCTAGTATAAACATAACAGAGTTTTACTGCAGGGGCGTACATATAATACACACAAACGTCTTGTCGTTCACTTCTTCCCTTTCTCCTCCGATGCAGGGATGCTCCATCCATTAGCATACTAATCATCGCCAAATCACTGTTTCTTGTGTTGATTCTGGACATGGGAATGGAACAGCAAACGTACATATCCCAGGTGAGTATAATTCATAGTAGTCTTCTTATCAATATCGCTTGCCATTCACTTACGTTTATTTGTGTAAGGACAATATCAATGATATGAATGATGGAGATATTATTATCGTTATTACTTCACGATTATATCATGCCACATGTTTGATGAAAATCTTTTTAGAATATACTTTAATTTTGTTTAGGAAATGAGCAGGAATATTGAAGATTGTCAAATTTTGGAAGATTCACCTACAGAGGATTCATTGTCTGCTAATTTACAAAATACCTGTACTTTGGATATAGAGAATGGTACACGAGCATCTGTTATGCCTCATGAAGGTATGTTATTTCAATCACACGAGGAAGCATACAATTACTATAACAACTTTGGTTTGACGCATGAATTTGCAGTACGTAAATATTCTATGTACAAGTCTAGAAAGGATGAAGTTATTGTGAGAAGAACATTTGTATGTAATAGAGAAGGTTTCAAAAAAAACAAGAGGCTATAAATGAGGAGATTTGCTAAAAATATGATTTTAATCGCAAGTGCACGATCCCGTTTTAGTAATATAAGATTCGATCCACAAAAACTAAATTTATTTTCACGAAAACTTAATTTCTAATTTAATCAAATTAGACCAAAAGATTTTGATTAGAATTTGGATTAATCTATATTGATGATTAAAATAAAAACATAATACTAATAATTATTAAGCTAAAATTAACAAACAACTAATAAGTTAACAACTATCGTTAATTAATTAACTAATAAATAAAAGTAAAAAGAAAACTAAATATAAAAATAAACAAACAGAAAGCGGCAGGAACAATATAGTGATATCAAACAGTGCACATGAATACGAAAGTGTTACTCGCTGTCGTCGCGCGCCTTGACCAGCATCAACCAAAACTAAACAAAGAAAAGCTACCTACTGGAATTTATGGAAGTGCCCGGAATAGCTTAAATCTTGTCGGAAAATTAAGTCATTCCAACTATAACAAATAAAGGCCCACTAATTGCTAAACCAAATTTAACACTAAATTCTACACTAAATAGCCCCTAAACTACCCATTTTTGACCAAAACAAACTCTTAAATCAAACCATATCAACTCCAAACTACACCAAATTTCAAATCTAGCCTAAACATAATATTTCCAACACAAACCCACTAACCTCAATTCAAAATCATAAACTAAAATTTACACGAAAAAGCCCCTAAAACTACCAAAACCAAGAACAAGAACAACATCAAATCAAGCTAAACCAATTCCAAATCAAACAAAACTTCAAAACTAGCTTATCTACCAAGTATCTAACAAAACCCCATCAAACTACAAACCAAAATCAAAAAAACAAAAATACTAAACCATTAAACCCACTAGTAATATTGAGAATTAAAAGGGGCTCAATCTAAATATCAAAAATTTAAGCTTAAAAACAACTAATAAAGGCTCTTTCAACCCACAACCTAATGAGGAAAGGATCCGGGCCCATGAAGAGGAAATCGCGCGGTTAAAAAGAGACCAGGCAAGGATGCAACCCCCAGAATCTAGGGATGAAATCCCTCGTCAAACCGTGATGAATCAAATTCACTTGTTACCAGCAGGCGATCCTGATAATCCGGTTCCCCCTTTTACGCAAGAAATCATGGGTGCAAGGATTTCCCGAAAATTCAAGCTCCCAACCATCAAAGCTTATGATGGTACGGGTGATCCCGCTAATCATGTTCGGACCTTCATGAACGCTCTGCTACTCCAGCCCGTCACCGAAGCAATCAAGTGCCGCGCTTTTCCTCAAACCTTAAGTGGAATGGCTCAACACTGGTATAGTCGTCTCCCCCCCAATTCTATCTCCTGTTTCGCTGACTTGAGCAGGGCCTTCATAGGGCAATTTGTTGGAAGCAAAGCACATGCCAAGAGCTCCGCCTCACTGATGAATTTGCATCAAGGTAAGAATGAAACACTGCGGGAGTATATGAATCGTTTTACCAAGGAAGCCTTGAAGGTCCCAGATCTAGACCAGAAGGTAGCCATGATTGCACTCCAACAAGGCACCACAGATGACAATTTTCGCCGATCTCTAGCCAAGAGGGCTCCGGACAATATGAACGATTTACAAGAAAGAGCCGGGAAGTATATAAAGGCGGAGGAAAGTTTGAGAAAATCCCAGAACAATCAGGGACCGAATACTAACTTCAGGAAACGTGGGAATGACACGGAGTATAACGCTGAGAATAAGTATTCCCGGAAGGAAGATGAGGAAAAATCGCCTGCCAAAAAGAAGGTGGGGCCAAGGTTTACTGAGTATGCCAGGCTTAACGCCCCGAGGAGTCAAATCCTGTTGGAAATTGAGAAGGATGAAAGTGTTAGATGGCCGAAGCCTATAAGGACCGATCCGGAGAAACGTAACAAAGATTTATATTGTCGATTCCACAAAGACACAGGACATAAGACCGATGATTGCCGGCAGCTGAAGGATGAGATTGAGTTCTTGATCCGAAGAGGAAAGTTATCCAAATTTACCAAAGACGGAGACAAGAATCATCGAGACAATGATAATCGTGGAAGAGACAACGATGACAAGAGAACTCAGCCTCGAGGGCCTGTTATTAATGTGATCTCCGGAGGGCCTACAGCCGCTGGTACTTCCAGTAACTCGAGGAAGGCTTATGCAAGGGAAGTAATGAGTATAGTTGGAGAACCCCCGAAGCGGGCAAAAATTGACTATGCAATGGCATTCGATAACGTCGACCTTGAGAAGGTAAAATTCCCCCATGATGACCCCTTAGTAATTACACCAGTGATTGGAAACTCGTCCGTAAAAAGAGTGCTCATTGATAATGGAGCCTCGGTGGATATCTTGTTCTATGATGCCTATGAAAAGATGGGATACTCCGATAATCAACTAACACCCTCGGATATGCCTATATATGGCTTCAACAACGTGGAAACCAAGATTGAAGGCATGATCCAACTCCCTGTAACTATGGGTACCGAACCTAGACAAGCCACATGCATGATAAATTTCTTGGTTGTTAAAGCTTCGTCGACCTATAATGCCATCCTTGGAAGGACCGGGATACACGCTTTTAAAGCAATCCCCTCCACTTACCACATGAAGATCAAATTCCCGACTAGGAACGGAATTGGAGAAGAATTAGGAGATCAGAAAATGGCCCGAAGCTGTTATATTGGGGCATTAAGATCTGGAGGAGCCGGGGGGCAAGTATTACCTATAGAGGACCTTGATGTCCGAGAAGAGGAAGAAAGGAGAGGCAAGCCTGCCGAAGATTTGGTTCCTATCCAATTGTATACAGAAGAACCTGAAAAGGTCACCTATGTTGGAGCATTACTCCAGGAAGATTTGAAACAAGAGTTTGTGAGGTTCTTAAGGAACAACCGTGATGTTTTTGCTTGGACAGCGGCTGATATGCCAGGTATCGACCCCTCATTCATAACACATAAGTTGAATGTAAACTCCGAGAGGAAGCCTATTAAACAGAAGAAAAGGAACTTCGCCCCTGAAAG
This sequence comes from Daucus carota subsp. sativus, assembly GCF_001625215.2. Taxonomy (NCBI): domain Eukaryota; kingdom Viridiplantae; phylum Streptophyta; class Magnoliopsida; order Apiales; family Apiaceae; genus Daucus; species Daucus carota. The sequence goes on from NC_030387.2 coordinate 12,756,458, forward strand.
GCAAGAAGCCATTAAACAGGAGGTCGATAAGTTGTTGGAAGCAGGTTTTATCGAAGAGATACAATTTCCAGAATGGTTGGCGAACCCTGTTATGGTCAAGAAGGCCAATGGAAAGTGGAGGATGTGTGTAGACTTCACTGATCTGAATGATGCTTGTCCCAAGGATTGTTTCCCTCTTCCAAGGATAGACACGCTAATAGATGCCACCGCTGGACATGAGATGCTGAGCTTCATGGATGGCTTCAGCGGATATAATCAGATCCGGATGGACAAGGACGATGTACCCAAGGTATCGTTTATCACTGACTTTGGTGTATTTTGTTATTTGGTTATGGCCTTTGGACTTAAGAATGCAGGAGCAACGTATCAACGCCTTGCAAACAAGATGTTTAAACATCTGATTGGAAAGACTATGGAGGTATACGTAGACGATATGTTGGTGAAGAGCTTGAACAAAGCGGATCACCTTGAACACCTTAGAGAGGCCTTTGAAGTCCTGAGGACGCATAAGATGATGTTAAACCCAGCTAAGTGTGCCTTTGGGGTCGGTTCTGGGAAGTTCCTGGGTTTAATGGTCTCAAAGCGTGGTATTGAAGCCAACCCCGACAAGATAAAAGCTATCCTAGATATGGAACCCCCAAAGAGTGTAAGGGACGTTCAGAAACTGACAGGAAGAATTGCAGCTTTGGGAAGGTTTGTATCCAAGTCAGGAGACAAATGCTTGCCTTTCTTCAAAGCATTAAAGAAGGTTAAGAACTTTGAGTGGACGGATGAGAGCCAAGTGGCCTTCGAACATCTAAAGAAATATATGGCAGAACCACCACTCTTATCGAAACCCGTGGAGGGCGAAACCCTATATGTATACTTAGCTGTCTCGGAACAAGCGCTAAGTGCCGTCTTGGTTCGGGAGGAATCCAAAGTCCAGAAACCAGTATACTATGTGAGCAAGGTTCTGCATGGAGCGGAGCTCAATTACTCAGTGATCGAAAAGTTTGCTTTGGCCATGATTACGGCCTCGAGGAAGTTGAGACCTTACTTTCAGTCTCATAAGATAGAAGTCCTGACAGACCAACCTCTCCGGAATGTTATACACAGCCCTAAGGCTAGTGGAAGATTGATCAAGTGGGCCATTGAGCTTGGAGAATTTGATATCCGATACAAACCTCGAACGGCGATTAAAGCTCAGGCCTTAGCTGACTTCCTAGTTGAATGCACCATTAGCAACCAGGAAGTCGGGGGCAAGGAGACAAGGTAGAAGAACCTACTAAGGAAGAAAAACCTAAAGAATATTGGCTACTATTTTTTGACGGAGCTTCAAAAACAAAAGGTAGTGGTGCGGGACTTGTGCTCCAAAGCCCTGATGGCTTTACTGTGGAATATGCTATTAAGCTAGACTTTCCAACCACCAATAATGAGGCAGAGTATGAGGCATTGATAGCTGGGCTTGGCCTAGCCAGAACCTTGAGGGTAAAGAATTTGAAGGTCTGTGGTGACTCAAAGCTCGTAGTCTTCCAAGTGAATGGTGAGTTTGAAGCCCGTGAGGAGACTATGCTAAAATATCTAAGGATTGTAAAGACCCAGATGGCACTATTCGAAGAATGCTTGGTAGAGTATGTGCCAAGGGAGGAGAACACCAAGGCTGATGCCCTGTCACAATTTGCATCTTCCGACGATGAGGTATGCTCAGGAAGCGTTTACTATCAGGTTTTGAGAACCCCGAGTATCGAAGCAAAGTTAGTTGCCCCCATTGACACAGGGGCCACTTGGATGGATGAAATTAAGTTGTATTTACGAAGCGGACATCTGCCACCTAATGCTGATGAAGCACGAAAGTTACAGGTAAGGGCACTTAAATATGTACTCATTGAGGGAATCTTATATAGAAAATCGTTTGTGATCCCTTACTTGAGATGTCTGAGGCCTGATGAGGCTCAAGAAGCCCTGAGGGAGGTACATGAAGGTGTATGTGGCCAACACCTTGGAGGAAGGGCTTTGGCTCATAAAGTCACTCGTCTTGGATTTTATTGGCCTGATATGCTGAAACATGCTCAGGATTACGTGAAGAAGTGTGACCGCTGCCAAAGGTTCGCACCTGTTGTACGACAGCCACCTGAGATGCTGACATCTATCAATACTCCTATCCCCTTCGCAATGTGGGGGATGGACATTCTTGGACCGTTTCCACTTGCTAGCGCGCAGAGAAAGTTTCTATTGGTTGCGATTGATTATTTCACCAAATGGATTGAAGCCAAGCCGTTGGCCAAGATAACCACCAAGCAAGTTGCTCAATTCGTGTGGGAGAACATTATCTGCAGGTATGGAATACCTCGAGTCATGGTTACCGACAATGGGACTCAGTTCAATAATGCTGAGTTTAGAGGATATTGTGAGGATTACTCGATTGAGTTACGCTTCACTTCAGTTGCCCATCCTCAAGCTAATGGACAAGCTGAGGTGGCCAATAGGATAATTCTTGATGGACTGAAGAAAAGAGTTGAGAAGGCCCAGGGATCGTGGGCCGATGAGATACTCCCCATACTATGGGCGTATCGAACAACTTGCAAGGTTTCAACTGGGGCAACCCCCTTTCAGCTAGCTTATGGAGCTGAGGCAGTCGTGCCCCTTGAAATCACTCACACCTCCTCAAGGGTACAGCAGTATGAGCCAGAAGCCAACGAGGAAGGTATGAGACTTGCACTTGATATGATTGATGAGATTCGTGACGAAGCTCATGCTAAGATTGTGGAAAACCAGAAACGAGCTTCCTATTACTATAACCTACGGGTTAAGGAGCGGTATTTCAGGAAAGGAGATCTGGTACTTAGAAAAATTGAGGCTTCAGGGGTAGGTCCCAAAGGCAAGATGGCTCCAAATTGGGAAGGCCCCTACCAGGTTAAGACTGTCACAGGCCATGGCTCATACAAGCTTCAAACCTTGGAAGGAGTTGAAGTCCCTAGAAGTTGGCATGCGACCAACTTAAAGATATATTATATTTAATGTCTGCTCTGTGATAACAGAAGTTAATAGTTATCATGAAAATAAGGTCATGTTGACCACTGCCATGTAGTTGGTTTCCATAGATAGTTATTTCTTTTACTATAATAATAAAGTCCTGAGGATTATCTAGCTTGTTTATCCAAGTCACTCTTACTTTATACTTGAGTTTGGTTCGATGGAGAGTTCACAAATTCTGATCAAATTTTACATGTTTAAAATCCTAAGTTTGGATTCAAAATAGTCAGTTTCAGAGTTTGAAAATTCTAAGTAAGAATTACTCTGATTCACAAATGAAAATCCCGAGGATTACCCTGGAATTTGGATTAACTAAAATCCTACGAAAAATATTCTAAGTACAGAATGCTAAAGAAACGAATTGCAGAACGCGAAACAAAAGATAACTTAGATTAATATATAAGTTAAAACCCCGAAGGGCATAATTATCCGAATAATTAGATAATTACAAAAAATGAGCCACGCAGGGCATAAAATTAACTAAGGCAGACCGTCGTCGAAGACGTCATCCCCTTCTTTGGCGTCCGCCACCTTTTCTGGAACCTCCCCCACGTCCTCGGGTTCCTTCGTCGCGTCCCCGGCCAATGGGGAGTGAACTTCATCCTGGGGGACTCCATCCTGGGAGTCGACAGGGTGAGAATCCCCGAGCGCCTCCTCCTCGAGGTCGATCGGAGAAGCAGGAGTCTTCCCCGGGATAGGAGGGACGGGGAACTTCTCTAGTGAAACCCCTTCTATCTTGGAGCTTAACTCCGCGATAATCGACTCCCAACACAGAGTGAAAGTCTCCGGGAAGCTGGCATCATACTCCGCCGCCAAAAGGTCGTCAAATTCCTTGGACTTTTTGTAGTCCTCGATCGCCTCCGCGCGTGTCCGTGCGAGCTCCGCCTCCAAGGTCCGAACTTTCTCTTGTTCGGCCACTAACTCGGCCTCCACCTTTCTGAACTGCTCGAAGTTGGCGGTGGAGGAGGCGAAGTAGCGGTCGCGGTCGCGTTCCGCGATTGCTTTCTCAGCTCTCACCGCCTTCAAATTATGAACGGCGGCTTGCAGGTACGTATTAACCTGCACAGTAAGGGGAACTGTTAAAATAGAAATCTTAAGTTCAAAGATAGTAAATTACTAAGTTGAAAAACTTACCGAGGCTACGGCCTGGGCCCCCAACATCTCGATCTGCAGATCGTCCGAGGACTCGACCACATGGGCCCTGTCCCGCGGAGTGACCACATTTTTGGACCACTCTGTGGCGGCCCGAGAATCACCGACCACAGTGTCCTTGTTCAGAAGGCCCCACTGGACCACGTAAGGACTTGAATCCTCATCAATGGCAGTAGGCCTTGGGCTTAAGAAAGCCGGAACTTCCTCCACGGCCCCAGGAACTCCATCCTTCCTGGCCCGCTTGGAGCGGGGAATCACTGTCGCAACGGCCTTTTCTGCGGCCGCCTCCCGTTTCTTAAAAATGCTCCCTAAAGCGGCTTGGGCTGCAAATAAAAAACACACAAAGAGTTAGAAGCCCATTTTGTAAGGATGAGAGAAATACACAAGTAAACTGGGCATACCCTCAGGGCCCAAATCGCTAAGCCCATGCAATTGGAGGGAGGCCTCCGAGATAAGCAACGAACAATGGTGGAGGTTGTCCCCCGTCAAAACCCTAATTGCAGCCTCTTCCTCGACCCCCAACTTAAGGGACCGCATCGTTCCGTCCTCGGCCCGGCTGAAGTCCGAGTAAAAGTAGTCGGCCCAATTGGCCCCTTCCATGTATAAATAAAACCATTGTTTTTTCCAATTCGGGAGAGAATCAGGGGCCGAGTCAGAAACAAAGATGCTGCGGCCCAAAGTCCGGTATTGGATTTTGACCCAGCCTTCGTCATTTGGGGCGTTCACAAACTTAAAAAGATATCTAAATACAGCCACGTTGGGCTCTAAATTATGCTTCTTGCACTGGACCAAAAAACAATTTATGAACCTCCAGCCATTGGGCTGGAGTTGGGTTGGACACACCCGGGCTTCAGCTAAAAGTCTATAAACAAACATGGGGGGAGGCAATCTGAACCCAGCATAAAAGGTCTCTTTATAAATCCTAATTGCCCCGGGCTTTGGGTAGCAAGCCCGGTCATTTGGGCCCGGAAGTTCGGCCCTATAAGGGTGTTCAATCCCAAAGAGTTTGCTCATAACATCGATATCTTTCTGGGTAAGCTTAGAAGGGTAGTTGTAAGCATCTAAGTGGAGCAAGTTGGGGAACGCTTGGCCAAACTCACTTAATAAATCTCTAAGCGAAAATACACTTGCATGAACAAGAGATTTTTTACCTCGGTTTGCGCGCGAGCGGGGGGCCTGAGGCTCAGAAAGTTGAGATTGCTGGGATGATGAGGAATCCGCCATTGATGTTCTTCGTAAGAAGGTTTGAAACCCAGAAAGTGAATGAAAGAGATGAAGATTCGTCGGAAGCTGGAAAAGCGCTTGAAGGTCGCCCGGATTCTGCAAAAATCTTGAAGATCGCCGGAAAAATCGCCTTGAAAATCGCCGAGAAACTAGAGAAAACTAAAAAGCTAGAGAGTGTTTGAAAGTGTTTAAGCTCTTGAACTTGTGAAGTGTTTTGAGTGAAATGAGAAATGAACTCTCAGTCACTCAATTTTATAGAAACCCACAGCCGGTTCCCCTACCGGTAAACCCTAAAATGAACTGGCCACAGCCCGTAAAATGGGCCTTGGGCCGGTCATCCAGCCATGTCAGAGGCGGGAAGCCCATAAATTTAAAAAATTGAATCCCTTCTAGAAGGATCTCAAGAATTCTGGGGGACACTTGGAAAATTAAAAGAAAAATGAACTATATAGGCCTGACAAGTATAGGCTATGGCCCACAACCTATAACGGTAATATGCACCTAAGACAGTTATAGGGATGTATATTACCCATAAATATGCCTCCTTGGCGGGTGTACTCACGCCAAGGGAGCAATTACAGATCAAGCCTGTGAAGGCCATAAAGACAGCCACGCCCAGGGAGCATATTTCCTAGGCGTGGTACAATAATATGCCTCCTTGGCGGGTGTACTCACGCCAAGGGAGGAATTACAGATCAAGCCTGTGAAGGCCTTAAAGACAGCCACGACCAGGGAGCATATTTCCTAGGCGTGGTACAACAATATGCCTCCTTGGCGGGTGTACTCACGCCAAGGGAGCAATTACAGATCAAGCCTGGAAGGCCTTAAAGACAGCCACGCCCAGGGAGCATATTTCCTAGGCGTGGTACAACATTGTGTCTCCTTGGCGGCTGCACCCACGCCAAGGAAGCATAACAAATGAAGCCTGATGATGGCATTAAAGTCAACCACGCCCAGGAGGCATCTCTCCTAGGCAAGGTATGGAATTATGTCTCCTTGGCGTGCATACCCACGCCAAAGAAGCATGTCACAGGGGAAGCTATGTCAATCACGCCCAGGAGACATAACTCCTAGGCGTTGCATGCTAAAATGCCTCCTTGGCGGGGGTACCCACGCCAAGGAGGCATAACAACCGACACATCAACCAACCACGCCCAGGAGACATAACTCCTAGGCGTGGCAAGCTAAAGTGCCTCCTTGGCGGGGGTACCCACGCCAAGGAAGCATCTCAGGGAGAGGGATGAATTTCTATTAAAGAATTATTTAATTCTTAAAAGAAATATCCCAAAAATTCCAAAAATAGGGAAAAATGCAAGGAAAATCATAAAATTGAAATTTTAATTTCAAATATATTTTGAAAATTATTTAAAGGCTCGAAAAATTCTAGAAAATTGGAATTTAATCATAAAAATTCCAATTAATTTGAATTTAGCCCTGAAAAAATACGGAAATGCTCGAAAGCACCATTACAAGCATATATCTGAAAAGGATACTTGTTGTACAAACAAAAAGGACTCGCATCTTCTGATATTCCAACAAAATATGAAATGCAATCCCGAAGGATACGAAACAGAGCTATCTTTACTATACAGTCAATTCAGATTATCTCTCGAATTATCTCAAAGTAGTCAAGATCGGTGGGATCCTTGCGCTATTTAAGGAACTTCAGACCTTGGGTGATAAGAATTGACAGAAGTTAGCTTTCTCGCGTAATGAATGAAGCTCGGAAAGCCGATAAGGTCTCAGCAACTTTTGAAAAGTTTCTACGAAACTTGTCGAAAGTTGGGGGCAAATGATATGGGTCGGAAATAATATTTGATTATTATTGGATATTAAAAGCCCAAGAATACTAAAGTCCAGTTAAATAGGGCCTGAGATATTAATTTCGTAATTAATTAATAAAGGCCCAGTTAGAGGTCCAGTTACAAGTCTAAATTCTACAATACGTCTGATTCTGGAGTTCGAATAAATATCAACAACGGAAGGATAAGAGTTCTATCTTATCTCTTGCCTCGAGGCATACTTCGATAAGAAGTCTGATACACGGAATCATACTTCCATCCGACTTCTGACTCCGAAGTGCCTATATAAAGGGCTCTACCCCTCATAACTAGAACTACGTTTTGGACTTGATTCTTCTCCACGCAGAAGATACGTAGGCATCTCGCATCGAGACCAGTCCAAAGCACGAATCGCTCACCCCCGTTTTTAGATCTATAACAATATATATGAAAAGTGTTTACAATATTTGAGAGATTACAAGTTGAAAGAGAAAGCTATTCTAGATGTGAAAGATGATAAAGGAGGCTACTAACAACTAGGTAAAAACTAGGGTAAACTAAGTTAGACTAAGTTGGACTAAGTTGGAGCCTAATGAGAGAAGAGGTTGTTTATATAGGCCAAGATTAGGGTTTTAGGGGTAGAAGGGTCTTTGTGTCTTGATTTTCTTTTCCTTCTTTCTTCTTCTTCTTTTTCTTTTCTTTTTCTTCCTCTTTTTTCCCTTCTTCAACCTTTTTGTTCCTTTTTCTCTTGAATTCTTGATTTCTCTAAAAATTCCTGAAAACAAAACAATTAACTAATAAAAATAGGAAAACAAACAATAAATAGGTATCTAAATGATGCAAAAATATCGACTTATCAAACTTCTCCATACCTAAATTTTGCTCGTCCTCGAGTAAAAATCAAAAGAAAAGAAAATAAACTAAGAAAACTTAATGCAAGTCCTAGGCTCCTTTTCGTAGGCGTGACGGCTGATTTTAGGTTCACCAACCCGTTAAACTCGTAGACGATCTCTACAAGAGGAGTGTTGTCTCCTAAGGGTTTACAGAAGATATACCCATAAAATCTGTGAGACATTCTCGCAAGCGTCCTACTCGACTCGACTCTACTTTCGTTGGTGTTAAGAAAAAGTGTTTTCTTAAGGAAAATACGACTCAAAGACTCTTCTACTAATAATCAAGGTACAATTGCCTCTAATCTACTTGAATCGACACAAAAATTTACTAGAAATCCAAGGTGTGTAATGAATTTAAGGCCTTTGATAGATCCTAATCGTCTAAGAACATTTTCACTTTTTCAACCAATTTTGAACTGACCCAATCCCTATCGAAACAAATATCTAGCCAAACTTCACAAACTTTTATTTTTCCTTCTTCTTTTTTTTTTTTATCTTTTTTTTGCATTGACTTTATTTTGTCCGTTTTCTTAGGCAAACAATGTTACCCATGTAGCGAGCTTTAGGTCAGTGACTCCCAAACTAAACGGTCTTAGGGCACTAGGTTTTAAAATCCCCCTACAGACTTAATTGCTCGAGTAACAAAGGCCACAAAACGAGACTAGCCAATCTACTTTTGCCCATTTATCTAAAGATTTTATCTATAAAGAACAATGGGTATTGAAGTAGTTTATTTCTATTTTTTTCATTTCTTTTCTACTTTTTTCTATTCGCAAAGGTTCGATTCGACATTGTTTCAACATGTGGGTTCTCTCTCAGGTATCGAATAACATCACTAAACAATCTCTCCATCAAAGATCTTGTGCAAATGTGTGTGCCATCTTGGAATTTAAAGTACAAATCGGTCGATACAAGTTTCAAAAAGACAACCTTACTCAACTACGTTCAAATTATCTAAAAGACACTACATATATATACCTTTGTGAAAACATGCTAACACCAACTACTCCTAAAGTTCAAGTGAGGGAAAAACAACTTAGCTAAAACATCTCTATTTTTGGATTTTTTTCTAATTTTTTTCATTTTTTAGGGTTTTCATTTTTTAGAATTACACTAAAGCCCTTCTTTCTTCTTCTTCCTTTTCTTTTCTTTTTATTCCTCGTTTTTCCCTTCTTCAACCTTTTTGTTCCTTTTTCTCTTGAATTCTTGATTTCTCTAAAAATTCATGAAAACAAAACAATTAACTAATAAAAATACGAAAACAAGCAATAAATAGGTATCTAAATGATGCAAAAATATCGACTTATCAGAGGACAACATAAAACGGCGTCGAGAAACTAGATGCGGTTGCAAAGCTTCAATGGAAATTATCCTAAATAAGTTAGGAACATGGGAAATGAAAAAATTTAATAATATCCATTTTCATGACCTGCTCAGGAGTCCAAATAAAAAAAGAAAATTACGATCGCACAACAAGTCTCATAAAGATGCAACTTGTCAGAAATTAATTGATAAATTTAGCAGTTGTGGAGTTGGGCTAGCTAAAATATCACGCATTATAAATAGTGCAAGTGGTAGTGCTACAGATGTGGTGACACCCCGACAATGTTCTGAATATCTAAGAATCAAGAAAAAGAATAACATTGGCAAGGAGTGTATGGCTGTTGTACAGAGTTTTTTAGAAAGAAAGGCAAGAGATTCTGAATTTTACTATGTCATTCAACTTGACGAAGAACGCGGCTGCAGAAGTATTTTCTGGTGTGATGCTAGAGCGAGAAAATCTTATAAAAAGTTTTCTGATGTAATAGTATTTGATGTTACGTACAAGACAAACAACTTTTCGATGCCTTTTGCACCTTTCACGGGTGTGAACCACCATAGACAGTCTATCTTATTTAGTTGTGCTTTAGTTTCTGATGAGCGAGAGGAAACATTTGTTTGGTTATTTAGACAGTGGCTGAATTGTATGTGGAATGAATCTCCCAGGGCAATTATAACTGACCAAGACCTTGCAATTGATAATGCTATTAAAAAAGTTTTTCCACATACGCATCATCGATATTGTCAATGGCATCTTGGACTTCATGAGTACTGCGAGCACCTACGTTCATTGCAATGTGATCACCCAACATTCAATGAAGATTACAATATGTGGGCTAAATAATGTAGAGCTATTGAGGAATCTGAAGAATGTTGGAGAGTATTGTGTGAGAAATACAAGCCACATTACAACCACCCCTGATTTGACAGATATGCATAGCTTGGAGGCTCATGCTGGAAAAGTTTATTCTCGAAATATATTCAAATTATTTCAAAATGAGTTTATGCAGATTTTGCATTGCCAGCATATGAAAAGAGTAGTTGCAGGTGCCGAGATGGTGTATGCCGTAACTTTCAAGGATCATAATAGGCCACAGACTGTTAAGGTAAATATTTCCACTCAGCTCTGCAAGTGTTCTTGTGCTAAATTTGAAACATCGGGTATTCTGTGCAGACACATACTCTATATCATGAAGCAAAAATTAAGATCAAAGATCATACCTGCTGAATATATTTTGTCAAGATGGACTTTAAATGTGAGGCATACAACTAGTTCAACTATCGGTGGGAACAATGAGGGTGCACCTAGTTTGAATTTAGATTGTAACACCACAGAGGTAACATCTCTTGAAGCTTGGACATTGCGAGGTGATTTTAACAAACACTATGAGAAGATAATTACTCGTAGAGACCTCTATGAAGCAATGGAAGAGGAAATAAAGACGTGGTGGAAAAAAGTTGAAGAGATTGAAAATAAGCAAGTGCCACCATCGGTGTCTGCAAATGTAGATGATTTTTCAGAGGCAAATATAGCTGATAAAAGCTCTCAAGGGATAATGTTAAATTTCACCATCAGCGATCCTAGCAAATGCAAGACGAAAGGTAGACCGCGGAATGCATCACGAATCCCTACTGGAATGCAACAATCTCAAGATTTGAAGCAGAAAAGACTTTGTGGAAATTGTGGTCAGAAGGGGCACTACAAGAGTACATGTAAAAGTAGTAGTAAACCGTGATTTATATAAAGTACTATGTTTCCCTGTTTAATTGCAGAAGTTCTTCTCAACTTTGATTTGGTTTCAGATTTTTATTAAAATTAAGTTAAATAGATTTCCCCAACTTGAATGCTGGTAAGTGGTAGCAGTGCTTATAGTCCGAGCAACTTTGTTATTGCAGGATTCTTGAATGCTACTACTAGGTCAGTAAGAAATTTTTCTTATTTTCTTCCAATGATATTGTTTCACTGAAATCAAACAGTTAGTGTTCTTTGAATAAAAGGTATGCACCCTCCAACAGATATTCCATCACATACTGTCTTCAGTGAGAGAAAATGAACAATGATCAATGCATGTCATCTGATTCTGCCACTACACCATAGATTGGATATCGCAACGAGATTTCAAAAAATTAAGAGTGATTGACACTTTGCGCCTCTTAGGTTTAGGCGCTTTTTCGATTTGGTCTCAAACAATTTTTTTTGGCAGTATGCACCCTAAAGTTTAAAAAGCGCTTCGCTTTGCACCCCTTTGACCATTCTCTGTTTAATTGACCGTTAAAGTTAACAGATGTGGGGTTTACACTTTGCACCCCATATTTTGCACTTTGCAACCTACATCTGTTAAATTATTTCGTGAGTATTTTGCACCCCACTCTTATTGAGATCCCTTTGTCCGCAGCAACTCCACTAACGACAACAGCCCCAACTGCAGCAACAGTTATTCCTGCAGCTGCCACAAGACTTGTTGCACCCACTTCTAATGATCCGAGAGCACCAGCACCACATGCACCTACTCCAGCAGCTGTGGCTGAACCGGTTGCTAAGACAACTGCAGCAAATTCCGCACCCTCTAATACCCAGAAAACAATTGAAGAGTAAACTAAAATTCCCAGATACCTCTCTCTCTAGTCTATGGTTTTAACTTCATCAGTCACTTTTACAGGTGCTGACAAGATATTGGCATCTGATAGAATCTTAATTGCCTCACCAACAGATTGGTCTGCTTGAATTTCAATCACTAAAAAAAAGAATGTAAACTCACAAAATCAAATAATTCCGATATCTATGCGCAGAGGCAGACCAAGTTTTGTAGTTTAAGGCCAACTCCAACCATAGATCTAAATTTGGATCACCAAATGATCCAAATTTAGGGTGGAATCCAAATCTCATTCCAACCATGTGATTCAAATATTGATCCAAATTCATTCATCTTTAAAATATTCATATACTTTGATTTTAAATATTTTAAAAAATGATTAACTAATTTCATCATTAATTATAATAATACAATCAACGACCAGACAAAGATAAAATATTACAAAATAATTCTAAAAAGATAAAATAGTACATAAAATTAATTGAAAACATTAAATTATTACATTAAAATACTAATTCTCGAAATTTTTAAATTCTTCCCGCAAGGGTCGCGCTCAAGAGAGAACCACCTCTTAAAATAGAACCATAGAACCACTAGGGTTCTGCTGCAGAACCCTAAATTTTAAATAGATTTTTAGTATCTAAATCTAAATACATGTTTTTTTCATGTTTTTTCATCGTTGTGTGTGTTCAAAAATAATTTAAAAATATAATTCATAGATATTGACATTTTTTTTGTGAAGTTCTGCTGCAGAACCCCAATTAATACTTAAGTTCTGCTGCAGAACCCTTACCTAATAAGGTAAGGGTTCTATGGTTCTCTCTCTAATGGTTCTCTCTGGAACATGACCCCTTCCCGCAAATGCTCAATTAGTGCATTTTGAAGTTTAAGATGGACATCATTATCTTTGATCTTTCAGTAGCGATTGATAAATTGTTGAAATTTTACGTATTTCGAAATTTTATGTATTTTGAAATTTTAATTTATAATTAATCACCATTTTAATTATATTCAGATCTTAATTAATCTATCTTTAATAACATTAATAAAATTTTCAAATAATAAAAGTAATAATATTTTAATGTTAAAAAGATTTGAATCAGTGAATAGGAATGATTTAAATTTGGACCGCTACTATTAACTGATCCAAATTTGGATCACGTTTTAGTCCACGGTTGGAGTGGTTCGGGACAAAACAACCTCAAATTTGAATTTTTGGAGATGCCCAAGTGGACCCAAATAAATTTCACAATACAATCTCTAACAATTACATATCTAGCTTACAGTTCCAAAAAAGTCAAATATAAGGTTGGTCGCATCGGAATTCTATACATTCTGCTAAATTTATATCTTCCCTAATATTTTATAACTTCAGCAAAGTTGCATATAGGTCCTTCAATTGTCACCCTTTTCCTATTAGCCGATACAAAATACTCATGAAAAAAATTAACAGATGTGGGGTGCAAAGTGCAAAGTGTGGGGTGCAAAGTGTAAACCCGACATCTGTTAACTTTAACGGTCAATTAAACGGAGAGTGGTCAAATGGGTGCAAAGTGAAGCGCTTTCTAAACTTTAGAGTGCATACTGCCAAAAAAAATTGTTTGAGACCAAATCGAAAAAGCGCCTAAACATAAAGGGTGCGAAGTGTCAATCACTCAAAAATTAATCGAAAAACGTGCTATTCAGAGACGAGTTCATATAAATTGCAATGATTTCTAAAAGCATTGCAATTGAAGTAAAAGAAATTGAATAATGCAATGGTTTAGATAAACGTTGCAGTAGATTAGATTTTTGGGCCCAAAATTTAGGCGGGCTACTGAAATTTTGGAGCGGGCTTTCTAAAAAACGTTTCGCGGCTATATGTAATAAAACATACAAACAAAATAAAACAAGTCAAAGTAATAAAAATAGAAAGCTGAGTCGAGGAAAGAAAGAGAGAGCTCAGTGGAGAAAGCTGGGAGCTCGATCGAGGAGATTTGCGAAGAAGGAGAAGATTAAAGCTGGGAGGAGGTTAAAGCAAACAAAATCTACAGAGAATCAACATCCGAGGACGAAAAGCTCAGAGGGTACGCCCCAAATCTCTCTCCTTTAAACATATGATTTGTTAATTAGGGTTCATCTGGGTTTATTTTCGGGATTCGTTTTTGTTTATATATGATGTGTGCTAATTAAGATTTATTTGGGTCTCTTTTACATTTTACATGCAGTGTTAATTAGGGTTTATCTAGGTTAATTAAGTTTTGTGTTTTTGTTTTTTAATTAGGGTTTATCTGGGTTAATTATGTTCGTTTGGTTTAATTATGTAAGCTTCTGTTTTTTGATTGTTTGAGTTTTGTGTGTTTGATTTTAGATTATTAAAATGTATGACTGAAAATTGTATTTAAATGCCCTGTTTTCAGCTTGTGGTTTTCAAGAGTATGCCCTGTTTAAAATTAATGTATTTATATGATTTCCTTGTTTGTTATATTTCATTGTGTGTAGTATTGTCGAGATGATTTGGGTTCTGCGTCCTAGGTGTACTGATGAGTATCGTAAGGGGGTACAAGATTTTGTTTCAAATGGGTTTGCTAATTTTGGGGTTGGTGCTGAATTGAAGTGCCCGTGTCTAAATTGTGCTAATCGTTTTTGGCACTCGATAGATAATGTATATGATCATCTAGTACTTAAGGGCCCGTATCCAGAATTTGTCAATTGGATATATGAAATTTCAAAACCAAAGTACCGAAAAGTTAGTGATGATTGTGGTATGGGGTTTGGCTTAGGCGAGGACTTTGATGAGATGATCCGTAATAATGCCAAAACTGGAATGAATAGTGATGCCAAGAAATTTTATCATCTAATGGCGGAGGGAAAACAGCCTTTATATCCGGGGTCTATAAAATTTACTCGTTTAAGTTTTATAATCAAACTATACGGATTGAAGCGCACACATGGATTTAGCGAGTCTGCCTTTAGTGGTATTCTGGAATTAATAAAGGAGGCCTTCCCTGATGTAAATTTGCCTCCATCTTTTAACGAAGCTAAAAATATGATTAGGGAGTTGGGTCTTGATTACCAAAAGATACATGTATGTCCAATGACTGCATGCTATATTGGGCTGAAAATGAGAATGAAACTAACTGCAAAGTTTGCGGGGTTTCAAGATGGAAAACACCACAAACTGGTGGACCTAATTCCATTGAGAAAATCAAAGAAAGTACTCATAAAATCCTTGCAAAGGTAATGAGATACTTTCCCTTGAAACCAAGGATGCAACGCTTGTTTATATGCAAGGAATATTCAGAACTCATGGCATGGCATTCAGTGAAACGAACCAAAGACGGGAAACTTAGACATCCTGCCGATGCTGAGGGATGGCAGTCCATGGATGATAGATTTCCAAATTTTGCTGTAGAACCTCGAAATGTTAAGTTAGGTTTAGCTTCGGATGGATTTAATCCATATCGTACAATGGGTCTATCGCACAGCACTTGGCCAATTGTTCTGGTCAATTATAATCTGCCCCCATGGCTCATTATGAAACCAGAAAATTTGATTTTGTCAACGATAATTCCTGGACCTGCATCCCCTGGTGACGAGATAGATGTGTATATGCAGCCCCTGATTCCTGAGTTAAAAAAGTTGTGGGATGTAGGTACAGAAACCTATGATGCTTACCATGACAAAACATTCACGTTACGCGCGGGGCTCTTGTGGACGATTAGTGATTTTCCGGGGTACGCTGTTTTATCGGGTTGGAGCACAAAGGGTAAACTTGCTTGCCCTGTATGTCACTACTGCACGTCTTCATCCTACTTGAAGCATAGCCGTAAAGTGGTTTACATGAACCATAGGAAATTCCTCCCACCTGACCACAAACTTAGGTCTGATAAGAGGAGATTCAATGGTCAAGTGGAAACCAATCTTTGTCCACCACCATTAACTGGAAAGGACATTGAAGAACTGTTACATAACTATAAAAACAATTTTGGAAAGTTAAGGAAAAAGAAAAAGGCTACTGATTGTCCCTGGAAAAAGAAATCCATTTTCTTTGAATTACCATACTGGAGTGGTAATTTACTTAGACACAATATCGATGTCATGCACATTGAAAAAAACATTTGTGATAAAATAATAGGGACTTTGTTAAATATAGGTGGAAAGACGAAAGATCATCTAAACGCTCACCTAGATTTGCAAGAAATGGGCATTCGTAACAGCCTTCATCCCGTAAAATCAGATGATAACAAGCACTATGTAATCAATCCAGCTAGTTTCGATATGACTAAGAAAGAGAAGGAGAACTTCTGCTCAGTCTTGATGAATGCCAAACTACCATATGGATGTGCTTCTAATATCAGCCGTTGTGTGCACTTCGAAGAGAGAAAAATATTTGGATACAAAAGCCATGATGCACATTTTATTCTCCAGTATTTGCTACAATTTTCTGTTATAAAGACCTTAAAACCAGAGGTCGCAATACCATTGATAAGGCTGGGTGCATTCTTCAGGGGCATATGTGGGAAAGTAGTCGAGTTGGAGGATGTGCAGAAGTTGCAAGATGAAATTATCGAAATACTATGCCAACTTGAAACTATCTTCCCACCAGCATTCTTTGATATCATGGTTCACCTGCCGCTGCACTTGTGTAAAGAAATTCAAATTGGGGGGCCAGTGCACCTAAGGTGGATGTTCAGAATTGAACGATATTTAGCTAGATTAAAAGGTTATGTTCGAAACAGAAGCAAACCGGAAGGTTGCATGGCTGAAGGGTATTTGGTTGAAGAATGTCTAACATTTTGTTCCAGATTCTTAAGTGATGAATTGGAAAAAAAGACAGAAGAACAGCAGAATACAAATGTTGGATACCCTATCGGTTCAAGGAGAAACAATGATGGAAGATCAGTTGACTTGTTGGATAAAGTGTGGAATAATGCGCATCGATACGTTCTCTTTAACTGTGGAAACTTGGAAATTGAGAAGCTAATCGAGTATGTCTTTCTTCTTCTAGTATTTGACTGCATCTAGAGTTAGTTTTACTAATATTATGCCTAGAAATTTTTAATTTGTTTTATCTATTGAATTCCAGGGAGCATCATAGGTTGTATGATAATAATGAAAATCCAAACAAGTACAAGAGAGAAAGAACACATCATGAAGATTTCCACAATTGGTTGAGACAGGAAGTTGAAAAAAAATTACAATGTTCTGCAGAATTGTTTAGTTTGGCCAAGGGACCTCTAAGATCAGCGAAAAAGTATAGTGGTTATGCAATAAATGGATTTAGATTTCATACCAAGCAAAGAGATGCTAGGTGTACGACACAAAACAGCGGTGTCTTCCTGTCAGCCCTTACTAGTAGTTATGCAAGTTCAAAAGATCGAAACCCGATAGTTTCTGAAGTTAATTACTTTGGAGCGATTGATGAAATTATTGAGGTCGATTATTGGGGAATTTTAAGTGTAGTTTTGTTTAAGTGTTCTTGGTATAAAAAAGATAAGGATTGTTGTGGGCTGACAAGAATTAATATGAAGAAAATATTGCAGAAAAATGATCCATTTGTTCTAGCCTCACAAGTACAACAAATATTCTACATTCAGGATTGTACCGAGACAAATTTGTATTTTGTTGTTAAGAAATCGCCAAAGGATCAGAATGATGCGGAGCAGGGAGATGGTGCACTTGAAGAAGTCAGTGGACCAACAATGCATGATGTTGATGTACGCTTTCAAATAGAAAATGATGATGGTAACTGGTTAAGAGATGATCTTCCAAGGCAACAAATTCTTGTGCCAGTTGAAGGAGAAGAAGAAAATGATGAGGACCCTGCAAATCCCATATTCTAGAATTCTCTTGATATTATGTATTTGATTTTGTTAAAATGCATTGTTTGGATTTGACAATTATGTATTCCAGAATGCATGCTTGTTTTGTTATAATTTAATGAATTCTCTTGATAATTATGTTTTTGATTTTATCTCATTAGTGTTAATTATATTTTCACATAATTGTAATTACATGTTTAGATATTTATTGTCTTTACATGATACTTGTGTTCGCTAAAATCATTATCTCATTATTTATTTTGTTTCCAATATATTTCAGGATGGAAGAAAAATATTTTTTTTCTGAGGTTCTCCCACAAGGGGCAATTCCTAAAAACCAAGTATCATGGTGGTAGTTGTCTTAAAGTTCCTACTGCTATGGACCCTGAGAAATTCTCATACTCTGTTCTAATGGAGTATGTGAAGGATGATGTGGGATACACTGAAATAGGTGGAGTTTATGTAAAGAAAGCTGGAGGGGGCTGGAAATTACTGGATAGTGACAAGTTAGTTTGTGAGCTTGTTAACGCCTTACCACAAGGATCTGTGCTAGACCTTTATATCGATACGGTTGTTGACAAAGCCATAGAACCCGCTGAGCAGTTGCAACCACATGTAATTGTCAGACCAAGGACTAGTTTTTTCGAAGGTAAACCTTAACTAATTTTAGGTATGTGTATAAGATCATTAATTATATTAGTTACTGACTTTGTTGTGTTCTTGATATCATTGTACCTAGCTGCTGATTTCCAAGTGAAGCGCAAGTATGTGACTCTACAAAACCTTCAGCAAGAGCAAGAGCAAGAGCAAAAACAAAAGCAAAAATCAAAAAATATTGATAACCAGTTGCAAGCAGAGCATTCTGCTACTAATGATCCGAAACAATCCAAGGAGCGTGACTGGATTGCAAGTCAAGGGGTAGCTCATATATATCTGCATATATAGATAACTTAATTTATTAAAAAAATCTTTTACTATACCTTTATCAAATTTGGCTGACTTTATTTTAATTTATGATTATGTAGGTTGATGCTAAAGCCTATGAAGATCAGAGAAGGAAGAGAATTGAAGAAAATGAGCAGCGTGTTAAAGAGCTCGGTTTGAAGTTTTTAGCGTCTGGACTTGTAACTACAAAATCCAAAAAAAAGAAACGAGTTGTGGAATTGTCTGATCTAGAATTGTCTTTTGATAGGGAGTATGTTCCGGGAAACGATAGCCTAAGTGAAGGTGAAGATGAGGAAGTTGTCTTGAAGGTACAAATTTTGTACTATTCTTACAAAAATTATTTATCTAGTCGAGTACATATAGCACAGTTTAATAACTCAAATTAATTTGTTTAAAGCCCAAGAAAACTGTAAAGCCAGTTGTGCAAAGGAGACCAATGACTCGGTCTAAAACAACAAGTGAAGGTGTGCGAGTAGAGGTATAAATTATATTATTGTAAAACTGTTGTGTTATTTTTTTAGTTTAAGTTACTATATTATAAAAACAGTGCATTTCATATTCTAATTTTGCTCCATTTTTCAGGAACCTGATCATGCAGATACTTTATCTTCTCCAGCACCACCAATTGAAAAATGGAGCAAGGTATGTATATCAATATAATGTGAAGAAATCAATTTCTTTTTCGTGCACTTTATAGCATTTTAAACAAATTATACATTTCATGAATGTTAATGCTT
The DNA here is from genome assembly GCF_001625215.2 of Daucus carota subsp. sativus. NCBI lineage: Eukaryota > Viridiplantae > Streptophyta > Magnoliopsida > Apiales > Apiaceae > Daucus > Daucus carota. The sequence continues at coordinate 12,775,920 of NC_030387.2, forward strand.
CTTTCAATTATGTTCTGATTTTGTCATTCTTTTCATGAGGTTGCTAATGGAGAACTTGTACCGCCTCCCCCGCCATTGCCAACTAATCTCCAGCATTTAAAGCATATAAAAAAGATTTCTGTGAACGAAGGAGTTGGTTGCATGGCGGCGTATAATAAACTGCAAGAATCCATAAAGAGAAGGGAAGAAGAAGAAAAAGAAAGGGAAATTGAGTTGATGAATAATGCTAAGGCTTGTGAGAACCAAGAGGGCACCAATGTGGTTCAAGAAGGTATTTATTAAACTTGTACATTTTATAACTATGAAAATATTGCGCCGATAACAAATATATTTTCAATTTTATAGATGAGCCTAAAATTAAAAGGAGGAGAGGACCTACGAAAATGAGTTCGGTTTTCACCCGGAGACTGGATGAAAGACCAGAGCTTTACCTCAATCATGAGCTGCAGCCGGTGTCCGATGATAGCAAAATAAGAGCTGAATTTAGCAGTTTTCTGGGGAAATTGTCACGGGAGTGTGTGCCACTTGATTATGTTAACTGGAAACAAATTCCTGCTGAGGAAAAAAATAGATGGTGGGAGTTTATCAAGGTAAAAATGACACACCTATTACTTGTACAGTTGTTTACTTTTAGTACATTTAAATTAGGATACTTCAAATATTCTACAACTAACTCTATACAATTTTTTTATTTTATTTAGCAAAAGTACATCATTCCCGAGGAAGGTAAAGATTGGATTATGAAGACTATTGATGAGTCTTGGAGGGTGTACAAAAGTCGATTCAAGGCACAGTATTATACCAAATATGATACTGATGAGGATCGGCTAAAAAATAGGCCTCAACATATTTCACTAGAACAATTCAAGTCATTGATAGCATATTGGGGTGATGAGTTTGTGAAGGAGAAGGCAAGAAAAAATGTAGTAAATCAGCAAAAAGTTAAAGACAAACACAAGGCTGGCCGTAAAAGTTTTGCTCAGATTGGCAACGAAATTGTGCGTGCACCACATATATATAGTACATAGAAGTTCAGTTAAGTTCTATTATTCAAACATATGTTGATTTTACTAACGTCGTTTTTTTTCTTGATGTATTCTTTATTTTATGCTAGAAAAAGAAGAAGAACCTGCCTAAATCACCATCAAAGGGGAAAATTTACCCTAAAACTCGCAAGTTTCCGAAGGTAAAAAGTTCTAGTTTTATATTAGTATTATCACATAATGTGTTATCTGTCATTTCTTAACTATTGCTATTTTCATTGTTTTAGAAAAAAGCTGGTGACAATTTAGAGGAAGAAGTCAGTGATCATGATTCGGTGGAACTAGACTTTGATAATCATGCGCCTAATTGGCTTCTTGGCAGAGGTGGAAGGACAAGGAAAACAATGCTAGATAAGATGCAGAAAAGAGAAAAGAACAGATCTGAAGAATTGATAAAGCTAAGAGAAGAACTTTCTCGTGAAATGGAGGAGAAGATGAACAGAAAGCTGAAAAATATTTTGGAAAAGATTGTTCAAATGACTTCTTTACAAATTGACATTGACGAACTATTGGCTGATGACAACACTGATCATGGGGCTGAAGCGGAGTTGGATGGAAATGAAGCCGAGGGAGCTACATGATAGCTTCAGATCTTATGCAGTATTTTTGTTTCAGATTTCTGGATGAATTTGTGAACTAATTAAGTAGACTTTCTCTGTACTTATTAAGTGATTGTTATTTTGCTTTGCACCAAAACTTTAGAACTTTAGTGGTTGTCAGCATGTTGATGGGATAGTCCATTTTGAGTTGGTGGTTATGTGCCAATGGTTGATGGCTTGGTTGGTTTTTGTTTTGTATACCAAGTTATTTGGTGGATTGTAATGGAAACAAACATTTCATGCCAATTTGTTTACTGAAATCCATTGCTATATCCTATAAAACTGTTGCTATGGTGAGTGATATGTTTTAGTAAAAACATTGCTATATCTTATAAATTGTTGCCATTAGTTCTTTTTTGGTAATTAAAACATTGCTGTAACCTGAAATATGTTGCCATTTGTTCTCCCTTTAATTCTATAAGCATTGTTGTTGCACCTATTTTGTTGCCAAATATGGTTTAATTCATTGCTATAACTGACATATTACAATGGTTGACAATAGGCTATTGCAAGGGTTAAATTATGTTGCAATAGGCTATTGCAAGGGTTAAAATATGTTGCTGTAGACTCAAAACCATTGCCATATGACACTTTTTGCAACTACTTTAGTCGTTGCTATATGTTACTATATTTGTTGCAATATCGCCCTATCGTAACGGGAGCAAAGTTAACGGTCATTTTTTACTAAAACATTGCAATAGACTCCACTGCAATGGTTTTACACCATTTAGCAACATTTTCAAGGGGTTGCCATATGCCATCTATGGTGTAGTGTGCCTTGCTGATTTGAAATTTGCAAGAAGCTGTGAAGTTATGCAACCGATTCTTAAGTAATTACATGGAGGCCACATACTCCAGCAACATTAAGATATTTTTTTTTAATCTAAAACATTCTGTGATTTATTTCAGTTGTACAACTCTCTACCATCGCTTGACTAGGACAGAAACAAAAAATGAAATAAATTTATAGGAACATTCTAATGATAAAGAACATAGTAACATATTAGATTGCTCCTCCTGTCTGTGAATAAGGATTATACTTGGGTATGCTTCTTTTCTTGAGGTGTGCTCTCGACTTCAAGCAATCTGTCTCTTATAATATTATAGGTAACTGGGTCACCAACATATAGCAAGTCCAATGGTGAGTATGTGTGGCTGTTAATATATCAAGGCATCAAGCTTTATGAATGCACGAAATGAAACCCCATGCACAAGCCTGACAAAACCCAGGAAACTGAGCTTTCCATCAGAGTGTCTTATCCAATCTTAGAGAACTACATGAAGTGGAACCGATGGGCTAAGTCCGAGCTCCTGGGGTAAACAAAACAGTTAGATTTTTCAAGAAATTCATACATGATGACGTCAAGTCTTTACGAAGGAAGAAGATTATCGGAGGAAGCCAAGCCAAGTAAAACTATGTTATGTTTATGGGTGTATGTTACTTCCGTGTATTAAAACGCGGGCTGGACAGTCGTTTAACCTCACACAAGCGATTATAATAAATGAGGTTAATCTCACTTCCTTTTTTCTCAATATATAATTATAATTTTAAGAAAATAATATTGTTCCCTAACTCTTCTAGATTCAATAAGATATAAATGGCCCACTTATAATACAAAATAAAATAAATATTAAATCATCAATCAAATCAATGTTAAGAGTGTTTCTATATTAAATAGAGATCACGTTACTGGATCAGAAATAATATCCTCATTATTTATTTCAAAAATTCAAAATCTTTACAATATGTATACGTTATAATCTCGATTTCCGAATTCGCCCTGATATTGATCAGGTATGAGTTTACCCCCTACTCCCGTTCAAATGGAATTAAAATTCTTCGTAAGAATCTTCAAATTTTTTTAAATATATTAGAATTAATCAGTATGCAATATAATACATTTTAAAATTAGTTAATTAATTAATCTAATATGAATTAACATTTAATTATCATATGACTAAAAAATAAATATAAAATCATCTGATTTCATTAATGTTTCCTCTTAAATAAAGTATCGTGCCCCCAATATTAGTTCTTGTTATTCTGTTACAGTTATCTAATTTTATTAACAATTACGCATAATTTCGTGTGTATTTTTTCATACATATATTATACTAATGAAATACATATTAAATTATATGTTTTTTACAATCAAATCAGATGTTAAGAATTCTTTTTCTTTTATAGCCTCGTTCCCAATTTTAAAAGTTTATATTTTTATGATATGTATTCAGTATTCTCTCGATTTCCAAACATCACAATATAAAATAATAATTTTTTCAATAATATTGATAAAAGTAGATATAAAATTATGTTAATTTTTAGAATATTCAGTCATAATGTTTTTATTATATATATATATATATATATATATATATATATATATATATATATATATATATATATATATATATATATATATATATATATATAGGCACTTGCTCAAATGAGAACTTTCTTAAAATGAGAACCGTGAGAACTTTTTTAATTTATCAATATCTCATTCATTTGAAGGGCCCCGCCAGGGGCACCTTCACAAAAAATGTATATAATTAAGGTCTCCACCTAGCTAGTCGGAAAAAAAAAATTAAAAAAAAAATCACTGATGACGTGGCAGTGGACTTTTTTTTTGAATTTTTTTTTTTGACTAACTAGGGAGAGACTAGTTTTATATACATTTTTTATATTGGGTACCCACTAGTTTGATGTTTAGATTAGTCAAAATATGATAAATTAACGAAGTTCTCACGGTTCTCATTTTAAGAAATTCTCACTGGAGTAACCCTCTATATATATATATATATGATAATTGGGAAGACGGAGAAGAATGAATAAAGTATTGTAGAATTAAGGTCAGAGTGGGTCGAGTAAATGCATCTCTAAATATTAGTCTTTATTATTTTATTATAATTATATAATTTTATTAATAATTATGTATAATTTCTTGTGTATCTACATAATTAGTCTTTGTAGCCATATTTTAAGAAATTTGTACGTAGTTAACTTTCATGAAATTTCGAAAATTGTATTGGTTTAATTAAATTATATATGGTTAATGTTTAAAATTTAATATAATAAAGTTGAAGAAAAAATATTATTGGTCTAAATTTATGAATGGCTTCTAATTGGTTCTAAAATAAATATTAACTGGTTCTAAAATAAATATTTTTTTAATTGGTTAACTGCAGATGCTGGTTAAAATTTAATAGAAAGAATGTTAGAAAATAAATATAATTGTTGTAAAATTAGAAGTGCCTTCTTTTTTCTGATTGGTTAACTGGAGACCCTGGTTAAAGTTTAATAGAAGGAAAGTTGGAGAATGAATATTATTGGTCTAAAATTTAGGAGTGATTTTTGATTGGTCCTAAAATAATTCTTCTCTTTTAATTGGTTAACTGGACTCTGGTTAAAATTTAATAGAAGGAAAGTTGAGGGAGGAATATTATTGGTCTAAAATTTAGGAATAATTTCTGATTGATCCTAAAATAATTCCTCTTTTCTGATTGGTTAACTGAAGACCCTGGTAGACTCACGTATTATAATAAAGGATTTTTCTCTGAAAATCTCTTCTCATACACAAAATCTTGTATTCAAGTACCAGAAACGCGTCAGATTTCTACGCACAGAAGAAGAATAAATTTTCTTTCTTGACAATCATCCTCGAGTACGAATGTGAGATCAAGATAACGTCTTCATATCCGATCTTCGGTTGAGTCATATATTCGAGTAAGTTTTATCTTTAAAGACAGTAAAATCATGTCGATGTCAAGAGGATCTTCATCAGGTTAGTTATAATTCGTGAATTTATATTCTTGTTTATGAAAACCTCTTTTAATTATAATTTTTTTCTTAATTTATCATCAAATTTGCATATTTCTTTCTTATCATTGTTTATAATTAAGTATGTATCATCAATCACACTAAATTGGTTTTGGATCATTTCTTAGTTTGATGTATATCTTCTTATTGAGCGTGCATGAAGGTGCATTTTATTAATTTATCTAATTTGAGATATATGCTTATTTGATCGTGATGCTTGTATAGTCTTTGTACGGAATTTTACATTAATTTTGTTCTTCGGTGATGAGTCACAATATTGTTATGGATTGATAATAGATATCTTCATAAAATGTACTACTTTGTATGTGTTCCCATGATTTCTTGATATGAATTTGTAAACAAATTTTGTTAATCGTACTTTTTTAGATTAGGCTTATCAAGGATCATGAACATCTTTTACAATTATCATGTCTATCATGTTTTTAAAATCGATAAACTTTTTCAGGCCTCTCTCTACAAATCATACTCTCTACGATTGCCGGAGTTGTTTTCCGATCGCCTGAAACTCACCGTCGTTTAACAATCGATCAATTAAATTCAGCATATACATACACCTATAGACACAGATAATGGATGGTTATATGAGTAGCGAAGAAGAGAACTGTTATTCTGATCGAGACTCCTTCGATGGTCTTGATAACGAAGAGTCTGATTCTCAGTGGGTCCCACCTAAACCTTCTGTTAGTATTGGTGTCCTAGAGACAATGCTATTGTGTTCTATTGTAGACATTTATGGATTATGTTATATTGATTATTGAATAAATATTTATTATGTCTTTATTTACTGCGTAATAAATTGAAAGCATAATAAATGTCCTTGGAATATTATATGTAATTCTATATCTCTAAGTACGTGACTTAGAAATGAGATTATGAGAATAATATCAATATTCCTAAATGTCCCTAGTCGAGTATCATTGTTAAGGGACAATAATGATGCATTAAGACTAGTATGTTTGTTGACTGATGATCACATCTCATTGATCATAGGTATAGTGATGCTAAAGTCAAGAACATAAGTGCATGTATCGACACATGGCACTGGAATGACCCACCGTGAGATTTTACATGTTAATAAGTGTCATTGGAAATTCTCACTGTGATAATGATGTAATGATCCTCTGACTTGATATCATTATATTTCTATATGAGAATTAATATACTTTGGTTGCACTAAAAGTTACCTTTGACCGGGTGATGATGAAATGTACATTGGGTATATTATGAATCGTATGAGAAATATGAATGATCTAGAAAGGATTTAACCCTCCTATTTTAGGAGTGATATTATTGGCCTCTTGATTGAGTGAGACTATAAAATGCATGGCCGTGCTCAAATATTGATTTGTTTAATAGTCTACTCATTGATCAAGGAAATTCGGATTAGACGATGAAGAGGATGACACAATACATGTCTTGAGTCTGATCTATAATATAAGGTTAAAGGGATTATATCACATTGTACATTATTCACAAAAGGTTTAATTGAATCACCAATTATTATTATTACTTGGGTAGCAATGATGTATTACTAGATGCCGCTCATTGTTTATAATTTTATTATTGGATATTAAAATTATTGCCAACGTAATAATAACCTAAAGGGTCACACACTTTGAACGTTTAAAGGAGTTTTAATTTAAATTCTGAATTTAAATTAAATGATTAAGTTCGAAATAAATTATTTAATTGAGCCGGTCTTAATTAAGTAATTAGAATTTCGAATTTAATATTAAAACCAAAATCGGATTAGGTTTGGAGAAGCCCAAATCCGATTAGGGTTTGGCCCATCTATCTCTCTTCCCTATAAATACATAATGATGTATTGTTTTAGGGTTAAGTTTTCATAAAATCGTTTTATTAAAACCCTAGCAGCTCCAGATCAAGAGAGGCTAGAGAGAGAGAGTAGGAGAGGCTGCATTCGGCTAGTACCGGCTCCGGTGATCTTTGGCGATCAGACGTTCGTGTGGACTGCTTAGAGACGCGATCCTTAGACCGAGGGGTGCGTGGTGATTGCTCGTTCCGGACCTCCATCTTTCGCTAACGTAAAGCTTCAACAAGGTATTATTTCGTATCTCCATGATCAGTCGTACTTTATAGATGGATCCTCGGGTTAGGGTTTCGGAATTTTTGATTCCTCAAACAAGAGCGCAAGCTCTATGTCATAGATATTCCTCGCCCTACACCTCTCGCTGAAGGATCAACCCGTGCTCAGCATACTGCTTATCAGAAGCATATCGATGATGACACGGATGTTCAATGTCTCATGTTAGCGACCATGAGTGCTGAACTTCAGAAACAACATGAGAATATGGATTCTTATGATATGATTGAGCACCTTAAGCGTATGTTTGAGGGACAGGCTCGTCAGGAGAGGTTTGATACTTTCAAATCTTTGAATGCTTGTAAGCAGGGTGAACGTGATCCGGTAGGACCGCATGTTCTGAAGATGATAGGGTATATTGATTATCTTGAAAAATTGGGTGCCCCGATTGGTCCTGAGCACCAAATTGATCTGATCTTGCAATCTCTAAACAATAACTATTCTCAGTTTGTAATGAATTACAATATGAATGAGATAAACAAGAACCCCGCCGAATTGTTGGCAATGTTGAAAACTGCTGAAACCAACATTCAGAAGGCGTCCCCTACTCCCATATTGAAGGTGAATAAGGGGAAGGCCAAAGGAAAGGGTAAATGGAAAGGCAAGAAGAAGATGGGATCTAATTCTAATGCCAATCCGAAACCTGGTCCAACTAAGGCCTTGAAGCCGAAAGGTGGTGTTCAGAAGGATGGTGATTGTCACTATTGCAAGAAACCAGGTCATTGGAAGAGGAACTGTCATGCTTATTTGGAGGATCTGAAGAAGAAGAAGGCTGCTGCCGCTTCTGATTCAGGTATTTATGTTATAGAAGTCAATTTGTCTACTTCAACATCTTGGGTATTAGATACTGGATGTGGTTCTCACATTTGTATGAATGTGCAGGAGCTACAGGGAAGTAGGACGTTGGCAAAGGGAGAAGTCGACCTGCGAGTTGGCAATGGAGCAAAAGTTGCTGCTATAGCTGTAGGGACTTATCATTTATCGTTGCCCACTGGGCTTATTTTAGAACTTGAGAATTGTTTTTACGTGCCTGCAATTTGCAGAAACATTATTTCAGTTTCTTGTTTGGACAAGAAAGGTTTTGCTTTTTCAATTCAGAACAATAGTTATTCCTTTTCTTTGAATAATGTTACCTATGGGGTTGCACGTTTATTTAACGGTTTATATGTTCTTGACTTGGATACTCCCATCTATAATGTGAATAATAAACGACTTAAAACTGATGACTCAAATAAAACATACCTCTGGCACTGTCGTTTAGGCCATATAAATGAGAAGCGCATTTCCAAGTTACATAAGGATGGATACTTGGATAAGTTTGATTTTGAATCATACGAAGCATGCGAACCATGTCTCATTGGAAAAATGACTAAAGCACCTTTCACAGGACAAGGTGAGAGGGCCACTGAGAGATTGGAACTAATACATAGTGATGTATGTGGTCCAATGCGAACTATGGCAAGAGGTGGCTTTTACTACTTCATAACATTTACTGATGATTTCAGTAGATATGGATATGTGTATCTTATGAAGAATAAATCCGATTCTTTTGAAAAGTTCAAAGAGTACAAAGCTGAAGTAGAAAAGCAAACTACCAAAAGTATTAAGACTCTACGATCAGATCGTGGAGGTGAATACTTAAGCCAAGAATTTAAGAATTTCTTAAAAGAGTGTGGTATTGTATCACAACTTACTCCTCCTGGAACACCACAATGGAATGGAGTTTCCGAGAGGAGGAATCGTACCTTGTTGGACATGGTGCGATCAATGATGAGTCATGCAGATCTTCCAATTAGTTTTTGGGGCTATGCCCTAGAGACGGCTGCCTATACACTTAACCGAGTTCCTACTAAAACGGTCCAGAACACTCCATATGAGATATGGACTGAGAAACGACATAGCATGTCATTTATGAAAATTTGGGGATGTGAGGCGTTTGTGAAACGTCAAAATTCTGACAAGCTAGGACCTAAGTCTGATAAATGTAATTTTGTGGGATACCCAATTGAAACAAGAGGTTATTCATTCTATAATCCTTCTGAGAACAAAGTATTTGTTGCTCGAACCGCTGTGTTTCTTGAAAGAGAGATGCTTTCTAAGAAAAACAGTGGGAGGATAATAGATCTCGATGAAGTTCGAGAACCACATGATAACATTGAACCAGAGCAGGAACCTGAGCAGGATGTACATCAAAATACTGAGAGTAATCCTGTTCCGGAAACACAGGTTGTTCGTAGATCTAGTAGGGTTCGCCATGAGCCAGAGAGATATTATGGTTTTCTCTTGACTCAAACTGGTGATGTGATGCTTATGGATAATGATGAGCCTCTAACCTACAAAGATGCTAAGAACACTCCAGATTCCAAGAGATGGCTTGATGCCATGAAATCTGAGATGGATTCCATGTATGAAAACCAAGTATGGACTTTGGTTGATTTACCCGAGGGAGTTAAACCTATCGAGTGTAAATGGGTTTTCAAAAAGAAAACCGACATGGATGGAAATGTTCAGACCTATAAGGCACGACTAGTTGCAAAAGGTTTCAGACAGATTCATGGTATTGACTATGATGAAACCTTCTCACCAGTTGCTATGGTCAAATCCATCAGGATTTTGCTTGCAATAGCTGCTTACTATGACTACGAAATCTGGCAGATGGATGTCAAAACCGCCTTCTTGAATGGAAGCCTAGAAGAGGATGTGTATATGACACAACCTGAAGGTTTTGTCGATCCGAGATTTCCCAAAATGGTTTGTAAGTTGTGACGATCTATATACGGATTGAAGCAAGCCTCAAGGAGATGGAATATTCGTTTTGATGAAACAGTCACAGAGTTTGGCTTCATTCAAAATGAAGATGAGCCTTGTGTTTACAAGAAAGTGAGTGGGAGCCATGTGGCATTCCTAGTACTATATGTGGATGACATATTACTAATGGGAAATGACATACCTTCTTTACAGGCTGTTAAGACTTGGTTGAGCAAAAATTTCTCGATGAAAGACTTGGGCGATGCGACCTATATATTAGGGATCAGGATCTATAGAGATAGACCAAGAAGACTAATCGGCCTAAGTCAGAGTACATACATTGATAAGGTGTTGCATCGATTTGGGATGCAAGAGGCAAAAAGGGGATATGTCCCAATGTCTCACGGGATATTGATCTCGAAAGAAAACAGTCCGAAATCATTGGATGATAAGGACCGTATGAGCAAAGTTCCATATGCTTCGGCAATCGGTTCCATAATGTATGCAATGATATGTACTCGTCCTGATGTCTCGTATGCCTTGAGCATGACGAGTAGATACCAGTCTAATCCAGGTGAAGGTCACTGGACGGCAGTCAAGAATATTCTTAAGTACCTAAAGAGGACTAAAGATCAATTCTTGGTATATGGAGGAGAAGAGAAACTAGTTGTAAAAGGTTACACAGATGCTAGTTTTCAAACAGACAAAGATGATTCGATCTCTCAGTCTGGCTTTGTATTTTGTCTAAATGGAGGTGCTGTTAGTTGGAAAAGTTCAAAGCAAGAGACGGTTGCCGATTCTACAATGGAGGCTGAGTATATAGCTGCTTGTGAAGCAGCCAAGGAAGCTGTTTGGATCAGAAAATTTCTTACAGGACTTGATGTGGTTCCTTCAGTATCAGATCCGATAGATTTGTACTGTGACAATAATGGAGCCATTTCACAGGCTAAGGAACCCCGATCTCATTCCCGCACTAAGCATATACTCAGACGATACCACCTGCTCCGAGAGATTAATACTCAAGGGGATATATGTTAGGTCCAATCAGACGTAGAAGGGGGGGGTTGAATACGTCGTACCAATTTTCTTCGATTTAATTTAATTGCGGATAATCTTTGTTTCAGTCCATGTTAAATCAATCGTAAATAAATAACTCCAGCAAGTCGGGGAATATTCTTGTATTAGAAATAATCCTCGGGTGCTACAAATTCCAACACAAGTGTCGGCTGCAGAGACTACAATCACTCTATTACAAACTCTCGATAAATACGATCTTCTAATTTAACTCTCGAGAACGTGTATAGTGTGTGCACTTACAAAGTGTGTAGTTGTTTTCAAATGAAAACACTAAGCTCTATTTATAGGCATTCCAACAACTAACCATGGTTAACGAGTTCGTCCTGGACGACTTGAGTTCGTCCTGGACGACTTGAGTTCGTCCTGGACGGATTCATTTTATAAAAATGAAACTAACTCCACAAATCTTGAAATGGCGCCTGTACAAGATTTAAAGGCAAGTGGCGCAACATTTGACCAGGTCAAATGTTGCGCTAGTGAAACTTGCGCTAGCACAGATGAGTACTGTGTCCTTGACTTAGATAATTCCTCAGCTTAAGGAACTTGCGCTCAGAATCCAATTTGGTGTCGCAACCTTTGACTAAGTCAAAGGTTGCGCCCCAATCTTCACCTGTCTCCACTGTAAAGACTTGGAGAAATAATCTAAGGGAGATGTCAAGCGCAAGTGTTGACTTCAGTCAAACTTGGCGCAAGAATCATCTCACAGTGCTAAGTGTATCAGTAGCGCAAGCTTTGACTTTGTTGGTCAAAGTTTGCGCCATGTACTCCTTGTGTTCCCCTGTGTTGATATATAAGCACTTAGACAAATTTACAAGTACTCTCCTTTTAGCACCATTATATATATATATATATATTATTAATTGTTTATTTAATTACTTGAATTATTTATATTCAGGTAATTCACAATTAATATACATATATATATATATATAATAATGAGTTCTTTGGCAGCATATTCTGGAGTAGCTCGATTGACTTGATCAAATGATTCGTTGATCGAATCCACTGAATTCTTTCGTACGTCCTGACGTCCTGTGCACTGGTCTGGTTCACGAACGACTCGAACTGAAACAATTCTTTGAATTCTTTGCTTGACAATATACTTGATCAGTCATTCCGGGTTAGGTGTTGCTTCGATAAATTTGATTATAAATAATCAAATTAAATATACTGGAATCTTCTGGTCTTTGATACTTGATCTTCAGGCAATCTTGATAACAGACACATTGAACTTTATTCTTCACTGAGGCTTGAACATATTAATGAACTTCTTTCAGTGGACGGATGCTCGTCTCAGATATCTTGATTGTCTTTGTCTGTTCGTATCGAATCTCCAACCTGTAGATTCCTGTATTATACTTACGTATTGTTTCCTGACTTTTGTTGTGTTGAGTTATCGTAATTACAGTTACGTTACATTATGCTTTACAATCTCCCCCTATTTGATTGTTAGAGTTCGACAAGCAAATCCTTTAAGAGGATAACTCAACTGACACAATGAAAAAGCATACTAATTTAAACAGGAAATAATACTAAGTACAGTCTGGATTATATCTTACAATTTCCAGAATTCAAAAGTAAATACAAGTAGCCATTGTTCCTCTAGCCTGAACTAATCTTTCCTTGGTTTCTTGGCTCTTGCATTAATCAGCTTCTGCTCTGCTTTCCTCTTTGCAGCTTCCTCCTCTTTCTTCTGAGTAAGCTTGCTCTCAATTTCTTCAATCCTAGCAGTGATGGTACTCAGTGCCACTTGCTCCAGTGTGTTCTCAGGTGGAGGTTGCTCTAGATTCTTCTTCATCTTCTCTAATGTCTGGACATGAACCATTTTCTTCAACTTCTTAAAGGTGACATTCATCTCCATCCCTTCAATTTTCATGATGATTCTTGATGGATGAGCACGAACCCTTGAAGTGTTATGGACAGTCTCTACAGCTTTTCTTATCTCCAGAAGATCAATTAAATCTTTGAGCACACTCTTATCTTCTTTCACAACTGATAACTTGACAGCAGCAACAGCACGAATGATTCTTTTGGAAGAGAACTTTCCAATTTCTGTCAGAGGTATAGCAGTGGCCTCAGAGTCTTTCTTCTTCTTGAATATCACAGAGGTAGGATTGTAGGTTACAACAGGTGCTTTTGGATTTTCAGGAATTTCAGGATTGAGTGGAGGCAGTGGATATGGTGGTTGACGATTGATTGCTGATAAGTCTAAGTCTCTCAGAGCAGCAAAGTTCAGACGATAGGCATATAGCAGTTCTGCAGTTAGTCTTCCCTTGCTAGTCCTTGAGCACTTCTCCCTGACTTGAGTTTCCAGATATTTCAGTATACGAGGATTGTATGTTGACAATGCTTCATTAGTGAGTCCAATACTCTGAATCATACCATCCTTGAAATACTTGATAACTGAAGGTTTGTCATGAATTTCAACTCCAATATCAGTGATCCATTCTTCCACCATATCTCTGAATACTTCATTATGCTTTCTGCCGGTTGAGATGATCTTATTTCTTACCACAAACAGCTCAGTTAAAGATAGATCTCTGAGAAATTGACTTGACACATGCTTGAGTCCATGGCCTTCTCTTTGTAGCTCAAATGACATGTTTACCATCCATCCTCTTCTGGGAAGCACAGCAACAGACACAGTAGAAATGATATCATTTAACACCTCGTGATAATCATGTAAATCCTTGTAGTTGTTCCTGAAGGAGTCAAAGATATCTTTCACTTCGTCATCATTGTTTTCTTGAGTGACCTCCGGAAAATCAAACACAGATCTAGCAGTGTCCCATTCAGCTCCATCTTTATGTAAGTTGGCAAGTCTCCTTTCCCTTCGAATTCGTCTTTGATTTTCTAACTTCTCCCTTGCTCTCCTTTGCTCAGCATAATCCTTAGAAACCTCAGCAATGTCTTGTGGATTTGCAATTTCAAATTCTTGAGGAGGGAAGATGTCATTGTGATATGCAAGTTCATCAGCAAAGACTTCATTGTCTGGGATTTCTCCTTCTTCCAGATCATCATTCTCAGCACCAACCATCCTTATTATTCTATCATCAACAAACTCAGGGATGTATTCATCATGACTATAACTGAATTGATGTTTAAGAGCAGAATCAATCAGTTCTTCAGACACCCCTGTGATCACCCTTTTCCCTTTAGCTTTTTCTGCTGCTCTCTCCCCCTCAGTTGAGTAATCCTCTCTGGAAGTTTGAGATGCCAGCAATTTAGCTTCAAGTGCAGCCAACCTTTGTTCCATTGTTGATTTGATTTCCACTAACTCCTCCCGTAGAACAAGATTCTCAGCTTCAAGATGTTGAACTTTGAATTTCAGAGCTTCAAATTCTGTCACAGATACAGATGGAATAGCAGATTCAATTGTAGGTGGGGCTTTTGGGTTCTCACTTGTTCGTTCTGCAGGTGTTTCTCTCATTTCACTCAACACTAGAGCACTCAGTGGGGCAGAGGGTTTCTGTATAACTGGTTCTGTAAGTGTTTCCCTCTCACTCAAAGAATCTCCAGCTTCTGTGGATGTACCTGCAATAGAAATCTTCTTAGCCTCTTCTAGAGAGGTCACAGAAGGTGCAATGAAGGTTCGTGAGCCTTCGTCCTCAGTTTCCTCGTCAGATGAATCTGAGTCATTAGAAACAAGTTGCCAACTACTTGAATGTAGTAAGTCCTTTGATGGATCCTGAGTTGGAATCTCAGGGTGGGTAGACACAGGGCTCGAAGGATGTGATCCTTGAATTGGCGAAGCACCCTGGTTTCCCACAACTGCCTTTGACGGCGAATGACTTTGTGACAAGTCCTCTATAACTGGCACACTCCCTGATACGAAGGGCTCAGAAACAGATTGCCGTTCACCTTCGAGAGGTGAAGAGTCCTTTGAAGGATCTGGGAATGTTCCTCCCAGGGGGGTAGACAAGGGTGTAGAATGTGGCATTTCACCCAAGTTTCCCCCAGAAGCCTGTGAAGGCACTTGACCCTGAAAAGGATCAGAAACAACAGTGTCTATCCCTGACATGGACGACAAAGTGTTCGCAACCGTCAATTCTTCTATCGTGTGTGCAACCTCACTGTGCATTGAAGTAATATTTGGCTGAGGTGGTGACGAAAAAGACAGTTCTGCAGTTGTCTCAGGTTCTATTCTCCTTTCCTGACTAGGAGACAGAGCTGCAGTTTCAGAAACAGACTCCTTGTGAGGTGCACTTAAGGCACTTTCTCCCTCTCTCTCAGAAATAAGACTTGGTTGGCTGAGGGGTAGAGTAGTTTCTGCTTCAATTGTTTGGGAAGTGGTGCCTTGGTTATGAACTTGGGGGATTTCAAATTCATTGGCACTTGTGAGAGGTGGTGAAAGCTGATTGGAATCCAAAAGATTCTGAACCCAATCAGGTGCATCAAATGACAAGTTGTCAGAGTCAGAAGGAATACCTGACTGTAGCAGTGGATTGTAGGTGTTAGAGAAGAGTTCATCAACATCCACCATTGCATCATCAGAAGGTGCAGCTACAGTGACTTGAACAGGAGCATCCACTTCATCTTCAGAATCAGTAGAGTTGTCCTGTAGTGAATCCTCTCCATCAGATTGATCATTAGCTTCAGAGGAGTCATCTGCAGCATCTTCCACAACCACTTCTTCCTCTACAGGAAAATTTTGAGCCTCAGGAACATTTTCTTGGATGAGTGGCTCAGGAATTGGTTCATCATGTTCTTCAGGGACTGCTTCAGCAACAACAGGGGCAGCAACAGGTTGAATTGGTGGTGGAGGCACATTGTGATTCAGAAAAGCTTGCATGGCCTCAGTGATCACCACTGGTTCATTGTTGGTGTATCCTTGATGATTCTCCAGCATTGATATCACCCTTGTAGTCATGAAGGAACAGATGACATTGTCTATATTTGGATAGACAGCTCTCTCAGCAGGTGTCAACATCTGATTCAGCACAATCTGGAAGAAACGAGGATATAGAAGTACATGTCTGTTCTTCCTCAGAGAGTCCTGAAAAGCTCCCATAATCAGATGTCCTAGATTGATTCTTGAGTTTTGAGCAATGGCAATCCCAATCTCCTGATTGAAGTTGGTAATCCCATGGAATCCTCCAGTTTTAGGGGCAAACACATGGGAGATGGAATTAAAGAAGAAATTCCATTCCCTAGGCAGGTGCTTGACATACATCTTCGCTGGAAGATCACCATTTGGCTCCCTCTGACAGTGGATAGCATAGAAAAAATTAGTTCGTTCAGCTCTGTCAGGAACAGCTTCAAAATTCTCTGTAGGTAGCTGGAGTGCAGTGTTCAGGGTATTCTCAGTGATAGAAAGTGTACGTCCCTGAATTGTGCAAGTAAGTCCAAGTACTTGTCCTGCATTTACAACAGAAAGAGAAGACAAAAACTCTCGTAGAAGAGATTTGTTAAGATTAACTGATTCTGTCATAGCAAACCTAGCAAAAGAAAATTCTGACATATATCGAACCCAGCGTCGATAATTTGCTTGTGTAATTAAATTATTATTCTCAACAATTGTGAAATTTGTCTTCGGAATATCAAAATTTGTAGCCATTTTTAATTAAAATTAAAAATGATTATAAATTTCGTTTCACGAATAAACACGAACAAATATTCACTTTATGTCACGAAAATAATTAATTAATAACGCTCCGAAAAACCCTAATTCGAAGAATTTTAGAATCCGATGAAATTCAAGTATGTTGTTCCTCTTGAAATTCTAAGAATTATGGGATCGGCTTCGCAAATTTTCGACCCTTAGATCACGTTCAAAACTAGCCTAGAATATGAAAAGCTTCGAAAACTCTCTTCGAAAAATCGTAACGGATCGTTGTGAACCAGGTATGTATTGAAAGCTCTAGACTTAAGGAATCCAAAACTGGTCTCAGATAATCAAATGGACAAGATCTCGTCGGTGAAAAATGTGATTATCAATTCAAGAACTCGACAGTTTTTGAATGAGAGAGAGGGTTTTGGTTTCGTGTATACATGTGTATGTATTGTGAATAAACTGAAGTAAAAGAAAACAAGGGAGTTTATATGTACCCACAGACATACAAAGGCGCAATAAGGAAAATGACGAAAGTGTCCCTCATACTGGACATAGTATGTGGGTTAAGCGCGAACTTTGAAAGGACAATGTTGCCCTCCATAGTGTACACTGTGGAGGCGCAACATTGGGAGACTTAGAGAAAATCTAAGTCGACTTATATGCACTCATACACGCCCATGGCGCAACATTTGACCAAGTCAAATGTTGCGCTAGGGTCACCAAACAGACAAATTGCTCCTATGTACTTATACAGTATTTGACACAGGGCGCAACTTTTGACTAAGTCAAACGTTGCGCCTGTGATCAAATGATCATATGTACGAGCACTTAGAATTAATTCAGCACAAGTATTCGCCCAAATAATCATATTAACTTTATCAAATATATTTTGATTAACTGCAAAACAATTTAACAAGTTAATATCATAATTAAATTAAATAAATTTTAACTAAATTATAATTTAGTTAATAAGTATTTAATAATTATGCAGCATATATTTTAATTAAGATTTAATTAATGGATAACTTAAAATGATTTGAATTGCTTCAAATCCATTAATCAAATATAATTAAAATATGAATTAAATAACCACTGATATTCATTAATTGAATATAAGCACTTAAATAATTCAAGAAAATTAATTCTAAATATCTACCACTTAGCATTTAATCACATAACCACATAAAATCATGCAAATCATATAAATCATGGTAAATAATTAAAACTAATTATCAGAATATTATGTAAAATACTGGATGCACTTTGTAAATTCACAAGTCCTGAAAATATGTATATTTTAAAACTTGTGAACTTACGAACAAATTGCAGTTATTTCTTGTCTAATTAATTAGACATATTTAACATCCCAAGTTCACCAACCAGTCTAGAGAAAGTGGATTCGTCTAGTGGTTTAGTGAAGATGTCTGCAATTTGTTGATCAGTAGGTACAAAGTGTAACTCTACTGTTCCATTCATGACATGCTCGCGAAGGAAATGATACCTGATATCAATATGCTTTGTCCTGGAGTGTTGAACAGGATTGTTGGCAATGGCAATGGCACTCGTGTTATCACACAGAATCGGAATTTTATCCAACATGAGTCCATAATCTTGTAGTTGATTCCTCATCCACAAGATTTGAGCACAGCAACTTCCAGCAGCTATGTATTCAGCTTCCGCTGTAGACGTAGACACGGAGTGTTGCTTCTTGCTATACCATGACACCAACCTTCGTCCAAGAAACTGACAGCTTCCTGAAGTACTTTTCCTATCAATCTTACATCCTGCAAAGTCAGAATCTGTATAGCCAACCAGATTAAAACCTGTATCTTTAGGGTACCAAATCCCTAGATTGGGGGTTCCCTTAAGATACCTAAAAATACGCTTAACAGCTATAAGATGTGACTCTTTAGGATCAGCCTGGAATCTAGCACATAAACAAGTTGCGAACATGATATCTGGTCTACTAGCAGTTAAGTATAAGAGAGAGCCAATCATACCTCGATACTTCGTGATGTCAACTGACTTACCAGATTTGTCCTGATCAAGTTTGACAGCAGTTGGCATAGGGGTTTTGGCAGGAGATGCTTCTTCCATTCCATATTTCTTCAGAAGATCCTTGATGTATTTAGATTGGCAGATAAAAATACCGTCAGGCTTCTGAATGACTTGAAGTCCTAGGAAGAAGGACAATTCTCCCATCATGCTCATCTCATACTTGCTCTGCATTAACTTAGCAAATTTCTCGCATAAAAGATCATTAGTAGAACCAAATATAATGTCATCGACATATACTTGTACAAGAATTATATCATCCTTATGCTTTTTATGGAAAAGAGTTTTATCGATGATACCTCTGGTGAAACCATTTTCAAGTAAGAACTTGGAAAGAGTGTCATACCAGGTTCGAGGGGCTTGCTTCAGGCCATAGAGTGCTTTGAAGAGAAAGTAAACGAAGTCTTCAAATTCTTTGTCTTCAAACCCAGGGGGTTGTTCAACATAGACTTCCTCTTCCAGATCACCATTCAGGAATGCACTTTTCACATCCATCTGATATACTTTGAAGTTGGAGTGTGCAGCAAATGCTAAGAACATCCTGATTGCTTCAAGCCTAGCAACTGGAGCGTAGGTTTCATCATAATCAATTCCTTCTTCTTGTGAATAACCCTTTGCAACCAGTCTTGCCTTGTTCCTCGTAACAATACCATCTTCATCCAGTTTGTTTCTAAAAACCCATCTGGTGCCAACTATAGATTTTCCTTTAGGTCTTGGCACCAGCTTCCAAACTTTCTGCCTTTCGAATTGATTGAGTTCTTCCTGCATTGCAGATACCCAATCTGGATCACTTAGAGCCTCTTCAACTTTCTTTGGTTCTGTCTGAGACAGGAATCCAGCAAAGTTGCATTCATTCTGAGTTGCTCTTCTAGTCTGCACTCCTGTGTCTGGATCACCAATGATCTGTTCAACAGGATGGTCTCTACTCCATACCCTTTGTCTTGGCAGATTCAATCTTGATGATTCACCAAAATCATAGTTGTGTTGAGTGTGATGACTAGTAGATCCACTTTGACTTACTCCCCCTGAGCTGATGTAGATTCTATTTGATGATCCTCCACTTTGACCACTGTGACCATGATGATCATTTGTATTGTTGCCAATACTTCCTCCAGATGGTTCAGGATCAGCATTCTCTTCATTTGCATTAGGATCTCTTATATCAGCTTCAGGTTCATCTTCTCCTAAGTAGATGTCTTCTAAATTCTCAAACTCCAGAGAATCAGATTCATTTTCCTTTTGAAGACTTGGGAGTCTGGTATCATCAAATCTTACATTGATGCTTTCAATCAGCTTGTCGTCATTGATCAGATAAACCCTGTAGGCCTTAGACTCCAAAGAATAACCCAGAAATATGCCTTCTTCAGCTTTGGCATCAAACTTTCCCAAATGCTCTTCTTTTAACACAAAGCATTTTGCACCAAACACATGAAAGTAACTCAGTGATGGTTTTCTGTTGGCCATTACTTCATAAGGAGTCTTATCCAAATCCTTGTTAATCAGGGTACGATTTTGAGTGTAGCAAGCAGTGCTTACAGCTTCAGCCCAGAAATAGATTGGAAGTCTTGATTGACTAATCATTGTCCTTGCTGCTTCAATCAAGGTTCTGTTCTTCCTTTCTACGACACCATTTTGTTGTGGAGTCCTTGGAGCTGAATACTGACGAGAGATGCCCTTATCAGTACAGAAGTCATTAAGAACAGCATTACGAAATTCTGTTCCATTATCTGATCTGATTGCCCTTACTGGCAGATCTGCTTCCTTTTCAATCTTCTTAATATGATCAATGATGACGAGTGCTGCTTCATCCTTTGAATGTAAGAATAATACCCATGTGTATTTTGAGTAGTCATCGACGATCACAAGAGCATATCTTTTCCTTGATATAGAAGGAATGTTGACTGGTCCAAACAGATCCATATGAATCAGTTGAAGGGGTGAACCAATATCAGTCATACCTTTGCTCCTGTGTGATGCTTTCTTTGACTTCCCTTTTTCACATGCATCACAGAGTCCTTCTTGACAGAATTCCTTCTGTGGCAATCCTCTCACAAGTTCCCTTTTGACTAAAGAGTTCATAGTCTTAAAGTTCAAGTGTGAGAGCTTCCGATGCCATAACCAACTATCATCAGCAGAGGCCTTGGTGTAGAAACACTTGACCTCCCCCTTACTTGCTGAGTCTATGTCGGCTATAAACAAACTTGATTTTCTTACACCACGGAGTGTAAGATCCTTGTTCTTCCGGTTCTGGATTAAGCAAACTTCCTTCTGAAAGATTACGTCGTATCCTTTGTCACAGAACTGACTGATACTTAGTAAATTATGCTTGAGTCCTTCTACCAGAGAGATGTCTTCAATTATGACATTTCCAACTTTCAGCTTACCATATCCCGTTGTAAAACCTTTGCTGTCATCTCCAAAGATTACAATTGGGCCGGTTCTCATTACCACATCTGTGAGCAGGGACTTTTCTCCAGTCATGTGTCTTGAACAACCACTATCAAGAACCCACACAACTTTTCTTTTCCTTCCTGTGCCCTGCATTCACAAATGGATTAAACTTTCTTTGGTACCCAGACGTTCTTGGGTCCAGGTGATTTAGTAGAAACAGGATTATCAACAGAAACTGGTTTAACATGTGCTTGTTCAGAGGTGACTGGACTCTTCTCCTTTTTAGTCTTAGCAGAAGTGCTTTTAGACTTGGAGTTGGGAGTTTCCTTCTTCTTAGAAGGACTAGCAGTCTTTGCCACAGAGGCAACAGAAGGTGCAGGCATATTCATATTCATGGCAGATGGTGCAGAAAAAGATGCATTCAACATGGTAAAGCATGCAGACATCATATTCATAGCACATTGCATGCAACCTACTCTACCACATGGCAAATGAACAGCATTCATGTTAACAGTATTAGGCATGCTAGAAACAGAATTATCTACTTTAATCACTTTACATGCATGAGTAAGATGATTAGTAGAATTGCAATTATTACAAACCTTTCTAGCATTAGAATTCCTAGAGTTGGTGTTCTTAGGATCTAACTTGCCATTCCTGTTGTTCTTCTTTTTGTTGGAACTAGTACTTCCTAATCCAGTTTTATCTGAGTCATCTCTGACATTGGAATTAGAAGGTACATCTTGTGATTCCTGTTTTACTTGAGGCTTAACAACTTCCTCATTTTTCAACTCTTCCTTGATGACAAGGTCTTCTTCTATCAGAGGTTCTGTTTGAGCCATTCTAAAGATAGGGGTCTTGGTGTTCTTCAGAATTTTAGGTATATTTGTTCCTTCAGGAGCATTCTCAGTTCCTGCTGAAACAAATATGCCTTCATTCTCTTTTCTCTTCTTTCTTTTAGCTCTTTCCAAAGAACTATAGTCAAGGCCAATAGCAACCTTCTTATCAACCCTTTGACTATCCAAGATCTCTTTCTGTAGAAAGGCAGAATTCTGATAGGCCCTAAGCTTAGTTTCTAGGTCAGCAATCTGAGACCTAAGGGACTCCTCAATTTCTGCACTACACTTCTCCTTATTCTCTAGATATTCAATTCTATCTTTAAGGTTAGTGTTAATGAGTTTCTCTAAAGCTAATTCATCTACTCTTTCTTCAAGTTTAGCTATCTTTAGAGAAAGACTACTGTTATCTGATTCTGAAGCTAATAAACTAGTGTGCAAGTTATACATCTCTTGACCTAGTTCATTTATAGTCTTTTTATAATCAGCAGTAGTCATGTCATCAACAGAAATTTCAGGAGATACCTGAGATGGAGATTCCTCGACAGTGTCAGCCATTAATGCAAATGCATAATTGCTTTGGACAGGTTCATCATCAGAATCTGTGTCATCCCAGCTTTTTCCCTCAGCAATGTAAGCCTTTCCTTTGTGCTTGGCCACCATTGCTTCCAACTTAGCTTTCAGCTTCTCATTCTCTTTCTTCAGATCCTCATAAGAATTCTTCTTATCATATGAGTTGCTTCTGACAGGAGCAGCTTTGGGTTTCCTGCACTCTGTTGCAAAGTGCCCTAAGTCATTGCAGTTGTAGCATCTGACCTTGCTCTTGTCATACATGTTTGGTTTGAAACTGCCAGTAGTCTTTGACCCTGAGCCTGAGTATCCTCCTTTACCCTGAAACTTGTTCCCTGAAGTTTTCTTGTACCGGGGGTTCTTCCTGAACTTGATATGCTTGAACCTTGCAGCCATATAAGCCATTGACTTATCTTCCAGCTGCTCCAGCTCTTCTTGAGTGTAAAACTCATCCTCCGGTTCTTCAGAAACTTCATCAACTTCAGCTTCTACAATCTCAGTAATGGTAGAAGGATAGTCAGCTTTGATGGATGAACAATCACTCTGAGCAACAGTGTGATCATTGATACCATATTCAACTAATTGTTGATAACCAAAGTATGGTTGATCAGCAATCAGTGCAGTGGTCTTCTGTAAGGCCATACTCTTGGATTCTGTTGATCCACCACCATATATGATCTTTCTCTGTTCAAGTTCCATCTCAAACGTCTTCAGTTTTCCAAACAGCTTTTCCAAAGTCATAGTCCTGAAGTCGCTTCTTTCCCGGATGGTCTCTGTCTTTACAACTAGATGGGGTGGCATCACAAATGAGAACTTTCTGTTAATCTCTTTCTGTGGATAAGTCTTTCCATGCAGGGTGAGTTCATTCAGTAACAACATGAACCTCTCGTAGATTTGAGAAATGTTCTCTCCAGGTATTGCCTGAAATGCTTCATATCTGGCAATTAGCATATCGTATCTGTTTTCCCTGACTTCTTCAGATCCCTCCATCAATGCCTCAATAGTGTCCCACATCTGCTTTGAAGTTTTCAGACTTAGTATCAGATGTGTCATTGTCTTGGTCATTGATTCAACAATTATGAGTTGCAGATTATGATCTTGTGCAACATATTCCTTATCAGTGTCAGTGTATTCACTTTTCTCTTTAGGAACAGACTTCTGTGGAATACGAACACCATTTTCAACAGATTCAGGAATAATCTTCATAGGCACAAATGGACCATTTTCCAGAATCCCAATGAACATGGGATTAGCAACTCTGATGTACAGCAACATCTTCATCTTCCAGTTGTTGTAGTCATCCTTGTCAAATGGAGGTACTTTGATTCCTAACTTGTGTGTCGACATTGTTATCAGATAAAATTACGATTGTACGGAAAGCTAGCTTTTCAGATTGGTTACGGATCTCAGATCTGTATATCGATCAGCTAAGCTCTGATACCAATTGTTAGGTCCAATCAGACGTAGAAGGGGGGGTTGAATACGTCGTACCAATTTTCTTCGATTTAATTTAATTGCGGATAATCTTTGTTTCAGTCCATGTTAAATCAATCGTAAATAAATAACTCCAGCAAGTCGGGGAATATTCTTGTATTAGAAATAATCCTCGGGTGCTACAAATTCCAACACAAGTGTCGGCTGCAGAGACTACAATCACTCTATTACAAACTCTCGATAAATACGATCTTCTAATTTAACTCTCGAGAACGTGTATAGTGTGTGCACTTACAAAGTGTGTAGTTGTTTTCAAATGAAAACACTAAGCTCTATTTATAGGCATTCCAACAACTAACCATGGTTAACGAGTTCGTCCTGGACGACTTGAGTTCGTCCTGGACGGATTCATTTTATAAAAATGAAACTAACTCCACAAATCTTGAAATGGCGCCTGTACAAGATTTAAAGGCAAGTGGCGCAACATTTGACCAGGTCAAATGTTGCGCTAGTGAAACTTGCGCTAGCACAGATGAGTACTGTGTCCTTGACTTAGATAATTCCTCAGCTTAAGGAACTTGCGCTCAGAATCCAATTTGGTGTCGCAACCTTTGACTAAGTCAAAGGTTGCGCCCCAATCTTCACCTGTCTCCACTGTAAAGACTTGGAGAAATAATCTAAGGGAGATGTCAAGCGCAAGTGTTGACTTCAGTCAAACTTGGCGCAAGAATCATCTCACAGTGCTAAGTGTATCAGTAGCGCAAGCTTTGACTTTGTTGGTCAAAGTTTGCGCCATGTACTCCTTGTGTTCCCCTGTGTTGATATATAAGCACTTAGACAAATTTACAAGTACTCTCCTTTTAGCACCATTATATATATATATATATATTATTAATTGTTTATTTAATTACTTGAATTATTTATATTCAGGTAATTCACAATTAATATACATATATATATATATATAATAATGAGTTCTTTGGCAGCATATTCTGGAGTAGCTCGATTGACTTGATCAAATGATTCGTTGATCGAATCCACTGAATTCTTTCGTACGTCCTGACGTCCTGTGCACTGGTCTGGTTCACGAACGACTCGAACTGAAACAATTCTTTGAATTCTTTGCTTGACAATATACTTGATCAGTCATTCCGGGTTAGGTGTTGCTTCGATAAATTTGATTATAAATAATCAAATTAAATATACTGGAATCTTCTGGTCTTTGATACTTGATCTTCAGGCAATCTTGATAACAGACACATTGAACTTTATTCTTCACTGAGGCTTGAACATATTAATGAACTTCTTTCAGTGGACGGATGCTCGTCTCAGATATCTTGATTGTCTTTGTCTGTTCGTATCGAATCTCCAACCTGTAGATTCCTGTATTATACTTACGTATTGTTTCCTGACTTTTGTTGTGTTGAGTTATCGTAATTACAGTTACGTTACATTATGCTTTACAATATACATATATGTAAAGTGCATACAGATGATAACATTGCAGATCCACTGACCAAGGCTTTGTCGCAGCAGAAGCACGAAGGTCATACTAGTTCCATGGGTATTAGATACATCAGAGATTGGCTCTAGTACAAGTGGGAGATTGTTAGTATTGGTGTCCTAGAGACAATGCTATTGTGTTCTATTGTAGACATTTATGGATTATGTTATATTGATTATTGAATAAATATTTATTATGTCTTTATTTACTGCGTAATAAATTGAAAGCATAATAAATGTCCTTGGAATATTATATGTAATTCTATATCTCTAAGTACGTGACTTAGAAATGAGATTATGAGAATAATATCAATATTCCTAAATGTCCCTAGTCGAGTATCATTGTTAAGGGACAATAATGATGCATTAAGACTAGTATGTTTGTTGACTGATGATCACATCTCATTGATCATAGGTATAGTGATGCTAAAGTCAAGAACATAAGTGCATGTATCGACACATGGCACTGGAATGACCCACCGTGAGATTTTACATGTTAATAAGTGTCATTGGAAATTCTCACTGTGATAATGATGTAACGATCCTCTGACTTGATATCATTATATTTCTATATGAGAATTAATATACTTTGGTTGCACTAAAAGTTACCTTTGACCGGGTGATGATGAAATGTACATTGGGTATATTATGAATCGTATGAGAAATATGAATGATCTAGAAAGGATTTAACCCTCCTATTTTAGGAGTGATATTATTGGCCTCTTGATTGAGTGAGACTATAAAATGCATGGCCGTGCTCAAATATTGATTTGTTTAATAGTCTACTCATTGATCAAGGAAATTCGGATTAGACGATGAAGAGGATGACACAATACATGCCTTGAGTCTGATCTATAATATAAGGTTAAAGGGATTATATTACATTGTACATTATTCACAAAAGGTTTAATTGAATCACCAATTATTATTATTACTTGGGTAGCAATGATGTATTACTAGATGCCGCTCATTGTTTATAATTTTATTATTGGATATTAAAATTATTGCCAACGTAATAATAACCTAAAGGGTCACACACTTTGAACGTTTAAAGGAGTTTTAATTTAAATTCTGAATTTAAATTAAATGATTAAGTTCGAAATAAATTATTTAATTGAGCCGGTCTTAATTAAGTAATTAGAATTTCGAATTTAATATTAAAACCAAAATCGGATTAGGTTTGGAGAAGCCCAAATCCGATTAGGGTTTGGCCCATCTATCTCTCTTCCCTATAAATACATAATGATGTATTGTTTTAGGGTTAAGTTTTCATAAAATCGTTTTATTAAAACCCTAGCAGCTCCAGATCAAGAGAGGCTAGAGAGAGAGAGTAGGAGAGGCTGCATTCGGCTAGTACCGGCTCCGGTGATCTTTGGCGATCAGACGTTCGTGTGGACTGCTTAGAGACGCGATCCTTAGACCGAGGGGTGCGTGGTGATTGCTCGTTCCGGACCTCCATCTTTCGCTAACGTAAAGCTTCAACAAGGTATTATTTCGTATCTCCATGATCAGTCGTACTTTATAGATGGATCCTCGGGTTAGGGTTTCGGAATTTTTGATTTTACGTCGATTATCCGCTGCGTTTGTTGTCCCGGAACCCAACACCTTCTTCTATCAAGGTATCATCATGGCCCTTTCTTTGTGTTTATATATTGATGTTGATTAGCCTCAATATGTATGTAATGCTACATTCTCATTTTTATTCATCACTTTTAACTAAAGATTGCAACTTTATGTGTTTTTATGTATCTACGTGGTGACTTTGTGTTTCAATTTGTGTTGTTGATGCTGTGGTTTTTATTCCTTGATTCTTCTTATGGTTGGGGTGATTTTGGGTTTTTTAATTGGCTGATTAGGTGAAAATTAGGTCGCTGTTGTTGTCTTTTTTATATGATTCGTATTTGAAAGATTGATTTGATTGTCTGTGTCGATTTTTCTGATTCTAATTGACGAGATTGATTTGGTAGAAAATTCAAGATTTGAATATTGTGAATTACAATTAGAATTTTGATTTATCATTTAGAAGTTTTTTCATTTTGTTCTATGAGTTTTGATGTATTGTTTTGATTTAGATACACAATCTAATTTCTGTAAATCACAACCTGTCTTTGACATCTTTGTCGGTGGTGGTGTAACGGTGGCCGAAACCGTTACATTTTTGAATCCATAATTTATTATGATTATTTGAATTTTAGGCAACAATTTTAAATTTTATATTAAATTGGCTTTAATTACGGTATCTTTTTCATTAATTAGTCATTATTTGTTTTTATTAACTTTAATTATAATAGTTACATTTTAAATTGTGACTAGATAAAAATTCTTTATGAATATTTAGTATCATTTATGGGGGTCATTATTAATGACTTTATTGTGCCTTTAATGGCTTTCGGTGACATTTTTATGACTTGTGTTACCATTTTGACGGTCATTATATGTAATATATTTAATTGTGTTTTAAACATTATTTTTATTCCTCACTTTTATTATTAAATTTTTATGTGTCTAACCAAAGGATTTTCCTTTGGTTAGAGTTTAATAAATATTTCTACATTGTTTTATTTCCTCTCTATTTTTTAAAAAATATACTCTTCCGTTTTTGCTTTTTATTAGATTGACTATCCTTTTTATATTAATTATATATATATATATATATATATATATATATATATATATATTAATTTCTTGTATACTGATTTATGTTTTTTTTATTTGTTTCCTTTTTCACGATACTTTTTTTTTTTGACAATGCAGGCTTATATGCCTTACAAATTAGTATCTGTTCTAATAATACTCGGGGTGAGCCAGAGTCGAACCCGGGTGTCCCGGGACAACAGCGGATATGCCCGCCACTTGGGCTATCCAATCGTGCTCTTTTCAAGATACTTTGGAAGCAAGCTTTTTGTGACTTCCTCCATGGGTATTCTTTTCTCATTCATTTAAGCTTTATTGTCTAAACGTCCGGAGTTGTGCTTGCATGACTTTCGGTTAGATGATAAACTTTCTTGAAAAAAACAAATCCCGGCTGCGGTTTATTGTATTTTGATGCAATTCATCTACGTGTATGTAGACCTTAGAAAAAAAAAATCCATAATCTAGTATTGTTCATTTTTACTAATAATTATATTTTAGGCAAATAATTGTGTGATTTATTTGTCTTAATTGTGTCTTTAATGCTCTTTAAATGTGTTTTTGCATATTATATAAAGTTGGTCAATTATTTTTTAATTGTAATCAGTTACTTTCTTAATTTGAAAATTTGACTCCTTTTCTTAAGTTTTTAAGATTCAAATTTTGAATTTTTTAAATCAATGTTGTTAATTATGTATAGCTATATTTTTTAATAACATATAATTTTCTGTTAATATTTATAAATGACTTTTAATATAATGTGTGAATGTGGGTAATTTATTTAGGGGAGATTGTTAGATAATTGATTACTATTTATTGGCGGTCAAGCCTTTATGGCTTGTTTAGTGGCTTTTAATAG
The DNA here is from genome assembly GCF_001625215.2 of Daucus carota subsp. sativus. Lineage (NCBI taxonomy): Eukaryota > Viridiplantae > Streptophyta > Magnoliopsida > Apiales > Apiaceae > Daucus > Daucus carota. The sequence goes on from NC_030387.2 coordinate 12,805,165, forward strand.
CTTGAGTACGATTTTCTGAGGGCCATAATTGATGGCATAATTGTGCCTTTAACTGGTAATTTGGTGTCAATTTTTATGACTAATAAATATTAATATATTTTATTGATAATTATTTAGAATATTGTTCATTGTATTATATTGCATTTACCGCTTTTTGGCTCTTATTTAAATTATTTGTACATTTATAAATATATATATATGTGTATAAATATTTTTCATTAATATAAGTAGTGAGCTCATAGTTATTATTTACGGAATATATATTTTAGTATATTTATTTTTAATGTCAAGTTTTTGCAATTTAGAGGTTTAGTATCATTAATATATTTTCATGATATAATTTATTATTATTTATCAAATTCGTCGTCCGTATCTAACTAAAGAGAATCCCTTTGGTTGGATTTATTAGATATATAATTTTTAAATTAAATTATTTATTTTATTTTTCAAAGAGATTTTAATAGTAGTAGCTCTTTAATTATTTTTATAATTATTATTTTTAGTTTAATATAATTATTATTCTGACATTAGTTTTGGTTTTTTTTTAGGTTCCATTGGTTCAATTTTCATACTTGAATGTTTTATTATTTAAATGTCCATGGACATCTTTGCATGTTTTTCGGTTAGATAATGAACCTTTTGAATGAAAGGACTCCGTTTTTTACCGGTACTGTATTTTGGTACAATTCATCCACGTGAAAGTGAGTATGACGACAAAAAACAATATATATATATAATCCTCATTCTTTAACCACAATTAGGGAATTATGCACGCGTTTCGCGTGCCGATAGATTATTAAAATTTTCATTAAAATAAGGTCAAAAAGTAAATTAAACCAATATTAATATTAGATTTTTAATCTTTATTTTACATATTATGTATTAATGTATATTTACATGTATTGCATCATTAAAAAATTAATTATTTGGGATACAATTTTAAAAATCCAATCCTATCAACACTTTTACCTTCTCTTTTTGAATATTACCAATATGATGTACATGTGGTGAACGTTTGATTGATGTCGATATTAATTTTTAACATAACAAGTCAAAATAACATATATCTAGTACCTTGGATAAATATGAAAATTGTTTTTAAAAAAAAAAAGGAATTATGCACACGCTACGCGTGCTAATATCCTCGATAATTTTGAAAAAAAAGTAGAAGATCGTTAAATTTGTCATAAAACCATAATATGATTATTTATTATTAATTATTAGTTGAACTATTTTAAATTATTTGTTATAATGTATGCATAAAAGCTATATAAATATGTATACGAAGGAATTTATATATATGTATATATATAGGGATAGGATCAAATAAAAACTTCTTTTTTTTTGTTAGGGTCTACATTCTCGTAGATGAATTGTATCATAGACACAATAAGCCGCAATAGAGATTTCTTTCATCCATCAAAGTTTATCATCTAACCGAAAGATACTCAAGATATCTCCGGACGTTTAGATAATAAGACTTTAAAGTCTGAATAAGAAAACCCATAAGTCTCTTTCCATGATCCTGAAAATCAAAATAAACAAAGAGAAACATAAGAATGATAATTGAAGTAAAAAAGTATATATTATGTGAAAATTTTAAATCCGATAATGACATATATGTCTTTAAAAAAACATGATATATTATTTAACAATTCGAATAATAGAACTTATAAAAAGAATATTAGATAAATATGTAAAATTATAATGTTTAACCAAAGCGAGAACTTTGGTTAGACGCATAAATACTAAAATGTTCATAAACCATATTAATCTTTTCTTGTTAGAACAAATAACATTAAAAAAGGATTTTATATTTTTTGTCAGAAAAATAAACAAAATAATTAATCATACTCTTTATGAAAAAATATGATATAAAAATATGATACTAATATTTAACCTCCAAATTGTAAAATACTGACATTAATATTTAGATATATTAAAATAAAATATTCTATAAGAAATAGATATAAAAAATATTTTAAGTTACAAACTTACAAACTTTTTTTTTGAATTTTTTTTATTCTCCCAATCTGTTAATCCTTAGTTATAGACAGTATCTATGTTGAAAATTATTGGAAAAACATCACAATTTTAAAAATAACGCTCAGATAAATCGTGCATTCAACACATTTGTAACTCGGGTTCAACACTGGTTGTAGAACATTAATTATCATCGTGTTGAATATATTAATAGAGACGCTTAAACTATACCTTTGGGGTTTGGGTAGGGTTTAGAAAGATAAATATCGGTTAGATAATACGTTTAACTTAGTTCTTACATTGAAAAATTAGTTTATGTACTTCTCCAACACAATTTTAATCGATGTTCAACAAAATATCTTAAAAAAATGTTGAACTCAAGTTATATATTTGTTGAACAAAAAAAGTTTGTAAGTTTGTACCAGTATATATATATATATATATATATATATATATATATATATATATATATATATATATATATATATATATATATATATATATATAGGGGCTTACTCCACTAGAAACTAAATTAGCCTAGAAACTAGAAACTAGTCTATGGCTAGTTTTTCATCATCGTTCTTAACTACAAAAATCACTTATTTTAATATCAGAAATCACTGATTTATATATGCAAAATCTGACAAATATAGATATATAAATACACATATATACATCGTATATCACCATCATGTTCAATCATACTACATTGATGAAACTCTTGGTATCACTATCCACCTCTTTCGCTACTGCCCGCTTCACTTACAACCATGATTTGCCTATCGCCGTTTGTCATCATAACTTGCCACTACTAATGACTATTTACCATGACCACACACCTTATCTTGTCATTTGCTACCATCATAGACCTTCTACAACTATAATTGATCATCAATAATCGACCACCAATGTCAATCATAAATAAATTTTCTCAATTATTAAAAATAAAAATACTGATGAATATACTGTATAAAATAGTGATTAAGAACATAGAAATTAGTGATTTCACTAGTTATAAACAGTGATTCAAGGAGTGGTTTCTAGTTTCTAAAATAAGATTGGTTTCTATTTGATCACTTGCCTATATATATATATATATATATATATATATATATATATATATATATATATATATATATATATATATATATATATATATATATATATTTAGGGGCCTATTCCACTACAAACCACACTACCATACAAACCTAAAAACCACTATTTACACTCCCATTTTTCTTATGAGCACTCCAATATGTTTATTTTTTATTTTTTTTAATTTTCTGGGGTGGGCCCACTGCTGACGTCATCTGCCATGTTAGCACCTACTGACGTCAGCTGCCACGTCAGCAGTGGGGGATTCCAGCGCTGACGTGGCAGATGATGTGGCAGTGCCACGTCAACAGTGGGGGGACTCCAGTGCTGACGTGGCATGGTGACGTGACGTGGCGACGTGGCGGGGTGGAAAGTATAAGTTTTGGGAAGTTGATGGCAAAGCTAGGGGGGATATTGTTAATTTTTAAAAGTTTGAGGGGATATTTGTTTAGTTTTGAAACTAGTTTTTAGGTTTGTATGATAAGATTGGTTTGTATTTGAACAAATACATATATATATATATATATATATATATATATATATATATATATATATATATATATATATATATATATAGTCCTACTCCAATAGAAACCAAATTAGCCTAAAAACTAAAAACCAGTTTCTGGACAGTTTTTTATCACTATTATTAACTACAGAAATCACTAATTTGTACATAACATATCACTAATTTATATATAGCATATCTCGCGAATATATATATATACACACATATATGCTACGTATATGACCATCATCTTCACCCAAATCGTAATAATGGAACTCTTACCACCATTACCAAACGTTTTTATGACTTGCCACCATTGTCTATCATCACCAATAGTCACATAGATTTTCCATCATAACTTACAAAACTAACGACTACTTACCATCATCATACAACTTCTCTTGCGGCTTCCTACCACCAAGAACCTTTCTATGGATAAAATTAATCATCTATAATCGATTATCAATAATTTAGATAAGTAGATTTTCTCAATTTTGATAATAAAAATCGCTGTTTACATACTGTATAAAAACAGTGATTAATGCAGTATAAATTAGTGATACCCGTAGTTATAAATAGTGGTAGGGAAACTGGTTTCTAGTTTTTATTTTAAGAGTGGTTTCTATTTGATCATGAGCCTATATATATATATATATATATATATATATATATATATATATATATATAGGAGTAAGATCCTGGGAGAACTCATACTATCAAGAGAACCGAGAGAACTCATACATCTGCCGTTGATTAAGAATCTTACTATAATTATATTCTGAAATAATATCTTTACAAAATCAATCAAATCTAGTGATGTTGGGGGTATTTCTGTACCAGAAAAAAACAAGAAATTAATGACAATTTATTACCATATATATTGAGATTCTTATTTAATGCTTTCATATCTTCCATATCTTTGATTTAATGCTTCTATATCTTTCTATGTGTTTTTCATATTTTTCTTTTAAATGAAATATGGAAAAACACTTCACAGAATCTTAGTAAAATATCCATTGGTGAAATATTTTCATTCTTTACTAATTCTAGATTACGTAAAAGATTTAAAATATTTTACTATTTTCATTTTTTATTATTTTACTAAGATTCTTTTAAGTATTTTATCCGTATTTATTGAGATTCATATTTAATGCTTTCATATCTTCCTTATCTTTGATTTAATGCTCTGTATCCTCTGTATTTTTCTTCAATTGAAACATGAAATTTATATATAATGCTCCATATATATTCTTCTCTTAATTGAAATATTAAAAAACACTTAACGGAATCTTAGTAAAATATTTTCATTACTTACTATTTCCAGAATCTGTAGAAGATTTAAAATATTAGAAGACTTTTTACAAAATATTCAGAGATACTTTGTAAAACATTTTCATTATTTATTATTTTACTTAGATTCTTTTAAGTTTTTTATCCATAATAAATATATTCGTTAGGTGTTTCATTTAGCTGGTTGTATATCATATACTATGATTTTCTTATGTGTTCTTTGAAGTAAAATTTAATTTTAGAAAACTAATTTTAATGATACATTAATTACGATTCTACTAATTGATGCATAAATTTTCTATATACGATTCTACTAATTGATGCATTAAAAATACTTATTCTTTATTATAGAATACTTAATTAATATTGGTAAAAGGCATTTAATCACTTTAGAACATAGTTAATAGATTTTTTTTATTATCTGATTTAACATATTAGAACACCTAGCAAGATTTTTTTAATATAATATTATTGTGTGTGAGACATTTTTAATATTAAATTATTAAATTATAATAAGTGTTCTACCAACAATATAAAAGTTAATATAATTCTGTAAATTACGTGATCAACTGTAAGTAATAAGTGCATTGAGATTCCACTAAACTTTTTATTAAATGTTTCGTTAGTTGATCATATTTAACATATAAATTTGTTTGTTTTTTTTTTGAAACAAAGGTGTTAATTTTAATAATAAAAAGTCATACGGCATCTACACCAATGATCGAGTCGAACAAACAGTAATTTGCAATCGCCTGTTCTCATAAAGAGACAGTTAAACGATATTTTGAAGAAAATGTATATACAAATACAAGTACCCGCTTCATGCATCCTCGTTGAATTACTGGTACCCTCTTCATCATGCCCTAACAGAGCTATCGTTTGAGCTATCGACCAAAACGGCGATTCCATACAAACTTTCATCATCAAATCAAGACCCCGCTTACAATTAAGAAGCGAAAAACAAAACTCTCACCAGGGAGAGAAAACAACCTTAGATCTGAGCAGAACCACAGAAACAAGAGAAATCGGACTGAAAATCCACCCGCTTTAAACAGAGAAGAAAGACAACGAAATCTCCGATGGTTTTAGATCTAAGAATTCTTCCGAGAATAGATCCGAAATAGAACCACAAAAACAAGAGAAATCAGACCGAAACTCACCCGCTTGGAAGAGAGACAGCGAAATCTCCGATGGTTTTAGATCTAAGTTTTTCGAGAAGATGTATTATTCAAAAACTAGAAAGAAAAACAAAGCAATCAAGTGATTTGGGGCTTTCCACCGGTGAAAACCGATGGAAGCCCCAGGCGGCTACGACTAGAGAGAGGCTAGAGGCTAGAGAGAATTAGGGTTAGGAGAGCTTAAGTTAGAGTGGAAAGACTTACATTGTTGTTATTGTCGTCAATGCTAAACTTATCGCAACAATTTTGCACTCAACATATAAATTTGTTATGCGTTCTTTTCAAATAAAGTAGAATTTAAATGAATATAATTTAGTGGTACATCTAGGGCTGAGCAAACAACCGATTTAAAACCGAAACCGAACCGAAATCGGGAAAAACCGGAGAAAACCGATCCGAATATAACCGATCCGAAACCGAAACCGAAAAATTAAAAACCGAACCGATTTAAATGGTTGGGTTCCGGTTATACCTCGCCACCGAACCGATATAAACCGAACCGAACCGATTATTAAAATAATAATTAAATAATAAATCTTATATATATAATAAATAATAAAATATATATTATGGACTATTGGTAGTCTACTCTTTTTTAGCCCTGCATTTCTTAAAATTGATTAGCATGCAGCATTCCTTCCTTTCAGTAAATAAGCAGAGAATAAAAGTGAAACTGTTACATTGATTCCAAGTTTGAAATTTACTTTACATATGAAATGCATGAAAGCTTGGTGGTTGAAACTTGAACTACTGCTGTTACTGGCTTACTGCCCCTGGTTACTGCTGTTCCAAATTACAGTATACTTAAATCTTCTGCTTCATTTCTGTGAAGTTCTGAATACGTTAAATAATTATTTTTTCTGAATTACGTGCTTAAAGTTGTCTTCGTATTATTTTTCAATACATAATTGTCGGTTTTATAACCGAAACCGAGCCGATTATAACCGAACCGGACTTTTTAAACCGAATCCGAATCCGAACCGGCGGTTGCGGTTTTCGATTTTAAAAACCGAGGATATATGGTTGCGGTTCCGGTTTTAGCCGGAAACCGAGCCGAACCGGCCATGCTCTCCCCTAGGTACATCAATGAAGATTCTACTAAAAAATTTATTAGGTGTTTCAAAATATTAAATTTATTAGGTGGTACGTCAATAAACAATTTAGTTGAATATAATTTAGATGTATATTAATAAGTACATTAAGATTCTATTAAAAAAAATTATTTAGTGTTTCATTATTTGATCATATATATTATATAGTTTTGTTATGTGATCTTCTCAAATAAAATTTAATTTAAATTAAAATCATTTAGAGATACATTAATGAAGATTCTACTTACCGATGTATTAAACATTCTATATTGATAATCAAAATTTATGATATATTTCTAATTTGTATTTGATTCTAGTAAATTAAGATTCTAGTAAAAAAAAAATTGATACTCTGCTGAGTGTCACATTAATAATATTAAGATACTATTAAGTGTTTCACTATAATTCTACTATTTTAATATTAAATATTTTTTATATGTTTTAGAGATTTTTTTTAGTAATTTTATTGATATTGTAATAAAGGTTCCATTAACAATATAAAATTTAGTATAACTTTTTTAACTATGTGATTAAGTTTTTAATAAATACTTTAAGATTCTACTAAAAATTTTAGGCGTAAGATAAATCAAATATTGATTAAGTTTATTTAATAGATATAAGATTCTACTAAAAGTTTTATTAGATGTTTCTTTAATTATTAACATATAATATACGATTTTGGTATGTGTTCTTTTTAAATAAGGTAGGATTTGATTTTAAATAATTTAAAATATCTTAAGGTTATCTGTGAATTGGGGACCAGATATACGCAAAAATATGTGAATTGATTTTTGATTTATGTTAATGATGGATAGGTTGAGTTGGCAGAAATACCAAAAATAGAAGATACATTTTAAAAATACAAGATTTGAATTCCAGATTCTGTAATAATTTGCGTTATTTACTTTAAAGCTTGAGATGTGGAAAATACCAAATTTAGAAGATATGAAAATATTGACAAACAGATTTTGTCCAAAATTGCCCTTGTTGATATTAGATTTGGATATATTCTTATTGAATTTAAAAATGGTAATAAATATATTCTATCTAATGAATGAACGGCATCTAAGGGAGTTCTCTCGGTTCTCTTGATAGTGAGGTTCTCCCTCGAACCTTTTATATATATATATATATATATATATATATATATATATATATATATATATATATATATGGGTCGAGTTCCAGGGAGACGCAGGTTATCAAGAGACAAGAGAGACTTAATATTAGCCGTTGATCTTACTATGATTCCTTCATTTGCTCGAGGGGCACGCTAGTCTAATGAAAAAGTCCATAATACTGATATAATTTATACATGTACGATTCGTATATAGTTTAATAAGGAAGCTGTAGATACTCTTGACGTGCTGAGTCAATTATGGGATCATTTAATTTTGGAAGATTTGAACACAGTTAAGATCTCATTACAGAATATGTTAGGATCTTATTATAGAACATAGATGTGCAAAGATTTTCAACCAATTTATATCCATGTATGTAAAAATTGCATTGAATGGTACAATTTATTTCCATATTCAAGTATTCCAATAATTTCTTTACTAATTTCTTTATTTATGTTATTGTATTACGATTTGATTTCCATTCTTTGAGGATTCTCTTGGTATTCTTATGGTTTAACAAATAAGAAACAACAACTTAATAGAATCTTTATTCTAATAAAATATTTATCTTATACTATAATGTTTAAATATTGAATCTTACACCGGAAAACTAAAATGAACCCATTAATGCACAAAATTGAAATTTCACAATATTTACTCAAAAAACTTATATTAAATTTTATATTAGAATAATTTATATATTATGCACAAACATAAATATTAAAAGCAAAAAAAATATTATTAGATCTCTCATGAGAACCTTAGTATTTTTGTGAAGACCTTAATGAATCTTTATATTAATCAAATAATAAATCTCTATTCGTAAATTTTTAAAAACACAACCATGTGTTTTTATTATATTGCTACGTAACACCTTAAAGAATCTCTATAAAAGAAGATATTGAATTAATATTTTTAAATTTTAAATTTGAAAGTGAAAAGAATAATAATGTTTGAATATTTAAATTTATTATTATAGAGTAATTAATTACTATTATGTTTTAAAGAAGAAAATCTAATTTTTTTTACCGTTATAGTATATTTTACCTACTAATTTATATCTTTTTAATATTAAATTACTAACTTATTTTCACAGGGTTCTTTTAGGTGCTCCTTAGACACGGGATAACAATTTCACAATCAATAATTTTATTTTATTAAAGTTAGATGACAAGGTATAAATATTTTAAATTATTTAAATAAGATTTATGTTAATCCATGAGTTCTTCACCAATGTAACATGTCTTATGGTATAATTTATATTTTCAAAAAAAATTTACTGATTTCGTAGATATTCTTTAAGATGTTACTTACGAATACAATAGAAATTGAACCTTTGTGTTTTATCTAATTTTAGATGATAAATTTAAAAACAAATAAATTAATTCATTAAGTATCCTACTAATTTAAAATTTTCAAATATTAATTCAATATCTTCTTTCATAGAGATTCTTTAAGGTGTTACGTAGCAATATAATAAAAATATATGCTTGTGTTTTTTTAAAATTTACTAATAAAAAATTATTACTTGATTAATATGGAGATTCATTAAGGTGTTCTAAAAAAAACTAAGGTTGTAATGAGAGATCTAAGACCTTTTTTTGCTCATAATATTTAGGTTTGTGCATAATATATGAATTATTCTAATATAAAATTTAATATAATTTTTTTGAGTAAATATTGTGAATTTTCAATTATATACAATTTTCATATTTTTTTTATATTTCCACTTATTTTATCAAGGATTTATTTTAGTTCTCCGATGTAAGATTAAATATTTGAATATTATAGTATAAGATTATATATTATATTATTTCAGAATAAAAAAATTATTAAGTTGTTGTTTCTTTATTTGTTAAACTATAAATTATTCTTGGAGGTAAGAATCCGAAGAGAATCATAAAAGAATGGAAAGGAACTCACTTGTAACAAGTAAATCGTACTACAAAAACATAAACAAGAAAAAATAAACAAAGATTCCTTAAGGTGTTCATGGGAGATTCTTTAAAGTGATCGTGAAGAGATCGTTAAAATAATCTTTATTATAGTGAGTTCTTAAAATCTCTTACTAAACTCTGTCCACCGAATCAACTTGAAACAAGCTGTATAAACTCTTTTCTCTCTTCTCTCTAGCCGCCTCCCTCTTTTCATTCTCGACGGGGCTTCCATCGGTTTTCCGGTGGAAAGCCCCAAATCTTTCCGTTTGATTGCTAGTTCTTATTGTTCTTGCTTCTTCCATTGATTTTCTTAATAAATCTCCTTCTTCAAGAGGGAAAGTTTCTTAGATCTATATCACCGGAACTTTTGATTTTCGTTCTTATTCGCTTCCAGAGGGTTTTTTGGATTTGTGGGTGGATCGATTATCTCTTACGTGTCGTGGTGCAGATCTAATTGCTTTAGTTTTCAGTTGGATTTTTTCTAGTTTATTTTGATTATAGTTTGATTTCTCTCCCTGGTGAGAGCGTGTGATTTTCTCTCCTCTTTTGTGAGAGTTGGTTTGGATTCATCGATAAAAGCTTTCGGGAATTGCATTTGTGGTTGATAGCTCAAACGGAGTTTTTGAAAAAGATGGTGAACACAGAGCAAGGATCTATACATGTACCATCGTCAATTTCAACATCGCTTATTTGTCTCATCTTGGCTATGAAGACAAGCATGTTAATTTTTTCTATGTTTGTTCGATTCGATCATTCTTGTAGATGCCGTATGGCTATTTTTTTTTTTTTTTTTTTTTTTTTTTTTTTGACAGAAATGCACTTGCTCGTATCGAGAATACGCCACTACTCCGAGGAGTTTTTTTCATTCAAAAAGCTTATTATCTAACCGAAAGACAAGAAAATGTCTCCGGAAGTTTAGACAATAAAACTTAATGTCCGAAATAAAAGTCCCAAGCTCTAAATCCATGCTACTTCCACTTCATCCCTGAAATAATACGATTCATTAATAACGGGAAAATAAAATTTTAATTAATAAAATTAAATTAAATTATGTCAAAAGATGGTAAAGTTGAAGAACAGATAAATAAAATACTTTGTCAAAGAAATATGATAAATATAAAGAAAAACAGAAAATATATACCTAACCAAAGGGAGACCCTTTGGCTAGATATATAACAAGTTAAATAAATACTAAGAATATAATTAATAATGTAAGTATCAAAATATAAAATTAAAATATAAATTCTAATCTACAAAATACTATGTAAAATTCTAAGAGACAAATTAAATATAATAGGCGAGCCAACAACATGGCACCAAATTGCCGTCTACTGGGGCAAGAATCTACGCCATCAATCATGGCCACCCATAAATGGTACAAATAAAATTCATTAATCAAGAATGCAAGTGATTATACACCAATTAACAAATTGCATTAAACACTAATCAATGAGGATCAAAACATATAGAGCATATATTAATTAGTAATTATTCAAGAAATAAAATAAAATTCAAATCAGCAACATTCAAGCAAGACAACTAGCCATTTACTATATTTAAAATATAAATCATCATTTACTACTATTAAAAGCCAATTCGATAAAATAATAGTTGGCGAGAAACTTACCAATTTTACAAAACAAAATCTCTATTCATGCAAGAAAATTGTTCAATTGATTCTATTTGAAAAACACACTAAGTGATAACACCATCTCATCATCACCGACGTTGAAACACCAAAACTCATCAATGTCACTAACACTAACGTTATAAACTCTAACCCCTACAAGTTCATAAACACAACTGCAAATAAACTTATGACTCGAAATAAATTTGTAAAAAGACAATATATTATGCACATAATATACAAAACAAGTTTGACTAAGCCTCACAACTATTTCTTCTACTAGAAAAATCAAAAAATAAAACTAAACATAAAACACCACCTCCAACAAAATTAAAACATAAAACACCAACCCCAACAAATCGTGCACAAATCCAATGAATTATTTAATGAATCGTGCTATTATTTAATGAATTATTTTCTTTTCTTCAAAAAAAAAAATCTCTTACTAAAAATATTTTAAGGCATTCTCAATAGTGTTCTTTAATGTGAACTATTAATTTTTAATTTATGTTAATAGTACATTCAATCTTCTTACAATCTATTTAAAAATGGTAAGAATGATGTAAAATATTTTTAATTGACGTACATATAATGTATCATTAATGGTAATATTTATAATATCTCAACATACATGGAAACAATTTGAATAGTATATTATATGAAACTGTAACGGTGAATTTGATGGCAATAAAAGATTCAATCTTTTTAATTATGTAAATACAATTAACAAAATATTATGACTGATATGTATATAATGATAATTAAAATATGTTAATTAGATTAGTGATATCATCATATTGGAATTAATTAAGGGGAGTAAATTATATTCATTATCGGGCAATGCCAGAGACCCCAAATTTTTTCCCCAAAATTTGTTACCAAATGACGTGGATAATAAGTGGCGAAATTTGATTGGGTGATTGATGAATCTGCAGGGGGGGTCTCATTATTATGGGAATGAATGCAACCAATGAAATTTCGCCACATCATTTGGGAAAAAATTTTGGGATAAATATTTGGGGTCCCTAGCATTTTCCTTCATTAGCACCCTAATAAAGGAAATTCTGTAATAATTGTGCACTCAATACACTTAAGGATACGTATAAGATATTTTAATAGTGCAAAACGTTCCATGTACTGCCCTTGTACATAAACTGATTGTATTTATACCGTATGGAGTATATACCATCTGATCACAAGATCAAGACTAATCCAACGGCTAGATATCACGCCTCCCATGTCTCTCGCTAAGTCTCCGTCTCTTTTGAACCTCCTCCTATATATATATATATATATATATATATATATATATATATATATATATATATATATATATATATATATATATATATATATATATATATATATATAGTTGGGCTCCTTGGAGTACAAGATTATTGGAGTCTTTGGAGACCTAATCTTACACCATCAAATCATAATAAGATAAATGGAAGATGTGATAGACAAGTGGCAGTGTTTTTAAAAACTAAAAACTGCCATTCGTATACATGTTGTACGGGATAGTATTTCGCTTAAGATCAATTAATATCCCGCGTTTTCCTCTCATCCAAATTACAGTTACGAGTCATTTACTGTCCTTCAATTTCTCTACGAAATCAAGTCAAAACCCCTTCAAGTTTAGAAGTGGAGCAATTACCGAGGACGGCACCGTGGTGTGGACGTTGGGTGACTGGTTCCTCTCGGAGTATTATACTCTTACAAGGTGTGCAGTGCAGAAAAATGTGTGTAAGAATGTCTCCAAGTAAGGCTGCAGTTACATCACAATGAAATGGCATCGTCGCTTTGAATGCAAAATCTAGACAACTAGCTTACGGTATAAACAACAAATAAATAGAAAACACACAAAGAACTGAGTTCATACTTAAAAACTATAACTGGAAAAATCACAATTTCACTGTAACATCTAACAAAACATATACATGCCGATATGTAGTCTGCAAAACATATGAACCGATGTTGAAATCTATAAACCACCACAAATTGAAAAACAAAATGGGTGCATACACATTTGCAGAACAGTTTCAGTGAAAGCGAGGAACAAAAACCAACTTAACTGATTGTTCTTTATGATTAACCATTTGCAGAACAATCCGATAAGCTTTATCTCGACAGAAAAACAACAAACAACCACTCTATAATTCAATTACACACAGAAGAACAGGAGAACAGATTAAGGGTAAGCGTGATGAGAATCTCTGCAAACATGAAAACTACTCTCCTAAATTGTCGCTTAGATGTAGCCAACAGTTACAATTTTTTATTAAGTATAAAATGTAGTACACGTGTACTTTAACAAAATATGCATAGGTTTTAAAAAAATTAGAACCGTTAGATTTGTTTTAAATGGATGGACCAGATAAAGGACTCCAATACTCCAACTAATTGTGGTCTCCATATAACTTAGGCTTGTGTGTGTGTGTATAGCAACTCAATGTGAGATTGTCCAAGATATTAATAAAATTCTAATGCTTACCAGCTGAAAATGACTGACATTCATAATTGTGGAGGTCTAGACCAAGCACAATCCATTCGTTCATATAAAATCAAGGATGGTAGAAATAAGAAACCTTGCCTGAGTAAACAAATATAAATCACTTGATCTAATGAAATATCAAACTTATTCTAACATGCTTGCTTGCTGCAGTTCATATTTCATAATACAACTACTCTTGAAATCTCAAACAGGTTCCTTAAAATAATATAGTTTAATAATTTACTCCCTCCGTCCCCTTTTACATGTCCATTTTGCTTTCGAAGAGTCAAATTGACCAATTTTTGACTAAACATTAAAAATTATCTACTTATTATTTTTAAAATCTGAAAGTTGCATATTAAAGTAGACTAAATATACTTTCGAATGGTATAATTTTTATTATTTTTCTCAATTATCTGATACATGTAAAATTCAGTCAAAATATAGTCAATTTGACTAGTCAAAAGTTAAAATGGACATGTAAAAGGGGATGGAGGGAGTACTCCTCTAATTTCAAGAGTACCCTCCACTATAAATGATATGTCAGCACCACTTTGTCTATAAGCAAATAGTCACACACACATTATATCCATCCAAAATCGAAGCCAATTTTAATAAAATCTAGATAAAGAATCAAGAACCAATCGTACAGGTGCTATACTATCAAGAAATTTGTATCTTTTCATTTTCTGAAATGTCAGAGTTCAAAGAGAGTTTTTCTCCACCATGTACAGCAGTTGCCCCGCGTGTGGCATTGCTAGCTTGCGCTGCATTCAAGTAGTTTTCTCACATGACTTTTAATCCATATGCATCAGCATTCTGTTGACATCCAGATGTAAAATAGTAGGGCTAAATTCCCATCAACACACATATATGAGGCAGCAGGATAACTGTTATAGGTAGGCAGATAATAGAGATGTGAACCATCATCTGACTGTGGGCAAAAAACACTAGAATTGGATTTTTATCCACCATCATCGAATCAGTAAATTTGCTAAAAGAATGTGTGAGGATAAATTAAACAACAAAAAAGATAACTCGGATCAGAATAAAAGGACAAATGATGAACAGACTTTATAGGAAGAACTGCCAGCATCCGGATGAGTATAACCTCCATTATATAACTATTATAGCAAAAACACAAACGTGAAATATTGTATCTAAACTAAACCCAAAGTTAAGACACTAAAGGTAAATTATCATTTCGCAAGACCTAATTAAATCAACAGTTAAATGTCTATATGGGTAGTCTTGAGGGCAAAAGCTAGTAGGCGGATAGTAAAAACCTTGCTCTGCAGCTGAGTGTTCACCGGTCCCACCTTTCATAGACCCACTGGGTTAGCTCAATGAGATGCTAGAAGATGTATGAGTTGGTATTACATTTTTACGTGAATCCTGAGAATATATCCACACAAATAACGTTATTAACTTATTACGAATCAATTGGAAAAAGTTACCACTAAAGGCAAGCGCCAATTAATATCATACACTTAAAAGAATTATTATTGCACCAAACCAGACAAAGAACATATAATAAAATTTAGAAAGAAATTAAAACAAATATGATGTTGTCAAGACAGAGAAGAGAGAGCTAGTGCGTCATGCAAAACAAATTCTATAATGACACACCTTATTCCTCTCAACCAATGGAGCACAAACATCAGATTTCAGACGTCCATCAAGTGAATATACCACTCAAATCATATTAAATTAACAATCGTAAATTAACATGGATGACTGTGAATTTCGGGTAGTTAAATAAACACCATCAAACCTTCTCTAGCCTGCTCCGCTTTAGAATCCAAAAAAATCATGACAAATCAATATCATTGAAAGTTTAAAGAAATATACCTAAGTAGTATAATAAAAATAACATAAAAGATTATAATCAAAATCGCTTTTGTGAAAAAATTAGTCATGAGGATTATATTTATATGTGTGTAACAAAATGAATTTTCACCTGGTCGTGCCACATCAAGTTCTCCAACTTCTATGTTTTTTACGTTAATCTATATGTGCTTAACTACAGAAGTAGATCATGTTAAAGTCATGATCAAAATTGAGATAAGTAAATTTGTTGTCCAGGGCCTATGATTCCCACATCTTCCCAGTATCGTTTGAAACAAAGCCATATTTATATAAGAAAAGATAAATGTGTGTGTGAATCGAGGTAAGTAGTGTGAAGATAGCTTTCTCAAATGACAAATATTAACCATATAACAATTAGATGCATAAAAGTTAAAAAAAGTGTACAGCCCAAGAATCTATACCCATTACTTATCGACGCAAGAAATAATGAGGATGAAATACATGAATAATGCCCGATCATTAAGAGAGGAGGATGCTAACCTGTTCAATCATCGGACGACAATCAAGAATTAGAAATCTGGAGAAGAGATGATTAGTATCATTTTCAAATTGATCTGAAATCTAGATCTTGTTAAACATGACAAATGATTTGAAGCACAGGATAAAATTGATCTTCAAGCAATGGATCAAAGGTTGCAGGCTCCTTTTCTTTATTGCCCTTTCTATGGGATGATTGATTTGTAGCAGAAGATGAAGATGCCTGGCAGTCGTCTCCACCAATATTACCACCTGCCAAGCAAGTCAACACGAAATCATATTAATAGCGCACTAACTCCACAATATATTTGCAGTGGATATGTGGTGAACACTCACAAATATTATCTCTATTGTCAAAAACTCAAAGTATAGGCCTGACAAAAAAAACTCAAAGTATAAGGCTTTTGATTATCTTACCTGTTATATTTTTATTTTAATTCTTTGGCTTCTATTATCCTGATTGTTATTATTTAGAAGGCTTTAAATTGATACAGGATATTTTTGTTACTTATTTAATGTAGAAAGGTACGGATAATATATGTTTGCATGATTATTTATTCTGTCTATACGAATTCTATGCATCATCTAAATATCTGCATGAGCTGCACTGAAGCTAACCACCAAATTATTTAAGTTAGTATTCAGAACTTGGTCATAATGATCTGTAAGAATCACAGCAATCATTGTTTACTTTCTACAGTATCATAAGGTTTTGCAGATATCCTGAAATATAATAACAAAGCTAGCAAAAGAAAACCTAGGCGTGGAAGAGGAAACCACTTTTCTTAACTTGTTTATTTCTGTTGGTAATGTGCAGAGTTAGTACTTTTGCAATTGCGGTAGGCAGCAACTTTTGCAGCACTGTTTTCAGTGTACAGGGAACCTAGATATAAGACAACATAATTCAATTGTAAATGATGATGAGGTCCGGAAGTTTTACAAAACAATAATTATTATATAGAATGTAGTTATCTAAGCTGAATTGTCAGATCTTTGTCAAACCAATCTTAGATCCTTGGTAGAGTACTACGGCTGCTAAAAATTGAATACACATAAAGTTTATAGTATTAATTTTTGAAAAAACTCAAAGTATAGGCCTGACAAAGAAAAACTCAAAGTATAGGGCTTTTAATTATCTTACCTGTTGTATTTTTTTTTATTTTTAATCATTTGCCTTCTATTATCCTGATTGTTACTCATTTAAAAGGCTTTAAATTGATTCAGGCTCATGGACAAACAGTTTCATTAGTAGAGAGCATTATAAGTGATGCAAGTGTCCCAGAAGGTGATGTGAAAAGGATTCGTTTATAAAGTTCTTGATCTTGTGCACAAATTCTTTCGCGCAGAACTGTAAAATACTATGAATAAACTAATTTGTGTGAAATAGTCAGGTATGTGTAATGTGTATGGTTGTTATATGTATGTTGCACTTAAGTATATGAACTTACCGACACTATAAAATTCTGGATAGCTATAAATGCCCCTACAGTTTAGCCTCTGGAGAATCTTGAATATTTTGGTTTTTTGACGATTGGAGAAAGTTAAACTTGGTTGTGGAAATTGCTAAAACCTACAATTGCTTGTTATCCGGACCTTGGAGAGGCTGGCCGTTTACTCTTGCATAATTCGTCCGAAGGATTCATTAGAGAGCGAAATTCTTGTTGTTGCTTGTAGTTCTGTGAATAAAAGATTGAACCATGTGTAGTTAGAGGCTTAACTGCTATACGTTTATTGCCAAAAAAAAAAGTATCAAATGAAATATAAAACCATTTACAAAAGCCTCCGAGTCTTTTCACATTATTAAGAGAAAACACTTTAAATTATAAAGTGTGTATACAGAAAGTAGTCAAGTACTACATTTACAAAATTGATAGAAACAAAGTAAAGGTTATAACAATAATTTATCCGTAGTTTCTCTGCACCATGATCTCAAATTCAGTTACCTCATCAATAATCTTGTATCTGTATGATCCATCAGTATGTGTATCTAAAAACAGTAATTATATATCAGGGCAATCATGCATCATAAACCAAATCATTAGAGCCTAAAAATTCTAATCAGTAGCAAATTATCACAGTCTACAATTTACTGTCAAATTACAAATTCTTCTTTGGCACATCAGGATTTTATTTTAACAGATTTTATTGGCCCTAAAAGATTTTAAAAATGCTATATTTGTGAGAGAGTGTCTGATTGCAATCTAAAGGGTCCAATACTTGACACAATTTTAATGTAATATATCCATGTGAAGTTTTTGTACTAAAAAAGCTAAGACATGCTCTTGAAGTTCTATAACCGCAAGAAATTTTTGCTTATCTGCCTAATTAGCTTCCCATCATCTTGTTTCTTGACCTGATAAGTAGGTGGTGAGGGAGGAAAGAATGCCAAATTTGAAGCTAGTTTAGATATAAAACATTAAAACAGTAAGCAAAGTAGATGCTGCATAGTTAGAGATTTGGCAGCAAACCATTTAGAACTTATGTCTCGTTTGAACCCGTGTTATAATCCATCCCAGAACCTACATGTCATCCACACAGATATTTAGAAACATAAAAAATCTAAACAAATGCAAAACATTAATGCATAAGAGCTGTTCAGGAGAGGTTAGTAATTGTAGAATAAAGCAAATTTCTACTGTTTCACCTTTATTTGATCCGCTTTCCTTGTATTTTCAGTTGTGTGAGGAACTGGCCTTGGCGGAAGCTGCACCCATCAATAATATCAAAAATATACAAACCTTATTTTACATAATTCTCTCTGTAGCATCATACATGTACAATTAAGTGCACAAATAAAAAATAATTTCTCAAATTTATATATGAAAATAGTATCATAATGAAAGAATGCCAAATTTATTAATTTATTAACATACCTACAATATACAATTCACTGCAGTATCCAAGAGTGTCAGAGGAGCATCAGCCTTTGTCCTCCCATACTGGCACATCGACTGTGCTCTCTACAGGTTTTTTAGTTGATCCAAATCTTGAAACTTCAATTCTAGACACTTACAGGCCACCACCGGCACCTATACCATATGATGCAAATTTAAGACGGCACCATACTGCATCAGCCAATCAGTCTGTTGAAGAAAGTAACAATGGGATCAGTCATGAATCAACACCTAATATCTCAAATAGAAGTGGAGGACATCCTAATATCAGTCATGATCCGGCACCTTATCACACAAACTCCCTCGATTCCTATCATATATAGGATATATACTGCTTCTGGCACATTACAGTGAAGTTATAATTCAAGTCGAAAAAATTAATGACATCAACTGAAAGTCTGAACCTAATGTTTGGAGAGAAGGAGATAATAAAAACCGAAATGGAGCAACTTACTTCATTTTCCCATATGTAAGGAGGTAGAGATTTGATTTCTTTATCTTGCTTGCTGCTGCAGAATTTCTATGTACATCTTTAACTTCCGAGAATCTTTTAAGCACAATTTTAGTGCTGCCGCTGGGGAATTCCTTCTCACGTCATTGTAACTTTTTGTTCCTCCGTTTGTAAGGAAGAAAACCTGGTGGACAAATCTTTTAGCAGAGAAATGTGCTTAGATTGTACCAAATTGAGATTGAAAATTTGAAAATACACAGGATAAGTGCTCTACTGCTCTGCATTTTTTGAGTAGCAAAGCTGCTTCTGGGTGAAAACTCGAAAAGATTATAGATCTATCATTTACATTTTCATACACCATCTACAAATCGAGATTACAGGTCTATCACTGACATTTTCAAACAGCACCTACAAATCGAGATTTCTGATAAAAAAAAATACACATTTCCAGAAGCAAATGTTTCGATAAAAAGTGTTCAAATAGAGTATCATCACTACTAATACCTGCAGTATGTATTCAATCACATTCCTCAAGTACTGGTTGATATTATATGACCAAAAGAGATGAGCACAGGAAGAAAATAATTCATAGTGCTAGATATTAGATATATGATCATATAATAAAAAACTACTTTTGTCTACATAGACATAGAGGAACATTCAGATTAAGATAATTAATTGAACAAACAATACAGAATGCTAGGAGGGAAAAAAATCAAACCTCCAAAAATGCAGGACGAACTTCTATCAACTGAACAAAAACTGCAGAAACCTGTTCAAGATATCAAGGAGAATGGTGGGTGTAATTCTTGGCTATAACTGAACAAAGTTATGCATATGAAACATGAAAAATCTTTAAATAATCAATTGAATATTATGCTAATTTCAACAATAAATTAACATCATCAAGATAAAAAAATAAGCTGATGAACATGATCCTCTCTCCAAAAAAAAAATAAAAAAACAAAAAACTGTAAGCACGCATATACTGCAGCTACATAGGGAAAGTACCATCCAGAACACATATATCATATTCCTCCAAAAGCTGAATCAACAAAAAAAAAACACCATAAAAAGTTTTAAAATGAAGACTAAAAGACAAACCAACTAAAAGATCATACTTGTTATGCGAAGAGTCAAAATTGATTCATTATTAAAAAAGATAGTAAAAAGGCACATATATAAACTGGCATATTATCCTGAGTTTAAAAAGAATAATAATAAAATATAAAGATAAAAAATAAGTTGATAAACATGATCCTCTCTACAAAAGAAAAAATAAAAAATAAAAAACTGTAAGCACGCAACCAAACTAAAAAAGAATTTAATGATAAACCTGAAACCACCATTGTTGTTTACATGACTGTCCAAACAAATTTAATGTCTAGTGGAAGAACATCTTCAGGCTTTAGGTCAAAATGGTTTGCCTTGGGCTTCAAGCTCACTGGCCAAGGCAAAAGGCACTGATCAAGGTACTCCAACTTCATATTCCTGTAAGCACAAATAAAATTAAATTCCAAGAATATTTTAATCACCAAGTCGAAGAAAAAAATAAATCAGCGGTGATTTATATTACTGTAGTGTCTTCTGTCGAGCAGGGAGGATACGATCTGCCTGAGTATCATTGCACCAGACCTTAGAGGTGAGAAATACTTAGTAACTTGATGAAACCAAGACTCACTGCTTCACATATAGCTTTGCCAAAAGCTTCCTCTGTTTGGTAAAAAGCAGTAGTGCCAAACATTTTATAACCAAGCTCAATTGCAAAAAAACAATAGCAAAACATTTTATATGTACTCATTGATCTAGCTGTTGGTGCCGCAAGAGGCATTACTCATATCCACACACAAAACAATGGCAGGCTAGACAGATTTGTACCTTTGACAACAGAATCCAACAAAGAGCCAGGGATGCATTCTGATCAACATTTGATAGTGGAAAATTTATCTACTAAAATTTATTCTTTCTTACCCCCAGACGATCAGAAAGGATGGAAGGAGTGATAAGCTTGAACTTAGGAGCTTCAGAGAGAAGCTTATCATAAGTTGGCTATTCAAACAACACCATGTTGTTGACCTTCTCCTTTTGATTTCCTTTGCTCCACTTCTGCACTCGTTATATATTTGTTTCGTTAAACATTAAAACATCATCTCTAGCACAGCTAGTTCAATCTCATCATTTTACATGTTCCCCAATGTTTTAAACAAAAAAAGTGTGCAGGTGAAAACACATTCTTATTTGATCCCCTTATCTAGTTCAGGTACAAAATTCTAATAAGAACTGGGCAAATAATTCAGTTCCAAAACTCTTCTATTTATATAGTCTCAATAGCCGCAAATTTTGATGAAGCACAATGTCCCAGCTTATACTTTTTAACTACATGATTTCTTTTCCAAAAAACACAACTACATATCACGACATGTCCACAGAATATGAACTAATTTTATTGGCCAAATTTTTTACAAATTGTTAAAACCAACAGTTAATTAGGTCACAAACCGGGCTTAACAAACATTATCAAATATGACCAAATAAAAATTAACCATCTACTACATTCAGGTCTATTGCCTGAAAGATTCACTAAAATCTCAAATAGAATAATATGTATCAAATATCATGATTGTTGAGATGTAGACACCTCAAAAATCATTTAAATAGCGCAGGAGTGCAGTGATGATTTGATAGCCAGCAAGCTTGTAAAGAAAACAGGATACCGGATCAGATACTTCAACTAATGTATTAGAAAATTACATTAAAATTCCATGTTATAACAGTTCCAACAGAATTTTTTACCTACACAATAGCTGGCGTAGTCCAACCAAACATTTCTACGCCATCAAGACGTTTCGAACAGGGGCTATATAGAGGCGGCAGAGAGCATCTCAGGTTCTGGTGCAGGATTTGTAGCCTGGTGGAAATGACCTGTTCCAACTTGCCATAGAGGGGCCTCCGCACCCAACTATATAGGCTTCAGTAAATAGGCTAATAAGCTACAACCTGGCCAAAAAATAAGTACATAAATTGCCAGATATTAGACCTTTAAAATGTCAACCTGTTAGTAGCTGCTCGAAGAGGTCTAGACTTCATACATCACCTCTCACTCCCATATACTTAAAAGAAAAATGCATTACAAAAAATATGCCAGCTATCCAAAACAATAAAGATACCTCATTAATATATCCAGACAGTTCTTGATCTGAAGAGAACATAAGCATTTAACGTGCGTCATTAATCGAAAGAGAGTCATATGCCTTTTCACTGCATCCAGCTATATCATCCCTGTAAATGACCATTCATACTTTTCAGTGTTTGAAAACTAAATTTTGACTGAGGTGATATGACAATGGATGACTGATGCAAAGTTCTATTGACACTTTTAGAGGCCTTCAATTATAAGGAAATAGAGATTCAAATCATAGGAATTATCATCTCAGTCTTAGGCTGAAACTTCTTTAACATGAGATGATTCATTAACTTGTATGACCAAAGCAAAGTATGAGGAAGATTGAGCATACCAACCTCACGGAACAGATAGTTCCTTTGCTGCCTTTCTAAATTCACATTGCGAGCTACCTTCATACGATGATGATCAATGAGTTCAACTAAGCTGCAAAAGAACAAAGAACCAAACAAAATGAATTAGTATTATAGATCTTCCCATCATATTTACCAAATTGTTCCCTACTATCATCTAGATGCAATGATAAGCTACTAAACATAGTTTCTTGCCTAACCTCTAAGCAGTTAGTACTTGTATGGACACCTTAAAAACCATAGTACACACAACAACATGATAAAAAAAAAAAAAAACACATTCATAAATAGAAGCATACCGAACTCTTTCCCCAACCCTGTAATTTGCAAAAATCATGATTAGTGACACCCTGGGGTGCAAAAGACCATCAGACGGTGTTAAATTGCAGGCCAGAGCCCTGTACATCAGAGGGTAAATCAACTCCACAACTCTACTTAACATAATGTAGCTAAATACATTCTAAATCAAATACATACAATGAGCTTCCAATTATCACATCTACTCCAAAAGAAATACACACACACTCGTACGTGCTCACAGTTTAATAATTCACCCACCTACAAAACAAACCCTAGCAAATACAACTCACCGTGATCTAACGCATCAACGACTAAAATGGTAAAAAGCCGGCATGAATTTAGTGGCGCACACAAGCTTCAATAGCCATTCCCACCGCTCTACGGTCTACATCCGTCTCTTGTAAAAAAACGGTTATATTCCGGTTACTTTTTGTCTAAAGGGGTCATGTTAATAGCATCTCCTACCCTCACCGGTACTTAGAGTACAGGTGGTTTTCGAAAATTAAATTTTATTGTCAATATTCACAAAAAATGGAACTTCAACCACAACAAGCTTTTATGTATAATTATAGTCATCCTCCTATGGATGACTATATTCGTCGAACTAGTACAGATATGTAGTGAATTTCATGTTATCTTCCGTAATTTATTTTCCTCCATCCCGTTGATTAAATATTATTTATTATCATATTAAACTGATATATTCTATTTATAACAATCTAAATATTAATAACATATTATTTTTAAGTTATAGCCAACCAATATAGCCAATACCATTAAAGCACAATGTCTTACAGGTTCAGCAAATTTTACGTAATGTCTTACAAGTTCAATTTAGCCAACGATTATAGCCAACGTCATTGCAGATGCTCTAAATTGCTGATTAGTACCGAGAATCGGGTAAAATGCGGGTAAAATGAGCTACCTGTGAGTAAAAAGGTTAAATAGGCATTTCGTTCATTAAGAATATATAGAAATATAGAATATAGATATACTCCCTCCGTCCCAACTGGTTGGATACAAATGGTTGGAACACGGACACCAAGAAAAAGTGTAAAAAAATGAGTAAAGTTAGATGAGAAGTAGGTAAAGTGGTAGGACCTATTTATTTATAATTATAAGTTTGAGATAGTGGAGGAAAGTAGTGGGTGTAATAGTGTTTTTATTATTATAGAATGGAGATAGTGGAAGAAAGTAGTGAGTGTAATAATATTTTATATTATAAAAAATTACTATTTTGAGAATGTATACAAATGATGGGACATACCAAAAAAAAACTGTATACAATTGACCGGGACGGAGGGAGTATAAATTATGAATATAGGGTCATGTTCAAGATAGAACTATTAGAGAGAGAACTCATAGAACCCTTAACTTATTTGTAGTATTAGTTAGGGTCCAGCAGCAGAATTTCACATGCAAAAAATGTCAATATCTGTGTATTATATTTTAAAATTATTTTTGAACACACACAACGATGAAAAAACATGTATTTAGATTTAGATTTTAAAAATCTATTTAAAACTTAAGGTTCTACAGCAGAACCTTAGTGGTTCTACGTTTCTATTTTAAGGACTGGTTCCTTCTTTAACGTGACTCTAAGAGTATATAGATATATGAATATAGATGTATAGATATAGAATATAGATATAGAATATATGATATATAAAATATAGAATATAGACAATTAGCACTGGAAATCAAGTAAAATGTGGGTAAAATGAGCGGCCCGTGGGTAAAGGGTTAAAAGGGATTACGCTCATTAACAATACTAGCTTATAACCCGTGCAATGCACGGGCGGTTAACATATTTGTTATTTTATTTTATATATCTTAAATTTATCTAATTTTATTGTAAAAATAAAATTATGATAGAATAATGTGATTAAATAAATATTTTATTTAGCAGTTGGATAAATTCTTCATAGTTAAGTCCGTCAAATGGCTAATTAAATATTAGGTCGAACATATATATTTTAATAAGAATGTTAAAATAATTTTTTTTGCATGTTATAATTTAAGAAGGCCTATAAACTCATATATAAACTAACCAATCAACCTTTTTAATATTTCGTCATTAATAATTCATAATATGGTATAAAACATATTATAGTTTAAAGAGACGCATGAAACCAAATACCGACCCATCATACTAATTTGAATTTAATGTTTTGGTTTAATAAATGATAAAAAAAATATAGTATAACATGTTATAAATTCAAGAGCTCCGTGGGTCGAATACCAACCCATTCACC
This sequence comes from Daucus carota subsp. sativus, assembly GCF_001625215.2. NCBI lineage: Eukaryota > Viridiplantae > Streptophyta > Magnoliopsida > Apiales > Apiaceae > Daucus > Daucus carota. The sequence goes on from NC_030387.2 coordinate 12,831,269, forward strand.
AACTTTACTAACTGACCGACCAAGTGAACTTTTTATTTCGGCTTTATTAATATTGTAATAATATATAGTATATGATAGATTTGTAATATTTTTTTTAATGTGAGATCATTAGAGTATTTAAAAATAATGTTATTAATGTATTTTTGGTTTAATAATATCACATGTTATTTATTAATAATTATATTTTTAATATATATGACGTCCGTGTTAATTGTAAAAACTCGATTTTTTAGTTAGAAAATCTAAAAGTGATAACCTGTTTTGATTAAAAAGACAATTACTATGTTGCTCGATATTATTTTAGAAGATTGAGTTCTTTTAGCTAATAAATATATAAAGAATTTATTTTAGTTAAAAAGAATAATTGGTTTTATATATAGATAGGCCCGTACTTCGGTGCAAGTACCGACCGCCCGACCAATATAATAATACTCTCTCTATTTTTTATTATTTGACGTTTAGACTTTTGGCTCACATCTTTACGTATAAATATGTCGCCCATGTTCGTATTAATTGTAAAAGATTAATTTTTTAGTTAGAAAATTTATGAAAAGATAATATATTTTAGTTAAAAAAAGTAATTACCATGTTTCTTAATGTTATTTTAGAAGATTAAGTTTTTAGTCAAAAATATAAAAAAGGTAATATATTTCAATTAAAAGGATTAATTGGTTATATCGATAGGCCCGTACTTTAGCCCAAATTAAAAAAGATAATTGGTTATATAGATAGGTCCAGAATAATTGGTTATATAGATAGGCCCGTATTTTGGCCCAAGTACTGACCTACCAAATTTTTATTGTTTCGATTTTAAAAGAATTGTTAATTGGTTATATAGATAGGCCCGTAATTTGGCCCAAATTAAAAAGAATAATTAGTTATATAGATACTCCCGTATTTTGACCCAAGTACCGACGATTTTAAAAGAATTATTAATTGGTTATATAGATAGGCCCGTAATTTGGTCCAAATTAAAAAGAATAATTAGTTATATAGATAGGCCCATATTTTGGCCCAAGTACCGACCGACCAAACTTTTAATCTTTCGGCTTTAATAGTACTAGCTTATAGCCCGTGCAAGGCACGGGAACTTTTTAATTATTTATAAAAATTTTAAATATATTGTAAGTGGTGTGAAATAATTTAATTTATAAATAATAAATTAAAATTTTCATTTAAATAAATTTTGAAATTATGATTTGTTTGTAAGTCAGAACTATTGTAAAAATATATAGGTTCTACTGGTTTCTGTAAAAAAAACTGGTTACATATGTTGGATCATCCGACGATGCGGTATAAAATACACCGTCACACTCATTAATGGCTTCAAGTAAACTATTGTAATCAAGCCATTACTTTTCTGTTATGTATCATGCCAAAGTATTACTCCCTCGTCCCTATTTATCTGTCCACTTTGGAAGTAAAATTTTGTCCCTATTTATCTGTCCATTTATACTTTCAAAACTAATTTAATGATAGTTTTTCAAATATATCTCCATAATATCAATTTTCAAGGCTTGACTCATTTAAAACTTGGTTGAATTCATGTTTTCAAGATATAAAGTAGGGGTATTCCACCATTTTCAAAATATTAATTAGAAGTATTTAATGAAAAAGTTCATACAATCAATTATTTCTTGGTATATGTTTTTTTTTCCAAAATGGACAGATAAAAAGGGACGGAGGGAGTATATTTTTTCTATAAAATTTTAATATATATTGAGAAGAATATGTGACATCAACTTCCATTAGATTTTATTTATAAATGTATTTTATATAAGAATTATTATAATATGATTTAAATTTGGCTTACTAATTTTAAAATATATTTGATAAAAATAATTTTGTGACAGTGCGATTTATATGATTCTACAATTAAAACTGGTAGAAAATATTTATTTTGAATTAAAATATCCGACTTATTAATTTTAAAATATATTAGATAAAAATAATTTTGTGACGGTGCAATTTATATGATTCTACAATTAAAGCTGATAGGAAATATTTATCTTGGATTAAAAAAAATCATAAACATGTGAAAGACAGAATTTGTTTTGGATTCAGAAAAAGAATTATAAACATGCATATCAGTTGCCTTATAGAATTAGAAGTTAATTTTGTTCTAATCTAACGGTACTTATTTGTTCAATATACGATCCAACGGATGATAAGCTTTTGGACCATGTGACCATACGACCAAATTATCTCCCCTACGCTTATTATATATAAGTATATAATAGTATAGATATAAAATATAGAATATAGATTTACGGATATAGATTAGTGCTGGTCAAACTTGGCCAAACAGGCGAGTTTGTACGGTATGCTCGTAACCGATATGTGTATTTACTCGTTTAAATCGGTTCGAGTCGGATTGAAAACCGAACTGACAATTTTAACAAATCAGATATAAATTGAATTTTTGTAAACCGTAAATCGTTCATGAATTCGTTCCAGTTTCATGAAATTCATATTCAATCCATTATATTTTGGGTCAGATCGAGTTTGGGTTTGAATATTATTAAAATCTAATTCATCGATTTTTCGGGTTTCGGATTCGATTCGGATTTCAACTGGATATCTTGAAAAAAACAATTAAAAATAAAAAATTACAAACATGTGTGGACTATAATAATTAAGTATTTTTTTCAAAAATAGGATTAATTAATGAGATTCTATTTGTCTAATCTTGAACAATATAAACTTAAACTATATTAATTTTCATTATTAATAATCATCCAATTTATCAATTAGGGTTAATTATCAAGTTTGTCATTGAAGTGGGCTTAATGTATCAAATTGGTCACTGAACACAAAACTATATCAAGATGGTCACTAAAGTCACCATAAATATCAAATAGGTACCTTGAAATATGAGTTCAAGTAGTAAAAATATTATTTATAAAGTTTTACCCATTATTTTTAAATGTTATCACAACCAACTAAAATGTTATGACTTCTAGTATTTAAAATATTATATCTATATTTTATCAAGTTTATTTATTATTTATATTTTATTATATAGTTATTTTCTTTGTTTTATAAAATATAAATAATAAATAAATATGATAAAATATAAATATACTATTTTAAATACTAGAAGTCATAATCTTTTAGTTGGTTGTGATAACACTTAAAAATAATGTGTAAAACTTTATAAATAATATTTTTACTACTTGAACTCATATTTCAAGGTACTTATTTGATATTTATGGTGACTTTAGTGACCATTTTGATACCGTTTTGAGTTCAGTGACCAACTTTATACGTTAAGCCCACTTAAATGACCAACTTGATAATTAACTCTTATCAAGTATAATAAATTTATATAAAATATGTTTAGACTTATAACTTATCTCATTAAATTAGTGTGAAAAGGTATAAAAAGTAGGAAAGTAGTGAGACCGTTAACTATTTTAAGAAAATTTTATAACGTAAAAAAATAAGCAAGACATCTAAAAAAGAAAATCGTAAAGAAATTGGTGGGACAGAGCAGTAATCAATAATTTTAGAGAAATCTACCAAACTACCTATCTTTTCTTTTATTGTTTTCAAAAATACTACCTTTCAGAATTATTTTTAAAAATACAGTAGAAACTCTTTAAATTAATACTCGGTAAATTAATAAACTCTCTAAAATAATAAATTTGTCCGGTCCCGACTTGGGCCAAGGTAAAAAATTGAAAAACTCGATAAAATAATAAGATAATAACTTTTCGGGAGATTCCTTTATAATTTTCGGTCCCAAGAAAATCATAAATTAATAATTCATAGAAATTTGCTTAAGAATGCTGTACATTGAGCATTTTTATTCCTCTTGTTTACATTTACTGTACAATATTTTAAAAGTCATTATTGATTTCTAACAAATATGAACACAATAGTTATTAATTTAGGTTAAGTCCCAAGATTCGCTGCAATGTAATTCCAAGAGGCATGGACTAATTTGTCTTTTTGTTTGGTATGTACATTATAATCGGTTAAAAACTCTTTGAATTAATAATTATTAATTTATCGATAAATTAATAACTCTCTAAATTAATAAATTTCTTCGGTCCCGATATTATTAATTTATAGAGTTTTTACTGTACCTTTTCATAAAAAAAAATTCAAAAATACGGTTTGCGACCTCATTTGCAACCTTGGGCGGCGCAGCCGTAAAAGTTGCAAATGAGGTTGCAAAAGTGCAAATGAGGTTGAAAAATTTGCAAATAAAAATGGAAAGTTGCAACTGAAAACTGTAAGTTGCAACTTCTAGTTTTCAGTTGCCATTTTCGACCTCTGTTTCGATATATATATATATATATATATATAGAAGAAAGTTATTTGGAATCCTATAATTTGTTGGAGTCTTGGAGTCCCAATCCAGACCCTCTATTTTAATTTAGATCCAATGGCTGATAGGTTTTTTTGATTTAATTTTTAAAAAGTATATTTTGTTTTGTTTTTTACACAGGTCGGCAGGCATAACTGTCTGGTTGTTGCATGAATCACGCGGCAGTTACAACTGCTCGAGCATTTACTGGACTATAGGAAGGGAAAATTGTCCTGCATTCGCTTTTTCATTTTTTTTTTCTTTTTCACCTTTTCTTTCTTTGATCCTCAGCAGGCAATATATATAGTTACTGGAGCACTTTGTTTTGTTCTACATAACCAGTGTCTAATGTCTAATAAGAAAGACGATTGAGTGCATGACATGTTCGGCATAGTGATGAATAAGAAATAGTTCTGCATATTTTTTTTAATAGGTAACAGGGTTCTGCTTAGTTTAATAAACGCAGTACTTTGACAATGAATTTAATAATCATTAAAAAAAACACATGTTGTGTGATAATTACAGAATTTGTGCAGATTCGTGCACAAACAAATATAACAATAATCCTGAACAATTCAGATTATCCAAGTTTAGAGTCATGCGAACATCTAAAATGCAGGACTTCATCAGCTCTTCTTAAGAAGATTTAACGTTTGTTTTCTTTTGTCTTGCTCTCTTCGAGGACCCATTATAATCCACAACTACGTCTCTCTTTTCTATCACAAAGTCGTCCTCCAAATTCACTAACACTGGACTCTTCTTCGACAAATTAAAAACCTAGAGGTTTTCAATCAAACGGCTACTTCACCTCGTACCTGCATTAACATTTGAAAAGGAATACACCTGTTATGCAAAATATAAACTTGACAATAGTTATCACAGATGTTCGCAACAAAACAGGGGTGCATAGCAAAGTTTATATAGGAATTTCCACCAAACAATAAAATTGTATCTACTGTATAGCGCAATCGCACCTGAGCATCTCCAATTCATTTCAACAAAAGTACTAAAAGAGTTTCAAGTATAATGTTGTATTCGGTTTATTTTTTGTTCTGCACTAGTAAATTACGCTACGTAAAGCTTACGAAAGCCATTGCTACTGTACACATACCAAATATTGTACAAGTACATAATTCTTGTGAGGTACCTTAGCTTTATTAGCTATATCTACCGTTCCTTACTCTTGGCCATGCATCCCAGCGCTATTATCCTGCACACTTATCTTGCACAGCGAGAATTCATATTATCAAGATTCACTAACGGGACATTTTTCATCCTAAAAAAAATCCTATACTAGTACGTATGTCGCTCACAGAACAAAATATATCATTTGTCCTACTAGCAAAGCTTTAATAGTCAAGCGATCAAATTAATGCAGTAATTTAAAATACATAACATCAGCAACACATCTCTATTGTCATGCATACCTTTGAGCTGCGGTCTGCCTCCCGAGATATCTCGTTGTCGCCGCAATTCACCTATGCTGTCCTGTTGCGCCCACCCTGAAAATTGTGAAAAGCGACAACATTGTACATTCTTTAACTCTATAGATAGTACTTAATTGGACATGGTCATATATTCCCAAGTCCCGTAAACAAGACACTCTCTGTGCTTCTATGACTTTGGTATATTTTAATGAGTTATTTAATCCAAGTACCTACGTTGAATAGGAGACAAGACCACATTTCTCATATATTTCACAAATATCATATGTCTTGAACATTTGTAATTTCTACTGTACACATACCAAATTCAGTATAAGCACACAACTCTTGTGAGGTGCATTGTGTTTATTAGCTATATGTACTGTTCCTTGCTTTTGCCCCTGCATCCCAACGCTCTTATCCAGAAAAGCAATAATTCATATTGTCAAGATTCGCTAATGGGACATTTGTCATCCTGCCCGAAAAAAATCCTACGCTTATATGTATTTTGCTCACAGAATAAATTATATCAATTGTCCTACAAGTAGTTTTCCTACTAGCAGAACTTTATTAGTCAAGGAATTAAAATACTGCAATAATCTACTATACACAACATTAGCAGCGTAGCCCTATTGTTATGCATACCTTTGCGCTGCGGTTTGCCTCACGAGATATCTGGCTATCGCTGCAAGTCACCTCTGTCGTCCTGCTGCCCCCACCCTCAAAGTTGTGAAAGCAAGAATATTCGGAACTTGTTTTTTTGGTACAACACCACCGGTTATGAAGAAAAGGCAGATGCTTAGTTGAAATGTATGTCTTTCGGCTGCTGCTGCTATAAAAGAAGACGCTTACCACGTCTCTGCCGCTGTCCTTGACATCCACTTCCCTGCTAGTACCCAAATACTTGCTATAAGCCTACCGCTTCTCCTTCGACCTATAATCAACAGTTTCAATGTTTTAACACTTTACTACCAAGAAAAGAAATACACCGCACGACGACATGATGCACCTACAAAGCGAATCAGCTCCGCAAACATTTAAAAAAACGCAATCCTATGAACTTAAAATTGTTTATGCAGTGTACTCACACATAAAAAATTGCAGAACATGTGATTCTCTAACAACTTTAATAAAACCGGCACTATCTAATTAACATGACCTGCCAACATCTATCAAAAAAAAAATCTAAGCATAGAGAGACCCACAAATGAAGAACATTCTTAGAGTACTTTAAACTATCCTGCACATGAATACACGTAACATAAACACGAAATTTTCAATAAACACATAATAGGGAACATCAAGAACAAGACCACAAAACGAATATATGATTTGTATAAATTAACTCATACCAAAATACCCAAATGTCCTCAATCTTAATTGTTCTACCCTAGCATATCAAACATTATGCGATTACCAATTTGTAAGCCCCAAAAAACAGATAGAGGGGCACCATTGTTTCGAAAAGCGAAACAAAGGACTACCCATTGAGGTACAGTGCGGCGAACATACGGTACTGGTTTGATCGTTCTCGGAACATCGGCATGCAATCCGAAAGTGATGAACAAAAAAAATATTGAGAGTATTGTGAGTACCTGAACTCATAGTGCCGCAATCGTTCTGCAGGGAACTAGTGCGTGGTTGAATGAAACCCTCTGAGTACCGCACTTTGATTTTATCACAGCAAGATCAATCCCTGGTGATAACTGACGCAGACTGGAGCGGAGGATGCGGGATATTGCTTTGAATTATCGTTTAAAATTGTTTAAAACTGATTCTGTAGTATATATTTTCATTTAATATCAGCCGTAGGATCTTTTAAGATCTAATGGTAGATCTTAAGGACTCCAAAATCCCACTAATTCTAATACCCCACAGATCTCAACTCTATATATATATATATATATATATATATATATATATAGAGTTAAGTTCTATGGAGTACACAAAAACATTGGAGTATTGGAGTACAAATCTTAATTTTTTAGTTTATTCATAAATAATATATTTGATTCTACAAATTTATATACAATCTATCATTTATAAGTTGTCTTGCACATAATTGTCTATCAATCGTTAATATCTTTCAACTTTAACAAGTATTAACATTATTGTTCTGCTTATTAGTTATATTGCAGAACACAGAGTCCTGTAATTTATAAAAGTCATTATTCTACCTTTTGATTATGATGTTTATGTTGTGTAGAACATAATGTGCAGGTTATTAAATCTTTAAGAATATTTATTGAACAAAAAATTTGAAATTTAGATGAATAGATTATATTTTATCCAATTTTGTACTCCAATACTCCAATATTTTGTGTACTCCATAGAACTTTAACTCTATATATATATATAGAGTTGAGATCTATGGGGTACTATCATTATTGAGATATTGGAGTCCCTAAGATCTACCATTAAATTTAAAACAGATCCTGCGGCTGAGATTTACTGAATTAAAATTGTGGGAGGATCAGTTTTAATTAAATTTAAACTCCTAATCACAGCCACATCCTGCATCATCCGCTCCAAACTACGTCAGTTATCAGTAAGGCTTGAAGTTCGCTGTGATTAATCCAAGGTGCGGGACTCAACATCTGCCTTAATTGACCGACTCAACATTTGTCTGCATGACAAATCTAGGTTTCGCGATTATGAGTTCAGGTATTCCCCACACTCTCCATCTTCTGTTCTTCGGTTCCCTTTCATGCCGAAGTTCCGAGCACTATATTACCAGTTTTTTAGAACCCCGGGACTCTCGTTCAATGGGTCATCCTACATTTTGCTTCTCGGATCACTCGTTGCCCTCTTGTTATTTTTTGGGGCTTGGTTAGAAATTGAATTGGGTGTGTGCGCTTAATTGACATTGCAAGCATATGTAAATGTTTTGAGACTTCTACGATTGCCAATTGCTAATTGACAATGCATTTGATATGGGTGACATTTGTTATGTATCGCTAGACTGTATTTGTTTGTCCTGCATTTTAGGTGTGGATTATATTATTATTTGCCAAACGAAGTATGTTCTGCAATTGATGTATTACAAACCCATGAAATTGCACTTGTCCTGCATATGGTGACTATGGGTATTTTATTTTGTGCCACACAATCTTTGGAAGCATTGGTTGTGGTTAATTTCATTGTTGTGTCTTGCATAAATGTACTGCATATGTCAATATAGTATGTGACTTAGTAAACTGCGGAACGAAATTGTAGATTTACGGGTATGTGTTGTTTGCATTGGTTGTGGTTAATTTCATTGTTTTGTCTTGCATAAATGTACTGCATATGTCAATATAGTATGTGACTTAGTAAACTGCGGAACGAAATTGTAGATTTACGGGTATGTGTTTGGCAAATCTTAAGCTGAGGGGTCGACACCAAGGCCTAGTTTGGACATACGGAGCGAAAGGATGGAAACCGATAGGATGCTGATGAGGGACTAGCTCGAAGAGGATGATGAGTTTGTGATTCCTAGAGAACACTTTAGCAGCTCGGTGAAAAAGGCAGCAGGACAAACTGGTAGAGTGTCGGGATGTTCTGGCCTATCGGCAAAAACGTGTGGACAAACGGCTTCGGGTGGGAAACAATTACGAAGCCAGGTATGTAACTAGGCAGCACGTACTGTAATTATACTATGCCGGAAAATGTAGGACATTGTATGTGTTAGTATTTGATTGTGTTGGTATACATAACTTGCAGGTCACGAGTGATGAACATGATGTTGCTAAACACGACAAGCGGAGAGTTGGCTCAACAACACCCAAAAGATCAGAGGTAATGACATTTACGGAAAGACTTTCCATTTCGTTGTATGATCTGCATTTTCCATTCGTAATTTAGTCCTCATGACAAGCTGATACATATATATAACACAAATACTTAAAAGAATGAGAATAGTATAATTAATAGTGTGCTTAATAATTATTGATCAAATATTTACAGTGAGATCTTCAGGCTTCTAATATGAAACAAAAATTAAAAGGATAAGGTTAAATAATCATTGAATGTATAGCATGTGATGTAGAGTTCTTAGTTCATATGCTGTTAGCACTTTAATATGTCTCTAGATGTATGTTACTAGTATTATGCAGGAGATATGTTTATTAATGAGTAACAGTCGAGCACTTACAGCGAACTCCAATAGTTCATCTTCATTTGTATGATATGCTATATTACCAACACAAGATTTGCAAAACATAGATACGGTAAGAAAGATGCAATTAATCATTTGATGTTCTTAATATTTTTACTGTTTTATGGAAGTAGAATCCGAGACTTGCACTCTGATGAACATATGGCCTGCATTTGTCCTGCATATGTTGACCAGGGGATTTTTTTTTTTTTTTTGATAGCATTTGTTGTGGATTAGTTGATTGCACTGTCCTGCAGAATTGTAATGCATATATGCAGAATTGAGTTCTTATATGTGTGATATACTCGTTGATGCAAGTGAAAGCAGAATGATCGTAGATTATGAAGAATGCAAATTCGTATAATATTAGAATGGAATTTAAGTTGAAAGTTTGGCAACTATATTTAATGCTATAACATTTGCCATTGTTTACATGTGCAGGCACGTAATCGTGCAGTCAAACGTACATGGTATGAAAAGAGTAGCAGCACTGTGGCAGAGTAGCGCAAGCATATATAATTGGCGAAAAAGCTCAAGTGAAAAAAGAAAGACTCAAGTTATATCTAACACTTTGAAGCAGAGCAGAGTGGTGGACTAGGGTTGTACTAGTTCAAGTGCCGAGGCACTCCGCCTTTCGGAGAATATTGATACTGCACCATAAGTACCCAATGTAGTTTATTGTACATAAAATATAAATATGTTTGACATAATAAATTCGAAATAATTAGAAATAGGCGATATTTGTTATTATTTAAAATTTAAGGGTTTCCCTGACAATTTTTTTTTAAAGTATTTTAAATAATGATCATTATAGACAGCGTGGTGATGAACGTAGGTTAAATAAGAGTGATAATTTTTAATCTTAGCCCAAATCATGAGTATGATGCTTCGGGCGAAACCAATTCCCAGTAACATTAGTATATGAAGACTAGTATACTTGGTAAAAAAGTATAAAAAGAAAGCGGATAAAAAAATTTGAACACATGAGTGCAGAACACAATTCCCTCCCGTTATCCACAAAACTCTCCATCAGTTGTAACTGCCGAGTGATACAAGCAAAAGTCAAAACACGCGCCTATTTGTGAAACAAATAAAAAAAACTGTTTATATATTAATTCAAAAAACTATCATCCATTGGATCTGATTCTAAATCAAGGGTCAGGATTAGGACTCCAAGGACTCCAATAATTATGGTACTCCAAATAACTTTCTTCTATATATATATATATATATATATATATATATATATATATGGAGGAAGATCCTAAGAAAACCCAGCTTATCAAGAAAACCGAGAAACCCACTTAATCACCGTTGATTTTATAAATTGTAATTTATCAGAAAAATTAATCAAATCTAATTAATAAGGATAGTATGGTAATCTTCTACCTATATTTAATGCCTTCAATCAATACTGTGTATTTAATGCATATAATCAATACATTTCCTTCTCCGAAAAGATTTGTACCAAATCTTACTTTGGTATTCACACTACAGCAATCAAACTTCAATATACTGATTATAATTTTAAAATATACACATTATTTGACTAACATAAATAATAAGTTATGCAATTAATTGATTTCCTTTTCTATATTATTCGTATCCTAATCAATCCGCCAGGCATTTAGTGTGTCTTAAATTTGAATTTCAAATTTTAAATTTCAAAAGATTCACCTTTATTTAAGTATTTATTTTTATCTATGATTTTCTGACGTAGGAAGTTTCTTTAAGTGTTCTTTTAGATATTATTATATTTTGTATCAGGATTCTTTTAAAAATTCGACTATATATTATTCGATTATATTTGAGCAAACATTTCACAATAATATAAATTTATTAAAATATCAATTTAAAGATTCTACTATATATTATTCTACAAATGTGAGTGAACATTTATCGGAATCTCATAATATTATAATATTTCAATGTTCAACTAAGTGTTCACGTGTCTTTTAATCTTTATTATTTTGTTGTATTCAACCAAACATTTTAAAGAATCTCCATATAAAAAAAGGGTATCTTTAATAAAATCATAATCTAGTTATTCTTTTTAATCTATAATAATAATAATAATTTAACATTACTTTAATGATTGAGCGAAAAAAATGATAATGAAATTAATATTTAGAGTAATGTATAAGTGAACATCTACTAGAATCTCAACATACTATTATGAGATAGATATAATTTTAAAATATACACATTTTTTGACTAACATAAATAATAAGTTATGCAATTAATTGATTTCCTTTTCTATATTATTCGTATCTCAATCAATTAGCCAGAGCATTTAGTGTGTCTTAAATTTGAATTTCAAAATTTGAATTTCAAAAGATTCACCTTTATTTAGGTATTTATTTTTATCTATAATTTTTTGACGTAGGAGGTTTCTTTAAGTGTTCCTTTAGATATTATTATAATTTTGTATGAGGATTCTTTTAAAAATTCGACTATATATTATTCGATTATATTTGAGCAAACATTTCACAATAATATAAATTTATTAAAATATCAATTTAACTATTCTACTATATATTATTCTACAAATTCGAGTGAACATTTATCGGAATCTCATAATATTATGATATTTTCATGTTCAACTAAGTGTTCACGTGTCTTTTAATCTTTATTATTTTGTTGTATTCAACCAAACATTTTTAAGAATCTCCATATAAAAAAATGGTATCTTTAATAAAATCATAATCTAATTATTCTTTTTAATCTGTAATAAAAATAATAATTTAATATTACTTTAATGATTGAGCGAAAAAAAATGATAATGAAATTAATATTTAGAGTAATGTATAAGTGAACATCTACTAGAATCTCAACATACTATTATGAGATAGATAGATTTAAGTAAAATTATAACTAAATTGGAAGTTGTTAGGTGTTCCGTTTATTGATCATATATAATATGTGTTCTTTTTAAATAAAAAAATAATTAAATTAACATAATTTATTTAATTAAGTGATAATTAATTAAGATTCTACTAATTAATATTATAATATTAATATTACAAATTTACTAAAAATTGTATACAATGACTTAAGTTATAATTTTACTTACTTCTATCTCATAACAGTATGTAGAGATTCTTGTAGATGTTCACTTGTACATTACTCTGAATATTTATTTCATATTAGAAAGTACAATTAGATCATGATTTTATTAAAGATATCATTTTTTTATATGAAGATTCTTTAAAATGTTTGGTTGAATATAATAAAATATTAAATATTAAAATACACGTGAACATTTAGTTAAATATTAAAATATTATAATATTATGAGATTCCGATAGATGTTCACTCAAATTTGTAGAATAGTGATCTATATTGTGATATTTGATGATATCAATCAAATCTAGTATATATGAAATCTTTTTGTAACATAAAAATACATTAAATTAATGACATTAATTTCATATTTAACGAGATCTTCCTCTTAAAGAATCTTTCAGTAAAATATTTCCTTAGTTACTTGATGCGGGTTGGTCCTTCCAAGTTTAATTGACCAAATTTAATTTTTTCTAAATTAATATTTTTTGTCAACAAATTTATAGTACAAGCAAAATTAAAAAACACCTAATAAAAATTTCATTATACTTTTTAAATGTATAAAATTACTGAATTCGATTTTTTAAATGTATAAGATCTAATTGAATTCCTTTAGATGTTTATATTCATAATAATAAAATATAACTAGATTCCATTAACTATTTTATGCAGATTTTTGAAAAAAATAAAAGATATTGAGTTGTACAAGATATCATAAATAAAAGATATGCAAATATTTGAATAAGATTCCGTCCAAGATTGTCTAGATTTTTGATTCGGGTAGAATTTGATTGATATTAGATTGACATTATTGAGTTGACATTATTGAGTTGTGCAGCATACCAAGAATAGAAGATATGCTGATATATAAATAAGATTATGTCCAAGATTGCCCCTCTAAATTTTAAATTAAATTTATTATTCTATTTTATAATCAACGGCATCTAAGAGGGTTTCTCGGTTTTCTTGATAACTGAGTTTTCTCTGGAACCTCACTCTATACGGAGGGTATGGTTCAATGTAGGGGTGTCAAACGGATAAAACGGATACGGATTTGCCCATATCCGTATCCGTATCCGCCTACTCAAAATCGGATCCGGATCCGGATACGGATACGTAAATTTTAGAATAAAAAGATCCGTATCCGTATCCGGCCGGATATTATCCGGATACGGATAATATCCGTATCCGCTTTTTCAAACATCACCAAAAATCAAATATACATTCTGAGATTAATTAGAAAACATATTTTGAACCGTTCAACAGCAAATGTATACCCGGTCAGAAATTAATAACATACTTTAACAGAAGTTTGGGCATTCAGGCCAAATATTTCGAACAAAATATTAATTTTACCAACTTAAAATCACAAAACAACATTATCTGCAACAATTTTAAAAAGAAAAAGCTTAATGAAGATAGTTCCATTTTCTCCATTTGCAAGATACTTAATATTTCTATTATTTTAAATATTAATTCTTTATGATAAAATAAAAAATATAAGTAAATAATAAATTTATATAAGTATTATTATATACATATAATAATAATTTCGGATACGGATATTTTCGGATACGGATACGCCTATATCCATATCCGTATCCGCAAACTCCGGATTCGAATACGGATAATATCCGTTTTATTCCGGATACGGATTATATCCGCTTTTTCCCGGATACGGTAACGGATTTTTCGGACGGATATCGGATCTTTCGGATTTTTTTGACAGCCCTAGTTCAATGAGGAACTAATTTATGTGAGTAACTAAGTAACTCACTGTGGAGCGTTGGATTTCTGAAAGTGCATGTTAGTTTTTGTATGTGTAGACACAGAGAAACAAAACACATGCACGCTAAACACATGCAATGCAAGCGTGAAAGCACGCTAAACTCCCGGCCAGTCTGCCACTCAAATTCTTAAATATAGCATTTTATTTTCTAAATAAAATTATTATTCCCGTCAATTGCTTTTTTATTTCCTCCTCTAAATTAAATTATTTTTTATTACCATTAGGTTAGATAGATGTAAAAAGAAAAAATTTAAATATGTATTGATTTTTTAAAATCCTTATCTGTTTATTTTTGTTTTTATAATTTATAATTACAAGATTATAAAGAATTTTAAGTATGTTTCTGTTTGAAATATTCAATAGTAAAACTTACATCATTTTTTTCTAGTAAGAAGAATATAACGATAAATTAATTTATTTTCAAAAGTAGGAAAACTAAGATTCAATAAAATACCTAATAGATAATGTTTAAAATTTTATATCGGAATATAAAATTTAATACATTTACTTAGTTCTGTAATTTATTTTGCCCATTATGTAATTTATTTGTGTACATGTTTTGTAAATTTTTCTCTCATGTTTTGTAATTTTTATTTAATATTTAGTTTTTTGTTATTTTATATTATCTATTTCGATATTCAAAAAGTTTCATGTGTTCTGTATTTTATTTATATACTTGTTCTATAATTTGTGTCATGTGTTCTGTATTTTATTTATATACATGTTCTGTAATTTGTCTCACATGTTATGTATTTTATTTATATACATATTCTATAATTTGTCTCACATGTTCTGTATTTTATTTATAAACATGTTCTGTATTTTATTTATATACTAGTTCTGTAATTTGTTTCATTTGTTCTGTATTTTATTTATATATCTGTTCTGTAATTTATTTATATACATGTTCTGTATTTTATATATATATTCTGTATTTTATTCTGTACATTCTATACTTGTGTTATGGAGTTAATATCATCAAAATATAATATAAGAAAATACTGAACATACAAATATTTAGAAAAGAATATGCCATCACAAATTATATATAATATAAATTAAGAAGAAAATTATAAATAATAAAAAATAAAGAGCAAGAAAAAAATAGTACATAAAAAAGATATTTTCATAATATACTGAGCAATAAATATATTAAAAACAAATCATATTTAAAATTAAAAAAATAAGGGATATCCAAATATTGTGTGATAATTATAAGATATACAAATATAAACAAGTCAAATAAAAAAATGAAAATGCAAAAGTTACAAAATAGAAAACATATGTACATTTTTTTCAAATTAGAATATATACAATTGAACAAAAAGTGCAGTGTTAAATAAGGAAATAATATATAACTTAATTTTAATGTTCTGTATTATTGTGTGATCTATCAATTTTGTGTTTTTATATGTTGATTTTTATAATTTTGCATAAGTTCGGTAATTTATTTATTATATAAATTAGGTTTTTTGTTGTATTCTTTTTTAGCACATTATTATACAATTTCTGTATCATTTTTGCAGTTATGAGACGCTGGAGTAATTAGGTTAGACGTGGGTAACTGTGGGATGGAACGTGACAGAACACACATCCTTCGCCTACCAACATTAGTGATCTGCATGTAATATCTAATGGTTAAGATTAAAAGTTACTTAGTTACTAGTTACACTGGTTACCCATTGAGAAGCCCCCTGTATATATATATATATATGAGTCAAGTTCTATGGAGACCACTTTTTTTGGAGACCGTGGAGACCGTTTATGTTCTGCAAGTAAAATATGCATAAAAACATTGCAAAACATTACTCTATATATATATATATATATATATATATATATATATATATATATTGTTAGATATAATTGATGATTACTAATGTTCTTAAGGTTTGTTTTAGAACAGGAATCATCAGAGTTTAAACTGGAAGCTGATCAGAGTTTAGTAAATTCTGACAGAGTTTAATAAAGTCTGATCAGAGTTTACATAGTCAAGACTCGACAGAGTTTACACGTGGAAAGAGCTCAGAAGCGGATATACTTCAAGGAAGGATAGAAGCTGAGGAGTGATTTGCTGACTATGGAAACTAAACAGAAAACTGGAGCAATCTTTGATTGATAGATTTATTAGCTGATTTATAGGATATCAAATCAGAGATTGATTTTGTAACTGTGTCTATATAAACACAGATTAGGGTTACTCTATATGAGTTGAGTTATCAAGTATATTGTTAAGAACCCTAGCAGCTCTTGGTGATAGAATATAAATCACTGAGAGAGTTTTTGTAACCATCAAGTTTTGTGAATATAAGAGTTTACTGCTTTCGATCTCTTATATTGTCATACTGTATTACATATTGTGATCACTATATTATTGTATATAGTGAATTAACAGGACCTAACAAGTGGTATCAGAGCCAGCTCTGTTAAGATTACTACAGTGAGATCTTAAACACAATCATGTCTGAAAAATCACAAGCTTCATCCTTTAGAGTCCCAACCCTTAAGGCATCTGAATATCCAGTCTGGAAAGAAAGAATGATCATATTCTTAGACTCTGTTGATCCAGAATACCTTGACCGGATTTATGATGGACCACATATGCCCACCAAGCTCTCTGTTGGGATTGCAGATGAACCTCAAAAGATGGTTCCAAAAGAAAAGAAAGATTATACTCCAGAGGACATCTCATCTATCAGTAAAGATGCAAAGGTGAAGCATCTGTTGCATAGTGCCCTTGATAATGCAATGTCTAATAGGGTGATTGGGTGCAAAACTGCTAAACAAATCTGGGATGCTCTGGAAACCAGATGTCAAGGAACTCAGGCCATTAAGAAAAACAGAAAAACAATCCTTACACAGGAGTATGAGCACTTTGACTCAAAATCTGGTGAGTCCCTAACAGATCTGTATGACAGATTTGTCAAACTGCTGAATGACTTATCTCTGGTGGACAAGGAATATGATCTTGAAGACTCAAACCTCAAATTCCTTCTAGCTCTTCCTGAAAAATGGGATTTGAAAGTCACTACAATAAGAGACAATCTTGATCTTGGAGAAATGTCTCTTGATGATGTTTATGGAAGACTGAAGACTCATGAACTTGAGATGGAACAGAGGAGCAAACGACATGGAGGAAAATCAAAGTCTGTTGCTCTGAAAGTTCAAGAGGAAGCTGCTAAGAGCAAGGGAAAAGCTCATGTCACAAAGTCTGACATTGAGACATCAAACTCTGATGACTCAAACTCTGATGTTCCCTCAGACTCTGAAGAAAGTGATGATGAGATGATGCAGTTAGCAGCTTTGATGGTGAAGAGCTTCAAGAAGTTGGCCTACAAAAAGTTCAACAAAGGCAAAAGTTTTTCAAGGAAAGACAGAAACTCTGACAGAGTTTATGACAAGAAAAACTTTAAGAAGAATGAGGGCAAAGAAGGAAAAGCTGGAAAAGCTGACAAGTATACCTGTTTCAACTGTGGTGAAAAGGGACACTTTGCATCTGAATGCAAGAAAGCCAAGAAGGAAAAAGAAAAAGCCTTTATCACCAAGAAAGGAAACTGGACAGATACATCTGATTCAGAAGAAGAAGTCAATTATGCTCTAATGGCAAACACTGACAACAACACTGAATCTCCTGCTAAGGTACCTCACTCTACTCTTGCCTTTGATACTGAAGATATAACTGAGTTAAGATTGTTTCTTAAAACTTTACATATCAGTTTTAGAGATCAGACTTTAGAGAATGAAAGATTAAAATCTGAAACTCTGAGTGTAAAGAAAAGGAATGATTTTCTAGAAAAAGAATTAGTTCAAATGTTGGAAGTTCAAAAAGAAAGAGATGATGCTGTCATTGTCAAAAATGAATTATTAAAAAGGTATGCATCTCTTCAATCAGAACTTGCCAAGGAAAAAGAGATCATTAAAACATGGACTAATTCAGGCAAAACTACTCAGGATATCTTAGGTAGTGGAAACTGGAAGAAGGGACTAGGTTACACTGATAACTCAGAAGCTGAGTCATCAAAAACAGAGTTTATTAAAACTCAAAAACCTAAGGTTAAACCTGTTAAATTTGTTGTTGAATCCTCTAAGTCTAATCAATGTAGACCAAAATCAGAGATTAACAACAATTTAAAATCTGAAGAGCCCAAACAGGTTAACATAGGACTGATGACTCAGAAACAGCTTAAACATAAGCTTAAAGAGGTAAAGTCTGATGACAGAAACAAGGAGCCTAGGAAAAATAGAAATGGCAAAATTGGCATAGACAAGAGTAATAACTACATGCCTGTTCCAAATGCACCTAGGAAGACATGCCATAACTGTGGTAATACTAATCATCTTGCTAATTTTTGCAGGAAGAACAAGGACATTAACTCTTTACCTACAAAGTCTGGAGTTAGAAAAAGTAGTATTAGATATAAACCACAAGATCCTTGTTTTCATTGTGGTAGTTTATGGCATTCTATTTATACTTGCAAAGAATATCATAGTTTGTATTATGATTATTATCAATTGAAACCTTCTTTAAAGGTTAATAAAAACTCTGCAAGTACAAACTCTGTTTCCAGCACAAACTCTGTTGCAAAGTCTGTTAGCTCAAACTCTGATAATAATACCGCTGCAAAAGCTAACAAACTTAATAAGACCAAGGGATCCAAGCAAGTCTGGGTCCTTAAAACTAACAACTAGTGGTCTTTATGATTGCAGGGCAACAGGAAGAATATCCTAGTCTTGGACAGTGGATGTTCAGGACACATGACTGGAAATAAGACCCTGCTGTCAGAGTTTATGGAGAAGGCTGGCCCAAGTGTTTCTTATGGAGATGGCAACATAGGAAGGACTCTGGGATATGGCCAAATCAATCTTGGAAATGTCATCATATCAAATGTAGCTCTTGTTCAAGGGTTGAAACACAATTTACTCTCTGTCAGTCAGATCTGTGACAGAGGATATCATGTTGATTTCTATGAAGAACACAGTGAGATAATAAGCAAGTCAACAGGCAAATTGGCAGTAACTGCTCACAGACATGGGAATATTTATGAAATCCACTTGCCTACAAACTCTGAAGAAAAAGCAATTTGCTTGTCTACAAGGATCTCTGCAGAAGAAAGTTGGAAATGGCACAAGAAGCTTTCACATCTAAATTTCAATTCCATAAATGAGCTTATAAAGAAAAAGCTTGTGAGAGGACTCCCTGAATCACTACTGACATCTGATGGATTGTGTGATTCATGTCAAAAAGCCAAGCAGAGAAAGACATCTTTCAAGAGTAAGACTGAATTCTCAATAAACAAACCATATCATCTTCTACATGTTGATCTATTTGGACCAGTCAATGTACCATCCATTGCAAGGAAGAAATATGCTCTTGTCATTGTTGATGAGTATACTAGATACACTTGGGTATATTTTCTTCACTCTAAAGATGAAACAGCCTTGCATCTGATGGATCATGTGACACAACTGGATCATGGATCTGAAGACAAAGTGAAAATCATTAGAAGTGATAATGGAACTGAGTTTAGAAATTCAACAATGGAAGAGTACTGCAAAGAAAGAGGTGTAGTGCAACAGTTCTCTGCACCTGGTACACCACAGCAAAATGGTGTAGTTGAAAGGAAAAACAGAACTCTTATTGAAGCTGCCAGAACTATGCTTGATGAGGCTAAATTGCCTACTTATTTCTGGGCAGAAGCTGTTCAAACAGCTTGTTTCACTCAAAATGCAACCTTGATTAATAAGCATGGCAAGACCCCATATGAGATGGTGAAGAAAAAGAAGCCAAATCTGAAGTATTTTCATATATTTGGGTGCAAATGCTTTGTCTTGAAGACTCATCCAGAACAGCTTACCAAGTTTGACTTAAAAGCTGATGAAGGCATCTTTGTAGGATATCCTCTGATAACAAAGGCCTTCAGAGTCTATAATCTAAGAACCAAGGTGATCATGGAATCCATACATGTATCATTTGATGACAAGAAAATCATGGGCTTATCAGATATGGATGATCATGAAAAACTGCATTTTGAAAATGAAGAAATATTCTCTGATTCGATAAACTCTGATGAACAGCCAAACTCTGACTGTGAACAAGATACAGCAAATTCTGATGAAAATTTACAAGTTCATGATGATGAAGCACTTGCTGAGGGGGAGCATCAGAATGTTTCAGACTCTACCCAAGACTCATCAGAGAATGCTGACTCAAACTCATCAGAGAATACTGATTCAAACTCTGATAGCACAAACTTAGGGGGAGCTACAGAGAATAATCAACAGAATCAGGAGAGCTTGGATCAAGGGGGAGGATCCAATGAAGAAAATGGTCAGCTTCCACATGCTAGGAAGTGGACAAAATCTCACACACCTGATTTAATAATTGGCAATCCAGAAGCAGGTGTGCAAACAAGGACAGCTACAGCAAATGAATGTTTACATCATTGCTTTCTGTCACAAACAGAACCCAAAAAGGTGGAGGAAGCTCTTCAAGATCCTGATTGGATTCAAGCAATGCAAGAAGAGTTAAATGAATTTGAAAGAAATAAAGTCTGGACCCTAGTACCAAGACCTAAAGACAGATCCATAGTTGGTGCAAAATGGGTGTTCAGAAACAAAACTGACAGTGAAGGTGTCATTACAAGGAATAAAGCAAGGCTTGTGGCAAAAGGGTATTCACAACAGGAAGGTATTGATTATGATGAGACATTTGCTCCAGTTGCAAGATTGGAGGCAATTAGAATCTTTCTGGCCTATGCTGCACACAAGAAATTCAAAGTATTTCAGATGGATGTCAAAAGTGCTTTTCTAAATGGGAAACTGGATGAAGAGGTATATGTTGAACAACCTCCAGGTTTTGTGGATCCAAAACATCCAGACTTTGTCTACAGGTTGGACAAAGCACTTTATGGACTAAAGCAGGCTCCAAGGGCATGGTATGAAACTCTAGCTCAATTTCTTCTTGAAAGTGGATTTACTAGAGGTACCATAGATAAAACTCTGTTTTATTTGAATCATGGTAATGATCTGCTTTTAGTTCAAATCTATGTTGATGACATTATTTTTGGCTCCACTAATGCTAAACTCTGTCAAAGATTTGCCAAGCTCATGCAGTCTAGGTACCAAATGAGCATGATGGGGGAACTCAGTTATTTTCTGGGTTTACAAGTTGAACAGACTGAAGATGGGATTTTTATAAATCAAGCCAAGTATACCAGAAATCTTTTAAAGAAATTTGGTATGCAAGACAGTTCTGCTGCAACTACTCCTATGGCAACAGCAACAAAACTAGACAAAGATACTGGTGCATCAGTGGATATCACAAACTATAGAGGAATGATTGGATCATTGCTTTATCTGACTGCAAGTAGACCAGACATTATGTATGCCACATGTCTATGTGCAAGATTTCAGGCAGATCCAAGAGAACCTCATCTGATTGCAGTGAAGAGGATATTCAGATATCTCAAGGGAACCACATCATTGGGACTATGGTACCCTAGAGAATCAGATTTTAGTCTTATTGGATACTCTGATGCAGATTTTGCAGGTTGCAAAATTGACAGGAAAAGCACAAGTGGGAGTTGTCAATTTCTGGGTGGAAGACTAGTTTCTTGGTACAGTAAGAAGCAGAAGTCCATCTCAACATCAACAGCAGAATCAGAGTATATTGCTGCAGGCAGCTGTTGTGCTCAAATTCTTTGGATGAAGAATCAACTGTTGGACTATGGGTTATCCTTCTCTAAAATTCCTATTTATTGTGATAACCAAAGTGCTATTGCTATGACAGGAAATCCAGTTCAACATTCTCTGACAAAGCACATCAGTATAAGATATCATTTTATAAGGGAGCATGTGGAGGAAGGAACCATTGAACTTCACTTTGTTCCTACTGAACAGCAGCTAGCAGACATTTTCACCAAGCCATTAAGTGAAGCAACTTTTACTAGGCTGGTGAATGAGCTAGGAATGATATCAGGAACTGAGTAAACATATTGGTTAGATCTTTAAAATTTAACTTGTCAAATTTACCATATGTATTACTCACACATCTGCCATGATATACTCTGATTGATAAAATCTGATGACATTCTCTGATAATATACTCTGTTTGCTTTACTCTGATAACATTCTCTGATAATATACTCTGTTTGCTTTACTCTGATAACATTCTCTGATAATATTCTCTGATGCTTATAAAACTCTGAATCTTGATAAGTGATCTCATTTTTATCTTCTCTGAGACAAATCACCTATGAAGAAACCATGAAGCATGTTCTGAATGAGTAATCATGCATCTCAGCTAAGTTCCTTAATCCTGATCTCAATTTTGTGCTACACCAGTTCACACTATGCATGCTGATATCATTGAGACTCTACTACTTCACATATCTTAATTATAAGTGAGACTGATTAATTTAAATTTTCTCTCTTATACTAGACAGTGATTATAAACTCTGATGTTTTATTACCTGAGACAAAACCCCCTGAAAAATAAGCATGGTACTCCTTTGAGATCTTAGATGTTAATATGACAGTGACTGGGAAGAACCAAACATTTGCTGGTATTAAGTAATTGCTTAGATTTTATAATCTATGGTGACCAGTCACAATCTCTGATTACTGGAGAAATACTAATGCAATAGTATATTTAAAGGTCGTGCCTCACTCACACTGAGAAGCGTCCTGAAAAAAAAAAAAAAAAAAAAAAAAAAAAGGGGGGGTAGATTATTTTATTGATTATCTTCAGAGTATGTCCTAGTCTAAGTTTTGAGAGTTTGAATAAATTATTCAAAGTCTACCTTATAATTACGAAATTGTGAAATTTTATATTCTCTGATTTAACATGACCACACACATTTCACAAAGCACATTATTGAACTATGGATTTTAGAACAAACTCTGATTTATTGATGAATATTCTGAAAATTATGTCTTTATTCTGAGGTTCGCAGAAATTTATTTTCTTTATCTTAAATCTCAGAGTTTAAAAATTCGAGAGATTTGATCTTGATTTTTTTTTCAAATATTCAGAGAATGTGAAGAGAATGTGTTTCAAACGGATGTATTATTAGTGGGTTTACATGCAAAACATTTTAATAGGAGAACGTGTAATCAGCATTAATTACTGCGCATGTTTTACTGCACTCATGATTATTACTCTCGTTTCTCCATCCCACTAACACTCATCTACCAGTTACATTTTGACAGGTGTCTGATTGAACAAAAAGCCCATGCGTGCTCAGTTCAACAAAATCTGAAGAGTTTTTCAGATCAGATTTTATTGCTTATTATTCAATCTTACACTTACTCTCTACATTCACCTTCTAAACAAAACTCTTACACTCTGTTCTCTGAAATTCAAATCTTCGTCTACACACTTCCTCAAACATCTTCCTTTCATAATCTCTGTTCTAATGGCCACTACAGCTTTTATCTTGGCAGGTGTTGAATTCGTTCCTAATAACTATGCAGCCATCCTTGACAATGCTGAAGCCCCAAGGGATTATCATCCCTTTCAGCGATTCTTGGCACAAAGTGTCATCGGTACCGCTCTCACCGCTCCTGCAAGACTTTCCGGAAGCCAAATCATCAGCTTTTGGAGGTCGGGTACATATGACAATGGTGGTGCAGATGGATCACCATCAATTGTGTTTTCCTATGACGGGGAGGAGTATGCAGTTACTCCAGCAACAGTTCGTCAGGCACTCAACTTGCCAGACCATTCTGCGTACATTACCAATGGAGATGCAAATCTCAGAACAATGATGCTTGAATTGGGGTACTACGAATCTCTGGATAAACTGGGTCAGTTGAAGCGTCCATGGCTCAATAAGGAGTGGAGTTTTTTCTTTGATTGCATTACCAGAGCTTTCCAGAAGAAATCTACCAACTGGGATGCTATTCCAATGGACATGCTACAGATCGGGTATTCTCTGATCTATTCTACTGCTTTTGATTTTGGTAGATTAGTTCTTAGAAATATTGGTGAAAGAATGCTTGAGAACAGGAATGTCATATATTTCTCAAGATTTTGTCAATTGTTGTTTAATGCCACTGTTGGAGAAGTGGATTTTGATGCTGCAGATGAGATCAAACCTTTTAAACTTCATAAAAGGGCTTTTAAGGATCTCATATCTAAAGATGAGAAGAGACCAGTTCTCAGGCCTCTGCAAATCCCAGCTCCATTCAGAGCAAGGCTGAACCTTCCTCAGGAACCACAACAACAGCCTCAACAACCTCAACCACAACATCCAACCTCTCCCACAGTCACCAGAAAACCAAGATCATCAACTACAAAACCATCCAAATCTACAAAGTCTGATGACCAACCCTCTACAACCAAAACCAGAACCTCTGTTGATACACAAGTTCTAAAGACAAAGTCTGATAAACCAGCAAACTCTGATGCTGCAAACTCTGATAATGTCCACAATGAAGCTGTTTCCCCTCCAACGCAGAAGAAAAGAAGAAGACTTGTTGCAGCATATGAATATGATGATCTAGAAACTGCACAAGTTGCAAACTCTGAACCTACTCCAACAACAGTCTCTGAACCGGTTCACACAAGTCCTCAGAAGACAGCCAGATTCAAGTTACGGGCTCAAAAACCTGCAAAGGCAAAAATCCCAGAAACTGACATCACAGACTTCACTGTTGAGGAAGACCAAACACCATCTACCACACTACCAGAAACTTCTCAAGCTCTGATGGTGCTTCCTATTCAAGCTGTTCCTCTGATATCTCCTACAGTATCTCCTACAGTATCTCCTACAACATCTCCTAAAGCATCTCCTACAGCATCTGCAGTAGATGAAGAAATAGAGTGTGATGCACAAGCTACAACTGAAGCTGGAGCAAATTTGTCTGATTCTCAAACTTTATCTGATCATGGTCCAATTCCTCAATCTCCAATGAAAATTCCTGAGGATGCCATTGTTCATGATACAGCTTCAGAGAACTACAGGTCTGATGTAGTTGAAGAAACTGACAAAGTAGCTGTGGAAGCTTTACAATCTCTTGCTCAGACTGGTGAAAAGCCCATCAAGTCACAGTCTGAAGCTCAAGAAAAATCTGCTTCGGAAAATGTGGAAAAAGTTGCTGATCCTGTTCCTGAAGATGAAAAAGCAAACTCTGATACTGAGGATGATGCCAGTTCAGATACTGCCAATGATGAAAATGATGAAGTTCCTCTGACACAACAGAAATGGGAGTCAACTAGCCAGTACAATGCCAGGCTACAAACTCTGAACACAGACTCTGAGCCACTTCCCAGGGATCTTCAGGTTGATCCTCCATCTGAAGTATGGGATAAACTCTGGCTGAGTCACCAGCATTCCTTGGAAACACCTAAAGCTGAAGAGTTCTTATCTATGGCAGAAAAGAAAATTACAAACTCTGATGTTATGTCCAGCCTCAAGGGCACAATTCTATATCTGAAGACATTTCATCCTGCTCATGCCCAGACATCTAAATCAATAGATGGTCTAAGAACAGAGGTGGCAAAAGTCAAGGAGACAAATGAACTGGAAAAGAAAAGGACCATCAATCCTATGAAAGAAAATGTACAGAAGCTGGTGACTGCAAGTGAATCTCTGGACCAAAGGATGACCGTGATTGAATCAAATCAAGAAAAGATGTCCAAACAGCTTGAAGCCATCCAAACTTCACTTTCTCTGATCACATCAATTCTGATACCTGATGAGGATGATGTCAAAAAGGGGGAGAGAGTAGCTAAAGTCAAATGCAAGTCTACTAATCAAACTCTGAAGAGAAAGAAGAAGGATGATGATGATGATGATGATGTGGATGACTTCACAAAGCACAAGAGATTTCAAGCAGGAACTGGTGGAAGAGTTTCAAACTCTGACAGTCAGAAACAATCTAAGCAAAGCACAAAGTCTGGTCCAACTCACAACATCACATCTGGATCTAAGCAAAGACCAGTGACTGGATCAGACAAACCCATGACTGATGAAGAGCTTGCTAGATTGGTTTTTGAACAAGAAAATCCAGAAGCAAATTTGGATTTGGAGTTGATTGCTGCAGAGGAAGCTGAGCTGAAAAAGGAACATATTGAAGCCATAAACTCTGGAAAGATCCAAAAGCCTGCAAAGTCAACTACCAAGTCAAAAGAAAAAGGAATACTGATCAAGGAATCTACTGTTGCTGATCAGAGTTTACCAGTCAAAAAGGTATACTCTGAAGATGAATACACCTCCAAGGGTAAAAGCAAAGTAGATGAAAATCTGGAGAAAGGCTGGGAAAAGAAGAAGCCTACAACCTCTGACAAGGATCAAGTTGTGAGGGAAAAGAAAACAGAAGCTGCAATCTCTGACAAAGCTCATGTTGCAGAACCTCAAAAAGAAAGATTGACCTCTGACACAGCTCAAGTCAATAAGGAAGCAAAGAAAGACACAGTCTCTGACAAAGCTCAAGCTGTGTTCAAACCAACAACTAATCCACTGGCTGGATTTGCAAAGCCTACTCTGATGACTGAAATAAGTTTTGAAAAAGGCTCAATTAAACCATTTTCTCATCAAAAGGCAGGAAGAGATAAAGGAGGGCTGGGATCCAAGTATGAAAAATTTGATCAGAGTATAGGATCAAGACCAGATGACCCCTCATCTCTCTGTGCTCCCAAGACTGGAGTATTGCAAGACAGAATGGACAAACTTGATTCAGTCCAGTTGGTAAAAAATGACAGAGGAGATAATATCCTTATCTACTTCATGTCTGATGGAACAGTGTTTAGAGTACTTGAAGCAGATCTATATGCTAAACACTGGGAAGAATTGAGATATGTAGCATACATATTTCAAGTAAAGAACAAGTCAGGACAACACATCTCCAACCTGCTAAAAGATCAAATCAGAAGAAAGATGGGGATTACAGGAAACAAAAATGCTGGACCTTTCATTCCTAAATACCTCAATCATAAAGGACAGCTGGTGGAGATGAAGAAAAATTCAGCAAAGATTGAAACAATAGGTGGAATCAGAACTCTTGCATTTAATGAAGAGTCTGATAAAGCTTACAATATCAGGCTGGATAGGGACTTGAAGAAGAACAAGATTTATGATCTCAGAGCTGCAATTTATCAAACTGGAGTTTCAGATCCAGAGCTGAGAGAGATCAAGAGACAAATGATTGCAGTGCTTGAAGAAGCTGAGAAAGAACTCCTCAGAGAGTATCTAAAGACAGCAAATGGTATCTATGCAGCTAAGGAGTAAAGTATCTGTAAGTTTTAAAAGTTTTCTGTTATATAGTTAAACTCTGTTGCATTTGACTTAAATGTTTTGACATCATCAATTATCTGTTAACTTGCACATAACTTATTCATGCACAAGTTGGGGGAGATTGTTAGATATAATTGATGATTACTAATGTTCTTAAGGTTTGTTTTAGAACAGGAATCATCAGAGTTTAAACTGGAAGCTGATCAGAGTTTAGTAAAGTCTGACAGAGTTTAATAAAGTCTGATCAGAGTTTACATAGTCAAGACTCGACAGAGTTTACACGTGGAAAGAGCTCAGAAGCGGATATACTTCAAGGAAGGATAGAAGCTGAGGAGTGATTTGCTGACTATGGAAACTAAACAGAAAACTAGAGCAATCTTTGATTGATAGATTTATTAGCTGATTTATAGGATATCAAATCAGAGATTGATTTTGTAACTGTGTCTATATAAACACAGATTAGGGTTACTCTATATGAGTTGAGTTATCAAGTATATTGTTAAGAACCCTAGCAGCTCTTGGTGATAGAATATAAATCACTGAGAGAGTTTTTGTAACCATCAAGTTTTGTGAATATAAGAGTTTACTGCTTTCGATCTCTTATATTGTCATACTGTATTACATATTGTGATCACTATATTATTGTATATAGTGAATTAACAGGACCTAACATATATATAAGCACTTGCTCAAATTAGAATATATATATATATATATATATATATATATATATATATATATATATATATATATATATATATAAGCACTTGCTCAAATTAGAACTTTCTTAAAATGAGAACCGTGAGAACTTTTTTAATTTATCAAAATCTCATTCATTTGAAGGGTCCCACCAGGGGCACCTTCACAAAAAATGTATATCATTAAGGTCTCCACCTAGCTAGCCGGGAAAAAAAATCATTGATGACGTGGCAGTGGACTTTTTTTTAAATATTTTTTTTTGACTAGCTAGGGAGAGACTAGTTTTATATACAATTTTTATATTCGGTACCCACTAGTTTGATGTTTAGATTAATCAAAATATGATAAATTAAGGAAGTTCTCACGATCTCATTTTAAGAAGTTCTCACTGGAGTAACCCTATATATATATATATATATATATATATATATATATATATATATATATATATATATATATATATATATATATATATATATATATATATATATATATATATGCAAATGAGGTTGCAAAAGTTGCAAATGAAGTTGCAACTTCATTTGCAACCTCAGTTGCAACTAAATGCAACTGAAAACTATATATAGTTGCAAATGAGGTTGCAAATGAAGTTGCAACTGCAGTTGCAATTTCATTTGCAACCTCAGTTGCAACTAAATGCAACTGAAAACTGTAAGTAACAACAAATGTATGGTGTGCCCCTAGCGGGGCCATTAGATTACAATAGAATCAACTGAATGCAACCATATGCAACTGAATACAACCATATGCAACCATATATGCAATTACAAATCCTGATTTCAAGTTCCAGTTTTCAAATGTATATATATATATCGATTTCGAAAATGAGATCGAAAATGACATTTGAAAACTGGAACTTGAAATCAGAAATTCAGTTGCACATGAGATTGCAAAAGAGGTTGCAACACGGCTGGCGCCGCTTAGAGTTGCAAATGAGGTTGCAAAAGTTGTAAATCGTATTTTTGAAAAAAACAATTTATGAAAAGATATTCTTAAAAACAATGAAAAAGATGGTAGTATTTTTAAAAAAATAATTTTACAAATGGGTATTTTTAAAAAGATCCCATAATTTTAAGATTACCGCTCTCCTTCATGCCCGTGCTTTTGCACGATTACTTTTAAATTAATTTTAATTTTATTAATTTTAAAATTAATATTACAAATATTAATCTAAAAATTTTACTGATAAAAATTAAAAATTTGCTTCACTATTTTGTTAGATTTTTTTTTTTTTTTTTTTTTTTGAAAATGAGAATGAATCTCAACAATATGAAACAGCAGTTCACCGTGATAATTCTTTCATTCAAGAAAGCTTATTATCTAACCGTCGGACATGCAAGATGACCGGGGAAATTTAGACAATAAAACTTTAATGTCCGAAAAGAAAAACCCGTCTTCTTCCAAGAATCCTGAGAATAGAAGAAAGAAAACAAGAATAATATAAGTCGACATATATAACACATTATATATATTATAAAAATAAAAGATAATATATCCAATAATTAATTAATATTAAAATCACGTGTATATTGCATGAGATGATCAAAAAATTCCCACAATTATGATAACTCATAATTGAGACAATTAAGCTCTTAATTGAGGTACAATTAATAAAATATTAACGCCCTTAATTAAGACACAATTAACGTCCTCAATTAAGGCCAATTAACACCTCAAATAAGGCACATTTAACTCCATCAATTATGGAGCACAAATTACACTCTCAATAAAGAGGCACAATTAACGCCTTCATTAAGGCACAGTGAAGCGCCTTCCTTTTTGAAACCGGATCGCATGCTGATCCCGGAACTACCGTCGCCGTCGTCACCCTCGGCCACCAAAATGGTATATATATTAAAATGCATTCATTTACAAGATTCAAAATTCAAATAACCCATAAATGGTACAAATATATTTAAATGCATTCATTTATAAGATTCAAAATTTGAATCTTTTAATTAATCTTCTAATTACTACATAAAAGTTCAAATTAAAGTATGAAGAGAAAATTCAAATTTTAAAACCAAATAAATTAAAATAGTCAACTTGCCATTCACAAAAACTAAAATTAAGACCTACATTTACTACTATTAAAATCAAATAAATTCCAAATTTTCAAATCTAAACTAAAATCATGCAACAAAATAAGTCAATCAGAATAATCTAATATCAAAACACGCGCTAATTAAGCACCATTACACCACCTCCACCGTCACCGTGCAAGAACCGGAAAAACACAAACATTCATCATGGACACTAGCGAAAACTAAAATCGAAAATGCGAATCCAAAACTCAAAAATGTAACTAATCATATGATATAAAAATGATTACAAATACCCAATCTCCTCCGAATCAGGCAAAATTGATCAAGAAATGACAAAATATGATACAAAACAACACATACACTAATAGATACAAGCACACCACACCATTATACTTAATCATGAAAATTATGAACCACACCATAATAATATATACTGTGAATCCATAAATAATCACATAACCATAATCATGAAGTATAATGTATTGGAAAGATCGCACCTTGTCGAAAAGACTAAAAGCTTTCTGAAACGCGACAATCTTATTTGGAGGAATGTATTGGTAACGGTATTGAGAAGATCATACGGACAGCCAAGAGAAATCATCCAAGCTGCCGAACTGCTGCCACAGATGCTCTCATCGATTTTTAAGCTTTCTGAAGCTTGTTTTTTCAAGGTCAGTGATTGTCACCAGATTACTATTTTGTTAGATTTAAATTTAAATAAAAGGTTATACATTCTTATTTTCAAAATTTTATTGATATTATCAAATTCTGACTTTGATTTTATAGTAATCTATAATATATTATTTGTATAAAGTGTAATTTATATTAATTTGTGCTCATGTTAGAATGAATAACTCATTTTTAAATATTGAATTTGTGAGCAGCTTAATTATTTAAAGTATTAAATTTATTTTTTCTTACTGAGATCCGCATGCATGTCTCAATTATATTCATAAGCCTACTGTAAATTTTAGTCAATGAAGATTGACCATGAAAAAAGCTATACTGATATACTAATTTTATCAAAAAAGCAGAATTCCGTTTCTATCAAAAAAAAAGAAAAATAAAGAAAAATAGAATTCCATTGACCATATGTGTAAAGAAAGCTGGACTTGAACCACCATCTTTGACCCACTTAACCAGAATCAGTGCCTCATGAAGAATATTGAGTATTATTTGGTCCATTATAAATGGAGCAATAAAATCTACTCCACTCTCAAAGCTCTGCTACACTCCGACTCTCCGAGGAACAAAAAAGAGCCGCTGTGATTGTCCGGAAGTATACAAGAAGAACTGTTGATACCCTAAGGTTGTGTTCACTTGGAGTGCATGGAATGGAGGGAGAATGAAATGAATTTTGTACTCTAAAATGATGTTGATCAAAGAAAATGTACATAATTTTCATTCCTTCCATCATTCTAATCTTATTATTTTAACTATAATTCTAACCCACATGTTTTGAAAGGAATGCTCATTCCATCTCTACATCATGTTTCTTCACAATCTTTCTCACAAAAAATGTAACTACATTCATATTTTGTCACTATTATTTCATACTTTCTTCTTTCTCTTTAAAACTTCTATATAATTTTTCATTCCATTCTCCCCTCATTCCTTTCCATGAAGTGAACACAGCCTAAGAAGTAAAAGCATCTCCAATAAATTCTTAAAATCACTCTTAAATATAATATAAATTATTACTGTAACAATTTAGTGTACATGTACTCCAACTATGTTCTTTATATCCATTCTTTATTTATTTTTATATTATTAAAAGTACATTGAACTCATAAAAAGACAAAAAAGTGCAAAGAAAGAGAGTAAGTGGAACAAACTTATAATTAAATAGTATATTAGTTAAGAGCTCTCTAGTGGCTCCTATAATTGAGGAGAGAGAAGAACCTCTTAAGCTTTTACTCCCTCCATTCCATTTTAAGTGTCATTTTTTGACTTGGCACAACTATTAAGATGTGCAACTATTAGGTTATACTATCATTAATGTAAGTTTTGTTTTCCAATTTTGTCCATCAACAATGAATAAATTTCAATGAGAGTTTCAAATGTAAGGGTATTGAAGTAAAAAGAATACTCCACTTGTATTGAGAAGATAAGCAACTGTCTTGAAAATATAAATGTGACACTTAATTTGGAATTCAAACCCAGTCAAAATACGACACTTAAAAAAGAAAGGAGGGAGTATATAGGCTCTAAGGCCTCATTTGTTAATCCCTTAACGGGACTGAATGGGATGGTTCATCTGTTAACCTTGTTTGTTTTAGTTTCTCATAAAATCTACTGGACGAAAACACTATTTCTTCTGGACGAGTGAGTTTGCAAAACCAAGCATGTCTCATCCAGAGTCATCAACAACGTAATCTATTGCATATTCCTTTCCACATACTTAAGTGCCCAACATTATTAATACATGTTTGTTAAAAATTGTGGTCATGAAATTATATTTTTTATGTCCGGTATTTGTAAAATAAAATAGAATAACTTTTGTTTTGTAATTGTGTAATTTTTTATATTATTCAATTATAAATTATATTATATTAAATTAATATATTATTCATATATACATATATTCTATAACTATGTTTTTTACACCTGAAAATACGCATAAAAATTAAAAATGACTACTATATTCAAATATAGAAATAACACAAAATGTTATTATTTATAATATTTTAATTGAACTCGTCAATCATATATTATTATATTAATATACATGTAAAAAATAGGTATTCATTCAGAAATATTTATCAAATGATATCATTCATCCAGCTCCAGATTATCAATCATTCAGATATATTAGTTGTTCAGAAGTTATGGTTCAGAATTAACAAATGACCCCTAAGAGTCTCTTGGAGCTCGATATTTGACATGGCTCTTTATTTTTTAATTTAAGAGGTCTTATAAAAAGCCTATTGGAGATGCTCTAAGAACACTACACATGCAATAATATATGGATGTATTTGCAATGTACTGCATTAACTGAAGTTAAAAATTATAATGTAAATTTCAGTTAAAAATTAATTTAAAAATTAGCAGAAACTCACTAAAATATTTATCAAACTCATAATTTACCTCAATAATTCAGAAATCTTATTAACTATTAGGTGACTGGTGCTCGAAATAATTTAAAATCTTTTATTTATCAAGATATTTGTATAAATATATATTTTTTAGTTTCCGATGTTCTTTAAATTAACATTTAATATTAATATCAAACATTTAAATATTAATATTTAATTAAATATTTATTATTTATATTAATAAATAAAACAAGAAATCCACTGGAAAAAATTTATGGGCACTGTCACTAACTATAACAACTTCGGCCCGACTTTCAACTCAGTATAGGACAAAACTGCATCAACTGAAGTTGGATAAATTAGCTTAGTACTCTTCTCGAGATGGCAATCGCATCGGTCGGAACGGATTTACAACCAAACTCGAACCCAATTTTATATGGTCTACTCGAACCCGAACTCGAACCCGAAAAACTTAAACCCTACGGATTTCATTCGGATTCGAGTTAACCCAAAACCCGAAAATGGCTAGGATTTACCGAAGCTATACGGCACCAGACATATAATTGTAAAGGGATTACATTGATCTACTGCCAACACACTATCACTGATTCAAATAATACAAAAGTATTCCATTTATTGTAAGCAGTACTCTAGCTAATGTTAAATTACATTGGTAGCGCCTCATATTTGCAGATCACAAGATCACGGAGACACCCTAAATATATAATAAAAAATATATATTTTAAGATTTTATTGAATGGAAACTTCAACAACATTCCCTGTTATTATTATAACATTATATTCAACTTGTAATAAAGAGAGAGAAAAGAGGGAAAGAATGTAAAAACGAAAGAAGTGAATATTTTATTCTTCAAAAATCAAAATAGTATGAGGAATGGTTCCACAATCTTTAAAAATGAGGAATTAAGGTGGCATCTTAACTTTTTAAAGCATCACTAAGACTATGATGAAGTTGTGTTTTTGTCATATTCCTTATTAAAATAGCTTAAGAGA
Source organism: Daucus carota subsp. sativus (assembly GCF_001625215.2). NCBI lineage: Eukaryota > Viridiplantae > Streptophyta > Magnoliopsida > Apiales > Apiaceae > Daucus > Daucus carota. The sequence continues at coordinate 12,866,046 of NC_030387.2, forward strand.
CCATATAAGTAAGTTGCTGGAGATGAGCATCTCCAGCAGTATCCCAACTATGTTCCCTAAATATATAACAAACAATTCAAATTCTAAGAAATAGGGATCCTGTATTGATTGAGAACTCCAACAATGATCCCTATTTATGTTCTCTATCATTATTATAGTATTAAATTTAAATTCTTTTAACAAAAAAATAATAAGAAAAATATGAGAAGAGTATCCAAAAAGTGCAGGTTGAATATTTAATCATTAAAAAACAAATGAGGAATGAGTTAGTGGTTACTTATTTATGAGAAATGAAAATGAATCCTAAAGTTTAGGGAATGAGTAAGGATGTTGCTAGAGTGAATTTTTGTCCATATTCCTTAAATTTTTAGCTTAGCACATGGTGTAAGTAATCGGCTGGAGATGCTCTAATCTGATCAAATCTTTGGTTTTAACAAGCGTCCATATTTTTCAAATACACCAATGACATTAGAAACCATTTATATGTTCCTTGTTGGAATTCATCTTTATCAGAATTAACAGAGGCATTGCAAGTTTGAAAAAAGAAAAGAAGAAGGCGCATTGCAAAACAGTTTAAACAGTAGACTACGTATCAACTATCAAGTATGTACATATTACTAATATATTAATATATTAATTAATATTAATAATTTATATATATATATATATATATATATATAGGCTCATGATCAAATAGAAACCACTTTTAAAATAAAAACTAGAAACCAATACAAGTTAGTGATATTCGCAGTACAATTTAGTGATATTCTCTTTAGGATTTAGTGATATGTGTTGCAAGAATTAGTGAAAACTTGCAGAAACAGTCCAGAATCTCCATATATGTTCGAAAAACTGCTCAAATCTCCAGATCTGTTCACGTTTTCGATTCAGATGGTGGTGACGGTGGTGGAGATGGTGGAGGTGAAGGTAGAGATGGAGGAAGGATGATTTTAGCGAAGGTGTGGGTGACTTGAAGTAGGGGGTTGGAGCGTTGCCGGAATAGTGGCGGCTCCGCCGCGTTTTGAAGTTGAGCCGAGGTGGAGAAAGAAGTATGAACGGGGCTGAAGGAGGTTGAAGCAGCGACCAAGATGGGGTTGGTGAAGATGGAGGTGGAGATTGTGTTGTTAGAGAAATAATGGAGGTGGAGATGGAGGAGGCGGGTGGCAAGAGGTGGTGGTGGTTATGGAAGAGGTGACGACGGAGGTGGTGGCAATGGCGGATATGGAGGTGAGGTTGGTGAAGATGGAGGTGGGGTTGGTGAAGATAGAGGTGGAGATGTGATTTTTTAAAAATTTAGTGGTATCTGCTTTAGGATTTAGTGATATTTCAACTTGGTTTTTAGTTTCTAGAATAAGCAGGTTTCTATTGGAGTAAAACTTATATATATATATATATATATATATATATATATATATATATATATATATATATATATATATATATATATATACGCTAAAATTCTAGAGAGGTCCATGTTATATGGAGTTACATAGTAAACTCTTGATTACATCTTGAGCGTTCATTTAGATCTCATCCAACGACTTATAATATTCCAATAAAATTTTTTTTTATCTATTATCATTGTGGTCAAACACGGTCATTTCTCCTTTACTTTCTCTCTCTACATTCTCTCTCTTATCTCTCTCTACATACTCTCTCTTTACGCTCTGTATCGATTTGTCTTTCACTTTCTCTTGCTATATATGTCTCTTTCGTTGTCGCTATTCCTCTATCCTGATCTGTTTATCTTCGATTTGTGTATCTGGTGCAAACAAACGAATTATGAATTCTTTTCTCAACGGATTCCGATCATCAAGTCAATTGATGATGTTCGAAATTCCTCAGGTTCTTATGTTTAATCTCTTTGCTTCCACTGTTCTAAATTGCACACCTTTGTAATTTACGAAAAGTTATGATTTTACATTCATAACTTGTTCTAATTCTTTTGAATGTGATTTGTAATTTTATTGTTAAAGTTAAATACTGGATTTAGTTTGGATAACTAATTTATGTTCTACGGTAGATACATATTAAATATGAGAGTTGCATGTTTTCATATTTTTTTTTTGATTAATTTGTATTCTATGTAGAATTGATATGGTGTTTTTATTTTAATTTTGATTGTGTTTAGTTTATGCTTCCACTAAAGAACGAATTAGGCATAATTAATGTTATAAATTTTTATTCTATGGTGGAATATAAACACTTTGTTTCTTTATGCATTCATTAATTTGGTTAGTGTTTTCTCAGGATATAGGTTCTATAGTGGAATAAAAGTACCCAAAACTCTTTAGTAAGTCTTTTTTCAAGATTTAAATTCTGCTATGGAACATATGTGTTTTTTTATGTTGTAGTTATTTTTACTATTTTTTTAATTATGTATAGTTTTGATTTCATTGCCGAACATGACAGGTTAGTTGTTTATTTTATTGATTGATTTAGTAAATCCTTTTGCAAGTTTTAGGTTATAATGTACAATAAAATTACATATGAGCTTTCCTGATCTTCTTTTTTTTTTTCATAATTTGATTATGCTATAGAATAATTTTTATCATATTGTAAAATACAAGTATAGTTTGTCCAGTTACTTATTTTGATTGTGATTTTGATTCTTTTCTTGAACATAAATACTCGATTTGTTAATTTATTACTTGATTTGTTTTTATTCTACTATAGAACCATATCATAAATGAGCTTTGTTCATGTATCTGTGTTTTATTATTTTCTATTCTAACTAGCTTCTTAACCCGTGCGAAGCACGGGTTGCTTTAAATTATTTTTCCAATATATCCTGTATCTCTTTGTTCATCTTTCTCAAATTGAGATAATTTATATTATAAAAATAATTTAAATTTAATATTTATTCATATTTTAAGTCATATTATGCTGATGTATATGTGTACACATCTATCCTCACTATTATCATATTTATTAAAAAATATAAATACAAAAAATATACACAATTAAAATTTTATTATATAATTAAATTATCACTCTTCTAAAATTATTGAAAAATTGATATAAAATTTTTTTTTTTTGATAAGCGGCATTATATATATATAAAATCCAGTGATAAGAGGGTAGAAAAAGCCCACTTATCCAAAATCCACACAGCAAGGGCTTAGCCCTTAATCATAGAATCTGAAAAATACAACCCAACAACGGGCTATAACTCTTCGCAGAGAGCAATAAAATACATCCATAATAAAATTAAATTAAATTAAACTTAATTAATTAATCTGAAAGAAGACATGCAGAAGAAGATGAAAGGACGTAGAAGCCTTGGACTTGGACCTAGGTTCCTTGATCATAGATCTCCTCCTCCTGCTGCCTTCCACCTCTTGCTCTAGTCGATGTCCAGCAAATCATCCACCAACTCCGCTGCCGGAGCTTCTCCAGGAGCTGGAGCTTCTGCATTGGCCTCACCCTCCTCCTCCGGATCCTCTGCATGTACAGCTTCCTGGACCATCTCTTCCGCTTGCATCTGCAGGTAGTCCTCCTCATCCAGGACCAGGAAGTTTCCTCCAATAAAGCCAAGCCCCATGTCGAGATGCCAGAGCTCGCTGACTCGCCCAAAGGGCTGGAACACCCGAACTGCTCTGAATTTCGTTGCAGCCCCATTCTCAGCCAGATAGCGAGCCAACTGATTTTGGCTAGCCCTAATTGGTCTCTTCCTGAGAAACAGATTTCGGTCCTTCAGCCTCTGGTTTAGTTGCCCCACCACCCCCCTGTGCCTCTGATCCACAAACCACCTCCAGTCATCCCAGTCTCTGAGAGCCTCCCTCGACTCAGTTTCAAGTTCCAACCTGTTTCTGCCAATTTTGAAGGCCAGTTGCAGCCCTAGGACCATTGCCCAGAGCTCATTTGCTCTGCGGTAAAGATTACCCAGAGTGCCTGTGATCATGGCGAGAATAACCCCATCCTCATCTCTGATTACAACCCCAACCCCTGTCGTGTTTCCATTGGGGAGTGGAGCTTCATAATAGACAGCATGCACGTTGATCTTGGCGAAACCTACACTGGGAAAGTCCCAACCCATTTCCATGTTGAAGAGAAAAAAGAGAGTGGAAGAAGACTGGTGTAAAATGAAGAGGTAAGATAGACAAATGAGAGGGATAGGAGGATATAAATCCTGAAAATTGATATAATGACATGTAATGATGGCTGTGAGCTTTTGGTTTTCTCAAGAAATCTGGGAACAAGCTAGGCTTCCTTATTGGCTGATTGTAACCCTAAATGCATTGGGAATGTGCGGGAGGAGAGTGGTTAGCTGCTCAAGAAATATGCCACGCCCCAGATGATTTCCTAGCAAGCCAATCGATACAGCTTTTATCCAAAATCATTTAAGAAATTGAAAACAAATAAAAACCTCTCCCAATGAAGCTTGGATTAAAATTTATTAGCACCAAGCATGCAAAATGCGTAGCCTATTCATTCCTTGGGCCGCCAAGTCATGGGCTGAAGTCAGGTTCTCTCTTGGAGAGAAGCCTAATTTAATATTTGCATTTTTAATTAGCCCAATCCAGTCTGGATTATCACTTAAGAAACTGTTTCCCGTCCTGCTTTTCTGAAATTCATCGACTAGAGTCATGCAGTCTGTTATGACAGATAGTCTACCTTGAATGATTCTTTGGGAGAAAAAGGACTTGCATACAAATAATATTGCCTCCCTTTCAGCTTCCTTTGGGGAGGTGGCGCTCGAAGGTCCTGAAAAGATGAAGAGCAAGTTTTGTTCTCTATCAATTATAAAACCTCCTATGCCAGCCTTATGGCTGGAGTTACTGAATTTCCATGAGCCATTTGTGAAAGCTTTGAACTCTGCATTCCACCATACAAGATCTTGATAGAGTCCTTGTTTGCTGTGTAGCATAGTTGCACCCATAGGGTTTACTAGCCATAGGTTGTATAGCTCTTCAGGAAAATTAAGTTCTGCTTTAAGCCACTTGAAGCTTCTAAACTTGATCACGGATGCAGTATAACTGAGCAATTCCCAAAAATGATTGAAGATTAAATTATTTCTTCTAAGCCAGATAGACCAAAGAGCAGCTGCTATACTAGCTTTCCAGGCAGCTGAGACCATTTTCCCTTTGAACATAGACATTGTTTCTTTAAGAGATATGCCTATTCTAGCTTTTTAAGCTGGATTTAGGGACCACCAGTTTGCTACCATGCACCAAATTGATTTGGCTTCTAGACTGTTCCAGAAAATGTGATTAATAGATTCAGTAACCCCTCTACACCTTGGGCACTCCTTGTTAAACTCCATTCCCAACCTATGATTGATAATTATATTAGTAGGTAAAGCCCCAGATTCAATTTTCCAAAGGAAGACTTGAATTTTTTGAGGGACTTTAGTTTTCCATATCACATTCCAAATACCACTGAAATGAGGATCTTCAGCACCCAAAATATCCATGCAAGATTTGGTATTATATGTCTCTTTGTTAATCTTCCAAATCACTTTATCTTCATTAGAGTTGAGCTCTATAGCCTGCAAGAGGTCCTCAATTTCTTTGGTTTGGTCTAATTCCCAGCTTCTGAGGTTTCTGGTCCATTGAAATTGGAGGGTATTAGATACTTTCCACCTTCTGTGCACTTCTAGTAGACTTTGAAATTTCCATGTAGATAGTCTATAGAGCCTTGGGAATTTGGACTGCAGGGATCCAATAGAGTTCCAGGAATCTTCCTAGAATAGGATTTTATTTCCTTTACCAATCTTCCACTGTATTTGTTTAGAACTAAGCATATTTGATAATGTGGGATTAGAATTGAGACTGCTTACCCCTTTGATAAAATGGGAGACTGTGGAAAGTGATTGACATTGGGATAGATCCTTATGGCAATATAAAGCACATTTGTCTTTAATTATTTCATGCCAAGGTTTACCTCTATCTGCAAACCACTTCCACCACCATTTTCCAAGTAAAGCTAGATTCTTTCTTTCAATATTTGCTACTCCAAGCCCTCCCTTGCCTTTGTCTAGACAGAGTCTGCTCCAACTTAAAAAATGTAATCTTTTGTTTGCCCACAGAAAGTCCCTTCTTCTCCTGTCAATTTGGGCAGTGATACCCTTTGGAACCTTGTATAGATTAAACCAATACACAGGTAGGCTGTTGATGGTTGCTTTAATGAGTGTCGATCTACCAGCCATATTATAAAAATAATTTAAATTTAATATTTATTCATATTTTAAGTCATATTATGCTGATGTATATGTGTACACATCTATCCTCACTATTATCATATTTATTAAAAAAATATAAATACAAAAAATATACACAATTAAAATTTTATTATATAATTAAATTATCACTCTTCTAAAATTATTGAAAAATTGATATAAAAAATGAGATTCTATCCAAATCACAGTCTTTGTCATATAGTTATGTATTATATAGATATATGATTTTATTAAATCATATTAATGAATTGTTTTAAAAAAATCGGCCGATTAATCGATAATCGGACGGATTTTTAACCGGATTTGGCAAAATTCAGTTAAGTCGATGATTAATTGGTTAATATGTGTCTATATATATGTATGTGTGTGTGCGCGCGCGCGCACACACATATCCTCACTATCATGATATTTATTAAAATATAAATACAAAAAACATACATTATTTAAAATTTTATTATATAATTAAATTACCACTCATCTAAAATTATTAAAAAAATTGATGTAAGAAACGAGATTCCTGCCGAATCGGAGTTTTGTAATATAGTTATATATTGTATTTATAATTATTCTAATATATATATATATATATATATATATATATATATATATACGTATATATATATATATATAATTTTATTAAATCGTAATAATTAAATATCATTTATAGATACATACATTTTTTAAAAAATAGCGATTAACCGATTAATGTATAGTTGGACGGATTTCGTTCCGATTTGACACAAAGTTGCTCTATTATATTAATCATTCAAAAAAATGACGATTAACCGATTAATGTATAGTTGGACGGATTTTGATCCGATTTGGCAAAAAGTTGCTCTATTATATTAATCATTCAAAAAAATGGCGATCAACCGATTAATGTTTAGTTGGAAAGATTTTGATCCGATTTGGCAAAAAGTTGCTTTATTAGATTAATCATTCTGATTAATCGTAGATTTTCTGGTTTATGCTTTTTACAACACTGGATATTTATTTATGTATTATTAAATCATAACTATAAATATAATATACGTATATGTATTGAAGTTTTAATTTAAAAATAATTAATGTATAATGATTACACATTAATGGCTAATAAATACGTTAGTATTAAAATTCAATAATAACCTTGATATATGTAAATATATGTATAATGAGCAAAGGGTATATTTGTCATTTCGAATTAAATTACTCAAAGTTCTTCTATTAGATATATAATAGATGTAGAATTATCTATTTGATAAAGTTGTGTTGCTTGTTGGTAATTATACTCTTTGATGTAATATTTGTTATATTCTTGTTTTAACTATTTTTTTCCCATCATAGAATCATATAATGTCACTATTTTAATAATGCATTAGTATTCTGAACATTATTTTATACTCATGATACATTTGTAGAACTTAGGCCTTGATTTTTTATTATTGTTGTTTAGTGTTGTGGTTGGTGTTATTGTGTTACTCAAATGAGTATAATCTTTATGCTAGTAATTGCCGATATCACATTTGTGTGTGAGAGAGAGAGTGAGTGAGTGATGTTATATGATGGCTTTTTTTGGTTACATTCTGGTAGTAGCGGATATAATAGAATCTAGGCCATGTTAATATTTTTCATTATTATTGTTTGAATATTAACATTTTTGTTCCATTATAAAATCATATAATGTTGGTAAATTAATTATGCATTAGTTTGAATAATATTTCATTCTTATGACACATTTTTATGATCTAGGCCTTGATTTTTGGTTTTGCCATAGCAACAAGAAATTTACAATAAAATGTGGTCCCATATTTTTCTACATGAACTCCTATTAAGGTTATGATTTAACTCCTATTTACTTCCCTCATTTAAATGCAATCACCTTGAAATTATAGGTGTGTATTTATGTTAAAATTAATCCTTGTTTATTTCCTTATATTAACCCTAGTTAAATAAATATTATGTCAAGCTACTATCTAGCTGTTATGAAATAGAAACTGAGGGGTGAGCGATTCGTGCTTTGGACTGGTCTCGGTGCGAGATGCCTACGTATCTTCTGCTAGGAGAAGAATCAAGTCCAAAAACGTAGTTCTAGTTATGAGGGGTAGAGCCCTTTATATAGGCGCTTCGGAGTCAGAAGTCGGATGGAAGTACGATTCCGTGTATCAGACTTCTTATCGAAGTATGCCTCGAGACAAAAGATAAGATAGAACTCTTATCCTCTCGTTGCTGATATTTATCCGAACTCCGGGATGCTTATCTGTTAGAATCAGATCTATTATAGAACCTGTATTTGTAACTGGACCTACAATTGGGCCTCCATTAATTAATTACGAAATTAATATTCAAGAGCCTCAGGCCTTATTTGACTGGGCTTTAGCATTCCTGGGCTTTTAATATCCAATAATAATTAAATGTTATTTCTGACCCATATCATTTGCCCCCCAACTTTCGACAAGTTTTGTAGAAACTTTTCAAAAGTTGCTGAGACCTTATCGGCTTTCTGAGCTTCATTCATCATGCGAGAAAGCTAACTTCTGCCAATTCCTATCACCCAAGGTCTGAAATTCCATAAATAGCGCAAGGATCTCTCCGATCTTGACTACTTTGAAATAATTCGAGAGATGATTCGAATTGACTGTATAGTAAAGATAGCTCTGTTTCGTATCCTTCGGGATCGCACTTCATTTTTTGTTTTTGTACAACAAGTATCCTTTTATGCTTGTAATGGTGCTCTCGAGCATTTTCGTATTTTTTCCGGGGCTTAATTCAATTAAATTGGAATTTCTGCGATTAAATTCCAATTTTCTAGAATTTTTCGAGCCTTTAAAATATTTTTTGAAATTAAAATCTCAATTTTATGATTTTTCCTGAATTTTCAGGATTTTTCTCATATTTTTCCCAATTTTTGGGGAATTTTTGAATATTTTTATAAAGAATTAAATAATTTTTTAGTGAAAATTTATCCCTCCCAAGGATATGCTCCCTTGGCGTGGGTACCCCCGCCAAGGAGGCATTCAAATAGCCACGCCTAGGAGACATGTCTCCTAGGCGTTGCTGAGTGTTCCTTCATGTGTCCAGCCTTCTTGGCGTGGCTATACCTGCCAAGGAGGCACCTTTAGTTGCCACGCCTGGGAGGCGTGCTCCCAGGCTCGCGTACACTCTCTCGAGAGTAAAATGTCTCCTAGGCGTGGGTATACACGCCAAGGAGACCTAATTCTGTAACACGCCCAGGGGAAGTGCTTCCTTGGCGTGTTTGACAACACTCCTCACGTGTAATGTTTCCTGGGCGTGGGTTGACCCGCCAAGGAGACATAGTTTACACCACGCCTAGGGGACATGCTTCCTAGGCGTGGTTGAGTTTAGGGCCTTCATAAGGCTTCAATTGATATGCTTCCTTGGCGTGGGTAACCCTGCCAAGGAGACATGTTGCTACACCACACCTAGGAAATAGGCTTCCTGGGCGTGGTTGACTTTAAGGCCTTCAACTGTTATGCTTCCTTGGCGTGGGTAACCCCGCCAAGGAGACATGTTACTACACCACGCCCAGGAGATATGCTTCCTGGGCGTGGTTGACTGCAGGGCCTTCATAAGGCTTCAACTGTTATGCTTCCTTGGCGTGTGTAACCCCGCCAAGGAGACATGTTTGTAGTATTCATTTCGTAAGTAATACATTTCCCTATAATTGTCTTAGGAGCATGTTACCGTTATAGGTTGTGGGCCTTAGTCTATAACTTGTCAGGCCTGTATAGCTTATTTTCCTTTTAATTTCCCGAGTGTCTTTCAGAATTCTCGAGATCCTTCTAGAATAGGTTCGGATTTTCAAACTCATGGGCTTCCCGCCTATGACACGGCTCTGAGACCGGCCCAAAGCCCATTTTACCGGTTGCAACCTGTCTGTTTTAGGGTTTACCGGCAAGTGAACGGGTTGAGCTTTTTCTATATAAGTGTGACTTGAGATTTCATTTCTCATTTCACACAATAGTTTCCAAGTTTACGAGCTTAAAATCCTCCCAAACACTCTCAAAATCCTTTAGTTTTTCGGCGAGTTTTCAGGCGCATTTCTGGCCGTCTTCAAGTTTTTTCCAGATTTCGGCCGATATTTAAGTCTTTTTCCAGTTTCCGGGCGATCTTCAAAGATTTTCCCAGATTCCGATCAGTCTTCTTCTTTCTTCATCAATTTCTGGGTTTTCGGCATTCATCCTTTTGAAGATCAATGGCGGATTCATCCTCTTCCCAGCAATCCCAACTTTCTCAGCCTCCCGTGGCTCGTTCTCGCGCTAACCGAGGTAAAAAATCCCTCGTTCATGCTAGCGTTTTTTCTCTTCGTGATCTTCTTTCTGAGTTTGGCCAAGCCTTCCCTAATTTACTTCATCTAGATGCTTATAAGTACCCTTCCCAGTATAAGCAAAAAGACGTAGATATTATGGCCAAACTTTTTGGAATCGAACATCCTTATAGGGCCGTGGCCCCAGGCCCAAATGACCGGGCTTGCTACCCCAAGCCCGGGGCTATTCGAATCTATAAAGAAACCTTTTATGCTGGTTTTAGGTTGCCACCTCCGATGTTTGTCTATAGGCTTTTAGCTGAGGCCCGGGTGTGTCCAACCCAACTCCAGCCCAATGGCTGGAGGTTTATATACTGCTTTATGGTCCAATGTAGGAAGCACAACTTGGAGCCCAGTGTGGCAGTGTTTAGGTATCTTTTCAAATTTGTTAACGCCCCAAATGATGAAGGCTGGGTCAAAATCCAGTATCGAACATTGGGCCGTAGCATTTTCGTTTCAGATTCGGCCCCTGATTCCCTCCCTAACTGGAAGAAGCAGTGGTTTTATCTGTATATGGACGGGGCCGACTGGGCCGACTATTTTTATTCAGACTTTAGTCGGGCCGAGGATGGGCCAATGAGGTCCCTCAAGTTAGGGGTTGAAGAAGAGGCGGCCATTAAGGTTTTAACGGCCGACAATCTTCACCATTGTTCGCTGTTAATCTCCGAGGCATCGCTTCAATTGCACGGGCTTAGCGATTTGGGCCCTGAGGGTATGCCCTTTTTATATCTTGCCTATATATATATGTATATTTTTTATGTAATAGCATGGACTGGGCCTCTAACTTTTCATGATCTTTCTTTTCAGCCCAAGTTGCTTTGGGGGGCATTTTCAAGAAGCGGGAAACCGCCGCGGAGAAGGCCGTGCCAACTAAGGTTTCGCGCACCAAGCGGCCCAGGAAGGAAGGGGTAACTGGGCCCGTGGAGCGGGTTCCAGCTTTTTTATCTCCACGGCCCACCGCCGTTGAAGAGGACGATGGCCCCTACGTGGTCCAATGGGGCCTGTTAAACAAAGACACCATTGTGGGCGATTCCCGGGCCGCCGCGGAGTGGTCCAAGAATGTGGTCACCCCTCGGGACCGGGCCCATGTGGTCGAATCGTCCGAGGACCTTCAGATTGAGCTCCTGGGGGCCCAAGCCGTGGCTACGGTAAGCCCAACTTTTGTATGCTTTCTTATTTCTAAGCCTTCTTTTACTTAGAAAATTTTCTATATGTTTTCTTATCTATATGTTTTTACCGTGCAGGTCAACACCTACCTCCAGGCCGCCGTCCACAATTTGAAGGCGGTTAGGGCTGAGAAGGCGATCGCGGAGCGCGATCGCGATCGTTACTTCGAAGCTTCGACTGCCAATTTTGAGCAGTTTCGGAAAATGGAGGCGGAGCTCGTGGCCGAGCAAGAAAAGGTCCGCACCCTGGAGGCGGAGTTGGCCAGGGTGAAGAGGGAGGCCATTGCTGACTACAAGGCGTCGAAGGAGTTTGAAGACCTCCTCGTTGCCGAGTACGACGCTAGTTTCCCCGAGACCTTCAAGTCTTGCTGGGAACGGATCGTTGAGGAACTCGGGACCCAAATCGAGGGGGTCACCTTGGAGCGCTTCCCCGTTCCGAAACTTCCAGGGGAGGAGGCATCTTCCCCTATGGAGGTCGAGAACCTCGGGGATTCGCACCCAGATTACTCTCAGGGTGAGGAGATCCCTTCCGAGGAACTCGCGATCGTGGATCCTAGCAAGGCTGCGGAGGATATCGGGTCGAAAACCCAAGAAGCCCAAGCCCAGGATGCCGTGGCCCAGGACGAGGAGGCCCAGGTGCAAGAGAAGGCCCAAGAGGACCTGTTTGATGATGGGCTCCCCTAGACTAGGCTCTCTCTCAGCCCTGCGTGGCTTATTTTGTAATTAAATATTTATGTCAACCCTTCAGGGTTAAAACTTTCTTTTATTTATCTAAGTTAACTTTTGTCTTATGCTGTTATCTGCTTTTCTGTTTATCGTGTATTTAGTTTAGGATTTCAAACCTAACAACAAAATATCCTCAACTTAGGATTAAAATTAAACTTGGGAGACCAAGCCTTAGCATAATCTTTTGATTTTCGTAATTTCCCTGCAGGGTTAAACTCTTACGAGTCGGTATATTATTTTTTGAGCTTTCTATCCAAAGTGATTCGTACTTAAGATTTCTAGCTTTAAGCGTGTAAGTTCAAACTTGAAACTTGTGGACTTCTATTGAAGAAAACACAAGTGGAAACACAAGTACGAATAACTCGAATAAACAAGTTAGATAATCCTCAGGACTTTATTAATATCATAGTAAAAGAGATAAGCTGCTTTCGGAAATCAACTACATGGCAGTGGTCAACATGACCTTATTCTTGTGGTAACTACTAACTTTTGTTATTATAGAATAGATATCAAATGTAATATATCTTCAAGTTGGTTGCATGCCAACTTCTCGGGACTTCAGTTCCTTCAAGGGTCTGAAGCTTATATGAGCCGTGGCCCGTAACGGCCTTAACTTGGTAGGGGCCTTCCCAGTTTGGAGCCATCTTGCCCTTGGGGCCTACTCCAGAGGCTTCGATCTTTCTAAGTACCAGATCTCCTTCTCGAAAGTATCGTTCTTTAACTCGTAGATTGTAGTAGTAGGAAGCTCGTTTCTGGTTTTCCACAACCTTAGCATGAGCTTCATCACGGATTTCATCAATCATATCGAGTGCAAGTCTCATGCCTTCTTCATTAGTTCCTGGTTCATACTGCTGAACCCTTGAGGAAGTGTGAGTGATTTCAAGGGGCACAACTGCCTCGGCTCCATAAGCCAACTGGAAAGGGGTCGCTCCAGTCGAGACCTTGCAGGTTGTTCGATACGCCCATAGTATAGGGAGTAGCTCATCGGCCCATGACCCCTGGGCTTTCTCAACTCTCTTTTTCAGTCCATCGAGGATTATCCTGTTAGCCACCTCAGCTTGTCCATTTGCTTGAGGATGGGCGACTGAGGTGAAGCGCAATTCAATCGAGTAATCTTCGCAATAACTCTTGAACTCAGCATTGTTGAACTGAGTCCCATTATCAGTTACCATGACTCGAGGTATTCCATACCTGCAGATAATGTTCTCCCATACAAACTGAGCGACTTGCTTGGTGGTTATCTTGGCCAGGGGTTTAGCCTCAATCCACTTAGTAAAGTAGTCAATTGCTACCAATAGAAACTTCCGTTGTGCACTAGCAAGCGAAAATGGTCCAAGGATATCCATTCCCCACATGGCGAAAGGGATTGGAGTGTTAATGGATGTCAACATCTCAGGGGGTTGCCGTACTAGTGGTGCGAACCTTTGGCAGCGATCACACCTTTTCACATAATCTTGGCGTGCTTTAGCATATCTGGCCAATAAAACCCAAGACGAGTGATTTTATGGGCCAGTGCCCTTCCTCCAAGGTGTTGGCCACACACGCCTTCATGAACTTCTCTGAGGGCTTCCCTAGCCTCATCCGGCCTTAAACATCTCAAATAAGGAATAACAAACGACTTTCGATACAGGATCCCCTCAATGAGCACATACTTGCAACTTTCGTGCTTCATCAGCATTCCGCGGTAAGTGTCCTTTTTCCAGATATAACTTAATCTCATCCATCCAGGTTGCCCCTGTGTCAATGGGAGCTACTAATTTCGCTTCGATGCTCGGGGTTCTCAAAACCTGATAATAAACGCTTCCTGAACACACCTCGTCATCAGAGGATGCGAATTGTGACAAGGCATCAGCCTTAGTGTTTTCCTCCCTCGGCACATATTCTACTAGGCATTCTTCGAATAGTGCCATCTGGGTTTTCACAATCCTTAGATACTTTGACATAGCTTCCTCACGAGCTTCGAAATCACCATTTACTTGGAAGACTACGAGCTTTGAGTCGCCACAGACTTTCAAGTTCTTTACCCTCAAGGTTCTAGCCAAACCAAGCCCGGCTATCAGTGCTTCATACTCAGCTTCATTATTAGTGGTTGGGAAGTCTAGCTTAATGGCATATTCCACAATAAAGCCATCGGGGCTTTGGAGCACCAGTCCTGCACCACTACCTTTTGTTTTTGAAGCCCCGTCAAAAAATAGCAGCCAGTATTCTTTAGGTTTCTCTTCCCTGGTGGGTTCCTTAGGTTCTTCTACCTTGTCTTCCTGCCCCCCGACTTCCTGGTTGTTAATGGTACATTCAACAAGGAAGTCAGCAAGAGCCTGAGCCTTAATTGCTGTTCGAGGCTTGTATCGAATGTCAAATTCCCCGAGCTCAATTGCCCACTTGATTAGCCTTCCACTAGCTTTCGGGCTATGTATAACATTACGAAGAGGTTGGTCTGTCAAGACTTCTATTTTGTGAGACTGAAAATACGGTCTCAACTTCCTTGAGGCCGTAATCATGGCCAAAGCAAACTTTTCTATCACTGAGTAATTGAGTTCCGCTCCATGCAAAACTTTACTCACATAGTACACCGGTTTCTGAACTTTCAATTCCTCACGAACAAATACAGCACTCAGGGCTTGTCCTGAAACAGCTAGGTATACATACAAGATCTCATCATCAATGGGTTTTGATAGAAGAGGTGGCTCTGCCATGTACTTCTTCAGTTCCCCAAAAGCTACTTGGCTCTCCTCTGTCCACTCGAAATTCTTAACCTTTTTCAAGGCTTTGAAGAAAGGTAAGCATTTGTCTCCCGACTTGGATACAAATCTCCCCAGGGCCGCAATCCTTCCTGTTAACTTCTGTACATCCCTTACACTCTTGGGAGGTTCCATGTCGAGGATAGCTTTTATTTTGTCAGGGTTGGCCTCAATACCACGTTTGGAGACCATTAGACCAAGAAACTTCCCGGAACCAACCCCAAAGGCACACTTGGCCGGGTTTAACATCATCTTATGCGTCCTTAGGTTTTCAAAAGCTTCTTTCAAATGTTCTAGGTGATCCACTTTGTTCAAACTTTTCACCAGCATATCATCAACGTATACTTCCATAGTCTTACCTATCAGATGTTTGAACATCTTGTTTGCCAAGCGTTGGTAGGTGGCTCCTACATTCTTAAGTCCAAATGCCATGACCAAGTAACAGAATACGCCAAAGTCAGTAATGAATGATACATTGGGGATGTCGTCTTTGTCCATACGGATCTGATTATATCCGCTGAACCCGTCCATGAAGCTTAGCATCTCATGGCCGGCAGTGGCGTCTATTAGTGTGTCTATCCTTGGAAGAGGGAAACAATCCTTGGGACAAGCATCATTCAGATCGGTGAAGTCTATGCACATCCTCCACTTTCCATTGGCCTTCTTGACCATAACAGGGTTAGCTAGCCATTCTGGAAATTGAATTTCCTCGATAAACCCGGCTTCCAACAACTTATCGACCTCCTGTTTAATGGCTTCCTGCCTTTCGGGAGCGAAATTCCTCTTCTTTTGCTTAATCGGTTTCCTATCAGGATTCACATTCAACTTATGAGTCATGAATAAGGGATCAATACCCGGCATGTCAGCCGCTGTCCAAGCAAAAACATCATGATTGTTCCTCAAGAATTTTACTAATTCATGCTTCAAATCTTCCTGGAGTAACGCTCCAACATAGGTGATCTTTTCGGGTTCCTTAGTATATAATGGGATTGGAACCAAGTCTTCGGCGGGCTTGCCTCTTCTTTCTTCCTCTTCTCGGACATCGAGATCCTCTATGGGTAGTACTTGCCCCCCAGTTCCTCCGGATCTCAATGCTCCGATGTAACAACTTCGGGCCATTTGCTGATCTCCCAACTCCTCTCCAACTCCGTTCCTGGTTGGGAATTTAATCTTCATGTGGTAGGTGGACGGTATTGCCTTAAAAGCATGTATCCCCGTCCTCCCAAGGATGGCATTATAGGTCGACGAGGCTTTAACAACCAGGAAATTTATCATGCACGTGGCTTGTTTAGGTTCGGTACCCATAGTCACAGGGAGTTGGATCATGCCTTCAATCTTGGTTTCCACATTGTTGAAGCCATATATAGGCATATCCGAGGGTGTTAGTTGAGTATCGGAGTATCCCATCTTTTCATAGGCATCATAGAACAAGATATCCACCGAGGCTCCATTATCGATGAGCACTCTCTTTACGGACGAGTTTCCAATCACTGGTGTAATTACTAAGGGGTCATCATGAGGAAACTTTACCTTCTCGAGGTCGACGTTATCGAATGCCATTGCATAGTCAATTTTTGCCCGCTTCGGGGGTTCTCCAACTATACTCATCACTTCCCTCGCATAAGCTTTCCTTGAATTACTTGAGGTTCCAGCAGCTGTGGGCCCTCCAGAGATCACGTTAATCACAGGCCCTCGAGGCTGGGTTCTTTTATCATCATTGTCTCTTCCACGGCCGTCATTGTCCCGATAATTTTTATCTCCATCCTTGGTGAATTTGGACAACTTGCCTCTTCGGATCAAGAATTCAATTTCATCTTTCAGCTGTCGACAATCATCGGTTTTATGCCCCGTGTCTTTGTGGAATCGACAATACAAATCCTTGTTTCGTTTCTCGGGGTCGGTCCTTATGGGCTTCGGCCATCGGACACTCTCATCTTTTTCGATCTCCATTAGGATTTGACTTCTTGGGGCATTGAGCCTAGCATATTCAGTGAACCTTGGCCCTACCTTCTTTTTAGCAGGCGACTTCTCATCATCATCCTTTTTAGCATATTTATTCTCAGCGTTATACTCGGCATCATTCCCACGTTTCTTAAAGTTGGTGCTCGGCCCTTGGTTGCTGTGGGATTTCCTTAGGCTTTCCTCTGCCTTAATATACTTCCCGGCTCTCTCTTGTAAGTCATTCATATTATCAGGGGCTCTTTTGGCTAGAGACCGGCGAAAATTGTCATCGGTGGTACCTTGCTGGAGCGCAATCATGGCTACCTTCTGATCTAGGTCGGGGACCTTCAAGGCTTCTTTGGTAAAACGATTCATATACTCCCGGAGTGATTCGTTCTTACCTTGATGCAAATTCATTAGAGAGGCAGAGCTCTTAGCATGTGTTTTGCTTCCAACAAATTGCCCTATGAAAGCCCTACTCAAATCGGCAAAACAAGAGATAGAATTAGGGGGAAGGCGACTATACCAATGCTGGGCCATCCCGCTCAAGGTTTGAGGAAAAGCACGGCACTTGATTGCTTCAGTGACGGGTTGGAGTAATAGAGCGTTCATGAAGGTCCGAACATGATTAGCGGGATCACCCGTGCCATCGTAAGCTTTAATGGTTGGGAGCTTGAATTTTCGGGAGATTCTTGCACCCATGATTTCTTGCGTAAAAGGGGGACCGGGGTTATCGGGATCGCCTGCCGGTAACAAGTGAATCTGATTCATGACAGCCTGACGGGGGTTTTCATCCCTTGGTTCCGGAGGTGGTAACCTTGCCTGGTCCCTCTTTAATCGTGCAATTTCCTCCTCATAAGCACGGATTCGATCCTCATAGGCTTGGTTCGTCGCCCCTCGGGGCTCATTATTCTCCTGCCTATGGCGACGTCGACGGTGTCGAGTATGATCGGTATCTCTTCTCCTTCGAGGGGGGGTATCATGCTCTTGCTCCGATTCGGAAGAGTCGTAATCACTTACGTGCACATAGTCGTCGCCCGTGCCTCCACGAGTGGTTGTCGTGATAGTTGAGTAATGCGTGTCGGCGTCGGTAATGGTTGCAATTACTCGAGTTATAGGGGGCAGCGAGCCAAAAGTCAGGGGAGCGGTGGTTTGAGCAATGGTCGTACCGAGCGGGAGGGATGTAGTTACAGGGGTTGATTCAGTCGAGACTCCGGTGGTGGTTCGACTGCGTGGAACATGG
This sequence comes from Daucus carota subsp. sativus, assembly GCF_001625215.2. Lineage (NCBI taxonomy): Eukaryota > Viridiplantae > Streptophyta > Magnoliopsida > Apiales > Apiaceae > Daucus > Daucus carota. Next base: position 12,884,347 of record NC_030387.2, read on the forward strand.
ATTTCAGAACGTGGTCCGGTTGGGTTCGTCATGGTTGTTGTTTCGTTTCCCACAGACGGCGCCAAATGTTATGGAATAGAAACTGAGGGGTGAGCGATTCGTGCTTTGGACTGGTCTCGGTGCGAGATGCCTACGTATCTTCTGCTAGGAGAAGAATCAAGTCCAAAAACGTAGTTCTAGTTATGAGGGGTAGAGCCCTTTATATAGGCGCTTCGGAGTCAGAAGTCGGATGGAAGTACGATTCCGTGTATCAGACTTCTTATCGAAGTATGCCTCGAGGCAAGAGATAAGATAGAACTCTTATCCTCTCGTTGCTGATATTTATCCGAACTCCGGGATGCTTATCTGTTAGAATCAGATCTATTATAGAACCTGTATTTGTAACTGGACCTACAATTGGGCCTCCATTAATTAATTACGAAATTAATATTCAAGAGCCTCAGGCCCTATTTGACTGGGCTTTAGCATTCCTGGGCTTTTAATATCCAATAATAATTAAATGTTATTTCTGACCCATATCACTAGCTCTTCTAAAAATTGGATTTGATGGGAAGAGTGGTTTCACTAGTTTTTTTTTGATAGCCTATATATGTTTGATGGAGCCACAAGTCTTAATCTTAAAAATTGTTATTAAAACAGCTCTTCATGACCAATCATTAGCATTATTATAATCTTGCAAAGCATCATGGGTTTGATAAAAAGGTTGAAAGTCAATTTCGATGTAGGCTGATACTTTAGCATACTGACCAACTCCTTTTGTAGTTCTTGATGGCACAATTTAACATTATGTACTCTGTAGTTTAGTTGAAGGATTTGACTTGTAATGGGTGAACATGCTTGTAATAGACAGATACCATTCATCGTGTAGTCAAGTAGCTGCATTCACTTTCTCCAAGTTTAAGTAGAATATTATGCATCAAGAAAACGCTAGTAAATATGAATCTGATATATGTTTATCCAAATGCACGATTAGAAACCAAAGATAACATTTTGATCTATTATGAGTAGAAGTCATAGAATGATGTATTGGAATACATAGGTTATAAATTCATCAGTTTAGCTAATATACTGGTCTCTCGGAATTGGAATTTGTTCTCACTTCACCTATTTGATACTAAGATGATGTCTAATAATACTTCAGTTTTCTAAAAATTATACTACTAATTTTCTCATACAATTTTTAGTTTGCCATAACATATCTTCTGTAGGCAGTATCTTGTTAGGATCATAGTGCCAAATGATTTGATATATATTAAAGAAATGTACATATTTCTTCCCTCTAAGATATGTAGCAAGTTGTTTGTAAATTTAGAAAAATAAATTTAATTTATAATGTTTAATCTCTTGCATATCCTTGTAGTGAAAAATTAGATAAACATTTTCTAACAATACTTGGCTCACAAAATTTAGGTAGCGGGGGCAATGTCTTGGATGATGATCTTGCGGGAAGACTGGAAATATATGTTTACGAGCTCCCAAGCAAATATGACAAAAAGATTTTACAGAAGCAAAGATCTTGTGGTAAATTTATTGATAGCAAAAACAACCGTCGAAGAATGAGATTGTTTACCAGGAGGGAGAGATAGAGAAAATGTATTGTATATAAAATTATCTTATCAAATCTTCGCTAATATTTATTAATGTAATTTCACTTTTCTCAATGGTTATGGTGAACCCCAGATCCAACATTTTGGGATTTGGATCACACAACAATGATGGAACAAATTTGAAGCTTGAAAAATACTTTTGGTTGTTTTTTATGTTGTGTCTCTTTTCCATTATATTCACAGTCAATTAGAAGTATTGTAAACTACAGGTCTGCGTATTGATTTTGTAAGTTTTTAAGTAGTGTAGTTTATCGGCATGTAAGAATTATTCAATCTTTCTCTTGTATAAAACACCTTGTTTGTTATGTTGCAAATTCGATATGTTTTTTTACTGCAAATACCCATTTGATCTACTTCTAACACGAGACTGGCCCTTTTAGTTGAACAATTTAATCTATAACCAACTCAAGATAATTAACATCTCATTTGCAGATATTGACATATGTTTATAAAAATTAATACTATTTAATTGCTAGAATGATCTCAAATACATTTTTCTATCACAAAAAACTTTGAATTCAGTTGTTGTATACAAAACTAAGAATATAGTAAAATAAAAAAAAAATAGCATGACACTGATATAGGAATTGAGGAAACTTCGTTGTTGATAGTTGTTTCTTTGTCAAAACTTCCAAATGTTCTGAGGATCTTATCAATAGATTTAGTTGGAAGGCCAATTATTCAAGACTAGGTGCCTGCTCAGATGGGTTGGATTCGAAGACATCATATTTGAACTCATCAGGTTCTTTCAATAGCTCCTTTGACTGGATTGATTCCTAGTATGCGGGGGTCGCTTTGAAATCTGTTGCGCCTTCATTGTATGTAGTTACTCCTATTCCTATAAACAACAAAATTTTGTAAAGTCAATTTTCATATTTATCAAAAGTCGTATGTATTAGGACACATGGGAGTTATATTTATGTAAGAGAAAACTATTTTTAGTCTTTGCTAGGACATTAGCAATGTTACTTCAAGGGTATACAATCTTTTCGAAGGAAATCGGCAAGATTGTCCAAGTTGACTTTTGAAAATGTATAATGTATGGCATACACAATTTAAATAAGAGATTAAGCACATTTTATTTACAATTATAGCTCATGAGAAAAAGAAGCATATCCAAAAACAATCTATTTGCAGAGCTGCTGCTTATTTATGTCAGACAACCCATGATGAGCATGCAATAAGCATATTTTAGTAATAGCTAGAAAAGAACCTGAACTTTGTGATTTTGGAATTGCGGATGATCAAAAGCTGGTTGGTAAGAGAGATGAATACAATCGATCATATTTCCATCTGGGCTCTATTTTTCTCAACAAAATCACCATTCTAACCACATTTAACATCTCATATGCATAAACAAACTTACTCACACATAAATACATGTAAAGAGAGCCAGAGATATATATTTTTTTACACCGGGATGGACTTGATGGGAGACTTGTTCCAAGTTTTCAGGTGATTGTGAACTTGAAGATGGGTCTTGAGTGAAGTCCTAGTAGCTAAAAAATTGTATGGTACAAGAAGTAACAAGATCCAAAGCACCATACAATTAAGCAACTCCATCTTCATTTACAAATCCTTGCTGAAATGCAAGTGAGTGGTAGCAGTGCTATCGAAAGACACAAAGTACAAGTTAATTTAACAAACATGCACTTATTTGGCTTAAACTGCGAAAGCTATTTCACCGGAGCATATATACACGCGTAATTATATGGTAAGTAGAATGGAGAAAAGAAAGAAGAGAGAAGAGCGGTAATTCTTGAGATGGTGCAAAAATACAGCTGCTGACGTTTTTATTTACGTTCAACTGGTGAAATCCTCGGACACAGTACAAAAGTAAATTGTAAAAATTAGATTGTAATATGGAATTGCTATATGTTACGCATTACTTTATAGCAGAATCAATTCAAAAATTCAATTAATGAAATGAAGATCAAGTATCTACTATAAAATTTACATAACATGTATTCTTGTGTTAAAATATATTAAATAATTACAAATAACAAGTAGTTTGCTATCTAGTTTAAACAAAAATCATCCTATTATTGAACATAAACATAAAGCAAGCACATTACACATGTAATTTGCTCTCTAGTATAAACAATGATTTATTCTACTGTAAAATAAATTTGATAAACTAGTAATATATTCTACTGCAGAAGAAAAAATACACTATTCTATAAACAATGAATTTATTCTACTGTAGAACAAATATGATAAACTAATATATACTAATGTAGAAGCAAAAATACTCTATTGTATAAATAATAAACTTATTCCACTGTTGAACAACGAAGTACAAAAACAAGTTTGCATAATAGAATCAAATAATAAATATCTAAATAAAAATAATAAATTTATTATATATTCTAAAATTACATATATTCCACAATATAGTAAGTCATGATTCCATAATAGAACCAAATTCTAAGTAGAATATAAAAAATATACACGATACACACAAATCAGATTTATTCTATTATAGAACACAAAATATACAAAATATGATTTCTTTTGATACCCATTTGCCTTAGCATCTTGTACTGATGATTCCTCTCGACCTGAAACTATGAAAATCGCATATTTATCACATAAACATCTTTAATAAGACATGATTCTGAAAGATCTATCTTGGAACCCTAATTTTACAATGGAAATTACATGAATTACCTTCAAATACCTTCGTTTTTGACCTACAAAGCTTGGATTTGCTCCTCAGCAAGCTTGATTTGTTTCAGCGAAGTTGTCTCTTTGATCTTTAATTTCGAGAACTCCGTGTTGTGTATGTGTATCGCTGTACCGTATATGTGTGTATCAGCGAAGGGATAGTTTTAGTTTTGTTTTAAAAAATTTACAATAATGTCTTTTAATCTCGACCGTGTATTTCTTTTTAGTGAAAATCAATGGTTCAGATTGAGGTGTGTTATGAAACTCTATATAAGAAGCCCTCCCTAGAGTGCCACCCTATATATATATATATATATATATATATATATATAGGCCATTGCTCAAAACAGAACACTGTTAAAAAAAGAACAACACAGAACACTTTGGAATCGAATATAGAATCTCATCTAAAACTTGAATTAAATTCAAATTTTAAGCTGAACAATGTTTTATTATGAATGATAATAGTATCCACCATGTTTAATAATAAATATTTATTAAAAATAACATGATTCTATGTAAAATAATCGTGCAAAAAATATATTCATATGATTCTATTCTGGATTCTGTTCTAGATTCTATAATATTTCATATCAATAATATGGATGAGTTTGGATGTTAGATTTCATATATTAAGTTTAATTAGTGTTTAGCTATGTAGTTATAACCTTAACAAATAATTATTTGTGAAAAATGAAGTGTTATGACAGTGTTCTGTGTTGTTCTTTTTTTGAAGTGTTCTGTGTGGAGTGCAACCCTATATATATATATATATATATATATATATATATATATATATATATATATATATATACGGGTTTCGGGTTGGATTTGGGTTCATGTTCGGTTTGAAACGGGTTTCGGGTTCGGTAAAAACTAAACCCGAAATATTCGAGTTCGATAAAATCCAAACAATATGATTTGGATATCCATAGATTCGGTATAAATTGTCATATCTGACACTTGGTAAATTAACCACCGTACATTACAGCTGTGCAAGAGGGACAAAAAAACGCATTTGCTAGTGAACCGTCAAAGGACAGCTTTACTACTGACTACCATAATTCAAGAAACAAGCTAGTACCTACTAGGGGAACAAATGCTAAAAATAAATTTGGCTAGACGTGTCATTGGTAAAGCATGCTCCAATCAAGGATCTTCGGGTTGTGAGAGACAAATTCACTCGTATTTAAATGGGAAAATAAATTTTTTTGTCACTCAACTTATTGTGCTTTTAGAGACTTACCACCCAACTAAACTTTTTTTCCTTTTAATCACTAATGTTAGGTTTGGATTTTTTTTAGCCACCAACTTAGGTTCGGATTTGATTACATACTATCACTATGTATAAATGATGCTACAAAAAATTGTCATAATGCTAGTAATCAAATCCGAACCTAAGTTGGTGTTTAAAAATAAAACCAAACCTAACATTAGTGAGTAAAAAGGAAAAAAACTTAGTTGGGTGGTAAGTTTCTAAAAACACGATAAGCTGAGTGGCAAAAAAATCTATTTTTCCTATTTAAATTAGATTTGTTAGTGCAAGTCCAACTGTGTCAAGTGAAATTCTAAATATAATATAAAAAATTACTCTCTCCGTCCCTCTGATTTTTATACACTTTTCTTTTCGGGATGTCCCATTCAATTCTATACATTTCAAAACTTTCCCAAAATGGTAAAGTTTTATAATATAAAAACCCTACTCACCCACTATTTTCATCTACTTTTTCAAATCTATCACTTAAATATTAATGGGTCCCACCACTTTACCTACTTTCCTTTCTCTTTCTCATTACTTTACATTACTTTATACACTTTTTTAAATCTCCGTATCCAAAGGAAACGTATATATCCCAGAACAACGGAGGGAGTATGTACTAGTAGTTTAGAACATATTTTGTTAATTTCAACTCCAACAATGTGTTTATTTTCGCTATATGTTTAATATTTTATTATTAAAGGTTCACTTCATCATTAAAACATAATATAAAGTAGAGAGAAAAAGAGAGTGTTAATAAAAAATTATTATAAAATATGAAGATAAGGCAAGGAGAGAGAGTGCCTCAAAAATAATACTTGAAGGAGTTGTCTTAGTGAGATAAGGCATCACTAGGATATTATTGGAGCAACTTTTTTATCAAATGCCTTAAACTTTTAACTTATATACATAATATAAGGTTTCTCTTGAACTTGCTCCAATGCACTGCACCTAAGGCTGTGTTCACTTGGATGGAATGGAATGAGGGGAGAATGGAATGAAAAACTATATAGAATTTTTATGGAGAAAGAAGAAAGTATGAGCTAATAGTGACTAAATATGAATGGGTTCAATTTATTTGTGTTAAAGATTGTAAAGAAATATGATGTAGAGATGGAATGAGCATTCCTTCCAAAACATGTGGGATAGAATTCTAGTTAAAATAGTATGAATGGAATGATTGAAGGAATGAAAATTGTATACATTTTTTTTTATCAACACTCTTTTTAAGTACAAAATTCATTCCATTCTCCCTCCATTCCATTCACTCCAAGTGAACACAACCTTAGAGATACACTTGTACATGGTATTGCAGCTGGATATAGGTCAGAAATGAAGCATCAAAGAGGGGTTCTGACACTTGGTAATGAGAGAGATCATAGTAGCATAAGCATAGTGAGGCAGTGTTCCAGTATTCATAAAGAAGAGCATAACATTGAGAAAATCAGCACCAAGAATCTCCCAAGTAAAGACAAAGAAATTGACATTGAAACCATCAGGTCCTGGGGATCTGTTTTTCTTCATTGACTTTAGGGTAGCTAGAATTTCATCATCAGTAACCAATTAAGTAAGCAGTTAAGCATGTAAAGGATGAATTCTTTTGCTGATTAGGGAGTGAAGTTTCAATACAAGGGTAAGAGGTTTGATTGCTGTGAAACAGGTTTCAAAATAACTAACAGCTTCATGATAAATATCAGCCCGAATCCCGATGAACAAGTCTGTTACCATTCTGATCCGTAAGAGATAAAATTTTACTATGATTCCAGTTGCTTGCAATTTTCTTGTGAAAAAAAGAAAGTGTTGCTATCACCCTTATCAACATTCGCAGGAGTAGAGGAATTTGCAGCTGTGAGTAGAGCATTTGCAGAGGTCTTGGGAGAGGAGTCCTGTTTATTTGAAGCTTCATCATCACCAGAGACCGGGGGCGTTTTCTGAACCCAGATTCTACGTGTGTAGGGGCACTCAGAGATCAATTGTCCAAGAGCTTTACACCCATTACAAACCCAGTGACTTCCTACATAGTCAACTGAGACCTCCAAAACAGATTTCACACCAAATGCATCAATTGCAGTGACAGGGATTTTCGTTAGCAAGTCAATGATATATTTTATGCACATACGTGCATGAGGAACCATCTCCGGCACAAATTGGTTCACCGATGACACTAGCAATATGAGACAACCCATCACGAGTCCAGTAGCAGTCCGGAACGTTCCCAAATTTAACCCAGGCTTATAAAAGAGAGAATTACATTCGACTATAACAGAGAGAATTACATGCAACTTGTGTCCAAGCAATTTGTTGTCAGCGCTTTATATTTGTTGAAACTATATGATTAACCAAGCTTATAACAGAGAGAATTACATGCGACTTGTGTCCAATTCACCGAGTCATATTTAGTATATTATTTTTAAAAAAATATACGATATTTTTATTAAGCAGTGGTAATCATAAACCTAGCCAAATCCTAACTAACTTAACTAGTGTAAAAGATACTGTCACAATTCTTCTAGTCTGCGAGCCTAAAATGAGCAACCTCGTATTATTAGGTGACATAAACAAGTTGAATATATACAGCTTGAGCATGATGCCCCAGGCAGCGCCGGGGGAGCTCGCTCAAGTGAGGCTAGTAAAACTTTATTGTTATTCGCCTAATAGCAAAAGGATATGTGAGTAGAATAAGTAGAAATATATGAATAGAGGCTAGTAAAACTTTACTGTTATTCGCTTAATAGCAAAAGGATATGTGAGTAGAATAAGTAGAAATATATGAATAGGAAAGTATTGACATAATTTTTGTTTACAGATGTGTTGCATAATGAATATGACTCATTGTGCCACATAAAAATATGACCTCAATGAACTTATCAATGTTAAAGAAGCCTTGCAAGTAAACAGTATCAAATTTTATCACAGAGCTGAAGCAGAGAAGCGCTCTGTAACACCTGGAAGCCACATTTTGAAGTATGCTTCACAGTCTGTCTCTACGTGAGTCAATGCACTAAGAGGGGAAACAGTTATCTGAAATGGAAAATGTAAGTCGTGTTAGTGCATATCTTCTTTGTTCTCAGCTACTTCACCAAGTAAATTTCATCACACATACATATCCTTCTTGAAGGGAGGAGTAGTCTGTATCTATTTCTCCCACTTGGACACCTACAATCTAAGAAAGGAGTAAGGAGTGCACTGTTAGGATTTGGGAAGATATATGCAAATAAAAAAGGAATATCAGCAAGGAAGCCATGAAAATATTGCACTTGCAAGCAGCCCATTGCTAACCAAAGTTGATACTTGATACTGTAAATTAAAGGCAGCAATACATATATCCAGCAGATATCAGATTACATATATATCAGGACGGAAAGTAACATATTGCGTAGTCCCCAGTTTACCTCAGCTGGGTTTTTTTGTTCTTACATTTTAGTTACTGTAGTTACAATTCCGTAAATACTCAAATTACACATAGTTATCATCTATTTCTTGCTACTCATGTCAAATTTATAAGAAGGGATGAAAGTAGCCTGGAAGTAATGTGGGTAATTACCCCCATGATTGATCTAAAATTATCATTTTTGTACAATAATTTCCAAATCATGTTAGGTTGACCCCTTTGTTTTGCCAACTAAATGACTTTGGTTCATATCCTCGGCACATATCTCCTACTTAGTTAAATATTCTAAATCTGTCCTTCATAAGACTCTTCATAATTATTCAAAAACATTCAAATAATACATTTCTCATCCTAAAATGCAGATTATAATACCAGCTTTAATATCGAAGAATTAGGCATCACAAATTTGCCGGGACAAGTGATGAATTATTTTTATGATTATTTATGGCCTGACAATTATAAAAAGATATGCTAAAAGGACGTGATGATAACAACCTACATACTTAGAGAAAAGGCAACATATATATTGTTGGGTTAAACCCAACTTAAGATCCAAGACAAATATGGGTTGCAAATTAATTTTGTTCATCTTGATTATTATTTTAGATTATTATTTAGATGGTAAGTATTTCACAAGATTAGATGAATAGGTATCAAGAATGGCAAGACTTGTATAACAAGTATGGTAAGTCTTGGGAGCTAAGTTTGTTATGGCTATATATAGATAGTCATATTATGTTTGAGACGTGTGCTTCAGTTGTTTGGCTTGAGTATCCTAGTTTGACTAATTGTTTTATTGATAACGCCTTTGATTAATAATACAAGTTGGGACAGGGTTTTCCATGTTAGAACTTAGAAGGCTATCTCATATTTCATTCCTAACATATATATAGGAAATGGAAATGAAAATGGAGTTGAGAGAAATATAACTCACTTCTCGCATGTAAAGGAGATTGTTTTGAGATCCTTGTGATACTTTTGTAGCATTCATGTCGATGTTTGATGTATCTGCTTCCATAGTCATTGTTGACAATATTTTTCCAACCTGTGCCTCAGAAGTAATTTTCTTCCAACCCATTTTGATGATACTTTTTCCTTGCTTTGTCAACTTATATCCCTATAGAAGGAGCAAAAGAAAGTTGCGTACAAAAAATTACATAAAATTATTCAAAATCTTTTTTTCTTTCTCAATAATTGTTTTATATCTTATTAGCTACAATAGTGGCGTATGATGTATATCAATTTTATGTGTACATAGATACATATTATATTCATATCTAGTGAATGCAGTTCCTACCTTTAGCCCTTGGTTGGTTCTGGTGTCTGTCAATCTGTGAAGGCCTAGGATTACTTAAATTAAGATAAGACCCTTCAATTATTAGTTTTCGACAAGAATCAAAGCATTTACTGTCTGTCATCCTAAAACAAATGTTTGTGGTATTATCAAGGTAAAGAAAATATATTATACACTTCTGGAATCATGAATTAACTAAGTTAAACTATAATTCTGTGACAGAAATTCCAGAGTAGTCTCTGCTTAAGACGGAAATGTGCAAGTAAATATATACGCAAATTAATCTAACATCAAAAAGATTACAAGAGCTACATTTGTCCTTGAACCACTATAGTGACATATGACATTTCAAAAGTGCTACAGATATTTTAATGTAAATGTTATCTGTTTCTAGTACATACATTCATAGGTTACATGACTTGTAATATTTACAATATAAACAGTAATTCGAAAAATTCAGATTAATTTGAAGTCCGACTAGTTCAAACCGCAAGTTTCTAATATCACTCCAGAGCTTCTCTACTTCTTTTAGCAAACACTTTTACTATGCAATAATGCATGACTACATATTCTTTATAAAGATGTAGCAGATTTGTTGATAAATTCTAATATAGGCTGCAAAGTATAAATTAAAATTGGTAGATCTGAATAAGAAAGTGAATAATATTTAAGCATGACTCTATAAATTTAAATAATATTTCAATTTAAGTTATCACTGATGGCAGCAGGTAATCTCTACTGAAGAGTACGCCATTACATAAACATTATAATGGATTGTATGAGACTGAATTTCAGCTTGAATCTTAATCAAAAGAGTAGATATGGAAACTTCTTATTCATAGCTTCAAGACTAATGTTGTGTTTGGTTGGGGTGAATGAATTTGGAAGGAATGGAATGAAATTTGAACTATGTTAGGAGGATTTGTTTATAACTTTCATTCCTTCCTCCATTCCGTTCCTTACACCCTATACTAGAGATCACACCCTCAATTTGGGAAGCAATGCTCCATTCCCTCCTATTCCTATACTCAATTTCTTTTCAAATCTCATCATAACAATTTTGCACACACTCAATTTTTTTCAGAACTTCCCTTCTCCCTCTATTATCTTCATTTACTTTTAGTCATTCCATTCCAATCTCCCCAACCAAGCACAACATTAATCTTTGCCATTAGTTTAATAGTTTATTTATAGAGTAATATACTAATTTGTGTGAAAGGTAGGCAGACCTTACCTTATGATTCAAAACATCTGTAGGCAGATCTACATTCAGAAAGCACTTCTGAGGATATGTTTTGCTTTTAATTTCGACCAAAATTGCATTTATAATGGGTAAGCAAGCTTCGGCAGAAAGTTTGAAGTCATTAACAGTGCTCTTACCCCCGACCCTAGAAGTCAGCAAGACATAAAAATTTAATGAGAGATCTTGAATCTTGATCCAGACGCAGTTGCAACTTGCATTACATTAAATAAGATATAAATGTGGGAGTCAATGCAATACACATGAACATTGATGAGTGCAGAGTGCTTTATATAAATTTACGTACCAGTCGTATGATATTGAGATAGAAGGTAAACCTTGGAAAAAGGCCTCTCGGGCACCTGCTACTGTTCCAGAATACACACTGTCATTCCAGTGAGAGATTTGATTAGTTGAGCAAGAGCACCACTGGAGCAGGCCAAGGATTAATTACAATATAAACTTTTCTTTCTATGCACAGAAGTATAGCCTAATACTAAGAAAAAGGTAAGTTTTGCGTAACTAAAACGACATCATATATATAAACTACCTAGTTCATAAAAAACTTCACAGATGCAACATACTAATCTATCCAGGTTATAATTCTCTTAATTCCTTGATGACCAAATTCTTTAAACAAATTAAACTATGATAAAATAAGTTACCAATTCAATGAAATAATATTTACCTTTTAATACGAAAAATGAGATTTGATTTTCACTAAGTGTAAAGTTTACATTTTAAAACAAAAAAATTTACAGGTCATGGTAACTTTGAATCGAGGATAATTGTAGTTGTATAGTCTTACATAAAAATTGAAATGACTGTGATGTTTTGAAATGGCACTTATATCTAAATAAAATGAATTTCCCTAGAAAGGATGGAAAATGCTTGAGCGAAATGATACTAAGTAACTAACATGTGGTAACCGCAGTTGCTACCCTTGTTGATGCCACTAATGACCTGTGACAAATATATAAAAAATAGTAAGCAACTCGCAAAAAAAAAGAGAAAAAGAAAAAGAAAAAAGAATGCTGCATGTGAGAATATCTTATGTTACACAACTAGGTTGCATTTTATCAGTAGGACTAATTTAAACAGGAAATTTTGTTGACAATTGGAAAACCAAAGTTCTCAGCTAACAATTAATTCAGAAATAAATTTTTTTAACAGAGGTGTCAGCAAACAAATCGAGATTCAAGCTCGAATACAACTGACAAATGGGCATTTACATATATAAAGGAGCGGATTGTTGTAGAGAAAATTTGAGTTAAAACAGTTACCAGATCAGGCACCACAGGAAAAAGAGCTTTGGAGATTCCCAAAGAAGCACAGTCTGCTGGAGTCCCTGGAAAGCAATCATGGCAGAAAAACAATTGAATGAACAGAAATCAAACAATAAACAACCGTTAATTAAACATTAGAGTAGTAACTACAAATTATATCTATGATCTAAGTACCCTATCACTCTATCTATATGTCTAATAACTACAAGTCTTTTAAGAAGAAAGAAAACTGAAAGATCCTCAACATTGATTATTACATAACAGAACACGAACCAGAAACTGCAAAGGCTGTTGCTCCCTGAATTTCTACTTGCTTGACCTGGAGAGGATGTTGCCAAGTAATACTATGACTAAAAGCTGACCTTTCCCTGTTAGAGAATCAATAAAGAAACAAAAAATATAAAATTACAATCTATATTATAAAACATTTTCTCTCTCTCTCTCTCTCTCTCTACACCATTCCACATAAAAATATATTGATACATGGACGAGATTCCACAGAGAAAATTTATTTAAAAAAAACAGTGAGCACTAACAAAAAAACTTATACTTAATTTTACCAAATAGCTGAGGTCTGATTACAATGCTGTCAGAAACTAGCAATTGAAGTCACACTTAGAATGAAATTGAACTCCATATACATTATGGATCAGAAGAGAAGCTAAACAATACGAGCACCGCATTTAAACTTCATGCTGGTTTAACTTAATTTATATAAGACTACCTGGAAGGATCAATACATTATACATAAATTTAACCGCGAACATGAAACAAAGAAGTCTTATAAGAAATTGAGAAGAAAAAAAATGCTACCAAGCGCAGAACAGTTAGATCATACTTAGAGCCTGTTTGCCTGGGCTTAAAGCCGCCTTAAGTCATTTTTGACTTTAAACTGAAAATCGTATGTTTGTATACTTAGAGTCAGAAATAAGCCAAAAAATGACTTAAAGCTAGAGATTAGTTTGAGATACTTTTTTCGGTGACTTAGTTTTCTTAAACTTTTTTTTATAAAAATTACTCATAAGTCATAAGTTACTCATAAATCACTTTTTATTATTATTATATTTTTAATAACTCATAAGTCATTATTAAGTCAAAACATACATTTTAAGCTCCCAGCATCACATAAGTCAAGTTAAGTCACAGACTCGGTCAAATACGAAGTGTACATTTTAGCTCAATTCTACACATAAGAAATGATAATCACGCGTTTAGGTCCAGAACAAAAGCTGCACAGTAAATTAAATTACGGCATTCGTCAAAGTAATATATGATCCAATTGAGTAACATTATAACACCTCGAAATTTTACTAGAGCAGATAATAAAAAGATAGATATAAGTTGGCGTGCGTACGATTCAGGAGCGCAGACAAAGACTTGATAACGGTTTGTGGAGACGAGGACTTGAACCAGAGCTTGCAGGCCGGCGCCGTCTATTCCGTCGTCGTTTGTCACCATGATCGTCGGCCGATTTTCCATTTTCCGGCGAATATTGTTTTGATTAGGCGGCGAGTTTGCAAAAGTGTGCCGTATACTATTGTGTTGCAAGTTGAAAACAGAATGTTTTTACGACCAACTCTCACTATTTTATGAGTAATTCGGTACAGTAAAAGAAATCAATAGCCTTTATAATATTTTGTTTACTTTTATTTATTTATTTAATACAGCCCACGATCTTTACAATTGTGTTCTTTATCGCCAACCCAGACTCAATTTGCATATAAAAAGCCCATTATTGTGGGCAACAAATCATTCATCAGCTCCTTCCCGCTATGGCGCCATGTGTTTTAAATTTTTTAGAAAATATGATTTTACAATTAATTTTTTAAAAATTTTTTTATTGATAAAATTTTAGATATTAAATTTTATTTATAAAAAAATCTTAAAATAATTATAAAATTATATTTTATAAAAATTTAAAATGTATGTCGAGTTCTCGGACGGAGCAGGAATTTTATGTGCGAAAAACATAAACAAATGATTATCATTATTTATTATTATTATCATAAGTGAAATAATTTAATAAGTCCGTCTAACTATATTATATACTTATTTATAATAAGGGTAAGAAAGATAATTTGGTCGTATGACCTATTATTAGTAAAAATTTATCATGCGTTGGATCATTGATAGGTCCATTATTTTGCACATTTTAACTACCTATTTATTGCTTGCTTTCGTATTTTATTAGTTAATTGTTTTGTTTTCAGGAATTTTTAGGGAAATCGAGAATTCAAGAGAAAAAGTAACAAAAAGGTGCAAGAAGGGAAAAAGAGGAAGAAAAAGAAAAGAAGAAGAAGAAGAAAAAGAAGAAAAAGAAAAGAAAATCAAGACACAAGGACCCTTCTACCCCTAAAACCCTAATCTAGGCCTATATAAACATCCTTTTCTCTCATTAGCCACCCAACTTAGTCTAGCTTAGTTTACCCTAGTTTTTACCTAGTTGTTAGTAGCCTCCTTTATCATCTTCCACATCTAGAATAGCTTGTTCTTTCAAATTGTAATCTCTTGAATATTGTAAACACTTTCATTTATATAAGTTCAAGTTTGGTTTCTTTATCTCTTGCATTCTTACCTTGTTGAAATTTATGGCTATGACCAACTTTCCCTTCAACAAGTGGATAAAGTGGCATTTATGCCAACCACTTGTGGGTTGAAAGAGCCCTTAGTTTATGTTTTAAGCTTACATTTTTAGTATTTAGCTTGAGCTTCTTTTAATTCTCAATATTATTAGTGGATTCAATGATTTAGTTGATATTTTGGTTTGTATTTTGATGGGGTTTTGTTAGAAATATGGTAGATAAGCTAGTTTTGAAATTTTGTTTGATTTGGAGTTAGTTTGGTTTGATTTGGTGTTGTCCTTGTTCTTGGTTTTGGTAGTTTTGGGGGCTTTTTAGTGTAAATTTTAGTTTATGATTTTGAGTTGAGGTTAGTGGGTTTATGTTGGAAATATTATGTTTAGGCTAGATTTAAAATTTGGTGTAGTTTGGAGTTCATTTGGTTTGATTTGAGTCTTGTTTTGATCAAAAATGAGTAGTTTAGGAGCTTTTTAGTGTAGAATTTATCGTTGAATTTGGCACCTTCATTGATTCCGGCGATTAGTTTTGATACGAGCTCATAAAAGCGCGACCGCGCACAACAGTTTTGATTTCTTATACACTAGGGGTGATCAGAAAACCGCCCAAACCGCATAAACCGCCCGCACCGCACCAAACCGCACCACAAAACGCGGTTTTTAATTTTCGTGGTGCGGTTGCGGTTTGAATTTTTCACAAACCGCGCGGTGCGGTGCGGGTTGCGGTTTGACATATTAGTAGTGCGGTTCAAACCGCACCGCGATATTATAATATATATATATTAGTGATTGTCAAATAAAATTATATTATATACATATATATTTTTTATAATTATGTTATATATATTTATTAAATCTCTTCAAATAATAGTTAACTATTATTTTATCAATCTCGCATTACTATTAAACCAAATCTGACGAAATGATTATTTTATTATAATATGTCTCTTTGTAGTTAGTACTCATATTTATTATCATATTTACATTTTTGTTTGTGTTTTTTAGTAGTTGTTTTTAGTTTTGAAATGATAAATATCATATAAATTCATTACAAGAAAAGATTTTAATTATTATATATTTAAATTTTATTTCGAACTTCAACTGAATATATTTATTTTTAAGCATACAAACCGCACAAACCGCACCGCACCACACCGCATTTTTGTGGTGCGGTTTACGTGGTTTTTATGCTAGCGTAGTGCAGTTGCGGTTTGAGTTTTCAACCAAAACGCATGCGCGGTTTTAGCGAAAAACCGCACCGCCCGCACTGCGATCACCCCTATTATACACGCGAGCTGTTCTGTTTTTAAGTACTCTGTTTCGGCCGCGTTTTCTTTTGTTTTTATTATACAACTAGTGAATAAAGCCGCGCTTCGCGGTGGCGTTATGATTTTTTTATAATTTTGATATGAATTAATATTATAATTGTATAAAAATTATTTTGAGTCATGTTCCCGTTAAACATATCATTAATAAAGAAAATATTATAATAATTATAAAAATTTGTTTAAGTTACCCTCTTGTCAAACACAATACTAATAAAAAAGATAGTTTGAACCGCCCTCCCATCAAAAATAATATTAATCAATAAATATTATATTTATGATAAAATTAAATTTAATAATATAGATAAAAATAGTTTGAGCTGCTCTCTTGTCAAACACAATACTAATAACAAAAAGTTATAGCATAGATATTAGCATAGATATAGCATAGACATTATTTTCAGCTGTGGTCCCGTTTTAATAAAAAAATAATATTGTAACTTAGATAAAAAAAAATTATTTTAGCCGCTTTCCCGTCAAACATAATACTAATAGAAAATTTATTACTATTTAGATAAAAATAATTTGGGCCGCCCTCCCATCAAACACAATACTAATCAAGAATCATTTATATTATAATAAAATTATAATTATAATCGGATAAATATATCCAATTTCATAGATTTTAGTTATTATATATATTTTTTTAAGATTCCTATTTCTTAATTGTTTAGAATTATCTCTTTTCTTTTAAGATTCTTATTTCTTAACTACTTAGAATTTCATAGATTTTAAATATTATATTTTTGTTAAAATTCCTATTTTTTAACTACTTAAAATTATATCTCTTTTACGATTACTATATTTTAGCTACTTTACCTATTTTCTTTCAAAAAATAGAAAAATTAAACGGAAAGTTTCTAGAGACGCCACTTAAAGCCGCGTTTCGCGGCGGCGTTATGAATTTTGATATGAATTAATATCATAATAACATAAAAAGTTGTGTCATCTTCCCGTTAAACATATCACTAATAAAAAAATATTATAATTAGTATAGAAATTTGTTTAAGTGGCCATCTTGTCAAACACAATACTAATAGTAAAATTATTTTTAACCGGCCTCCCGTGAAAGACAATATTAATCCATAATTATTATTTTTATAATAAAATTAAATATTATAATTTAGATCAAAATTAGTTTGAGCCGCTCTCTTGTCAAACATAATACTAATAAAAAAATATTATAATTTAGATATTACTTTGAGTCGCCTTACTGTCAAACACAATACTAATAAAAATATTCTAATTATGATAAATTTAAAGATTATAATTGGATAAAAATTATTTTGAACCGTTGTACGGTTTTAAGAAAAAATATTATAACATAGATAAAAATTATATTAGCCACTTTCCCGTCAAACATAATACTAATAGAAAAATTATTATTATTTAGATAAAAATTAGTTTGGGCCGCCTCCCGTACCCGTCAAACACAATACTCATCAAGAATTATTTACATTATTATAAAATCAATATATGATTTCTATTTTATATATCCTATTTTTTTGTTAATTATTTTTATTTTATGATTCCTATTTATTGGTTAAAAATTATTATTCTTTTATGGTTCTAATTTTTTTGCTATTAGTTTTTTTAATGATTAATATCTATACAATCCTTTACAAAGTTTTAAAAAAAATTATAAGACTAAATCGAAAATAAAAATTGTACGTATTACTCTACAAATCCTAAATATAAATTGTATTTTATCTATGATTGTTAGTTTAAATAAATATAATCCTACTCCTTTTAGGATTCATAAATAAGAAAAGAATTATATTACCTTTAGAATTCAAAGAGAGAAAAATTATATTAACTTTTGGAATCCTTGAACCTGATTTTTTAAATATAATCCTATTTCTTTTAGGATTATTAAATAAGAAAAGAATTGTGTCATCTTTAGGATTCGATAAAAATTTTAAATAAAAAAGAAAAGAATTGTATCATCTTTAGAATTCAATAAGAAAAGAGTTGTATCACCTTTAGAATTCTTAAACATGATTTTTTGAATTATAACTATATTTTCTATCCGAAATTTAAGAAAAATTAGAAGACTGAATCGAGCAATTCTAGAGACGCTCGCATCCTCCTTTATATATATATATATATATATATATATATATATATATATATATAGGGTCTTACTCCAGTACAAACTCCTTACTGTACAAACGTACAAACCAGTGATTATAACAATAATATTTAGTGATTAGCATATTTTAATTTAACAAATACATACATACATTCATCACCACCGCCACCACAATCACCTCCAATCACCACCACCACGACCACCCCACCCACCACCACCACGACTGCCCAGCGCCACTCTCTCTCTCTCTCCACCATCCACCACCAACCACCACTGCCCAGCGCCTCTCTCTCTCTCACCACCACCCACCACCTATCACCACCCACCACCACCAACCACCACCACCACTGCTAGCGGCTCTCTCTCTCTGGTTGTTCCCTCACTGATTAGTGCTATACACACACAAACACACACATTCACCACTGCTTTTCTCATCTCCCTCAATCGTGTCTCTATCCCTCAATCGTGTTTCTAGCACTGCCCTTGCGCCGGCGTCGCGGCTGCCGCCGGCCGCGCTGCACCACCACTCGGCTATGCCGCCCCGTAAGTGCTCCCCTCCCCTTATCTCTCCATCAGACCCTCCTGATAGATTTAGTGATTATGTTCAATCATTTAGTGATTGTGTTCAAGTCATTTAGTGATTGTTTGTACGTTTGTACACTAAGGAGTTTGTATTTGAGCACTTGCCTATATATATATATATATATATATGGGTCAGGTTCGAGATAGAACCACATTATACTTAGAACTTAGACCCTGTAAATTACCATTAGATATAAACAGGATGTGTGGTTAAGATTATCACTAGTATTAATCACATGTTATATATTTATGTGACATTTATATGTGTGCATAGTTAATAAATGAGAGTTAATAATCAGATTTATTACTTTCCATGATTAATACGATTCTCAATTAAATTTGATGTATATAAATCAGTATAACAAAATTAAATATATCAAATATTTTTTATTGATACATGGAAATACATAACAAATTTGCGTGATTTAATTCGATACATGTAAATGTATAACAAATTTACGTGATACTGCTGCAGCACTTGTACTAAGATAAAAGAAGATGGTATTATGGTGCAATATTTTTCTTTATAAAAAAATAGAAATACTGCTATAGTACGTCAAATATCAGAGTTATGTTATTTAATAATTATACCGATACTATTGCAGTACTTATATTATTGCTATAGTACGTCAAATACTGCTATAGTACGTCAAATATCATACTTATATTATTTAATAATTATACCGATACTGCAGTACATTCACAGTATAATATCAATCAATATCCCAACCATTTAATTATAGAAGGTAAATTTAAATTTGTCTGCATAAAATTACTGAAGTTAATGCATGCATTAATTACCTACAATCACGTATAAAAGACAATTGTGCATAGCCAATTTTAAATGCAGTATTTGATCTTGACCATTAGTTTAATGAGAATCTAATGACTTTATATGAGTTCTAAGTTCTAACCTTAGAACTGGTTCTGATTTGAACCCCACCCTATATATATATATATATATATATATATATATATATATATATATATATATATATATATATATATATATATATATATATATATATTGATTGATTAAAAAAATTATAAGACTAAATTAATAATAAAAATTGTACGTATTACCTTACAAATCTTAAATATAAATTTTATTTTATATGTGATTGTTAGTTTAAATAAATATAATCCTACTCTTTTTAGGATAACTAAATAAGAAAAGAATTGTATTATCTTTAGATCCAAAAGGAAAAGAATTGTATTAACTTTTGGAATCTTTGAACCTGATTTTTTAAACATAATCCTATTTCTTTTAGGATTACTAAATAAGAAAAGAATTGTGTCATCTTTATAATTCAATAAGAAATATCAAATAAAAAAGAAAAGAATAATCCTATTTCTTTTAGGATTATTAAATAAGAAAAGAATTGTGTCATCTTTAGATTTCCATAAAAATTTTAAATAAAAAAGAAAAGAATTGTATCATCTTTAGAATTCAATAAGAAAAGAATTGTATCATCTTTAGAATTTTTAAACATGATTTTTTGAATTATAACTATATTTTCTATCTGAAATTTAAGAAAAATTAGAAGACTGAATCGAGCAATTCTAGAGACGCCCGCATTCTCCTTTATATATATATATATATATATATATATATATATATATATATATATATATATTGATTTTCCTTTTCTTGTTTTATTAATTCTGTTTTATGAATTATTAATCTGGATTTTCGGTTTTAATTTTATTTTTCAGCTTTAGATAATTAAAAACTCCTCAAAAAAAATTAATTGGGCTAATTTGATTAAGTTAAAAATTAAGTTTCGCGAAAATAATTTAAGTTCTTGTGGATCGAATCTTATATTACTAAAACGGGATCGTGCATTTGCGATTTATTTCAAAATCATATTTTGAGCACATCAATCATCTGCAAGGTAAATAAGCATCATTACATTAGGAAAAATAATTCTATTACATCCTATAAGACAACTGACAACTAAATCTAGTGAAATTTACAAATTTGATTGATTTTGATTGACTCCTACTTCTTAATGGATTTCTGCATATACAATACTCGTATCAAATAAAATGAGTCAAACATGTACTCCCTCCGTCCCCCTCAATTGTTTACATTGGAGGGGGACACGGATACCAAGACAATGTATAAAAAATGAGTAAAGTTATATGAAAAGTAGGTAAAGTGGTGGGACCTATCAATATTTAATAATAGATTTGAGATAGTGGAGGAAAGTAGTGGGTGTAATAGTAGTTTTTATTATTAAATATGAGATAGTAGGAGAAGATAGTGGGTATAATCATGGAAAAAATTTACTATTTATGGTAACATAAAGAAATGAGAGGGACATCCCAAAATAGTAACCGTAAAGAAATTGGACAGACAGAGGGAGTAAAATTTAGTCTTTTTTATATCGTAGAAAATTTCTATTCCGAGAGAGTCTTTGAGATGTATAGAAATTGAAAAGAACATTTAAAAAGAAGAGTGTATATAAATGAATGGACTGACAGAGTACAAGCTGGAAGGAGTATAGACTACATTGAGGATCCTAATTTAACCGACCACGTCACGACAAGAGCATGAGTTTTGATTTATTTTTATCTTTAGATGATTGAACATCATTAGGAGGTCTGTTTGGATAAGCATTCACCTTTCCCTCACTTTTTCATAAATTTGTGTCCACGTGTTTGACGCCGACTTCCATTAACCTGCCTAGCCTAGGTAGTAAGCAATTTGGGTTCGATAGTTTATGACGTCGACTTCCACCGGGAACATATTGTTCAGTTTGATGGAAGATATTTAATTAGTTAAAGCACTTTGAAAGATAAAATTCATCAACTAAAATTCATTAAAAACATTTTGTTATACCAGATATCGATCTCGCTGTTGTTTGCTGGAATCTCGCCCTACGATTAGGAAAGTCAACTTATTTGGGTAAACTTCGCTCTCGATACCGACCTCGCCTATGATAAGGTTCCTGAACGAGAGACTTGTCATCTGTCAGTTCGACCCATTAATAGAGTTCTCGTCTATTGATGATTCTGCAACTAGCTAACCGGAGTGGGAAATTTATTTCATCCTCGTCTCCAATTAGTCATCGCCTGAAGACATATTCTGGAACATGTTACTTTATATCTATCAGCTTGGTTCTTTGATGAAGTCCTCGCCCAAGAATGGTGCTCGTCAAAGTACTGGTATCAATAATCACTAATCACCCAACTAGTGTAATGAAGCTACAACAGTCCTTGCCCAACAGCCTAGTCCTCGCCTGATACCGAAAAGACCAATCAGGCTCAGTTCTCAAGTCCTATAATTAATATATCTTGAGCTCAGGCTTACCTTCAACCTCGCCCTCAGAGAAGACAGAGGCCCACATAGTCGTCTTATGAGGATCCACATGGTTTGGAACAGGTCAGCCCATCTGTATCATGCTCCTCGAAGGAAGCTGGGTTTTGGAAGCCCACATCTGTCTGATCTAGGGCAGTGGCCTATCACTGGAATCAAGGAATGAGAAATCTATTCCGATTAGGTTATTTGTTCCCAAAAACTACGTTTGACTTGATCTCTATAAATAGGGTACGTAGGCACGTTGTTTGGGGAGGTCACAGCCCTTGCAAGAGCGAATACTCCTTCGATCTTGTAAGAAAATTCTAATTCCCAAACGATCTCAGCCAAACCCAAAATCACCATTCCTACTCCATCGTCCATCGTCATCAAACACCATTAATTCCATCAAACCCCCTGAATCTGGTTATCCAGATTCCTTCGTTAACAGCTTCAAAATCATTTTATAAGAGATAATATAATACATCACTTCAAACAAATAATATAATACATGACTTCATACAAATTAATATATTAAATATTATGAAAATTTTAGATTCATCTTTATTGTAATTTTTTTTAGGGTTTGTCTAGTGTGTGCCCAGGCACATGCTAAGCACATAAATTTTTACATTTAAACCATTGTGATTGGTGTGTTTGGTGTATATATGCAGGGGGTCCACCATTATAAGAAGTACTCCCTCCGTCTCAATTTATAGGTCCCTTTTGAAATAAACACACATATTTATTTTTTTTGCCAAAAAATAAACACACATATTAAGAAAAAAAGTTGGTTGGATATAATTTTATCTCATTTAACATTAATTAGTGCATTGATAAGTGAGAATAGAGTTGAGTTTCAAAAAAATCACAATAAATATAAGGATTTAGTGCATTGAGAAATGAGAATAATGTTGAGTTTCAGAAAAGTCACAATTAATATATAGATAAATTTGTATTGAAAGAAGAGATGGACAAGTATTTTTTCCAAAATGGACTTATAAATTGAGACGGAGGGAGTAGGAGACAATCAAAATGATCTAAATATCAAAATTTCCGCACTTATCATGTGATCATGAACACACCATTGAAAAACCGTTTTCTCAGCACACCTTCAAAATTAATCTTTCACCGAATAGATCTGTATCCACCAGATGCCCAAACAGTTTCTTTAAACGCATTTGATGACATAAGCTGCTCAATAATATTTCACTTTATTATATTACACTGAGTATTTTGTTTAATTTTAATATTGACTATTCTCTTTGTCACAATGAATTGTATACGCTATTTTTTGGCACGTTTTTTAATGCTCTTTTAAAAAAATAATTTCACAATATTTTTTTTAAATTTTCTGTTTCTGAATAAAAATTTGATATTTAAAATTTTATTCGAAAAAAGAAAACTTTAAAAAAACATTATGTAATTATATTTTATTGGAGTCTCAAAATGCATGCAAACAGTGAACATATACATTCCACCGGGACGGAGGGAGTACGTTTTATATCTCTTTCCGGTACAACTAACATCTTTATTTGAGGATAAACCAGTCAAAAGAGTCGGAGACGTTAGACGTACGGACGTAGCAAGCAATTAATAAAATATATATACAGATATATATAATAAACAAAGGAGGGAAGATATAAAAACATGATTATTGATTTATTGTGAGTCATAAAGCACTCACGCGAAATATCTATACATACATCTTTTATACGCAAGTACAATACGATTTTTGTACTTCACTTATTGTACCCGATTTCTGCCCGTCCGCATAATCATATTTTCGTGGGCCACTTACTTTATATAATTAACATGGTGCGTGATGATTGTTTATTCATATTTATCTTTTGCTTAAAAAATATTCTTTCCATTATTTTTATATCGTTTTTATTTACGAACGTGTCACTGAATTATATATATTTTGAAAATAATTTTTAGTTATATCTACTAATTTTTTCAACAATAATCTGTACTATTTATTTGTGTTTTAAAAATTAGGGTGTTTAACCTTTTAACATACTTCTAAGTCCTTTAGTTATATAATTGAAATTATTAGTTTTAAAATTTCTTTCTATAAATAAAAATGTATTATTTATTTAATTCAAGAGAATTATATATTTTATATAATTAATAGATTATAAATATGTGTTAAAAAATTGAATAATTTATATTTATATTTCAAAATGACGAGAGTATATATTAAAGCACTGATAAAGCCTCCAAAAGGAGTATTCTTATCTAATCTGGAATATCAGAAGTTTTTTTAATCTAATCTTCCCAGGTCAAAAGATTCTTATTTACATGATCTCATATATATACATTCTGAGATTAAAATATTACTCCCTCTCTCTCCCCTTATTTTTTACGTTATTTTTTGACACGTTTTTTAATACTCATTTAATATATTTTATAATAATTTATAATTTTTTTCTTATGAATAAAAGTTCATTTTTAAACTATTATTTAAAAAATTAAAAAAAGGTTGTGGGAACGTAAACAACAGAGGGAGTATTATTAGAGCAACTCCGACCATTAAGGCGTAGTTTGGTTCGTAGATTTCGTATGAGGTTTGTACATTCCAAACCCATATCTGGGATTTGGTTGTGAAAAACAAAATCTGAAACTCATACCTTAAACCCCAAGGTATGGATTTTTGATACCCAAGTAGGGAGGTGGGTATGAGATGGAGGTACGAGCTACATTTATTTTTTATGTCTCTATCTAAGTAATGAAATATTAATGTTTGACCAAATTAAATCAATGATGCAAAAATATATGACAATAATAATTTTATTAATATTTTTAATTAATATAAATTAAATAAATTATTTTTTTAAAAATTATGTATATATTGATTCCATCACTCAACCAAACACATGATATCAGATATGATATCTCAAACCCATACCAGCTTAACCCGATTCCTCGAACCAAACGACCCACCCCTTGGATAAAAGATGAGTTGGCATACTCGAAATACAAAATTTTAGCCAACAGCTCGAAAAACTCAATTCCAACCATACTCATGTGTTATCTATACTTTTAGCCAACCTCTTATGGATGGCTAAATATTACCATATTGAACTGATATATTCTATTTTGACAATCTAAAATATTAATAACATACTATTTTTAAATTATAGCCAACCAATATAGCAAATAGCATTGAAGCAAAATGTCTTACAGGTTCAGCAAATTTTACATAATGTCTTACATGTCCCATTTAGCCAACGATTATATTCAACACCGTTGGAAATGCTATTGGTGTAGAACATTTTAAGATTAAAATTTTATTATTAGTGTAGATTTGTGGTCCCTTCTCCAGTTCTCCTCCCTGTCGAGCCCTTCTCTTGAAATTTTGTTAAAGTGGTAATTTTATAAGTTACTCCCTGGTTTTTATTATAAGGCACTAAGATTTTTTGCACACAATTTTGAGTGCTTTGATCACCTACTTAAAATTATTTTTTTTAAAATTTTCTTTTCTGAATTAAAATATGTGATATACATTTTAATTCAAAAAATTTTTTTAAAAAAAATAATCTTAAGTAGGTGGTCAAAGCACTTACAATTGTGTGCAAAAAATCTTGGTGCCTTATAATAAGGACCAGAGGGAGTAGATTATTACTCTCACACTTTAGACTTGGTCACGTATTTTTACATTGGTTGATTGTTTTACTCGTGTAACTTCCAAAAGAAAATCTTTAGAAACTGTTTTCAAATTCAGAAGAGTGTACCTAGAGATCCTTCGGAAAATCAAAATGGATAAAATCGAAAAATTCTAATTTCAAAATTAATTATTAAGTAATTTTATAATTTTTTATTTATTAGTCAAAATGGTCAATAATCAAACACACCCGATTCAATCAGTTGTCCTTATTATTTTTTCGAAACAATCAGTTGTCCTTATTATTAAACATCAACTTACAAAATATCAAAACGCAGATCGATACTTATTCAGTTTCGCTCAATTATAATGTTTTAAAATTTTAAGATGAGTATAAACATTATTTTTATAATTTATTTTTAACTATTTTTGTATTATAATTTAAACATTGAATTTTTAATTATAAGAAAAGCAATTTAATATTAATTTATAAAATCATAATTTTACAGAGTATTTTTTTAAGGAATTTTCCAGAGTATTCTCTGCCAAATCCAACAAATTGCAAATCACCACATACCCAACAGGCCTGCAAAAGCCTTTTAGATAGGGACCACCAGTTAATGATACACATACATATATGCACACAGTATCACATTGTAAATAGCAGGAGCACAAATGGCTAGGAAGTGGTGCTAAATTTACAGCTTGTGATGAGATGTAAAATAAAGAAAGAAAGAAATGCACATGCAAATCAAAAGAGAAGTCTTTTGTCACAATTTGTAGGTGGGGACACACAAGTACAAAACTCAGCACAAATATTAGCCTCATTTTCTCATTGCTTTCCTATTTTTTGTTACATGAACTCATCAAGTTCTTAGTAAACTTAACCTCTTCTTTTATCTCCAAGCACTTGCTTTGTTCAACTTGGTATTTTTGGTTTTGGAATCAGCATCTTTCTCATCTACAGCAAAGAGGAAACAATAATTTTGTAAGGTCAAATTTGACCACTTGTTCGTTGAAAAAAGAAGAAGATATGAATGATCTTGATGCAGATGAGTCGGACTATGTTGAAATGGATCCTTCTGGGAGATATGGAAGGGTATGATTCCTTAAATTTCTTGAATTTATGTATTTTTTTCTTGTTTTCATGAGGTATAGGTCTGTGAACTTCAGTTACAAATATTGGGTGTATCTTTTTTCTGCAGTATAATGAAATTCTTGGTAAAGGAGCATCAAAGACAGTGTATGAATCTCTTTAATTAGCAATACCCTTTTCAATCTGTGAAAGATCTGAGCTTTCTAGCTATTTTTGACTTTTATTCTTGATGGGTTTTCATTGCCTGTCATATTGGTACATAAAGTTGCAAATTTTATCCTTTCTTGATTTTTTTTGGCAGTTATAAAGCTTTTGATGAGTATGAGGGAATTGAGGTGGCCTGGAATCAGGTAAAGCTTTTCGATTTTCTACAAAGTCCAGAAGAACTTGAGAGGCTGTATTGTGAAATTCATCTGCTCAAAACTTTGAAGCATAGCAATATCATGAAATTCTACACTTCTTGGGTTGATGCTGCTAATCGAAATATAAATTTTGTGACAGAAATGTTCACTTCTGGTACTCTCAGACAGTAAGTTCATGAATGGTCTATTATATGCATATTTCATCGATAATATCCGTTTTTGGTTCGATGAATTTAGTGGTTTTTATATATTGGTAGGTATAGGCAAAGACACAAAAAAGTAAACATTAGAGCTTTGAAACATTGGTGTAGGCAGATCTTGCAAGGCCTTCTTTACCTCCATAGCCATGACCCTCCTATCATCCACAGGGATCTCAAATGCGACAATATATTTGTCAACGGTAACCAGGGGGAGGTAAAGATTGGTGATCTTGGCCTTGCTGCAATACTTCGTAAATCTCATGCTGCTCGCTGTGTTGGTAAGTTTGCGATTTGGATTTCCACCTTTCAAGGTCTAATGTGCATACCTCTGATAAAAGAATTCTTGAACTTTTAAGGTTGCCGTCATGTGTGATAGTATGAGATGGAATTATGGACTATGCAAGTTCAAGCGTAGCTACATAGACATCCCCACATCATACATATATATTTATATCTAACAATTTCTTTAAATATCATCAGGAACACCAGAATTCATGGCCCCTGAGGTGTATGCAGAGGAATACAATGAATTAGTAGATATTTATGCATTTGGAATGTGCGTTCTGGAAATGGTCACCTTTGATTATCCATACAGTGAATGCTTTCACCCTGCTCAAATATACAAGAAAGTTATATCTGTACGAACTAGAACCTCTTTGTTTTCATTTCTCCATCAAAATTAGAATCTCCCATCTCATTCATGCTAGTTTGTTTCTTTATCTAGGGTAAAAAACCTGATGCTCTTTACAAAGTTAATGATCCTGAGGTACGAGAATTCATTGAGAAGTGCCTAGCCACAGTATCTTGTAGGCTTCCTGCGAGGCAGCTTCTGGAGGACCCTTTTCTTCAGAATGATGATTATGGATCTACATTTACACCATTAGATTGCAGAGAACTTATCGGAATAGGCTCTATGTTAAGACAGCCTTCCTTCGAAGATCAATATAGTAAGAATTCTTTGGTCAATGATTGCTCCAGTTATATTGGCTATGAACCAGGCGTTGACCTGGATTACTTCACGCCTGATTTCCGATCAAATGAAAGTGATACATTGTTAAATCAAGAAGATGAGGATTTCGAAAATGTTGGAATCACTATTAAGGGGAGGAAAGAAGACGATGGCATTTTTCTAAGGCTTAGGATTGCTGATAAAGAAGGTAATCTGGATATCAATCTTTATTTTCATTTTTGGTTGCTTACGTTCTTCAGTAATTTTCTTGGTCCAGATTTTACAATGTCTAATAAGCTTAACGTATCCATCTATCAGGCCGTATTCGAAATATATACTTCCCATTTGATATGGAAACAGATACAGCACTGAGTGTAGCTGCAGAAATGGTTTCAGAACTGGAAATTACAGATCAGGAAGTTACTAAAATAGCAGAGATGATTGATCGCGAAATTATTTCTTTAGTACCAGAGTGGAAAACTAGATTAGGCCAAGAAGAGATTCCTGATCACACGAGTCGTAGCTTTTGTCAAAGTTGTGCTGGCAATGGCCCTTATAAAAGCTATCTTTCCTCGAGCAACTCATCTGCAAAAAATCCCCACTGCTCAAGAGACGGGTGTGCTGCTATGCATGGTCGATTTGAAGAGATTACTTACCAATTTGACACAACCGAACAGTGTGTTACAGATGATGCACCAGTAGTATCAAGTCAATCAGATGACGTGCACTATTCTGATATTTGGGGCCAACCTGATGAGCCTGAGTTATGCTTGCAAGAATCAGATGATGAAAAACAACCAGAAGAATCGTGTCTAAAGGAGGAAATGAAATATGTCAATGATGATAGTGATACACATTCTTATACGGAAAAATCTCAGTCCAGGAATCTTATAATATCTCGCAATTTAGAAGAGGACTATGAGAATGAGATTAGGAAAGAGTTAAGGTGGCTCAAAGCCAAGTATGAAATACAGTTACGAGAACTTAAAGATATGCAATTAAGATCCTTGTCAAGAACTGGAAGTTTTTCTCCTCGTGCAGATAACAGAAAAGAAGAGATCAAAGATAAAGTGTCAAGTTCAGTTTTGTCAGAAAAAAAGAATGAAGATTTACTAAGATCTGTAGATTCTGGGAAGCATTACAGTTTGTGCTTTCCTGTTAACTATGGAAGCACCTGCGCAAGCCAAGGAATTCAAAATTTCGATGCAGCCTTTGGAGCTTACGGTCCGAAGCATGTGGTTACTACCAACGGTTTCTATGCAGAAGAATTGCTTCCACAATCGCTTCATAGAGCTTCTTCTCTTCCAGTTGATGCTGTAGATTACTAACCCTCAATTTCTGACAACAAGAAGCCACTCTGTTCTTTCTCTGCACCTCAAATAACTAACATGATTGAATAAGATAAGAATATAAATTTTTGTTTTTGTACTTTTTGTCATGTCCGACTAGTATACAATTTTAGAAATGGAACATACACAGCAGAACCATGTAATTTTGGTGCCCGTTTGATTTAATCTGAAAGACACATCATTCGGTGGGTGTTGGCCTCATATGTCACTTTCTGGTGTAAAATGACCTGAATATCATGATTCCGAGATATGGTTTCAAATGTCACTTCAAAACGCGACTTCGTCTGATATTTACAAAAATGCAACTTTGTCTTGCGTTTTTATTTTTCATAAAAAAATATAATTAAAACGCAATTTCAAGTTGTGTTTTAAGATGTCAACAGAACTTCAAGTTGTGTTTTAAGATGCAAAAACGTAATTTCGTTTTATCTTTTGCTTAACAAAATATATTTTGTTTCTTTTTCAAATTTCTTGTAAACGCAACTTGAAGATGTGGTTCTTCCTCTCAAAACCCAACTTGAAGTTGTGTCGGTATTCGTGAGTATTCTCAAAACTCAACTTGAAGTTGTGTTGGTATTTACGAGTATTGACGTTATTGTGTCTGTCTGATGAGGGGTTTATGAGAAAAACGTAAATTCATGTTAGGTTTTGATTAAAAATGAAAACAAAACTTTAAGTGGTGTTTTGGAGTGATAATAATGAGCCTTATTTTTATATAATGACATTTGGAGTATTATGTATTAAAACTAGCACTGTAGCCCGTGCGAGGCACGGGCCATTTTCGTTGTTTCGACAATGCAGCTGGTGTGGATGCGTTCTCTGTTGAAACTAATGCATTATGAAAGTTCTCCTGATAATTGTATTAATTCCAAAAACTCATGCAAGGTAATGAATGTGTCAGCAGTGTCCAGCAGGATGGGGAGAAAAGACCGACATCATTTGGGGAGATATACTTGATCCTCTAGGAATTAATGGGACAACCTAAGAATCGTGTGATGGTTCACATATTTAACAAATTTGATATCAGAATCTTGAAATGGTTCAAAACCTTGTAAATAATCGAACTTGAGGAAACCGTAAACTTGGCTGGACTTGGTTCAAATCTTATTTGTACTAGCCTTTGACCCGTGCGAAGCACGGGCGGGTATATAATTCGTAATTTATTATTTATAATTTAAATTTTAACATGATTTTATTAGTATTTTAGAATTAATGAATTGAATTTTAATTAAATTATATTATTCAATTGACTATATTTTCTCCCGATTACTTGAAAATGGACAAACCCTAATATATATATATATATATATATATATATATATATATATATATATATATATCACATTATTTTAGTACATTTAATCCGAATTTAGTACACGTAGATTTAAAAATAAAAAAAATCAGAAAATTCAAATCTTTTTCAAACACAGCCGATCGTATAATACCTTTGAAAGATTCAGTAATCTAATCAATCGAATTTCAACGTAATTTTGTAATCTTAGTTTTTTTTACAACAATAACTTTTAAGATTAGAGTTAGATAGAGTTATGTAATGGTTCGTGTTTATATTGAAATAGAACACGTTAAAGTTAAAAATAATTATATGAAGGTTCTTGTTAAAAGAAAAATATTCAAAATTGTACATTTAAAATTTTATTTATAACATCATTATAATTTTTTAATGAAATATTATATGATAATGGATTGTTATGAGTGTTTTTAGTATTTGAAACTGTTTAACAATACAATACTAATAAACTCCAAATAATAGATTCCACATTTGTAGACTTGTAGTACCAAAAGTAGAGTACCAAACCAAAAAATATAACTAAAACCTTGGATTACAAATTATACCCATGTTGGCTTATTATAGTATAGTATAGATTAGAAGCTTGTTATATTGCTTGCTCATTTGGTTATGGTTTGGGTTCACAAATGAAAATGCAGAGCCAAAAGCTTCGAATCCAGTGTCCGTGAATTCGGCACCAGCAGATGGGCTATTGTCTGCCACTCTTTTCTTGTTTGTCAAATAGATGAAAGTGATCGGTTATGTTGTGCTCTCGAGTGAGAAAAAGTGCTTCTGAGGATCTTTCTCCAAGTTTTTTCTATGCGCCGCAACTTCAATGCAAATGCATATAACATCTGGTTGCTGATTAGTACAGATTTAATGTTTGTGATGACCACTAACACTGGCTATGTATAGTGTTTACACTTACACTATAGGAAGAAGCATCTTTACCTAATTAAAAAAAAAAAAGGAAATCTCGAATTGCAGGCTGCCATTTTTGTTTCTCAGAAAAAATACAGTAAAATGCTGTTGTACAGATTAAAAGTTAGAAGTACTCAATCATCGTACAGGCTCAAGAAGTGACCGTAACCTGCTGTGATCCTTATTTAAAACCGACAACTTTTACAAACACCATTAAGAAGTGCAATAATTTACAAGAGGTTATGAAATGTTGATGTAGGTACATATGAATACTACTGCTAACACAGATTGTACTGCCTGCTTATTGTGTTTTCTTCTAAAATGATATCTCGGTCTAACGTTTATTTATTAGAACATGTATGTCTCAATCTTCTCTGGATTGCTGCCTTATCTGCTCCGACAACCTTGTCAATTGCTTTTCCCCTTTTTATCATTACGAATGCTGGCAATGCCTGCACAACGTACTCCCGATCCACTGCCTACATGAACAACATGCATAAGACGGACTTTAAACAAATACAGAGGGAGAGGGAACAATATTAAGATTGTAATTTCTACTTTTAGAGCATACGCCTCTATTTTTTTTAGATCCTGCAGCAAAGAAGAAAAAGTAACCGTTTATATTTAGTGCCTTTTTTATCTTGTGAATATAATAGCTTCCCTTGTTGGTTGTGTTAAGCCGCAGGACAGAACATTAAAGTTTTAGTAAAGAATTAATTATACTAACGGCACAATCATATTAGTTATTAAATCCACTTTGACATAGGCTTCGCTGACTTCTTTTACAAGATCTCATTCTTAAACTAATATTTGTCATGCAACAATCATGCTAAATAATGAGCACATCAAAATGCATATACATAAGTTTGGTGATTAATATCACTTAAGCACCCATCAAACCCGTCAAAAGTAGCACAAGACTTTTCAGATCACAATTTCCTAAACAGTCATTACCTTGCTCATTTAATAGCAAATGGAACTACACACTGCTACAAGAGGTAGTAAGAAGAAAAGGATTGCAAATAGACCAGAAAAGTGATGACATCCAGTTTTTCAACTCTCTCGCTATGTCCCCATGCATTGATCTGAGGATAATGTCCCCATACTTTGGTGATGTCCAGCATTTTCTAAATATATATATGAGTTTGTTAAAGGTTTATAATTGATTCAAATCAAGGCCTAACAGTTCAAGATTTGCTGCGAATCTCTTAACACACACAAATACAGGACACCTTTTCCAAGAAAATATGGTAAAGGTCACTTGACCACTTGCTTATTAGTTAAATTCGATAAATAATTGACACTCACATTTTCCCGTTTTATGTTACTCGAATGGCACTAAATTCCATCTCATGATGTTAACATAGAATAAGAAAATTTAAAACACTTAAGTTATGGATTTTGATTTTCTGTAATATATCCCTCTGCTGAATAAATTGGAGATTGAGTATTGTGTAAAAATATAGAGGTTAATCTAAGAATTACTAAATGCTGAGTAAGACTCAAACTCAGGACTTGATCAAAGCTACTAAAACTTGAATAAAAATTTTAAGTAGATTGTGACTTTCTGAAACAGATGTATCCACTACTTTTTTTTTGCAACATGATTAAAATAGAAGCGTGCAGAAATCTTATTGGATTCTTATTAGATGTTTCTTCTATGAGAGACAAAATTTACAAAAACCTATTAGAACTCGAGCAAGATAAGAACCATAATATGACTGCTTACAGTTTTAACTTGCATATTGTATCATCAATATATATGATCATTGACACACTCTTAATCTCTCAAACTATCTGTTCTACAGCTTCTCTATCTTTCACTTCCAAAAAAATTAGTACTAATATTGTTATATCTCATCAAACAGAAATGTTATTTTAGCAAGAAATACAATCCAACTCACTGCAGACCTTGAATCCATGGGCAGAAGCACATACTATCAAAAACTATAACTATTTGGGATGACAGGTCAGGAGATTAGGATATTGAAAAAATAGACTTTCTAAATATATAAATCATACTCTCACAGTCTCACTTCCATATAGACTTAAAAGAAAGAGAAAACACAAGTCTTCTCCGGCCCATTATTCTGACACACTACCAATTCATTGGTGCGATGAAAATACAAGTTCAAGCTAAAATGTGTAATTGGAAAGTCAGGAGAAAGTCATCAAGTAAGCAGGAGGTTCAACTTTTCATATTCACTTTATTGTTCCTTTGCTCACCCCTCTCTCCCTATACATACAGCTAGAAAATTCCTCTACTCATTATCAGTTCTGTACCTAACAATAAATAGAGATAAGTCCTCTGTAGTAGTTTACTGCTAATACAAACACGACAAATTACCTAAAAAGCATTCGTTCGATAATTTTTTTCAATGCATCTCCTGGGGTGGTGTATATCCTGATGGACGATAATACCAAGATCAATTGCAATCAAAATCTTTTGGTGGTCCTGTGAGGGCCAAATTGGCCAAGATGTGACTCTTGAAAATAGATTGAGCCTGATATAGCATTTAATGAGACTTGGTCACTACATGGGTTCATGGCGATGTCTTTTATATTAAAGTGATCAAATGAACCCTTTTCCTTTCCTTTTATCCAATTATATTATCACTTATTTTCAGAAGTATAACAAGATAGGTTTTTATGTATAGTTCACTAATATCAGCAATATCATTCTTCAGTAAAAATGTATAATAAAGAATCTAGTATATGTGGAGGAGGAAAGATAAGCGTACAATATAAGTAGATGAGGAATTTAAGCAAGCCCTGGTGGAAGTTCCCCTGATAAGTTGTTGTTGTCAAGTAACCTGCAAATGATTGTGTTTAAACCGAAAGCTAAACGACAAGTGAATTACATGAAAAGATTGACCAACGACTTACAAGTGAACAAGTTGCTACATTCTAACTGAAATGCACACTTCCAATTTAGCAAAGGATAACATATATGCGAGCAAACCCATAATATTATCAAAAAGCATTTAGCATGATCCCACGAGTAAATAAAAAGAAGTCACAACCCACTTTTCCTTTATCATAAGCTCACAGATGAAACTTCCTGAGTGCCCAAGGGGGTCAGAGCTACATGAAAGCTGGAGCTGTTTGATGCCACGGAAAATCTCAACCTAATATAATAATTCCAAAAACTCAGGTAAGGAAATGAATGTGTCCAGCAGATGGGGAAAATAGAGCGACATCATTTCTATGGTTCACATGTTTCTGTGGTTGAGTAGGTAGTCAATAGACCCAATACTATTCAGAAAAATAGGGTGCTTAAAAGCTTCAAAACATATAACATTAACACTTTCTCCAAAATTGACCTAATTGTTTACAGTTGAATTGTCCACCTAATGTTATCCAAATTTCAGAGCCCAGCGCTTTAGGATTGTGTTTTGTATTAGTAGCATTAATACAGAGATTCGTGCAGAACAGTTTACTACAACGGCTGAAACTATGTCAAGATATCAGCAACACTAAAAAAGAAATCAGAATTAGGACATAACTGAATGTATTATGCAGGTTGCGCAGGTGGTAAAACATATTATCAAAAGGCTGAAGTTGAAACATACAGATACACATACAACTCCACATTCATCATACTCATCCTCCTAAAGTATATCTACAAGTATTAGCAATCAGAACCTGAAAAAAGAATGGAATATAGCTGTATTTAGTCCTTGCTGCACAAGTCTCACGCATGTCTTCAGGAATTCCTCTGGCAAGTAACTCGGTGTCACGGTGTGTATACTGCCACACCCCAGGGTGCAGTGGGTTACCTAAGTGTTGGGACCCCTGCTTCCCGACTTATAAGTAATTTTTTTCTCAGCTTATTTATCTTTTAGACACAAAGATGAACTATCTTTACTAAATCTTGCTTCTAAATAAATTTTAACTCATTACAACCCTGCTTATTAGACCTTGAAGCAAATGAAAGAATTCAAATTTTGAGAAACCTAATAGCAATATGCCTAAGCTTAATCTTCAAATTTGAAGCTAGACAATATATTGAACAAGCAGTAATAATGTATTCAAAAGCAAACAAGAGAATGCAATAGAAACATAAAAAGAACAAAGTCGGGTTTGTTCAATAATATGCTACAATCATACGACCAAGAAAAGATAAAACGAAAGTTCAAAGTTGCATGCTCGATCCCGATGCCCCCAATTCCTATCCATCCAATTCTAGACTAAAAAGTTACACATGTTGCCTTAGAATTAGCTGAGATCTCCTGCCAGTTGATGCTCAAGTCGATACAGTATTATATAGCTAATAGACACCATTAATCATTAATCATAAATTCATTTTTTTCTCTTCAATTAGCCAACAAAAAATGGTTTCAGTTTATTAAAATTTCCTCTTACTTGCCAAAATAACGCCATTTCATCATGTATTGAAGTGACAATTGAAACATAACAAAATAAACTATTTCAACAGATAATCCTCCTACAAAATTCAGATGATCCCCTTACAAAATTTATTAACCGAGTAAGAAAGATACCTAATAGTTTTAATAATAAAATCCTCTGCTCGCTTCTGAGCATCCATTGACATTTTCACTGGAGAAGGCAACCAATCCTCATCATCTCACTCATCAATTTTTGTAACTGTTTACCAGCTAGATTATCAGCCTAATTTACAGAAAATAAAAAAGAGTAGACACATTAAAAAAGCATACAAATCAATCAACTGAACAAAAATCAAGCTAGGCTATGATAGCATAAAAACAACTTTAAGCTACACCAAGAAACAACTGAACTTAAATCCAACGACCGGTCTCCATCTGTTAGCTTCCTTTTTTAAGAGGAATTTGAACGCAATCATCATCATCATCATCATCATCATCTATCAATTCAATTAATTTTCAAACATTACATATGTAGACACACAGAATCATATGTGTACGTAAATGAAAAATTAGAAACGAACCGTATGAAGAAACAAGATCAAGAGGCTAAACGCGGCTGTAATCGAACAGAGGCTCGAGTTATTCGTTATGATCTTCCTGTAAGATTAAATTGAAGAGAGATTATGATATATAAATACAAGTATAGATACAAATTTTAAATTTTAAACCCAGAGAAATTCAAATGAAGATTAGGGGCGAGAACTACCATTATTTCAAATACAAATATTTTCCTGCTTCACCCTGAATACCAATTCGATTGGCTTTCAGCAGCTGAATACCCCCCGGAGCCTTCAAAGACACTGCTCACGTGTAATGTACTTGCTAAATAGACCTGATAATCACGCAGCCATGTAGCCTGCCGACGTGCTTCGAAGCGCCACAAAGAGGCTAAAATCGCCGCCAAGGAGGCGGTAGAGCTGAGCAAAAGAGGGGACATAATGAGAGACTGGAAAGGCAGCAAAAAGAGGCCGAAAGGGTGACCGGAGGAACTGGAAAGCAAACAGCCACGAGGAAGTAACTAAGAGGTGAAAAATGCCGGCATCAATAGGGGTAGTATAGTAAAATCAGAGGAGATTAAAACGTGGCATGTTGCCCTATTATATATATATATAAAGATAAAGATAATGACATTGGGGGTCATTTTGATTTAATGTGTTTTTTTTTTTTTTTGAAAAGCAATTTCATTAATATAAGATAACCTCTCCCTAGGAGGAGAGCCAAAAGAAACACCGGCCAAACGCCACCCATATCTCCAGCTTATATCATGACACTGCAGCAACTAGGATCAACCAAAATACCAGAGACTAACAAAACTACTAGTACTAGACATGGACTACAATGGGCTAAACTAAATACTACGCCGAGAACAAAAGTGCAGACAAGAAAAGAAAATCAGGCCTGCATAACTACCGCCCCATCTTCAGCATCAAGGTCGTCCTCATAGACGATATCCTGGAGATCTGGTTCCTGGTTAGCAGGCACCAGAGGCGCGAGCTGAAAGCCAGCCATGTTCAGGAAGTTTGCTGCGAGACCAACAGCCAAAGGACCATCCTCCTCGTTTGCCATGAGCACCTCCAACTGTTCTAGCTCCTCTTCCACCATTTCCGCCTCCAGAAGGTCCGGATCATGAGGTCCCAGACCGATATCCAAGTCCATCAGCTCCGCAGCACGGCCAAGAGGCTCAGAGAAGAGGAAAACCCTAGTGAAAAGCTCAGCACCCAGGAGAGCGAGGTACGTTGCTACTTTGTTCCTACGAGCATAAACAAAGCGAATGGAGCAGTTCCAGGTCTGGCTATTCTTCAGCACCAGAATCTGTTGCACGATACTTGAAATCTCCACCGACGCATTTGCGTTTGGGAATTTAATCGCCCCAAACGCCTCCAAGTTGTCAGTCTAGACAATGACCCGGCGAGAATCACCCAGGTAGGCACGACGCATCCCACTAAAGATTGCCCACAACTAATTGCCTAAAGGAGAGAGCCTTCTGATCGAGCCTGCAGCACATGTGATCATCTCCCCATTGAAACTGCGAAGGATCACTCCAAGCCCAGTTGTGTTACCATTGCCTGCCTGAACAGCCAGAGTAACACCGTGACAATTGACCTTAACCATCCCATGAGAGGGAGCTGACCAAGAGTTCATGATGAGAGAAAACAAAGCACAAGAGAGGAAACTACTATACCAGCTCTTGAACAAACTAAAACACAGAATATATAGGCTGGAACAAAACCCAGAGTAAACCTAATAACCGGGGGGTAAAACAGGGGACTGGACAAACGGCACAAACAGTGTAAAGTTGGCGGCCATGTGCAGATGAAAGATTTGCCAAATCTTGGACAATCTTGAAAATCTTTCAAAGCAGACTTATAGCCTTGAAGCTATAGAAACAGAAAACCTAAACCTTGCCAGCCACTAATCTATCACTTGAGGCCCCCGATTTTGCCAAAAAATCAGCTTCCTGATTTATGGATCGATCAATGTGTTGGGCCCAAATGTTTGAAAAGTCCAGTCCATTACCGGGAGAAATCTAGATTATGAACATTTGAGTCCAGGATGCCTGCTTTAAATTTCATGAAGAGGGACACTAAAATAGAAGAGTCAGAACAGATGATAGCTTTACTATCCTTCCAGTGATAAACAAGAATTCTACAAGCCAGCAAAAAAGCCTCAAATTCCGTCGAGATACTCGAGGTCATTGTAGATGGTCCAGCTAAAATGTATATCATCTTTCTTGAAGAGTCCAGAAAAATACACCCCACACCTGATTTCCCAGCCGAGTATGCTCCATCTGTAAAAACAATTATTTTGAAAAATGTTGAAAGATGTGAGAACAACTCAACTCTTTTAAGAAGCAAGAACTGTCTTGCGCTATGAGCTGGATTCTGGAGCCAAAAGGAAAAGGATGATGGCGGTATAATGTTGGCAGCAACACTCCACTCGAAAGCCCGTAATTTGATCAACTTGGCCATAGATAAATTAGTTGTCTTGATTTTACGGAACACCCTTTCATTTCGAGCAAGCCAAAGGACCCACATCGAGGCAGCCACAGTAGTTGCCCATGCAGGATGTAGTTTATGATCTATCACTCTATCGAACAGCCAAGATAAGGATACCTCCTTGCATTCAAGGAAACTAAGTTGAACACTCCACCATGTAAAGACCTCTTTCCACACCAGTTTCACAGCATGACAATCCCAAAACAAATGTGCAGTAGTTTCAACTTCAGTGTTACAAATCTCGCATATGCCATCACCCTTCTTGATTCTTGCCTGCAATAAACGTTTTGAAGGAACAATGTCATGAGCGACTTTCCAGAGTAAGATCTTCACTTTAGCAGGAACTCTCAGACCCCAAATTTTGCTCCAAAGATTGGAAGAATTTTCAGATGGCACCATCAAATTATAGGCATCTTTTACAGAGTAGACGGCATTGTTGGGGTTCCATAAAACCTGATCAGGCCCTTGACGCGGAACAAAAGACTGCAGGACTCCTATTAACTCTAATTCTGAGACACATTCCCAGCCTCTCAAACATCGACGCCACAGACCATTATTCAGTGAAGAATCATTATTCAAACACCGTCTCATACCCTCCAACGATATACATTGATTAACACATAATGAGAAAAGCCTACTGAAACTCAACTTTAAGGGGCCATCACCTGTCCAATTATCATGCCAGAAAAATATCATAGAGCCATTTCTTACCTTCCACTCCCAACTGGAGTGATCCAACAATGTTCCAAACAGCGGCGAAGCTTGGAGACTCAGTATGTCTTTAACAAAAGGAGACACCTTCTTCCCCTGAATCTCAGCTAATGAAACAGTAACATTATATTTTGAACTAATTAACCTGTGCCACTTTTTGTTGCGCTCTGCTTGAAACCTCCACCACCATTTCCCGAGAAAGGCCAGATTTCTCTCCTTAATTCTATGAAGTCCCAGACCACCTCCAACTTTAGGAGAGCACACCGCCTTCCAATTCAATAAGTGTAAAGTACGCTTCTCAACCTCTGCACCTTTAAACTCACCCCATAGAAATTTTCGCCGGAAACATTCTAATTTACGTAGTACTCCAGCTGGAATCTTGTGAAGTCCTAACCAATATGTTGGAATACTATCCAGGCAAGCTTGGAGGAGGGTTATTCTGCCCGGAAAATTTAGCGAGGCAAGCTTCCACCCCGAAAGTTTATTCTTAATCGACGCCAACAAGGGATCCCAAAAATTTTCTGAAGACGGATTCTTGCCAACCCAGGCCCCTAAATATTTGAAAGGAATTCTACCGGCATTGCATCCCAACAACGACACCCAGGGGCCTAATTTTTCGATAACATTGCACGGATGATAAATAAAACTCTTAGCAAAATTTACTTTAAGACCTGATATAATCTGGAAGAGATTCAACACGCTTTGTACCCCTCTCACTGACTTTTCATTATTCTGAATAATCAGAATTGTATCGTCCGCATACTGTAAGTGTGTGAAAGAATCGCCCCCTCCTGGAATCTCAATGCCATCAATAAGACCCCCCTCCCTGGCTTTTGTTAGTAGGCGACTCAATAATTCTCCTACCATAATAAACAAGTAAGGTGCCAGGGGATCACCCTGACGCAGGCCCTTCTGAGGAGAAAATTCCTTGGATGGTGTTCCGTTAATCAATACAGACATGCGAGTAGATTTCAGGATCGAGCGGATCCAAAATAACCATTTACTACCGAACCCCAAAGACTGCATTACATGGATCAAGCATTCCCAGTTTATAGAATCATAAGCTTTGGCAAAATCTATTTTAATTACTAAACCATCCTGGTTAGAACTTTGCAAATGATGAATCAGTTCATTGAGCATAAGAATTCCTTCTCCAATGTTTCTCCCTTTAACAAACGCTGTTTGTGTATCAGTGATCAAGCCGTCCATTCTGAATTTCACCCTATTAGCTAAAACTTTCAGAAGAATTTTGAAGGTGGAATTAATTAGGCTGATTGGACGGAAATCTGATACGCACTGCGGATTCTGTTTTTTGGGGAGCAAAACAATGAACGAGGAATTGGCACCTTGGGGAATATAGGCTAACCTGTGAAAATCCTCGAAGAACCTCTTCAACTGGGGCCAGATAAAAGGCCATAAACGTTTGATCCAAGCGGCATTAAAACCATCCGGGCCTGGCGCTTTTAGTTGACCACTCTCTGACAGTGCATGCCAAATCTCCTCCATCGAGAATTCACTCTCAATATCCAACCTTGCTTGAGAACTTAGTTTCTTATCGAAAATCATGGAGCAATCAAAAAGCAGCTCCGGGTGCCGCTCAGTGAAGAAGTCAGAAAAGTGTCTGAAGAACTCATATTTGATGGCATGAGGATCAGAGACAAGAGAACCACCCAAGTTCAATGCAAAAATCGAATTTGATTGGTTTCGAGCCTTGATAGCCTGGTGGTAAAAACGGGAGTTAACATCCCCCTCTCTGGTCCATTGAATTCTCGATTTCTGTTTGAGGATTGCTGTCTGTGAATTATAGCAAGACCTTAATTCATTCCATACCACCTGTTTCTGTTTATCTACTTCATTTAGAGAGTCCAGCTTTGAGATCTCATCCTCAAGAGATTTAATTCGGTTCTGAATTCTATCACGCCAATTGGCACTCCAAACTCTCAGTTCCTGCTTTACCAATTTCAGAGATGAAAACACTCCTGTAGACGCACGAGTAGGCGACTTGAACACATTTTCAAGCACTGAATTCATGTCCAGGTGATTCAACCACACATCAAATGCTTTGA
Source organism: Daucus carota subsp. sativus (assembly GCF_001625215.2). Classification (NCBI taxonomy): domain Eukaryota; kingdom Viridiplantae; phylum Streptophyta; class Magnoliopsida; order Apiales; family Apiaceae; genus Daucus; species Daucus carota. Next base: position 12,926,919 of record NC_030387.2, read on the forward strand.
AAGATTTTGGACCCCAATTGATATTAGAAGAAGCCAAAGATAAGGCACAATGATCCGAATGTCTGCGCTGCCATTTGGAAGCTGCCCATGGATGATTCCTCAACCATAAGTCGTTTACAAAGATATGATCCAATTTGCTTTTCCTGTTAGCCGGACCAAACCAGGTGAACTCCAATCCCGGAGGAGTAATTTCAATAAGACTATTCCTTGAGATGAACTCGTTAAAGTCGGCAATACCTCTAATACTAAAACTACATTTACCCTTCACACAAATACAATTGAAATCCCCCATTAGACACAGAGGCTCAGAATTGAATTTTGTGATAAGCTCCGATAAATTGTTCCAGCATTCTAACTTTTCTTTGAGATCAAGAGGGCCATACACATTTACTATATTAATGTATTTTGCATCCCTGCAAACCGCCCTAAACCAAATCCAGTGCTTTGACTGAAAACATTCGACTGACAAAAACAAAGCTTTACTCCAACCTATCATCAACCCTCCTGATTGGCCTACGGCCTTTTCTGCAATCCAGCTAAAGTTAACAGATTCCCAAAACTGGGCAACATACTCTCGACCTGGGTCGCAACATTTTGATTCCTGAATTAAGAATATTTGAGCTCTAGATTCCCTAAGTAGGCGACAGCAGTTCCGCCGTGCTACTTCATTACAAAAACCTCTCACATTCCAACTTACTATAACGCAATCTATCATTTAAATAATACTTATGAAGAAGAGAAAATAAACACCTTTTCCGACTTAAGACTGGATTCTGTCCTCAATGAATTTCAAGATTTTTTCCTTTGGGAACAGCGGATGTAAGCCTGTCCGCTCGCCCATTTGCCAGATGGCCTGGATATTTGATTCTCTATCAAACGGTCGAAAACCTCCAGGAAGTTGTCTTTTAGGTGTACTACCCCACTTTCTAGAAATGCGGCGATCAATAGCCCAAGGACGAACATACATGCCAGGAATCCACTTGGAAGGCTTATATTTCTTCTTGTGTGCTTTGAGTTTAAAGTCGAAATAACTCAGTTTTCTCGCCTTTCGTGTTCGCCCACAGTTGCGTTTGATTTTTAGTCCCTTAAGCATGTGAACCATGGATGAGTGCTCATCCACACTTGGAGAGTCTGAGTAGAACTCCTCAGAAGTGTCAGGTGACGGTGGCTGGAAACACTCTGAAATGCTGTCCTCTTCTGATAAATTACCATCCCGAAGCTGCCAATTTTCAACCAATGGAGCGATTTCATGAAATTGGTTCTTTAGCGATGAATCAGTCAGGCTCAAACATTCCTTGCTATGTAAAACCACCTCTGCGTCCTGCCCATAGTCATCAAACATACTGGCTCCTAAGTTCCAGTCCTGAATACGCAATTGACGATATTCTATCTCATCAATGATGGGGTCGCAGAGACGTAATTCAGAGTCTGTTCCAGATGAAGAGTGGTTATTCTGATCCGGAGAAAAACGTTCCTGTACAACCTCAGGTCCCCCCTCCTCTGGATTCTCTAAATCCTCTATATAAGAGCAGTTGGACACCACATCTTGAGATTCACCCTTGCCTTGCCCACTCCACCCGCTTTCCTCTGAGAACAAGTTTGCACCCTCCATATCCATTCGAGGTCTGGCAGACTGCACATTATCCCCCTTAAAAGAATATAAAGGCACTCTTTCTTCTAAGACCGTGATTGTGAAAATCTGTCCCATTGTCTTGACCTCTATAGTTTCAGCAATTTCATGCATTACTAGAGTTGAGATGCATAATTGTGGATTAATGATGTGCTGATTTCGAATACAACTAACCCCTTTACTGAGTAGCATACCCCATTTGGACACTATGAGTTCGAGGATCGGATCGGACTAAGCACACACCGGGAGACCATGTAATCTAATACCAGTTACACGGGGCAAAATCAGATCCTTTATTGCAACATCTCTCTGACTTAAGACTGATAGTTCTAACGCAGAAAGATCCAACTCCTTCTTTGACCCTACATCTTTACAAGACAGCATGAACACTGATGGACCCAGTTTAAGCACCTCCACGTGATAGATACCATTAGCCACCAATATTTCCCATAAAGAATCAGGTGCATAATCATTTGCCAGTTCAATACGCACACTCCGTGCAACCCTCTCCATCCATTCAGGTAAACCTTCAGTCGGAAACTCGACCACCGGGGTATCCAAAGGGCTTTGAGGATCTTTTGTGAAGTTAGATGGCCGGGCCTTCTCATTCGAGCTAGAACCTTGTGGCCCTTTCTTGGTTGAAAGATCATTGCCTAAAGGGGGGGGAGTGGCGAGTACGACGCATTGACTTCACACCCTTTTGCCAATCAAACACAATCTTCCTATCCTTGATATAAACCGGTGACTTTGAGTGGAGTAAGCCATAAGCATCTTCGGGAGAGAAGAATTTGATAAATCCATATTTTCTATTCCGACGATCTCGCTTCGAAGGAATCACTATATCTCTAATACGACACCATTTCTTGAGGCCTTTCCATATTTCTTCACAACTCGCCTCATCACTGAAACCGGTGAAATACAGATCCAATTTTTTAGACGGTTGGGGGCTAAGTGGCTCTGGAATGAAGGAGTTGAAAACGGGTCGAGGACCGCTTGGAGACTTAAGTAGGGTGTCTTTATAAGGGGTTCTGGTGGAATTCCCGTGACCAGGTTTGATCCGGGGATGGCGATGGATTTGTTGGAGAGCATCGGAGATGGCCTTGTCGGAGTTATAAGCCACTCCTTGCATCGTTTGTTCATCAACCAAATCTTTATGAGAAAAAATGAAGTTAATTGACTGTACCTTTTGATTCCGCGGAGAAGACGGTTGCTGGACATTGTCGTGCTGTGTAGCTCGGCGGCGGAGAGACCCGTAGTGGATCTGATTCAAAGCCATACGGACTGCATCATTGTCATGGTCTAGATCACACTTAAGTGTGTTAGGGTGGACTAGGTCCTTGTGAGCCCAGATGAAGTCAATTGTGTTCTTGTGCTGTTTCTCTGCTATTGCTCGCTGCTTACCAAAAGCCAGCTCTTCATTCCTCAATCTGCTCGCCCTCTCCCATTCTCCTGAATTCAGTAGGTCTGTTGTTAGGGAGATGATTGCTTCCTCCTTTCCATTGACAGCCTCTGTGAATAGCTTTTTTGATGTTCGCTCATAGAGGTAGCGAATCCGAGTCCTAGCAATTTTAAGCAACCTAGAGTTGCCTTTCTGAATGGCCTGAAGCATCTCAGTTTCTAAGAGGAAGCCATATTGGGAGATGTTGTCGGCGGTGATCTTGTCGGAAAAATCAACGGTCTGGTTTTTGAAATTTGAAAAATTATCACTCCCTTTCTCTCTCATCGTCTGATTCTAAATATTTTTGAGCCATCAATTTTACTTAATTTAAAAGATTAGTAAATTAATTTAAATTATTATTTTAGTTTGAATCGTGAATTCAATGCGTACATTCTCATTTTTACTTCATTGATTATGAGAAACATCTTCTAACTCAACATATTTATGAATACAAATTAAATTTGCTAATATCCTCCCGCAAATTGATTATTTACCGTGGAAGTGATATAAAATAGTTTAGAAAAGAATATTATAACAGTCCAACAACCTATTAAATGAAGGGATGTGATTGGTGAGAAGTAGTAAAAAATTAATTCAATTTCGTGTAAAATAATAGTCTAGTTTGACATGAGTACTTCATGCATGACAAATATAATTAATGATTATACACATTGATATGAGATTATCATGATAAAGATTTAGTGATGTTAAAACTAGAATATGCTGACTATGAAGTAGATAAGTTGATAATTTAACCTTTTATGCTAAAAACAGAGACATTGTGTTATATTTTTTGCACACCAGAAGATATTATCATTATGCACTAACCGGTAACAAACGGCCTTATTGTCGGACAGACAGAGGTAAGCAATCTAAGGAGATTTTCCGTTTGATATAAAAAATGCAACAAACTAATAAACTAATTAAAGATGATCAATCGTTGATTCTTGCATAAACTCTAAGAAATAGTCAATTTTATATGAGAGATCTTAACACATAATTGGAGGTACCAGAGAGCTTGATAGTAACACCATAAGGAGTTACAAGAGGTGAAACACATCTAAAGGGTTTGAGCTTAAAATCTAGTGGAATGATTATAGATTTACAATGTTATATACTTGATCGCTCAAGAATGGTGAGAGCATATTGTGGTTGAGAAATTTAAAATCCTACTAGTATTAGGGAGATCAGAATATCATTTATTTTTTGAAAAATTACAAGATAAATCATGAAATTTTGATGGGCAAAGGTCTAAGTAAATAAAGATACAAACGTAGAAAATATCTTACGATAAACATATCATCTGCATATAATATAAAGAATCAACTAGACTATCAAAAAATCAGAAGAAACAAGAAATTTGTTAACACTCTAGAACACAAGGGAGAATGTCTGAAATATTTTAATACGGAGTACTATGTTACTATACTATGTGAATTTTTGAGACTAAAGTCTAAAGAAAAGACAACATCATAATCCTGGAAATAGAAAGTTGTGTTGTGTTATATAAAGCACTCTGCACACAAATACATACACACAGTAATTACATATTTATAAAACAAAGACATAAAAGACCCAACAAGAAAACAAATCCTAACTATCTTTCTTTATTCTCCCCATTTACAAATATATATAATTTGCCTTGTGATTTGGGGTATTGTACGGCGATCCTATTTGCCGATTGTCAATTGATCTCCGGTGAGCTCAGGTAAGGATAATTATACAAACTTTACCCTTTTACGTTTAAGAAAGTGTATCTATATATTTTCTTGAATTAAGGGTTATTGTTAAAATTTGAATTCTGGGGTTAGATCTGTGAGTTAAGGAGCTGAGAGTTTATGAAATCTTGAATTGTTAGAATTGATGTTGAGTTTATGAGGAATTGCATGCAAGTTTGATTGTAATTTGAATGTTTTAGTAGTATGTTTGGTGGAAATTATGGATTGTAATTGCATTTTATGTTGAAGTTGTGATAGTGGATTTATGGTGAAATTTGGAAATTCTTGGAGTTTGTGAGTTTTTGTGGGTGGGTTTAGGGAAATATGGAGGAGGGTATGGGATCTGCTGATAGGGGGAGTGATGTGATAAAGAAGAAAAGCTCGTCGGGTTGTTTGATTATTAAGAAGAAAGTGAATGGAGTGTCGGGGTTTGGTGGTTCGAGTTCCAAGAAGTCTCTTGAGTCGAGGAGTGAGAAGAAGAGGTCTAGGTTGGTTCTTACTGATTCGGGGTCGAGTGATGAAGTAGAGCCGGTGAGAAGGAGAGTGAGGGAAGATATTATTTATGAAAGACGGAGAAGTGGGATTGAAGATTGTAGGATGCTTGGATTTGAGAGAAAGAGAGGTGGGATTGATGTGTTTGAGTTTGACGAGTACGATGGTTTTGATGGTAAGAGGATGAGGATGGATTATATGGATGATAGGTTGAAGTTAGTTGGACGTAATGAGGATTACCAAGGTTTCGAGATTGGGTCTAGTAGAAATGTTGGTTTTGATGGGAGAAAAGGTAGCATATCAGGTGGAAAGAGTAAAGGACATAATCACAGTGGTAAGAGTAGGTATGAGGAAGAGGATGATGATGATGAATCGCATGTACCTATTTCTATTTTTAGAGAGAAGCGCCATGAAGCACTCAATGAGTCTATAAGGGTTCAAGGGAAAAACGGTGTATTGAAGGTGATGGTAAATAAAAAGAAGCAGCAGGGTTTTCCTCTTAAAGGTTCTGATAACCCAAGAGCTGAAGAGAGAATGAGTTCTAGGTCAGAAGCTGCTGTCAAGAAGAATAAAGAGATAAGACCTTCATCTTTCTCGGGTTCAAAACGACCAGAAAACCTAGATTCACTTAAGACTGAAAAAACTTATCTGAACTCTAGAAAACCATTGCCAACTTTGAGCAGCAAGGTTGAAGATAAGGATGAAGATTCGGACTCAGGTGGCAGTGAAAAGTCCCTAAAACAGGAAACGCGTGAGCAAGTTCAGAAGTTCAAGAAAGCAATTGAGAGTGAACGTAAAAGAACCACCACGCCAACTAAATTTACAAATCCGCCCAGTGGAGGCAAGGAAAGCAAAGGCAAGCGTGGCTACGGCACTGAGAAGCAGTTATTGCGGGAGAAGATAAGGAGTATGCTTCTTGATCGCGGCTGGAAGATTGATTATAGACCTAGACGAAACAGAGATTACCTCGATGCAGTTTATATTAATCCTGCTGGAACTGCTTATTGGTCTATAATTAAGGCCTATGATGCACTTCAGAAGCAACTGGAAGAAGAGGAAGATAATGTTAAACCTTTTGATGAATCTCCTTCATTTACTCCTTTACCAGAAGAGATAATAAGTAAATTGACAAGGCAAACTCGCAAGAAGATTGAACGGGAATTAAAAAAGAAGAAAAGAGATGCTGTTTGCAGTAGAAATGCCAAGGAGGTTACCATGAGAGAGTCTACCAACTGTACAGACAGTGGAGGCAGATTGCATGAAGCAGATAGTGTGAGTGGGAATGAGTCAAGTGGTAATTTATACCAGGTTAAGGCAAAGAAAGACACAGCTGAAAGACAATCTGCCTCTAACTCTCATATTATACAAGGAAGAAAAAGTAGAAAAATAGGCAGGTGTACGTTGTTGGTTCGTAATTCTGACAAGGGACTTTCAGAAGCTGATGGCTATGTTCCATATACTGGAAAGCGAACCATCTTGTCTTGGTTAGTTGACTCTGGAATTGTTCAAACGAGTGAGAAGGTGCAATATATGAATGGTAAGAAGACAAGAGTGATGCTAGAAGGCTGGATCACGAAAGATGGGATACATTGTGGTTGCTGTAGCAAAATTCTTACCATCTCAAAGTTTGAGATTCATGCAGGAAGCAAACAGCGTCAGCCTTTTCTAAATATATATCTGGAATCTGGAATGTCTCTATTGCAATGCCAAATAGATGCATGGAACAAACAAGAAGAATCAAAACGAGAGGCTTTTCACAGTGTAGATGTTAATGGTGATGATCCAAATGATGATACCTGCGGGCTATGTGGTGATGGTGGGGATCTCATCTGTTGTGATGGTTGTCCATCAACTTTTCATCAGACCTGCTTGGATATTAAGGTATGTACATACCCATATTCATAGTGCATTTCTGTGTTCTCGAATAATGGCACTGCACATACACCTTTACAAGCACCTATGAAGTCCTTCATAATATAAATGTTTGCTATTTTTAAAAGCAAAGTGCAATTTGGTGTGCTTGAATAGGCCTGGATATTAGCCAACATCTATTTTGTTGTTATGTGACTTATGTGTATGATTAAATTTTTAAGACTTCGGACTCATTATTTGTCTTTCTTTAGTATCGGTAATACTTGTTCATTGGGTTGGTGGTGGCAGGGCCCTAGGATTTGTCAATCTGTAGATATGTATTTAAAATCAGATAGGCAGTGGATACTTTAATCAGATTTTGAGCACCAATTGCTGCTGTGTAAGAACATATAAACTTGGACCCTTTCCCAACATGATGAAGATAGGTTGAAATAGTGCAGAGCTTAGTTTCTCAATCATTAACAGGGATGATGCACTTGTCGGAATTCGGATGATGCGATCTGGTCTTGGAAATGAGCCTAATTAACAAGAATGAATTGTAAACATAATGCACTTGTCTAGTTACCGAGCCTGTTATTACCGATTCTAATTTTTGTTTTGAAGAACAATTTTATTATACCTGAGGTACTTGTATCTTTATTTACACTGCAGATGCTCCCAACAGGCGATTGGCATTGTCCAAATTGTACTTGTAAATTTTGTGGGCTCGCTGGTCGGAGTAATGCTAAGGCAGATGATAGAACAGACAGCTCGCTTCTTCTGTGTAGCCTTTGTGAGAAAAAATGTAATCATGTCCATATTTCTTTTGAGACTTAAATCTAAGTGCATATTTATTCTTTCATTGTGGAAACTGTATTTTTTTTTTTTTTTTTTGATCTGGAATCTGCTTAAATTATATTTTTCCTTTCTAGACCATCAATCATGCCGACAGGATGAGTTTAATATAGCTGTTAATTCAGGAGATGCAGCCAACTCGTTTTGTGGGAAAAATTGCCAAGAGGTACCACATATGACCTTTAATAGTCTCTCTCTCTACACACACACACACACACATGTATACATGTATGTATATATATGTTAGGGGGCACTATTTTAGGTTGTCTTACAATCCATATTAATTGCTGTTAAAGAAGACATTATATTTATGTTTTATGCGCCTTGCCAATTACGTATAGGTCAGTAGGTTTGTCCTTGTATGGAGATGCTAGACTTTTCCTGATTCAAGCAAGAGACTGAGATAGATCACCTGGCCTATTTGATACTCCCGATGTCCCATTTAATTCTATACGTTTCTTTTCAACTGCTCGACACGCCTTTCAATGCTCTTATAATATATAGTTCCAAAAGTTATTTTTGAGATTTTTTTTTTGAATAAAAATTTAACATCCAAACTTTAATTCAGAAAAAGAAAATTTTAAAAATAAATTACGCAACTACACTTTACAGGAGCATTAAAGTCCGTGCCGCGTCCCCGTCCCCCAATGTATACTATCCAGGGGGACGGAGGGAGTATATTTTTAGGAACCAGAAAATGTACTGAATTTTAAATATATGAGTTCCAAGTTATCAGTCTGAGCTCTGTGATATCAAATATAGATCCCTTTTGTGTTTTAAGATTAATGGGAAATCGAGTTCCTGCTAAATATGTAATGCCATGGCATGCCCTTTAGCAATGTGTTTCTTAATCCTCATAACTCATAGTGGTCTTTTACTGAAAAATAAAGGGAGGGGGTGTCTGGAATTTGGATGATTGATGGGAATGAGAATGGGAATGGAAATGAAGAGTATGTGAATGGTAAAGATATGATATCCCAATTTCCGAGGAGTATGGAGGATGTGATATGCTCACCAGAGGGAATGAGGTTTTTATTTTAAACAACCAAACTGCTTGTCTAAACATTTACACATGGGATTGAGGTTGCGATTGTCGTTAACCAGGCTCATTAACCATGAAAGAAAACCCTCTTAACCTCATTTTAGGATACGTTGTAAGGGAAGGCTGCATTATAATATTTTCTTCAGTGTTTCTTTACAATCCTGTTACTATACAGTAAGCACTCCGTTTTTTTTTTTGAATTTAATGAAAAACATGGTTGATCTTAATTTGGCTTCAAGTTATTTATTTGTTTTTTCACATTCTTCTGTTTGGAAATATATGCTATCTGGAGCATTTGCTGCTTATATCCGACAAATTAGAACTGATTATGCTATATTCTCCACAGATCTTTTCACATTTACAGAAGCTTCTTGGGGTCAAACATGAGTTAGAATCGGGATTTTCATGGTCTCTAGTTCATCGGATGGATCCGGCCTCAGAAAGATTGCACCTTGGATTTTCTCAACGGGTAGAATGCAATTCCAAGCTTGCAGTTGCACTCTCTGTTATGGATGAGTGTTTTTTGCCCATTGTTGACCGGAGAAGTGGGATCAATTTAATTCATAATGTGCTTTACAACCGAGGGTAAGTTTATGAACAGAAATTTGTTTAAAGAATTGCATTTTATCAGTTAATCAACTTGCTGCTTGTACATAGGATGATCCTCTGTTTCTTATATGCGTGTCTTCTTAAAGAATTGTACCTCATGTGTTAATAGTCGATCATAGCTATTTCTTTTTGTTGTCGTATGTTTCAGTAAAAAAGATTATCTTACAGCTTGCATTATATCTCTGCAGGTCAAACTTTGGTCGTTTGAACTTTAATTCCTTTTATACAGCTATTTTGGAGAAGGGCGATGAAATAATCAGTGCTGCATCTATCAGGTACATGTCTCGAAAATTATAATTGTTGTTAATTTACCCAAAAGAAATATGCATGTCCTTTCATATTGTTTATAATTCTACTTAGATATATATATACGAAATAGTGGTATATAATTGAGGTTAGAGATAAGATTGAAGAGAGAGGGGGGGGGGGGGGGGGGGGGGGGGGCGCTTTTAGAGAGAGTACTAGAGTTGTGGTGGCGGAAAAATATCTACTTTCATAGTTCAACATAATAGCAAAACTACAATTCTCTATAGGCTCAAATACTCAATAGTTGATCCTTAACTCAAATTTGACTCAACAGACTGGTAGAGGGTGCTTCTAGAGAGAGTACTAGAGTTGTGGCTGAAAATTATCTACTTCCATAGTTCAACATAATAGTAAAACTACAATTCTCTATAGGCTTAAATACTCAATAGTTGATCCTTAACTCAAATTTGACTCAACAGGCTGGTAGACTTGGTAATTAAATATAGTTGTTTTATTTGATCTTCAGAATTTGGATACTACAGCAGGCATTGAGTGCTTTCTTGACGCGTATCCCCCTTTGTAATCACAATTATTTATTAGTTTCCAGTTTCTTAAGGAATTATCAGTTTTCATTTAAATGTTTGAAGGAGAGAATGATAACGAAATTAGAGAAGGGCATGACTACCACAATTCTTAATTTTTCTTTCTGTATTGCAAGGCATAAACTCAGAACTTGTGTCTTCAGTTTACTTGGAAGGTCTTTCCTCACTTCGTTCTTCCATATTGCTGTGTTGCTGTACTATCCACATGTCCTTGCAGCATTAAAACTCTTTGGGAGCAAATACTGTAGCTAATATTGATTAGTATTGCCATAGCAAAGAAGCTACCGCTAAACATTTGTATATAAAAAATTTAGAGATCAATATGAGCTGAGATCTCTAAAGTTTAGCCTTCTGAATGTCTTGCAATCAATATTATGAGCTAAGTGTTGATTTATTAGTGCAAGGTCTAGGTTCATGATTTCAGCTCATTTCTTGGGATTTTTTTTACTCCTCGAATAAAGGAACTCATTTCAGTTGTTGCAGACATAGTGAATATTTGTTGTTTAGCTGCACACTCTGCGGAGTATTCTAATGAAACTGTTATGTTTTACATCGTAGGATCCATGGTTTGCAACTAGCCGAAATGCCATTTATTGGAACTCGGCATATCTATAGACGTCAAGGAATGTGTCGCCGACTTTTATCAGCTATCGAATTGGTATGAAGATATTTATTAGCGGTATTTGCTGTTGCATACATGTCTGATGAAGTGCTTTGAAATGGAGACTCATTTTATATATGAAATTGCAGTAGATCTGACTTAAGTTTCTTTATATCTAGTGGGTTTGTTATTACATTATTTGCAAGTGTCCTCACGGTCTCCTCCAGTTCTGTGGTCTGTGATCTTTTTAGTTTGCAGGGCTTCTTTTCGCCTTCTCCTGAGCGTGATAGTAAATTAAAAAATGAGAGACACAGGAATACGACAAAGCTGTAGTCTGTAGAGAACATCGATTATACTGTTCAGTAGTTCACTGTACAACTAGTACATCCTAGAGTTGCATGAAATTGTTTTTCTCCATTTTAGTGCTCATTGCCTTTGGTGGAGTTTGTAAAGCCCCTTTAGCTTAATTATTAGATCTGTCCTAATCGGGGGCCCGCCAACCAAGAACTAGCTCTCTCACAGAGATAATGATTGTAGCTCCTTTGTTGTACTAGTGCAACTCACGAACTTATATAATGCTGATGCCTTGATGTGGCTTGGATTAGGCTTGCAGTCCTTGCACCATAGTTAATTCATGTTAGATGCTTTTCTGCTAGCATGTGTTAGGTCCTTTATAAGTGGAGCCTTTATTGCGTGCTTTATTTTTGGCATTTATTCAAGTATGACTGCCGGTTTGACACTCGCGATAAACTGTTTGTTGTAGGCCATATGACATGTTTCGCGCTATAATTTTTTTTCTTTTCTTTTGGCAGGCCCTCAGCACTCTTAAAGTTGAGAAATTGATTATTCCTGCTATTGCTGAACACATGAATACATGGACTGAAAAATTTAATTTCAGTCCACTTAAGAAATCTCACAATCAGGAAATGAGGTCAATGAATATGTTGGTGTTTCCTCGTACAGATATGTTACAGAAGTCACTGATAAAGCGAGATATCGCAGAGGGAAGCATAATTAACAATTCAGGTGACAATATGTTCTTCAAGTCTTTTCTTATTGAATTTTCTCAAGTACATCTCTGGACTTTCTCTAAATATCATTTAACTCTATTCTAAAAGGTTTAGGCATGGAGTCCGCTAAAGAAAATGAAGATAGTCTTACGTTGTCCGTGTTGGGTGTATCTGAAACCAATTCTTCTCTGAAGCATGATATCAATACAGACCACAGCACTGACTTGCTGCCATTGAGTGAGCGCAGTAGCAAAGCCAGCACATTGCTATCATCTTCAAAAATCCCAATCGTCCCTTTAAATGATGTTACTGCAAAAAGTGGTGCTTTAGTTTCCTTCTGTGAAGTTAAGGATGAACCTGCTGAGGAGATGACTCCTACCATTAATTCAGTATCAGTTGACAGTTTAGCTGATACCACCACTGTCAACTTTAAGTCTACACATCCCTCTAATGAACATCCCAGTTCTTTTTTGGCTCAAAAAGCTGAACTGGGTCAATCTGTAAAGGACCATACTCAATCTTTTGTGGATGGGATCATTATTCATAAAGAGGAAGCCAAAGAAACTTCAGGTGAATTAATTGGTGTTTCTTTATGTGAAATTTCAAAAGGCAAAACTGAAGAGGATCATGTGATTGTATTCCAAAATTCTGTATCTGTTCATGATTCTGTTTCTCGTGGCACAAATGAAAGTACACTCGTTGAATCTAATATGAGTACTCACACCGCAGTTGACTTGGACAATTCTTGTGAAGTCCATATGGATAAGACTTCTGCTAACCTTCCCAAAGATTCTGTTGAGCAATTATGTTCACAGGATAATGTTGAGGACAACGCTTTACCGGAGAATTCTCTCATAAATATTGAAGAGGATCCGACAGCTATCCAGAATTCCGTACATGCACGTGATTGTGAAGGTAGACTTATTAATTCTAATACGAGTAATCACACTGCAGTTGACTTGACCGATACTTGTGAAGTCCACGTAATTAATACTTCTCCCAGAGATGCTGCCAAGCATGCCGGAAAGGATATAGTTGGTAATGAAACATTACGTGAAACTTTTGATAGTAATATCGAAGAGGATGCAACTGCTATCCAGAAGAACTCTGTATCTGTATATGATTCTGTTTCTCTTGGTGCATGTGGAAATACAGACACTGATTTTGACATGACTAATCAGACTGCATATGACTTGGACGACAGTTGTGAAGTTGATGCAAATGATACTTCGTTTAATGCCCTCATGGATTCTGGGGAGCAATTACCTTCAACGGACTTTGTTAAGGATGGCACTTTACCTGAAACTTTTGGCGCCAGTATCGAAGAGGATGCAACTCCTATCCAGAATTCTTTTTCTGTACATGATTCTGCTTCTCTTGGCGGATGTGAAAGCACACATATCGATTCTGAGAAGACTAATCTGACTGCAGTTGACTTGAATCACAATTGTGAAGTTCATCTGAATGAGACTTTTGTTAATTCCCCTAAGGATTCTGCTGAGCAATTATCTTCAAAAGATATTGTTGAGGAAGACACTTCATGTGAAACATTTAGTGGCATTATCAAAGAGGATGCTACTGCTCCCCAGAATTCTGTGTCTGTAAACGTTTTTGTTTCTCTTGGCCCATGTGAGGGTATGCCTGTCGATTTGGACAAGATTAATCCTACTGCAGTTGACTTGGACAATAGTTGTGAAGTTAAAGCGAATGACTCTTGTGTGAATTCCCAGAAGGATTCTGCTGAGCAGTTATCTTTAAAGGATTTAGTTCAGAATGACACTTCAAGTGAAGCTTTTAGCGCCACTATTAAAGAGGATGCAACTGCCTATAAGAATTCTTTGTCTGTACATAATTCTGTTTCACTTGGTGCACGAGAAAGTACACAAATTGACTCTGATATTACTAATATCACTGCAGTGGACTTGGACAATAGTTATGTTGCCAATGTGAATGACACTTCTGTTAATTGCCCCAAGGATGCTGTGGAACAATTATCTGCGAAGGAGAATGTTGAGGATGACAGTTTATGTGAAACTTCTGCCGGCAATCTTGAAAAGGATCCAGCTGTACAGAATTATGTATCTGTACAAATTCCTGTTTCTCATGACACATGTGGAAGTACACCTGTTGATTTTGACATGAGTAAACACCCTGCAGAGTACTTGGACAACACTTGTGAAGTCGACTTGAATGACACTTGTGTCAATTCTCCCAAAGATTGTGTTGAGCAATCAGCTATAGAGAATACTGTCAAGGAAGATGTTACTGCACCCAGAATTATCACCCATAAAAATGGAGGCAATGTGGTGGACGATATTCATGAAGTAGAACAGGAAGCTGCTTATGCTGAACCTTTAATGGATCCTTTCCACAGAAAATTTCAAATGAAAAATACCGCTCAAGCAATCAGTGAAGACCCATCGGAATTGAGTTCTGCGACTGATGTGGTTGGTGATGAGAAGAAGGGGGATTTGAAAAACTATATTATGGGAGATGCCCAAGAAGGAGATGTGAAGATTTCTTCCATTAAGCCTATCGTTGAATCTGGATGTGATACTTCCGTTGCTAATAGCACTTGCCAGGCCCTTAATGAGAACGAGACAGGATTCACTTCAGATGAGCGGACCAAAGATGTGAAATCTGTTTCATCTCCGTTAGACGATATGAAAAGCAATTTACATGTGATGGCTACAGAAGTTTCTCCAAACTCGTTTGATCAAGGTAGCAAGTAAGTTTATAGAACGATTTTGGAGAAATAAGTGGATATACCACTTCTGTTCAATTGTATGGGGCTTTACTCTATAGTAACTATATGTCAAGCTCAAGGGCTTCACTACATAACCACTATATGTCAAGCTCGATTCGCGGGTGCTGGTTTATGCTCTCTTAGATGTTCTGCATCGAAGTTGGCCGAAACTGAATTATCTGCTGTTTTTAGTTAAAAGTTGTCATGAGTGCATCCGAAGCTGTGGCCGAATCTTCAACTGTTTCCAAGTAAAGTTTTCATAGTCTGTAGGTAGTGTTTAAATGTCTACTGCTATGTAAAATGTCTACTGCTATGTGTCATGATAATGATGAAATCTGGGGAATTATTAGAACCTCATGCTATGGTGAAACATTTAAGCTTATGTCATGTGACAATCATTCTGAGTAAGTTTGTAAATTTCAGGTGTTTATATATCCAAACAGTTCTCGCATGCCCTTGTATACTTTCACCTTATATAGGTAAGGGGTCTTGCTCTAATGAGAACTACAGTCAAATCTAATCCTTGCAAGTTTCATCTACATCTCTCGTGCGCTGCTCATTAACTTATCTACATTTTTATCTTATGCCAACATATTCTTCCTGCTTCAATCAACACCTCATCTTCTTCTTGCTTCGATCAACACCTTGTCAACCACCACCATTGGTCACGTTAATCTCCGAACCCGTCTTGATCCCCGAATTTTTACAAACGCTTCCTCGATTCCCACTTCCGTACCTGAAAAAATCTCCGATTCTTTGATCCAAACGGAACAAGGATCGGATCGGGGGTGGTCAGTTCGAGTGTGGCGGGGTCGGAAGAATGCACATCCCTAGACACTGCTGTCTATGTAATAAAAACTCCCAAAAAATAAACGGTAAAGAAATGATTGGGACGGAGGGAGCAAGAAGAAAGATACGATTTTAGAATTTGTACGGTGCTCCGGATCTTTGTGGCCCCGACGCCCCACCCTGTGTGGCGATCTATTTTCGCAGAAGTCAACATGTATGAATGCGGAAAGTTACGCGTACTATTCCATGCAAGTAATTGTGTAGCAAGTAGCTTCAAAATACCAAGTGATTATTCTTGGCAAGAAAAATACTACAAGAAAGTCCTTAAAGTCTAATACTAACATGTATAAATGTACATGCATGTACGTAGCTGCTAATGACTCAAGTCAAGCAGATAGCAATACATGAATTCCACACAGAGAGATGCCACAAGTCGTCTGATCTATAAAGCAGCCATACAAGACGACTGGGATTCAGTAAGCCATATTTTCGAAACCGAAACCGAAAATTGGAGACTAAATGCCGAAATTTCATTATACGGAGAGACTCCGCTGTACATAGCGGTGGGAACGAATCGTTCCCACCGCTTTGTGGAACAGCTTGTGAAGCAGATTATGAGCGGAGAGAATGGCGTAGAGATGCTACGTACTTGTATAAAAGTTGGCAGACCGTACAATGCTCTTCACTTGGCAGGTAAGAGGGGAAACTTAAGGGATGCAAAGGTGTTGGTAGAGTTCGACCAGGAGTTACCGCAAAGTGCAGTTGTTGCTGACGATGGGGGGACTACTCCACTGGAATTGGCTGCTTGGAAAGGGCATCAAGAGACGGTACGGTATCTAATGATGGTGACAAAAGATGTGGTTGGAGTGACGGGGACTAGTCCGTTCAGGGGAACTCCAGGGGCTAATATCCTTACTCAGACCATTGCCACAGGTCTTTATGGTATGTTTCTTGACAGTTTCCAGACAATTATCTAAACCCCGAGTTGAAATTTTTTTTTGTCCAACAATAATATCAGGTAGAAGATAAGAAATAGTGATTCAGGTGAGAACATTTTGTTGATGAGAATAATGAGAACAATTGTTCTGCTGAAAGTGCAGAATAATGAGAACAATTGTTCTGCTGAAAGTGCAGAACAATTGTTTTGGAAAATTTTCACTTCTTGAATGTTGTATTATTCTACTGCAGAACAATAGTGTTCTTAGTGTTCTCCCACTAAAAATTGTTCTCCACGGAGTGTGACCATGATATCTATAATATTTTTATTAGAGGAATCAAATAAGTATTTCTATCAAAGTATGTAAGCGCATATCTGTCAAAAAAAAAGAGTATGTAAGCGCATATTTGATGCTCTTTTAAAATAAAAATTAGAAGTGTGTGCCCTTAAGAAATTTTTTGTGCTTATATATTTTGGCAGCTGGTTCAATACATTTGAATGAAAGTACCATATGTCGAGCGGCTTAAAGGTGCTGGTCATTAAAAATTCTAGGATGGGACAATTTTTCGCTGAATAATATTGTAGCATCCCGTACATATTTCAAAAACTTAAGGTTAAGATGTCCGACGCTTCTTTTCCACTAAACATATACTACTAACATACACATGTCAAGGACTTGGACCCATATATTTTTTTTAAATTTTTTTGCTCCTTAGCATAAGCAGCTTTGCCTCAGGGCAGCTCGGCTAGTATTGCGTTTATCTGCTAGAATTGTGTTAATCTAATTCACATACATGCAAGCAGATGTGGCTTTGAATTTAGTAAAGAATTACCCGGACCTGGTGGCGGAAGAAAATTATACTGGTTGGGAGACAGGTTTTAGTAGATTAGCAGCAAAGGGGAATGCGTTTCCTAGAGGATATCAACTTTCATTTTGGCAACGCATCATTTATTCACGTTAGTCTCTTCCACTCTCTGTTTCATAATTGTGACATAAGAGCTAAGCCAAACTATAGTCAGACATGGTTGATGTCCTTCCAAACTAAACAACCACCAGTTTAGGCCTTTAAATCCTAATTTATATAGTAGCTTTTCTGGTATCTAACTCAAATTTGTGTTTTTAACAAATGAGTGTAATTTATTGACCCAGTAGGCTACAACAAACATTATTCAACACTCCCCTCGATAGTATGATATAAGTAACCAATTCATCTAAACCATTAAGGTCTCAGAGAAAGCCCAAACAGGATCTTATGCTACAACAGACATTATTCAACATATTAAACCGACAAGTCATATGTTCCAACAACTCACTCATCACAGATAATGGATGTTTAAGAGTTATGCACACATAGCATAGATCAGTAAAAGTTATATACAACCAATTCCATTTTTACACATATTTCGGACACACTTGTGAGTTTTGACTGACTGGTTCATTTATTTCACTTTATGCAGTATTATGAACAAGGGTACATTTGGAAAGAACAAGCTAATTACATACGGTGATAATTATAGTTCTTGTTTTGCAAGAAAGTTTAACATTACTGATCATAGAAACATTTTTGCAGGAATAGACGATAAAGAGTGCCTAGTTGCTGATATTGAAAATGAAGGAAGAGGGCTAACAAATAATCTTCTCCAAAGATATTTTTACATAGGTACTTTGGTTTTAATTCATTCTGTCTTGCACTAGGAGATTGAGGTCCCTGTATAATTGGTTTCTAAAATGTGGTTTGTTTCAGGGAGTGTTTCATGCTGGAGTATTGTCTCCCTCTACTTAGGTATGAAATCTACTCTAATTAGCTACGTTCAATCTGTTTAAGTGGTTAAATACGTACATATATATATGTGTGTGTGTGTGTGTGTGTGTGTGTGAGTTTATGTGTTTGAATAGATCTAATTAAAGAGAGATTATAAAAACTGCAGCACCATATGTAAATCATGTCCGTTGTATCAAAGTAACTCATTTGATAACAGAGGAACTTGTAAAACAAATATGCTCAACGCTCATTATGAACTTTGAGGATCCCATAACTTGGAAAGTACTAGGACAAGCCATTTATACAGCAGTACGTCATGGAAGTCATGAACTTATAGAGGAGTGTATAAGAAACTACCCGGAGCTGATTAGGTATGAGGTGGAAGGAGTTAACTTGTTTAAGGCAGCCATCAATCATCGCCAAGAGAAAGTTTTCAACCTTATATATCAAATATCTGCACATTCGTTGGATACAATGGGCAACTTCAATGGTGAAAATGCCCTGCATCTTGCTGCCAAGTTAGCTCCATATCATAGACTCAGGACTGTAACTGGTGTAGCTTTGCAGATGCAGCGCGAGCTCCTCTGGTTCAAGGTAATATCATTATAGAATACTGTATTACTTCTGAATTATTGTCATTTTAAGAAGAGATTAAAAGTAAATCTAAATTTAGAGAAAGACATGCTTATTCATGTGCATAAGAAATAATATAGACTTGATTCGCACTGAATTTGCTGAGTGCATGTATTCATTGAGGATTGTGAATTTGTGATAGACCTCTATGGTCCATAAATTCTGGTTTTAAGTTTTTCACATTTAAGTATATAACTTAGATGCGTAGGCCTAAAAATATAAATATGTACTTGTAGGAAGTTGATAAATTTATGGAACCTGCACAAAGAGAATCACTAAACAATGACAAAAAGACACCAAGAATGTTATTCACTGATGAACACAAGCAGTTGCTTATGGAAGCACAACTATGGACGAAGGATACATCATCATCGTCAACTGTAGTAGCTGCTCTCATTGTTACAATTGCATTTGCTGCCTTGTTCACTGTGCCAGGGGGAAACAAAGATGGTGATGGACAACCGAGATTCATAAAAGATTGCATTTTCCTTCTGTTTGTCCTATCGGATGCTATAGCACTATTCTCTGCATCGACCTCTGTGTTAATGTTCTTATCTACACTTACTCACTCTTCTCAAGAAGATTTTCTTTATGCATTACCCCTCAGGTTGACGCTTGGGCTTATATCACTCTTCATATCACTAGCAACAACAATGATTGCTTTTAGCGCCACCCTTATTCTTGTGCTTCATGATAAAATACAGTGGATTGCTGTTCCGGTTACTTTAGTGGCTAGCATTCCCATCATCTTGTTTCTTTGGCTGCAGTATCCTTTACTTTTCGAACTGGTTTCTACCACATTTGGGAAAAGCATTTTCGGCAAACAAAACAATCTACTGCTTCATTAGAACTTTGACTGTTTTTAGATTGTGTTCCCATGACTTGAATGGTATGAATTTCAAACTAGTTCTTCTTGGCATGGATATGTAAACTTCTGAATTTTTATGTTTGAATTTGATTTGGTTCCTCCATGTTTAAATTGAATGACTATTCCATGTTCTTTTTGTTTTCCTGGAAGAGGCCTTCAGTTTTGCTTTCATTGCTTAAAAGCTACTCCCTTTTCTTACTAATGCTAAATGTTCATATTTTAATAAATTTTGTTTATCTATCTAGCTAGATTACACGCTTTGGTATGAGCAAAACCGCGTTATATATAGACAAATAATGTTGCAACGTCACACGAACTTATAATATTAGTAGGAACAGGAAGGAACATGTATGGTGGCCCAAAAAACAATTAGTATTCTACATGAAAATTATATATTTTTATGTAGTAGGCAACTAACTTGTAATTAAAGAAGTGATCGTTTCTTGTTGACTTGCATTGCTGCCGGAGACGATGATCTATTATTTTCTTGATATTGGTGGTGATGGAAGAAATTAATACGTATGTATATGGCAGAGACATTCAGACTTGCTTTCATTGCTAAGAAGTTACTCTGGTGAAGTAACAAATGAATTCAATAAAGAGGGATGCTATTAGTCGTCAGATTTATAAAGCGGCAATACAAGATGACTGGGATTCAGTGAGTCATATTTTTGAAACTGAAAACTGGAGATTGAATGCTGAAATTTCATTATATGGAGAGACTCCACTGCACATAGCTGTGGGAACGAATAGTTCCCACCGTTTTGTGGAAAAACTAGTGAAAATGATTGTGACCAGTGGTAATGGTGTGGGCATGCTGCGCACCACTATTAAAGTTGGCAGACCTTACAATGCTCTTCACCTAGCAGGTAAGAGGGGAAACTGTAAGGATGCCAAACTTTTGGTAGACTATGACCCCGAATTTCCCCAAACTGTTGTTTCTGACGATGGGGGGACTACTCCACTCGAAATGGCTGCTTGGAAGGGGCACAAAGAGACGGTGCACTATTTATTGTCGGTTACAAGAGATGAGGTTGGATTGTCTGGGACTAGTCCTTTTAGGGGAACTCCTGGAGCTAATATCCTTACTCAAGCCATTGCCACAGGCCTCTATGGTATGTATGTGGGTATAATTTTCAAATTTTCAGCTTATATGTAATGTTGTTGGATCCATCACAGTGCCAGATTCTCATAGTAAAGTGATAGATAAGCTTCAAATTTTGAAAATTAAGCTCCAAATATGCATTACATAAGTGGAACTTAACTGGCAATATGTGAAGCTTATCAATCGATTGAATTCATGTCAGGTAAAGTTTAGGTAGAGTGGGTGGAGAAGAAAACTGTAGAACGAGTTCTGATTCAAACAAGGTCTCAAAGATGCACCGTGCACGACTATAAATGATATGATGTATGTGATAGTTCTAGCCGGTATTAAGCCAGATTGAATGATATCAATATATGAACCTTCTTGTCATACTAGGTTTTGAGATAGCTGGTGAGGTGTTGAGTGTCAAAACTCTTTTGGCTTATGGAGTTAGATTCTTATTGTTTCCTATTAGGAAATTATATTGAGATAAATTTGTACACATGCAGATGTGGCTCTGTACCTAGTAGAGAAATACCCAGATCTGGTGGGGCAAACAAATTATACTGGTTCAGCGACAGCTTTAAGTATACTAGCAACAAAAAGGAATGATTTCCCTAGTGGGTGCCATCTAACATTTTGGCAACACATCATTTATTCACGTTAGTCTGTTCTTCCTTACTCTTTCTGTTAAAATGGTTGATTTTTATTTCTCGTTTTGCAAGAAATACCTGTGAATCCAGACTAAACACTTAACTATACCATTGCAGGATTAGACGATACAGAGGTGAAGGTTGCTGATATTGAAAGTGGAGGAAGAGGACCAGCTAGAACTCTTCTGCGGAGAATTTTTGGAAAAGGTAGCGTTAGGTTCCTCAATTATATTATATTACACTAGCAAAATAAGTTGCCTGTCTTATATCATACAAGATATTCTGATAAAATAAAATCACACTAACTCTAGGCTATGCTTTTTAGCATAAATCTTTAATTAATACACTACAAATGGTACTGACGGATTAATAAGGTCAATATAATTCTAGTCATTCATTTCGGCCTTAGTGGAAAGGGCTGTGGGAAAATCCATGCCCTAGCACATTGTGTCTGTAAAATGACTTTATATATACGAGTATAAGTCTAAGAGATCAATATTATAAAAACTGCAGCACCATATGTGAAGCATATCCGTCAGATCAAAGCGACTCATTTGCAGACTGAGCAACTTGTAAAACAAATATGCTCAACCCTCATTATGAACTTCGAGGACACTACAACCTGGAAAGTACTGGGACATGCAATACATATAGCAGTACGTCATGGAACTCACGAGCTTATAGAAGAGTGTATTAGAAACTACCCTGAGCTGATTAGGTATGAGGTGGAAGGACTTAACCTGTTCAAGGCAGCAATCAATCATCGTCAGGAAAAAGTGTTCAACCTAATGTACCAGATATCAGCACATTCATTAGACACAATGGCTAAAGTCAATGGCGAAAATGCCCTGCATCTTGCCGCCAATTTAGCACCATATCATAGACTCCGGACTGTAACTGGTGTAGCTTTGCAGATGCAGCGCGAACTCCTCTGGTTCAAGGTAATTATATTCATTATAATTTATTGTTTGAATTCTGAAAAAAGTCATCAAACACTATAAATTTCATATTTCACTTTCCCTCATGTTAAAGCGCGTGTAAAGAACTGCTGAGGGATAAGCAAGCCCTGATAACATCTTAGTGACCAACTCCATTGACACCTTAAAGAGTTGAACTTCAAAAATATGAGAGATTCTTTTGAAAACCTTAACGTGTTCTAAAATATTTACATATAAAGGCAAGTTAAAAAATGATATGTATAAGCATGCGCATATGGGGTAGTCTAGGCTTATTCAATTACAGTTACATGTTCTTCAGTAAACAGTTTGTTCATTGCATATTTACATGTGGACATCAGTTTATCATCCGCATTCTCTTAGTAAAGGTTCAAATATTTTGGTTCTTTCAGCTTTTTAGTAAACTTGTATGTATATAAGTCTTACTACATAAATGAAAAATGTATAGGAAGTTGATAAATTTATGGAACCTGCACAAAGAGTATCACTGAACAATGAAAAAAAGACACCAAGAATGTTATTCACCGATGAACACAGGCAGCTACTTACAGATGCGCAACAATGGACTCAAAATACATCATCATCATCAACTGTTGTTGCTGCTCTCCTTGTTACCATAGCATTTGCAGCCTTGTTTACAGTGCCAGGAGGGAACAAAGATAGTGATGGACAAGCCAGATTTTTAACCGATGCTGTCTTTCTTCTATTTGTCATATCAGATGCTATAGCGCTATTCTCTTCAGCCACCTCTGTATTAATGTTCTTATCTACACTTACTCATTCTTCCCAAGAAGATTTTCTTTATGCATTACCCCTCAGATTGACACTCGGACTTATATCACTCTTCATATCAGTAGCAACAACGATGGTTGCATTCAGTGCCACCCTTGTTCTTGTGCTTCGTGATAAAATACAGTGGATTGCTGTTCCAGTTACTTTAATGGCTTGCATCCCCATTCTCTTGTTTCTTTGGCTGCAGTATCCTTTGCTTCTCGAGTTGGTTCGTGCGACATTTGGGAAAAACATTTTTGGCCAACAGAACAATTTGTTGCTTCATTAGATTCTCTTTTGAGGACACTTATTAGTATCTATATTGTACCTTATTTAGATCTAAGAATTGGCTTTCTGTCTGATGATGGCAGTTTCATGGAAATCAGTGCTCCGAAGGCAGACACACCTTCAATCAATTATTTTATACTTCCAATATTTCCATTAGTATAGCAATGTGCTAGCTAATACCAATGAGGCAATGATGGTATATAACTCCTTTACAAAGTAGAACTCCTTGTTCTTGCTTATGATGGTAGGCTTCAATTAGAAGTTGTCTGTCTCTTTATCTGATTGACAGTTTAGAACCAAACTTAATTTCAAAAGAAAGAAAGATAACTGTCAACTAAAGAATGACCATATTCATGTTCAGCTCAGTAGTTTGGTACTAGCTCTGTACATAAAGCTTGTCATTTATCCAGTCTTCTATATTTTAAACGAGTTGAACGTTAGTTCCTGGTTTTTATTAAATTCACGCAGAATTAATGAAGTTATATGATCATATAAAAAGCGAAACCATTATCAAAAATTCAGTTTGGTACTGCGTGGATTGCCAGAGATCACCGTGGATCAGTGGGAGCTCTTGTATGGAAAAGTTCAGCTTAACATTGCAGAAGTAATTGGTGTGAAAGAAGTAATAAGCTGGATGCCTTGGGGCATAGCAGGTAGTTAGAGTAAGACAACTGGCAGATCCTGATGTTTGCCTTCCTAGAAATGAATTGGTTTTGATTGAGAAGCTTCCTTTATCAAACTCAGAAATTGCATCACTTTCATGGTCATCGCTCTTCACATTTTGATTTTTGTGAATTCCAGTTTCTTCTATTTTTGGTTTTACCAGATCCCAACTTATCATGCTTGCTTTTCTTCCAAAACTTTCAGATTTATTTCCTTGATACACCAGCTCTGTTGGTTTGTTCTATAATTGTTTTGCTTTGTTCTTTGTTTTCTACAACATCGTCATGAATTACAACCGAATTCTTTTTACTGCAGGAGCACCTGCAACTAAGACTAGAAAAAAAAAATGCATATGTAGTATATAATGATAAATATATGCATTTATATATTTACATGCATTTGAATTAATTACGTTGTTAATCTCAAAACAACATTTTTAATTATGTCATTGTATATTGATTTGAATGTATGCAAATTTTACTTTACGATCTTAAAAAATAAGGGTACCATTTTCAAAATTCATCCAGGACACCCAAATTTCTAAGGCCAACCCTGATTACAGTTCTCTATTGACTTTTATTCTTAAAATGTACAGTCTAATCAGTTTTTTTTTTGAGTTTCCGTAGTGTGCTAAAGCTTATAGATAAATGTCACATGTGTAAATAAAAGAGTTATATTACCACTTATATGTAAACGACAGATTAGTTGTAGTAGTGCTGACAGTGGATTAAAGAAACGAGGAGAGTCTAAATCTGTAAATTCTTATGAACTCAAAATAAAAGAGTTAAATTACACACACTAGCATAGACATATACAGATAGGAAACAGCACAATACAGTGAGCTAAACGACATTCAATTAAATTATCTTAATAGTATTTTTTTCTTACGATATACCACTATATCTTACTGCCACTCCTCATTTCATTGTGACCACACAAACATAATTCCGATAAGCCAAATTTTGATACTTGTGTTTTTCACTTATCATAACATAAAAAATTGAAGAACAAGTAACTAAGCAATGCTATCAAACCGTGCAACACTGACTTCCAAATACCATATATTTACAACCATTTAAACTATGGAACTAGACCAGTTACTCGAAATGACAAGGTTACACTTATTGGAACCAGTAGCAGAAGGAAGCTGAAGTCATCAGTGGTCAGAGCTAGCAGCACTGGCGGTAAGGACGAAAAGCGGAGTTTCCTGAGCTTAGAAGAAGCTGGCATGGTTGAAATGTCTGGATTGGTTAGCCATGAGAAATTTTTATGTCGACTAACGGTACGTGAATTATAATATCTGCGCTCTATGCAAAGTAATGTTCATTTTGGACCTCATGAGTCATGACTGCTTAATTTTATGTCATGGAGTTTTCTATTTGCTATTTACTTTACGGGTTTGTGATTTTCGTTACACATATTATTTTTAGATATCTTCACTGAATCTGCTGAGAGTTATCGCGGAGCAAGAAGGGTGTTCAATTGAAGAGCTAAATGCAGGGAGGGTGTGTGATTGGTTTTTGAAGGACAAGCTTAAAAGAGAGCAAAATTTGGATTCTGCAGTGCTTCAATGGGATGAATCTAATTTTCAGCTTTAATTTTTTTTGTTTAGTTCTTGTTGATATATCTATGATATGGTACTTGTACTTAATCATTAATGTCTTGAACAACCTCCAGGGATCTTGTTCTTTTGTCATTTAACTTGATTACTTGACAGCAGAGAAGTAATACTCGATTAAGCTACAGGCATTTAGAGAAATTTTTGAGATGACTCATTGTTCTTAGAGTCATATATGATCTGATCTGGCGTGTTGAAGTCGACTCTAATAATATATGTTGTAGTAGAACTCCTCTCAAGTCCTGGTATGTTTTACTGATCAAATCATATGTTATTTGCCTTGTGATCAGAAAAAGTATAAGAAAGCCCTTTGTTTTGTGATCCTGCTTTGTATATGTGTCTGTTGGAGAAACATGGCCAGACTTCGCTTACTCAAGATAAACTTGGAGTCAGTTTAGCAAATTATGGGAGTTCCTCATCATGAAGCTTTGACAGTGATTCATTCACTTTGTATCTTTATCTTCCGGGAGGCCACTGATCAACTTACTTAACAAGCAACTTCCGATTAGCTCAGAAATTTCGGTGTGAATATCATTTCGCTTTTAGCATTTAAATCTGTCCATTGTTTAGGCTTCATTAAGGACCACTTAACACCTTGTTAGTTTCCGCAGAAACCAATATGCCTTCATTAATTTTATCCCAATGCAGTTGGTTGGCTGGGATAGTGATCTGTTTCTATAGAAGATAGGTCTTTAAAATGATTTGTGAGAAAACCCTACTTGAAAACTCACTAAAAAGAATCATTCTTAACGGCTGTGGTCCATGAAAAAGATGCAACTCCTTGTAGCAAGCTGCATTATGCATCCATATCTAACTGACTTTATAACTTTGGTCCTCTTGATTTTATTAGAGAAAGACACTGCTGCTTAAAACTGGTTTTGACCCTCTCTGCACTTTGGTATTTATTTTTCTGGATATTTAGTTTTTGAAGTCACAGCTGGGCCTGATGATTTCAAGACTTGAACACAAGTTCTCCGGTGACTTAATTGCATTTTCATATCACTTATGTTTCTGTTATTGATTAGGACTAAAATCTGAAATGATTTAATATATATGTTGATTAATAATTGTGCAATGGAAAAGATTTAAAACTAGCAAGCTATCAGTTGGTAATAGCAGTGAGCTTAACCCTGCTTAAGAGATGTGATTATAACAAGTGTAACGTGTCGCTATACATAACATTCCTCATTTGTATAATTATGGATAAATTACTCTCTCCGTCCCACCCATTTCCTTACACTTTCCTTTTTAGGGCGTCGCATCCAATTCTTTACATTTCAAAACTTACCAAAAATAGTCCATGGGTCCCACCATTTCTCCACTTTTCTTTTTTTTCACACTATTTTTACTCCACTAACTTCTTTTTATACATTAAAAATCGATGGGTCCCACCCCACTTTTCTTCCTCTTTTCCACTACTTTATACATATTCCTTAACCTCCGTGCCCAACCCATTCGATAAGAAATGGGTGGGACGGAGGGAGTAGGATTCAAGGACCCTCTACTCTGCTTTCACCAAAATACATTTTAATAAAGATAGACGATTGACGAAGACATCTCAGCTGCATTTGTTGATCATGTGCTTGAGTTGATTTCTTATGCATATCACATATCAGTCCTCATTTGTTCCGTGACCAAAGAGTTTGATATTTTTTATTTTTTTGCTAAAAATATGAGTTAGAATTTTTAGATAAAAATTAATTATAAAATTTAGATACTCACGCACACATGCTAATACTACTACTAAAACTCTTAATTATAGATCCCTCGTTACCAAGAAGAGAGAGGTATCCACCGGATCAATTCTTGCAAACACGAATTAATATACACAGTCCGTGAAAAGACATGTGTCTTGTCAAGCAGTGAAGCAGAGTAGCTAGTTTCCGTATAAGTTGAAGTCATTTATTAGGAAAGTTCAGACATTAAGTTCCGCGTCAAGTGGGGATGAATGAGAGGCCAATAGCTGCAGAAGTGGGGACTAATAACTTTTGATGGTAGCAGAGGTAGGACATTCAATCTCAAAGTAGAAAGTGCACATGTGATTTCAGTAAAAACCTTGGTAAATTCTGGAAAGCACTGATAATTTGGAGCAGTAGTAGACCCCAGAATTACATTTGCATTCTGCTATCGACATAAGTTCTGTAGATGGAATTGAAAAATGCAGACATGAATTGATTTAGATGATTGTATCATTTAGAATTTTTATATTTAATTTTACA